>NC_044310.1:70937275-72242275 GCF_007474595.2 Lynx canadensis
TGTCCTTAAGTTAGTTCTTATTCAATTGCAGCATTTTTATATCAAATAGAAATACTAAATAATAAATGTAAGTTATTTTTCTAGGCACCATTATGGATATTAACATATTATTTAATCACAACTCCATGAAGTATGTATTATTCCTAACTTACAAATGAGATGACTAAGGACAGAGAAGATAAGGTCAAGTAATAACTTGCCCAAGGTCAAAGTAGTAGTAGAATGGTCAAAACCAAAATTCGACTCAGGAGAGTTAAGAGGGAGGGAAGGCAATATAGGAAGCAAGAATTAACAGATGAGAGCTGTAAATATTATTGGCTAACTGGCTGTAGCTTAATTTCTACTTAAGAACTTTTTTTTTGAGATGGGGATGGGGGGGAGAAGAGCAGAGAGGGAGGGGGGAGAGAGAGGGGGAAAGAGGGGGGAGAGAGAGGGGGAAAGAGGGGGGAGAGAGAGGGGAGAGAGAGGGGGAGGGGGGAGGGGGGAGGGAGGGGAGAGAGAGGGGGAGGGGGGAGGGGGGGGAGAGAGACAGAGAGAGAGAGAGAGAGAGAGAGAATATCTTAAGCAGGTTCCACACCCAGCAAGAAGCCCGACTAGGGGTTTAAGCTCACAACCCTGAGATCAGGACCAGAGCTGAAAACAAGAGTCAGAAGCTTAACCAACTGAGCCACCCGGATGTCCCAAGAACTTATTTTTCATTTAAAAGGCAATTTGTGGGTCTTCTCTCATCTCGGAATCCTACAGTGCTAGGGCCTTTGTTTTTTAACAGCCCTTAATGACACTTAGTTTCTGTACTGCATTATAATTTTATTTCTCTTACCGAACTACAAGTTGCTTGAAAATGGAGCTATATCTTATTTATCTTTGTATCCCTATTCCCTCAATCTTGAAAGTAAAACATCCTCGATAAAAACTGGTTCTATGAATAATCACTTTTCTTTCCTACAGTTTCTGGGGGCTTCAAAAACTATTTTTAACTATATTTAACTGTTGAGTAGGGCTGAGGTCTCTTATATTCTACTTAGATTATCCACATTCAGAACATTTTCACATCATTCAAATTACTGACTTTGGCAGAAATACCCTTCTAAAAATCTAATATAATTCTCCTGGATAAAAACCATTCAAAAGCGGGGTGCCGGGGTGGCTCCGTCAGTTAAGCGTCTGACTTCGGCTCAGGTCATGATCTCATAGCTCTTGAGTTTGAGCCCCACATCAGACTCTGTGCGGACAGCTCAGAGCCTGGAGGCTGCTTTGGATTCTGTGTCTCCCTCTCTCTCTGCCCCTCCCCTGCTCACACTCTGTCTCTCTCTCAAAAAATAAACACTAAAAAAAAAAAAAAATGTATAAAAAACAAAACAAAACCATTTAAAAGCTCCCTAGCATCTACTGGTCAAAGGTCATAGCTCTGCTCTCTAACCTTATCACTAACATACCCCCACCTGACTCCAACAACCAATCCACTAGTATTTCCCCAACAGTATATTGGGCAGAACGTGACACCATGCACTTAACAGGTGAACTCCTTTTCTGTCAAAACACAGCCGAAATTCTCCTTTCTGAAGCCTATTCCTAGTTGCAATTTTTCTTTTCTATTTTTGCTCTCTCCCTCCCTACACTGTTAATTTCCTACAAAACAAACTCCTCAAGGCAACACTCATCTTTTTTATCCTTAGGTCTGGCAAGCAGCAGCTCAGTGTTTATTAAAGCATAATTCAGTACATCTGCCGGTACTATGTATACTACTGACCCACTATCAAAAGTAATGATTTTAGGTTGTTTTCCATTAGCAATAGTGAATGGTGCACCTCTCTAGGTCACCTCTGAATTCAAGATTAACATCTACCTTCATTACCAGCTAATCATAATCACCATCACTAAAGACACAAAAAGCCCCTCAAAGTATCAAAACCCTTTGTGTCTTGAGCGCAACAAACCAACAAGGCATATTCACAGCTATCGTAAAATGTATGAAAAGAAACATTACTTAAAAAGCTTTGGACTGGCTCCACTTTAAGGATGTGAAACGAACTAAAATCACACACTTGTGGGACAATGTCTTTGACCTTTTTATCTGTAGGCACATACTACACATATAAGGATACTTTTGTCTACTTTTATAATGTCCACCTTTTTAAAACCTGCTTTGTCAAAGAGCAGCTAAGTCGGGTTTTAGGAGAACCCATGAGTATATACAATCTTTGTGTCGGTTTTGAGGCTTCTGACAAATCATCTGAACAGTTAACGTTTTAGTTCTCATATATATGCCACCTCGGCATGCCTGGAACAGAACGTACTTTAACAAGTCTTGTCACAAGGCACAATGTGTTATGAGGAGATCTTCACATTTCAGCCTAGAATAACAGTCTTTGCAGTTATCTTCAAGCTGCTTCACCCATGTTACTTAATCCTAGGGCTTTATTATCTTCATTGCACAGATGGGGAAAGAGGAGGGAAGGAAGGGATAAAACGACTTGGCTGAAGGGGCCCAGCAAAGTCACTAAACGAGCCTTCATTTTATCAGCTGCTAATCCTCTTTTCAAAGAACCATTTTGTTTGAGGAACTTTCACTGACAGCAAACAGAACAGTGGGTCAAATTGGTCATTAGCTTTTTTACTTGTTTAGTTTGAATAACATAAGATTCCTAGGCCTCCGTGTTATGATAGCTATAGGAGAGGAGTTTTGATGGAAGTTCTGTCTGAATCCAAGTTCATAAATCTACCTCTAACTTCTTCTAAATTTCAAGATAGCTTGACTTCAAGTTTCACTCTAAAAGCATTTTTGTCACTCTCCAGATCTCTCACTCTTTTCAAGTTTTATTCAATCTCCTAAATGTGTCAAGTCATACCTACCTTTCAGCTCAGGATCAAGCTACCAGAATTTTCTTCTACCTAAAGAGTAAACCAATTCCTCCTGAGCCATGCAATGTTCCAAGGCATCCATCTTTCACCACCAACTCTACAGCCAGACTCTAATCTGTGTTAGGGAAGCCTTAGCAATTTCAAACTCCAGGCCGCTTCCACTCAGTTTAGATCCACTCTTGGAGGAGTGCCTCTTCTAATCCTCTCCCCATTATGCCCCACCCACGAAAGGGAAATCTCGATTCTCTCAGATTCAACAAGAACTGTATCAGAGTTGCAAGTAATGACAATCTGGCAATCACAACTACGGACCTTGAAATGAGGTAAAAATCTAAAGATCGCCACATTACACGTGCTAGGAACAAATTATTTAGCAGATTCCATTTCTTGGACCCAAGTGGCTTGCAAAACAGGGCGATCAGCATAGGCTCAAAAGCGGGCAGGGAGCTCACAATTCGGCTTACCGTTCTCTACTGTTAAAATTCTACACCAAAATATTTTCACACTTGCCTGCCTTTTAGATGATGTAAGCTCTTCCCCTTGACTTTTAACTAGACCTCCATCGGGGATCTCTTCCCCCGCAGCAGCCACGGGCCGCTCAGTCAGTAACTCATTCTAAGGACTGCCTCTTGCGGCTCGCCCCAACAAATCCCGAAGCCCGCATGCCCCGCAGCCTCCGCTAGCGACACACCGCAGCCCCAAACTGGCCATCCCCTCCTCCCCCACGTCGCTCGTCATCCCACGCCAGGCGCCACCCTCTCTCCATCCGGGAGAGGATTTGGGGCTCCGCGGTCCGGATTCCTCCCGGGGGCGCAGCGCTGCGACCGCTAGCGGGAGCGGACCCGCGCTGGCACCTACCTCCCACCTCCTCCTCCAGCCACGGCCGGGGTCAAAGCTCGCCCGCCTCCTCCAACGGCCCCAACGGCCGCGCCAAGCCTCTCGCAGAGGAGCGGGGCGCCGAGCCAGGTGCCGGCGCTCACCTCCGCACCCGCCCTCTGGCTCCCAGCCGGCGCCCACCCCAGGCCCCGCCGGCGCCCCCGCCCCTCTCCGGGCGGGCGCGTCACAATCCCCGTTCGCGTGGCGGGGGGGGGGGGGGAGAGTTCTCACCGTCACCGCCCCCGAGAGCGGCGGGGGAGGCACCGCTCGCTGTCTTAAGCCGGCTCTCGCAGCCCCGGGGGCCCGCACAGGCGCCGCGGCACGCAGCGCCCCGCGCCGGCGGCCCCGCCTCCGCCTCGGGCTCCCGCCTTCCCCGCCCTTGGCCGGGCTCCGCTCCTCCCCTCGCGGCCACCCCCAGCCTGGGCAGGTTCGCTAGGTTCCCACCCCGCCCCCGCGCCGCCGGCGCCGCAGGCTCAGCCGCCTCCCATTGGCTCCTCCGGTTGCTAGGCGATGAACAACCGCGGCCTGCATTGGCCCCCAGAGTCTCCTCCACCCCCTCCAAAAAAACCTAGAGAAAAAGAAAACCTTATCCCTAGAGCCGGAGAGGGATGCGGGCGCAGCTGCGGCTGCGGCACCTGTTACGCCCTGTGATTCACCCGGGCCCTGCTCCCCGCCCCCTCCTTACGCCCGCGGGGCTGGGGCCCCTGGGCTCCGTGGGGGAAGCGGGTCGTGGCTGCTTCAAGGCACGTGTTCCGAGCCCCAGTGAACCCCAACACCCACCCTAGAAGCAAAAATGAAGCATCCCAAAAGAGCCACGTGCGCTGGCAAAAGTGGAGAAATAAACCAAACAACAGCCGGCACCCAGAATTAGGTCAGGCCCAGGGGAAGGGAGGTTCAAGCGTTGGGAATCATGGATGCAAACAACCCAACCCGGGGAAAGTTACATGTAAAATTAGGGCAAAGAAACGGACCTGGGCAGAAGACAGCGAGAAAACTGACGATGGCACTCGTGAACTAGAAGTTTATGCAGAAATGTCCCACACCCACTCAGCAAAATATGTGCAGAGAAAATGAATGCCTGTGTTGCTCCCGTAGCGGGGGTCAAACCGGCTCCTCCCCTCTTCCATAGCAGCCTAAAATTCTCCAGGGAGGAAGAGGGGCCGGGGAAAGGAAAGAGATCAGATGGTGAAGTCGCAGGCATAGGAGCGGAGTTAGAAAAAACACAAAGATGTGCTTTGATGGATTTTGTTTGTTTTTAGTGGAGCCAATGGATTTACTCAAGAGGAGAGAAACAGGTTTGGTATTTTAAGGAGGCTCCTGAGAGCTCTTGGAAACCTAAATAATTGAGACAAAAACAAATATTAACACTGAAGAACAAGGGAGGGTGTAGTGCTCCCACCTCCCCCGCCCCCAATGTACACGCACAGACCCCCAATCCTGGATGAAAGATCAAGGCGAGAAAGTGAGCACACCATGGTGACAGCTTCAGAGTCCAATGAAATCCTCTTTGCTTTTGGCCTAAGCCATCAGGAGGCTGGCTAGATGTTGTTAAGCATAGGTGAATGACAGCCAAATAGCCTGTTAGGGGCCATCATTGCAAGCTCGCTATTAGCGCAGGGCTGATGGGGAGGAAGAAACCAATTATCACCAAAGATTACGTACCTATCCCCTAACCCAGGCTACCGATATGGGGGCGAGGGGCTTAGTCCTGTTCCCAAGAAGGGTTTTGAAATTTCAACTATCCATCCCTCAAAATCCCATACCCCTCCCCATCCTAAGAAGCAACTTAATATGACAGTTTTTCCTTGAAATACCAAGGCTTCATTTTGGCCATTTCCCCTCACAGTTAAAAAGGGAGTGCTCACTCTTCAACAGGTATAAGAGTTGAGCTCAAGCAATTCAAAAAGCAGCCTCTGGCACACCCTATTGTGACCTAATCACTAACAGACTTGGATTCTAAGAAAAGAAGGCTTGGGTCAGGCTGAGGTCTGGAAATTCAGACGTGCCCCCACCCCCAAGGATGAATCAGGTCAGTCTGAATAAAACAGTGGTCTTCGATTTTTTGGTTTCAGGAACCTCTTTCCATTCCAAAAAATGATAGAGGGGCCCAAAGAGCTTTTGTTTATTTAGGTTACATTGACACTTACCGTACTAGAAATTAAAACAGAAATTTAAGGGGCGCCTGGGTGGCTTGGTCGGTTAAGCGTCCGACTTCGGCTCAGGTCATGATCTCACGGTCCGTGAGTTCGAGCCCCGCGTCGGGCTCTGTGCTGACAGCTCAGAGCCTGGAGCCTGTTTCGGATTCTGTGTCTCCCTCTCTCTCTGCCCCTCCCCTGTTCATGCTCTGTCTCTCTCTGTCTCAAAAATAAATAAATGTTAAAAAAAAAAAAATTTAAAAAAAAACCAGAAATTTAAAATGTTTATTTAAAAAAATACAAATTACATCTTAACATAAATAGCACATTTTAATGGAAAATAAGTATATATTCCCCCAATATAGTAAAGAGTGATATTAATTTAAAAGTTTGCAGATATCTTTGATGTCTGGCCTAATGGAAGACAGTTTGATTATTCCATCTGCTGAATTCAATCTGTTGCACTATTTCAGGTCGCCTTCACTACACGCTCATAAAAGAATGGTATTAAAAAGGGCAAATAACATCGTAGCATTATGATTAAAATTGATTTGACTGCACACTTCCTGAAATGGTCTTGGGGATTGCCACCTCCTTCCAGGGTTCCTAAGATTACACTTTGAGAACTGGTCTAAACCTGTCTTGATACTCTGTCCCTCTTTGTTAACTGGTTTAGGACCTGAGCATGTGACCTAATTCTGGTGAGTAATAATGTGAAGTAAGAGGGTGTGAGACTTGGAGGAAGAGTTTTATCCCTGAGAACCCATAAGAATTCTTTTCCTTACCTCTTGCCTTGGCCATCCTCCAGTGAGCAAGATGTGTTTGGAGCTGCTGTGGTATATCCCTCAATAGTGAGAGAAAAACAAGAAGAATTCAGGAAAAGCAACCCAGAACCCAGACATCACTGAGTAGGGCTCTGCATACCTGTATACTCCTCACATGCTTATTCACTGATGTATCCCCAGTGCCTAAAACAGTGCCTGGTACTTAGTTGTTGGTGCTCAATATTTATTTGGTGAATAAATAAACATAACTTCAAATGAGTGGTTTTCATTTCAAAGTAATCACTTTGGCAGGCTGTATACATGACCTATTCCATTGATGCTGCTGGAAAGGTATCACACCAGTAGGGACTGAATTTATTGAAAAGAATTTTTTTTTTTTTTTTGAGAATAAACCTGATTTTTGAGACAATCCAAAAGTTATTCAGAGCCAAATCTGATGAACACATTCTGGAGCCATGCTAAAATGCCAAACCTGTGTTTTCCAACTAAGTTGCTGCATTTGGGTAGATAAAGGTCAAAAAACAAGATGTGTTTGATTTTCTAAGACAGTAAACTGACTCGGAACCTAATTGCAAAGAGGAGTTCTAAAAATGTACACCAATAACAAGTTGCAGAAAAAGTATATTTAAATGTATATGTGTTTGTGTTTACGTGTGAATGAACCTCTTCCAAAATGTCTGCAGACTACAGACATTGCCCCTACTACATGCCCCTACTACATCAGTTTTTCAAAAATGAAAATCAGATCCTTTCTGTCCCCCACCCCCGATTAAGAACGTTTAATGGCCTCTCGTTGTATTTAGCATGACATGAACTTCCTAACCAATTATACACACACGATCTGGCTCCCATCCCCCTCTTGGTAATCTCACTATGGCACACAAAGTCCCAGCCACAGTGGTGCCCTTTGTGGCACTCTGTCCCTTGAACCTGCCATTCAGTTTTCTTCCCACAAGGGTTTAAACTCTGATTCTTTTTCATCATTCAGACCCCACTTTCAAATATAAAGTAATCTTTCTTTGGGCTTGGTTCTATTTGTTTACTTGTTTCCTTGCTTATGGTCTGTCTCCCCCCAACTGGAATGGAAGCCTCTGAAGACAGTGATCTTGGTTGTGTTCGCCTTTGCAGCCCCTCCATGCCTGCCCTGGAGGGTTGCTAACCAAACTATTAATAGTGAGATTGGGAGGGAAGGAGGGAGATAGGAGGGAGGGAACATTTGCTTTACATTTTATTAGCTTCTGTTATACATGAATTTTTACAAGTATGTATTATTATAACTTTAAAATATTTTTATTTTACAGAAATAAATAGGTTCTGACTTTAGTATATGTATTAAATTAATAATCCACTCCCTATTTACTCATATGCACGCCTTAGAAACCACTGTTTCAAATACCACAGCAAACATTCAGGCCACACAACTTCTACTAATGTGTATATTCAAATCTGGATAATAATGGACAAACTTATAAAGCCTTTCTGTTGTAATTCATACCATCTGGACTATTTCAATAACAGCAACCATTTCTGGACCTAGAGGAGAATATTTCTTGTCAGAGCCTGTAGGCTGTAACAGATGAGAAGATGGGCTGAGTCACTTCTCCTTAATGGCTACACTTTTATTATTTCTGTGTTCTGGCCAAGACCATCTTTCCAGGGGTGGCAGGGTGGATAAACAAAATCTTACTGGATATTGTGCTAGCGATTCTCTTACCCATGGCCTCATTTTATTTACAAGATCAATTTAAGGCTGTTTGTAACTAACTGCAAAATACTGTAGGACAGGTTCCAAGGCCCAAAGACTTCAGAGTCCTCCTTGTGGGCTCAGTGGTCTGGGAGTCCTCCATAGAGGAGAGAGAACTGTGGCAATCTTCACCCTGCAAGCTTGACAAAAAACTGAGACCAGCCACCAGCTCTGCTTTCTGACTTCTAAAAGGTGGCCTTATACTTGGCTGGATTTGGCTCCCTTAGCTATCTGACTGAATCTCTACATCATGCCGCATTTCCAAACATGATTCATTCCTGGCAAATCCCTTTGGATTTGGGCCACTTGTAGTCTGGCTTGAAATGAGAGTCCTGTGCCACTTACAAAGTCCTGGCTACGTCTGCAGGGAAACAGACCGCTGTGGTGCCCTTTTCCTTTCATCTCCACTCAGGTGAAAATCTCCAGAAAAGAAAACTGTCCCTTCACATTACCTGTCCCACCCTACTCTGACACATACAAACATACAGAACTGCGTACAATTACCTGATGCCTGACAATCTTCCAGGTATTCCATTCTTAGTGCTTTAGATTTTTGTCTAGTCTGCTGAGTGTTTTGCTCTAGTATTTTTTTTTAATGTTTTTAAAAATAGTTTATTTACTTGGGGAGTGAGAGCACAAGCAGGGGAGAGGCAGAGAGAGAGGGAGACAGAGAATCCCAAGCAGGCTCCGCACTGTCAGTGCAGAGCCCAAAGTGGGACTCAGTCTCATGAACCGTGAGATCATGATCTGAGCTGAAATCAAGAGTCAGACACTCAACAAACTGAGTCACCCAGGCACCCCTAGTATTTTTTTTTTTTTTTTTTTTTTTTTTTTTTGGTGAAAGGGTTCTCTTTGAGCAAGAATGCCTGATGAATTTATTAAGCTCTAACACTTTGGTTTCCAACTCTCCCATTTGTCCCCAAATCAATTTGTTAATTTAAAAATATGCCATGCAGGGGCGCCTGGGTGGCGCAGTCGGTTAAGCGTCCGACTTCAGCCAGGTCACGATCTCGCGGTCCGTGAGTTCGAGCCCGGCGGCAGGCTCTGGGCGGATGGCTCGGAGCCTGGAGCCTGTTTCGGATTCTGTGTCTCCCTCTCTCTCTGCCCCTCCCCCGTTCATGCTCTGTCTCTCTCTGTCCCAAAAATAAATAAAAAAAAAAAAACGTTGATAAAAATATGCCATGCAAAACTTGATTATGCATAAATCACACAAACAATTATAAGATATTATTAAGAAAGGTGGTAAGATATCAACTGGAGTAGTTCTCGAAACCTTTATTTCTGGGAGAGAAACATACCTCCTTTAGTAAATACAGTGAACACGCGTGTAACACACACACACACACACACACACACACACACACACAATGGGCAAGCATTTTGAGCATTAATAGGGACTGTCTTGAATTCTGATATAAAACATTTGAATCACATTAACATAAGTCGTTGACACAAACTCATCTTCTTTAGTATCTACTCATACTAAGTATAACGTTTTTTATATTTTTACTGAATATATATATATATATATATATACACAAAGGAATATTACTTGGTTACAAAAAGAATGAAAGCTTGCAACAACATGGATGGATCTAGACAGCACAGTGTTAAGAGAAATAAGTCAGTCAGAGAAAGACAAATACTGTATGGATTCACTCCTATGTGGAATTTAAGAAATAAAACAAAGAAAAAAGAGATACACCAAAAAGCAGACTCTTAACTATAGAGAACAAACTGATGGTTACCAGAGGGGAGGTGAGTGGGGGAATGGTTAAATAGGTGAAGGGGATTAAGAGTTCACTTACTACGATAAGCACTGAGTAATGTCTAGAACTGTTGAATTGCTATATTATACACCTGAAACTAATAGAGCACTGTATGTTAACCGTATTGGAATTTAAAAAATAATAACAAAATAAAAAAATTAAAACTTACCAATCACACATATCTCCTGTTGGGTCTGTCCTTCGGCCACCTTGTTTTTACTCGGGCCCTCTACCCCATCCCCTCCAGTACATATACACACTCATGCACAAAGCTAACCTTGCAAACTGTGGTGACTTCTAAGTCTTTCTCAGAGCAATTTGGCTCATTCTACTCTTCTAAACTTGCAAATTTAAACCCAGAGCACCGATCAGCCAACAAAACATCCTCCAAGGAAGTGGGGGTGGCGGGACTATAAATGACCCCAAATGCTTTTTAGTTATACTGAAACCTATTTAAAAACCACAGAGCACAAAAATCCAGCCTTGACTTGAACAGTTCTGATTTAATTCTGCACCAATGCACCCTTTTATTTCACATAGTCCTAGTCTCCCTCCTCTTATTTGAAATTTTCCCTAATGGTTCAGTGAATATTTATTGAATGATTACCATGGACCAAGCACTGAGGGATATAAGGTCCCTGTTCACAACAGGAACTCAGAATCTCCCAGGAACACAGGACAATGACAGTCCTGTAGGGAAGAAGTAGAGTGTACCACAGGCTCTTGAGTCAGACTTTCTGGGCTGAAATACTGGCCAGCCACCTGAGTCCATACTGACATTACCGAGCTCCCAAACTAGCCTGAGGCTTCCTTCCCCAGGACATTGAGTTTAGTAAACAATAAATGCTTTGTGGTCTAAGTCACTACTAGTTAGGCTGTGTGTTCCTTGCAGCCCAAAGCATCCTGATAGTATTCTCATAAAGTAATCTGAGGGTATGATATTTCATTTTATTGGTACAAATGTACTCAAGTGTCACAAGTGGAAACAGTCAAGTGAGCAAAAAGTCAGTGAAAAATGAAGTATGGGAATTATTTACAAAGGACTGATTGAGTGGAATAATTAAATAAAGTAGCAAAAATATGGAACTTTCTGTCATTTGAATTATAATATATATCTAGGATATTAACATTTTTCTACATTATATTTTCTTTCTTAATTAGGCCAGAAAAATTATAACATATTGATAAATATAACTTTTTACAAAATTTTCTGTTATTCTGAAAATTTGAGGCCACACTATGTTTTTTTTTTTTTTTTTTTCCTAATACTTGCTTTATGTTACAGATATTTTCCAGGAAAAGCCGTGTGTAAATAATGTATTTAGAAATCAAGTTTTATTCTAAGCTCCTAGTGAAACGAGGTGTTTCAAAGAAAATTATGATAAATCTTTTTGTATGGTAAATGACATCTTTGTAGAACAAATAATCTCTTTATCACTTAGCCATTCTATAAGATAGTATTTTAAATATGCTGGCTATCCTTAAAAGGGTTTTACCTATCATCATTTTAAACCCAGACTTTTATGTAACTATTTTATTTATTTATTTATTTATTTATTTACTTTAAATGTTTATTTATTTTGAGAAAGAGAATGATCAGGGGAGGGGCAGAGAGAGGGAGAGAGAATCCCAGTCAGGCTCCACACTGTCAGTGCAGAGCCCAACGGAGGGCTCAGTCTCACGGACAATGAGATAATGACCTGAGCTGAAACCAAAAGTTGGATCCTTAACCAACTGAGGCACGAAGGCTCCCCTCCGTAACTATTTTAATGAAGAGTTTTCTCTGATATGAATCGGATTACAGAAGGCTGAGGTGTTGAAATGAACAGTTCATATCCTTTTATTCTGCAACTAGCATTTCAATTTTACCTTACTTTTAAATTTCTTTTTGATTTCATTATTTATATTTTGCCAAAGTTTCTTTTCCTGCATTGTTAGCGAGGAAGAAACCTGGAGGCTTGCCTCCTGATTTTATTTCTCGCTTTATAAACCTCTATCAATGATGTCATCACATAAGTGCTCAAGTTGAAATATAATGGAAGAGAATCTTCTATATGCTGGGTAAACTGCCCATATAAAATTTCAGATTTCAAAAACGTTGATATCGATTAAAGTATGGTATTGACTTAAAGTAACAGCTTAAGACTGAAAATCATATGTGAATCTGCCTGTCCCTTTAAAGAGAAAAGCAATTGCATTTTGGTTGCTGAGCCCTCTTGGATTTATTTTATCTTAACAGCTGTTCCTGAAGTCGATGTTATTCAAATGAGGGGTTTCAAGCTCTTTGTTATGTTTTGCAACTTATGGTGTATGCTATCAAACATAAAACCCAAATTTAGAATGGGGTGATGGGGGAGGCAATTAACAATACTAGAGAAATAAAATAATATTGAAAAAAACCCTCTAATTTTTATTTAACAAAGATACAACTGATGAACATGATCTGCCTGAGGCCCCGGTAACAGTAGCAAGGCAAAATCCCCAAACCTCTAGGACCAAAAGTTGGATGATATATTTAGTAATAAGTATATGTGTAGTGGGGAGGGGTGGCATTCTAGATGGAAATAATGGAAATTTTCTGTGGTTATAGAAGATGAGAAGAGAACATATCAAACACTTTTCAGTCCTGGAAATATATGCTGGAAATAAGCATATTATAAACTTTGCCTAACATAGGCCATTCTTTGATCTAGGAAGAATAACTTTACAACTCACACTCTCTATTTCATTTATTTTTGGTGCACTTGTGTTTCAAAAGGCAGCAGAGTCTGAATGTTAAGACTATGCAAACCCTGAGCAAAAATATATGCTTTGCTCTGTCACATACTTGCTGTGGAAACTTCAGTTTTCGTTTAATTTACAAATTAAAGCAGTTCACTTCAGTCATAGCAAAGTATATACCAAGTTTTTAACTTACTTAGGAGTTATCATCTTTATGCGTATGTAAGATTTAATAATTTCCTAGTATTAATGTTAATGATTTATTGAATGATTATTACTTGTTAAGCATTGTTGTCAGAGCCTTAAATATGAATGTATTTCATCCTCACAACAACCCTATAAGATAGGTATCATTATTGCCTTTATTGCCAGATTAGGAATTAAGCAGGGAGAGGTTAAATAATTTGCGCAGGATCACACAGCAAGTAAATTTCAGAGCTAGGGTTCACAGGGCTCTTTTCTTAACTACCATGTCATTACCAACCTATTTAGGACTGCCTTATCTCTGTTGCTCTCCAATCATTTTTGTTCAAAAGGCTAATTAGTGAAGAGTAGTTTATTTTATTAAAAAAAAATTTTTTTAACGTTTATTTTTGAGAGAGAGAGAGAGAGAATGGGGAGAGCATGAATGGGGGAGGGGCAGAGAGAGAGGGAGACACAGAATCTGAAACAGGCTGCAGGTTCTGAGCTGTCAGCACAGAGCCTGATGCAGGGCTCGAACCCAGGGACTATGAG
This sequence comes from Lynx canadensis, assembly GCF_007474595.2. Taxonomy (NCBI): domain Eukaryota; kingdom Metazoa; phylum Chordata; class Mammalia; order Carnivora; family Felidae; genus Lynx; species Lynx canadensis. Next base: position 70,950,903 of record NC_044310.1, read on the forward strand.
ATCATGACCTGAGCTGAAGTCAGATGCTTAACCGACTGAGCCACCCAGGCACCCCAGGGGTAATTTTTAAACTGAGGTAACCACCCTCTGCCTATAGACACAAAGACTCTCCACGTGGTATAGAACATGGATAGTTTGAAGGGAATCAATTCCACACCCTCCATTTCCACACTTTTCTTCAAATGTATCTGCCTGAGAACTGGCTTGTAGTCTCTCTTCCACCCCCTTCCTACAATTAATTGCCATTTTTCCACTTAACAAAGGAAAGTCATTCTCACACACCCCACTTCTTCCTATGGTGCACTAACCCCAGGTTCACAAAACACAGGAAATCTGAAGACCGTGTTAGTGTTGAGAAAGAGGGAATGTGATGAACAGAACTGTTGCCTGATAGAGCATTACAAGTAGTTCAAACGATAAATCATCACGTGGCTCTTGGCATATAATTGAGAATTCGAAGAACTGAGTAACACTGCTACAGCAAATTCCTCCCATTTCCATCTACTCATTTCTGTGGATAAAGTACTTCAGCGTTTCTATCTATACAGTGTCAAATGCATTGAATAGAATTGAAGCAGAACCCAATCATACAAGCAGAATATAAATATATTCATCCACAAATCCACAGGATTTGAAATCCCTTTCATTAACACATGCATTTTCAATAAAATCTCATTTTGTAATGTTTCAAGGTAGTTATCAATTTGTAATATAGCCACTGTTTGATCAGTTGTGTACTACTAATAATTTTAATGATAACTCCATCCAGAGACATTTTTAACACCTAGAACCTAGAGAGTCAGTCACTGGAAGTAAAATTATGTCAATATATAGTTAAAATGTCTGTTATGAAGAATGATGTAGTGATCAAGAAAAATTTTTCATGCATGAAAATACACAAGATACCATTCTGTGGGGAAAATGGAGTGAAAATATGAATTCAAGAATAAAAAGCAAAAATTTAAATTTTCTAACTGTTAAAGGAGTGCTAGTGTATATACATTGAAATAATAATGTTGGGTAACAAATTACTATGGGCTTTAAATTCTTTGGGACACCTTTATTTATTTATTTTTATTTTTTTTTGAAATTTATTGTCAAATTGGTTTCCATACAACACCCAGTGCTCATCCCAAAAGGTGCCCTCCTCAATACCCATCACCCACCCTCCTCTCCCTCCCATCCCCCATCAACCCTCAGTTTGTTCTCACTTTTTAAGAGTCTCTTATGCTTTGGCTCTCTCCCACTCTAACCTCTTTTTTTTTTTTCTTCCCCTCCCCCATGAGTTTCTGTTAAGTTTCTCAGAATCCACATAAGAGTGAAAACATATGGTATCTGTCTTTCTCTGTATGGCTTATTTCACTTAGCATCACACTCTCCAGTTCCATCCACGTTGCTACAAAGGGCCATATTTCATTCTTTCTCATTGCCACATAGTACTCCATTGTGTATATATAAACCACAATTTCTTTATCCATTCATCAGTTGATGGACATTTTGACTCTTTCCATAATTTGGCTATTGTTGAGAGTGTTGCTATAAACATTGGGGTACAAATGTCCCTATGCATCAGTACTCCTGTATCCCTTGGGTGAATTCCTAGCAGTGCTATGGCTGGGTCATAGGGTAGGTCTATTTTTAATTTTTTGAGGAACCTCCACACTGTTTTCCAGAGTGGCTGCACCAATTTGCATTCCCACCAACAATGCAAGAGGGTTCCCGTTTCTCCACATCCTCGCCAGCATCTATAGTTTCCTGATTTGTTCATTTTGGTCACTCTGACTGGCGTGAGGTGATATCTGAGTGTGGTTTTGATTTGTATTTCCCTGATAAGGAGTGACGTTGAGCATCTTTTCATGTGCCTGTTGGCCATCTGGATGTCTTCTTTAGATAAGTGTCTATTCATGTTTTCTGCCCATTTCTTCACTGGTTTATTTGTTTTTCAGGTGTGGCATTTAGTGAGCTCTTTATAGATTTTGGATACTAGCCCTTTGTCTGATATGTCATTTGCAAATATCTTTTCCCATTCCGTTGGTTGCCTTTTAGTTTTGTTGGTTGTTTCCTTTGCTGTGCAGAAGCTTTTTACCTTCATGATGTCCCAGTAGTTCATTTTTGCTTTTAATTCCCTTGCCTTTGGGGATGTGTCAAGTAAGAGATTGCTATGGCTGAGGTCAGAGAGGTCTTTTCCTGCTTTTTCCTCTAGGGTTTTGATGGTTTCCTGTCTCACATTCAGGTCCTTTATCCATTTTGAGTTTATTTTTGTGAATGGTGTGAGAAAGTGGTCTAGTTTCAACCTTCTGCATGTTGCTGTTTGGGACACCTTTAAAAACACCTCACAACTTTATGTTAAAATATCATGAATTGCATTATGCTGGAAACCACACCCTTTACAAATTTATGATAAAAAATTATAAGTGGTAACATAAAAATGTCAGAGGGAAGCTGCCTGGGTGGCTCAGTCAGTTAAGTGTCCAGCTCTTGATTTCAGCTCAGGTCATGGGGCAGTTGGTGAGTTCGATCCCTGCATGGGGCTCTACACTGATAGCGCAGAGCCTGCTTGGGATTCTCTCTCTCTCTCTCTCTCTCTCTCTCACACACACACACACACACACACACTCAAAATAAATAAACTTTATTCAAATATGTGGGAGGGATACAAGTTTTTCAAAATTCTTTCAGGGAGGTATATGAGCAAAAAGTTTGAAGACCACTGATCTGGAAGCCCGAGAAGATCTCCCTAGGGTAATTAATACCTGGTCCAGGTAGTCATTAACAATACCACTTTACACATAAAAACATGACTGCTATGTAAAATAAAATGCCCTTGGTCACTGCTCTTATGCCCTGGACATTCAGCAAATAAATGTTAACAAATGAGAACTGAATATACCATTTTGAGTTGACGCGGGCACTTTTTTCTATGCCCTTCTTTCATCTTTAAGGACACTGTGTATGGCTCTGCCTGCCATACTATGTGTTTGAAGAAAACGTAACATAAAACACAACTTTTAAGAGCACATTTAAGATAAAGAAATGTACTACAAAATTCTCCTGTGAACTTTCTGTTAATATAAGCCAGGCCTATGAACTACTTGGATTATATGATTTCTTTTTTTTTCTTTTTTTCTTTTTAAATGTTTATTTTTATTTATTTAAAAAAATTTTTAATGTTTATTTATTTTTGAGAGAGAGAGAGTGCGAGCAGGGGAGGAGCTGAGAGAGAGGAAGACACAAAATCTGAAGCAGGTTCCAGGCTCTGAGCTGCCAGCACAGAGCCCAACGTGGGGCTCGAATCCACAAACCTCAAGATTAGTACCTTAGCCAAAGTCAGAAGCCTAACCGACTGAGCCACCCAGGTGCCCAGGTTACATGATTTCTAAAACCAAATTTAAGACCAAAGTGTCCTTTGGAGATTAAACCGGTAGTTTACTGAAAATCAGAAATTTCCTGAAAATCCAGGGCCTCAGGTCAAATTAGATACACTTCACACCATGTTCACTATCTTAAAGAGAAAATCTTATAATTTATTCTAGGGCCAAAATTAGACCCCAGAAAGCTTGGATTCTCATTTTATTCTGCTACCAATCCTCAATAAGTAACTTCTCTAGGTCTCATTTCATCATTTATAAAATGATCAGGATTATTTCCATATCTTTGGTTTCCCTTCTACACAGAAGTTCTGCGCACTCATAAATTTAACAAACATTTACTGAGCACCTGCTATGTACCAGAGCTGTGGAAGGTGCCAGAGATTCAAAACAGAGTAAGACCAAGTCCCTTTCTTCCAGCAGCTTCTAGATTCTGAGAGTATTATGACTGCTTAATTGTTTGCAGATAATTACAATACAGAATGATAAACGCTGTGCTAGAGGATTATGGAAAGCACAGTGATAGCTCAATGGAGGAAGTGTGAAGTTAGGGAAGACTTCACAGAGGAGGAAACACTTACATTTATCTTTTATTTGGTCCATTGATGCTTTAACTGTTTGTTTTTTTAATTGGCATTACTTTTAAAGATGAGGCAATACATTCATATAGTATAAAATCCAAAATGTACAAAAGGGAATGCTAGGAAAGGTTTCCCTTCTACCCTCCTCCCCCACCCTACCAGGCTGCCCAGTTTCCCTTCTCAGAACAGCCAGGATTGCCATTTTTTCTTGTACATTCTTTCAAAGATTTGAATTCTCTCTGAAAAGAATGAATATAAGATAATCAAATGAAAATGGGGGACTGAGCATTGCAGACAAAGGGAACAGCCTGAGCCTGTGGGAGATTTGGGGCCCATGAGGCCGCAGGACAGAATGAGGGTCAGCTCCTTGAGGGGCATCCCCATGCTAAGAAGTTTGGATCTTATCTTGAAGCATTTAGAAGAGCCCTCAGTGGATTTAGAGCAGAGAAGGTACCTGATTAAATGGGTGACTTAGAGGGGATCCTGGGTGGCTCGGTCAGTTAAGCATCTGACTCTTGGTTTGGGCTCAGGTCATGATCTCACTGTTGGTAAGATCGAGCTGCCAGTGCAGAGCCTTCTTGGGATTCTCTCTCTCCCTCTCTCTCTCTGCCCACCCCCCACAATAAATAAACAAAAAAAAATAAATGAATGACTTAGAAATAAATGAGTGACTTCTGGCAGAAATATGGAGAATGAATTAGAGAGAAGCAAGACCAGTGAGAGCAACCCATTAGGGGGCAACTGTAATAACCCAGGGAAGGAGTACTGAAGACCTAAGTCAGTACAGAATCAGTGGGGATTGGAAGAGGGCCAACTTGAGCTATTAAGGAAAAAGGATGAACAGCATTATAGAATCAATTGGATTCCAATGAATTGAATTCTTATTCCCTCCTCATCTAAGAATTGGCTGAGTCAAGTTCCAAGAATAATTAGAATTAATTATCCCCTCCCTTTAAGCTGCCACCAGGGCACCCCGTCTTGTCTAGATGTTTATCTCAGTGAACTCAAGATGCCTAAGCTTCCCAGGTCAAATTCATCACTCAAATTCGAATCCCCATATGGCTCTGTCATCAGAAAGTCCCCTATACCCACATTCTTTTCTGACCAGTCTCTTCACCTTCTGGCTCTGGGGGAAACCTGGCTTTTCTCTGAGGACACTGAATTCCCTGCAGCACTCATGAGTGGCAGCCATTTTCTCTCACACTCCATGTACCACCAGGCCAGAAGGTGGTACAGGCAGACTTCTTGCTTCTCCCTGCCACTTCCAAACCATTGTCCCTTTCTTGCTCTCCCCCATCAACTGCTTTGAAACTGATGCCATCAGACTGCACCTCTCTTCTGACCCCCTAGCTCTGTGGCCCTCTCCTGTCCTCCAGATCACTCCCACACAGTTCTTGGAGATTTCAATAGCGGGTTCACTGTCTTTCTCTCTGCCATTCTCCTACAGTGAATGGTCTATCCAATCTCATGGCCTCTTCCTTCCCCAATCTCTTTATTTGCAGTGATCTTTTCTTCTGCCACATCACTTCAGCCACCAAGCCAGTTATCCGTACACCTGTCATTTATAACTGTCCCCCTCAGTCATCTCAGTTTCAAGCATATTACTTCTATACTTCAGTGCATGCCTCTTCATACCTCAGCTCAAAAAATTCTTCTACTCCACTAGGCACTTTGTTCATTTGACCCTACTGCTCTTTCACTCTGTTTATCTCCATTCCCCAGACCTTCTTTTCCTCCTTACCTAGCTTAGAGTCCACGGTCTTGCACTATAATTAATTCTTTAAATATATGCTCACCTCTCTTGGCCCATTATTGTTTCCATTATATTGTCCTGAAAAGATATTTGTCTGCATTCCTTGTCTCCTTCTCTCACCTCTTCCTCCTTTGGTACCTTTGACCTCATTCTATCCTACTGCAGACAAAATTTCTCCATCAAGCAGGGAACATGGATGCACGTAGCTGTTGGGTGACATCTGACTGCTTGTCACCAAAGAGAGATGAGAATGGTATCTATTCCAGAAAGTGCTGGGAAGAGGTTTTGATTGTTTCAGCTTAGATAATGTGCCCACCTTGGACCAATTACTGTGTTCTAAGGAATGTGGTCAACTAGCCTAGCCTGGATCACCTACTAAAATCCTCAGCAAGGCAGCATTACCACAATCAGCAGTCCCACCAGATCCACGTGGAGTAGAGGAGGAGCAGTGAAAAAGCTGGTGCTTTTACCAAAGAAAAAGAGATGAAGGATAAATGAAAACAACGGATACCTGTAATATAGTTCTTCAGGTGGTATTGGAACCTGGAAAAGTGGGTGGCAGGCAAATCATAGAAGACATGATTGCAGCATATTTAGATTACAAATGTATTCCTTAACCAAAGGAGAGTCTGTGAAATAAATTTCAATGCCTCATCCAATAAGATATAAATAATGAAAAAGAAAATATTAAGAAATAATATTAAGCAAGGGCCCTATAAAGTAAAATTTAGAAAATGGTAAGAGGGATCTAATTTATATGTTGCAAATCAGCAGCACATGAAATGCATATCCAAATCAGAGCAATACCCAGAAAAAAGCATTTCAAAAATATACAATTAATAGCCTTCACTTTTCATTTGCATGAGAAATAACACTTTAAATTTAACTCACTTTCCGCAAAACTAGGGTAGGCAACCAAAAAACATGAATACATTCTGAAATATTCAAACGAACATAGTCTTAAGGAACAAAAATAAGCAAGGGTGTCTGGCTGGTTCAGTCAGTAGAGCGTGCAACTCTTGATCTTGGGGTTGTGAGTTGGAGACCCATGTTGGGTGTAGAGATTACTTTAAAAAAAAAAAGAAACAAACAAAAATAAGCATTTGGAGTTTTATTTGTACAGAAAGTCTTGCTATATGGTTTGTTTAGTATAAGAGTAATTTTTTTTAAACGAAACATCCTCTTTTTTAAACTATACAAAACAAACAAAATAAAACAGGAAAACCCATAAACCCTGCTGGAGGTTTTGAGATGCTAAAGTTCTCAGAACTGCTGTTTGCAATTATAAGAGATGATGAACTATTTATAATCCCAGCATTTTCAGAATTCAGCATATTTAAATGTTGCTACCTGATTTACAAGCCAAGGGATTTAATCTAGAACTGCAAGCAATATGGATAGAATAGTCAAACCCAGACCAGATGGCTCTTTAATGCTTTTTAAGTAGGTTGGTGGTAGCATGGTGTTATCTGAGGACCCAAAAAAAGCACTTCAAAAATATCACCCTTATTCAAGTCTTGGTGGCTGAAACTCCACCTTTAGCAATTCTGGAAGGTAGAGGACATATGTTGCTTTTGCCTGCCCAGCATTGATTTCTTTTTCTGGTAACAACATCCTGTTTTTCTTAGGAAAGCACTTCTCCTTAGGTCTCCTTGAAGCAGTTAAGGGGCATTGATTCTGACCCTAAATTTGGAGGTGAGCATGAGACCTGATCTTGACTAAGCAGAGTACCCTACCCTCTGGCCATAGCAGTTGGTTAAGGGACAGGTGCAGAACCCAATGATATCCATTCATGGGATTTCGTATGGAAGGACAGAGAAAGAGAAAGTACTCTTTCCCCTGGGAAGCTAGCAGTGGAGAGTGCTATATGCCTGGGGCCATTCCCCCTTCTTTTCTGCACTCCCCCCCACTCCCCACCTCTCACTTAGGTCAACCACTATGGTGCTGAGACTGGGGAATGCCTGTGTAGACTCCTGCCCGGGCCTTCAGGGCCAAGCAACACTTCCACTTGTTAACATTTTCTAGTTTTTGGAGATACCCTAAGACAATTCATTGGCATCTATAAACCACCGACTCCCATATTTCCCAGACAAATGCCAGAAGACATGTTCTAGAAGAGCCATGTTACCCTATGTAAATGCATGATATTAATATTTCTGTTAATACTCTCACAAGGGAGTTTGGAAAAAAGAGAAATCTCTATTTGTAAGGAATCACTTGATTTTTTTTTTTATTTGGCCTCTTGGAAAGGAGCTAAATGGACATTCAAGTTTTCTAATTATAAATGTAAAATATAAATACTGAATTTGCTCTGTATACAGTAAAGATGACCTATGTACCGTAAAGATCTTAGAGTGTCGTAGTCAACGAGGACCTCTAAAATGAATCCTAGTCCTTTTCCCTTCTTGGAAGTCTTCCATGGCGACTAACAAAATGCCAACCATGAAGACAAAGGCATGGTGAGATTTTTTTTTTCTGAAAGTGTTTCACTTCTCCCTCATTTCCAAATTTGGCAAGTTTCAAGAAGAAATCATCTACAGTGAGAGGAGGTGGCTTAAAAATAGTCCCATCTTATAAATATTTAGAAGTGAACTGACCTGAGTTTATGTACATGCTCCATTACTTCTGTTGCTAACCCTCCTCCAAAATCACTTACTGTCTGCCTCTAGTAGGACAGAGGGACACTGTGTGACAATGTCCTAGACATCAGGGATATAGCAACAAATAAAGCCAGAAAAAGACACTTCTCTCATGGGGCTTATATCTGCTGTTGGGTGAGACAAAATGAAAACAAATTAGTTAAGACAATAACACCAAGTATGTGACAGAGAGTGCCATGCAGGCAGGATGCCTTAGGTGGGGTGGTCATTCTAAAATCTTAGGGCAGAGGACTCCAGGCAGAGGGAACAAATGCAAAAGCCCTAAAGCCAGAACAAGCTTGATGTGTATGTATGTATTTAGTATATAAAGTATGTATTAGTTTCCTATTGCTGCTGTAACAAATTACTAGAATCTTAGTGACTTAAAACAACAAACATTTATTATCTTATAGTTGTGGAGGTCAGAAATCCAACATGGGTTCAGGGGGCTGAAAGCAAAGTATCAGAAGGGCCACACTTCCTCCATAAGGTTTAGTGAGAACCTGTTTCCTTGCCTTTTCTAGCTTCTAGAGGTTGCCGGCATTTCTTAGCTTGTGACTCCCTCTTCTACATTCAAAGCCAGCAGCCTAGCATCTTCAAATCCCTCCATGACCTCTCCCTGTCTCCCACCCCATCCCTGCCACCTTCTTTTCCTCATAAGGACCTACATTGGGCCCACTCAGATAATCCAGGGTAAGCCAAAAGGCCATTCTCCACCTCAAGTTCATTAACTTAATCAAACCTGTAAAGTCCCTTTTGCCATGTAACAATTTCACAGGCTCCAGGATTTAGAATATAGACATCTTTGGGGGGGCATTATTCTAAATACCAGAGAGTATAGAGGAGGAAAGTGGTTGAGAGTTTGAACTCTGGATGGCTAAGCGGGATGGGAAGCCATCAGGGCAGGAACCTGATCTGGTTAAAGTTTTAACAAGATTATTGTGAGTGTTGTGTGGAAAATGGAAGTAGTGATGCCAAAGTGGAAACCAGAAGACCAATTAAAAGGCTATCACAAAAGGGGCGCCTGGGTGGCTCAGTTGGTTAAGCATCCAACTCTTGATTTTAGCTCAGGTCATAATCTCACAGTTGGTGAGTTTGAGCCCCACATTGGGCTCTGAGCTGACCGCATGGAGCCTGCTTGGGATTCTCTGTCTCCCTCTCTTTGGCACTCCCTCCCCCACTTCAAAATAAATAAATAAATAAGCATTAAAAAAAAAAGAGGCTATTTCAATGGTACAGGAGAGAGATGATGGGGTGTTTAGACTTTGGGAGAGCTACTTAGCTTCTCTGTGGCTTAGAAAACTACCATAAAAAATATAGTTAATATTGCAGAGCTGTCCTGGGTTAGCAACAATTACTGTAAGAGATTAAGTGCAGTACCTAATTCCAAATAGTGCTCAAGAAAAGGTAGCTATTATTTACATTTGCTTTAAGCTTTAAGTTTTAATTACAAAAAAAAAAAAAAAATAGAGGAGAGCCTGTGTGGCTCAGTTGGTTAAGCATCCAACTTTGGCTCAGGTCCTGATTTCACAGTTTGTGAGTTTGAGCCCCATATCGGGCTCTGTGCTCACAGCACAGCTTCACAGCACAGCCTCTGTACCCCCCTCTCTCAAGTAGACGAAATCTTAAGGATTAAGGAAGTGAGGCCCAGTGAGGAGAAACGACTTGGCCAAGCATACCTTGCTAAGTCAACAGATTGATAATAAGCTGTATTTCAAGAGAAAGTAAGGACAGAAGCCACTTCCTGTCATCTTTACAGAAACCAGGAAAGGCAGCTCACAGCTCACTGGGAAGCAATGGGAAGGGCACGGGGCAGAGCCCCATGAAGCAAAGGCCTTGGCTTTGTAGTGTAGGGACATGCAGATGGTATCCAAAGACCTACTTTCAAATGCTGCCACTTACTGACTTCGATTTTGAGCAGGTCATTTACTCTCCCTTTACCTCATTTACTTTTCTTAAAAGTGGGCACAGTATCACACTCCACAAGGTGGTCATGAAGTTCAAATAAGAAAATGTAAGACAGAGCATTTTGTAAACCACCACGCCTGTAAAGTTAAGAATTTTTCCCCTCCTCCCAAGCAGCATCCTTTCCATTCCGCTCCAATCTTTAAAGGCATTTTCACAATGGTTTTAGATGGACTAACAACCTTCTGATAGCCCTCCTAGCTGGTGGATCCAGCAATGTTTACCAGTTTCTGCTTCTGAGCGCACCAACATTTTCCTTCAAAAGTTAACATTCAATCACAAAATGTGCTTTCTCCAGGCACATGGTTCTGGGTCTTCATTTCTCTAAGCTTCTTTCTGCTTGCAAATTCGCTTGTTATAAACCAGAACTCAGATGCAATAAAAATAACTGTACTCTCCAAAAAGATAACATAGATTTGAAGCTATATGCAACTGGGGATTATTTATAACAAAGCCAGTTTAAGGACGTATTTAGCCAACTAGCACATATATGCCTTACATAACAGTTCATTTAGGCTTTGAAGAGCATTAGCGATAATAGAGCTTCGAGGCCAAATGAGTGGATAGAAGTCAATGCTGCTGTCACCCACAAGGTCAAAGCTAAAATAATAATAGTACCTTTCAGCGTTCACACATGTGAACTACAATACGTCAGCTTGTGGACAGCTTATCTGATTACTACACTGCAACTACCTGCTCTGAATAAAACACAACACCCTCCCTCCCTCTGGCTTTGTTCTCAAGAGTTCTCAGCTGTGAGTATATCAAATGCTGTCTAGAACCAGCCCCACCTTCTCCCAAGGGAGAGCCTGCTGTCTGTCTTCTCCACGGAGACCAGAATGGAAATAAATCAGCCATTCAATATGTCTAATCAGATGAAAGCCTGTTCCCTGAGGGATGACCTCAATCCCACGGTGAATGGGGAACAGATTAGCATATCGAAGATCCCAGGGCACCAGACATTGTCTGGTAAACAAAATGAAATTAGAAACACAGGAGTAGGACACAAAAGCCAAGACAAATTAATGCTTTGCGGGTGTGTTAATGTTTATCTGTGTTTAAATGTAGATTTTTGAGACAGGTGGTGAGTCATCTGCAAATAAATGTCTGGTTAGACAACAGTGTTGGGTGAAAGTGGGGAATTCTCATTCAGTAAAACACATGAGATTTAGACTTCACAGGTGAAAGCTCTAGAATCATTGAAAATAAAGATGACTTCCTCCCACCATCAAACCTTGATTACAGATTGGTTTTGGTTTTAGTCAGGGCTCTATTATATTGTAGGTATATGTAAAGCTGGAAGGAAGGCGTGAAGAGACAGAAGAATGAGACTGAAGATGAGCAATAACTCAGGAATCAACGGTGGTCATGGGAATATGCTAAATGAATAGGTGGAGATCCGGAAAACCTACAGTGTGGAAAAATCTGCAAGACGGGTAACATGGACTTTCCCCCACCCCCCCCCAAAAGAAAAACAAAAAAGAAAAAAATACAATAGGAAAGGGAAACTTAAAGAATAAAAGAGACATAAGGGACCTATCAACCAAATGCCATGTGTGGGCTTTGTTTGGATCTTGACTTCAACAATGTTTAAAAAAAGTTTTGAGACAATTGAGGATATTTGAACACTGGATATTTCATGAAGTGAAGCCTCATATTTTAGAGACACATACCGAATATAAATATAGATAAAATGATATGATTTCTTTTTTTTTTTTTTTTCCAACGTTTATTTATTTTTGGGACAGAGAGAGACAGAGCATGAACGGGGGAGGGGCAGAGAGAGAGAGGGAGACACAGAATCGGAAACAGGCTCCAGGCTCTGAGCCATCAGCCCAGAGCCTGACGCGGGGCTCGAACTCACGGACTGCGAGATCGTGACCTGGCTGAAGTCGGACGCTTAACCGACTGCGCCACCCAGGCGCCCCAAAATGATATGATTTCTAAGATTTGGTTCAAAATACAAAACGTGATTGGTCACGCTTAATAATTATTAAACTTGGGAGATGGGTACATGGGGTTTTGCATATTATCCTCTCTACTTTTGTATGTGTTAGAATTTATCTATAATAAAATTCTTTGTTTTAAATGAGCCAGCTCTAAATAATAAAATGGAAATTGTTCTTGTTATAAATACAGTATAGTGGGGCCCCTGGCTGGCTCAATTGGTAGAGTATGTGACTCTTGATCTCAGGGTCATGACTTCCAGCTCCACATTGGGTGTGGAGATTACAAAAAAATAAAAGTAAAAATAAAATAAAATAAAATAAAAAGAAATACACTGCAGTATTTTAAGGTTTTCTTATATAAGAACATTATAAAAGTCAAATCAAAGTTCACAAAGAAGCTCTCTTGTAAATGAATTAACCCACATACAGCCCTTAAAATGATGCCCAGTACACTACATGACAAGTGGTTCAATAAGTGTTAACCAATTCTTATTTTCTTAAATGTATCGGTTCTAAATCTTAGCCTACAAATACAAGTGTGTAAGAAACAGAGCTTTATTTTTAAAAATTTTTTTGGTAACGTTTATTCACTTTTGAGAGAGAGAGAGAGAGACAGAGAGACAGAGCGTGAGACAGGGAGGGGCAGAGAGAGAGGGAGACACAGAATCCGAAGCAGGCTCCAGGCCCTGAGCTGTCAACATACAGCCTGACGTGGAGCTCGAACCCACGAACCGTGTGATCATGACCTGAGCAGAAGTCGGATGCTTAACCAACTGAACCAGCCACGCACCCCCAGAGACTGAACATGTCTCTTTTAATCCCACTTTCTATCAAGGCAATCAAGAAAAGAACCTCAGGCAGTCCTAAGATACTCTCAAAATTTTCCCTGTAGTTGTATCTAAGTTGCAGAGTGTCTAGAGATCCAAGTGTTGGAGGCAGGCGGTGTGGGATGGGGGCGGCTATCTGACCCTCAGGTCTTCTGTTTGCACTTCCCATCTGCTGAGACATCCATCATCCCATTTAACCCATTCACCTTTGTGTCCTCTCTTTTCCCCATCTTCAGATTGGGTGGGTCACTAGCCTACTTCTAGGTCAATCTCGGGCCCTTGGAACTCATACTGCTTCTCCCACCACAGTGAGCCATCTGTGAGTTTCTCCAAGACCATTTCTTCCCTGGGATTTTCCTACTTTCTGAGGTTCTCCCTGGGAGAGAAGACACCAGTCTCTTCTTCTGAACCTTAAAAACTTAGTTGGAGTTTTGTCCAGCTCCATCTCCCTCCATTGCCCCCCTCCAGTCCAGGCCGAGGCCAGGAGCTGATACAGGGCCTCATTTCTTCAAGACCTAGGAAGACAGTTTCCCACAGATCTATCATTTTCGACACTGCCTCCTCTTGCAACCTCGGGAGCCCTTGCTCTTACTCAACCATATTCCCTCACATATTTTTCTGTGCCCTTTTAAAACTCAAATACTGAAAAAAGTTACCCTCTTCTCCGCTTCCTCCAGTCATATTCTTTCTCTGAGGCGATAGGGAAAGAGTAGCTAACTAAATGGGGGAAGGGAAATGATGGGGGAATATGTCCATAAGTATTTCAATTATTTTTCCTTCCATTCCAACAATGTATGAATGGAAAAAAAAAAACACATAGCTGAGTGACTTAGCCTTTTCAAATTCTCATAATTAGTTAAGACAGCCTTGGCTGTGTTTCAGAATGTGCAGAACGAGGATCATACTGGGTGTCTGCCTTCAGCTCAGCCCTCAAAAGAATGATGAACTCGTCAGTGTGGGCTTGTAGGTACAAAGGAGATTCCTGCCTCAATATTTTCCAAAAAGACGTAAAACCTGTTGCAACAAAACTAGTAAGGGCAGACCAGAGAAATGTAACCACATAGCGTTCGCCAATTGCTGCACTTCTAATTTTGGGTGGAGGTGCATGTTTTGAGGAAGGCCTTGTTTGGGAAGACAAAATAGAAGCTCAGTAAAAGTAAATTTTGTTCTTTTAGTTCTGAGCCATCTCACCTTGCTTTACATTTAGCAATCATGCCATGCTGGCAGTTGCATGGATTTACCCTTTCGTGCATGCGGTAAATAAATATTTGCGAGTGTCCGGGTGCCAGGCACTGTGCTATGGGCTCAGGCACAACCAAGAGTGAGGAATATATGGCTGTGCTTTGTCTTCTAATCCAACCTGACCCGTCTATGGGTATGAGTTTGGGAAACCACTAAACCAGGGTTCTGGCCAGAAACATTAGTTATCATGGGCTAAAGAATGTGTAGTTAGGAGATGTGTGACTAAAAAATGGTGGCTTTCAGCTAACAGGCAAAGAATAGAGTGAAAAGGCCCTTTATTGGTGTGTAACTGTGTGAACAGAGCACGGTGGGGAGAGTGCATTGTGCTATCTGAGTATCAGGTTAAATGCCAATGCGTTATTACTGGTCTAATGAATTTTAAAAGTATCATTCTAACGCAAATCCGGTGACCTACAAAGATAAAGAAATTCTGCTGCCATAGCTGAAAACGTTGCCACTACCAAGGCCCTGTCTAAACAGGCATACACTCAGGCTGGGTTACACGTTGGACCCATTAGAAACTCCCTCCTCACAACAAACATCTCCTTGAACTTATAGTTCTTAACCCAAGTTAAAGACCAAGAGAAAAAGAACTCATTGTATTCTAACAGTTAAGGGACCAAAAGGTCATGCATTTACCTTACTTCACAATGTCACGCATTCCCAGAATTTCTAGCTCACCGAAGGTAAAGAATATAATTTTTCCCTTTAAAGATCGCTCATTTTCTCCATCAAAATGAAAAGCTGAAACGTTCTTTGTTACATTTCTGTTAATTAGTGATAATTACGGGGTTTATAGCCAGTTGAATCAGGTCGCTGGTTAAAAAGAAAGATTCTCTTATAGAAATTACTGGGAGTTTTTTCTTGCTATGGCATAATGTTTCAACAGTTAAGGGTCAAAACTATTTCCACGTGAAACTTAAACAAAGTGGGTATTCAGGTGAGCTTTCTTCTGGGGATTAGTGATCTTGAAAATTCAATATATGAAACAAAAACAAGAAGAAATACCTTTTCTCATATACTTAAAGTGTAGTAGAAGGATTACCCCTTTTTACGGACACACTCTATTCAAACCTCTTAGGAGATGAAAACTATGTCCATGCAAATTTACGCAAGAAAAAGTATAAATGAGAGAAAAAGCAGCTGCTTTGACTAAGAGCCATAAAGCACCTCCCTATGGTGTTTGTAAGTAATTGGGGAACCATGTCCCAGTCTGCACAAGTGGAACCACAGAATGTCTGGTAGGGGGAGATGGTTTGCTGACTCAGGGTCTTCCTCTCTCCCCCAGATTAGGTACCTTGCCACAAAGTCAGGGCTCCCTTGCAGGTCAAACTGGGTCACTCTTAGGTGACTCTATACAGTGTCGGTAACACACATTATGATACCATCATAGCCTTTAATACAATGACTAAATTGCAATCGATTATTTTGTTTCCCATTTTCTCCACTAGGCCACTGCCCAGATTTATGGCTTTCCTCCATTTTTGGCAGTTGGTTCTTCCTTCCCTGAAAAGGCAACAAATCTGCCTCCAGTCTTACCCTCTTCATATTTTTGACTAGCAAATATGAAAATCTAATGAAAGTGATCTTACAGAGTTTTTTTTTCAATATATGAAGTTTATTGTAAAATTGGTTTCCATACAACACCCAATGCTCATCCCAAAAGGTGCCCTCCTCAATACCCATCACCCACCCTCCCCTCCCTCCCACCCCCCATCAACCCTCAGTTTGTTCTCACTTTTTAAGAGTCTCTTATGCTTTGGCTCTCTCCCAATCTAACCTCTTTTTTTTTTTCCTTCCCCTCCCCCATGGGTTTCTGTTAAGTTTCTCAGGATCCACATAAGAGTGAAAACATATGGTATCTGTCTTTCTTTGTATGGCTTATTTCACTTAGCATAATAGTCTCCAGTTCCATCCACATTGCTACAAAGGGCCATATTTCATTCTTTCTCATTGGCACGTAGTACTCCATTGGGTATATAAACCACAATTTCTTTATCCATTCATCAGTTGATGGACACTTAGGCTTTTTCCATAATTTGGCTATTGTTGAGAGTGCTGCTATAAACATTGGGGTACAAGTGCCCCTATGCATCAGTACTCCTGTATCCCTTGGGTAAATTCCTAGCAGTGCTATTGCTGGGTCATAGGGTAGGTCTATTTTTAATTTTTTGAGGAACCTCCACACTATTTTCCAGGGTGGCTGTACCAATTTGTATTCCCACCAACAATGCAAGAGGCTTCCCGTTTCTCCACATCCTCGCCAGCATCTATAGTTTCCTGATTTGTTCATTTTGGTCACTCTGACTGGCGTGAGGTGATATCTGAGTGTGGTTTTGATTTGTATTTCCCTGATAAGGAGTGACGTTGAGCATCTTTTCATGTGCCTGTTGGCCATCTGGATGTCTTCTTTAGAGAAGTGTCTATTCATGTTTTCTGCCCATTTCTTCACTGGGTTATTTGTTTTTCTGCTGTGGAGTTTGGTGAGCTCTTTATAGATTTTGGATACTAGCCCTTTGTCTGATATGTCATTTGCAAATATCTTTTCCCATTCCGTTGGTTGCCTTTTAGTTTGTTGGTTGTTTCCTTTGCTGTGCAGAAGCTTTTTATCTTCATAAGGTGCCAGTAGTTCATTTTTGCTTTTAATTCCCTTGCCTTTGGGGATGTGTCAAGTAAGAGATTGCTATGGCTGAGGTCAGAGAGGTCTTTTCCTGCTTTTTCCTCTAGGGTTTTGATGGTTTCCTGTCTCACATTCAGGTCCTTTATCCATTTTGAGTTTATTTTTGTGAATGGTGTGAGAAAGTGGTCTAGTTTCAATCTTCTGCATGTTGCTGTCCAGTTCTCCCAGCACCATTTGTTAAAGAGACTGTCTTTTTTCCATTGGATGTTCTTTCCTGCTTTGTCAAAGATGAGTTGGCCATACGTTTGTGGGTCTAGTTCTGGGGTTTCTATTCTATTCCATTGGTCTATGTGTTTGTTTTTGTGCCAAAACCATGCTGTCTTGATGCTTACAGTTTTGTAGTAGAGGCTAAAGTCTGGGATTGTGATGCCTCCTGCTTTGGTCTTCTTCTTCAAAATTACTTTGGCTATTCGGGGCCTTTTGTGGTTCCATATGAATTTCAGGATTGCTTGTTCTAGTTTCGAGAAGAATGCTGGTGCAATTTTGATTGGGATTGCATTGAATGTGTAGATAGCTTTGGGTAGTATTGACATTTTAACAATATTTATTCTTCCAATCCATGAGCACGGAATGTTTTTCCATTTCTTTATATCTTCTTCAATTTCCTTCGTAAGCTTTCTATAGTTTTCAGCATACAGATCTTTTACATCTTTGGTTAGATTTATTCCTAGGTATTTTATGCTTCTTGGTGCAATTGCGAATGGGATCAGTTTCTTCATTTGTCTTTCTGTTGCTTCATTATTAGTGTATAAGAATGCAACTGGTTTCTGTACATTGATTTTGTATCCTGCAACTTTGCTAAATTCATGTATCAGTTCTAGCAGACTTCTGGTGGAGTCTATTGGATTTTCCATGTATGATATCATGTCATCTGCAAAAAGCGAACGCTTAACTTCATCTTTGCCAATTTTGATGCCTTTGATTTCCTTTTGTTGTCTGATTGCTGATGCTAGAACTTCCAGCACTATGTTAAACAACAGCGGTGAGAGTGGACATCTCTGTCGTGTTCCTGATCTCAGGGAAAAAGCTCTCAGTTTTTCCCCATTGAGGATGATGTTAGCTGTGGGCTTTTCATAAATGGCTTTTATGATCTTTAGGTATGTTCCTTCTATCCTGACTTTCTCGAGGGTTTTTATTAAGAAAGGTTGCTGAATTTTATCAAAGGCCTTTTCTGCATCAATTGACAGGATCATATGGTTCTTATCTTTTCTTTTATTAATGTGATGTATCACATTGATTGATTTGTGAATGTTGAACCAGCCCTGTATCCCAGGAATGAATCCCACTTGATCATGGTGAATAATTCTTTTTATACGCTGTTGAATTCGATTTGCTAGTATCTTATTGAGAATTTTTGCATCCATATTCATCAGAGATATTGCCCTGTAGTTCTCTTTTTTTACTGGGTCTCTGTCTGGTTTAGGAATCAAAGTAATACTGGCTTCATAGAGTGAGTCTGGAAGTTTTCCTTCCCTTTCTATTTTTTGGAATAGCTTGAGAAGGATAGGTATTATCTCTGCTTTAAACGTCTGGTAGAACTCTGCTGGGAAGCCATCTGGTCCTGGACTCTTATTTGTTGGGAGGTTTTTGATAACCGATTCAATTTTTTTGCTGGTTTTGGGTCTGTTCAAGCTTTCTATTTCCTCCTGATTGAGTTTTGGAAGCATGTGGGTGTTTAGGAATTTGTCCATTTCTTCCAGGTTGTCCAGTTTGTTGGCATATAATTTTTCATAGTATTCCCTGATAATTGTTTGTATCTCTGAGGGATTGGTTGTAATAATTCCATTTTCGTTCATGATTTTATCTATTTGGGTCATCTCCCTTTTCTTTTTGAGAAGCCTGGCTAGAGGTTTATCAATTTTGTTTATTTTTTCAAAAAACCAACTCTTGGTTTCGTTGATCTGCTCTACAGTTTTTTTAGATTCTATATTGTTTATTTCTGCTCTGATCTTTATGATTTCTCTTCTTCTGCTGCATTTGGAGTGTCTTTGCTGTTCTGCTTCTATTTCCTTTAGGTGTGCTGTTAGATTTTGTATTTGGGATTTTTCTTGTTTCTTGAGATAGGCCTGGATTGCAGTGTATTTTCCTCTCAGGACTGCCTTTGCTGCGTCCCAAAGCGTTTGGATTGTTGTATTCTCATTTTCATTTGTTTCCATATATTTTTAAATTTCTTCTCTAATTGCCTGGTTGACCCATTCATTCTTTAGTAGGGTGTTCTTTAACCTCCATGCTTTTGGAGGTTTTCCAGACTTTTTCCTGTGGTTGATTTCAAGCTTCATAGCATTGTGGTCTGAAAGTATGCATGGTATGATTTCAATTCTTGTATACTTATGAAGCGCTGTTTTGTGACCCAGTATGTGATCTATCTTGGAGAATGTTCCATGTGCACTCGAGAAGAAAGTATATTCTGTTGCTTTGGGATGCAGCGTTCTAAATATATCTGTCAAGTCCATCTGATCCAATGTCTCATTCAGGGCCCTTGTTTCTTTTTTGACCGTGTGTCTAGATGATCTATCCATTTCTGTAAGTGGGGTGTTAAAGTCCCCTGCAGTTACCACATTCTTATCAGTAAGGTTGCTTATATTTGTGAGTAATTGTTTTATATATTTGGGGGCTCCTGTATCCGACACATAGACATTTATAATTGTTAGCTCTTCCTGATGGATAGACCCTGTGATTATTATATAATGCCCTTCTTCATCTCTTGTTACAGCCTTTAATTTAAAGTCTAATTTGTCTGATATAAGTATGGCTACTCCAGCTTTCTTTTGACTTCCAGTGGCATGATAAATAGTTCTCCATCCCCTCACTCTCAATCTAAAGGTGTCCTCAGGTCTAAAATGAGTCTCTTGTAGACAGCAAATAGATGGGTCTTGTTTTTTTATCCATTCTGATACCCTATGTCTTTTGGTTGGCGCATTTAGTCCATTTATATTCAGTGTTATTATAGAAAGATACGGGTTTAGAGTCATTGTGATGTCCGTAGGTTTCATGCTTGTAGTGATGACTCTGGTACTTTGTCTCACAGGATCCCCCTTAGGATCTCTTGTAGGGCTGGTTTAGTGGTGACGAATTCCTTCAGTTTTTGTTTGTTTGGGAAGACCTTTATCTCTCCTTCTATTCTAAATGACAGACTTGCTGGATAAAGGATTCTCGGCTGCATATTTTTTCTGTTCATCACATTGAAGATCTCCTGCCATTCCTTCCTGGCCTGCCAAGTTTCAGTAGAGAGATCGGTCATGAGTCCTAAACGTCTCCCTTTATATGGTAGAGCACGTTTATCTCTAGCTGCTTTCAGAATTTGCTCTTTATCCTTGTATTTTGCCAGTTTCACTATGATATGTCGTGCAGAAGATCGATTCAAGTTACATCTGAAGGGCAAGAGTTCTCTGTGCCTCTTGGATTTCAATGCCTTTTTCCTTCCCCAGTTCAGGGAAGTTCTCAGCTATTATTTCTTCAAGTACACCTTCAGCACCTTTCCCTCTCTCTTCCTCCTCTGGAATACCAATTATGCGCATATTATTTCTCTTCAGTGCATCACTTAGTTCTCTAATTTTCCCCTCATACTCCTGGATTTTTTTTATCTCTCTTTTTCTCAGCTTCTTCTTTTTCCATAATTTTATCTTCTAGTTCACCTATTCTCTCCTCTGCCTCTTCAATCCGAGCCATAGTTATCTCCATTTTATTTTGCAGTTCATTGATAGCATTTTTTAGCTCCTCCTGGCTGTTCCTTAGTCCCTTGATCTCTGTAGCAAGAGATTCTCTGCTGTCCTTTATACTGTTTTCAAGCCCAGCGATTAATTTTATGACTATTATTCTAAACTCACTTTCTGTTATATTGTTTAAATCATTTTTGATCAGTTCATTAGCTGTTGTTATTTCCTGGACGTTTTTTGAGGGGTATTCTTCCGCTTGGTCATTTTGGATAGTCCCTGGAGTGGTGCGGACCTGCAGGGCACTTCCCCTGTGCTGTGGTGTATAACTGGAGTTGGTGGGCTGGGCCGCAGTCAGACCTGATGTCTGCCCCCAGCCCACCGCTGGGGCCACAGTCAGACTGGTGTGTGCCTTCTCCTCCCCTCTCCTAGGGGCGGGATTCACTATGGGGTGGTGTGGCCCCTCTGGGCTACTTGCACACTTCCAGGCTTGTGGTGCGGGGGATCTGGCGTATCAGCTGGGGTGGATCGGCAAGGTGCACAGGGGCAGGAGGGGCAGGCTCAGCTTGCTTTTCCTTTGGAGATCCGCTTCGGGAGGGGCCCTGCGGCACCAGGAGGGAGTCAGACCTGCTGGAGGGATGGATCCGCAGAAGCACAACGTTGGGTGTTTTCGCTCTGCAAGCAAGTTCCCTGGCAGGAACTGGTTCCCTTTGGGATTTTGGCTGGGGGATGGTCGAGGGAGATGGCGCTGGTGAGTGCCTTTGTTCCCTGCCAAGCTGAGCTCTGTCGTCCGGGGCTCAACTCTCCCTCCCGTTGTCCTCCAGCCCTCCCGTTCTCTGAGCAGAGCTGTTAGCTTATAACCTTCCAGATGTCAAGTCCCGCTTGCTGTCAGAACACACTCCGTCCGGCCCCTCCGCTTTTGCAAGACAGACTCGGGGGCTCTGCTTGGCCAGCGGGCCGCCCCTCTGCCCCAGCTCCCTCCCGCCAGTCCGTGGAGCGCGCACCGCCTCTCCACCCTTCCTACCCTCTTCCGTGGGCCTCTCGTCTGCACTTGGCTCCAGAGACTCCGTTCTGCTAGTCTTCTGGCAGTTTTCTGGGTTATTTAGGCAGGTGTAGGTGGAATCTAAGTGATCAGCAGGACACGAGGTGAGCCCAGTGTCCTCCTACGCCGCCATCTTCCCAGGATTCCGATCTTGCAGAGTTTAAATTCATAGTTGGGAATTTCTCTTTTGATCTTTCCCAGCTTAATTGGAGAAGGATTAGACTTCATGTCTTTCTTCTTTCTACTGAATCTATTTATAGGGCCAGAAAAGACTTAGCATTCTGGTTTCCTACATATACACTGTGGACATCTTTCCCTGTCTTTTCAAATCTCTGTAAACTGATAGACCACCAAAAGCCATGTTTATATTATATCTGATGATGAGTATGGCCTTAAATAGTTGTCTTCATCACCTGCAGTTCACAGATCTTCTCAGTGCAGTTGGTTGGGATTTTTGTCATTCTGCTTTAGTGCTGATGATACACAGGAAGCCATGTTCCGTGACTGGAATTAGAAATTCTGGCCACTGGAAGGTTAACATTAGACTCCTTTCTCATCATCTGTGAGGAAGTAATCAGATATCCCCATCTTTCAGGAACTCTGGCATGCCACAGTATGCCACCTGGTCTCTTCTTTATTAGTCAGTATGAACAGCATGGGTTAAGAGATATTATGTCAGTCAAGTTGATCCATTGCTGTGAGTGGTATAACTATTGTTCCTCCCTTCCCCACATCTGTCATTGTATTAGGTCCTGCCAAAGTTCAAATGAATTATGAAATAAGATACAGGAGACACAAAAATGGCTTCAGATTTGTGGCAACGTGGACTTGCCCAAATCCTTCCTTTTCTAAAAGTTTATCTATCAAGTCACTGGCTCATACATGCAATCTTGGGTTTTTGAGACAGGAACAAGCCCTGTAACTTACAACAACTGACAGGGCAACTGACAGACATAGCCTTTGGTGGCTGGAAGCTCAGAAGGAAAAAGAGAGAGAGAGGGAATCAGGTATACTCAGTTCCATCACCAAATTCACTGATTTGGTAAGTCCTCCTCCTTCCTGGAGGAGGAGGTAGTGAAGGCACAGAAGGAAGTTGATTTTGTTCTCTTCTTCCGGATAGTGGAGTGGAAATTCTTTTCCCTCTGTGGGCACATGAGCAGTGGGGACTGAGTGTTCACCTCTAACACAATTGTAAATGCTAGAAGAGTTGAAGGAAGGCCAAAGGCATGTTTGGTTCTGTTGTCCAGGCTGCCCTTGCCAAGATGGGCTTGGCTGGGTCCTGTGGGTAAGATGGGTGTCAGAGCCACAAATGGACCCTCTCTAGCCTTCCTCCTGGCCAACAGTGTCTTAGCAACGACTTTCCTTCTTTCCTTCTCCCTCTTTCTTTCATGCTAGTCTTGTGCAACTCATGACTGCATGGCCAAGATGACTCTCTCTCAGTGAAAAATCACTAGATTTAGGGGGCAGTTTTAACCATCTCAGTTCTCACTTTCTCACCCACATCCTATCCCAACTCAAAAGCCTAGCTGAGGATGTCTGAAACAGGCCTTGAGGCCCTGACCCAAAACTGATGGATGGGCCATGGCCAAGATGTCAGGTGTGAGCAGGAGGTATAAACCACTGCCTCAGCCATGTCCCTTCTTGATGTGCTAGAATTAACTTAAAAGTAAAAAAAAAAAAAAAAAAAAAAAAAAAATCCACTTCTTTAGTTTATAAAGTTCAGTGCTTCATCTTCTTATCCAAACATCATTCAAGTTTTCTTGATATTTATAGAAGCCAACTATCTTAAGAAAAGAAGTTCTCTTTCCAAAAGAAAGGAAAATTGACAACTGAGAGGAACCTATTTTCAGATAAGTAAATCATGTTTGTTATAACTAAAGCTTCCTTTTTAACCTATCTAGGTATAAAGATGTCTATGTGTGTATTTGTGGATACATATGTAATCTCTGTCTATCTATTATCCTGAATTAAATCGCAATCTTAGTAAAAGCAACAGAATACATTCTGGCTAGTTTAAGCAGAAATACTCTTTTAGAAAGGATATTGAAAGATACAAGGTAGCTCGGAGGGTCAGTATTAGAGATGATGCAGTCAGGAGTAAGATGGAAACCACACTACAGTGGCTTCCCTAGTGAAAACACCACAGCTCACACCAATAGGGATGGACATATGATGCCAGGAACCTTACGATGGCTGCCCTTTAAATGTGGAATGTTTCCACACTCACCTCACCAGTGGCTCACCAATGACTCCATTCTTTGCTGTACCTGAATTTCATTTTCCTCACTTCTAAATAAGAGTTTTGCCTAGATAGAACTGAGGCAAGGTTATCTGAGCTGCAAAGAAGGCTGCAAGGGTGACTTGAGGAAGAGGGGATTACAATGCAGAAATTCTCTGAACAGGAAGAGTGATTCAGAGGCTGTGTGACTGCAATAGGACTAATGTTGACTTCAGTCTACCCCTTGACTGTAATACACAAACCGCTCCCTTCCATACTTACATTTCCCAACACTTAATTTGAAGAGCCATATCCATCCCCTAACAAGAATCAGGATTTGATTATAACTCCTTCCAGTAAATCCACACTTGTTCACCCTTTCCCCTTTCTTTTCTACCATTAAATGACCACATGGCTCTATCCTTTTGTAAGTTTGCCAACTCCTCATCCAAAAGGCTGTTATTGTTCCTATTGATATTATACTGAGCTCTGGGAGGGATGGAGGAAGGAAAGTTGAAGGAGATAATTAATATTAATCAGGAAATTCTCTGAAGGCAAGGAATTGTCAAGACAGAACTGAAAACAAATATTATGTCCTGTTGTGTTCTTTTCACAATAGCTATTCCATTGTTGGAGGTTTCCTTTCAATGTTTGACCTCATTATACATCTCTTTCCCCAGGTACATCCTTCCTTGGAAAAAAGATCCCAGTGTAACTTGAGATTGCTGCACCTGTCTTGAATCTCTCCCAGAGCTTCGTTGGGCTCCAGGTTTTCCCTGACCTCAGTGACCTGGTAGAAAATCATCTTCTCTCCATAGGAGGAAGCTAACGATCTCTATTTTTCTCCTTACATCAAGGATGACTCACACTAGAATGAAAGACAATGAGAAACATTATCACTCCTCATTCATTCCTATTATTTCTTCATTTATTTACTCTGAAATCCTTATAAACCCAGAGATTAATATGGTTTACTATCATAGCAGTCTTGACATTCAAGAAGCAGAGCCAAAGAGAATGCTATTGGTTTTTAGGGAGGGGGGTAGATGGAGAGCATCTCTCAAAGAACATTAAATGGGATCCTAACATATGCTGACACTTGTTCAAATCGCCATCTTTTCTAGCTACTTCCTACATCCTGTCACAACTCTCATGGCTCTCTCTTCAAGCTGACCCTCAAACTCCTCTACCCACCAGCACTACATTATTTAGATTATTTTAGCTCTTGGTCCACTATCTCTTAGTTATTACCATTCAGATACATATTTGGGGGATAGAGGACAACTCAAAAGAAATCAGAGTTTGGCCGCAGAATTCTGTGAGCATCCCCGAGGGTTCTGATGGAGGAAGGAGGATCCACGAAGAGCAGAGGGAATTGCACTTAGAGGGTGCACTGGGTAAGCCACATTCCTTCCCCTTTCCCCCCTCTCTGCCTATTTTTCATCATAGAAGCCCAAAGAACAAGTTTGTCAAAGACAAAAATCTCCTCAGAGGGTGGAAGGGGAGAAGAAGAAGCTAAGCAGGCAGAAAACGAATCCTCAGGAAAGGGGATGGTGAATGACTGTGAATCCGAATATTGGTCATTTTTGTCTGGTCACAGTTCATTCATTTGTTCATTCTGTGTGCTTCCATTCTCCAAAATACCCAGTCAATAATGTATACCAAGACAGGAGCCCAATATTGGGAATTAAGCAATAAATCAGACAGAGCATAGTCCACGGCCTCAGTAACCTCGTTGTGGGTTCCCCTCCCATCCAGCCTGACTTCACCTGCTGCTCTCAGGGTTGGTTTGCTCTTGTCAGCAAGGTTGCGCCCCCTGGTGGCTCCCTTCTGCAACAGCGGACACAAGGAGCAGAAGATGTCCTAGGAAGCTCCCTGCTAATAACAGCAGCTCCCCACATGCCTGGTACAGGACCTTCTCCCATCAGCAGTGCTCTTAAAGTGCCTGTTGACTCACCATTTTGTGAAGCATTGGCCCTTAGCACCAGGGCTGAGTGTCTCAGCATCACCTCCAAGGAAACTGCTTGCACTAAGCTGCCAATAGACAATACCAATGCCAGGTCCCTCGTCAAAGGCCCTTGCTCCAAGCGACTGGAACAGGTTTCTCAAACTTTAGTACGATACAGAATCTCAAAGGAAAACAGCGCTTCAGCCCCTAAGAATGTGTCTGCAAACTGCAAGCTGAGAAATACTTCCTTAAGTAATGTCTGATTCTATTTAAATGTTCTTCAACTATATACTATCATAAGAGAAGTTTTATTGATATAATATATAATATCCAAAATAATTTCTTCTTAGATCATTACATTGGAGATAGAAAATAATTAGAAAGTTTAGAAATTATCCAGATTATATCCATTAGCTCCCCAAGCTGGATCCCACAACTGGCTCAGGAAGTGAATCTCACCCTACCCCACATCATCTCCCTCCTAGCCATCTCCTTCTGGGCACTCTGAAGCAAGACACAGAACATTGATTCTCTGATGACATTTCACTTCCCCTAAAGAGTGCTCTCAGGACTGATATGTCCAAAGGAAGGTAACCAGGGAATTGACAAAAGCTGAACTTAATTTCCTCTCGGCCCTCAGAGGGTACAGGGACACCCAAACAATTCAAATCCCAGAAATGACTTCATAGTTCCTGAGCATATTATGAGTAGCAGATACTCCTGCTTGCCTACCTAGTGTCTATTCTCCCCTTCTTTATTACCAAGAGATTTCCAATTTTGTTCAAGGTGACAGTGAACCCAATTGCATTTTCTGTGTAGCCAAGGGTGATGAAGAGATATGGTTTTAGCCTTAGGCTAGAGTTGTAAGCAGAATTGTTGGGCAGGGCTTCTAGAAAGCTCATAAAAGGAAGTGAGTTTAGGCAATTTTAGCTCTTTACCCCTCCTCTAGTATGTGGAGGCCATAGTTGATGTGAAACTATCATCTTCCAGCATATGGCCATGAGCATGACAGTCATACTGAAGGTGGCAGGGCACTGGGGCTGGGAGGAGCCTGGGTCCCTGGTGCCCTTTACATCCTTTACATCCTGTCCCAGCCACTGTTTTTAGAGGTTTCAATTACTTATAACCAAACACAATCTCTAACTGATATGCTATTTAAACAAAACTTGCATGTTACCCTTGCAATGGTATTTCAAGTAATGTGCCTGCAAGGTTATTCTGGAAGCATGTTGAGTCTTGCAAGTATGTTGAAAGAATTTGTTATTTTTCTCCTCTATCAAAATGAAAAATACATCTGTATATGCTATTTCTCACTGTTTTATTGACATAAAGTAGAATTCACAGCTCAATATTTCTGAAGTAGCTCACACTACTTTGGTTTGTTTGTTTGTAGCTTTGTCTTATTCAATATTCTCCAGGGAAATAGAACAAATAAGGTATGTGTATATATAGAAAAGGAATTTATTATAAGGAATTGGCTCATGTAATTATGGAGGCCAGTGAGCCCGAAATCTGCGGGCTGGCAGGTTGAGACCCAGGAGAGCTGATGTGCAGTTCCGGTCCAAAGGCTGGCAGCCTAGAGAATTCCCTCTTGTCTCCAGGTGGCTGGTCTTTTGTTGTATTCAGGCCTTCAACTGATTGGATGAGGCCTACCACATTAAGGAGGGTGATCTGCTTTAAAACGTTCACCAATTTAAATTTTAATCCCATTCGAAAATATCCTCCAAGTTGACATATAATATTAACCATCATAGGGTTTGTATTTTTGTTTACTCTTTTAACGCAGACTGACTCTAGGATAAAGGGAATGTACATGGCTTTGCCAAAATCCCTGGAGTGATTTTTTTTTTCTCTTTAAAAATGTAAACAAGGTACAAAACTCGTAGCTACCTCTTAACAATAATCATATCACTCCTGGCTTTAAGGGAAAGTTAACAGAGATACATGAAAGTTCCAGTAAAACTGTATTTATTGAAATTACCACCCCTCTTAAAATTTGCTCACATTCCAGAGGGACTAGAATTTGCCATTAATTTGTTACTAACCAAGAGAAAGAGTACCCTTTCTATAGCAGGGAGCTCCAGGATTTAATTCTGTGCTGTGAGCCTGACATTCTAATTCTGGAATTCAATAACATCACACATCTTTTCTTTCCCTTCAAAACAGTCATTTAAAATATCATATAGTTTTCTGCATCTGAGCTGTCAAGTATCCTGGAAGTTGCTGTCATTAATACACCCCTAAAAGAAACCCTGGCTGAATCATGTGTTCTACAAGAGATCTGGGACATCTTACATACATATGTTATACATTATATATTTTGGAAAAGAATTTAAGAGGAGACTCTTAAGGTTAAGAGGACAACAAAGTCAAAGGTAAGATGAGCACACAAAATGTTAAACATATATTTTTATGTTTTTTAGAGATGAGCCACAGATCTGGCTCTAGTATTTCTAGTGGCAAAGAAGGTGAGAAATCCAATCTATTATAGGATTTAGAATGTTCCACAAGATAAAGTAAAAGAAAAACTTAATGTTCCAGAGAAAAATGTAGTTTTCCTTGGTTTTGAGTCTCCTACAAACACTAAATGTCATGGATAAGACCCTTCACAATATTCCTACTAAAATAGGTACACCCTACATACATTTATGATTTCCACACCACTGTTTATGATAGGGTATCTTAAAATACTGCTTCTGAAAAAAAAAATTCTACAAAGGAGCAAAATAATCTAGTTTCAGTATGTCACTCTCTATGGCTTGATCTAAGGGTAGAATTTGAACCCTAGAGCAGTGATTTTTGAACCATGCATCCTGGACCCTCTTGAATTCCAGAGAGATGCTTTCAGGGTTATCCCAGTGGGGGAAATATGGCTGAGACTGAGGAACCCAAGGTCTTGCTATCATCTACCATCCTTTTAATGTATGTTTGGATTTAATTTGCTAATACATTTGTTGAGGAATTTTGCATCTATGCTTATGAGGGACATTGGCCCATAGTTTTCTTTGCTTGTAATGTCTTTGTCTGAATGATGCTGGCCTTAGAAAATGAGTTAATTCGCAGTCCGTGAGTTCGAGCCCCGCGTCGGGCTCTGGGCTGATGGCTCAGAGCCTGGAGCCTGTTTCCGATTCTGTGTCTCCCTCTCTCTCTCTGCCCCTCCCCCGTTCATGCTCTGTCTCTCTCTGTCCCAAAAATAAATAAACGTTGAAAAAAAAATTAAAAAAAAAGAAAAAGAAAAAGAAAATGAGTTAAGACGTGTTCCCCCTCTTCTATTTTCGGAAAGATATTGCATAGAATTAGTATTATTTTTTTCTTAAATATTTGATAGAATTCACTATTAGCATTGCCTCGTATTTCTCACTTCTTTATCCAAAGCTCCCTGGGGTAAGGTAAACAGATAAGATACAGAATTCCAGGTTAGATTTAAATTTTAGATAAATAGAAAATAGTTTCAAAATACAAGTTTGCCCCATGCAATATTTGAGCCATATTTATATTAAAATATTCATTATTTATCTGAAATTCAAATTTAACTTAAGAGAGTTAAAATCACGTGAACACACAACTTGTCCATGAAGGTTCACAGTAGCATTATTCTTAACAGCCAAAGAGTAAAGACAAGCTGAATGTGTATCAACTGATGAATGGATAAACAAGATGTGGCATATCCATACAATAGAATATCATCAGCCATAAAAAGGAATGAAGTACTGATTACGTATTATATAATTAACATGAAATATCCAAACTGGCAAATCCATGAGGACAGAAAGGAGATTAGTGCTGTCGGAGGGCTGGAGGAAGGGGAGAATGGAGAATGATTGCTAGTGGGCAAGGGGTTTCTTTTGGAGGCGATGAAAATATTCTAAAATCAGACAGCGGTGGTGGCCACATACATTGTGAATGTACTGAAAACCACTGCATTGTATACTTACAGGGGTGAATTTTATGGTATATGAATTAGAGCTCAATAAAAATAACTAATGAGGCGTACCAGGGTGGCTTAGTCAGTTAAACTTCTGACTCTTGATCTTGGCTCAGGTGGTGACGTCATGGTCATGAGATCTAGCCCTACATCGCGTTCCATGCTGAGTGTGGAACCTGCTTGGGATTCTCACTCTCCCCCCCCCGCCCCTCCCCCGTGCAAATGTTCACGCTCTCTCTCTCTCTCTCTCTCTCTCAAGATAAATAAATGAACTAAAAAAAAAAAAATAACTGGTGAAAAATTTAACTAGTCACCATCCTATATTATTTGTTAAATCTGGGTGCATCTGATCAGTGAAACCCAAGTTACATACATCTGCACTGTAGCCACAGGGGCATCTGGGAAATGCTGGTTTGGGACTTACAACGTGGAAAGCCATCAAAATGTATACAGGGGTTTTGAGACATGTTGAACAGCCTCAAATGGCAGATGTTTACTACAGATTCTGAAGTGAAAATGCCTGGGTTTGAATGTCATGTCTGCCACTTACCAGCTGTGAGACGAGGGAAAGTTACATGGCATCCCCTGCTTCTTGAAAGTTCATATTACACCACTATGCTTTTACAAAAGACCTCCATTAGCACCTGTTTTTGCTAACTGAAAGAAATTTGAAGAGTACTTTTGCTTTTACATTAGAAAGTGAAAAACGAAAGCAGCACTAAGCTTCTATTTTGCAGCGAGCTGTTCTAGAGGCAGCACGCACCCAGAGAGGCAGAGTGGCCTGCCAAGCTCCTTCCCCAGGAACTAAACTCAGCATCTCAGCATCAAGCTGCACAGTTTTGAACTGTATCTGTGAGCATCTGTGCTTTATCTCAATTTATTCTGTGCATCTGTTAGCAAGATGTGTCCTGAAGCATCAGAAAAGCCTAAGAGAGGTTATTTTTGGGGTCTGGGAATGCTCAAAAAATTTTCCATATAAATGAATGGTAATTGCTTCTTCATTTTATGGCATTTTGGCTTATGGAAGTTCTCATAGGAGCGCTCTATTTTGGGATAGCAAAGGAAACCTTGTAACCATCTGTGTCTCAGTTTCCTTACACGTAAAATTTGTCAGTACTGGTATTGTGATTGCTTCCTAACTGGTCTCCCTGTTTCCTTCAGCATTCTCCCTGCACTCTCCATTTACAGAACAGCCAGAGGGATCCTTTTAAAACATAAGTTAGATTGTGTCACTTAAACTCTTCAGTGGTTTTCTAGACTACGCAGAGTAAGAGAATAGGGGCTTATACTGAAGAGACACTTTCAGAAGGGGAATCAAAGTTGAGCAGGATGCAAACAAGAGAGATCAAGGAAAGAGGAACAGATAAAAATACTGGAAGGAAATGGCCAGGAGATCTTAGAAAACAAACCTTCATATTTTCTAAACCCCACATGAAAAAAGTAAACAGAAGAGGGAGCTCTGTGGTGTTACAAAAGCTATCTTGAATGAATATTAAATAAAACTGAGCCACAGAAAGGAATCAAGATTAAATCCCAAAGAAAGTTGTTACAATTACAAAGAGAATAAGGAACAGAATTATATCCTGCAGTCATTAAAGAAAGATAGTGCCTTCAAAATAAATTAAAACTATAGCTTATTATTTCAAAGCAGGCTAAAATACATACAGAAAAGAATATACATGAGAAAACATACACAGAAGCAAGATGACAGAACTCAAGAAGTTGGTACAAAGAATAAAAGAAAAAATCATTTTAGATATGAAGTCTGAACTATGAAGAACACAGAAGAAAATAAACACAAAAATATGCCTTAAGAGAAGTTGAAGATGAAAAAGAGAAAAATGTTAAAAATCAAAAAGATATGGAGAGAAAGTACAAATACTTAAAACAGGTAAAAAAAATCTATACAGATAATAAGAGTCACTGAAGCAAAACACAGTGTAAGAGAAGAAATACTAAAAAGTATAATTTGAGAAGAAAAATCCTGAGGAAACAAAGATGTGAAAGAGGTTACCATTTAACTGAGACTACCAACCCAAGATGACCAACATGGCATGTAAAATTACTAGATTTTAAAGGAAAGGAAAAAACGTTTGGACATCTAGGTAAAAAAGAGCAAGTGCCTTATAAAGAAATGAAAACAGATTGTCTTCAGACTTTTCAACAATAGCACTTCCTGCCATAGAAATTTGAGTAATGACATATTTTGTTTTATTTTATTTTTTTAAAATTTTTTAACATTTATTTATTATTGAGAGATAGAGAGACACAGAGTGTGAGCAGGGGAGGGGGCAGAGAGAGGCGGAGACACAGAATCCGAAGCAGGCTCCAGGCTCTGAGCTGTCAGCACAGAGCTCAATGTGGGGCTTGAACTCACAAACTGCGAGATCATGACCTGAGCTGAAGTCAGTCGCCTACCCAACTGAGCCACCCAGGCGCCCCGAGTAATGACATATTTTAGATACTCAGAGATAGAAAATGAGAGTCAAGAATTTTATATCTGGCAAAATGACTTTTCAAGTATGAAAAGCACAACCTGTTATCAACATGCAAGAACCCAGGGAATATTGTTTCCCTGAGCCCTTCCTGAGCTAGCCAAAATGATTCCAGGGATTTCCAAGTATGCACTGGCGGCAAGCACTGAAGATGTCATTCCCTGTTGAACTGAGACTAAACGAGGGCTGATATGGAGAGAACATCATATGTCATGGTCGTAGGCTGTGACAGTGTGGATATAAAGCAACTATTCTTAAAAAAAAAAAAAAAGAAAGGAGAATAGGGATAATTTACAAAAAATGTGTAACTATTTTCAGTAATCATAATTGGTAGTGAGAGTGTCAGTATTGTTATTCTGAGATTCTAATGTGGGATAGAGCAAGTGAATACTGATGAGCTATTCTAATCCTATCATTCACTGTCTTCTTGAGAACCAGAATTCTTTTTTTTAATTTTTAATTTTTATTTTAGAGAGAGAGAGTGGGGAGAGGGGAAGAAGGAGAGAGAGGGAGAGAAAGACAGAGAATCTTAAGTAGGCTCCACACTCAGCACAGAGCCCAATGCAGGGCTTGATCCCATGAACCCTGGGACCTGACCTGAGTCAAAGTCAAGAGTTGGATGCGCAACCCACTGAGCCACCCAGACACCCCTCTTTTTTTATTTTTGAGAGAGAGAGAGAGAGAGAGAATGAACATGTGCACGGAAGGGGCATAGAGAAAGAGAGAGATCTTAAGGAGGCTCCATGCTGGGCATTCTTGGTCTGACATAGGGTGTGGTCTTGGGGCTTGGTCCGACAACTATGAGATCGTGACCTGAGCCAAAATCAGAAGTCAAGTGCTTAACTGACTGTGCAACCCAGGTATCCCGAGAACCTGATTTCTTATATGAAAGAAAGGAGTCTTGAAATTTATAGTCTTGATATGTGAATGGAAAATGTCAGTATGAATGTGTGTGTGTGTGTGTGTACATCTATATGTACCTACTGAAAGCCCTAGAAACATAGACCAACCCAGGTACCTATGAATACCCCTAATGTTTAGACTGTTGTTTTGAAATACTATTTCAAGAAATCAAGTCTTCTTGTTCTTGGAGAACTGGCTGATTTTAGGTACGGGGCAAGAAATATACAAATTGAGCCTGGAACATCTTGTATGCCAGATAGCAAGGAGTCTGTCAAAGACTACAAGGTTGTGTCAAAAAGACTCTGAACCAACTTGAAGAGGTTTCCATTGGCCAAAGAGGGAGTAATTTGAGCTTCAGTATGATAATAGCTACCGTGTATTGCAAGACATAAAATATATTTGAATTGATGAGTTCATAATGATATTTTTAAAATATAAAAATAAGTGGTCATCTTTGGAGGATAATAGGGAAACAATTTATTACTATCTTGAAATCTGGTAAATAAATGGAAGGAATCAAACATTTCTCCTGCCTTTCCTGTATGAACTTTACCATTGTGTAACCAAATAGTAGAAAAGGAAAGCATTGCTTTATAAAATTATTCCAGCTGATAGATGAAAACTAAATTATATCATTTGAATGTCACTAATTTGCCACTACCAGCGAACTAATGAATCTAGGAAATGAACATCAGCGGTTGTTAATATCATAAAAAAGAGCCAGCCAGACATTATGTGCCTCCCGATAAAAGAGCACAGGATTTTTATTCTCACCAAAGGAAGAGAACTTTAATCTGCTCAAGCTCTGAATCCAGCACCCAATCCGCAAGAGACAGAGGACAGTGGAACATACTGAATGCATCATAAGGATGCAATCAGCAAAATTATAACCGTGGAAAATTCCATAGGCCAGTGATTCTCAATGTGTGGTCCCAGACCAGCCGCACCCACATCACCTGGGAACTTGCTAGAAAAGCAAATTCTCAAGCCCCATTCTGACCTACTGAATCAGAAATTCATGAAGGGAGGTCCAACAATCTGTATTGTAATGAGCTGATGCAGGCTTATGTTTGAGAGCCACTGCTATAGGTCTATTGTCCAGGGTTCTGGAATAGAAGCGAAAGGAAAAGAAAGGGTTAGAAGAGAAGCTATAGACTAAATGAGATACATCGATTTTTTTTTAAATGAGTGAGACAAAATTACAGTGTCTAAGGACCTGCATTTGGGTGAAAAACCATACAGAACCATAAGGACGTTATTCAGACAAAGTTAACAGCACGGTCGCTTTGGGAGAAATGTAGGAAGTTATAACTTTACTGAAGTCAGAGCACATGAGAGGATGCCTGGAGTGCTGGAAAAGTTCTGTTTCTTCACCTGGGTGATAACTACAAGGGTGTTTGGTAGATAATACTTCACTAAAGCTATACATTTCTTTTGCATGGTTTTCTGTATTTTTGTTTTGTTTCACAATAAAAAAATTATTGAGAAATTATTGTTGATTGAATGACATTATTTAAACCTCTTGGGCCTTAGCTTCTTTGTCTGAGCTATGAAGATGTAGCTTCATGCTCACTCTGGAATTTTATTTTACAAGCCAAATAATGCTGACCTTATGGTAGTTATTTGTCATGGTTACGGGAAATGACTGCATACATTATAGTCCTCTAAGCCAGTACTTAAATCATGTGTGGGGAGTGGAGAGAGCAGAAAGGATTGGCTTAATTCTTAACAATAATTGCCTCTACACTCCCATTTTCTCTTTGCAACTGCCTGAGAAATACACTCTGTCACCAGAAGCCCATCAAAGAAGAGGAGAAAGCTGTAAACATGGGATCCTTTGAGGTAGTAGCACCTCATTTCCCTCTGACGGGAGGATGTGTACTTAT
Organism: Lynx canadensis; assembly: GCF_007474595.2. Classification (NCBI taxonomy): domain Eukaryota; kingdom Metazoa; phylum Chordata; class Mammalia; order Carnivora; family Felidae; genus Lynx; species Lynx canadensis. Next base: position 70,985,977 of record NC_044310.1, read on the forward strand.
AATCACTCTTCTGCTTATGATGGGGGTCATCGCACAGGCAAAATCTGCGGAGAACTGGCACGGGATTCAAAGTTGGACAATCTATTTCGGCTCAAATAAAGGCGAGCCTCAGCGAGGAGGTATGAGTGATGCTACAGGGCAAGGTCCCATTCCACCAATGACTGAGGTAAAGACTGAGCTGTTGGTGTGGAGAACTCAGCAGTAGGACTACACCAGAGCAGGATGTGGCAAAAGCCTTCACGGACCACTCCCCCTGACTGGTAGCGATCGGGCCAGAACTCTGTGGCTGCCAGGCCAGGGAAGTGTGTGCCCATGGGTCTTAGGGTTGTGTGTAGACAAAGGTAATTGTGAAGGAGCTTGAAACCACTCACTTGGTTTGGGAACTTTTACACCCCTTAATTCTTTTTCTCCCTCTTTTATATAAATATTAATTCCCTTTATAAATATTTTAATGTCTGTGTTTTCTATTTAACTTTTGTATTTGTCGATTTTTATTGTATTTCATAGGAATATCAGTCTGTGATTGATTGCAAATTAAAGCCCCCCCGACCTTCTAAAAGTGTGTCTGCCATAGATAGTTTGAAAAGCACTGAAATATAGACCACATTAAAATTTTAAAATTCTGCTCATTAAAAGGCATCATAAAGAGTGAAAACACAAGTCACTGAATGGGAGAAAATGTTTGCAATACATAAAACACATAAAGGACTAGTATCTAAAATACATAAAGAATTCATACAAATTAATTAGAAAAATGGGCAAAAGAGTTGAAAAGTCCCTTCATGTAAGAGGAAGGTCTGATGGCCAATAAGCACATGAAAAGGGATCCGTTCATTTGGGAAATGAAAATGAAAGCCACAGTGAAAACCACATGGTCACCAGATGGGCAAAAATTTAAGTCTCCCAATTATGAATGTTGGTTGAGAGTATGGAAACTCTCATATATTGCTCATGAAAATGTAGAATTGGTGACATCACTGTAGAAAAATCTCTGACGGTATGAATCTACTAAAGCTTAATATGCACATGACCCATGAGCTAGCAAATTCCATCCCCAGACACACTACAGATATTTGACTCAAGTAAGTCAAATGGCGGGTGCAAAATTTCTCAGAGCAGCATTATTTGTAATAACCCCAAATGGAAACACTCAACCATACATCTGTCACCTGAAGAAGGGTACATTCTGGTTTATATACACTGTGGAACACTAAACAGGAATGAAAAAGAAGAACAATCCACAGCTTTACACAACACCATAGATGAATCTGTCAGACATACCCCGTTGTCATAGGGCTTCATCATGGTTCCCTCAACGAGGCACAGGATGCTTCAGCAGATGAACTGGTCTATAAATCAGATCTATCCTGGTGCTGGAATATTTTCCTCTGAAACAGGAGATTGATGGAGTCTGGGACCAGAAGAAGTTTCAGAATCTGACTTATAGTCTATGACTCTAAGAAAGTCAGAGGCTGGAACCAGAGCGGAGGCCACCAGACCCCCTTGCTGGAATCCTTGTGCTAGGGACTCACTAGGTTGGGGGTGGCTTCCCTATCTCCATATCCCAGCTGGACAGCATTTGGCCCAGTGGTTCTTGAACCAATCCCATATTTTGTGCTTGAATTTGTTAGCTAAGTCATCCCCTTCTTTATAGGGTGGATGCCTGGTTCTCTCAAATTGTTCCTTCAACCCTTGCTGTTACTCCCTGCTGTAGGCGAAGCATCCCTGGACTGCCTCCTTGTGGGGCCCAGGAGTTCCTCCCATCCTTCCACTCAGTTCCCTCCCTGGGTTTTTACTGACAACTTTTGTTTATTGTACCGCTTGTTGGCATCTTTACTAGGGTCAAAGGATTAGGCAAAAATACTTTCTTCCATTCGTTGTTAATCTTCCGTTGTTAATCAACGGTCCTAAGTCCTTGAACCCAAACTTTCCTCACCTTCTCCTGCTCTAATTATATCTGTCATTTCTCTTTTTCCCCTGCAACTTCTACCTCTCCCTTTCTGCTGGCTCCTGCTCCTGCTGTGTGGAATGGTACCCCCGCCCCCGCCGCACCACTTTCCAACCCTTTCTCTACTCATCTACTGAGACCCGGGTTTTAGGTAATGTGTACCTCATCGCTGCCCCCTGTCCTGGATTAAATACCCATCACCAAGTGTGTCTCTCTCTGTCACTGCACCAACTATGATGCCAGCAGGGACACTAAGAGTATTTGCTGGATGGATGAATGAATAAATAGCTAATTATTGAGGAATGAAGGTGGTATTCAAAATTGGTCCATTTTGCTTGGGTGGGCACAAGTGATAAAGTATGAAACTAATCTACCTCATGAGGTTGGGAGATGTAACCGTGCTTTACCCTTTCTCTGTCTGCACAAATAATGAGGAGTTAGCTGCATTCTCTTAGAACTGAAAGCTTTTGTTGTTCTCTATGCTTCTCCATGATTTCCTGACCACGCAAGGGCCCTCCTAATCACTGCATATGTTACTGGAAAGGCATGCAGTGCCCTCACATTCCCACTGAAGACCTCTCCTGATGGTCCCCACTATATAAAGGAAAGTTTCGAATTTTGTTTACAAACTGTATGTAGGAAAAGGGTATTATTTGCCAACCATATGAAGCAAAAGGTAAAATATTACGCAGACAATCCCCAACTTATGATGGTTAGACTTATAATTTTTCAACTTTGCAATGGTGTGCAAGTGGTTTGTATTCCAGTAGAAACTGTGCTTAGAATTTTTAATTTTGAGTTTTGATCTTTTCCCTAGGGATATGTGTACAACGGTCTCTCGTGATGCAGCCCCAGCTGCCAGGCAGCCACACGATCATGTGAGTAAACAACGAAGAGACTTACAACCATTCTGTACCCACACAACCATCCCGCTTTTCACTTTCAGTACAGTGAGATTGAAGTACAATGAATTACATGAGATAGTCAACACTTATTATAAAATAGATGTTGTTGGTTAGCCGTAGGCCAATGTAAGTCTTCTGAGTACATTTAAGGTAGGTTAGGCTAAGCTATGATGTTTGGTTGGTTAAGTGTATTAAATGCATTTTCTTAAAAAAAAATTGTTTTTAGTGCTTATTTACCTTTGAGAGAGAGAGAGAGAGAGGCAGAACATGAGTGGGGAGGGGAAGAGACAGAGACACAGAATCTAAAGCAGTCTCCAGGCTCCAAGCTGTCAGCACAGAGCTTGATGCAGGACTCGAACCCACAAGCTGCGAGACCGTGACCTGAGCTAAAGTCAGACGCTCAACTTGACTGAGCACCCACGCACCCCTGAATGAATTTTCAACTTATGATATTTTCAACTTACAATGGGTTTATTGGTAACCCCATTGTACACGGAGGAAAATCTGTACTTAATTACAAGAGTGAGAATTAATTTTTAGTTGTCTCCCCTGTGTTAATTGGGATGCTGCAGACTGCTGTTGCTTGGAGCTCATGTCTGTGAGTGACTCACTGTTGAGAATAAACATCTCTCTAACTCAGGAACAGAATGAGCATTAATAGTCTGCCATAAATCCTGTTGGTTCACAGTTTGAAAGCTTGTTTTTGCGCAGATGTTAATACTAATGTGTGGCTTTAAAACACTCCTTCCATTATGCCAATGTTGTGTTCCAACATTCCCCGTGAAGGGTTTTATCTATTGTTTTACTCACCTGCCTTTGCAAAATTCTCACCTGATGGTGAGAAACACAACCCACCCTCTAATATCCCAGAGCACAAAGAGAGGGCAACCTCTCCTCTGAGTGAGAAAAACAGGACTACATTTGTGTGGGAGGAAATTTATATATACCCATGTTTATAAATAATAGATTTTATACTATATCTATTAATTATATCAATCAAAATGCATTAAGTATCAGTTATGTGCACACTATACCGGGGCGCTGGGGACACGACATTGAATAAAATATGATTTCCAACCTCAAGTCCTAACAATCTAGTGAGGGTTAATACTTTAGCACCAAAGAGGGATGTGACTTAGAGTTTTTAACCACTCTTTAAAAATTCCACATTTTCATTTAGATTCATCACTCACGTGAACAGTCCCTCCTTTTACGAGAAGGGAAAGCATCAACTCCAGTTTCTGTTCTTTTGCCCCAGCCAGCCCTAATTCCTGAGACATTTTCCTGAGATATTTTCATCAAAAAAAGAGAAAATGTACAAACATGACACCGACAAGGGTAGTGGCACCATGTCTGTGGGCAGGTCAACATGTTATCATGTGATAACACGGACCACATGTGGTATCATGTGACCACGAGGAAAAAATTGGGATTTACAACCACACTCATATTCTAAGGCGGTAGCTCTCATTAATGAAGGCCTTGTTTTTCAGCTGAGCCCTTTCAAGGGTGCTGAAGTTGGAAGCGGGCAGTGGAGAAAGTTTGTGTCACAGAGTGAGAATAATCAGGAGTTCTCAGTGTCAACCCTTGGGGGAGGAAAAGAGGAAGAAAGAGAAGCAAAGCGGGGAGGTGTCAGAGTGTGGAGGAGAGACAGAATGAGGCAAATGCTCTGTGCATGAAATGGTCAAAGAACCACCCTCAGTGGTGGGACAGGCCACAGGATGATGTCTGGGAGTCAATTTGAAGGAGTTTGCATGGCTGTAGCGAAGCATCTGTTGACCTGTGTGGTCTTCCCCCTTCCTCAGTAAAGTCTGCTACTCACATACAGGACGTGCACGGATGGGCACTGGGCTGTGTGGTGGGCAGAACCATGGCCCTCAAAATTGTTCTAAATGCTGGGACCTGTGATTACGTTAGATGACTGTGATGTGATTAAGGATCTTGAGGTGGGGTGATTATTCTGGATTATCTGGTCGCCCAGTGTAATCACAAAGATCCTTAAAACTGGGAGAGGGAGGCAGAAGAGGAGAGGTAGGAGATGTGAGTACAGAAGAAAGGCCTAGAGAGATGTGGCATTGTTGGCTTTTAGGAGTGAGAAAGGGGCCAACGCCGGGGGTTAGAAAAGGCCAGGAGACAGGTTCTCTGTTAGAGCCTCAGAAAGGAAAGTAGCCCTCACCAACACCTACATTTTAGCCCTGAGAGACTCATGTCGGACTTTAGACTTGAAACTGTAAGATAATAAATGTACATTTTTAAGGCACTAAGTTTATGGTAACTTGTTACAGCAGCAACAGAAAACTAATACAGGGTGTAAGTCAGGGAGAGGAATTGAGTACAAAGACAGAACAATGTAAGTGAGATTTAGGGACAGTCGTGAGACCAGAGGGTTGCCGTGGCAGGCGTAATAGAATTTAAAGTCAGAAGGATGAGTCTGACTCGGGCTGTGGGAGCCTTACGTGAAAAATTAACGAGTTTAGACATGATCTTTGGGTTATTGGAAAGCTTCTGATCAGTTTCAGTAAGGAGGGGCAATGAGCAGAATTTCGGAAGCGGAAGCCATGAAAGCACACTAAGGGACCTCCTGCAGTGCCTTCTGTAAAGATGCCCAGGGCCTGCCTTGGGGGCTCGGCTGTGTTGGGGCAAATGAACGCCCTGGGACTGCCATCCCCACTTCTCTAGGGCACTTTGCCTTGTTCCCTGCTTTCTATTTTTGGCTTCTACTTCAGATTTCATTTGAACAAGGGATTTGTATCTGAAATAAAATTTTCAGGTTATGGAATGAGCACATCTTGCTACGGAGAGGTTAAGTGTCTTGTTCCAGGTCACCCAACTGGAAGGTAGGGAGGCAGGCACTTTTCCCTAGGAATTGTGACTCCCAGTTCTGAACTCTTCTGGTGGCGGGTCACAGGGACGGGAAGGAGAAGTAGATGAGGCTATCTGCTAGGTGACTTTCACCATGGACTACGGAAGCTTTGAGCATGAAAAGAAGGGTCTGGATGGGTGATGGGGATTAAGGAGGGCACTTGTGATGAACACTGGGTGTTGGTTTTAAGGGATGAACCACTGAATTCTACTTCTGAAACCTGTATGCACTGTATATTAACTAAAATTTTTAAAAAGACCAAAAACAAAGAAGAAGAAGGGTATGGATATGAAATGCAACTCTCAAGGATCAATGTGTCTTAGGGACTCAGTGGACCCAGAAACAGCAGTGTTTCACCCTCAGATCAGCAGCTGCCAGTGAGAAACAGTACACTGACCCCTTCCCAAGTACACAGACGGAAGGTATGGACGTTGTGAAGCTCTTGCAGGAAGGAGAGTCACATCGGCAGACCCCAAGGTAGGCACACTAATGATGCAGACAGTCCTTTCGCAAGGAGGGTCCAGTGTTGGGTTAACAAAGCGAGAAAATGAATGGGGCACCAGAGCAGGAAGCAGAAACCCACACTTGGGCTTCGGCTGCGATCCCGCAGGAATTACAGCTCAGTCTATTAACCTCCGCATGACCCCACTTCCAGCCAACTTGTAAAATCATAAACCAAACAGCTCTGTAAGGGCTCGGAATGAATGTTTAGGGCCTTGTGGCTGTCTAAGCATGCCTTTCAATTGTCAGGGTATTATTACTTTAACAGGAACGTTGTAATTACTTTTGCATTATTACAATACACAAAGTGATTTAAGCAGTAAAAAGGCTTTGATGAATTAGTAGTTCTTTTGATTCCTACAGTTTTGTGGCTCATGTTCAAAGACACCTTTTACAAGTTTCAGGTCCAAGGAAAAACCACCATAGCTTTTACCCAGATTTTCTTTTTTTTTCTGATTCAGAATCTGTATATCTTACTACTTCCGGGACATTCCACCCAAAATCTCACCCTCATCTCCAACTCAACGTGTTCAAAACTGAAACCCATCACCTTGCACTCCCAGCTTGCTTCTCCTCCTATATTTCTATGTGGGTGGATGGCCCTGCCACTCATCTGGCCATCCGAGCCCTGCATTCCATGAGTTATCTTTATTCTTCTCTGTCAGCCACCACCACTGTTTACATCCATATAACAATATCAATCACCACCATAACAATAATAATGGTGGCGGCCACCTGGGTGGCTCAGTCGGTTAAGCCTCAGACTTCGGCTGAGGTCATGATCTCACAGTTGTGGGTTCGAGTCCCATGTCGGGCTCTGTGCTGACAGCTCAGAGCCTGGAGCCTGCTTCCGATTCTGTGTGTCCCTCTCTCTCTGCTCCTCCCCTGCTCGCACTCTGTCTCTCTCTCAAAAATAAATAAACATTAAAAAAAAAATTTTTTTTAAAGAGTGGTGGCCATTTCTGAGCCCCTTAGATACATTATCGCTAATCCTTAACAATTCGGTAAATTTTATATTATTATCTTTATATAATAGTCAAGGCCTTAAGATTCAGAGACATTCTTTCAGCAACGTCCACCTGCTTGTAGGTGGCAGCCAGGGCCAGGATTTGAACTCACATTTGTCTGACTCTAAAATATGCATTTTCGATTAACCAGAGCACATCCAGTAGATTACCAATAGTTCTCTCCAAATTCCCCATTAAATATTACTGAAATCCACCCACTTGTCTCCATCCGCAGGGCTGTCCGCTATGTTAGTTTATGTGTTTGTTAGTTCTCCCCAGGACTGATGACAGAGCCTCCTTACTGGTCTCTCACCTCCAGTCTTATATACTCAACTCTCTAGTTATGTGTTGGTAACCCGACTGGTCATAAACACGTTCCTGCATGCTCACCCTGGACCTACTAAATCCGAATCCCCAAGCCTGCATACCAGTCTTAGTAACAAGCATCCCCCCATCGGTTCTTAGGATCAGTCAGGATAGCCAAAGAGACCTCTAAGAGGGAAACCCCCTGCTTAAAACTTAAAGGGGCTCTTGGTCCCCAAAGGATAAACTGAAAACTCCTTACCCTGACATATAAGGGCCTTTCACGATTTAGCTCCTACTTATCCTATCTATCAAAGTCACTCGGTTAATTGATGCACGGTATGGTAGACAGAATTGCGGACCCCTAAAGTTGTGCCTGCCCTAATCTCTAGAACTCATGAATATGTTGCCTTAAGTGGCACAGAGAACTTTGCAAATGTGATTGAAGTTATGGACCGTGAGATGAGAAGCAGGTGGGCCCAACCTAATCTAATGAGTCATTAAAACGAGAGAACCTTTTCTGGCTGTGGTCAGAGAGGGCCATGATGATGAGAAAAGGGTCAAACAGATGACATAAGAAGGACTTGAACTGTCATTGCTGGCTTTGCAGATGGAGTAAGGGGCCATGAGTTAAGGAAGGTGGCAGTGGCTAGAAGCTGCAAAAGGCCAAGAAACAGATCTTCCCCTAGAGCTTCCAGAAAGGAATGCAACACCTTGATTTTAGCTCACGTTGGACTTCTGACCTCCAGAACGACCCAATAATAAATAGGTGTTGTTTTATGCTACTAAGTTTGTGGTAATTTTTAAAAGTAGGAATAGAAACAAATGCACATAGTTTTCCAAAGGTGACCTGCTCATCTACACTTCTTTTTTTAAGTTTATTTTTTTATCTAGAGAGAGAGAGAGAGAGAGAGAGTGAGCACACGCGCATAAGTGGGGGAGGGGCAGGGAGCGAGGGAGAGAGAGAGAATCCCAACAGCCTCCACACCGTCAGAGCAGAATTTGACTCGAAGCTGAACCCACAACCATGAGATCGTGACCTGAGCCAAAGTCAATCCTCAACTGACTGAGCCACCCAGGTGCCCCTCATCTATACTTCTTGAACCTCTCATTCCTCTGCTTGGAGTGCCCTGTTGGGTCCACTTGGAGAACTCCTCTTCACCCTTCAAAACTGAGCTCAAACTGGCCAATGCAGACTGGCATTTATGAATAGCTCCTTCAACTCTATAGCACCGAATATTATCAGCAATAGTAACATCACCTTGCTTTTTATTTATTTATTTTTTTGTTTACTAATCTACATTCCCCATTCTCCTTAGGGCTGAGATCTGTCTTGCTAATTTTGTACTCCTAGCCTGGCATAGTGCCTGGTATTTAGTCAAAATTAGCTCAAAAAAATATTTTCTGGGTAGTAACTATGGAGATATTGAAGAAATTGTATTATATAAGCACCTCATGTAAGCCATTTGCTGTTGGATTCTGTGAATCCTTAATAGAACTTCAGGGTTTTAAATGTTAAAAGTCAGAATGACTCCAAAAGTGAGTCTCTTTAAGACTGGTAGTTTTTGTTTACCACTTATATTACTTTCTCTAGAAATCAATTTTTAAAATTTTCCTTATATGGAAAACATCTATTTCTAATATTTTACTCTGGACAGAAAAGACCCAAAAGAAAAAAAATTACCTTGATCAAATGCAAATTCTGCATCCCAATGTTGTTATTAAGATTAAGCGTGCACATCTTCTCAGGAACTTGATTCTCACTGGTCCTCTTGCTTTGTAGCCGTGTGAAGAATTTAAGAGCCTTGCCATAGTTCCTCCATAATGTGAGAAAGCCTTTGGTAGCTAAGAGAGCACCATGCGGATTCTAGGGAAGAAACTATCTGCCCCCAGAAGTAATCCTGTGGTTTTGTCCTGCCATCCCTGACATGACCCCACTTTGTGTCAAAAGGAACCAAGCGGGGCATGACTGAGTGGCTCAGTCAGTTGAACTTCCGACTTCTGCTCACGTCATGATCTCACGGTTCGTGAGTTCGAGCCCCCTCATCAGGCTCTGTGCTGACAGTTCAGAGCCTGCCTGGGGTTCTCTCTCTCTCTCCCTCTCTCTCTGCCCCTCCCCAACTTGTATGTGCTTAGGAGCCCCCCCACCCCTCTCTTCTCAAAATAAATACATAAACTTAAAAAAACAAAAAAACAAAAAAACAAACCCAGGGCCTCATCCCACACTTGCCTCAGGGCACAGGAGAGGACCAGGACAGGAACTTACTCTCCTAAGGTACCTGGAGAACTGTTATAATTTGTTTCCAGGAGTTGCTTTGTTCTCAGCCCTGTCTGCAAATTAGAACCACCTGGAGTGCTATTAGCAAATTCTTGTGGAATTCTTATCAGTTGGTATGTGGTAGGACCTGGGAACCGGTGTTTTTCAAAGATCCCCTGAATGATTCTGATGTGCAACCAGGCAAGATTCCCCGCAGGCTATAGTTTTCAAATTTCAGTTGGAATAAGAATGACAGGTGGTGTGTACTTGGCATGCGGCATGGGCTCCCGGGGCCCCATCTGGGACCGTCCTGCTCCCAGAGTCCCCGCCAGCAGGTCTCAGGTGGAGTCTGGGAATCTGTTAGTTTAACCTGCAGCTCCAGCAAGTCTGAGGCAGCCCTGCAGGCCCCTGCCACCCACTCTGGGGGTGCAGACATTGTCAGTGCCGCCATCTGAAAGCGTCCGGCCCCACCCATTGCCCAGCTGCTAAAGTCAGGACACTGTCCTAAGAAGCAGAAACCCTGGCAAGGGACTCTTGGCGAGGGCCCCTGAAACAAAGGCTGCAGCTGTTTGCAAGCACAAGTTTGTCTATAATATGCTGACAGCGTGAAAGGGTGAGGAGAAAGCAGGACTGTATGCTGATGGCCATATACAGAACACAACCCTCCTTTCCCACCATGAGATAAAAGGGAATCAGGTCCTTAGGAATTCCACCTTTCCCAGTCAAGCATCCTGCTATGACATATTAACATCTTAAATTTCTTTTTTTCGTTTAATTTTTTTTAACGTTTATTCATTTTTGAGAGACAGAGCGCAAGTTGAGGAGGGGCAGAGAGAGAGGGAGACATAGAGTCCGAAGCAGGCTCCAGGCTCTGAGCTGTCAGCACAGAGCCTGACATGGGGCTCGAACCCACAAACCATGAGATCATAACCTGAGCTGAAGTTGGAGGCTCAACCGACACCACCCAGGTGCCCCACATCTTAAATTTCAATGGTAAATTTGAAAGAAGAGTTACATGAGAATTCACAAGTGAACTCCCACCACAGGCTGCAAACAACCGATTGTTTAAGATTCACTCAGCTTCAGTTCATCCAGTTTTTATTCACTCAGCTTAAATTTTGTGACAAAAATGTTTTGACTGGGGGGGCGGGGGGCGCCTGGCTGGCTCAGTCAGTGGAGCATGTGACTCTTGATCTTAGGGGTTGTGGGTTTGAGCTCCACATTGGATGTAGAGATTACTTAAAAATAAAATCTTAAAAAAATGTTTTGCCTTGACTGACATAATATACAGGAAATTTATGAGTTTGTCACAGTCAGGTCAGCACTGCTCAGTTACCTGTGGTTTCATTTCAGGATGTTTACATCAGCAATCCTACTCATGAAGGACAAGCAAATATTTCCTTACATCAAGCGGGAGAGAGAACTCGGACTTCCCCACCCCTCACATTCACTTTCTCAAGGCTCTTGGATGAAAGATGGTCTAGAATGAGTCAGGCTGTTGCCTTATCTGCTGGGACCAGTGGGCTTCCAAACCCCCCCATGGATGGATCCAGATGGAGACTTGAGGCCATGCCATAAGAGTGGGTTATCTAGGTCAACTGAGAACTCTGGTGATGGTGAGCAGTAAGCAGGTGAGCCAGGGGTCTTCTATGATGAAGCCAAGTGGTGCCTGAGTTTGCTAAGATCCAAAGGTTTGCATTAAACTGTTCCCTGAACCTCCTACAGAAAGTCTCAGGATTCTTGGCACAGAGGTGGCCTTGGCTGCTGGTGGAGAACATAGACTTCGAGATCGGTTGACCCGGCCTGCCAGCTATGGCTTTTTCCAGGCCTCCAGCCCTGACCTGACCCGCCTTGAGGGCTTCTAACCTAATCTTTGCGGTCACTGTACCTACAGCTACATTACCTCACACGCTTCCTAAACAGGGGCTGAAATATCCAAAAGTAAGTGCTGGTTTGTCTGGAATGAATAACATTTCTAGGAAATCTGAGCATGTGAAGAAGCGACTACATGTTCATTTGAATCCGTTTCCCCAGCTTGTTGCTCGCTTACTGACAGCCAGCCCGGACAGAAGAAAGACCAATTTCCGCTTTCCTTTTAGAAACTTACCGGCTGCAAGTTGTCCGCAATTTGTGGAAACAATGTAAGAACTATAGGGAGTCCCAGGACTTGCCGTGTCTGCACACGCTTGGGGGGGGGGCTCACCTCCAGTCCAAACTTTACCATGTTTCACACAGCATATGATAAATTTCACTTAATTCTTGAGGTTGGTTCGGATCTTATATAAAGGAGGGGCAACCACTTTCAAATGGCCATGTGATGTTACCTGCATTGCTATACTGTGTTATAATCACTAACATGCCTTCCTTTGGTTGGGAAAGGATGAGTTTCATTCTTTGTTCTAAATGTGTTACTCTCCACAATCCCATCCTAGAGGGGAAAACTGTCTGGCTGAATTCTCAGTGTGACCCGAGCTCTAAATGACAAGCTATACATTATTTGGGTCTATCCACATTTAATTGTACTTCCACAGTTTCATGACCTGCACTGGAAGGCTTTTATGAGCCACTAATAATGTAGAAATCGGAATCTGACTAAAACCTATTATTGGCAGTAATCACATATTTGTAAACAATTCTAACAAAATGGAGGTACTTTAATTTTTTTTTTTTTTTTTTTTTTTAGTGTTTATTTTTGAGATAGAGACAGAGCGTGAGTTGGGGAGGGCAGAGAGAGAGAGAGAGAGGAAGACACAGAATCCAAAGCAGGCTCCAGGCTCCAAGCTGTCTGCACAGAGCCCGACATGGGGCTCAAACCATGAGGTCATGACCTGAGCCAAAGATGGACGCTTAACCAACTGAGCCACCCGGGCGCCCCTGAAATGGAGGTACTTTAAAAGGCTCTGTGACTTTGTGAAGCTCTGGCTGACTCCCTGCCTCAAACCTTTTGTGGTACGTTGACTCGTATTTTCCTGCCTGATGAGGGATATTGCTCAGAGTGTTGACATAAAGCTTCTTTTGCCAGTCATAGGGGGGCATGTGTGCACACACGCAGGATGGAGGACTGAGAATATTTTAGTGGTACCCCAAAAAAGGCATCTGTTTTCAAAAAATGTTCACGTTTAGCACAAGAGTATTCTGATTCCACTAAATTACAGCATTAATGTACACATACATCCATGGGCCCTAGAGGAGATCTACATTTAAATTGGGAGCTCTCTCCTCAGTTCTGCGAAAGGTTGAAAGCACCATGTGAGTGGGTTACCATAAACTTTACACCCAACACGGGGCTTAAACTCACAACCCCAAGATCAAGAGTCACATGTTCTACTGACTGAGCCAGCCAGGCGCCCCTCTATCCCATCTTTTAAAATGCTGCTCGCATTGTATGTTGAGGACTGCCATATCGATTACCTGACCCATGAATGCATGTGATCTGCAGTTGGAAAAATGTGACAGTAGAAACATAAGAGTGTCCTCAGCTGAAGCCTCTAACAGTAAGCCACAAAGACTGCTTGGGAGGTTTGGGAGTTGTAGTCCAGAACATTTTTCCCAGAACCTTCTCCTCAATGGTGGCCTGCAGCTTGTGCTCTGGGCAGCTGGGCTGGCAGCACCCTGAGAAGGCAGCACCCTGAGCTCACAAAATGGGGAGTGGGGTAGGAGAAGGTTTGCATTCTTTTTTCCTTTAGCAGGGCCTGTTCAGGAAAAAGCCACCAATTCCAGCTCTTAGTGGAGGCTAAGAGCTCTGTCATCCCTGGAGGAAAACTCCCATCCTTTGAGATGAAACTCAAGTGTCACTTTCATGAAGGCTTTTCTTTAACTCTGACCCTTGAGAATCCTCTTTTCCTCTTCTCAACACCTACCACCGTTAACCCACTCCTCATTTTGTGTATATAACAGTGTCTAAACTGTGGATCAGTTATGCTTTGGTCTTATGTCCCTTATTGACAGTAAGTAGCTTGGGGGCTGTCACGATGTCCTACTCATTTTTGTGTCCCTGATCTAGCACAGTGTCCCACACATAGTAGGTGTTCAATTGATATTTAGTACATACGCAAGGAAGCCAGAGAAATGCTTTGTCTTGTACCTGGAAGTTGAAATTGATTTATCTTTGAGAAAGTGTTGCTAAAATTCTGAAGTCTCACTTATCCAGAATTGGGATCTCTTACCTTCTGCTTGTTCATTCATCCCTCCATCAGTCCCTCCATCCATCCAGTGCTTGAGTCTACTGTGTTCCCATGCTAATCACTGGTTAGTAAGATGCGCAAGGGAACCCCTGTCTCTAGTGTGTGTCTATTGCCTAGAAGCCCAGAGTCTAAAGGGGCAGAAGACAAGGCAGAGAGTAATGACAACATACTATGAGAAGTGCTGTCAGGAGGGGTGGCAAACTCAGCTTTCTGACTCATCCAAACCCAGTGGTCTCTCACCATAGATTTTGTCTGCTGCTGTCCAGCTTCTTAAACTCTGCCCCACCAGCAAAACTTTTAAGCTTTATATCCTAGAGGTTATATTATTTAAAAAACACTGCTGTGTAAAAATGTGAAATGTTCTACTACTGAATATGTTTTTTCCCAAGTGTTTACATATATCTAAAGCAAAGGTGATCAAATGGGAATTACAACACAATGTGAAAAGCAAACTATTTAGGTTGAATAACCTCACTCTACCGTTGAAACTTTTCAAAGGCTTCCCTTTGCCCTAAGAATAAAACCTGCAATGAGGTCTTGCCAGGACTAAAAGTTTCCACACGATCTGGCCCTATCTGCTTATCCTTCCCCACCGTCCTCTTTTCTCAGCTATGCTCCAACCAGGGTGGTCCCTCTGCTTGGTTCTCTTCCTCCATCCCATAGCGTGTGGGAGGTGGTGGGGTGCAGCCTACAAACTCATCAGAAAAGTCTTCCTGACCAGTCTATATAAAGGCATCTGCCCACCATTATTTTCTATCTTAGGAGCCTGATCTGACCACAACGTGCAATTATTTCATTTCATCACTTGTCTCTCTTGTTCTCTGAGCTCCACAAACTATTCTGTTCACCAAGTTACCCGAGAAACCCACATAGTCTCTGGCACCTGGCAGACCTACTTTATAGATATGTCGTGAATACATGAATGTTAGGGCAGCTCACAGAATGTTAGGGCACCTGCTTGGGAAGGGAGGACCAGCTAGGGACAAGCCGCTGCAAGACCCAGGAGTGGAACAACAGCGCCACCAAGTGATCAGTCGCCATATTACCTAAGGCATCTGTTTTCCTGAAATCTGCATTAGAGGGCTGGCTGTTTCTGGCATTTAAAGGTGAATTGTAATCTACCAAGCTTGTTTCTTTATTTCCTTTACTTAAAAAGAAAAAAAAAACTGTTCTTACTGTCCTCAAACATCTCCCACTTCTCCCCCTGCACAGGGCGGGGTATTTGAAGGCTTTGGAGGCTAGCTAGCTAGGCAGACTTTGGGAGTTGCTATGGTAACTTTTCCCTTTTTTGCTAATGGTTTGGAAACCTTACATTTTCAAATCTGCGTGCTTTGAAAAGATCTGCTTGCATCTACTTTGTTTGTCAAGCTTTGCTTTGATTTACTGTATTTAATTTGCTTCACCTTCTAATTTGTTAAATGACATGTTATTAAAATTCCCCAAGGAGTCAGCAGAAATCTGCACTGCTGAGAGACATAACTGCATTCTGGGAGCATCGGTGATTCACATCTGAGCACCCCTCGCAAGGTCTGGAAAACCCATTAGGCTGTTATTGCTGAGCTGTCGCGGACAGAATCAGCGCTGGCCTGGAGTCTGCAGCCAGCAACTCCAGTTTTTGGGTGATGCTGGACAAGCCTGCATCACCTCTTCATTCCCTATGCCCATCACCGCCTCTGCTGCTCTGCCCTCTGCGGCCAACGGTCCTCCATACGAGGAGAGCGACCCTGATTGCTCATCGCACCTGCTTGTTTTGTCTCATTAGTCACCCCGACAAGGCAGGAAAACAGAATGTTCCGTGCTCAATTAGAATGACGTGAAAATGCATCCCCGAGGTCTGTCCATCACAGATATGAGACAAACATAAGCAACAGAACATGCCATTAGGCGGTAATGGCCAGAGCGGCACCTCCATCTCAGGACTGAGGAAACAAGGCTGATTTAGAGAGGCCGTGCGGCGCAGGAGGGCATCCCTGCAGTGGGCAAGGGAAGTGCTAAGTAAAGGAAATGCCGGCAAGCAATGATTACAAAAAGGCTCCTAATAGAGGTGGAGCTGTGAGAGCCTCCAGGAGAAAGGCAAAGGTAAACATTTTTTTGCATTGTGAGAAAAATAAATCCCAGAACCCTCTTCAACATTAGGAAGCAGCTGTAGGGTCCGTCTTGTGCTTCGAGTAAAAAGGGAGGCGATTTCTCTGAGCAAAGACCAAAGCCCCAGTGCCCTTTCTGTTAAGTGGCGTGTGTTTCCACTACCTCCCCATTTTATTTTTCAACAGAGTATGCATTACCTGAAGGCGTGTTCCTTGGAAAAAGGAAGAAATCAAATAACACAGAACCGTGTGTGGGAAAAACGAAGGCTCCCTCTTCGTATCCCCTTTCTACGCACCTCTATGTAGGAGGTCCTCTTGGAGGACTCTCTTGGAGAGTTTTCCAGATATATAGACTTAACTATACATACGTAAATATATGTGCGTATATATGTGTACATACACAATCTAGGCTTAAGGACTCAGTGAGACCGTGTGCTATTTCTGGAGTGCAGTTTTAACTTGGGGTCCAGTTTGAGTGTCAGGCACAGACCTCCTTCTTTGGGTGCTCCTTTTGTCTGCCCCCCCGAACCTGGCTCTCCCACCCCCTGCCACTTCATGCTGATCTCCCTACACACCATGCTGGGTCTGTATATCCTGGACATGCTGTCTGGATTCTGTGCTTGCCTTTCTGCCACCTTCCAGGTTGTTTTTTGTTTTGTTTTGTTTTGTTTTGAAATCCCAGCTCTGTTACTGACCACGATACTCCCCAGAATCATTCACTTGAGTAAGGTTCACCTGCCTTCTTTATCTTCAGGGTCACAAGAGTGTCACTGAAGCTTCCATGAGGTCTCCCTGTCTTCCAGTGTGACACACTTCCAGCCGTCTTCCCTAGGGTGTGTACATGGACCCTACCCCACCTGAGCTCTCTCTTCACCAACTTTGTGATCTTCCTGCCTTGATACCCAGGCTTGGCTCTTTCAACATTAGGGTTTCCCAGATTTGGATAAATGAAGGGCACATCCATCACGTACACACAATTTACCTGGTTGGTATGTTGCATAACAGCCATTGTGGTGAAGAATAAGATAAGGGGAAAAAGTGTTTCTTTTTTGTCAAGCTTGTCCCAGTGGCTTCACCATCAAATCATTTTGCTAGTTGCTGCTAAGTAGAATTGGGATCTCAGATGGCATTCACACCTGCTTCCCCATTCCCCACATACCCTTCACAACACCCCCCTACTTTTTTTTTTTTTTTTTTTACCTATAATTTCTTTCACATTGATTGAGAAAGTATTCACTCAGGGCATAACCCTGTGATAGGCACTGTGAGGGATATGAAAAAGCCATGGGGCCAACTGTTTTAAAAAGGTGCTAATTGGATTTTTCCCATATAAAACCCCCCATAGCATTTTATTTCCTAACTCTGCTTCTCACAGTCAACTTCATTTGCCCATTTAATGCAATTTGCTTCTCATGATAAGATTCTATTAAGTGATTATTAAGACATTCAGAGTTACTTCAGCCAAGCACATCTATAATCATTACCTACCTCCTGGGGGTGATGCGAGGTGTAATTAGTTAAAGCTCACCGTTACCTCCCAGAATCTGGAGCTACAAACAGAGACCACATCCACACAGCCAAGCCTGGAGCCCTGAACGTAGTGTAGCAGCAGGACCAACACAGCCTGGTCACATTTACATATATTGCATTTACATATATATGCATTACATATATTGCATAGATCTGGGTTTCATGACAGTCAATGACTGATCTGTGGAAATAGATAGCATACCAGAAGCTGGCCATTTCTGTTATGTCCCTGAGGGTTGATTTCTTTTGGTTACTAAACCACATTATATATTATCCTAATCTTCCCAATAATGAAGCACTGGACCAGGATCTAAGGCTAACATGTTGAGAAAGAAAGTCACTGCCCTTAGGAATTCATAATCAGCAAACTACACAAATGGCAGTCAACACTTTGGGCAAACTTTCACATTTACTGAAAAACCTAGCTGGCATTAAGGGAGAGTGGGAGGCAAAGAGAGAGGGAGAAAGAGGAAGAATTTGCCTCTGAGTGGTTTAAATACTTCATTGATGAAAGTACTTGAGTCAAGTACCAAAGGCCCCAGGGCTCCTGGGCTCTCAGTTCTCTCCTGGTGAGTCCACTGGAAGATTAGAAGCATTTAATTAGAGGTGGAGGGGGGAGGGGGGACTGCTTCAGTAGGCACACAGACAATGATGAGAAAGGACATGGGTGAAATCCCTATAATAAGGGATCAGGATGACTAACTGAAAAAAGAAACATGAATTCGCGGAGCAATGCGGTGCGGGCACATTTAGTATCAGGGCAAAGAGCTCCACAAACTCCAGCAGCCTCTCAGGGTTTCTTTGCATTACAGCACAACACAATCATTTATTTCATAAGGACCCCAACACACTAAGAAAAGGTTACAACA
Source organism: Lynx canadensis (assembly GCF_007474595.2). Classification (NCBI taxonomy): domain Eukaryota; kingdom Metazoa; phylum Chordata; class Mammalia; order Carnivora; family Felidae; genus Lynx; species Lynx canadensis. The sequence goes on from NC_044310.1 coordinate 71,004,428, forward strand.
TGGCTGCCAGGAAGGGGAATAAATAATAGAAGGTGATTTTCACCAAAAATAAATAAATAAATAAATAATAATAACGCTATGTCTGGGAATTCAAATCAGTTCTTAAAATGATTAAAATCGGTTCTTCACATAATTCTTCAATAATAAAATGCAGGAGGGCAAGTTGTAGTTCAATGCAAAGAAGTGTTCTCTCAAACTATTAGCTGCCTCTCAGTGGATTGGGTGACTTTGAGAGGGGGCGAGTGTCCTATGGCTTAAAGGTGGAAGCAAAGTGGGGACAGTCACTTACGGGGAGGCTGCCAGGGGACTGCAGATGTTGGCTTTCCACATGTTTTGTATTGTCTGAGAGCTAAAAAATGTCTTTTACATTTTAACATGAAAATTGTAAATATGTCCAGAGGTCTGTTAGCTTTTCAGGGAGAACTGTTGCTACATGTTGCTTCTTGACTTGTCAAGCCTAAAACGTTTACTATCTGGTACTTTACAGGAAAAGCATGCAGACCCCTGCTTTAAGGGATTGAAGTTCCCCCAATGCTGAGGCGCTGGGATCTGAAGCACAGCTCATTTTCTGACAAAGCCTCATCCAAGTGGCAAAACTATCTCACTGTGGAGTAGAGCGTCCCTACAGGAGACACGGACTGTCTCCGGGACAAAACTTGGATCTAATATTAGGGAATACGTATGAGGATACACAAATACTGCATTTCCTCCTTCTCTCCTGTTGCCTGCAAATTAAATTTTATACTTTCAGATTTTATTCGTTGGCTGGAAAGAAAGGCAACTCCACGAGCTCCCCAAGACAAACGTCAGGAACAGGGCGCATCAGAAATAGAAGTAACAGAAACCAGATTTCCCCTCCCGTCAGCAGAAATGGGATACTTCCCAGGGCATCCCACATACAAGGGCTGAGGGTCCCTGCACCACCCTCCAGGGAGTTCCTCCAGGGAAGAAGGTAGAGGCCAAGGCCAGGGAGCATCATGTCACTTCTACTCTAAAAGAGAAATACCCTTTAGAAAATGTCAGTGCTCAAATTCCTCTAATTTTTTTTTTATTTTTTTTTAACTTAGGAAGATGCCACTTCCACCTGTTCTGTCTTCGCTGAGGGATTAGCAACCCTTGAAAGGCTCTGGTCTCCGGGCCTGCTGGGGGCAAGAAGAAAAGGGCTCGTCTTATGACTATCACAGGTGTGAGGTGACAGTTTCAGTAAGTCAGTAAGATTCCTGGATCTCCAGGAGGAGGAGAAACAAAGAGGGGGGGAAAAAAACCTCTGACACAACCCAGTTAATCTTAGCTTAAGGTAATAAATTCCACTGCTCAGAATTTGAGCCAAGAAAACACCAGTCGTCAGGGGATTTTATCATCTCCAGGGACACATAAGTGTTTCGTGTTGGTTTTTAAAATGTGCACGCGTCTATGCATGTTTCTTAGCATCAGTGTGCCTAGACAATGGCAAGTCCCTCTGGGCACAACAGCATGCAGTCTGCGACATTTAAAATCACACATTGTAAGTATTTTTAATTGCCTCAAGCAATTGTGCGTGCGCGCGCGCGCGCGCGCGCGCGCGCGCACACACACACACACACACACACACACACACCAGCTCAGTGCTCTGTGACTTCTACCGCTGCGTCCTCCTCTGCTGTATGTCAGATTACAGGGCCACGGAAGCAAAGCTGATTGCACAAAAAGGGCCAGGCTAATGTCACAAGCCCTGCATGGATTTCTCCAGGTCTTTCATTTCAGAACCCTGAGCACAAAAGGATTATTGTTATGCCACATTGAACTACACGTTAATTGTGTGGCCCCAGTCACTCCTGAAACACAGTCTTCACCCATCGCGGCTGGTTTCATTGTGACTGTTTTCATAAGCATCCGTGAGAGAGGCTGCAGATACGAAAATATCTTTGACAGAGAAACGGTGGCCAGGAACCTACAAATCGCTTCACTCGGAGGGTCCAAGCCTCCCTGTCCCCTGCCTCCCCGCTTTCCCCTTCTCTTGCCGCCCCTGCCCTTCAGCATCTTTCCTCTCACACACACAACCTCACACCTCTCCTGGAGAATGGACTTGGGCCACGTACGCGATGAGTGGCAATCTGGACGAGCACATGTCCTCTGTCACAAAATCGTGTCTTCCATCCAAGCCACTCTCGTCCCCGCCCCTCCTTCCTGAGGTGCTGCTTCACAGTTAGAATTCAGCCCAGAGTGAAAAGGTGGCACTCAGCAGATGGCTGCCGGCGGTACCTTCGCGCAGCCCCGACGCCCACTCCTCAGCAGAAAGAGCCAGGGAGCGCCATATGCTGGAGCTGCTAACATTGCCAGCAGAAGGGAAGCTTTGTTCTTTTGTTGGGTTTCTTTTGAAAGGGGAACATAAATAATACACACCCACTACTCCTTCCCCAGCAATCTGGGCAGAGTTTACCGGCAGTCCTGGTGGGGGCTCCAAGTGCCTAAATGGCTCCCTGAACACCGCTGGGTACGAGTGCTGGCCTCGACCAGATGGGTTAAGTCTGATTAATTGCCAGCAGTAAATAGTACCCCTATTGCTTTTCTTCTATTTAATCAGTGAATGAGCTTTTCGCTGAGACGATCATGTTCCCCTATAAAAATTAAGACCTTTGTTTTCTTCTCACAGAGTCAGTGGGAAAAATGGCCAACCCTACCGCCTTGATAAATGTGTGTGTTGCAGAGAGGGGAGAGTGAGGTGTGAGGGCAAGGAGGGGGAGGAGAGGGGAGGGGAGGTCCGAGTTATGAATGCTTGGAGGGGTGGGAAGGAGGGGAGGGCTGACAGGTGAGGGCCTGGAGGTGGGGGGAGGGGAAGGCTGAAATGTCAGGGGAGGGGGAGAGGAGGGCTGAGGAGGGCAGGGGTGGCGGAGGGGAGGCCCCAAGTGTGAGTGCTTGGAGGGTGGGGAGGAGGGAAGGGCTAAAGTGTGAGTGCATGGGGTGGGGAGAAGGGAGGTCTGAGGTATGAGTGCATGGGGGTAGAGATAGGGGAGGTATGAGAGCATGGCGGGGGCGACAAGGGGGCGTGCTGAAGTAGAAGCACATTGGGGTGGGGGTGGATTTCCTCCAGGCTCTTGAGGAGTATCCAATGAAGGAGCCTGCAAGTCTGTTCTGCCATCAGCCAGCCAGGCTTGTTTCTCTTACAAAAATCCTACATGCTTCTCAAAGTCACTCATTTCAAGCTATGAAAAGTGTCTGAAAGTTCTGAGAAGGCAGCACAGCCTTGCTCAACACCTTATCCAACAGTGCCGGGCACATCAATTCTCAGTAATAGCTGTTGGATGAATGAATAAGTGGCCAATGAATGGGTACTTTGGGGGTTAAATTCTTGATAGCTTATAACATTCTGGAAATAAGTGGGTGTTTTTTTTTTGAAAGTTTCTTTCTTTCTTTTTTTAATTTTTTTTTAAGCAATCTCTATCCTCAACATGGGGCTCAAACTCACGACCCCGAGATCAAGAGTCCTATGCTCTTCCAACTGAGCCAGCCGGGTGCCCCTGGAAACATGTTCTGTATGTATGTGTACTTGTATTTACATGCATATGTATACCAAAATGATCTAAAATAATCTAGCCAAGGTAGTAACAGTGTTTAGTAAGATTTATTGCTAGTCTCATGTTTTTCTTGTGTTACTTTTGTTATTAGAAAAAATTAGCTTCGTGTTGAAAAGGAAGGAAAACATGTAACATTAAACAAACCAAAACAATATCAACCACCGCCATTATCGTAATTACAGTTTACGAGAAACTTTGAGTGGGTGCCACATGTGAGACACTGTTCTTGAATATCTCATATGTTACCTCACCTAATTCTCATGACCACACTATTAAGTAGGAACTATTATTAACCCCTTTTATGGAAAGGAAACCAATTAATGCAAATTATTTATATTCTAACACAGTAGGCATAATGCAAAGATAAACAAATGAATACAAAGTACAATTTATAATACTTTTCCCGAGAGTAGCGTGTAGCTGACAACTAGGCCCTGAGGTGCGACCAAGGTAATAAAGTCCCCCTGAATCACAGACAATGCCTGCCTCGCTGGGTTTGAGAGTAATAAATGCGATCTGGAAGTCTCCAGCACTGCCCCTGGCTCTGAGCTGGGACTTAAGTGAAAGTCAACCATCAGTCCAGTCCCCCCAGCCCAGGTATTTCCTGGACCCTTTGGGATGAACGGTATATCTTAGGCCTGAGCTGCAGCATCTGGAAACAGGAAGATAGACCAACAACAACAACAACAACAACAAAGTAAACCAGTTTGAGACCAGGCCAGGCCTGTGGTTGGTGTTTTATAGTGGTTACCTCATCTAGACGGCCTTTCTAGAAACTCTACCCCTGCAGTGGTAATTTGTAGGGACCACATTGCCAACACCGCGACAGCAATGAGATCTATGCAAACACCATGAGACAAGACTGTCAAGTGCCTTCGGAAGCACTGAAAATCATGTTCCGCGCCATTGTAGTGTAAAATGGATTTTATCTGAAAAAAAAAAAATGTCTCTTTCAAAGTCGGTAATCTATATACGGTTGTCACCTCCATTAACGACTATTTGTAGAAAGTTCACGGATCATGTACTCAGTGAATAGGAGAGACAGCTGTGAGTTTTTATAGATGGTGGAGAGGTCAGGAGACCAAGTTAATTCTGACTCTGCCACTCACAAACGGGGTAAACTAGGGCCTCAGTCCCTCCACCACACTGCAGTGGAGGTGGCTGTGTGCAGCTGCTTCTAGTTATAACATTTTGTGAGTCTGAGCTAACAAAGCCTTCGGAAACAAAGGGGCAGCAAAGCTTCCCCTGTGGGCAGGGGCACATAAGGAGCGTGCACCGTGCACTCATAAAGCCCAAGCTCTGGAATGATGGGGCTGGTCTGCACGTTGTTCAGAATAGACTTCTTAGAAAGGAAGAGCGTGAACTGGGTTTCTGTGGGAGTGGAGGGAAGACAGCTTCCGTTCAGGTGGAAGGGGATTAGAGAGAAGAGCCTGGGAATAGGCTTTCCTGCTTGGAAAATAGCAAGATCTGCTCCGCGGGGGCAGAATGTGCAGTAGGGGTATATGTAATAAAAAGAGGAAGACCCTACAGTGAATTAGTTCAGCAGATGTCTGTGGGGCATTAGCTGTGGGTGGGGAAGAGGCTGATTCTGGCATGGCAAGGGGCTTCTCCAGGTCCCTGCTCTCAGGGAGCTTACAATCTGGTGGGTGAGCCTAGGGTAGAACAGGTCACCAGCAGCCTCCAGACTCATGGGAGAATGGAAGCAGGAGAGGCACTCCCACAATTCGGGAAGAGGCATCTAGATCAACGTTATCAATCCAAGAATGAGCTGACCATAGGCTTGGTAATGTCAGGAGGGAAGGAGGGAGATGACGGGATTACATCATTTCCTTTAAGATATTTGATTCCCTTCTCTAGGTCCACCCTGTGCAAACCTACCCGTATGTTGCAGGAAGAATTACCTTTTTTTTCTTTTTTTAAATTTAAAAAAAATTTTGTTTTAGAGAGAGAGCATAAGTAGGGAAGAAGGGCAGAGAGAGAGAGAGAGAGAGAGAGAGAGAGAGAGAATCTTAAGCAGGGTCCATGCTCAGCATGGAGCCCAATGTGGAGTTCAATCCCATGACCTTGGGATCATGACCTAAGCCAAAAATCAAGAGTCGGACGTGCAATCAACTGAGCCACCCAGTCACCTCAAGAGTTACCTTTTAAAACACAGATAGCTTTGGGTCTCTCTTCACAAACCATCATCGGCTCCCATTTGCTTCAGAAAACTCCTAGTATGGCATTCAAAGCCCTTCACAGAATGACTTCAGCCTATTTTCCTAGTCGTATCTCCTACCCCATCCTCATGGGACCTGGATTATGCCAGGAGCATTCTTTTGATCCTTTTGGCTGTTTATGCTCTTGCCCCTTTCTTATGGTCTCTATTCCCTCTTTCCCTTTAAAGGGCCAACTGAAATATTATCTTTCCCAGGAAGATATTCCCTATCTTACAAATTCTGGTTAGCTCAACAAAACATCCCTTGTATTCCTTTTGCCCCAGTGCCTAGCACACTGCTCTATACATGTAGGTATCCTACTGAGCTAAAGCCTCAGATTCTAAAGGGATTTTGAATGAAGTTTCTAATGGGGGGCTAATTTGCAGACTGGAGTTTCATCTTGCATGGCAAAATTTGTCCCCTGATGGTGCAGAGAAGGATTTTGATGCAACAGTTTGGTCTAGTGGGAAAAGTACGGTGGTTGATTACTGATGTCTGCCACTGTCACAGGAGTGGGTGGCAGCACGCATGCCATTTAAAAATTATTTCAGGGGTGCCTGGGGTCAGCACCAGTTAAGCTTCTGGCTTCGGTTCAGGTCATGATCTCACGGTTCATGGGTTTGAGCCCTGAGTCGGGCTCTGTGCTGATGGCTCAGAGCCTGGAGCCTGCTTCAGATTCTGTGTCTACCTCTCTCTCTCTCTCTTTGCCCCTCCCCTTCTTGTGCTCAGTCTCTTTCTCTCTCAAAAATAAACATTAAAAAAAAAATTTTTTTAAATAAAAATTAAAAAAAAAGATTTCACTAGAAGCTTCCAAAGGACACATACTTCTTTTTGTTGCTGTTGTTAATATAACGTAATGCTGGTTGTTTGTATATTTTTTTGGTCACTGTAATATGTTCATGGTTGTCAGGAGCCAGCTTTTCAGCTGTTCCCTTCCAATGGACTTCATCGACATTTGGCCCCTAGATTCGTGGAGGCTTCCTCTTGTATAAAAGTTTCTATCATCCATAGTTCTAGCTAAATAATGAGAAAAGGATCTTAAAAACAAAATGCAGTTGGCGTATCTTCCACTGACATTTGGAATTATGAAGGCATTATTATTATTATTTGAAATCTTAGTTTTCAATATTCTGAACCTCCAATGCTGCTGGTTATCTGCATAGCCAATCCTGCCTAATGCTGTCCTCTACATTGAATTAATAATGTGTTCTGGATGCTTAACAATGAAGCATGGTCGGATTTTCATCCAGCAATTCAGAGAGCAAAATGGCTCTTACAATAAACCAGATCTACCTCTGCCCATCCTTATCTGACTGGGTGCCCACAGCACGGGAATTTGTGCTGGAAGCTGGAGAAGAGTCCCCTTTGTTCAGACACTTCCGAATGAGGCGTCTAACCTGAGTCAGGCAGTGCATGCAGGGCCCTGTGATCACAGTCAACTCAGGTAAAACAAGGAAAACTCCAGAGCTAAGGTTGAAAGCAGGTTTAACGCATCCTGGGTATTTTGTCCACTTTCTCCATGGGCTCTGAAAGTGATTATCTTCCCAAGCAGGGAACAACCACTGCAAAGGAATGCAATCGTTGTAAAGCCCAAGGGCACACAGCTTTCTCTAACCAGAAACAGGTTTCACAATGCGGAGAGGACACCTGGGATGTCTCCACTGCCAAGGGAGAGGGGAGTGCACCGGAGGGCACCAGAAAAGGTCCAAGATGCCAACACTCTGCTGGAAGGGAGGCGGCTGCCATTTGAACTAATGCTTTTGAAAATCTCCTGCTGGGGGAGAAACAGGGAAGTGCTAATGGATGTAATGAACCAAGACTCCCAGGAAGCCAGAGAGAGACGGGGGCGGGGGGAAGAACGGTCCCATTAGCTGAATCGTTTAAAACTAGAGCAAGGAAAACACTTTGGAAGAGAAGCACACTGGGGCACTTCAGTGTGACCCAGGAAATGGGCAGAAGCTCCGAAATCAAAAGCTTAGTTATCAGCCCTTTAGCCCTGAAAAAAGTTATTTTGTGTATTTCCAGCACAGAGACTAGAGGTGGGTGCCTGGCTCCAATCAGGAGTCTCCCACATGCTTGGGGGAAAGGGTCTGGCATGGCAAGGATAATTTACAAAGGTAGCCGGCAGTGGAGGGGAGCACAGAGGGCACAGGGCAGCTGAGGCTGTGTCCTCACACAGACGCCCTCCCTGCCACATCCACGGCACTTTGACCATACCATCCTTGTCTACAAGCATGCAGCTGGATCCTTGCTCCTGTCTTGGTTTCCTGTAGATGCCGTAACAAACACCACAAACCGAGTGGTTTAAAACAAAACACATTCATTCTCTCACGGTTCCAGAGGTCAGATGTCCATGACGGGTCTTATCTGGCTAAAATCAACGTGTCAGCAAGGCTGCATCTCTAAGGGAGTATCCACTTCCTGTGTTTCAGCTCCTAGAAGCTGCCTCCATTCTTTGGTTCATGACCCTTTCTTCCGTCTTCAAAGACAGCAGAACGTCATCTTCTCTCTCTGAGCCTCCTCTTCCTGCACCCTTTTCCCTTATAAGGACCCTGGAGGTTATATTGGACCCACCTGAATAACCCAAGACAATCCCGCCATCTTGAGATCCTTAGCTTAATCACATCTGCCAGATCCTCTCGTCAGTAAGGTAACATTCACAGGTTCCTGGGGTTAGGACTGGGTATCTCTGGGGAGTCATTATTCCGCCTACCACGTCCACCCGCTCCCCCACCCAGCACCCAGAACGGCACAAGTTCCGGGGTGAAGGTGAGCCAGGTGGGACCAGGGGATGGCATGGCTGGCCTTCTTTACCAGCTGGACTGTGTGGCTAGCATCTCTTTATTCTAGCACTTTTCCCACTGGTCCTGTCTAGTTCATGGTCACCTTGACTCCTGAGCTGCGGTTCCTGGAATAACCTGGCACTTCTGCACCTTCCAGGTAGACAATTCACAAGGAGCTTGGACCCTCCGTGCCCATACTCCTGAGCCTGCCCCCCACCCCCCAGGCTCTTCCCTGTGATGCCTCAAGTTTGGCTCCTCGCCTGGGGCTTGGCAGATACAGTGAATGAGTTATTTTTCCCACTCACTCTTCCTTACCCATTTGCTAGAAGAAACCCCTGAATCACCATGGCTAAGGGGCATTTGAGTCCTGGCATACTTTTTTAGAAATTAAAATGCATTTCCCAATGAAAGCAGAATTAAAAATTATGGGGAGGAGAAATCACTGAAATTGAATGTACCTTGAGCACATTACATGCTAAGCCAGTTTGTTGGGTGGCCAAGATCTGCCCTTCACCTTAAACTTCATTTCAGTGGCAAAACTTCTGCTGAACAGCAAACATTTATTAGCCATCCCTGCCTGCACGGCAGTTTTCTAGCTGCTGTGCTGAATTTACTGTCACCACACTGCCTGGTCCGCACTCATGTCACTATCGTCTGTTCACTTCCTCCCTTCCCAGGGATTTTATTATTTCAACAGTCACTTCCGTTCCATCACGATGCTGGGGAGACACTGCAGATGCCTCCTGCCTTATACAAAGAATGGACAACATCAGACCTCAATGAAAGGCTAATGGAAAGAGCAGGGAAATACAATTAATGGGCAAAGTTATTAAACTCGATGCAGTCTTGTATAGCAGATGTGGGTGATTGAGTCTGGGCTCCAGATCAGACCTTCCTGAGTTTTCATCCCAATTCTGCCATTTCCAACTGTGTGACTAGAGCAAGTATAAGTAAAAACTCCCCACGTCTCGGCTTCCTTGTCTGTAAAAAGAGATAATGATGGCACACACCCAGCCCCATCTTCCTTGCCTGCCTCACACAAGAGCGGAGTATAACAGACACATGTTTTCCCATCCCCTTTTGTAGCTGGAGATGATACAGTTCTGGCCAATGGGCTGAAAGTGGAAGTCTCCCAGGGAGCTTGGAAAAACAGTTTTCTCAGTAATAAAAGACATGGGAGGAGTTTCTCTTACTTTTCTCTCTTTCTGCATTGGATGCTGTCATCTGAGAATGCGATGTTTAGGGCTGCTATACCCATGTCACCATGAAGAGAATGTCAGGAGAACATAGAAATTCTCACCCATCACCCTGGCACCACTGAGCGGCTCGACTACCCTGGAACTGCTCACCTCTCCCCTCGTGAGACAGTTAAATGACTCTAAGGTTTAGGCCACTGAGAGCTGAATACTTGGATAGTATCCAAAGTCTTGTGACTTAAAACTTCTTGCTGATACAAATGTCTGTCTCAGGGGGGATCATTGTAAAGATTAGCTGAGATAGTGCGTGTCAAGTGCCCAGCACAAAACTATCATTCCATAAATAGTAATAATCAATACATGGGGGAAATTAGGATCTATAGTTATTTGCTTTTTAACTTCCTACTTTTCAATATCTCTAGCTCACTAATTTATGCTTGTGCTGAGAAATACAGTGAGGTCTCAGAGGCTCGACTACATTTGTTGAGTGGTTTATATCCTTATTTGGGCTCCTGGAATAGGAGCTCCTCAAGGGCAGGGGATGTGTCTAATTCATCATTAAGCTCCATGCCTGGCATGTAGGATGCCCTAAGTGAATGTTTTTGGGTGGATGGATGGATGGATGGACAAGTAATCAAACCCCAGAGTCTTTGCAGAATACCCTCTTACCCATCATCAGGCCTAGAAGCTTCTTGTCTGTATAATACCAAAACCTGAACATCAGACTCTTATGGGAATCTGGCATTTTTTATTTTAAACTTGTAACCAGTGATGTTTTACAATCTACCCAGTGAGGTTTCTACCCGGGCTAAGAATGCAATTGAGTATTCTCCCAGCCCAGCATGAGCAAACTTGTCTATTGCTTTGATGGAACACCTAAATTTACCACAAGTCCTTTATATAATAGGACTGTTTTTTATCCAAGAGGAAAGAAATGACTTGCACAGAGGAGTCTTAAGAAAATTGCTTACTACAAAGTAAAAGTGATGATTTTTATTATACCCACAGGACTGCCCTCTCCTCCCCCCTCCCCCCCCAAAAAAAGAAACGTTCACAATAACCAACTTCTGTTGGGACTTCGACGAGCCAAGATAATCTGATGTCTATGGCTATAGTTATTGTCTCATTTGCTAAAGAGATTGCTAAATTAGGGAATAGATGTTGAAGCAAGGATTGAGGAACAATGCAAGATGCTCATACCATGCTTCTGATCAATTAGCCCAGACAATATCACTTTATCACTTGTTCTTCTCCTGCATAGCCTGCTATCCCTCATCTATGCAAATGAATCAGGATGTGTGTGTGTGTGTGTGTGTGTGCGCACTTTCACTCCATTCTTACCTCCAAGGTTTCTTTCTTATGCATTGAAATTCTGCAGGTGAAGACCACCAAAGAGATTTCATCCTCTAACTTTTACATTGTGATGGTCAACAGAAGTCACATTTTCCTCTAGCTCATGTCTTTTCGTACTCCTGTATCAGTAAGGAGTTTCTATTTATTGCTAATTCTAGACTGGAAATAATGTTTAATGAATATATTGTTTGGAGGTGGGTGGTCTAGCCCTGGTTTGGTGGTTCTGTGGTGTCAGCAGGAACTGAAGCTCTTCTATCTTTCTGTTTTAGCATGTGGTTTCCACTTTGAGGCTGCCATATGTTCCAAGATTGGTCATAACTCCAGCCATTAAGCCTGCCTTCCAGATAAAAAGCAGAGGGAAGAAAGGAAGAGAAAAGGAATGCATCTCAACTCTTTTTCCTCTTTAAGGAACCTTCCTGGAAGTTCCACCCAGTAGCATCCATTTATATTTCATTGGCCAGAAGTTAGTCATTTGGGTATAACTGTTTGCAAGGGAAGCTGGGAAATGTAGTCTTTTGGCTGGTGTATTGCCACCCTGCATACAACTTGAGCTCATTATTAGGGAAGTAGGAGAGGATGTATGTAGAATAGAAACAGTCAGTATATGCTTTGTCTCATTTTTACTTTGCTCTTTCACTCTCAAGATCTATCTGAGTTCCGACCTCTGATCTGTTTTGGGTTTTGTTCTCCCTTAAACCAGTGTTGAACTTTTAATGTTTATTATCTATTCCCTGCACAGAGATGCCACTTGTGGTGGTGTTAGTAATGTATTTTTAAAAAATTTTTTTTAACGTTTATTCCTTTTTGAGAGACAGAGAGAGATAGAGCATGAGTTGGGGAGGAGCAGAGAGAGAGGGAGACACAGAATCTGAAGCAGGCTTCAGTCTGCGAGTGTCAGCACAGAGCCTGATGTGGGGCTGAAACTCACAAACTGTGAGATCATGACCTGGGCCGAAGTCGGACACTTAACCAACTGAGCCACCCAGGCACCCCATTAGTGATGTGTATCAATCAGAACAGACTGAGCTATTCCATTCAGCTCGATGGTACTCTCACTTAAGACAGAAGCCTAATGCCTCCGGGGTAACCTGCCATTATTGCCAACACCACCAAAGACAGGTACAGAAAGAAGCAAACAACCTGTTAATTGAGCCGTCTTAACATGTCCCACTCGATCCTTCCAACTAACATCCCTAAGAGGTAAGTGCAATTATTAATCTTCATTTTACAGATGAGGAAATCAAGGATCAGAGAAGTTAAGTAAGTTGCACAAGATCACATAGCTCTGAGGAGAATCTGAACACAGATGTGTTTTATCCCAGAGTCTTTCCTACTGTATATTTAAATAACTTCTGCACTGTCTCCCCAAAATGAAACTAGGCCCACACTGGAGCCTACAGATGTGTGGGGTCTTCCCCCAGAACACACCGGCCCAGCCTGATTAGGATTACTAATTTCAGAGGCTCCTTTGGTCCTTGGCCAATCTGCATGATGGAAGGAGGAGGGGCAGTGAAAAGGTTCACCACTGGTCTGGTCCTCAACCTTAGTGCTGCCAAACTTCTTTGCCATCATGGCACATGTTAAAAAGTGCTCATATTTGTACATCATGGGGTAACAGAGGTTGATCCAGGCCCCCTCCTACCAGAGGTGGAGGGGCCCACGTCTTGTCTGGCCCCATGTTCTTTACTTATGCTGTCTTCTCTGCCAGGAGCATGAATGTCCTTTTTCTGTTCCAGCCTCCAATCCAAGATCCCACATTGCGCATTGCGTTTAGTTGGCCTGTCTTTTCAGCCTCCTCCTGTCTGTGACAGCTTCTTGATCTTTCCTAGTCTTCCATGACCTTGATACTTCAGAGAGTACCAGGCAGTTATTTTTGCAGTGTCTCTCAAGTTGGGTTTGTTTGACATTTTCTTAGAATTAGTTTGAGGTTATGCATTTTTTATCAAGACTGCCTTAGAAGTGATATGTCCTTAAAGATCAATGGAACAAAATACAGAACCCAGAAATGGGCCCACAAATGCACGGCCACCTAATCTTCAAAAAAGCAGGAAAAAATATCCAATAGAAATAAAAAACAGTTTCTTCAGCAAATGGTGCTGGGAGAACTGGACAGCAACATGCAGAAGAATGAAACTGGACCACTTTCTTACACCATACACAAAAATAAATTCAAAATGGACGAAAGACTTAAATGAGCAACAGGAAACCATCAAAATCTTACAGGAGAAAATGGGCAGCAACCTCTTTGACCTTAGCCGCAGCAATTTCTTACTAGACATGTATGTCTCTGGAGGCAAGGGAAACAAAAGCAAAAATGAACTATTGGGACCTCATCAAGATTAAAAGCTTCTGCACAGTGAAGAAAACAATCAGCAAAACTAAAAGGCAACCAATGGAATTGGAGGAGAGATTTGCAAATGACATATCAGATAAAGATTAGTATCCAAAATCTATAAAAAGAACTTATCAAACTCAACAACCAAAAAACAAATACTTCAGTAAATAAATGGGCGGAAGACATGAACAGACACTTTTCCAAAGAAGACATCCAGATGGCTAACAGACACATGAAGAGATGCTCAACATCACTCATCATCAGGGAAATACAAATCAGAACCATAAATACCACCTCACACCTGCCAGAATGTCTAAAACTAACAACTCAGGCAACAACAGATATTGGCAAGGATGCAGAGAAAAGGACCCTTTTGCACTGTTGGTGGGAATGAAAACTGGTACAGCCACTTTGGAAAACAGTATGGAGGTTCCTCTAAAAATAGAACTACCATACAACCCAGCAATTGACTGCTAGGTATTTTTATCCAAAGGATACAAAAATGCTCATTAGATGGGGTGCCTGGGTGGCTCAGTTGGTTGAGCGTCCAACTTCAGCTCAGGTCATGATCTCACGGTTTGTGGGTTCGAGACTCGCGTTGGGCTCTGTGCTGACAGCTCAGGGCCTGGAGCCTGCTTCGGATTCTGTGTCTCCCTCTCTCTCTGCTCCTCCCCTGCTCACACTCTGTCTCTCTCTCAAAAATAAATAAAGATTAAAAAAAATTTTTTAAATGCTCAAAGGGGCACATGCACCCCAATGTTTATAACAGCACTATCAACAATAGCCAAATTATGGAAAGAGCCCAAATGTCCATCCACTCATGAATGGATAAAGAAGATGTGGTATAATATATAATAGAATATTACTCAGTGATCAAAAAGAATGAAATCTTGCTATTTGTGCCATGTGGATGGAACTAGAGTGTATTACGCTAAGTGAAATAAGCCAGTCAGAGAAAGACAAGTAGCATATGATTTCACTCATATGTGGAATTTAAGAACCGAAACAGATGAACACAGGGAAGGGAAGGAAAAATAAGATTAAAAACAGAGAGGGAGGCAAACCATAATAGACTCTTAAATACAGAGAACAAACTAAGGGTTGCTGGAGGGGAGATGGGTGGGGGGATAGGCTAAATAAGTGATGGGCACTAAGGAGGACACTTACTGGAATGAGCACTCGGTGTTATATGAAAGTGATGAATCACTGGGTTTTACTCCTGAAACCAATACTACACTGTATGTTAACTAACTTGAATTTAAATGCATAAATTCTTTTAAACAGTGATTTGTCCTTCTCAATCATACCAGGGGGCACAGAATATGGGTATGTCTTAATACTGGCGATGCTGACCATGATCCTTTGGAGAAGGTGATGTCAGCTGGATTTCCGCACTGTAAAGTTATTGTTTTCTCTTTGTAATTAATAAGTGTCTTGGCAGAGATACTTTGAGACTACTCAAATAATGTGTTTCCCTTCAAACTTCTGCATGTAATTCTAGCATCCATCTGTGGATCTTGCCTATGGTGTTTTAAGGTGATTTTCTATGTCCCTCATGTTCCTCGTGTATAATTGTAATTCTTCTGCAAAGAAGATCTGTCCCTTCCCCATTTATTTATTCATCGACTTATTTATATTTGTATTGACTAATAGTTATTTCATTCTATGAGCTATAGTCTAATATTACCATTCTTTATTTTGCTCTCAAACTGTTACAGCTCTGGCTGTTGAAAGCTCTTTCATGTTAGTTCCTATGCCTTTTTGACATGCTATTGTCCTTTTAAGGTTACTTCCTTACTTCCCTGCGCCACCCAAATGCTCCAGATTTCTCCATTATTTTCCCTAACTCGGTCCTACAATCAACCACTCTTCCAATGGGCCCTGGTTCCTTTCATTGGAGAATGGTTTTAGAAAACAAGATCTGTATGCTCAGTAGCACTCTCATTATAAGATAATTTAGAATCGAAATATGATTCCAATTTTAGAGATAAGAAGTATGTGGATTTGTGAGGTTACTTGATTCCCAGTGTTACACAGGGTGGATCCTGTATTCTGAGCCTCTCTACTAGTGTAAATGCCTCATTTATTAAAAACATGAATTACTATTTGGGAAAAAAAGTGCAGATGTGCCAGATAAATGTGATTTCTGGTTGATGGAATGTCATATAAAGTAGGTTTATATATAAAAACAACCTTGGCATAAGTGTTTTTGGATTGACTTTGTTGAATGAATCATCATCATCAAATACTTCTTGGTCTCTGTGAAATATCCTATGGTTCGTGTGCTTTAATTCCTTTCCAGAAAATGGTAGGGGATATGTAAAGTAATAAAGAACATAGAAAAAAATGCCAGGGCAGGTTCACTTTTCGGATCCCCATGGTCTTGGATGGAAACGTGATGGCGGGGTTTACCCTCTCTTTGCCATGTTGCTTTAGTAAGCCAGGAAACCAAGGCTTAGGAATAGGGACCTGAGTTTGGCAAGTGGGAGCAGAGTGGAGCTACAATTGAGGTCTTCAGGCTGGATCCCATCTGCCTTTGAGCGTCATTATCTGAGCAGGACAGGATGACAGTATCCCCAGACAGTGAGCCTGGGTCGGCAGGACCACAGACAAATTTTCCGTACCTTGTGGCCCAGGCCCTTGGGCCATCTGAGTGGCCTGTCTATACTGCTGGGAAGAGACCTAGCAACTCCGCTCTCTTCCTGTCCCTCCTGTGTTTAATCCTCAATATTGTAACACTTCCTGCTTCAGTCAGTAGTGGCTAAGAATCCAAGACAGCATAGGTAGAGAAAGGAAAACATGGTGGTGTGACTGAATGAGATTGATCCAGAGGTAGATCTGATTTCTAATCCCAGATTTGCACTAACTGGTTGTTTATACCAGGCAAGCTCTTTTATCTCTCTGAGCTCCTCTTACCTGGTCTTAAAATGATAGGGTCAGACCAGATGACCTCTTAGGCCCCATCCTCCTTTGAAATTCTTGGAAACTATAAATTCCTTTTCAGAATTTCCCTGAAAGGTCCTTGGGCCATCCCCAGGCTCATTGGTAGAACTCTGGCGCCATCTAGTGGCCAACCCAGAGGACTCTTTCTCCTAAAATGCTTTCTGCTCTCAGGTCTCGCCTCAATTGAAGCAAGAGAACAAAGCAGGTTCTGCCCTTCTTTGCAGGAGTGCGGCAAACTGCCAGACCAAGGAGAAACACATATTTAATTCATGTCCTAGGGAGATATTTTGTGCGAACACACTGCTACTTCCTATGGCACAGGCTGCGGTGTGGTGGGCATGTGGTTACAAAGCCAGGCTCCTGATGTCAGGAACACCCAGAGAGGCGCTCTGATAAATGCAATCGGGAGGCGATGTGTTTGGGTTGCTCCCTGTGTGCTAATCTGTTACCCGCTGGTCCTTATGCTTTCGGCTGCTCCCCAGTTAACACTCATTAAGCATGCATGTAGTGCTTCCATCCTGAGCCTTGGCTCTGCTGTCAGAACCCTCCTCCAGACATCTGCAGCAGAAAGAGGACGGAAGGACCCCTTGGGTCTCCTGCTGACCTGGAACAGCGATCCTTCCCATTTGGAAGGTCCCTCTGGAGTTTCCCTTTTCCTGACGTTCTCATCTAAATGAAGATCACTTCTGAAGTCAGCCTGACCCCAGGCTGAATCACCTGAGTCATCCTTGGGCTGTGGTGCACTTATCCCACACATCTTGGCATTTGCCAAATGTTGCCATTAATCCCAGAATGACAGCCACTACCTGACGGCTCATCGTTCCTCTTACGGTAACTGCAGATCACCTGGAGCCAAAAGCTCCAAATCTTTTGCTTTTTAGTTTCTATATCCTGGCGAGGCAAGTACAAACAGCATTGTTGGTGCCCCTCATACAGGCAAGAAAAGCAAGGACAAAACTGTGTTACGTGACTCTCCTCACGTATGCAAATAGGGAGTGGCAGGGTTACAATAAAACAAAGGAGTTCTGACTCCCTGTTCAGTTCTGTTTGGAAATTCGTTTTTCATGGTCTCAATGAGGGGCCGTTGGTTCATTAATTTTCACCACAAACACTATTGAGAACCATTAACTGCCTGTACCTTAAAAATTTTTTTTAACGTTTATTTATTTTTGAGACAGAGAGAGAGACAGAGCATGAACGGGGGAGGGTCAGGGAGAGAGGGAGACACAGAATCTGAAACAGGCTCCAGGCTCTGAGCGGTCAGCACAGATCCCGACGTGGGGCTCGAACTCACGGACCGCAAGATCATGACCTGACCCGAAGTCAGACGCTTAACCGACTGAGCCACCCAGGCGCCCCTGCCTGTACCTTAAATAGCTGTGTGTGCACATGTGTGTATGTGTGTGTTTCCCCTGCCAAGCAAGACAATGTGGTCACTGGGTAGAGAGACCATTGGGTTGGGGACCAGAAAAGCTGGGTTTTTGATGTGGCCACCGCCAAGATGGGGGGCCTGGGAAGTCACAACCACTGAGGCTTTCATTTCCTTATCTGTGAAGTAAAGAGAGCGCATTTCTGATTTGGGGTGTGTTTCAATATCTTTAACCCTGGATCTATCCAAACAAAACAATTCAGTGAGGTTACCTTTGCCTAGTAACTAAGTATCATTCACCTGGCTAGTCCAGATTGTTCAGGTGGGTTTATTGCTTTATTGATTTTTAAGTTTTTTGTTTTTCTTTTCTTCTGAGTGACCTGGCCTGTTCTTGGTACAGAATTCCATTCTCAGGTTATAAATTCCTTTAGGACAGCAATGGCTAATAGGTTTCAACTTGAGAACCCTTCAAGTCAGTGAGCAATGGCTGTTGGGAGTTCTGTGTGAAGGTTTCTGAGGCCATGTTCTAAGGCTCCATGGGATAGTGGTTGGCTAGCCATGCCTGCAGTGGGCATGGGCTGGGGAAATGTGGAGGGTGAGGGCTGTATCTGTGATAGCAGTGACGAATTTGAGAGGGGCAAGGGGAACCATGCCCCTTGTGCCCAGAGGCACAGAGCTCCTTGGAAGTAAGAGCTGGGATGGGAATCCAGGCCTCTTCCCTTCAAGTTCAGGTACTTCCCACCTGGTCTCCCTCTTTATTGGTTGTTGGCAATCAGGTGCTTAGAAGATACTCTTTGATGACGATGACGATGATGATGATGACACTAATGGCTGTGACAGCAGGCTCTCTGCCCGTGCAGTTGTGGGTACTCCATAGATGTGTTTCTTCCTTTCTGCAGGAGAGAAGAGCGTAACCCTCGACAGGAGATGGGCCAGGTGCCTTTCATAAGTGTTCCAAAGATACATGTCCTCCTTTCTCCTCCTGGCCAGTCCCAAGAGAGACTCCTGAAAGATAATGCCTTGCACAAGTGACAGGTAGCAGGTGGAGAGGATCCGGAGGGGAGTGGAGGGCAGGGGGACAATGGGGCCAGCCTTCTTGGCCTCACAGAGGAGCATCTCAGCGAACAGCGATGGCCTGTGGCCTTCCAAATGGCAAAGGCACAGTCCCAGAGAGGTCCACTGTGGAGGGGCTCCCCGCCCAGATGGACCTGGTGTACTGTGAAGGAACATTCTGTGTTCCTTGGCTGGCAGTGAGCACTCAGCCTATCAGCCTCCCCCGACTGCACACCAAGGGCCCTGATGGCTTCCTCAGGGGGCACCCTGGAACTTCTGCCCAGAGCAGATGCCTGGGCTTTCTGTTCCCACAGAGCAGCCTTGCCTGGGGCAGTCTATCAGTCTTTCTCCGCTGGGAGGAGGCCGCCTGTCCTGAGCTGTGCATGGAGCCTCCTCACAGGGCCCAGGAGGGAGGATGCTGCCTGGGTGGAGGAGGTCTGGCTCCAGGCATAGGAGGCTGGGGGCCCATCCCGGGCCCTGGAGCCTGAATGCCCTTTTGTTTGCAACGAAATCAATCTACCCTTTAAAAAAGCATCCAGTGGCCAAAGTCCCAGGTAAAAAGCCGTGCTGCTGGGGTGGGTGCGGGAGGGGCAGAATTCCTCAAGCTCTGTGGGCCTCGAACTGTCTCCAGGAAAGGCCTGGGACTGGCTGGCAGTGTAGATGGGATTCCCCCCAACACACACACCTCTCTTTGCAGGCAGGTAACTCCACAGTGAAGAATAATAACCATGTCTCAGAGCTTTCAGGAAAGGGGCTCTGGATCCTGGCTTCAGGTTTGGGAAAGGCCTGGGTTTCCTGGAGCAAAACACCTCAGAGTCCGCCTCCGGACATCCTCTCCTAGGATCCTCCTTAGGTCAAATGCAGGACCCACCCAGCTCCCACCTGACTCTGATCTCACAAAGTAACAGCCTTCACGGCCCCCGAGGCTGACTGGCAAAGAAGTCCAACGATAAAAGAGATAAAAGAAACCTCGTTGGTACTCACACTCCAAAGTGCATTGTCTTTCTCCTGCAAGACTATTCCTTTCTTTGCCACCATTGGTTTACATTCTTCAATCAAGGAAGCCCCAAGAGGCCAGAAGCCTGCAACACACGGTATGCTTATTTCCATAGCAGGATTATCGACACAGGGTTAGTAACCGAACATATTTTGGGTCCTGAGGGAGTTTACTGTCAAAGGTGAATTTGTTCTCCATTGGCGGAGACATGGCCCTAAGTTTCTGTCTCCAGGGATTCCATGGAGGTCCTTGTGGGGCAGGAGCAAACACGCCATTGTTTAGGCTAAGCTGCATCCCCACAACCTGAGCCATCCTTACTCTCGAGATTGGGTATGGACATTTTTGGAAGGATTCCTGATCCAAGCGACCATGTCAGAGTTCTTTCTACACCTGGCCTTCTTTCATGCATTTCTCTGCATTTTATTGCAAGGCAGAGGCTGTCCCTGTGCCTATAAACACTCCCTGCCATCCTCAGGAGGAAGGGCCCTCGGACAAATAAGTGAACAAGGTTTTATCGAATACTATGTTCCAGGCTCTGTGCCAGCCTCAGGGAGCCCTGTGGGTCCTCAAGAGGACTTTAGATATGGGGGCAGGGGGAATCAGCATAAAGTGTTACAGGTGACAAGTTAGAAGTAATTATTGTGTTCAGTGGGGAGGGCACAGAGTAGGAGCCAGTATTTCCTCTGTGGGTAAGGAGATGAAGGGAAGAAGGTGGGAAAACTTCCCCCACCACCTGCAATTGTTTTCGAAACGAAAGTCACAACGTGGAGCTCTTCTGTATACTCTTAAATCCGCGTGCCAGGCTTCAGGCCTCGTGGTCCCGGATGTCTGCCTGCCCAGCCTGGTGGGGACCAGCATCTGGGGCATGGGTCAAGTTCTCCAAGTTCCAAGAAGATGGGTAGGACAAGATTGTCAGTATCCTAATTTCCCACAGTGGGAGCTCTATTTGTCCCTAAGAGAGTATAGCCGTCTGAGGAAAGGCCAGTCCTCTGGCACGGTCTTGCCCAGGAAATCCCAAACAGATGTTTTCTTCAAAAGGAGCTATGTTTATTTAAGAAATACTCTAAGTTCGGGCTACAATCAATCAATCAATCAATCAATCAAAAGAAGAAGCAACCCATCCATAGCCACAGACCTGAACAAGGCCCAGGAAATCCAGCTAGGTTTGTCAGCGGGCCACAGAGTTGTGATTTCACATGGTATGGCTAAGGGAAAACAGCTGCCCTGAGCACTTCTGGGCCTACCTCACATCATCAGTGACAGTCTGGGTTCTCCATGCACCCAAATGCATGATTGCTTCATTCACGCACCCTATCCAGCAGAGTTACCGTAGTTTCGTTATATAGCATATATATTAACATGGAGAAAAATGTCTACACCACAGACAATAACTCACAGCTAAGGACCAAAGACGGCTTCCAGAATCCTTACCTTGCCAAGCTCACTGCTCAGTGTGGATACAGAGAAGCTCAGTTCTAACACGAAGTATCGGAATTGCAAGGTCAAAGGAGTTCAAGGAGCATGCTCTCCTTTTTGCTATTTGTTATTTTATTTAACTTAGTCTTTCCTGTAACTTAAATGTCCCTGCTCTGGGCAGGCTTTGGGAAACACACATCTGCTCATGCAATCTCCGAAAGCACTTAGAATTTACAAGCCTTGCACTTTGGTGAAACTCCGTGCTCTTCTAAGGAGCCTCTAAATCAGTCTCCACTAGGGGCTCTGAGGTGCCTTATTATGTCCAATTCGCTCTCTATCCGGATCTTAATGGGATGTGTGAAACCTTGGTGAGGCAGTGCCAGAATGTTTAACGCTCACTGCCCCTTGGTTACTCTGGCCTCGCCTAGACAGAAACTCTTTGTTCACATAGCCCCATCATGTCTCCCCAGCAGGTGCCATCCACGGGGCCATAACATCAGGGACACAGGTTGCTACATCTCAGCAGCCACCAGGTAGAGCCAGGAGCAAAACCTGCTTTTGTTTTTGCTTACTGAAAACCGTGATCTGAGCTGTGTGCTGCCATTAAAAAATAATTCGCGAGTTTAAAAGCAGTAAACTATCCATGGCCACAGGTTACTTTTAAGACATGCTCTTTTTCCTTGAGGAAGCTGCACTATCGGTAATGACTCCTGGAGGGAGAGAGGGAGGGAGAAGGGCGGGAAGCAGACCAGGGAGGGGAGCTCCCGCAGCAGTCACTTCAGGCTATAACTTTCCAAGCAAAGAAAATGGCTGAGCCGGTTCAGATCCCCTCCAGCCTGGATTGCTTTGCTCTTCAGGGCCGCAGGGCTCACTGGAGCACAGCTCAGCGCCTCAGCGGGTCAGGCCTTCTCGGGCACTCTGCTGGAGGCTTGTCCCACATAAACAACAGCGCCCGTGCCTGACATCTGGTTTTAGGCTGCATCATTATCTAGAATCCTAATCTGTTCAGAAGGGATGCATTATACTCAGCTGCCTGCATTATGCATTTACACGGTCCCCTCCACACGGCAGACACCGCTCTAGGCACCGAGACCTCAGAGGTGAACCCAACACGGTTGCCGTCATCACGGGGCTGATGTTCTTATGGAAGCAGCCAGACAAGAAACAAATAAACACATTAATATATAATATAGCAGCTGGTAGTGATCCGTGCCATGGAAAGCATAAAGCAAAGGGGAAGGCTATGGGCTGCTCTGGGTGGGGTGGCCAGGGAAGGTCTGCTGACGAGGCGGCCCTTTGAACAGGGAGTCCTGAACGGAGAGCATTTCAGAGGGAACAGCAGGTGCTCAGCAAAAGGAAGAACCTGGCAAAGAGCACAGCAGACACTAAAACCAGCTGCTACTGTTAAGTGCTTGCTATGTACGTAATCGAACACTTTACATACACCGTGTGCTGCTTTAATGCATTGTCTCATTTAATTGTCACAACAGTCCTATGACCCAGGTAGAATTATTCTATTTTACAGATAGGAAACAGAAGCTGAAGGACGACCTAATTTGCCTCAGATCACATAGTTAGGACATGGCAGAGATGAGGCTTGAGCCTGGGTCTGGTCTCAGTCCAAACACCCATGTTCCTAACCTTTAAGATATCGTGCCCTATGCTGCTGTAGTGGAGAGCACTCCCAGACCCCCAGGGTTTAGTGTGGAGGAAATACTTTTGACTGCCAGCTGCACGGAAGATGCTTTGCTCATCACGCAAACCGCTTTCTTGTATGATTGTTTTCTCTCTTACTTAGAAACATTGTCCAGACAAAGTTGCTTTTTGGGTGGTCTCTTGAGACTTTGCTGCTTCTCTCTTCTCTCTTTTAAAAAAATTTAAGTTTATTTATTTATTTTTGAAAGAGACAGAGACAACATGAGCCAGGGAAGGGCAGAGAGAGAGAGAGAGAGAGGGAGGGAGGGAGGGAGAGAGAATCCCAAGCAGGCTCTGCGCTGACAGCGCAGTGGGGCTCGACGCGGGGCTTGAACCCACAAACCCATGAGATCATGACCTGAGCCAGAATCCAGAGTCAGACGGTTAATTGACTGAGCCACCCAGTCGCCCCGCTGTTTCTCTTTTACAAGGCAAATGTGGTTGCTCCCAGGATGCCCACGAATGCCACTCTGTTCCCACCTTTATTCCCGGGCTTCCTAGGGGTGCCACAAAGTTGCAGTGCTCTCTCAAGAACCTGGCATGTGGAGCTCAGAAGTGTAAGACTGCTTTGTTCTTACGTTAGCCCTGAGATCAGAAGTGATTATCAGAGGACAGCCATCTTGGTGAATGCCTCATCTAGCAGGACCACATGGACACAGTGCGGTTTGGTAGAAAGAATACCAATTTGGAATCAGTAACTCTGCAATTTTGCAGAGTCAGACCAAAAAAAAAAAAAAAAAAAAAACAAACAAAAAAAACATCTGCCTGATCCTGAGCAGATAAATCAGTAATTTTCTCAGAGCCTCAGAGTCCTCATCTACAAAACAGGAATGATCATGCCTACTTCTTTCTACCCTTTTCAGCAGTGACAAGAGAGTATTCCCCAGAAGAGAAGAGAAAACACAAAGAGCTTGGTGTGGAGCTCAATTCCTGTCTCTAGATGTGAAAAGCCTGAAGGCTATAAAATCGCCCTGGAATTCATCCACACCCAAACAGTAGTTTTGTGTGTTGGCTCTTCTACTGCCTTGGGGAGGCAAAGCAAGGTC
Source organism: Lynx canadensis (assembly GCF_007474595.2). NCBI lineage: Eukaryota > Metazoa > Chordata > Mammalia > Carnivora > Felidae > Lynx > Lynx canadensis. The sequence goes on from NC_044310.1 coordinate 71,028,366, forward strand.
ACTGAAAGATCTCTCTCCAGGGGCGCCTGGGTGGCTCAGTCGGTTAGGCATCTGACTCTTGGTTTTGGCTCAGGTCATGGTCTCACAGTTCCTGGGATTGAACTCCGCGCTGACAGTGCAGAACCTGCTTGGGATCCTCTCTCTCCCTCTGTCTCTGCCCCTCCCCTGCTTGTGCTCTTTCTCACTCTCTCAAAATAAATAAATACACTTTAAAAAATTAAAAAAAAAAAGAATAACTTTTAAAAAGACAGAAGTGGAACTGAAAGCACCCTGAGTCCAGATGAGTGAGAAACCATCTCAATAAACACATTTTGGATTTAACAAGCCCAAGATGACCCCAAATACAAATATGCATGGGGTAGCTGTGGATGTGATTAGTGGTTACAGTATGGATTTTAAGCCAATCCCTTTGAGTTCGGACGGTGGCCCTGCCACTTACTAGCTATGTGACTTCAGGTGACTTAATTGCCATCTCTGTACCTTTATTTCACCCTTTGTAAAATGGAGAATAGTAGTACCTACCCCAGATTATTATGAAATTTAATAAGTAAATGCGCGCACACACACACACACACACACACACACACTAGTCCCTGACAAATTAAGCAACATTTAAGCTTTGGCCATTATTATGAGGAACGGACCAGGTTTAGGGAGGAAAATTCCAGGCCGTGAGAAAGATGCTATCACTTAATTATCCAGGGAACGGCATTCCCTAGGGAAAGCAATCCAAAGTGTACCAGGAAAGGCCACTCCACTCCGTGGCTGAAGATGCGTGGTGACTCTTGGTTGGGTGCGGATGAAAGCGCCGCTCCGGTCCCGGAGAGTAGGAGGGATGTTAAGTGTATGCTGCATTGTCGTTAATTAATTTCTCAAGGGCTGCAGTAATCAGGAGGCTCATTAATGTGTTTCAGCCTGCCTTTCATTTAGAGAACGAACGAGCAGTAAATGTAAATGCAGTGCACTTAGAAACCTTAGAAATCGTTCCGTGCTGTAGTAGGAGGGGGGAAACCCTGCTACGTCTCTAAGGAAAAGAAAAAACCCACAAGGGCTTCTTTAATCACATGAGAGAGGAACAATTCCAACCCAACAGCAGCAGAAGCTCCCTGTGGCTTTTCAAAATATTATCATTTGGACCTGGTTGTCCCTTTGCTCTTGTACAATGTTTAAAGATGCCATGCTCTATCCATATTTATACTCTCCCCAGCAGGGCGCTTAATCCTGACAGGCAGATTCCAGGGGCCAGGGCTTGGGTGAGCCCCTGCAAAGGATCCGCCCTAAGCTCACAGGGATGCATGGCGGAAAAGGTCCCCAAAGGCCCCCCCTACTGGAGGCTTAGCTGTTGTGTCAGGTCGGGGGCACAGGCCAGTGGCTTCTCTAATTCTTCGAGGCCAACCTCAGGGTCACATGTGCCTTCTTCACTCTAATCTTGACCTCCCCTGAGGAGATGTTTGAAACTGTGCCAATTCCTTCTCTGAGTAGTGAGCATGTTTCCGAAGAGCCCTTTCACGGACCTGGACCTCTTCTTCCCCAGCTATTCCTAGTAAATAAATAACGTGTGTAGAACTGTGCCTCCCTGATAGGAAGCCCTCTGTAAGTGTTTATTATTCTCATTGTGATTCTTATTGTTAACTGCTGGCAGACAGCAAGCCACAGGATTTCGGGGATTCTGTCCCTCCATTTTTCCACACTGGGCTTCCTCATAATAACTGCTGTACAGGTGGTCACAACCCACCATAGCATCTTAGATTGTGACTTAGACCTCCGTCCTCCCTCTTTCCCCATCCTCATCTTTAATCCACTTAGGTCGGTAACACCTATTCTCATTTTTACGCTCCCCCAGTGTGCAGAAGAGGGCCGGGCCTAGGTCTACACGGCCTCTCTAGAGTAGGACATGTCTCCGGTGGGCATGGAGGTTAGCCCAAGGAAAGCAGAGGTTCCCATGGAAAGGGATGCTGAGTAATCTGTGACACACCACACTCCTCCCCGGGAGTCACTTCACACCCATATAGCCCCACTTCCCCCTACCCCTATCTCTCCCAGGGGAACCTGAACATCAGACCCTCACTTGGGACCCCAACCACCCTTTCCTCTTCAGTTCAGTTCAACAAGCATTTATCGAGCACCCATTATGTGCCAACCTCTCTGCCCAGCGCTAGGGATACAAAATGAATAAGACACGTCTCTATCCTTAGGGAGCACAGAGTCTAGGGTTCAGTCACACCCAGAAACACCACTGCAATAAATGGAAGCACAGAGGAATCTTCTTGAAGGAGATGGGGCCTAACTTGGTCATTAAGGACAAGAGTCTGAAGGAAACGGGTGATGGGTGCAGTTTTACAACTTATTTGCTCCTTCCAGTACTTGCCCAGAGGGAGCCTCCTGAGAACACTGAGGAGTCGAGCCTTTATAAAGATCATGGTTTTATACTCTGGTATTCCAAGATGTTCCTGGCCGTATGAGATTCACGTTGCTCCTTGGTTAAACGAATTCGATAATGGATATCTAATCTTGAGATATGGGGTCGAATGTTTATAGGGTGAGAATGTCAATCTCTACCTTAGTTCCTAATCTGTAAATAGAGTTTTTACTTCTCTTGAAATTCTTGGGGCGCCTGGGTGGCGCAGTCGGTTAAGCGTCCAACTTCAGCCAGGTCACGATCTCGCGGTCCGTGAGTTTCGAGCCCCGCTTCGGGCTCTGGGCTGATGGCTCGGAGCCTGGAGCCTGTTTCCGATTCTGTGTCTCCCTCTCTCTCTGCCCCTCCCCCGTTCATGCTCTGTCTCTCTCTGTCCCAAAAATAAATAAACGTTGAAAAAAAAAATTAAAAAAAAAAAAAGAAAAAAAAGAAATTCTTTCTCTTCCATGAAGCTTTCCTATTAACAAGGGTTTGTTGCTGCCTCCTGCCCTTAACCCCCTATCATGCAGTGCCACAATTGGGAACATGCCCCAGCATGTCCTCGGAGGACATAGTCCTATTTATACACGTGTGGGTCTATATCCCAATTATGGCCTGGACCTGGGTCAGCTTCTCAGATGCAACATGAATCATGTTACAACATAAAGAAAAATCTTAGTTCCAGGCTTTTGACATAAATTGGGTCAAGGCTGAAGTTCAAAATGTTTATTGCAACATGTAGTTTTAAACCTGAATCATGTTTCACTTTTTAGATTTTTTCCACATTTTGGGGGGCCTGGGTGGCTCAGTCAGTTAAGTGTCCGACTTCAGGCTCAGGTCATGATCTCACGGTCCGTGGGTTCAAGCCCCGTGTCAGGCTGTGTGCTGACAGCTCGGAGCCTGGAGCCTGCTTCAGATTCTGTGTCTCCCTCTCTCTCTGCCCCTCCGCTGCTTGCACTCTGTCTCTCTGTCTTCCAAAAGTAAATAAACATTAAAAAAAATTTTAATAAATTAAGGTAGAACGTCAGGAAAAAGAATATATGCCACAAATAAGAAATAAAAAGCAGATACTAGACTTAAATCCAAATACACTGAAAATTACACTGAATATAAAGAGTCTAAACATGCCAATTAAAATGTAGAGATTGTCAGGGCACCTTGGTGGCTCAGTCGGTTAAGTGTCATGATCTCACAGTCTGTGAGTTCAAGCCCCGCATTGGGATCTGTGATGATAGCTCTTAGAGCCTGGAGCCTGCTTCAGATTCTGTGTGTGTGTCTCTCTCTCTCCCTGCATCTGCTCACACTTTGTCTCTCTCTCTCCCTCTCTAAAATAAACAGTAAAAAAAAAATGTAGAGATTGTCATGGGGTGCCTGGGTGGCTCAGTCAGTTAAGCACCTGACTTCAGCTCAGGTCATGATCTCACGGTCCGTGGGTTCAAGCCCGGTGTCAGGCTGTGTGTTGACAGCTCGGAGCCTGGAGCCTGCTTCCAATTCTGTGTCTCCCTCCCTCTCTGCCCCTCCCCTGCTCATGCTCTGTCTCTCTCTCAAAACTAAGTAAACATTAAAAACATTAAAAAAAGATTTTTGCTACATTTTAATGATTTTTCTAAAGGTGAAATAAAACAAAGGGTAAATTGCTTACACATGCTCTACATCTGGTAAGTTCTCAGTAACGTTGCGTATGTTATTATTAAGAGAGAGTTCTGCTGAGGACTCAAGTCATTAATACCTCTAGAGGTGGATAGAAATTTATCTGCTATGAGAAATAAGTTTGGCGTTTTCTTTATGTATATTACGTTGGTCTCACTGAACTCTCGTATTGTTCTTTAATGTTTTGTGCTTACATCTGGGCCTCCTAATTAGACTAAAAGGAGTGTGAGGGCAGTGATCTTAGATTTCTATTTTATTTCCCTCACAGCACTTAGCACCATTCCTTGCAAATAGCAGACACCCAGTAAATATATCTCTATGCATTGATTGGCTCTACAAGGCTCTACAAATGAATATTAAAGTACCACATATAAAATACAAAATACCATAATAGTTGGCATCATCCGCTCCACGGTCCCTTTCGTTGTCACTGCTTCTCAGCTCAGGAAAATGAGTAGGAGGAGGGTCCTGGGTGAGGTAACAAATGCAGAGGACTGTAAACTATCCCGGCTGACCGGTTCACACACCTCAGCTTCTCCTTGTGTCTCTTTCTCACACTATCCACTGTCCCTGCGGGCTCCCGATCATCTCTGACCTCCAGGCTCCAGGGCACCAGATGAGGCACCAGTTTATTGCACTAAGGTGCAAACGACTTCTTCAAAGTTCAGGAGAAACCCTGGAGAGGCGGCCTGCCTCCTAGGTCACCCGCAGCAAGCCAGGGCAAACTGGGTTGGCTCTGTCCTCCCTTTCAAATAATAGGCCATTCAGTCTTTGGGAGAGAAGTGAATCAGCAACCCCAGGGCCATTCTAGCGGCCCAAACGGCTGCCAGCTGGACAGCCCGCTTCAAACAACCAATTAGTATGAGCACCACAAGTTGATTTGAGCAAATCCAGGCAGCTCTCCGCGCAAAAACTAGAAGGGCCCACATGTCCGCGTGGAAAATGAAGTTGTTTCACCTTCCCTGGCACGGTTCCACTCCAAGGAACAAGCTTTATTTCTCTCAAAACTTGGCTTCCCTTGACTTGTCAGATGAAAAATGATGTGAAGTTATTGAAATCATCTGCTAAGGGAAATGAATCCAAGCTCGGTGAAAGAGGTTTTGCTGCCAGCCTGTCTTATAAGCAAAATAGAACGGTGCCACCAGGTGAAGACAGTAATTATTTCAATGAGCAATTGTATTAGATGTAGAAGGTAATGAGGAATAAAGATGCTGGACCCAGCCCAATGATTTGCTACATATGCTTTCTCTTTCCTGTTCTAAGGTAGCAAATGAACGGAGTGAGTTCAGCTGTGGGATGATAGAGGCTTCCCCCAATGTGGACTGACTCACAATTCATCATTCGCTGCCCGATGAACAGACAGCACAACCCTGGGGAATCCGCAGACGTGAGATGCCAACAGTGCCTGTCCCACCCTCGATCTAATACTGCCTCTGGTGCACAGTGACCCTGGAGGAAAATGGCAAGCCAGGAAGTGGGATGGTGTTTAGGGAAACGACAACTGACAGACATTTTTAACGTTGTTGCTGAAATGAAATACGGAAATCCCAAGGATCTGGAGTATTTTTGTTCATCTCCATCTTAGGCCATTCTTTTGATTTTAAATAAATGCATTTCTGGAATGGGAGGAAGGAAAAGAGAGGGGGTGGGACATAGAGTGACAGCAAGGGCCACCTTGTTCTGGGAAGACATCGACCAAATTGGGTTAATCTGGCAGAACAGACTGAGGCAGCTGATAGTCTTTTTGCAAATGTGGCACATTTGAAGTTTCTGCTTTGATTAGTGCCTCTCCGTGTTATCTGAAAAGCCTATCGCGAAAGCAAAAACTGACAGTGTTTCAAGGAGTAATTGACAATTCCTTGATTAGAGTGAGAGATTTAACACACATTTCTTAGTAATTGATAGATCAAACAGCCAAAAATATTCAGAATAGTTATAAAGATTTTGAACAACATAATTAACAAGTGTGATGTGAAGGACTTATATAGAGCACTGCACTCAACCACTGGAGAATACACTCTCTTTCCCAAATCACATATTACATTTATGAAAACTGATGAATTAGGGCATAAAGCAGTACCAAATTTTGACAAATTTCAAAGAACCAGTACCATAACATTGCAACACAATTAAGTTAGAAATCAGTAAAACTTATAACGTAAAGTCTCTACCCATCTAGAAATTTAAAAGCACACTTAAAATCCAGAGATAGAAAGCAGATTGTGGTTGCCAGGGGCTGGCAAGAGAGGGGAATGGGAAGTGACTATTTATTTAACGGGTACGGGGCTTCCTTTGGGGGTAATGAAAACGTGTTGGAACTCGATAGAGGTGGTAGTTGTTACAACACTGTGAGTGTACTAAATTGTACACTTCAAGTTGGTTATCTTTGTATGGATTTCCAAGTCAGTAAAAAAAAAAGTGCTCGTTATCTCCGTGTTTAAATCCTAACCAAAGGATACATGGGTAAGACTTTTTCAGGCTTTATACCTATGACATGTACATTTTTCTGTACAGTATGTATATATGGTTTTTTTCAACATTTTTTTTTTATTTATTTTTGGGATAGAGAGAGACAGAGCATGAACGGGGGAGGGGCAGAGAGAGAGGGAGACACAGAATCGGAAACAGGCTCCAGGCTCTGAGCCATCAGCCCAGAGCCTGACGCGGGGCTCGAACTCCCGGACCGCGAGATCGTGACCTGGCTGAAGTCGGACGCTTAACCGACTGCGCCACCTAGGCGCCCCCAGTATGTATATATGTTTATATTTTCTGTATTATGCTTCAATAAAGAATTTAAGAATGAAAAACATCAACAGAACGAAATAATATTATAAAGTTTGAAAAATAAGAACTGCATGACACTATGCCCAAAATTTACGGTAAGTAGTGAACTCACTCAGATCAGGGAAATAAGATGTGGCAAAGGGTGATGATGAGGTCTCCAAAGTACACATAAAAGAAGACACACAGCTTTTTTTTTTTTCAAAGTTTATTTATTTTTGGGACAGAGAGAGACAGAGCATGAACGGGGGAGGAGCAGAGAGAGAGGGAGACACAGAATCGGAAACAGGCTCCAGGCTCCGAGCCATCAGCCCAGAGCCTGACGCGGGGCTCGAACTCACGGACCGCGAGATCGTGACCTGGCTGAAGTCGGACGCTTAACCGACTGCGCCACCCAGGCGCCCCAGAAGACACACAGCTTTAAATGTTTCTTTGGAAAAAGAAGAAAGGTTTAAAATGAGCAAGAAACGCATTAAATGGAAGAAGGGAGAAACTAACATAATATTTCCAAAGAACGTAAAAAGATGGAAATAATAGCCTTAAAGAAACAGATAACAGATAGAATAATGATCAACAAAACCAAACACTGGGTCTTGGAAGAGACTAACCCCTGGAAAGATTGAATAAAGACACAAATAGGGGCACCTGGGTGGCTCAGTCGGTTAAACGTCTGACTTCGGCTCAGGTCATGATCTCAGTTTGTGAGTTTGAGCCCTGAGTCAGGCTCTGTGCTGACAGCTCAGAGCCTGGAGCCTGCTTTGGATTCTGTGTCATCTTGTCTCTCTGCCCCTCCCCTGCTCATGCTCTGTCTGTCTGTCTCTCTCTCTCTCTCTCAAAAATAAATAATAAACATTTAAATAGATATATGTAGAGAGAAGGCATATATAGTATTAGGAATGAAAAAGAAGAATACACAAAGATCACAAATATAATAGAAATATAAGATAGAAAAACCTTATGCTAATAACTTTGAAAATGTACCTTTTAAATGGAAATTCCCCCCAAAATACTTACCAAACTGACTCTAAAAGAAATAGGATGTGCCTAGGCAACTCAGTCATTTAAGCACCCGACTCTTGATTTCAGCTCAGGTCAAGATCTTACAGTTTGTGAGTTCAAATTGGGCTCTGCGCTGACAGTGAGGGAGCCTGCTTGGGAGCCTCTCTGTGCCCCTCCCCTGCTCATGCTCTCTCTCACTCACCCTCAGAAACAAACAAACAAACAAACAAACAAACAAACATTAAAAAAAGAGAAAGAAATAGACTGCCTACATAATCAGTAGCAGAAATCTTCCCATGAAAGAAATCCTAGGCTTTGAGAGTTTTACTTGTGAGTTCTAGGAGACATTTCAATTACAGCCTCAGATTATAACCAGCACGTTAAATAAGTAGGATTCATGGGATGTAATCAAATAAGTGGTTGTTTCCTACTGTCCCTTTAAATCTTCTCAGTGAAGGTAATCCTTTCCCTGACACTGGATGAAAACTCAGGCAAGCCCCTTGACTTTTAAGGTTATTAATGAGTAATAGAAATGTCTCTATTTACTTATAGACACAAACCCAGACTCAAATTAGTAACGTAAAATGAGCAGTACAATATAAGATAGGCTTTCAGTTTAAAAGTTAGGATTTCTCTTCTCCCACCTCAGAGGCTGTGGCAGACTGACCACCTGTTTTGGGGGAAGGAAATGGAGTCAGCGTCTTCTCTTTTTCTCTCCCCCTTTCTCAATCACCCCCACCCCTACCCCACCACCACCACTGCACCATCTATAGGAGACTGAAAATATACCAGCGATTTGAGAAAAAAATTAATGTAAAAAATTAACTAAACAGAAGTCACTAACCAGGTGACGGATGAGAGAAGAAGAAACTTCTAAGGTATCTTTAAGTGTCACGATTTCAACAGCAGCTACCATCCCCAGGGCTAAGGGAATGAAAGAAAGATGTTAGCATTCTTGAAACTTCAAAGCATAGACAAGGAAGCCTGCAGAGCTGAAACTCTGGACCCTGAGGAGGAAGTGATACTTGGTTGGTGCTGGTGTGTCTGAGCTCAGAGAAGGAGCCCATGAGGCCAGACTCAAACTTTGAAGAGGATGTGGTCCTGTCCCGGGATAGAAGGGGTGGACGTGAGGAGCCTGGCCTTATAAGTCTTGTTGAAACTGTGAATGAACTGGCTGCTGCCATGGGAGGAACTGTCCCTGATGGGGTCAGACGCTGTGACACTCACAGGGACCAGACAGGAAGGAGGCAGGGAGGAGCACAGCCCTTCTGCTCCCCCAGCCTTCCAGTCCCCCTCCGGTACCTTGAGCAGCAGAGCCCAACGGGGAAAAGCTGGCAAAGCAGAAATGTAGTTTGTGGGGCTGTGGCCCTAGCATCACAGAGCAGAGAATGAAAGGGTGGGCTTTTCCTAAATGACAGACCCCCATTCCCTGACTGCTGTTTCTGGTCCTCTGCAGGTTAAGGAGATGGAGAAGGAGGAGAAGAGAAAGTCCTTACTTAACTGGTACTGTTATCAGAGTGCTTTGCTCTCTCTGGACCTACTGGATATTTGAAGCGGATTCTCTCTCTCGTGGAGGGCTTTCGTGTGAACTTTGCAAAACCTCTTTTCTTACCCCATCACTGCTGATTTCCTTTGATCTAAATGAATACACTCTATTCTGGGCGTTCCTTATTAACCCCCACTTAATGTCCAAAAAAGCAGCATCCAGCTTCTCCTGTAATGAAGCCTGCTCACCTCTCCAACTGACCCAATTCTACTTGAGACCATATAAGATGACCCCGTGCCAGCTCCTTTGTGTGCATCTGGCTGTACTTGAGCCAAGGAAACACTCATGGATTCTTTGCCCAGGCAAATCTGGGGAATGCAGACTGACTCAAGCCCAGGCACACCTTTCTTTCACTCCATCGGCAAAGCAGCAGGCCAACCCCGTTGTTGCTTCCTGTGTTTCAGAGGAGAGCCAGACACAGGCCCCCCAGACCTGCCTCACTGCAGAGGACCAAGGGGAACTACCGAATCCCTCTTCAGTTGTCTCAGTTCATAACAGCAGTGTTTGCCAAAGAAATTTTCTTGCAAAATTTCCATCATACTCCCTCTCTCAAGCCATGCACATGCTTGAGAGGATGAGGGGTGGTTAATGTCAAGGAACTAATTCCTAGGTATGTCTTTTGAAAAGGCATCTTGGCCTACCATCTCACTTTGGAAGTTCGTATCTTGAATCTTGGTGCTTCAATTACAACTGAATCTTAAATTCTTCCAATTCATCTTATGCGATTAGTATAACAGTGATCCTAAAATCAAACAAAACAGAACTAGAAAGGAAAATTATAGGTTAAACTTAATCATAAGTAAAACTGCAAAAAACAAACTATTCTAAACAAACTATTACCAATCCAGCAGAGCACAAAAAAGATGACCCATCATCCTAAGTTAGGTTTATCCCAGGAATGCAAAGTTGGGTTAATTTACAAAAACAATTAATTTAATGTATTACATTAACAGATCAGATGAGGAAAACATTTAATCACCTCAGTAAATGCAGGGAAAGGCATTTGAGTAAAAGCATCCTGATTTGTGACAGAAACTCTGAAGATTATAATGAGGAAGGTAACTTTTTGACAGGATAAAAGCCAAAAGCAAACACGTATAGCAGGTATGATCCTTCATGGTAAAACTTACAAGCCTTCCCTTTAAAATCAGGAACAAGTTGAAGACGCTCAATGCCATTGTTATAGTCAACATTATTCTAGTGATTTTCATGACTAAAATGTAAATAGGAAAATAAATAAAAGGTATACAAATTGGAAAAGAAGGAATAAAGCAATCATTATTAGCAGATTGATATGGTTGCCTATAGAGAATATTCAAAAGAATCTATAACCAAATTATTAGAATTGAGGAGCTAACTTAGCAAAGTGGCTAAGTATATAAAACCAATTGCATTTCTAGACAGCAGCCATAAAAATTATAGTAATGTAATTTAAAAGATACCATTACAATAGAAACAACACTATAATAAAATAAAGGGACCTTTATGGAGAAAAACATCAAAGAAGACCAAAACTAACAGAGAGATTTACCATGTTCTCAGGTAGAGAGACTCAGTATAAATATGTCGACCTTCCCCAGATTCAATGCAACTCAAATCAGCATCTCAACGGTTTATCACAGACCTCATTAATCCGATTCCAAAATTTACACGGAAAAGCACAGCCCCACGAAGAGTCAAAGTACTCAGATACTCTTGAGTAAGAACAAGGTTGTGCACGCCTTTGTGTGTGTGTGTGTGTGTGTGTGTGTGTGTAAGATGGGGTAGCTCTGCCAAATAGCAAGATTGATAAATCGACTTAACTATGACAATGTGATATTAGAAACGGGATAGACAAATAGATCAAAGGAGAGAATGGTAAGCCCAGAAATGGATCCATAAATATATGAAAACTGATCGACTGGCACTCTAGAGCAGCTGGATGGCAAGGGAATGAGGTGTTCAATAAACAGTGGGGGAACAAGAGTTTATCCATATTGGAAAAAAGAGATATTGGATTCCTCTCTCACATCATATATAAACTATAATCCAGGTGAAATGAAGATTTAAATGTGGAAAGAAAAACCTTAAAAATTTCATGTGTCGGGCACCTGGGTGGATCAGTCGGTTAAGCATCCAATTCTTGGTTCTGGCTCAGGTCATGATCTCACGGGTGGTGGGATCAAGCCCTGTGTCACGCTCTGTGCTGACAGCGCAGAGCCTGCTTGGGGTTCTCTCTCTACCTTTCTCTCTGCTCCTCCCCCGCTTGCATTCTCTCTCTCAAAATAATTAAATAAACTTAAAAAAAATTATGTGTCGGGGCGCCTGGGTGGCGCAGTCGGTTAAGCGTCCGACTTCAGCTCAGGTCATGATCTCGCGGTCCGTGAGTTCGAGCCCCGCGTCGGGCTCTGGGCTGATGGCTCAGAGCCTGGAGCCTGCTTCCGATTCTGTGTCTCCCTCTCTCTGCCCCTCCCCTGTTCATGCTCTGTCTCTCTCTGTCTCAAAAATAAATAAACGTTAAAAAAAATTTGTGTCAATATAGAAAAATATACTTTTTAATGTTTATTTTGAGTGAGAGCATATGCATGTGAGCAGAGGGAGGGGCAGAGAGAGGAGAGAGAGAGAGAATCCCAAGCAGGCCGCACACTGTCAGCACAGCCTGATGTGGGGCTCAATCCCATGAACCATGACATCATGACCTGAGCCAAAAACAAGAGTTAGACGACGCTTAACCAACTGAGCCACCCAGGTGCCCCAGAAAAATATTTTGACTTTAGGTAAGGAAGTATTTTCTAAACAAGACCCAGAAAATACAAACCATAAAGAAAAGATTGATAAATTAGAGAAAACCAAATTATAAATTTCCTTTTATCAAAAAACACTGGAAAGAGAGTAAAAAGGCAAACTAAAAATTGAGAAGGTATATTTGTCATGCATAGAATTAACTAAAAATTAGTATACAGGATCCAGGAAGAAGACCTAAAAATCAGCAAAAACCCCCCAACGAACCCAGGAGAAAATGAGCAACAGGAATGAAAAGCTTTTCACAGGAGAGGAAACATGAATGGCCAATCAATATACGAAATGTAGCTTAATTTCATTAGTAATCAAGGAAAAGCAAAATGAAATCACAGTGAGAGGCATTTTTATACCTACCAGACTGGATAAAGCCTGAAGATTTTAAGTAGTACAATGCGGTCTTCAAAATACTTGTACTGGGTGATACAATCACTTTGAGGAAAACACTTACATCTAGTATAGTTGTGACAGCCCATGTCCTCTGATTCCTAGGACTATGCCTTAGAGGAACTTCTGCGCATGAGCATCAGATGATATGTTTGAGCCAGCACAGTGTATAGTAACAAAAAACTGAACACAACTCAACAGGAGAAGAGACTAATCAACTGTGGTAGATTCAGAAAATGGTTGTAACAGTAAAAAGGAAGCAACTGCATAACTGAATTTCAGAAATAGAATGTTGAGAGGAAAAGAATACATGAAAGATGGCATTTTAATACACTTGGAAAACAAGCAAAGCAATATTTTGTTTAGGGATACATATACACATGTATATGGTAAGCTATAAACTCTATAGCAAAGGGATGATAAAGCCAAATTGAAAAGCAATGATTATCTGTCAGGGAAGGGACATGGGGCTGTGACTGGCAAGGTAGTGTTGCCAGATAAAAAGAGGGGGGCTCAGGTAACTTTGAATTTAAATAATGAATAATGTTTTTAGTATAATTATACCCCAGATATTGCATGGGACACGCTTCTACTAAAAATTATTTATAGTTTATCTGCAATGTAAAGCTAATAGGGTGTATTTTGTTGTTGTTGCTTGTTTGTGGCTAAATCTGGCAACCCTACTCAGAGGGAACTTCAATGACATTGATAACATTCTATTGCTTAGGTTGTGTGGTGGGTTCATGGCTGCTCAAGTTATGTTTTTTTTTTTTTTTTTAATTTTTTTTTTTAACGCTTATTTATTTTTGAGACAGAGAAAGACAGAGCATGAACAGGGGAGGGGCAGAGAGAGAGGGAGACACAGAATCTGAAACAGGCTCGAGGCTCCGAGCTGTCAGCACAGAGCCCGACGCGGGGCTCGAACTCACGGACCGTGAGATCATGACCTGAGCCGAAGTCGGCCGCTTAACCGACTGAGCCACCCAGGCGCCCCATATGGTTTGGTTTTTTTAAAAGCAGACAACAAACTTTAAAGCAAGGCTGCCGCTGTCCACAATTCCACTTGGTGGATCCAAAGCTTTTGCTAAAAAATCAGCAATAGCGAGACCGAGGTGTCGAGGTGCTGGTCTTCCGTGACCACCTGAAGATACATCAAACTTCTTGTGGCTGGGCTTTCTCCTTACTGCTCACCATGCTCCTGTTGGTCATTACTTCACCCCCACGCTGCCACTAAATAGAGCTGTTTGGCTCAGTTAGGTAGGGTATCCTACCATCTTCTTTCCATAGTGTTCCATAGTCTTTCCAAGTGCGGGGTGTTACGCAATGCCTGACCCACTTTAAGCTCATGCTCCAAGCAATAAAAGAGTTTTTAACCATCAAAGGGCCTTCTTATCTCCCCAGCTCCTCAGAGAAAACATCAGAAAAGAGATCACAGAGAACATCCAGATTAAAGAGGCTATTAGTTGCAAAATCACTTGCCTAGTCCCATGGGGAGAAGCTTACTGGAGGGAGAAGAACCTTACACAGAATTTAATTGATGAAGACTCAATATGTGAAGACTCTTCTTGAAGCAAGTGCATAAGCAAAGGGTAAAGACTGCAAAGAAGACTAAGGACCCCCAAATAAAAGTAGAACACGCGAGCACAGCACAAACAGCAAGGGTGCAGGGTGGGGGTGGGGTGCTCAAAACATACAGAAGAGATTCCAACTGGATGTGTCATTAATGAGCCCCAGGACCGTGAGCAGCTGTTTGACTCACTGTTGTATTCCAAGTGCTTAACCCAAAGACTGGCATAGAGCTGTCCTCAATAAATGTTTGTCGGTGGAATATATGAATGCATAATGAATGAAAGAAGTAGCAAGGGGAGCATTAAAGATTATTACCAGATTCGTAGAAAGGAGGAATTAAAAAGTCACCTCAGAATCTGCTGATTCTCATATATTTCTTACACGGGCACACCTCAGAGATATTGCAGGTTTGGTTCCAGACCACTGCAATGAAATGAATTTTGCAACAAGGCAAGTCACATAATTTCTTTGCTTTTCGAGTGCATACAAAAGTTATGTTGACACCATCCTACAGTCTATTAAGTGTCCAGTAGCATTATGTCCAAAACAACAATGTGCATGTCTGAATTAAAAAATATTTTATTGCCTAAAAAATGCTAACCATCATCCGAGCTTTCAGTGAGTTGTCGCCACTGATTACAGATCACCGTAACGAAGAAAGTAATAATGAAAACGTTTGAAACATTGTGAGAATTACCAAAATGTGACACCGGGACACGAAGTGAGCAAATGCTGTTGGGAAATTAGCGCTGACAGACCTGCTCAACACAGGGTTGCCGCAAACCTTCAATTTGTAAGCAAAGAAATTACAGTATCTGCAAAGCTCAAGAAAGCCAAGTACAATAAAATGAGGTGTGCCTACAGATAGGCATGTAAACCACTTATGGCTCTCGACACAAAGTGTAGATTCATAAAACCTGAATAAAAGAACTGATTGAAACCCACATATCTATCCCGGTCAAAAATCTGGTGTCTGCAGGGGGCAGAACCAGAAAGCAGTTCCCAACAGAAGCTCCCTTGACTAGGCTTCTTCCTGTCTGGGTTTGCTTAGTCACCCTGACACCATGGTTTTGTACATCTCTGGTTCCTTCTGGCTGACCCTGAGGGACGATGGCCAAACTGCTGATACTTTTCCTACTGCCATCAGGTGCTGATATACAGTCCTTCTCCATCAGTTCTTGCAATGAACCATTCATGCAATAAACATTTATAAAGTATGAACCAGGTGCTGTACTAAGCCCTGGAGGCTTAGAGGTGGTATTTAATGAGCACTTACTAAGACAGTCACTGTGTTAATAACATTGTTTAAATTATCTAACTTGCAGCCCTACGTAGTAGGTACTGTTATTACCCTATTTCATAGATGAGGAAGCTCAGAGGTGAATAAGACAATGTCCATGGCTTCAAGAGGGAAGACGGACATTTGCCCTCCACCCTTCTGAGCATTTTCCAAAGCGCCATGGGAACATAGTGTATTGGTGACCTGAGCTGCTGTCCCTAACCCTCTGTATTAGCTATCTAGTGCTGCATAACAATATCACCACCCAATGAGCAGCTTCAAATGACACCCATTTATCTTCTCACATCTGTGGAATCGGGGTCCGGGCACAGCGTAGCTGGATCGATCCTCTGCTTCCAGGTCTCTCGCGAGGCTGCGGTCAGGCCAACAGCCAGGGCTGGGTTCTCATCTGAAGACTTCCAAGCTCCTGTAGTTGTTGACAGCATTCAGCTCCTTGTGGCCTGTCACACTGAAGGCCTCAGGGTCTTGCCGGCTGTCAGCTATTAGCTGCCTGCAAGTCCCTGCCAGTTGCGCTCTCCGGAGGGAAGCTCGTAGCAGGCAGCCTGCTTCCTCAAAGCCGGCCAAGGAGAGGCACTCCTAGCAACAGGGGCATTCTAGTCTACATAACAATCTAGAAGGGACATCCTATCACCTTTGCTGACTTATATTAGCTAAAATGAAGTCACAGGTCTGGCCACACTCTGGGTGGAAGGGGCTTACAGAAAGATGTGAACACAGGAACCGCCGTGGCGTCTTCCTGCCTTTTGTTCTTCCTCATCTGCCCAGATGGGCGGCCCCTCCTACTGCCTCCAGAGCTACCACAGGTGGCTGTGCCTTCACCTGACTGCAATGTGAAAGGCACCCTACCCCCCTCCAGGGTTGTGCAGTGCACGCCTTGCATGACGATACGCAGAAGCCCTGGCGCTTCCATTAAATTATGTTTCTTTTTTATTCCGTTGGTGATCTGTTTATTTTTCTCTCGCTTGACTCTACTAAAATCTTCTTGATCCGAGACTAAACCTTTTATTTTTATGTCCCCAGTATAGCAAGTGCCAAACCAGTGTTTGTCAAATCAATGGAAGAAAGATGGCAGCAAAACCAGCTCACGTGGGGGAGCCAGGAGGAGGCATGGGGAAGACTTCACAGAGAAGTCACATGTGTCCTCTTCCCCATCACTCAGCTAGAACTGGACACTGAACTTTTCAAAAGAGGCTTCAGGGACAACTTCCAACGAGATGTCATAAAAACCCTGGTTTACTGTGCTTTGATTTCCGACCGAGTCATGTCCATGGAGATGAAAACAAAAACACCCTGCTGATTCAACCCAATAAAAACCAGCGTTCTTGTTCTCTTACTACGGTAGTGGAAGGTGGCAAGTGGGATGTTTCTTATTTTTCTAGAACTGGCAAGTAGAGGCCAGAGAAGAGAAAGAGTGCTAAGCTTTCTGCGGTCCAGGTCAAGACAGCATCCAGTGCTGGGGAACACCTGTCTGCAGGGCTTGCTGAGTGATGCCAGCTTGGCAATGTGAGCCCCAGGCTCCTCCCACCACCTTGCTTCCTCCACCTTGCTGTCCTCTACAAGTCCCCGGAGCAGCCCAAGAACTTTGAAGTGAATATAAGATAGAAGTGGATAGGGGCGCCTGGGTGGCTCAGTCGGTTAAGCGGCCGACTTCGGCTCAGGTCTTGATCTCGTGGTTCGTGAGTTCAAGCCCCGCGTCAGGCTCTGTGCTGATGGCTCGGAGCCTGGAGCCTGTTTCAGATTCTGTGTCTCCCTCTCTCTCTGACCCTCCCCCGTTCATGCTCTGTCTCTCTCTGTCTCAAAAATAAATAAACGTTAAAAAAAAAAAGTGGACAGAACTAAGGATAGTCTTAAAACTGGTTATACATTTAAGACCATTATCAAGTCCCCTTTCATTTTCTTCATACAAAATCATTTCTGTTTCTTTATGGTTTCCACGTTACAGGCCTTCAGTCACCCACTGTGATTCTTCAGACTACCGATAAAGCGAAGACCAACACCCTGTATTTCGGTTCATGACAGCACGTGCTCAGGGCCATACCTCTCGGACCTGACCAAAGGCCCAACGTGGAAGCAGATGGAAATGTTAGGACCAGCAGCCACACGTAAGGAAACCAATGATACATGCAGCAATGAGGGGGTGTTTAAGTACATTAAGTACTACACCCAGAAATGGCTACCATTTCAACATGATCATTCTAGAGTTTTCTCTGCAGGGACAGAGTTGGTTCCTCAAATTAAACTAATAAAGAAAGAGAACATCGAATGCTTGCCTGAACGCCACACTCACTGCACTGTCTTGGGGAGGAGAGGCAGGGATGAGTGGTGCCGAGCTTTGATGGAACTCACGTTATCTGTTCAGTCACTAGAGGCCTTTGGACCTGATGTTCCTCCGCGTGTCAAGGAACACGTTGAGTCAGAACAAAGGCACCCACCAGCGAAGTTCATGGCCTTCTGCTGTTCCCACCAGAGCACAGATCACCTTCACACTGTCCAGACACTGATTCACTCCTGCTGGCTGCCTCCCGTGGCCCTGTTCCTGAAGGATGACACAGTTAGAAAGTTTCTTTTATGTTGCTTCTATTAAATGTGAGCCTTTTGGTGCCCTCGAGTGGTTCTGAGGCAGTAAAAACTATTCAGAGGTTAACATTGTTTTTAAAAATTAATATTCAATTTATTAAGGTTACAGATTAAAAAACCTAATTTTTCCTGAAGCTTTTAAGTTCTGCATCAAATCTGACTGTTCTCTGTATAGTATATATAGCCTGTCATATATATTTAAACTATGTTAAAGGCCTTTGAATAATATGTGATCCTATTTCTAAGCTAACACCTTCAAGCATTTTAAATTGTATTTATAAATCAATGCATTCTATTTTTTTATTACTTCAATGTTTTGATTGAACTAATATAACTTTCTGAGTGCTCAAATAACACAGAACACTAATAAGTCAAACTTACAAGGAGGGCTAATCTTAATTTCTTTTTTTTTTATTAAAAAAAATTTTTTTTAATGTTTATTTATTTTTGAGAGACAGAGAGACAGAGCATGAGTGGGGGAGGGGCAGAGAGAGAGGGAGACACAGAATCGGAAGCAGGCTCCAGGCTCTGCGCTGTCAGCACAGAGCCGACGCGGGGCTCGAACTCACAAACTGCGAGATCTTGACCTGAGCCAAAGCCAGATGCTTAACCGACTGAGCCACCCAGGCGCCCCCTTAATTTCTTTTATTTCAATACTGTATGTATAAACTTAGTAAAAGTATAACTTAAAAATCTAAAGCAATTATTCATATGTTATAGAGTAGAGTTTAAGTTCTCTTCATTTTAATAGTAGGTCAAATTTTCTTAAACATTACAGGCACATGATATACCAAATGTATGCTTCTCCCTCACACAAAATATTTACAATGTGTTGACTTCCTTAAACACACCCATACTTAAATCTAAACCAGCCTGGAGTTGAGTGATACTTAAGCATTTTACCGGTTCCCTAGGGCTGCCGTGACAAATTACTACAAACTGGGTGGCTTAAAACCACAGAAGCTTATTCTCCCTCAATCTGGAGGCTGAAAGTCTGAAATCAAGGTATCAGCAGGGCCTTGCTGCCTCTTGAGGCCTGAAAGGAGAATCCCTCCCTGCCCCTTCCACATTGGGTGGCTCCAGGCATTGTCTTCCTTGGCTTATGGAAGCCAAGCCACTCCAACCTCTGCTTCTAGCCTCACATGACCTTCTCTGTGTATCTTCTCTTCTATCTCTCATTAGGACATTCATCACCGGATTTAGGGCCCACTGGGGGAAGGTCTTCTTTCAAGATCTTTAATTTTATTACATCTGCAAAGATCTTTTTTCCAAAGAAGGGAACATAGGTTCCAGGGATTTGGATGTGGACACATTTGGGGGGGGGGGCACCATTCAACCCATTCTATACACAAAGAGGCTGCCATTCCAGTGAATCCTCGGAACGCCCAGAGGTGGTAACTGAGTGTCTCTCTGGGAACAGCACTACTGGGACAGAGTAGTTCTATTTAAAGCAAGGTTACAAGTGCCTTTCAGCCAAGCTCGTCTCATCATTCGCAGCCCTGCGTTCACATTCTGTGTTACTGGATTTCTTTACCTTCTCCCAGAATTCTGCACTAACCCTCCTCCCACCCAGACTACACACTTTAGTTGATTACGTTTTGCATCTATTGACTCTTAACATATATAAATATATTGTCAGGTTATCTCTGAAGACATTTATACTTGGTAGAATCCTGGATTCTTTTCATATCCTTCCAATCTGTTAGAATCATCAGTATCAAGGGTTATTAAAACAGTATCCAAATGAGTCTTGTGTCTGTCTTATGGCTCTATCTGGCTAGTTGGTCATACTTCCCAGATCTTTCCACTGCCAGTTTCAAACAATAGGTTAGGGATTCTCTTAGGACTTTGAACAAACTGTTGAAAAATGAATCTCAAAGAACCAATTCGACATTAGGTCTTTACTTAAAGGAGGTGGCCTTGTAGAGTGGTAAAGAAACTCTTCTACGTGTGAGCTGGGTGGCTTGGGAAAACTCCTTAGTCCTTTTGAGCCGGTGCACCCCTGATATAAAATGGAGGTAACATCATTCCAAGTTACTTCACTGGGCTGTGAGTGCTAAAAGAGATGATGCGTGTAGAGTATTTCTCACAGGGCCCAGTTTATAACAAACACACCAAAAGTGTTAGTGATTGGAATACTAGAACTTGTGTGTCTGATAACTATTCAGAAGAGTGTTTCCATGTTCCCTTAGGGACTATTTGAACACAAATTTGGTATCTGGTATAGATAGAAATACTCCTTAAAAGGAGGTTCCTTCCTGTGTATTATACATTCATTCATTTTTATTTATATCCAAATAATTGTTGAGCACTTACTATTTGCCAGGCACTGTTCTAAGTGCTTGGGATGATGACTGAACAAGACAGGCAATAATTCCTGTTTCATGGAGCTTAAGTTCTAGTGGGGGGAACCTTATGGAGCAAGGAAAGGGGTCAGGGCCGTGCCAGGAGTGGGGTAGGTTGAAAACTGGATAGGGTGGTCAGGGAGGATCTCATGAAGAGGAGACATTGGAGTAAAGACTTGAAGGAGATGAGGGTGTAAGCTATACGCAGATAAATGCGAGGCAGCATTTCAGGCAGAGGAAGCAACAATGCAAAGGCCCTGAGGTGGGAGCATCGCTGACATGTTCAAGGACAAGCAAGACAACAGTGTAACTGGAGTGCTGTGAGTGAGCCAGGGAGTGGAAGGGGAAAAGATAGAAAGGTGACAGGACTAGATAATGAAGGTCACTGGCATCACTTTAATAAGGCAGGAGGCCATTGCCAGGCCAAGAGCAGAGGGATAATGTGATTTGACCTGAATTTTGAAAGGATCACTCTGGCTACAGTGTGAATAGATAGTAAGAGGGGAAAGGGGAGGAGCAGGGAGACTAATCAGCGGGTCTGTAGGAATCCAGACAAAAGAACAGAACATAGTACCGGGGGTGGTAAGAAGTGGTCAGATTTTGCTTTTATGCTGAAAAGCGCTATTTGTTGACATATTAGGTGTGGGTGGCGAGGAACAGAGAGGTGACAGAAGACGCTAAGATTTTTGACCTGAGCAACCCGAAGGACTGTGTTACTATCAACTGAGATGGGGAGGGCTATGCGTAGAGCAAGCTTGGGGTCGGAAGAAATGACTACTAGACATTGAAGGGGTATTTTCTATATGAGTTTAGAGCTGGAGAGAGACAGAGACAGAGACAGAGGTCCTGGGTATAGATATATATTTGGGAGTTGCCAGTATATAGATGGTTACTCAGAGCCATGTAGCTTGATGATATGACCAAGGGTGAAGGGAGAAGGAAAGAGAGCTGGACCAGTGGTGGACCCTGCCATGATTAAGATGCCAGGGAGAAAAGTGAAACCAGCAAAAGAGACGGAGAAGGGGCAATCAAGAGAACATGCTGCCTTGGAAGCGAAGGAGCCGTGTCCTGCACGGTGCTCCAGTTTGTATTCAACGCTGGGAATGTCCTTCGTGTGATGACAGTGAGCCCCTTAGCAGTCTAGGTTACATCTGTTGCAGCTCTCCCAGTTTCCCCTGACTCTTCCTCTCTAGCTAAACATCTTTTGCCTTTCTGCGTAGACTTCCACAGGGGAATCAAATGGATTTGAAAAATTAAAAAATAGTAAAGGAAACAAAAAATCAAGAAATACACCTCAGGATAGTAATGATAATTTTTGTAAAGTGTGCCTATAACTCATTTACATAAGCTACACAAAATATACACATCACGTGCAAATGCCCTTGCATTCATTGGTTCTTAGGAAAATCCTGTTGGTTCCATGGCAGTAATGGATTTCGTACCGTACCCTGGCAGCTGTACAAAGGCAACCCAAATGGCACTTTGAATAGTCATAACTCTGGTCATACGTTTTGGACAGTGATGGCAACCCCTTCCTTGTCCCATGATTATCTATTGGAAGAGCCTTACTCACTAGTGTAAGCTGTTTTTGAACTCAGGGTCCATCGTATTTCCCTTGACATCTTCTCAATACCCAGAACGCTGTCTGGCTCACAGTAGATACTCTACAAAAGTTTGCTCAGAGAATGAATGAATCAAGTGCTTGCTGCACTGATGAACAACTTGAACCAAATGGACTTTTTTGGTCAGCAACTGAAACGCAGACAAGCATAGCAATTATATGTAGAAGTTGCCTTTTTTGGTGAGTGTATGGCATATTTTTTATTGGATCATTGATATTTCTTCTTTTTTTCCCCTATAACATAAAAAAAAAAAACCCTCAAAAGTGTAGGCTTTCTACCCCAGGAGAGGGAAGACACTTGCCACCTTATTTGAACCACATGTAGCTCCAAGAAGAATACTAGGCAGAAAGGGGGTAGCTTCTGCTTTTTAATTAGCAGTATTGTTGAGGACAGATGCTATTCTATTTTTCATCTCTCTCTCTCTTGCTACCATTTCATGAATTATGATTTTCCATATTCTCAAAGTAAAAAAAAATCGCTGACAGAAGGCAAGCAAACCAATGTCATCAGTGAATATACCACACAAGTGTATATGAGAAGCTATATCACTGGCCAAAGGGGCATAAAACCGAGTTAGTCTGCAAACCAATCAAAAGGATCATTTCCATGAGCAGCTGCCTTATTAGATGCATAATCAACAGTCTACCCAGGGCGTCTTTCCATGGGAGAAGCTGGGGAGATAAAGATTCATTTTGTCAGCGTGTTCTAGTTTTTCATATGATTCTTTGCTGTCTCCAGAAGTTTTTTTCAGCCCTCAAACAGACAGCTATAAAATTGATTGGCTTGAAAGCCAAATAAAATAAAACACAGTAGCCTACTTTATCATTTACTACTAGCTATTTATTATGAGCAGTGCTGTGTTGGGATATCGACCCTGAGATTAAAGCTAGAGAAATATAGATTCTGAGATTCTGCGGACACATAAAGCTCCCCAGCCATGGTGACAGATGATAATGAGATTATACTCAGAGGCCATCTTTTATCTCAATGGAGCCCAACAGCTATCATTTTTTAAAAATAATGAATTGTACAAACAATGCAGGGAACATTTGCTTAGCAATTCTGCGATGCAGCTTCCTTGGGCCCCAAGTACATTGGCAGCCTGCCCAGCTGTCTGGCCACGGAGGACAGACACTCCCCCAACTCATTTATCTGTTGGTTGGTGGAATCATTTGTTCTCTTATTTACTTCAACCCACCTGCCGCAGGAGGCGTTGTCTCCCTGAATATCTCTTGTATTCATCATGTTCTTTCTTGCCTTCAGGTCTTTTTTCTCAGAGTGTCCCTCCAGCTGGGAAGCCCTCTTGCACATCCAAAATCAAAACGCTCCTACTACTTGAACACACAGCTTAAGTCTCACATCTTTCACAAAATCTTGAGCAACAACTTGGGAGCAAATTGGTCCAGATCCAAATCCTGGCTCTTACTGCTTATTAGCAGGGGAGCTGAGGGCAACTCACATCACCTGTCTGAGCTTCAGCTCATTTACTATAAAGCAGAGGCTAAAATTCTTATCTCCAAGATTCTTATCTAATTCGTATCTTTTTCAGGACCAAGCGTGTGAAGCGCACAGCACAATTTCTACCCCATTGTAGCCACTCAATGTTAGTTCCCCCTCTTGGGCTCCTTTTCTCAGTTAAGTTTTCAGCCCACACTTAAATAATTAAACAGACACTGAATTTTTCACAGCAGGATGTCCTGGATCTCAGGTTCTTCTGTGAACCTTCTCATTACCTTTTTGCTTTAACCTGGCTGCACAGGGCAATCACTTCACATACACGCCATGGTTGGGTCCAAGCCCCAGAGATTCTGATTTAATTGGTTGGGATGAAGCCCAGACATTGCTTGACAGACAGTTCAGCTCTCTGCAGCTGAGCCGAAAGACAGGCCAAAGGGCAATACATGAACTCTCTGAATGGTCTTAAATCTGGGCTCACTAGCGTCACTAGGTGGGCTTGGTCTGGCAGTCCTACTGAGCTCCCTGGTCCACTCACTGTCCCACTCCCCTCAACAGGGACGTCTCACTTCCCCTTCTCTGCTCAACCCCCCTCAACGCCTCTTGCCTTATCATTGCCCTCTGCTAAGGATCTGGAGCATTCACTGATTAGATAGGAGGAAAACCGTGAATGCACCCCATCAGCACATGTCCCAACTCCTTGCATGCACACCCTGCTTTCTCTCCTCTTACTGTGAATGGAATGTCCCTGTCGCTGTGAAAGACCAGATCCTCCACTTAGATCCTGGAGCTCATTCCTTCCAGCAATCATCACCACAACGCTCCCGAATCATCATGGATTCCCTCTCTACTGCATCATCCCCACCTGCAACTACACGCTGTAATAATTCCCATCTTAAAATAAGTTCCCCCCATCACTGCCCATGTCCCTCCAGGGACTGCCCCGCTTTGCTGGTCCCTTTTTAGGAAAAGAGCAACAATTTGAAACTAGCTAGTCCTCGCTTGTCTCCAGTGCTTTCTTCTCAGGCTCCCTTGGACTCCTTTCAGGCAGGCTTTCATCCCCCCCCACTGCACTGAAACACCTCTGTCAAGGTGACCAAAACCTCCAAGGCCAAAACCTCACATCGCAGCATCTGACACGACTGATCACTCTGGTCTTCACTGTCACTTCACTCTCTTCCTACATGACTGGCTGCTCCTTCTGTCTTCTTAACAGACTCTTCATTTCTCTGAAATGAACATTTCAAATCCCTAAGAGTCAGTTCTCAGACCTTTTATTAGCTTTATCCACACTCACTGTCTATGTGATTTAGTTTAACCCCATACATCTAAGTGCCATTCATATACCGGTGACTCCAAGATTACCATCTCCAGCCTGGACTGGTTTGTTTCTCCAGCTGCCTTCCCAACACCTCCACCTGGTTTTGTCTTGGCATCATCAAATGTCACTCTACAACTGAATTCCTGATTCCCACCTATCCCCATATCTTCTGTTCCTACCAACTTCTCCATCTCAGTAAAAACAAATTCTACTTTTGGAGGCTGTGGGTAGGTCTACTCTTCGTGTCCCAGACCCCTTGCCTGAACGCTTTGCTGGGTGGTAGCTGGGGGGTCGGTCGGCGTTGGTTGAAAATCACCTGAGACTTGGCTGCTGGGATACTCACCTCACTGCCCACTAGTCACCGTGAAGAACGCGAAACCCAGGCCTCAACACTCGCCACTCTGCGTGTGCGTGTGTTTGGCCACTGACCCCCAACCCGTGTTCTGCCTGTAGGACTCGTATGTGGACCCTGAGGCCCACGTGGCCAGGACTGACTAGGAGGGAAGGGAGCTCTGCTCCCAACTTTCAATAAAACTGTAGTCTAAAAAGAAATAAAATGGGGCACCTGGGTGGCTCAGTCGGTTAAACATCCAAATTCGTCTCAGGTCATGATTTTGTGGTTTGCAGGTTTAAGGCCACATCAGGCTCTGTGCTGACAGCTTGGAGCCTGGAGCCTGCTTGGGATTGTGCGTCTCCCTCTGTCTTTGCCCTTCCCCCAGTCATGCTCTGTCTCTGCCTCTCTCAAAAATAAATAAACATTAAAAAAAATTTTTTTAAAGAAATTCTACTCTTGTAGTGTTCAGACCCAAACGCTAGAAGTCTCTTTAAGATGCATCTCTTGTTACCATATCCAGTCCATCGGCAAATCACCATCATACATGTTTTTCAATATCAGATAAACCAAACTGATAATTTAAAATGTGTTAATTTATTGGGGCACCTGGATGACTCAGTTGGTTGAGTGTCCCAGTCTTGATTTCAGCTCAGGTCATGCATGATTCTAGGGTCCAGATCGAGCCCTGCCTCAGGCTCTGTGCTGACTGAGTGTGGAGCCTGACTGAGATTCTCTCCCTCTCCCTTTGCCCCTCTCCCCCACTCACTCGTGCACACGCTGTCTCCTCTCTAAAAAAGAAAAAAAGAATGTTAAATAGCATTGCATACATAACAATAAATACACATACACAGTGCCAGGTACTATGTTAAATATTTGACATATAACTTCTTTCATCTCCATAACAAGCCTATGATGGGTGGAATTGCCCAAAGAGGATCTTGGCCGAAAGTCACGTAGCTAGCAAGTGAAAAAGCTGAGATATGTAGGCAATAGGATTCCAGAATCCATGCACTTGACCACAATGCTTTACATTTACTATTTAAAATGTTTAGAACTTTCCAGTGTTGTAAATGTTGTTTTGGCCACCTTTGTGCACAAAGCCTTTTCTTAATTTAGAACCATTCTTTAGCATGCATTCTCAGAAGCTGAATTGCTCAAAGAGCATAAACATTCTTAAGCCTTAAAATGGCTAACCCATTATTAATTAACATTGGCTCTTTGATTCTGAAGTCATATACAGTTATTAAGCAATGTTTTCAGAATAGAGAAGAAAAGCTGAGGAAGAACTTTAAATAGCTAAGTTGGATCCTTGAGTTGGTCACTGTGTATCTTACATACTCATTCAATCTTGTGGTCTTCAGTTTCCCCTAATTTGTAAGATCAAGATAATCCCTAGGTTATACCTTTCTCACAAAGATGCCTATATCGGGCCCTTATTTCTGTCAAAAGAAGAAAATTCAGTGTTACTTTCCACCAGGCAAACCACAGACTCTGAAGCAGATCTAGGACTGCTCTCGTCCAGAAAGGGATTGATCTCTTGCCATTGGTTCGGACACTGAGTTCTGACTTTGAAATGACCTCACAAATCTGAGTCTTACACCTACTTTGGCCTGTTTCAAGATCCTCTTCTAGTCACACCAACTGGACCTGAAGGAGAGATTAAATAGAGCTATCTTTGTTGTGTTTGTATATCAACTCTGACACCAATATTTTCTTTCTCATGTTCTCATCTTAACTTTGATAGCATAGGTTTGGATAATGAAGAGCCAATAATAGGTGAACTCTGCTTTTATGGGTTTTTTTTTTGGGGGGGGGTCTCATTCCCATTCAGCCTTCAGAAAATCCATAAGATCTTACAGGAACCTGTAAATTCTATGTACCAGGAACCTGTAAATTATATATACCAACACTTCATGTTTTAGTGAATTTTCACCTCTTAGTCCAGAACTAACTATATTATTATCTTCTACCCTTAATCAACAAAAAACAAAGGACCCATATTGTAGAAAGGGGGAATTCTCAGAAGCTAAGAAGCCCCCTCTCCTTCCTTTTTCCTGGATTGGCAGTTTGCAAATCTTTTTCTGACTGAAAATCTCATCTATCTCCCCTGAATGTGAAAGGTTGGAAGCCTGGGAACTATACTTCCCAGAATACAAAGCCAGCCAATACCCTAATCTAGATTCTGCCAGTGCCAGAAGTTTATGAGAGATGAGGAAGGCAGAAGGGAAGCTGAAGCCATATTCTTCCTCTAGCAGCAGAAGTAGATTTTGTAGTGGCCTCTGTGTGTCACAAATTACCTGCCTCAGGGGGCATGTCCAAAAGTTTGAGCCCCCCATGTGTGGCAGCAATTCCCAGAAAGTTGGCTACCGACCTGAGAGCCAGTTATGGGCTTGGCTTCCCTTACCTTTTCTCCTCTAGCCCTTCCAACTGTTTTATAAGTACCTAACTGCCTATTTTAAATACCTTCCTGTTATAAGTACCTAGAATGGTTTCTGGTTTCCTAACCGAAGGCTGACTGATAGGTCCCATCTCCCAATTTATATAAACCTGTGATCAGGCATTCACCTAAGAGAAACACAAGTCTAATTTAAATTACCAGTACCAGATCCCTAACCCACAAACTGTAAACTGATTTTAACCCCAAAAGTAGCCCCTTTATGTGATTTCCTTTTCTTCCCCCAGGTCTTGGGGAATTCTACACCAAGAATTATACAACAGGGGCCTCTGGGTGGCTCAGTCAGTTAAGCGTCCGACTCTTGGTTTCACTCAGGTCACAATCTCACGGTTCGTGACTTCCAGCTCCGCATCGGGTTCCACACTGACAGTGTGGAGCCTGCCTCGGATTCTCTCTCTCCCGCAATCTCTCTCTCTCTGCCCCTCCTCTGTGCTCTGTCTCTCAAAATAAATAAACTTGAAAAAAATTTTAAAAGAATTATACAACAGAGTCAAGATCTTAAAAATATAACATCAACATCACCAATGTTTCAAAGTGATACTTTGAGGATGGCTACATCCATTCATGTCTCTCTTTAGCATTTTCAGCTCCCTTTCACTTGATTTCTCTTGGATTATTTGCATATATGTTTATGATTTTAATTCTTTTTTTCTAACGTTTATTTATTTTGAGAGAGAGAGAAAGAATGTGAGCAGGGGAGGGGCAGAGAGAGAGAGGGAAAGAATCCCAAACAGGCTCCACACTGTCAGCACAGAGCCTGAAGGGGGCCTGAACTTGTGAACCAAGAGATCATGACCAGAGCTGAAATCGAGAGTCGGACACTTATACACACACAATGGAATATTATTCAACCACAAAAAAGGAAATCCTGCCTTTTGCAACAACATGGATGAACCTTGGGAGCATTATGCTAAGTGACATAAGTCAGGCAGAGAAAGACAAATACTATATGACCTCACTTATATGTAGAATCTAAAAATGCTGAATTCATGGAAACAGAGAGTAGAATAGTGGTTCCCTGGGGCAGGAGGTGGGGGAAATGAAGAGATATTGGTCTAAAGTTACACATGTCAGATGAGTAAGTTCTAGGGATCTAGCATACAACAGGAACGGTGACTATAGTTAACAATACTATATTGTTGGGGCACCTGGGTGGCTCAGTTAAGCATCTGACTCTTGACTTTGGCTCAGATTATGATCTCACTTGATTGTGAGATCAAGCCCTGTGTCGGGCTCTGCACTGACAGCATGGAGCCTGATTGGATTCCCTCTCTCTCTCTCTCTCTCTCTGCACCTCACCCACTTGCACTCTCTCTCAAAACAAACATGCAAAAAATACTATATTGTATATTTGAAAGTTGCTGAAAGTTGATCTTCAATACTCTCACCACATTTACAAAAAAAGTAACTGTGAGGTGATAGACGTGTTAACTCACCTTATTGTAGTAATCATTTCACCATAAATACGTTTATCAAATAAAAAAAATAGTCGGACACTTAACCGACTGAGCCACTCAGGCACCCCTGATTTTGTTAATTCTTTTAAGGGTAGGACTTTTTGTTCCCTAGCATCTAGGAAGTGTTCAAAGATGTTGGTTAAATGTAAAAATAAATGTGTGGGTTTCTATTTGCCTTGGAGTAAACACCAGCTCACACATTTCACATTTAAGTTTCACTTTAGCACACATAAGCAGGCCATCAGGTCTCTAAGGTTCTCCATTTTGGTGAGCAGTTTTATTCCAGAAATCCTTTCCCCCCATATTAATAGATTTACAATTACACATTTCACACCTACCTTAATCTCATAGATTTTAGATGGTCTCCCTAGGTGACTCTTACGTACACTAAAGCTTGAGAACCATTGTAATAAATGAAAGCACAGTTCCTTCTCTTTGAAATACCCACACCAGGAGTGAAATTCAAAGAATCCAAAGACTTAGGGTTCTTTCCATGATTCATATCTGGGAGGTGATGTATAGAATAATAGAATTTTGGAGCTAAAAATGTCCCTATGGATCATTAAGCCCCTCATTTGGTAAATTGGCAATCCTATATAGAGTTTCATTGACCATTTAGGGTAGAGCAGAAATTAGAACCCAGGTATCCTGAATTTCAATCTAGCCCTTTCTTTAAGATGGCTGTCATGTACATTTGCACGGGTGGTGAACTGAAGAACTCTGTGCCAACCATACTGTGGACATGCATATACATTAGTACAGTTTCCTGATAGTAGTAAAGTTCTAACAAAATTAGGGTATCAGATGCTTTTCCAACAGATGCAAGTTGAGTGTCGTGAGGAAGGGATAGCAGTTTTCCCTACTTTTTTCAATATAACCGTATACTAATATAGAATGTACAGGCTCTAATCTCAGTAACAAATACAACACAGATGGTTTATGCAAATTTGAATTGTGCAAACTTGAAGTTGCTGATATAGAAAATTTTTATAAAGTTTGGCTGTACAAAATTGCAACTCTCTAAAAAGCTGGCAAGAACTGCATATCCCAAGACTGGCTGACCCCAGTGAATCGCAAACTGTGCTCATGGATTGGCATGCAAAGGCACTGCATTGTATACAGTGACCCACACTCTTACCGATGTCCCCTGGAACCTCCACGTGTGATTTTGGTGACCATTATGCAATTGCTTGCACTATTAAACCTTTAGCTCAGAAGTAATCTATGATAAAACACTCTGAACTCGTAATCATTGCCATTAATAGTTTGCCATCTGTTAATTTAGGAGCAAGCACACTCTAAAAAGCACTGGTGAGGATGCTGTAAAAATAAAATACAGCATTAGGGCCCCAAAAAACCCAACCCCCACAGCAACAGCATCTCCCATTCTAACACTATTCTGTGAAAACTGGTCTTAAATTATGAGTGTTTTACATTAAGTGATGTGTTCAGGAGAGCATCATTCACACGAAATAAAATTTTCCTTACTTAAAAAAATTTTCAGGTCAAGTGATTTTAACCCCTATGCCTATGCCTGAAAGTGTGTAAAATTGGAAGGAGCCCTAGGGGTTTCCAATTTAATATCACATTTAGTGGTCCACCAACGGGATATAATTCTTTGACAAGCATCCCAGAAGTCAGATCTGTGTTTTCGAGTTTTAAATTCTTTTTAGTTCACCGTGAGATGGATCATGTAAAATAACACCTTGGTTATTTTTATTCCAGGTTCTAACAGGGCTTGAGATTTTCATTAAGTCACGTTCACGGTGTCTTCACAGGCTTAACATCATTATGGTTATTCAATCAAAAGAGGACCAAGCATTCTTCTTCCCCACCCTGAATGATTAAAGAATTAATGGGCTAATAAGCACAAAATACTTTCAACCTTGTGAAATTAGTCTACAGACTTGGGGCATGACATGCCCTATAGCGTGTGGGGTGGCATCAGAAGAACACAGCTGTACCACCCGCCTCCATGTCTCCCCTACCCCCCACTACCTGATGCTGATACAATTGACTTCACCTCATCCTGGATCCTGAGTCATCCGATCATGGGCTGTGCACATGATCAGTATGCCTGGTAAAACAGGGGCAGCGAAATTTCTAAATTTTCATTGTTAGTGTTTATTAAAAGCATCAAAGGGCTGATTGTGAGGGCAATTAGAGCTCTGTTAGAGGTTTACATTTATTCTGTGGTTCAGTATTGTTTGTATTTGGTATTACACAAATGGAGGCCATAATCATCTCAGTGCTTAGGGCGTCTAAAGATCACATTATGGCCCCAAGTCTACCACTCACTTCAAAAAATATTTCACCAAAAAATTTCACCAATTTATTTCCAAAAATTCTCTCTTTCCAAGCAGGCAGGCTTCACAAAGAACCAAATCCTCTCACCAACACAGAGAGATATGTGAACACCTTGGGCAGTGCTACAAATCTAAGGAAATTGAATCCTGTTTGGCTAGGGAGGAACCCAAGCTTTGAGTCAAGGGTTGGTCTGAAAAGGTCTAGGTTGAACTTTTAGAACCATCATCTCAATGACTTGCAGGTAAGCTTGGGGTCCTAGGCTTTGAGGGGAAAAGCGTTCGTTCTTCGTTTTTTTCTCCAACTAAGAGATGCACTTGCCATGCTCTAGGGGAGCCCTGTGACCCTTGCCACTTGTCAATTCCAAATATACATGGCCTCTCTACTCTTGAGCCATCACTGAGATATGAGTGTGCACACAAAAACAAAAGCTGTATATTTCCATCACGAATTTCCCACACTTGGATCCCCTCCAGACACTATTCTGAACACTACATTCTGCTGCAGGGTACTAAAAACAGTGCTTTCCTCAAAATAAAACCTTTAAAGATCCCTTAGTAGCTATTCAGGGACTGGGATTCAATTTCAATCCTCCACCCTTTGGCCAGCTGTAGATTCAAGATGCTTACATAAAACATTGAGAGTATGTACTTCATGGCAAATTTGATTTTTCTTCTGCAATAGAAATGTGTGTTATAGTTACCACAGACTCTATTTTTACTTAGAAAATACACAAAGCAATAATGCACCTCAACAAGAGAGAACAGATTCTTTATTTAATTTTATAGGTGTTCTTGATATAAGCTTCAGATATACTCCACTTACTACATGGAGTTTGTGACATCTACACCTTCAAATCATAATACTCTCTATTTTAGGCCATTATATCTAAAAGCATGACTTTTCAAATTCTTTTATTACAAGTAGTTCTTGCACATAAATGTTACATCACAATAGCAAAAAAAAATGTAAACTTCTTTTGCAAACTACATAAATATTATAATATCTGCCTTGAAGTTATTCTTATTTTAAAATCAGAATATATTCTAAATGCTTTATATAAAAAACTTTGGTCAGTAGCCTGTGTGTCTGAAGCTTTTTATTTTTCTTACTGACTTGCCTTTCATGTTGCTTACGTATTTGAAGGCGAAAATTTTAAAAGAGAATTCAGATCAAAATTCAGTCCATATGTAAGACAAGTACCAGAAACATGTCAATAACTGTAAGCAAAATATGAAATGTGAAAATTATTCCATATACTAAAATCCGACAAGCCACCAGTGGTATGGAGTTAACTGAAAATAAGGACTCAAGTCAAGCTCATATATGGTCCTATATGAAAGGAATTCAGGCCCACTTATCAACATACCTTTTACTTTGCTGTATGTCTGTTTGCAAATGAATCACCTTTTTCTTTTCTTTTAGAGCACAACAGGTCATTTCTACAGCTATAGTTCTAGACTGAAAAGTCTAGATGGCCGGTGAATTTATTTCACTACCACTGTCCTTGAGGTCTTTAACTACAAATTAGAAATGTATAAACACACGGATATGTATACACACCCATGCATACTTCGGCGATCACATCAAGGCCTTTTTTTCTGCTCTAAGAGAAGTTTCTAACATTTACCTTTTTTTTTTTTTCTGTTTCTAAGTAAATCTTCTTCCTCAGAATGTTCTTTCATTTAAAAATCAAGTCTAATCTGGAGCCCTTACTGATTTGTTTTTCTAAGATTCCTATTGAACACCTAGCTACTGGCCACGGTTTCTTTGAGGAAACAAATATAGCTGAAGCATTTAAAAAATTTTAAATGCATGCAGAAAGAACTACATAGGCTTTCCAAGCAGCTATAGCAAGTGGCTCAAGTAACATCGTTATTTATCTTGGTCTAAGCCCTTTAACAACATCCTTTTAAAGCACAAAGAGAATGGCTACAAGATGGCGGCAGGGCCCAGAATGGTCCTCTGAGTGGTTCACAGGACATCACTCAGGAATCTGCTGTGCTGTCTTCCCTCTTTTGTGCATTTGCTCTAAACGCGCTGTGTCCCCTCTTTACTGCTCATGCTTTTAAACTATGTAAAGTGATTTTTAAAAAATCTGCCAGTGATTAATTTAGACCTCAAATAACACCGTAGGTGGGTATTGTCAGAGGCAGGCAGCCATTCTTAACAGCTCCTCTCCCAGAGGAGGCCTGGGTGGGCACAGGGACACCCACAGCTTAGGAACTGCTCTTGTTGCAGACCGTGCCTTGACTGATACTGTCTTCCTTATACTGGCTGCTCGTGTCGCTCCTGCTGAGGATGGTGGAGGGGATGCGGGAGGGGCGTCTCTCCGGGTTCTTCTCCTGAGAGAAGCAGCAGATCATCTTCTTCATGGTGCTGTACATGTCCTCGTCTTTGTAGGAGTAGATGATGGGGTTCATGACCGAGTTGAGCAGCGCCAGCAGCAGGAACCACCTTTTCACGTGCTGCACGCCACACTGCGTGCAGTTCAGGCCATCCAGCAGCAGAACCACCAGGCCCGGGGTCCAGCACACGACGAAGGCCCCTGCAGTGACAGAAAAGGAAGCCGGGCTGCTTATTTAGATTTCTTCTCACCCGGCCTTCAGTCAGCGGCATCAAGGGACCTTAAGGATTTGTTTTGACAACTGCAAAGCAAACTTCCACCCTTCCTCTGAGCACTTGAGACCTGGGCTCGTTAGAGGCAAACAGCTGGGCACGTCCTTGCCTATTAACCATGTTCTCTTTCAACTCCTTATCGGCTTAACCGGGGCTCCTAATTAGGGGCTCACATTTACCTCCCTCCTGCTAAGCACCACTCGTACCTTCTCTCCGTCAGTTCTCTGAACCACACTAGAAGGCTGCTGAGTCATGACACACACTTTGCAGAGGAGAAAACAAGGCCAAATTCCAGGAGTCTGTGTGGGGAGGCCTCACACCTCTGCTGTTCGCTAGATCAGATGTTCTGGGGGCGCCTGGGTGGCTCAGTAGGAGAAGTATCCGACTTCGGCTCAGGTCATGATTTCATGGTTCGTGAGTTCGAGCCCTGCGTCGGGCTCTACGCTGACAGCTCAGAGCCTGGAGCCTGCTTCGGATTCTGTGTCTACCCCTCAATCTGCTTCTCCCCCACTCATGTGCTCTCTCAAAAATAAATAAACATTAGGAATTTAAATCAGATGTTCTGAATGTTTTCCTGACAACAAGACACACTGCATCTGTGGCATTCTCCTGGTCTCTTAAGTCACCTGTTCACAAATTGTATTCTTTATAAAACTATGTTGACAGTTAGAAAGCACTGTCTGCTTTTTGATATATTCATAGGCCATCTACTTAATACTCTGCTCTGGATTAGGTTTTTGTTCTTGTTGTTGTCAGAAAGAAATCTGTTTCATGATGACATAGAAATGTGCTTGTAGCCAATTTATTTAGCACAATTTTAGCACCAAGTGCACACGAAGGGTAATCTCTTCTGAGTCGCCAGATATCTGATCATACTTAGCTTACCACTAAGCTTTCTGACATGTTTTTCCTAAAATATGAGACATAGGTTCAAAATTCCCTTAGTTGCCATAACCTCAGATAACAGTGACAGCTCACATTTATACAATGCTTACTATGAGTGAGGCGCTGGTGTAAATGCTTTTCCTCTATTAATTCACAGAACCACACTGTGAGGTAGACACTATTATCATCCCCAGGAAACTGAGGCACAAGTAACCAGCTCACCATCAGACAGCTTGTAAGTAAGTAGGTCACCATCAAACATCTAATTTTGAACCTTGGCAGTTATTCTCCATATGGTTTCTTTTCCCCGGAGTCCTTATCATTTCTAAATGTTCTTGCTTATCCATTCGATAAACATTCATTGTGAGCTAACAATGTGCCAGGAACTGTACTAGGCACTGAATGAGGCAAGGACTATGCATCCGGGAGTTAAAGTGCTACTGAGGAGACAGAATAAACAAGCAAGTCTGTAA
Organism: Lynx canadensis; assembly: GCF_007474595.2. Lineage (NCBI taxonomy): Eukaryota > Metazoa > Chordata > Mammalia > Carnivora > Felidae > Lynx > Lynx canadensis. Next base: position 71,063,618 of record NC_044310.1, read on the forward strand.
TCATATCACCAACTAGTTATTCCTACTGGTTAGAATTAGTCCTAGACTGTATCCCTCTTGTCACTTTATCTTCATTCTGAGAGATACAATAGGCAAGTCAAGAGTTGTAAAAAGGCTGGGTGAGGCTGTGAAATGCCATGAACTTTGGGGTCAGAAAGGTGGGCCCAGCTCCTCACTTTATGAACTCCATGAATGAGGCAAATCACTGTGCTTCTCTGGGCCATTCCCTCGTGTACAAAAGAAGGATAACACTCCTGACTGTGTGGGTGGTTGTGAGGGGTCAGAAGTAATGGAAAGTGGTTCCCAACATGGAGTTGGGTTCACCAAGTAGTGATTATCATCAGATGCTTTGTCAAAGACATCTGCCAAATTAGATGTTTAGGAGTTATCAGGAGGGTTTAAGTCCCCATTTCCTAATTCCAGCTCACCAAGGCTTCCCTTTTCATTCCCTCCTGTATCATTTTTGGTCTGGCTGACATATGTGAATAAAGACCTTGGAGATAAGAGATCAGAGACTGGCTCCTAACATTCACTTACTGTACGACTCTGGGAGACCCATGTCATCTGGCTGGGGTTTGGTTTCCTAAGCCATAAATTGAGGACTGTAGGCAAGTTTTGGGTTTTTCAAATTTAGGGCCAGGACATCTTCGTGGGCATGCAATCAATTTAATGCATTTGGACAAGTTTGGGGATTTTTAAATGAAAGAATGGAATGGAACAGCTCAGAGTGTATGTACAGACCAAGGGAAGTTCTGTTTCATGCAATGTTTCAGTTTTACATACTATGTTTTATGTGTGTATTGCTTATGAAGTAAACTATATTATTTCTGACTGTTGGGCTTTGTCAGAAAGTTTGAAAAATGTTAGTGTAGATAATCTTTAAGGCCCCATCCAGCTCCAAAGGTCTCTATTTCCCATCATGGTAACATTTTTTGTTCTCTGCTATTCCCAAGAGAGCATTACTATGTTGTCAAGAGACAAGAACTAAAAAAACCAGACATCAAAAGCTGTAGCTGCCAATTTTGAGGTGAAGACTCCTTTCTGTGTGAAATTGCATGATTCCAAAGAAATCCCGGTAGGAGGGTTCCAAGGTCCTTGTGTTAATGGGAAAGAGGGAAAAATATTGATTAACTTTATGCTTTGTTAAATATGCATGTCAAAATTTAATAGAGTATATAACTTCCAAACCAATGGAAGGCGAAGAATGGAACCAAAGGAAAGGGAAAAAAAAAAAAAAAAGATCTCAATAAAAAAAAAGGGGGTGGGGAGTGGATACGGTCAAACATAGCAAAGTAGGACAAATAAAGAATAAAAGAAGATACTGGAAATGAATCTAAAACACTGATAATCAAATTCAATGTTAATTGTGGTATTGTGTTTTTTTTTTAAAAACAGGCGAACCTAAACAATTTGATGTCGAATATTACATCCATATGTGGTAAAACCAAAAGGGAAAGCAAGACGATTAACATGAAATTTAGGATACGGTTATTTCTATAGGAGAGAGGGTCACTGGGGTAGGACACATAGGCCACGCTAAAGATATTGGTAACGTTCTATTACACTGGGTGGCAAGTACACAGGTATTCTTTAAGTTTTTTGTTTTTTTTCTTTTAAGTGTTATTCTTTGTACTGTAGATATATCTTATATAATTTTGTCTGGATGATATATTTCACACAAACACATACACATGACAAAAAAGGATAAAAGTAAATTGCCAACATCTTTTCCTAAAAACTGTTTTATTTTTTACATTTTTTCCCTAATGTTTATTTATTTTTGAGAGAGAGACAGAGAGAGAGAGAATGAGCACAAGAGGGGCAGAGAGAGGGAGACACGAAATTAGAAACAGGCTCCAGGCTCTGAGCTGTCACAGCACAGAGCCTGATGTGGGGTTCGAACCTACCAGCCGTGAGATCATGAAACTAGCTGAAGTAGGACGTTTACCACTAAGCCACCCAGATACCCTTGAAAACAGTTTTTAAAATGGGATTTTTTTTTTAAATCACAAAAGTTTTTTGGTTTTTTCCCCCAGCATGAAACTCTGGTTTAGATTAGTCAGGGGACCTAAAGACTTTAAATAAATCTCCAAAGTGATGCCTTGTTTGTCATAATGCAGTGATTCATACATATTCTCCCTTTGTATTGAATTGCATAAAATAATTCATTCAATCAACACTTGCCAAACCTATCATTGAGCAATGATTATAAGAATTTTATATGAATTAACCATTTACTCTTCATGACAACCCTATTAGTATTAGTAACACTATCTAAAAATACCAATGCTACTCTCATTTTAAACCTAAGGAAACTGGAGCATAGAGAAGCAAGGTAAAATGTTCAAAGCCACACTGCTCATAAATGGAAGAGCCAGGATTTAAACCCAGGCATCCTGGTACCAGAGCCTGTGCTCTTGTCCACATGCTAGGCTGTTCAGCAATGGACACAGAATCTTATTACTAGAGTGATGGGGAAGGCAGAAGGGTAGTTTTAGCCTGTGAAGCTCCATTTATGGTATGTCATGTCTGACTGTGAAGCTGCATATGTCGTGATTAAGTCATTCTTTGGTTTGCTAGCATAAAGATTTCCTGGCGGGCGGGCAGGCAGGCAGGCAGGGAGGAAGGGAGGGAGGAAGGAAGGAAGGCAGAGAGGAAGAGAGGGAGGGAGAAAGGAAGGAAGGGAGGATGGAGGAAAGGATGGAAGGAAGGGAGAGAGGGAAGAAGGGAGGAAGGAAAGTAGGGAAGAAGGCAGGGAGGGAAGAAAGAAGGAATGGAGGAAGGGACGGGAGGAAAGAAGGGAGAAAGAATTCCAACAAAAATATAGGCTGGCCGCAGGAGTAAGAAGAAACAAAAATCTGCTGACCTTTTCTTTATACTGTTTCCAAGAACAACAGAACACAAGCCTTCTTTGACGGAGCAGCCGAAACACCCTGAGCTGCCAGAGAACCCGTGCTTCGGCATGCCGTCTGAGGTGATGGCTGCACACAGGGCAATAAGCCTGGGAAACACGCCGCTTCCTGACTCCTCCACTCGGCAGCCACGTTCTCCCACCAAACACATCTCAGGGTAGATGCACGGTTTACCTAGCAGTTCGTTCTTTGGCGGGGGAGGCGGTTAATGTAGGTCGACAGCTAGTTATGAGGCCCCCAAAACAATTTAAAAGGAGAAGAACATGTTGGGAATGGTTTTGGCCTTGGGAATCTGTCATCTTGGAGAATTCCTACAGAATGAAGGAGATGTCAAAAACAAACAGATGGGCAACTGGCCTATTCCTTAAAAAGGGGACAGATGATGGACCCTGGGAAATATAGATCAGTCAGTCCCCCATCAAATTCCAAAAAGTTTTGGAAGAAAAAGCTAACGCAAATGTTTTTTGAGTATTTAAACTCAATGCTCAGACCATGCCAGCTGGGAATAAGAGTTTTCAAAGAGAGGTCAGGACAAGTCCTAAACACTTTTTTTTTTTTTTTTTTTTTTTTTGTTAATCAGGCATTAACAAATAGAAATGGATCCAAGGTGCCTATTTGGGAACCAGTGGAAAGAAAATCAAGTATGTTCCCCCTGGAGAAGAAAAGGCTTAGGAAAGACATGATGTGCTAACCGCCTCAAAAGCCTGAAAGACCATCATGTAGAAAAAGAAAGTGCAGGGGCGCCTGGGTGGCTCAGTCGGTTAAGCGTCCGACTTTGGCTCAGGTCACAATCTCGCGGTTTGTGGGTTCGAGCCCCGTGTTGGGCTCTGGGCTAACAGCTCAGAGCCTGGAGTCTGCTTCAGATTCTGTGTCTCCCTCTCTCTCTCTACCCCTCCCCAGCTTGCACTCTCTCTCTCTCTCTCAAAAGTAAATAAAACATTTAAAAAGAAAAGAAAGTGCAGACTTATCCTGCGCCATGGCAAAAGGTCACCCTGAAACAGAGGGAAAAGTACAAAGGGGCAAAATTTGGATGTAATAGTTTTTTCTAAGTAATGAAGCTATTTAGCAGGGGAACTGGGTTCTTCAGTGAGCAGAGAGCCTTCCCTCAGCTGACTACCTCCTTTGCCTTGACCATCCTGAGATGTACAAAGGGAAGGGATTTTTCCTAATTGAGAGAGATGGTTAAGTGGCTTTTGAACTCTTTTCCAAGTAGAAAATTGCCACATTCTACGAGACTAGGAATTTCAACCTCTCATAAAATTCAAACAAATTTGACTTGTTTGTTTCCTGGACACAATGATCAGACAGTATGGCTAAAAACTATGGAGATGAATACTTTGAGCTAACTGTTCCCAAACCCGACTGGTCATCCAAATTACCAGGGCAGGTTTTTGATAATGCAGATTCCCTGGTCCCACATCAGACCCAACAGTCAGAACGTCAGGGGTGGGATGTGGAAATCTGTAGGACTCAAAAGTTCCCTGGGGGGTAATTGTGCACAGCCGGTTTTGCAAACCATTTCTCTATGCTGACTCAAAGAGTTTAATCAAGCCGACCCCGTGAGCAAAACTGTAGACTCCACAGATACATAGCAAAAAGTAACTGAAAAGAGAGGGGGGGGGCAGATTTCTTTAAAATAAGCAAATAAGCACCTCTACACATGAATATCTTCAGCTTCCACTTGGAAAAATGTTTGAGCACGTCCTATACGTAAATAAACATACAAACACTAGCAGCAAAGCTGGATTGCAGGCAAGGCGTGCACAGTCCTCCTCTGGCCTCTATGGGCCCTCTGGTTCGCCCTGCCGGGAATGCCTTCCTGCCTCCTAATCCACGATCTACTTTTCTTTCTAAGCTTAGCTCAATTTCTGCCTCCTCCATGGACCTCCGCCTTCATCCAGCCCGCAGTGATCCTTCCTTCTCAGCTCCCGTGGCACTTTCACCGACAACATCCACGTGGCACCGAGCTCGCTGCCTGCCTCATTCACTCTAACATTTCCCGAGAGCTCTGGGCCAGGCAGTGTGCTCAAGGCTTTACACACACTGGTCATTTAACACTCACAGCCCTGTGAGGTTGCCACTCTTACCGTTATCCCAAGCTTACGTATGGTGATTTGAAGTTCAGAGTGGCTCAAGAATTTGTCCTGGGTCCAGAAGCCAACAAATACAAGAGTCATAATTTGAACCCGGGGCGAACTCCCTCGTGCAAACCCCTGGGCACTGGGCTATCCTGGAGGTAGTTTTTTTTTTTTTTTTTAATTTTTTTTTTAACGTTTATTTATTTTTGAGACAGAGAGAGACAGAGCATGAATGGGGGAGGGTCAGAGAGAGGGAGACACAGAATCCGAAACAGGCTCCAGGCTCTGAGCTGTCAGCACAGAGCCCGACGCCAGGCTTGAACCCACGGACCGCGAGATCATGACCTGAGCCAAAGTCCGGCCGCTTAACCGACTGAGCCACCCAGGCGCCCCTGGAGGTAGTTTTTAATACACATGCCCTCTTTCTCAGGCCTGTTGTAAGCTCCCTAAGCATGTGGATCTGCCTCATCACAGTCTGTATTCTCAGGACTAAGTATGAAGCCCCACACTCAGAAGAGAGGAGTCAGTTGAAGGTGACTGAAATTTAGTAAGAGCCCTCCCAGGGCCAGGTACTGCACGAGCTGTTAACATCTGCTGTTGTGAATGGTTGTACAGTCCTGCCCTTCACAGGCTGACAGGCAGGGAACCTGGATGCTATGTGTGATGATTTTGACTGTTGTCACGGAAAGTCTCAGGCGAAGTGGCAGCCAGTTGAGCTGGGTGTTGAAGGTCAAGACCAGCAGTGTAGAGGTGAGAACAGCATGATGCATTGGGAGAGCTCCAAATAGTTCAGAATGGTTTTAACCCAGAGCTGTGACTGAGGAAGTATGGGTAAAGTCTGACAGATGACACAGGCCAGACCCATGTTGCCGATTCACTGTCATCTTCATACCACACCCCCCACCCCAATACATATACACACACCAGGCACTTCTGAGCAAGGGCCCTGTGGGAAACACTCAGGAGTTGGGATTTATTGTAAAGATCAGACCCCATAAGCCTTTGCCCTCAGGTGTCCATTGTAGTAATGAACTAATTTCTCTCCCAAGTGTCTAGAATGGTATGAGTCATATATCATCCTTGGGAAGATTAGAAATATCTCTACTTTCTGTGGTTCATAAAGGAATCCCATTGAGAAAGCTTAGATCAGAGGTTTTTCAGACTCCATTGCAACTCATTAGCGAGCTGTGAAATCAACTTAGTGGGCTGTAACCAGCAATTTTCTAAAAGATGAAATGGCACAGAACAGAAAACATCAGAGTGCAGCAAGTATAGTAAGGGTATGTTTCATGAAACTTGTTTCAGTTACACACAAAAATGTGTGTGTGAACTGGGCCATAATATAGAATGCACACTATTTCTTATTGTGGGTCCTGATTTAAAAAAAAAAAAAAAAAAGGAAAACCCACTTCTATAGATCAGTGGTTTTTTTCAAGTCAGACTTCCCAAAGGAAACCTCTTGTCAAAGTTCAAAATCCAAACTCCTCTGACTCAAGACAGAGATGGGCAGCAGGGGGTGAGAAGGAGTTGAGTAAAGCCCTTCACAGCAGAACCCATGCACCTCTTCACACTACGACCCCCACTCCACACATGTACACACACTGAGGCACCCCTGGGAGTCCCACTGACTGCTGTTTGAAAACGACTGCTGCAGAATGGTAGTTCCTTTAAGGTTTTTGATCAGGGGCATGGATACGTCTTAAATTTTAGAGTGAAGCTTTCAGTGCTGGGGATGGACAAGTGGAGCTCAAAGTCTGCATCAGAACCACCTGGCAGGGGTGGGGGCTCTTCAAAGTTCAGATTTCTGGGCCCTCCCCAGACCTACCAAGTGAGAAACTGATGAAAGTAAGATCTGGGCATCTTCAGGTTGAGCCGGCTCCCTGGGGAATGCTTTACTGTAACAAGCATGAGACCCACTGTTCTGGCCGGGAGACTCCCCCGAAGACTGGCTACAATTCAGGCGAGAATGGTAAGGATGGGAAGAGCAGTGCTGGCGGAGATGGACAGAAGCAGATGGTTATAAGCAGACGGTAAGGAGGACTGGATGTGAGAACAGAGGGAGAGGAAAGAATCTGGGTGACTGGGTCATATGTGGCTCTGATAACCAGTCAGAGGGGGCAGCAGAGGGACAGGTTTAGAAGGAGACAGGGTCCGGTTTTATATGCATCTGGTGTGTGGACTACCCGTGGCTCCTCCAGCCAGAGACGTGTAGAAGGCAGTCGGCAGCTTGAGAGCTCCAAATTGAAATGTTGACTTGGGAGTCACCAGCAGTAGGTGGCAACTTTGGCCATATGTCCTTCCATTAATAAATATTTACTAAGCAATCACCTACCATGTGCCAGCTACTAAGAGTGAACATTTTCATGATGATTACATTTGCATAACAAATCTAATTTCCTTCTATTACCGAGTGACAGGTCAGTTACGTTGACAAGAAGCAATTAGGTTTTATTTTAATGAGGCACTATGTTCCTTCAGTACCTGTTTAAGAGACTCGCTAATTGTCCAATTAGACTATAAATGAGCTTTCCTCTGGTAATTAAATAAACTAGTTTCAGTGCCATACTCAAAAACCAGTATCATGAGTTCAATGTTAATTTTTAAAGTACAGTGAATCATATACTAGAATATGCAATTACAGTGCTGAAATGATATTTAATGACTGCAATTTAAGGTAATCAGAAATATCAAATTAAGGAATGTCTAACACTTAGGAAGATAGAATTACAAATGAAAATATTGGTGACAAGTGAAATAAAAGATCTTCCCAAGTCCCTAATCAATATCATGTTAGACAGTCTATAACAGCCCTCCTCTCTTCTTTGGAAGTTTTCAAAATACCTCAAAAAACCTTCCGGTTAATACTTCACCCCCACATTACACAGGACATTGGAAGGAAGAACACCAGTCCATCTAAGAAGAAGGGTCCCTCACGGGACTATATTTAAGATAGTTCAACATTCTTGGGGTTTTCGTGACAGGATGTGCAGAAGACAAAGACTTCAAGTTGCATGAAACCTGTTCTTCAGGACTCATAGTTTTTTCTATTCCGCTAGTCACGCTTATAGCCGTATTTTCCTCTGTTTAAAAATTCACACGTGCAGGGGCGCCTGGGTGGCTCAGTCGGTTAAGCATCTGACTTTGGCTCAGGTCATGATCTCATGGTTTGCGAGTTTGTGCCCCTCGTCGGGCTCTGTGCTGAGAACTCAGAGCCTGGAGCCTGCTTTGGATTCTGTGTTTCCCTCTCTCTCTCTGCCCCTCCCCCACTGGTGCTCTGTCTCTCTCTCTCTCCCTCTCTTTCTCAAAAATAAACAAACATTAAAAATTAAAAAAAAAATCACACATGCAATTAAAAAAAAATCCTGACATGTGAGCGGCACACAAATAAAACATCTATACCAATTAAAGCAATCACTCACACCGAATTGTTGCGCTTTGGCACATGGACTACTCATTTCATCACACAGGAGGATGTATTTTAAATATGTTCAGTCTGTTATTCTTTGTTTTCAGTCCAGGAAAAAGTGGCAGGGCACAGGCAATAATGCTAACCTAGTAAGCCACAGGGCTGTCTGATTTACTAAAATAGAAAATTACAACTCTACATAAAAGTCAGGTTGCGAACTTCATCCAAGGGAGGCCCTCCTCTTATTTGAAAAGAAATTTTAAAAGTAAAAACTTTAAGGTAAAAAGCTATTCTTGGTCAGAAGTGTTATAATGTTCAAGTCACACATTAACAGAGTATTTAAGTGGGAATGCTCTTGTGGCATCAGGTAATTTGTTCAATGATTTCAAACTAACACTACCAGATGTGGTTTGACTCTAAATTCATATCCGTTTAGCCACAGTGTTTCAGAAATCCAATAATTCAGAAAATAGATTGTCACATATGTGAAAGGAATGAAAATATATACTTTCAGTAAACCTATTTTTACTACAGAAAGCAAGAAAACGCTAAGACACTTCAAATAGAAGATGAGCAGTTAAGCATTCCACAAATGATTCATTTAACACTATTGTCACTTCTGCTTGGCCTTTTGACTCTAACAACTGGTTTTAGACACTTGTTTTAAATTTGTGGCCAGCTTTGGAAAACTGAAAATCTCAGTGCCCAGGGGTTACGAGATAAAATTTAAAGGAGAGACATAGCAGCTAGAACCACAGCCTAGACCTAATTCTAGTGTTTAACGCTGGGCCACAGCTGGAAATCATAAACTGAATAAGTAAGAAACACCATCTCCACCTCCAGACTCCCCTTTAAGCATAATATGTATGGACTAACAATACCTCAGAACCTCACTAGCATATCAAGAACTCTCTAGCATCTAAGAAAAGGTGTGAGGTCAGCTGTGTGTATTGAGAGAGTGACAGCTATTTGCTTGGTATGATTTTAAAGATGGAGAGATCCCAACTAGTCTGCCCAAGGATCTGAAATTCTTGCTGGAGTCATTCCTTCAGATTAGAAAGGTCTCTGTTGCACCCTACCTAAAAATGTTAACATTTTTAAGCTACAGGCATAGAATATTTTATCACACAAACTGTCATTAGCACGGAGCGGGGTTCTGAGAGGACGTTAAAGGAGTATCTTTGATGGGGTTGAACATTTTCAAAACGAGGGTTGAACATTTTCTAAAGTATGGGACACTGCATAGAAAAGTTGACTTGCGTAGAATATGAGATTCTGGATGAAATACCAGATGGCACAAAATACCATTCTGAATTCAGAGGAAGGGAACAGGAATTAGTAGGAGCAGCACTTGACTTAGAGAAAGTTGGACCTGGAAGAGCAACAGCATGTTATAGCTTAGGACTTACAACGTCATGACGCAAGAGCCGTCACCCTCCTTCGTATGCCCCTGGCTGCCATCATTAATCCACCTCAATACCTGCTTCTGAATCCACATATGGCCTCCAATCCTTCCTTCACAGCACAGCTCTAAGCTGCCTCTAGCAATCAGATGGAATTTGCCTTTGGGAGGAAACCCACTTACCCATCCTGTTATAGTAAAAAGTGGATAGGCTGGAGATTAAGCAGACACTGAGTTGACTACGGGCGAATCCATTCACCTTCCTGGGCCTCCTACCAGTTTCTGAGCTATGGAATGATACTGATTTGACAGGATTTTTGTGAAAATTTCATGAGATCATGCATGGAGTGTCCAACACAGAAACTCCCCAGAAAATGGTAGTTCTGACTACTCAGTGTTGCTTATTTCCCCTGCTGTGCTTCCTAAGGCAATTCATAAACACAACCCGGTAGAACACTTCAGTCGCTGTTGTGCACGCGCATGCACGCGTACTCACACACACACACGATTTATGATGCTTGGTCCTATTCGCATCTGGCTGCCCTGCTAGCCCGATCCTCAAGATCCCTTTTGTGTCTTATTCAACTTGGGATACCCAGTGCTTAGCCAAGCACCATATATACAGTACTTACCAAAAGCTCGCTACATGAAGGAGTAAGGGATCTCAATCCGAATCCAGACCCTAGAGTATGCTTCTTAAAAGGTCGTTATGTTTCTCTGCTCCCAATTTCTTTACCTGTATACTAATGGAATTGGACTAGAATGACCTGCAAGGTTCCTTTTGGCCCTCACATTTGATTGTCTGAGTTGCACACAGAGCTTCCTTCAGTCATGGCCAATGTGTAGTCCCAAGTAACTGAACAGAAAAGCAAATACGGATGCTCTCTACGGTGCCAAGTGAGAGAGAGAATTTTATGGTAAATCTAAGGTGCATGTTACATGATTCCAGCAGAAACTGGTGTCTAGGTGGGGATGCCCAGAATGCTCTCAGATACCAATGTTTATTCAATTAATGTATGGTGAGCACTTAAGCGTCATGTGCTATGCTAATCACTATGCTAGCACTATGCTAATCACTGGGAATAGCAAGACAAAGGAGACAGAGGAGTAACTGATCACCAAGCAGGGTGTGCACAAGATACTGTAAGAGCATACTGCCTGACGGTCTTCACAAGAGTTGAAGTTGACCCTGTTCTCTACAGGGTCACCATGGACTGAGTTTTTAAAGTGACAGAAATGTTAAGGATACCCTAAGGCAGTGTAGCTATTATTACCTTGTTTTCAACATAAACAATATTTTTGATATATTAAAAACAATCTTGTTGAAACACTGAAAGAGTTGACAATAATATTGATATAAATAACAGTACTGAAAATAATACTACCAATGTAGAAGATGTTCATAATGTATTGTTGAATTTACAAAAAAGAAAAGCAAAACACTTTGGGTATAGTAGGAATTCATTCTGATTAAAAAGAAGTTAAGCATGCATTGTGTATGAACATGTGTGCACTTAGAAAAGACCACAAAATATACAGTATTTTCAAATACCCTAGCGAAGATAATCTCCAGGCAGCATGAGCCAAGTGCTATTTACCTTCTTCCTTATATCTTTCATTATCGTCTTTATTTCTTCGCTAGGAGCATATCTTTTGTTATAAAAAGCTCTCACTAAAGCTATTTTTGTTTCTATTTTGGGTACAAATATATCTACATGCACTAGATTTCTACTGCGAGAAATGCCATCAGACTGATCCTATGTAGCTGAAAAACAAGAAGGTCAAGACTGCCTCTCCTAACAAATCTCTTAATAGGAGTTTCACTCCATGTTACCTTCAGATAGTTTGCTAAATAGAAAAAAAGCACAGTAAGAGTCTGAGAAAATCATGAAATGGTAAAACCATGTCATAAACCTTGAAGGAGAACCAATAAAAGTCAATTCTGTAAGATGTGAGGTTTATTATTGCAGTGTTAATTAAAAAACATTTTCCACTAGTTTTACATTAATCGCAAGAGGAACAGGTAAAGAAAGGAGGACGTACTATACTCACTGAGCCAAAAGGTCCCAAATGATCACTTCTCCTCCCCACAAGAGCATGTGTGTGTGTGTGTATATATATATAACATATACATATATATGTGTGTGTGTATATATGTGTGTATGTGTGTGTGTGTATCATCCAACAAAAATTTATTGAGCCCCAAGAGGAGCCAACGTTAGTGCTAATTACCCAGGACACAGAAGTAAACAAGATGGACACGAACTCTTTCCCTGGTCCTGACTTCACCAGCTCCTTCTCATTGTTTAGTTCTCAGCTCCAAGTATGCCCTTTGGAGAGGTCTTCCTTTGTGACAAATAAAGTCGTGCCCAGTCCAGCCATTCGCTAAAATACTGGTTTCCTTGTATCACTCTCTGCAATGATCTTTATTTGTTGGCTGGTTGACTGACGGATTTACTAACTGCCCATCACCCCAACTGGAAAGTAAACATGAAAGTGGGGCCTTTGCTCACTGAATTCATCTGCAGGCACATTCCATGTATACAGCACTTTCTAGTTCCTTTATGGAGGTTCTGATTCTAAGTCTGGAGTGGGGCCCAAAGACCTGAATGTTTAACAAATACTCCAAGTGACTCTCATACTCAGGGCAAATGTGCAAAGTGCCAGATTCTATACAAACCCAAGTCTTAATTTTCATCCACTAATCCAAACATTTGATGACCATCCATTAAGAGAATGGCTTCTTAGGGATCCTTCTGTTGGAAAGGAAAAGTCTTTAATTCTGATAGACTCTGTAGAGTCATGTGAAATGTAATTTGGTAATACCGAATGGGATAGACCTATAGGAAATTATGAAAAACCATTACCAGTCAGGCTTCTATTCAAGAAAAAATATTTGGTAAAGTACAACCTAATAACTTATTATAATGGATCAACTGTGCCATCAGAAAAAGAAAAAAAAATATTTGGAAACATATTCCTAGTCAGCATTGAGCAAATCTGCAAAGTTTGATAGAAGGAATACGAGGAAATGGGTGGCTTATGTATACAGCAAAGTAAAGTAAGAGGACCTACGTAGAATATGTGTAAAAGATAACACTGGAAGGATGGAATGCAAGCTGGTGCAGCCACTGTGGAAAACAGTATGGAGGTTCCTCAAAAAAAACTAAAAATAGAACTACCCTACGACCGACCCAGAAATTCCACTACTAGGTATTTATCCAAGGGATACAGGTGTGCTGTTTCGAAGGGGCACATGCACCCTAATATTTATAGCAGCACTATCAACAATAGCTAAAGTATGGAAAGAGTCCAAATGTCCATCGATGGATGAATGGATAAAGAAGATGTGGTGTATATATACAATGGAGTATTACTCGGCAATCAAAAAGAATGAAATCTTGCCATTTGCAACTATGTGGATGGAACCGGAGGGTATTATGCTAAGCGAAATTAGAGAAAGACAAATATCATATGACTTCACTCATATGAGGACTTTAAGACACAGAACAGATGCACACAAGGGAAGGGAAGCAAAAAGAATATAAAAACAGGGAAGGGAACAAAACACAAAAGACTCTTAAATACAGAGAACAAACAGAGGGTTGCTGGAGGGGTTGTGGGGGGGGGATGGGCTAAATGGGTAAGGGGCATTAAAGGAATCTACTCCTGAAATCATTGTTACACTATATGCTAACTAACTTGGATGTAAATTAAAAAATAAATAGTTTTTTTTAAATGTTGGGAAATCACTTAAAGGGAACAAAGTCACTAGTAAATGCCAAATGGAAACAGAAAAAAAAAAAAAAGATAACACTGAAAGGAAAGACAGACACTGTAAGAAGTACACGCAGATGACATTAAGGTATCCTGTAAGAATCTGGAAATGAGAGAAAAATCCTTGCTCTTGGAGTTAAGCCCTAAACCAAAGTCACCTTAAAGAGATAATATGGTCCTTGGACCTGCAACACCTTTACTGAAATCTGACTGAAGGTGTGGTAACATCTCAGGAGAAAGAATGTCGCCAGAGCCAGGGATGTCCAGAAGTACCTTATGCAATTCCTAGGGAGAAAAGTTCCTGGTCAAGCTGTCTCTTCTTGTGGCTGGGAGGTCTCTAATGTTCTGATTCTGTGCAAAAGGCAACCTCTGAGTGTAACTGGACTTGCCAGGTATTAAGTATCTGAACCTCTTGGTAATTAAGGGAGAGGACCGACCACAGCGGGGAAGGAAGGAAGCAATCAGTAGTGACACTTATGCTTTGTTCATATTCTTGCCTCTGTCACCTTTACTGCCTGTTGACCTCCTCCTTATTCTTTCAAGTCCAGCTCACTTGTCACCTGCTCTTCACAGTTTTCCCCAGACACTCCCCACAGGCTGAGTCAGATGTTCCCCATTCCATGTTTCCATGGTACTTTCCACATGCTTATTGTCAAATCAGACACCATGAATGGCTTGTCCCTCCATGGCCAGCTAGACTGAGAGCACCTGAAGGGCAGAAATGCTGCCATGGTCACCTTGGATTTCCGACACCTGATCGGGACTGGATGCTTAGTAGGTGCTCAATTTTCAAGCAAGCAAGCAAGGAGAGTTGGAATGTCACAGACAGTAACCAGAGGTGACATAAGAGAAAATTAAATATTCTCTCTGCTGGGTTTTCACTTAGAATGACTCAGCCCCATGTACTGGTTTCAGACAGAACATATCTCAGGCAATCGGCCCTGATCACGTTTCTGTGCCATCAAGGTAAGCTCAAGGTTACAGCACCTCAGGAGACCCTCCTTATGAATTTACTCAATAGCCTTTTCCCAAACTGTGAAAGTTTGTTGGCTGGAATTGATAATAAACTTTGCCAGGAGCACAACTGATATACGTGGCTTTGAATTACTCTTAAAAGCCCGTTTCACCCATATATAGTTGGTTACTTTGTAGGTAATTATTACTAGGCTTACTGCAATTTGATTTGCAGTGATGTTTCATTGATTCATTCTTGACCAGTTATACCCTTTTTACCCTTGCTAATGTGTGAAATAACTCCCAATAGTCTCCACCCAAAGTGTGAGCCTTGCCTTGCCTAAGGCCCCTCCAATTCCCGCAAAGGGGGTTAGAGGTGCATCTGTTTCTTCTGGTTATTTCTTCAAGACCCTTCCTTCACTCCTTTCCCACAATTCCATATACCTCTTACACTCTGTGTTTGAAAATAAACTAAGTTAAACCTTAAAACATAGAATTTCTTACTCCATTTACCCTGTATAATGTATGTACACAGACGTATGCGTATACATGCACACTTTAAGTACATACACTTGTTTTATGTTATATATGAATATTTAATTTAGAGTTGGTAAGATAAAAATCTTTTTTGCTGCTAAAAATTTCCTTTAGAGAAAGACTGAACATTCCAGGCCATTGGGTGGGAACAGAGTTCCCTCTTAAGACAGTGAAAATTAGACTGAACTTAGTTTATATAACTTTATCCTGGAAAGCAAGCAGCAAACTTAAATGTGAGGACCATCTGTGCTAACAATGCAGTATCACCTAACCAGTCTTCACACTCTCCTATGGACAAGGATGATGATCGTGGTTCCGATCTGTGTTGCCAATCATAAATGTGCTTCCTCCCCATCTAAGAATACTTATACAAAATGCTAATGTTCTTTTTTTTTTTTCAGGGTAAAACAGAAAAAAAAAAGATTTGTGTAGGGCATGGCTATAATTTTATATAGGATTTTTGAGACGCCATCTTTAATAGCTCTTCTCTTTCCTTTCTTGTGTCTTCCTGTAATCATTAACACGTTTACTCATTTCAGCAGTAAGAGTTAAGCAAATAAGATGCAGTTCCTGCTCTTGAAGTGTTTGCTCTCTAGTATGGCAAAAAGGGCACGCAGATAAAAATAATTACCATTAAGGCAGTAAATGACACATAGCAAATGAATGGAATGGGGAGATAATACAGGAATTCAGAGAAGAAATCCCCATGTGTTGGGTTGATTGAAGACCTGATGGAGAGAAGAGGACTCAAGGGGTGCATCATGGAAATGCAGGAATTATTAGAGAGGAAGAACACTCTTCATTTGTCCCCCAGCCCCTGGCTAAATGCCTAGTATATAAATACACCAAACACCTTTGAGATCAGGCACCTTGGTGCTGTTAAGAACAGAAAGCTGAGACAACTCCCAGTGTGCATCTCACCGAAAGGAACTGTAAGCCATGTTATCATCACAGGTACCTGGAAAGCTAAGGACTCCTTTTCTGAATTGGGATGGTTTATTATAACCTAGAACAGAGGAATCTGCGGCTCTTCTTATAGTTCATGTTTTTCCACATTTGGGTTGATCCAACTCATAGAAGTCACATAAGCCACATTACGTCATTGTTGAAAGAATCCTCTGTTTAAAAAGCTACTTTTACTATCCTAGTAATCAAATGAGATTAGTAAGTCCAAATGTGTAAACAACAATCAATAATTTATAAACTGTTAATCAGTGAAGAAGAAACATCTAAATCACATATAGATAATGAGAAAGATCGCTCAAAGTTTAGAGGACTCCTTGAATTAGACTGTCTCTTTACAAACCAAACACCCTAAATTCAATAAAGGGCAAATAAAAAAGTCCAGAACACCGTGTCACTCCAGCTATGGAACTAAAAGCATCATGATATTCAAATAACACAAATGCCATTTTTATCCCTTAGTCACCCCCAGGAAAAACATTAAATGCTTCCTCTTTCAACATACCTTTTTATTTTACTGAAACAAATGTGTTTATTATTGTGTACAATGACTACCCGGTATTGTTACCTAATGATACACATATACTGAAGGATTTACTAGTTTGGTAAACTTGGATAATCTACTTAAACTTAAGCCTTGCTTCCTCATCTGTAAAACAGAGGCAATAAAATCCCCATCATGATGTTGGTGAGGCCCAAGTGAAAGAACGAATATAAGGCCTTTCAGTGCAGCATTTGGCACAGGGTCATTGTCATGATCATTATCTCTTATTATTGCTCTAGGAAAGACCTTTTGGGATCTAATATTTGGAAAATCCACAATGGCACTGGTCAGAGGGATAATATGAATGTGTTTTCACAGCTTGGCCTCTAGAGACAGACTGCTGGGTTCAAATCCAAGACCTACCACTTGCTTTTAGGTACCCTTGAGCACTTGTCATGAAACTTATTTAACCCACTTATACCTTAGCTCCCTTACCTGTAACAAAGATAACAAGAATACCACCTCCTAGGGTTGCCCTAAGGGCCAAATGACTGATTACACATGAAGTATACAGGTAAGTGCTTGGCATAGAGTGAGACTCGATGTGTTGGCCATCCTTGTACTGACCCTGTTCTCCAGGTTTAAAGATGGTCAAAATCGAACTCAAGAGTCTCAGAAGAGTGAAAAAGATACTAAGGTAGCAGAGTTATAGGAGATGTAAGAGTCCTGTTCTTCCCTAAGTAATCCCAGAGGATTTTAAAATAAAGTGAGTGTTGGGGTGCCTGGGTGGCTCAGGCAGTTGGGCATCTGACTTTGGCTCAGGTCATGATCTCATGGTCCGTGATTTCGAGCCCCATGTTGGACTCTGTGCTGTCAGCTCAGAGCCTGGAGCCTGCTTCGGATTCTGTGTCTCCCCCTCTCTCTCTGCCCCTCCCCAACTTGTGCTCTGTCTCTCTCTGTCTCTCAAAAATAAATAAATATAAAAAAATTTTTTTTAATAAAAAAATAAAAAGATAATTCTATCACTGAAAGAAAAACACTCTATCAGTTATTAATTTAAAAACTCACTTTAGGGGTACCTGGGTGGCTCAGTCGGTTAAGTGTCCGACTTCAGCTCAGGTCATGATCTCACAGTTTGTGAGTTCAAGCCCCATGTCGGGCTCTGTGCTGACAGCTCAGAACCTGGAGCCTGCTGCGCATTCTGTGTCCCCCTCTCTCTCTGCCCCTCCCCCACTCATGCTCTGTCTCCCTCTCTCTCTCAAAAAGAAATAAACATCAAAAAAAATTTTTTTTAACTCACTTTATATGAACACAGCACTTCAGTTATTTAAAGACAGAAAATTCCCCTAGGCTGATTCCACATAGTCAGCAGATGTGCTTCCCTGCAGATTCTGAGCTAGGTTAGGGCCAGCAAAAAGAACCTGGGGTCCTTTCCCATTCTAGGAGAAAAACAAGGTGACATTAATTCTGACGGAGTCAACAGAAAATATGTGAAATGCCAAACTTAGGAGTTTGTCACTGTGAAACATGGCAATATGATTCATTAGTAAAGTCACTATTACATATATATTACACACACACACACACACACCTCATATTAGTCAATTGTCATGGAAAAGGGAATACTAACAGTTGTAATCAGATATGGAAACAGGAGGGTAGTGAGGCTTTACATACCACATTTTTGCTGGGCCACGGTAAAATCAAAGGTTAGAAACTTGCATTCCTATTTGCACAAGAACTAGGATGAAAAGAATATTATTTGGAGCTAGAAGAAAAATGATTCAGAAATGGTATCCTTACAATACATGTAATTTTGTGCTATCATGTTTCTTTGTGAAATACCATCCTGGGATGGGTGAACAAGATGGCCTCTAAGGTCCCCCCTGATATAATATGATGTGATTTTGTAAAATCTCCCTAGAACACCAGAGCTCTGTAAAACACAGGTCTAATACATACCGGGGTATAATGAGCATCAGGCCAACTCCCGGAGAAAAAAGTTATACTCACCTCCCTCCAGGGCAGACTCTGGAGGCCAGGGGACAAGATGGGGATCCTTGGAGCAAAAGGGATCTCTGGATAAGGATCACTGTTGCCACCAAACCTGTGCCAACAGTCTGGTTATTAGCCTCTCTGCAGGAATGCTAAGAAATCTGTGCCACCCAGTGTTGACGTCAGGTCTCCCATGGATTCCTCTGTAGATCACCTTCTTTCACTGTAAATTCCACCATCTCTTGTGGTCCCATTCTCAATGATTCCAGACTCTGTGCTCATATATACAGGTTACGTGATCCGAGCTACAGGTAATAGGATCGCTCTCCTCTCAGTTGTCCAGGACAGAAATTTGGGTGTCATCCCCGACTTCCCTCTCTCATAGAACACATGACAACAGTCACCAAGTATTGTCAGTTCTGCCTCATTCATGTCCCTTATTCCATTAATTTCTTTCCAAACATCCAACCCGCCTCTTAGATCACCATCATCTGTAGCTTGGATTAATATAATAACCTTCCAAATGGCCTTCCAGTCTTTACCCCCTCTAATTCATTCTCCAAAATGTGGTCAGCAATCTGAATATAATGCAAGTCTGATGAAGCCACTCCCTGCTTAAAAGTCTTCAGGACAAGTCCAAAGTACATAGCCTGACACGTAGGTCCTTCATGACCTTACCCAGACTGACCTCCCACACTCCTTACTCCTCTGACCCTTTACTCTGCCCTCTGTGTTATTTGCGGTGCCCTGAGCTGGCCATGCTGTCTTCCATTTCTGGGTCTTTGTCCTCGCAGCTTCCTCTGCCTTCAACACACTTCACAGATCCATAGCCCAGTTCTTCACAAAATTCCACAGCTTCCAGAACTTGGCTTACTAAAAATAGCAGCTTACATTCAATGTGAGGGGTTCTGTTCAAAACATTTTTATGCATTTAGTTATTTAATCTTCGCATCAACCTTTTGAGGTAGGTATTATCATGTTCCCCTTTTATAGAGCTTGCATGATCTCTCAAAGCTGCGTTATGTACTTCTAAGTGCTCCCCGAGCCCCCTGTGTTTATCATAAAACTTACTATTATGTATTTCCCCAATTTTCTGTTCCACAGACTACAGGTCCTAAAGGAAAAAGACACATCTGATTTTTAGTGGTCTCCTAGATGAAGCTCAATAAATGTCTGCCAAACTAATAAATGATGACAATCCTCGGCAATATGGTATAGGGGTTGGGAATACATTCTAGAAGCAACTTGCCTGCATTCAAATTTCAGCTCTTACAATTACTGTGTGACCTTGAGTAAGTTGTTTAACTGCTCTGTCTAGAATGGGGATAATGATAACATATACTTCATATAAGAGTTAAATAAGTTAGTATCTGTAGAGTGCTTCGATGAGTTCCTGGCACATGTAATGATTATATAAGTGTTTGCCATTATTAGCATTCATGTTAATGAAGGGCCTAAAACCACTTGTAAAATGGAATGAATATCATTAGCTCAATTTTCCAGGCAAGAGGAGCTGACTAAGATCAAGTGACAATCCTCAAATATATGCTAGCTCTAAAATTAAATATCATCATCCAAAGACTTGTCATAATGCGTCAGAGACACAGAGCTGAAGGATTCCTTACAAAACAAACCATCAGTAGGCTTTTAAAAAACAGTAATGACAACAGTACATGAGTGAGTATTCTCCTAACCAAGTCTAAAGAGAAAATGATACAGAACTTTCAGAGCACACCACTTTATTATAGAAAGGATAAACTCCCACATGGGAGGGCCAAATCTAGAAGAAAGTTACAAGGAAATGTTTCATAAGACTAACAGGACCGTCTCAGATTTGTGAGAATGTTTAGGACCAAAGAAACTCTGTTTTATGGAGACAATTCCCTGAACAAATTACTTGCTGACAGTGAAAAAACTTGCATCCTCAGACTTTGACAGGGGATTTAGTTGTGTGCTCTTAAAAGAAAAGCCGATGTCTTTTTAAAACAAAAAATTCTAAGAAAAGACAGAACCAAAGGAATACACATCGTGACAGGATTTTGTGAAACAATTAAAGTATTGCATTCCTTGTTAGGAACATTGTCTCTGTTCCGAGATTACTGAAATGAAGGCCCCATTTGCTGAAAACAGTGGCTAGTTTTCACCAAAGGAGACACAGAAATGGAGAAAAGTTTTATTCAGAGTTGACCCTTTGCTGAGCAATCCAAAGCCTCGGTCCGCACGTCTGTAACCCATTTAAATGCTCACAGGAATTTCCTAGTGAAGAAACAGCAACCAGAACTTTTACTCTAACGTTATCCCCTAGTTGTGAGCAGCAATCCACCCTTTGGCAATGATTGGCAATGAAAATAGTAAAGTATTCATTGAAGTTCATATCTTTTCTTTCTAAATCACATGTGAAAAGTGAATTCCTAAAACTCCATTTCCCATATTTGTGACAGACATTAAATCCAACTTAAAAAACAGCAAAATCATGAACACTTTTATTTGCCTGAGAGGTTTGCAAGAACAGCCAATGGTACCTCATGACAAATGTTTGTTTTACTTATTGGTTTAATATTTTTTTAATTTTTTTTAACGTTTTTTTAATTTTTGAGACAGAGAGAGACAGAGCATGAACGGGGGAGGGTCAGAGAGAGGGAGACACAGAATCTGAAACAGGATCCAGGCTCTGAGCTGTCAGCAGAGCCCGACTTGGGGCTTGAACTCACGGACCGCGAGATCATGACCTGAGCCGAAGTCAGCCGCTTAACCGACTGAGCCACCCAGGTGCCCCGTTATTGGTTTAATTTTTAAATGTTTGAGACAACAAAACCCCATTACGACTAAAAATCTGGAGAACCCCTGGATTTCACTGAAGAGGAATTTGTCCTTTAGTGGAAAAGAAAAATAGATGAAGCCACAATGAGATTCTAGAAAATTTTCAATGGCTCTGTCAGTCTCCAAGCTTACACCTCTACACTATGATGTCATTGGGTGTGCATGGCTTCATGCTGTGGGATTAAAATGGACACCAGTAAGCAGATTCCCTCTGTTCTGGTGACTGCTTCTGGCTGCACACCCCTCTCAATTAATCTCTTGGTCTCTCTCTATTTAAGTATCATATCCCTTGTCTCTCACTGTCTTTGTCTGTCTGTCTCTCTGTCATACACACTCACCCTCCAGCCACATGGCTATGCAGGTGAGGCTCCTGGCATATCTGATTCTACTCTGGACCAAAATTAGTTCCTCTGAAGCACCAGATCCATAAAGGGCCAATTAAAATCCCCTTCCTAGACAGCATCTTCTGGCCAGAGGTGAATGGTCTAAAGGTTGGCATCTGATTCCAGGCTGGGGCCACTGAGTCCCTTCCTAGAAAATTTGTAAAGGCGATTAAGACAGAGACCTTGACATATATGTGGCTGCCATGTTTTGTACATTATAAACAGAAGTAGCGGCAGGGGTGGGGGTAAAGAAAAGCAGTTTGCAGAAGGAGGTGAGACTAAAATCAGCACTTAGGAGAAACTAAGATGAAAAATGAATAGACTTTCCTGGATAGCACAGGGCTTTTCAACCTCTGGTTCCAGGCTATTCCTTGGGCATGTTTATCTACACACCCTAGGGTTCTATGACCTTTTGTTCTTCTTTTTCACCTAAACGACAAGAGTTGGTTCCTGTTTTTATAATCAAAAGTATAGTTAATACACGAATGGAACTCCAAATTTAAGTACAGGGCCCCAAACTGAAAAAGATATAGTTTCTTCCAGATATGTCACAGCCACCACTATCAGATCAATCATTTGCTGTAATTTTAGAGTCTTAGGCAAAAGAAGTACAATCCACGGTCAAAAGCCAAAAAGTTCCCAGAGAGTTTAGAAACAGAAAAACAAAAAACAGAAACAAAAACATAGTGCGTGGCTACCCATGTGCTTTTAATGGTATAAATGAATTAGAAATCATTTGCCTTACATCTCCTTTAGCTTCATAAATTAGAACTTTGAAGAGATATATTAAAGAAATACACTTAAGTAGATAAGTTTTCACTTTGATAAAATGTACAGTATTCATGCAGATTGTAAACCTCATCAGTCTGTTTATTCATAGCCCTCCTAAAAATTGTCATTAAAAAAAATTATCTGTTAAAGTACTTATGACTCAGCACATTTTTTTCTTTATGTAGGTAAATGAGGGTAGATTTGGGAGTTCCTTTAGAAGCAGAAGATAATAATAACAGTCCTATGTTTGAATTTCAAGTTCAGTATCATATTTGGCATGGATTTCAAAGTCTTCCAGGGGTGCTGTTTTGTTCACAAGGAGGTTTTTCTTGTTTGAGCCCTCTTGCATAAGACTCTTGGAGGAGAGCAAAGAAAAAAAGATTCACTACATGTTGAGACATGAAGAAATTAGTGCACAGGAAACGTAAAACACCCAAGAAGCAACACTTCAGTCTCTGTAAGCTGAACAGAAAGGCAGTTTCGTCCTTTCCTTACAAGATGAGGTCAAAAAGGGGGGACCAAGTGCTGAGGAGAACATAAACTCCCATCTTGGATCTTCACACTGTGGAAATTAAGCCAAGCCTGGGTGGATGACAGGACCGAGCCCAAAGTTCAGTGCCTATGGAGGCCCTAGCCTGTAGAAAATTCTACTTTTTCTGCCCTCACATTTAAAACCGCCTTCTTTTATCATGTCCTCTCTTCCCCTCCACACAGCTACTCCTCAGTCCCCTGGCCACTGCTCTCAGCCAATGCTGGGGTCCCTGAGTGGGAAGGAAGGTGGGTGGGGATCCACCCTCAGACACAGGAGGGAGTAGACACTTCTCTCTGTGACTGCCTTCCAACTAACTTAGTTTTAAATTATGATTTTTCTCTTCAGTTGTGTTAAGATACATTTAATAGTGAGCTGGGTTCTTAGGAAGCAAAGACGTAGGAAGAAGGACCCGTCAATCATGAGCGTGCTGGCCTAAGCTTCTCCACACTGGAGGTGCTGTGGGCCTGGGTCATATGTTAATCAGTTTCACACAGGCGGTCTTCTTGCTAGGGAACGAGGCTGTGAGGAGCTCCACATCTGCTAGACACTGGCAGAGACTTCGAAGGCTTTCAGGGGTTAAATTCTAGTCCACACTAACAGCACCACCCTCCTAAAGACATGCAAGCATTTCACCAGCTCATTCACTTGAACCTGGCCTTCTGCAAAGAAAGTAAGTAGCCCAGTTATCCTCTGGATGCAGATCAAAAGTCAGTGAGGCTTGAGGCCATGGAATCTGCCAAATGACTCCTCTGTCAGGGCTTCTGCTCTTGCTGTCACCAGCCCTGCCTAAGTGGAACTGTCCCCCATCATCACTGGGCTCACTGCATGTGGGTTTCGATTCAGGTGTCACGTCATCAGAGAAACTTCTAGGACCAGCCAGCCTAAAGTAGCCTACCCTTCCCCTGTCTCTGCCCTGCCACTCTTTATCCCTTCCCCTGCTTTATTTTTCATCAGAGATCTTAACACTATTTGACATTACATTCTAATTTCATCTGCTTATGGTTCACCCACATGAGCATGTAAACTCATGAAGGCAGGGACTTCGTCTTATTCATCTCTCTGTTCCCAGAACCTGAGTGGAACCTGGCCCAAAACAGCCCTCAGTAAACACTATTTGAATGAAAGAATGAATGAATGGGAACGGAATATCTCAATTTCTAGCTTAATATATGTTCATCTCCCCGTCAGCTTTCATTTAGTCCCCTATGCTTTCTGTGCTTGGTTTCCTGACAAGGGTTGATGGATGGAGAGCTTCACCCTTTCAAATGTCTTGTGCTAAAGCAGAAATGCTTCATTTGAGGGGCGCCTGGGTGGCGCAGTCGGTTAAGCGTCCGACTTCAGCCAGGTCACAATCTCGCGGTCCATGAGTTCGAGCCCCGCGTCAGGCTCTGGGCTGATGGCTCAGAGCCTGGAGCCTGTTTCCGATTCTGTGTCTCCCTCTCTCTCTGCCCCTCCCCCGTTCATGCTCTGTCTCTCTCTGTCCCAAAAATAAATAAACGTTGAAAAAAAAATTTTTTTTAAAAATAAAAAATAAAAAAAAAAAGAAATGCTTCATTTGAAGGTATATGAGTTATAAAAACGTGGTATTGACAGAAAGCATAAGGAGAAAGACACCGCACTATATGGGAGGGGGATGTGGACTGAGATAATCTATTGGAGGACAATTGAGAAATATCTGACAAAATTTTAAAAGAGGCTTTTCTTGATTTACTAATTCTCGAATAATATAGTCCACAAAAACAGTATAGATGTACCCATAAGGATGCTCACTGCAACATTAGTTGTGAGAATGAAAAATCAGAATAGACCATAAAATAATCAATAATTTGGTATGGAATACTATATACTCTTATACACTTGATGAAGGGAATCAGATATGTTGATACTGACATGTAAAAAAAATCCAAGATATATTGTCAAATGAAAAAAGGAAGCTGGCAAACTATTATAAATATTAACACATTTCTGTACAAAAATCACGATTATGTGTGTGAGTACACACACACACACACACACACACACACACACACACTTATTTGCCAGGAAAGGGTCTATAACAAAACGACACATCAAAACTGTTAACAGTGGTTCTGGCCTTCCTAAAAGAGAGGACTGACGGCAACTTTTACCTTCTAAATCTTAAGTTTCTATAATGTGTAAATTTCAGCAACCAGCAAGGACTACTTTCATTATCACAAAAATAATAAAGGCTTTAAACATATTTAAATTCTGGAGCCAAAGCACTTTAATATTTATAAAACTATTTACATTCTGAGGTCCAGTCTGGACATTCAGATTAACATGTTCTGTCACCTCTCTAGGCTTTATTTATTCCTGAGCCATAAAACGAGGCTAGGAATTTCTGTCCTGCCTGCTGCTTGGGGTTATTGGGCAGCTAAATCAAATTCACAGGGTGAGTTTTGAGAACATTTTGAAATTACCAAGTCAATTCAAGCAGCCGCTATGTATATTACTGTTGAAGCTCCTTGTTAGCATTGTTTTTCATTTACTCCTAAGAATACACTCTAGGAGGGATTTGTGGTAGGACTTTTACAGGTAAGGAAATGGGTGGAAAGAAATGAAATTTCTCCCTCGGACAGCAGAATTAGAATCGTATGCCACCTTTAAACCTTCACTCTATCCCAGGAATTACCCAGACAGGAGATAGAGGAAAGGGCTCTGCAAACCATGATCCCTCCCAGATGAAAGGGACCGGAACAGTCAGGAGCAGGAACAGGCACCCCTGGAAACTACAAAATGAAATAAAACTGCCGTGAAAAAAACTGTATGCTCCTTATCCTGCAAATGTGTTGGTCCAAGGCCAATTAATCCCTTTAATTATGCTCCAGTAAATGCTTTTATATACCCCCAGCCATAATAGTTTAGGAAAACCTCTTCAGAATAAATAGTCAAGATTTTTAAAAAGAAGAAGAGAAAATGTAGGCTTTGCTAAAACAAACATGCCTTCGCTTGGAGGAAAAATGAGGCTTTTAGAAAAAAGCAGGGATAGTGACTTTACCAAACTACAGAAAAGGATACTTCATCCACTGGGAAGTTTCTAAAAGTTTGCTTGTTATGGCCATGCTACCATTATATACAAACAAGCAGGCAGGACAACATATTCTACCAGTGCCATGCAGCCTTGGGTCTAAAAGTTATTTATTATCCTTGCCAAGGCTTCAAATAAGAGGGCTCATTTCTAAATAAGGTGGGTGGGACCCAATTTCCTCAGCCTCAAGCAAGCAAATTAAAAAAAAAAAATTTAATGTTCATTTATTTTTGAGAGAGAGACAGAGTGCAAGCAGGGAGGGGCAGAGAGAGAGGGAGACACAGAATCTGAAGCAGTTTCCAGGTTCTGAGCTGTCAGCACAGAGCCTGACGCGGGGCTCGAACTCAGGAACCATGAGATCATGACCTGAGCCGAAGTCATATGCTCAACCAACTGAGCCACCCGGGCGCCCTTTGGCAAGTAAATTTTAGTTCATCATCACAAAGTTCTATCAATTCCCCAGCACTAGCATGCATCTAGTAATATAATAAACGAATTCAAGATAGTAGGTTCACTGATCATCAAAGATTGTCAAAAAACATTCCCAGATAAATGTTCCTGTTTAAAAAAAAAAAAAAAGGCATTTTAAAGACGTTTCAGCTACATAACTGAACACCAGACTACTGATTACATTCTAGGTATTATTTTTTAAATAATAGTAATTCTTCTCTCTTCCTTGGAAACATCTAGAGATGTTTCACAGCAATAAAGACTTCTTTGCTTATCACTTGAGTCCTACTATGTGCAATGCCTCGTGCAATATAAACACAAATGAGTTGCAGCCGTCCCTGCTCTAAAATGAGTCGCCTAACACAGAGAATTAAGGTTAGAAAAGCTATGCCTTGTCTGCACTTCTTTGAAAGTTCCAGTCTTATTAGAGAATCTCAAAACATAATATGAACCCCGTGCAATCTTTCTTTTCAAGATACTGCCGCAACAGATTCCTGTGCCCAATTCCGACACTGATATTGAAGATGTGTCACTGGAGCTAGTAAACCTTGTCATCAGGTTAATGTTAGAAGTCCTGTCTCCCCTCTCGTTTATAGCTACTTTTCTCTTCCTTCCTTCCTTCCTTCCTTCCTTCCTTCCTTCCTTCCTTCCTTCCTTTTCCTTCCTTCCTTCTTTTCCTTCCTTTCTTCCTCTTCCCTTTCTCTCTTCCTTGTTCCCCACTCCTTTCTTCCTTCCTTCTTTCCTCCCTCCTCCCTCTCCTTTCCTCCTTCCTTCCTTCCCTTTCCTTTTCTTTCTTTCTCCCTTTCTTGCCCCCCCTCCTTTCTTCCTTCTTTCTTTCCTCCCCCTCCTCCCCCCCTCCCCCTCCCTCCTCCCTCTCCTTTCCTTCCTTTCTTCCTCCCGCCCCCCCCCCTCCTTCCTTTCTTTCATGATTTTCTCACATGAAGCACCCTCTAAAACATTTTTGGGCAAGATTTCATTCCATGCTTCCTCAGGAGTGCAATAATATTGGAAGCACAGTTTGCAGGTCATTCTGGGAGGTCAGTGAGAAGTCTCCTGGTGTTAATAGCTTGAGTAATATTGTTTTCTCCTTCAGACCACACCAGTAAATTGTTTTCATTACCCACAAAGGGATTGTTTGTGTCAGAGCAAATGAGATCTGATACAAATTCAAACTGGCTAATTTCAACCTAACAAAATAGTTTATTCCTACTAACTAAGAGAACAAGACAATGATAAAAAATTTGTTTTTTCTTTATGATATAGAGGCAGGAGAGAGTATTAAATAGATGGGTCCCCTCAGAGCAAATTATGCCACTACAATGTGCTATCTGCAAATGTGAGGGAATACCCTGTAGTTTATTCTCCTAGAGACTGGGGCTTGGGGGTATTTTTCAAATGTTTTCTAAAAATGCTATTTTATGTTCTCTAGGAATATCAGAGATTCTGCTTTCGGTCTATTTCATTGAACTTCTTTTGTTTATGAACCACCTTTTTTTGTTGCTGTTGTTCTTTGGGTCATCCAAGTGTAAAGCTCTGAAGCTGGGTTCATCCTTTTTGCTGTTCCCCTCATGCCTGATATGCCTCACCTTCCTGAGCCATCTATCCTTTTAATGTGCTTTAAATCTATTTTTCCTGTTTTCTCACTGCCACCATACTTACCGTTGCCTGTGAAGTGTTTCTGCACGGGACCTGGGTAGTTTCTTCCAAAACATGCAGGTCAGGGCTTCACCAGCAGACCACTAAGGCAGAAACCGGTGCCCATGTGCAGGAGGGGAGGGAGAGCTTGTGTATGTGTTGAAAACATTGCCCGGGTGATCCTGCTACAACACACCACGCTACCTCCTGAAACCTCATTTCTAGAATAGTCTGGGCCCTCTTTCTGCAGCCCTCCAAACCAAGCACTGGGAACCAGTTAGAGCCTACCTCTGATCAGGAAGACTCTGAGGAGCCCCCAGTCTCAGTTCGGCCACATTCCTGGTCTCTGCTTTATACTCTAGTCCCCTTAATTAGGTCTCCAAGGTAACCTGACCAGTACTCCAGATCTTCTGAGGCTAGGTCTCTCCCTGACTCCTGTCAGTCTCCCAGGGACCTGTGTCCCTCCAGAGGATGCATCCGCACCCATCGTGGTCCCCAGCCTGGTCCAGGTCAATGACCAGGTTCCCATTACCTGCAATCAAGCTTCCCTGACTTCCAACCGCTGATTTCAAGGAGGCTTCCTATACCCGGTTGTTGGAGAAAGTGGCATCTGTTGTCTCCAGCTCTCTTGCCTGGATCCCAACCCTTCCTTGGTGGCTGCTGGCACTATTCTAGGGTGCTACTGTGCTGTCATATAGGACCTGCCACTTTACCCTGATCTGTCTGTGGCACTCCCTCAGCAATGCCTTTAACGGGAGGCACAGACCTTGTGAGCCTGCCCAGATCCAGCCAGGTCCTTGCCTCGCCTGCATCATCCGACAGCCCTGGCCTCAGCCTGGCTGCCACCCCAGCCTTTCACCTGCCGCAGAGCTTGGACCAGTGCCAGCCTGAAGGGAATACGTGCTTTCCATGCAAATGTGGCAGCTCCCACCTGTACTACTTTCTGTCACCACTTGTGACCCTTTCCTGGTCTGCAGGTGTTGGAGAAGCTCCATCCAGGGGACCGAGGGACCAGTGGGCCGGCTGTCCCCTTAGGTCTCTGCGTATCTATTTCCCATATGAAGTGAATACCCAGAGAGCTCTCTAGGAAACTCAAGAGGAGCCCAGGGATGCTAGAGACCTTTATCTCCTGTGGAGACATAAGTGCTGTGAGCTTTGCATCCAAGCTTTCTCTTTCACTGGATAAAGGGTTGTCTCAGCCTACTGCTCCCCTGACCGATAACTATGGAACATCATTAATATACTCCGATATGTCTTCAAAGGACCTTAAGAGAATGAGGACTCTCTCACAGAACCCTTGGACCCTAGTCTACTCTCTTTTCTGTTGTCCAAGGCTGCCTCTGGCTCATGAGCCCCACATGTACTGACTCAGTTGTATTCTCTGAACGTCCAGTGTCCGGTCACACCAGTCTCTGAATGATCCAAGATGGCCACTCTCTCCTGAGGCCCTGAAGCCTCTTGAGGTCCCTAAGTCCCCAGGGGGTAGCCCAAGGTGCTTCAGAGGGGCTGCAGAGCCAAGTCCAGAGAATGCCTCAGCTCAGGAGCCCCAAGTTTCTGCGTGGATCCTGAAGACCACAGTCCCTCTACCCCACAATCACTGAGACCCCTATGTTACCTCCCCTTCCTAAACTCAAGGGAATTCAAAAAAGCCCTCAACTTAAGAACTTCCATACTGCTCCTGCGGGACCCTCAGGCTAGCACTGTCCTCCCCCTCAATGATATAAGTCCAGAATCAAGTGGCTGGTCCTTGGCATTGTCCCCCTTTGACCACATCCTGAGACTCCCCCAGTCAGAAGGGTCTATACAATCCCTTATTATATAAAGGCCAGCAAAGAAGAATCAGGAAGCCTAAAGATTCTCTAGGCTCATGTCAATGCTACCTCTCTAAAGTGCAAGCTGCCTTAAAACAAAGGAACCAGGGGTACCTGCGTGGCTCAGTCGGTTAAGCATCTGACTTCAGCTCAGGTCATGATATCATGGCTCATGAATTTGAGCTCTGAGCTGTCAGCACACAGCGTGGAGCCTGCTTCAGATTCTGTGTCTCCCTCTTTGCCCCTCTCCTGCTCACACTATGTCTCTCTCTCCTTCAAAAATAAACAAACATTTTTCAAAAAAAGGAACGGTATTTCCTTCCAAGTTAGAGCAAATGGAGGAGAGTCCAGTTATTACCTCATAAGTGAGCACTAGCCTCTTGTAGGACCACCTCTATGTCCTTCTGAGGTTCCATTCCATGCTACTGAAGAGAGAGTCTTAGCTTCTAAGCCACAGACACTCAATTAGAGCCCACAATCACTTGCTTCTGCTATGCCGCCTCAGCATCCAGTAATGCCCCAGCCGCAGCGGACAGCACTGAACTCCTCTCAGAGGGCTTCACAAGTTTGCTGTGTGTCCCTGGAGTCATAGCAGGACATCCAAGTGGCCACACAGATACCAGAACTTTGCCACATGTTTCCAGTCAAAGTAAACTCAGTATTGGAGCCCAGAGCCCCCAACAGAACATCAGGCCTAACCATAAGGAGTCCCAGGACCCAGGAGCTTGGAACACATCCTGGGAAGGAAAACACTGATATTCCACGGAGGAATTGTTCAAGTCACACAAAAAGTTCTGACCTTTCACATGAGGCCCATTTGTGGTGTTCTTAAGTGAGCCCAGTCATGAAGGGGACTGTTCTGGATAAAACACTTAACAGGTCTTGTCTTGGACCCAGCTGACAACAGACACAGGTGGGTCCTTGCTTCACTGGTGAGTCTAGTTCTGAGAGCCCAATAACATATGAGCTGTACATGGGAGCTCCTGGGACTGTCTCAGCCACACAGCCCGTCTACCTCCCTGTCGGTGCTGCAAGCTGGTGATAAGGAGCCTTGCCCTGGAAACAGGCACCTGACAAGGAAGCTTCTAAGAAAACACCTCTCACAGTTGAGGAGATGGACTGAGACAACACACAAGGCTGGCCCTCATAATCCTGGGGGAGGATAAATTCAATGAGACCTAAGTCTCTGCAAGTGGTCCTGGGCTAGTTAAGGTCAGGAGGTTATAGTCAGCAGCTGCGCTATCCTGGTGCGTGTGCGGCCTGCACAGTTACACACAGCCTGCGTTCACCAGGGTCCTGAGCTCTGTTTCAAGGACTTCTGCTGTCTCCATCTTGAAATCCTTAGTAAGCTCACCTTTGAACTTGTTGTTTGTAAGTGACGTTTGACAGGACAATAGAACATGAGTGTGAGCAGAGACGTCCAGAAGAAAGGAAAGAGCTTCAGATCTTAGTGCCTTTAAGTGGTACTTTTTTCCTGCCTTTTTGGGGGCGCCTGGGTGGCGCAGTCAGTTAAGCGTCCGACTTCAGCCAGGTCACGATCTCGCGGTCCGTGAGTTCGAGCCCCGCATCAGGCTCTGGGCTGATGGCTCAGAGCCTGGAGCCTGTTTCCGATTCTGTGTCTCTCTCTCTCTCTGCCCCTCCCCTGTTCATGCTCTGTCTCTCTCTGTCCCAAAAATAAATAAACGTTGAAAAAAAAATTTTTTTTAAATAAGGGGCCCACGAATCGTGTAGCCAGTCCTGTCAGCAACCCTGAAGTAACAGCCTCCCAAGTCACCAGCTAACCCTCGAGGGACAGAATTAAAGCCATAATGACCATGTAGCTCTCTGGAGACTTCTCCACCTCTAATCCCATTTCTACCAAAGAAATCTCCTTTCAGGCCTTGAGTCACTCACTTAAGCTTTACTTGGTACCCTCTTCAAATGCCCCCAGCTCAAAAAGACCATTGGTAAGAACTAGGACACCAGGCGCCTGCATTCCAGAAAGCAAATCATGTCATGATACCACAGGATAAGAAGCATCCTAAGCAGCAGTAGGACCATCCCTGTGGTTATGACTAGGACAAGGACAGAGGCTGGGGCACCTGCTCAGGTCCTGTCCTAGGACCATCTGGTGAATATGTTTGTTAGATCACTATATAAACATTTGTTGAGTATCTACTGTGCACCAGGCACAACAGAAATGGAGACAGATACAGTCCTATCTTTGACAAGCTGAATCTAGTAAGAGATACGGGCCTTCAGCAAATAAATTATAATGAAATGGGCTAAATATTTTTACACATATAAATAGTAGGCCGTAGAAGCACTGGATAATCAACTCTGAAAGAGTCAGAAAGTGTCCCAGAGGAGGATCTCAAAAGATAGACAGGAGTTTGCCATGCTAAAAATACCCAAGAGGGGCACCTCACTGGCTCAGTTCGTAAAGCATACGAGTCTTGATCTCAAGGTCATGGGTTTGAGCCCCATGTTGGGGGTAGAGATTACTTTAAAAATAAAAAGAAGGGAGGGTACCTGGGTGGCCAGTCCGTTAAAGCATCCAATTTTGGCTCAGGTCATGATCTCGCATTTGTAAGTTCAAGCCCCGCATTGAGCTCTGTACTGACAGCTCGGAGCCTGGAGCCAGCTTCAGATTCTGTGTCTCCCTCTCTCTCGGCCCCTCCCCTGCTCGTGCTCACTTACTCTTTCTCTCTCTCAAAAATAATCATTTAAAATAATAATAAATAAATAAATAAATAAATAAATACATAATAAAATAAAATAAAATAAAAAAGAATTAAAAAAACAGAGGGGGGGGTCTATCTCTAGCACCCATATTTAGAAAGAAAGAAAGAAAGAAAGAAAGAAAGAAAGAAAGAAAGAAAGAAAGAAAGAAATATTACCCAAAAGGAGCATCAAGCAGACCTGTCCACCTGCAGAATGGTGAGAAGCTGGGCACAACAGAAGCCTGGGCTGTATGGGAGGGGGATGTTCAGAAAAGAAGGCTGGGACCAGAATTGTGAAAGTGGCCTCACAATTCCAGCCCAGGAATTTGGGCTTTATCTGGAATTTAAGAAGGGCCAAGAAAAGATTAAACAGAGTTCATTGTGCTTTTTTAGGATGATGCCTCAGCTGGTGGTATGTAGGAAGGCCTGGGGCAGGCAAAGCTGGGAGGAGGGAATCCTGGTAAGCAGGATGGTGAGGCTTAGTTTAAGGGATGTAATAAGATCTGAGATACCACTCAGGCTGATTTGGTGACTAATGGGATCTAGATGGCGGGAAAGATGACCATACTAATTGTTCCTGGTTGGAAGGCAAGGCAGATGGGACCTCCACCATAGACACGCAATACAACCCACGGAGCAGGTTTAGAGGGGAATGTGAAGTCTGAAGTGCCTGTGGGGCATCTGGGCGTGTGTGCGTGACCGGCAGCTGGAGACAGAGATTTGGATCTCCTGACAGAGGCCCCAAGGATGGAGACACAGCTTTGGGCGACATTCACGGAGAAGCGTTGGTCCATGCCACAGGAGGAAGGTCACCTTAAGAGAACTTGGGGAGCCACAGGGGACAGGAACAAGGGCATTTCAGGGATGGCCAAAGATGGGAGGGACTGGCAAGAGACAGAGATGGAACTGAAGACACAGAGATGTTCATGCCATCAACAGGTGGCATGAATCAGCTGTGCAATAAGGAGTTCCAGTCAGATCACTGAAACAGGCAGTTAGGAGGGCAATGGTGGCTTCATTGGCACAATCTTAATAGGGGCAAAGCTAGATTACCATGGTTTGAGGCAGTAAGAAAATTGGATAAGAAATGGAAGAAGAGAGGCAGTACAGTAGTTAAGAAAGACATGTAAGGTCAGGGGCTATAATTTAATGGTCAAATACACAGGAGAGCAAGAATTAGAGAATAGGCTCCTGGGGAGGCTGGGAGTAATGGGCTCTCGTAGAGAGCTAGAAGGTAAGAATGGAGGCCTTTGCAGGTTGGCTAAGACGGTGGAAGGAGGGGTAACAGGAGCATCTGTGTCAGGTGACTTCTATCTTCTTGGTTAGAGCCAGCAAGGAAGGTGAGGTCGGCTGGGAGCTGAGGAAGGGCAACGCTCAAAGGCTTTAAGAAGCCTGAGTTTCTAGGATGAATTCCTGCCCCTGAATCTTGGTTTCCAGGATGGATCTCTGCTTCCTGCTTCCGAGTTTCTCTGACTTTGGCCATCTGCTTATTGGATCTCTGCCTCTTGCCAGATTTCCACAAGCTCACGTTCCACTGGTCTGCTCCCTGTCTGCTCTCCTTGCTGGGCTTCCCCGGCTGTTCTTCCTGGCCGGTGTGCACTTACTTACTTGGCTTGCTGCGGACAGCTGAACCATCCTACTCTGGAAGGGGCCAGCTCTGCCTTCCCTGTGGCTTCTGAGCTATACCACCCACAGAGCCTTCGGCCAATTCCAGCAATCTCCTAAATGATCTCTCCCTCTTCAACCCTCTCCTATCTTTCTAAAACTCTGCATCTGGCAACTCCTACCTTCCTCTCAACCCATCAATGCCTTCAAGCCTCTTCAAGGGCTCTCCATTGCGAGATAAGGCAGTTTAGCTGTGGCCCGGGCCACAAATATAATTTGGCTTGTGGAGTCCTTTAACAAAAGTTGAAGTTGTCCCATTAGCCACAGGTGCCACCCCTCCCTAATGCCTTGTACCTACCCCAGGCCCAATCCATGGACCAAAATCATCTTCCTGGCCTCTGTAGACATTTGACAATAAAGTCCACACCATCTTAAGATTCAAGGCCTTCCACTCTGACCCCAGTATGCCTCTCAAACAAGACTGTCATTACTATGCAAACCCCTTTTTTCAGAAATCAGTCTGCCCTGCTCTCCTTCCCACTCCTGGCCCCAGTATGGTTTCCCTGGAGACAAATATAGATATAGATATAGATATAGATATAGATATAGATATAGATATATAGATATAGATATATAGATGATATAGATATAGATATAGAGATAGAGATATGCCTGTCTTCTATCCTGTCATTCCACTTATCTGCAATGCTTCACCCTCTCTTCTCCACCTGCCATACTGAGAGCTGGCTCAAAGCCTGCCTCTACAAGGAAGCCTCCACAGACCATCCAAACCCACATCATTTTTTGCCTGGGCTCCCTCATTTGGCCCTTTTGTATGTTTCTTTGTTCCTTAAGTTATCCTATTAGTTATCTTTTCTGGGGGTAACCTTCCTGTTTCCCCAGATCAGCCTATAAACAGGGTTCCCCTTAAGTCTTACATACAAAAGCCAACAGAGCAGATCTGCCTCTGTGTAATTTATCTCACACACGACCCAACTGTCGATTCATAAACCCTGGTCACCTCCCGACAACCATAAAATATCAGAGCAGGCACAAATTCGTAATGCCTTTAGGGTAGAGGCCACGTTTTATAGTAGTATACTGCCTAAAACCCAGTAGGTACTTGGTAAATGTTCACAATGAGGAAATATAAAAACCAGAAATCTCTTCCTGTTCAGAAAATCAAAGGATAAAACAGGCCCTGTGTTGGGCCATGAACTCTCTGACTTGATGAAAACAAACAACTCTTGGCATATATCATGGTAACATAGGCATCCAAGGACAGGTATATTTCACCAAGGCAAGAAGGGAGACCCATTAGAAGAAGCAGGAACTAGGAAGTCCAGAGCTCTGGCCATAATACTAGCAATGATTTATAAGGTGAATTTGGACATCTCTCAACAGACACTGATTCTACAAGGTAACAGGGTCCTTCCTTGTCACACTCTGCAGTTATACCGATAATCTGGTGGTGAGGGAGAGTGGGTGGCTAGAACAGAGGGACAGCTGTCAGAGCAGATGGACGCGCTGCTCACCTGTGGTGTCCCCCAGCCCATACTTCTGGTTCACCTGCCCTTTATCCCAGCTTCTGTGTTGCTCCCAAGGTCTGAGAGGCCATGATTCCAGTAAGCACCTTTACTCCTAATTCCCACCCAACCAGTTTGCTTTGGCTATGCACCGAATGCAGTGGCCCCCAGCTGAAATTCTAAAAATACAAACAATGTTAACATGCACTTGATAAAATTCTACCATGGGTCAGTACCTCCCATGCTACTCCAGGTGTCAGCCCAGTGATGTGACCTACTGGTGTAGGTATGACATTCAGTGGTCTGAATAACATGCCATGGCCACACTCTCCTTTGGCAGAAATCGAGGCCCTAAGGGAAGGTATTACTGAGATCTGAAAGTCTAAACCTTCTAGGAGGCTGGCTGGGTGTTGGTAGGAGCGCTGGATGTAGTTGGGTAGTGGAACATCTCTCCTAAGTGAAATAAGCCAGACAGAGAAAGACAAACACTGCATGCTATCGCTTATATGTGGAATCTTAAGGAAAAAAAAAAAAAAAAAAAACCAAGGAGAGGAGGAAAGAAAGCTTATTTCATAGAAACAGAGACTAGAATGGTGTTTATCAGGGGGGAGGGGAAATGGGGAGACGTAGGTCAAAGGTCACAAGTATTCAGTTATAAAAATTGTAAATTCTAAGCACAGCATGACAACCACAGTTAATAATTCGATACTGCGTACTTGAAAGTTGCTGAGAGTAGATCTTAAGCATTCTCACTGTAAAAAAAAAAAAAAAAAAATCTCACTCTATGACGAGATGGATGTGCAAATTATCTTGGTAATTATTCCACAATGTGTATGAATACCAAGTCATCATGTCAGATACTTTAAACATATCCAGCTTTGTCAATTACCCCTCAATAAAAGCTGGAGGAAAACACAAAGGTAGAATTTGAGAGGTGTTTCTGTATCTTGCACTCAGGAAATATTTAATAATTGTTTGTTCCAGCTGAAGAGGAAGGTCTCAGGTTTCTTTAAAAAAAAAAAAAAAAAGCCAGAAAAACAGTTGTGAATGAGGAAGTCTGATTGGGGAATATAACAAGCGGAGTGAATTTAGCATCACAGAACCGAAGGGGTGTATGGAAGAAATGGAAGAAAGAAGGCAGGGCACTGATTATACTGGAAATGAGAACAATGATTTGGAAAAAATGACTTTTGATCTGACTGCAGAGGGAGGCATCTGAAGCAGTCAAGCGGGAGGTTAAAAAAAAGAACCAAGAGCCAGACTGGAGACAACAAACAGCTACATAGACAGAGGGGAGGAAAAGACCCCTAAACATGTCTCAGGGGGAGGGGTCTTAAGAAATGAAGGCAATCTGGGGCGCTTGGGTGGCTCAGTCGGTTGAGCGTCCAACTTCGACTCAGGTCATGTTCTCACGGTTTGTAAATTCAGGCCCAGCATCAGGCTCGCTGCTGACAGCTCAGAGACTGGAGCCCGCTTCAGATTCTGTGTCTCCCTCACTCTCTTCCCCTCCCCCACTTGTGTGCGCGCGCTCTCTCTCTCTCTCTCTCTCTCTCTCTCTCCCTCTCCCTCCCTCCCTCAAAAATAAAAGTTAATTAAAAAGAGCCTGATTTAAAGAAAAGAAAAAAGAAATGAAGGCAATCTGAAAAGATGGGATGGAGTGGGATTCAGTGGCATACAAGGATGGGGTTTAACTTGAAGCTGTCTTCCCTGTAACATCAGACAGTGAGGTCTTCCCAATCACCATGTCCAGACAGTGAGGTCTTCCCCGATCACCATGTCCCCGCTCAGTACGCAGAGGGTGGGTCAAACAGTATTGTGGGAGGGCAACAACCAAGAGCCACTTGATCACTTACAGCTTGCCCTGGAATCAAACGCCTCTCTCCCCCAAGGCACCTGTTGCAATACCAGGAAACACATCAAGTCTCTGCAAAAGAGGCACTCCTTTGATTAGCTGTTTTAAAACAAAAGTTTGAACACCCCTGGACTCAATGTACTAAGTATTGGTGCCTGGATGGCTTGACTCTGAAAAGAATTAGTCATTCTCTGTCTGATATGACTGCACAGCAACAAGAGGGCTCCTGCATGCCAACCATCTGATCATTTCAACATTTCTTAAAGCAAAGGTTTAACTTTGTTTTTTTCAACAGGTATCTGATAACTCAGGCATGCAAGGCAGCGAAACATTGAGAGCAGGCTTCTGTGATGCAGAAGCCACGGAAAGGCTACTAATGCTGAGAACAAATATTTTAGAATTTCCTGGGACTCTATTAGCTCTTCTCGACTCCTGGCCTCTGTGTGTGTGCGTGTGCTTGTGCGTGTATGCATGTGTGTACACTTTTTAAAACATTTTTATTTACTTTGAGAGAGAGGGAGAGAGAGAGAGTACGAGCAGGGAAGGAGCAGATACACTTTTTTTTTTTTAATTGAGCAAGGATATTTCACTGATGAAACCTATAAATAATATCAAAAGGCCTAGCTTCTGGTCTCAGCTCTTTTCAGATGAAGAACAAACATCCCAGCACTAGTATAGGTGGGAACAGTACTTGACTAAGAAAGCATTCTGGTGGGATTCATTAGCAAGACAGGACAGTTTCTTATGAGGAATGTCTTCTAGATCACACACAAAGATGTTGGTGCTGTATTACAGGATTCTTATTAAGCTAACACTTAGTGGTCAGGGTCTCACTTAGGATGTTTTATTCATAAATGTTGCAAAAGTGAAATGAATTATTAATGCAAAGATCATCTGTCAGAGACAGGAATCATTAACAGCATTTCATGGTGGGGGTCGGTGTTTACAGAGACCAATAATGCAAACTCAGAGCCTTTCCGTTCTGTGGTGACCACACGTTTAGGTCGGCCTCGGTCTCCGGGAACTGAGCTGATGCTATTTGCCAGCTGTCAGGCAGTCTCTGGGAAGAAACATACCCAGTCAACTTCCTCCCGACCACTTGTCCACATCACAAAACCTGCTATCACGATGGCACCAACAGTAGGCCTCCGGGCTCCCTCTCCACAGTACCTGTGACATTACCGGGGAAAAGGGCACTCTGCTTAAATGCAGGGCCAGGCTCTTCAGAGTCAAACTAAAGCCAATATAGCCAATATTTACTGAGCACGTACTATGTGCCAAGCACTATACTAGGTGCTTATATGTGCATTATCTCACTGCATCCTCAAAACCTTGCCATGCCAGAGGCACTGATATCATCCCCATGTGTAAGAAGCCAAGTCACAGATGCTGTGTAAATTGCTCAGGGTCACATAAGTTGGAGTGGCAAAGCCAGGATTTAAATCTGGTTCCCTCCCTATTCCCAGGCCCCTGGTCTTGCCATCTACATCTTGCATAAAGTTTCAAGAGCGTGCGGCTGTCATTCCCTGCAGAGAGGTAGTCGTAACTGTCACTGCCATACTGCAAAATCTTTAGAACAAATCAAGAGTCAGCTAAATGTTGAGAATTCAAGTGACTTTACAGACATAAACAGAAATCAAGGGAGACACAAGTTATAAACCTCATGAATAGGGTTGATGTTATTCTATCCCTATCACTTATGTGAAGCTAATTAACCTTGAAGAGTGGGGTCCTAGAGCCAATCTGCTTGAACTTGACTCTCAGCTCTGCTACTAATTTTAGGCAAGCAACTGAACTTCCTGGGCCTCAGTTTCTTCAATTAGTAATAATAACAGGACTTCCCTCAAAGAGCTGTCATGAAGATTAAATGGAACAGAATGTGCCAAGGGCTCAGAACCACATATAGTACATCCTGAATGTTAACTGTTATTATTTTTGCCAATATGGGTCTATGGGCAAGACGCTTAAGTCCACCCAAATTTCCTTATCAACAAAACAGATCTGCACAGCATTGTTATGAGGGGTAAGTGAAATCAAATCCCCAAAGCATGTAACACGCAGGCCTCCTAATGGTAGGAGCTCAAAAAGTATTCATTTGTTTTTCTCTTCCCAAGACAGCACTACCACTCACCCTTCCAAGACCTCTGTTTCCCATATTATAAAATGGGAGACCCATCCATTCCTTGGCCACACACAGGCACATCACGCCCAGAGCCTGCCGAAGGCCAGGCTGGATGTGAGGAAACCTGGTTTCTATTTTTAGTTGCAGCTCTTGAGAAGCCACTTAACTTCCCTTAACTTCAATCTCCTCATTAATTCACTCATTCTATTATAGTTTTTTTTAAGTGTTTACTTAGTTTTGAGAGAGCGAGAGAGGCAGAGAGAGACTGAGACACAAAATCCGGAGCAGGCTCCAGGCTCTGAGTTGTCAGCACAGAGCCTGACGCGGGGCTCGAACTCAAGAGCCGTGAGATCATGACCTGAGCCAAAGGCAGAGACTCAACAGACTGAGCCACCCAGGCGCCCTCACTCATTCTATTATAATCTCAACAAATATGTTCCAGTCAGTGTGCTACACGTTTGATACGCAAAGGTAGATAAATAAGGTACAATCCCTGACTGCAAAGCAGGCACCACTCTAGTTCGAGATGAAGGCATGGAACATGGAACAATTAAATGGATTGGCTGAAGTACGGACAAAATAGAGATGGCCCAAAGGCGGTAGTAAGCAGATTTACCTAGGTAGGGCAGGGAAAGATGCAGAGAAGACAGGCCCCTGAGTTGAGTCTTACAAGATGAAAGGGAGCTTCCCAGACAGAATAAGGGGGAAGGTATTCCACCATGCACGAGGTTTAGGATCCCAAACAAACAAACCAAACCATAAATAATTATAGCTGAGTATAAGGCATATCTAAGGGAGGCAGAAAAATAGAATAATAATATCTTCCCCACTTATCTTGTAGGATTTCCCTGAAACTGAATGAGAACATGTACTAAAATGCTGACAAAGGGGCACCTTGGGTGGCTCAGTTGGTTGAGTGTCAGGTCATGATCTCGAGGTTCATGAGTTTGAGCCCTACATCGGCTCACGGCTGTCAGTGCAGAGCCTGCTTTGGATCCTCTCTCTCCCTCTGTTCCCCTCCCTCATTTGCTCTCTCTCCAGAATAAATAAACATTAAAAAAATAAATAAATCCCTGAAAAAGACACAGTGCTGCAGAAACACCATGTATGCTTATTACTAGTACTCTAGCAAGGCTCATGATGGACTGAATTTTCACCTATATCCTCCCAGCATGAGAACCCCCAGCACTGTTTCTTTACCACCTTCGCCTCTTTCCTCTCTCCCCTGAGAGAAAGCAAGAGGAATTTAGCACTGACCTAAGTGGAGAGATAGGAGGGAGAAATGACAAGAAAAACATGCAGCTCTTTGTTTCAGTTACCACAACCTTTTTCAAGGTCCTTTAGCCATAATGTTTCTTGTATTTTTTTTTAATTTTTAAATGTTTATTT
The DNA here is from genome assembly GCF_007474595.2 of Lynx canadensis. Taxonomy (NCBI): domain Eukaryota; kingdom Metazoa; phylum Chordata; class Mammalia; order Carnivora; family Felidae; genus Lynx; species Lynx canadensis. The sequence goes on from NC_044310.1 coordinate 71,104,773, forward strand.
AATTTTGAGACACACACACTCAGAGAGAGAGAGAGAGAGAGAGAGAGAGAGAGAGAAGGAGGGAGGGAGCATGGGAGGGGCAGAGAGAGAGGGAGACACAGAATCCCAAGCAGGCTTCAGGCTCTGAGCCATCAGCACAGAGCCTGATATGGGGCTCAAGCTCACGAACTGAGAGATCATGACCTGAACCAAAGTCAGAGGCTTAACCAACTGAGTCACCCAGGTGCCCCCATCATGTTTCTTATATTTTAAAAGATGTCAGTCATTATTGGCTGGAAAAGAAACCTCGACCATGGCTTTTCAAGCAGACTTGACCATAACCCATGTTAAGAAATACATTCTAGGGGTGCCTGGGTGGCTCAGCCTGTTAAGCATCCAACTCTTGATTTCAGCTCAGGTCATGATCTCAAGGTTCACGGGATCGAAGCCCGTGTTGGGCTCTGTGCTGCCAGCACAAAGCTGGGATTTGGGATTCTCTCTCTCCCTCTCTCCCCATTCCTACCCTGCTTGTGCTCTCTCTCTCTCAAAAATAAATAAACTTAAAAAAAAGAAAATACGTTTTATATTACAATCCTGTACACACACAAAAAGTATTAGTTACAATCTCCTAATTGATTTCATTACAGGTCACAACCTGAGGTCTGAAAAACACCACCCTAAGAGACAAGGCTAATGGAAGATTTCAAAAGTATGGTTCACAATACCCTCAGACTTCTTTCCTTTTTACTTTTTAAGACTTTGCAAAATAGAAGAAAATCCAGCCCATTTCCCAGGAAACATAACATCCTTGTATTCACAGTTCACATGGCATATTGTCTGACAATAAATGAGAGGTTTTCATGGGGGGCTTCTTGTGCATCTGTCTGGTTGCTACAGCCAATGAGCCTTGTTAACAAGTAGGATTTCAAAATACATGACCCTCTCTTAGGCAAGGCCTTGGTGCCCTGTGGAAAGCAGGGATCATGTGTCCGCAATGTCTTTTCCATGAGAACATTCAATAAGCAACTTCTTTCATGTAAAGGGCTCATCACACATTATGACCCTGAAATGAGCAAGCATTCTGCCTCCGGGCTGCTAAAATGGGCACACAATGCCTAGATGCCTTTCCACTCATATACGGATTTAAAATTCACACTATCATCACATTCCTCAACAAGGAAAAAAATCTGCTCCCTAACCAGCTCTGTATGCTTGTATGCAACCAAAATACTAAATTAAAGCTGGAAAGACACACAAAGGTCATCTGGTCTACCTCTCTCCTTCCAAAGAGGATGGCCAACTAAATTTCCTGACTCACGGTTGAGCTATTTTCTGTTGTACCACAACATGCATCAGTGTTCCACCAGGCCTTCCTTGTGGCACTACTCAAGCTTTAGATGTTTCTACTGTCCTTCTGATTTTGTTACTTCTCTTACTTAAAATCCCTTGCCCACTCAAATCCCACCCATCCTTCCAGATCACATCCCAAGCCCTCCGAGAAGCCGTCCCCAAACTCCACCTGTCCATCCCATCTTCCTTCTCTGAAATGAGATTCAGCTCACTGAATTCATGCAACTCCTTGCCTTTTAGATGCTGTTCAACAGTTAATATATATTAATTGGCTGACTTTGTAATCTTTAAAAGAGGGTGTATTGAAAAGAAACCCCAATCTTATATTAATCTTTCCCACAACATATATATCAATGAAAGCAGAAAAGTCCAAATGATTAAATCAGATAATCATTACAGAAATAAGTAGTAAGCTACTAATTTGCACATACATAGAACCAGTGACTACAGTGATGATAGATGCTACCACTGCTGATTTTTCAGAGATGCTATTATTTGGGAGACGCTTGCGTTAGGCAACTGAATTCTTACATGTATCTTCCTCCCTGAGGAGATACTATGATAGACGCTTTCATGGAAAAAGACTGTGCTTTGATACACAGTCAACCCACTGAATTCTGTGTTGACTTTGGTCACTTATTGTTATAACAAGATCATTGGATTTATAACTTGCAAAGAATTTAAAGATCATCTAATCCACCTCACATGATGAAATTTAACCAGGAAAAAGTGAGCTAATAATATGCTTTGTATCACCCTTGTAGGAAATGACAGAGTTGTGGCTAAAACCATATCTTCTGCAATCCAAAGAAATCAGGATCTCCAAGTCTAAAAACCTCATACTACCCAGCTCTTCAGTTTCATTTCCTCTGTCCCCAAACTTCTCATCTTCCACCAGATACCTCTGTCTCACCACTAAGGAACTTCCCCAGGTCCTCTCCACCAAACTGTCTTCCCGCCATTAACCAATTCCACCACATTGTTCCATCTTAGTGCCACAACTTCTCTCATCCTACTTAGCAATTTCACAGTTTATTCTGTTTTTTTCCCTTATCGAACACCACACCTGCCAAAACTACATAGCTCCTGTATTTCACCCTTCCATAACCGTTCCAGACAAAGTTACATTCAAACCTGAAGCTAGTGACCATCACTATCCTACAGAGTCCCGTTCTCCCCACCTAGGATTACAGACTGTAGATAATATATAATAAGCCGAAAACAGAAAGCTTTCTCTTTAATCAGGCAGGTAACCTCTCAAGACAAATAGCCAAACAAACAATGATGCTTGCAAATCCAGAAGGGAAAATAGCAGAATTCACTGACAATCCCAACAAATACTGAACATCATTCTTCACCAAAAACATCAATACCCTATCTAGTTCAAGGGTGGAAAAACTGATTAATGTGACTCCTTCCTTTTCTTACTTTTAGTCTACATTCTTATCAAGGGGTGAAATGAAGAATGAGGGGGTGAAAGCAGAAGACAGAATAAAGAGAAAACCAGTAAAAAGTCCAAATACATCAAAACTGGCTGGAGAGTACAGTGTTACACATGTGGGCTCTGAAGGCCAACCACACGGTGAGTGCTGGTGACACTATCCATCACTGAGTGGCCTTGGGCATATAGCTCTGCTCAGTTTCTCCATCTGGTAAATGGGGATAACAGTGGCACCTGTATCACAAGATCGCCATGAGGATTAAACGGGATGGTATCTACAACACACTTGGGACAATGCTTAACACATAGTAAGTACTATATAAATATTTGTTAACGAAAACAAACCCTCAGTTTGAAATCATTTTAACCATCACGGTATGTATCTGCTGACTTCCATATCTGACTAGCAATTTCAGGACCCAGAGGCATCACGATGCCTCCCATACCATACGACAGATTCCCTACATCCTCTAATATGAATTGTTTCCCAAGAATTCATTTCATAATTCCTTCGTACTGGGACTTGACGGGAACATACTCCAGGGTCTCTCAACAACAGTCCTCGCTGCTGCAGCCACCACACATGGTGAGAAATGGCCTCTCTGACAGAAGACAAGGCCTGTGAGCCCACACAGCACCAGTTCCACCTGTAACCCGGACTAGAATGACAGGGCAGCCGACCAGACTGACAACAAAACCAAAGGAAAATTCTATGCACCCAGACACCTCTTCTAGGGACAGGGCTCGCAGTGCAAAGCCAAAGTCCTCAGAGCTGTTCAAATTTGCTGCCCTAAAGCCTCTTCTCCCTTTCTTCATTTTGTTCTGATCAGGCTATACCAGATTTGATCTTCTCAAAGTCACCTAAAAACTACTAGGTTTGCTGGGGCTCCTGGGTGGCTCAGGCGGTTAAGTGTCCAACTTCAGCTCAAGTCATGACCTCGTGATTTGTGAGTTCAAGTCCCACAACAGATTCTGTGCTGACCACTCAGAGCCTGGAGCCTGCTTTGGATTCTGTGTCTCCTTCTCTCTCTGCCTCTCCCCTGCTTACATTCTTTCTCTCTTTCTCAAATAAACATTAAAAAAAAAATTTTTTTTTTTTCTTAAACTACTAGTTTGCTAAGCTAAGCCTAGTAAGACCTTATCTCACTCTACTTCCCAAGAATATTCACATTGCAGATACTCCCTTTCCTTGATGGCTCTGTTCTCACAGCTTCTAGGCCACCATATTCTCCTGGGTTTTCTGGCTACTCCTTGGAGGGCTCTTTTGTTGGTTGTTCCTTGCCTCCCCACCCTCCCTACACTGGAGGGCCCCCAGGCTCATTCTTTGGTCCTCTTCTGCATGTTCACCATCCACATTCACCCCACTATGGTGAGCTTATCCACTCTTCTGGTTTAAAATACCATCTCTTCCCTCAATGACTCTCAGTGAATCTCCAGTCCAGACTTAATCCCTGAACTCCTGATTCAATAACTCACTTGGATGTCTAATACGATTCTAAAAACCAAACTCCCGATCTTCCCCCCAAACCTCCTCCTTCACAGCGTCCCCATCTCAATGAATGACATGCCCCACCCTCCCTCCTCCTGTCACCGTGCTTCACACCTTATCCATCAGCAAATCCTGTCACCCCGATCTTTACGAAACATCCAGAATCTGACAAGGCACTACCTCCCAACTGCCCTCTCGTCCCTGTCACTATCACCTCTGTGAGTACTGAAATGCCTGCCCTCTTATATTTTCTTGCCTTTGCCCTTGCCCCTCACAAAACAGCATCTAAAGAGGTACCATTAAAATGCAGGTCCAATCATGTTACCTCCTTGTTCAAAACCTTCCCATGGCTTCTCATCTCACTCAGAAAAACCAAAGTCCTTACGATAACTACACAGCCCTATGTGATCTGAGTGGCCCTAGCACCTCTCATCAGCTCCCGGAACTCCTCTTTTTCCACTCTCCCCACTTGCTCTACTCCAGCCACACTGGCCTCCTTGCTGTTCTGGGTTCCTATCCTTACTGCATCTCCTGCCCAGATGGCCTCCCCCAGACACACACACAGCTCGCTTCCTCACCACCTTCACGTCTGCTCAAAAGTCATCTTCAGCGGAAGCTAGAACTGCAGACTAGACCTGCTTAGCCTCCTTATCTTCCTGCCCTGCTTTATTTTTCCCAATGAGACTCATCAACTTATTTAATAATTTTTTAATTATAAATATAATATAATTTAATTATATATAATTTTATATTATATACATATATATTTAATTAATAAATAATATAATTATATATAATATATATTAATATAAATCATAATATAATATATATTTATATTAAAATGTATTACAAAATTATTTTCCTTGTCCCCATTACAATACTTGACTTGTTTTCCCCTGCAAGAGTGTAAACACCAAGCACATTGGGGATTTATGACTGTTCTTGTTCACTACTGCATTCACTTAGCAAGCACCTTGTATACACTAGGCACTCAATAAATATTTGCTGAACGAATGGGAATAATGGCTCCCTTGGTTCCTCTTACCTAAGACAGTCATCACCGTCTTCATTAGCTTCATGGGTGTCCTTCGGCGGGTGATGGACCCACTTGTATGTGGAGACAAAACGTTGGTTTTCCTCTTGACATACATGTAGATTCTCAGGTACACCACAACCATGATGAAGAAGGCCACAAGGTTGGACACAGTCCAGAAAATGAGGTAACTCCTGCTGTAAATGGGGGCCAGGGAAGAGCAGGCAGAGATGTCACAGAGGCAATTCCAGCCCAGTGTGGGGACCGCCCCCATAAAGATGGCAATGGCCCAGACAAACAAAATGAGCAGCGTCACCCTCTTTTTCGTCAGGTTGCTGTGGATCCGCATCCTCATGATTGACATGTGCCTCTCCACAGCAATAACCAACAAATTGGTCAGAGAGGCGGTCAAGCTAGTGTCCAGGAGCCCCTGGCGGAGAAACCAGCGGTTGACGGTCAAAGTTTTTGAAACGGGGCCAGTGTTAAACATCAGGAATACATAGGCAATTCCAGCAAAGAAATCTGCAGCAGCTAGGTTAGCCAACAGGTAGTAGAAGGGGAAATGAAACTTTCTGTTTTTGATCACGGCTGCGATGACTAGAGAATTAGAAAAAAAAATAAACAGGCAGAAAAATGTTCCAACACACAAAACAATCACAAGCTTCGTTCCTGTCCACTCATCGGCAGTGTCTGTGTTGCTCCTATTATAAAAAAAGTCCATCCGCTTATCATAGTAACACTCATTCATTGTGGAGAAGAACCGAACATCCTAGAAAGAAATTTAAAGAAGAAACAAACATCACTCTTTGCAAATTCAATCGCTAAACCACCAATTGCCACTGCTAAGCCCCGTGTTCTAGCCAACTGCTGTTAATCCTTCAGATCCCGGTGTAAATATCCCTTGCTCCAGGACTCTGGCCCCTGACCTCCTATCACAACATTTATCTTGCATTAGTAATTGTTGTCTGTTTCCCAGGCTACGTCCAAGCTCAGTGAGGGATGGTCTACGGCTGTTTTGTTCACCATTAAAATCTCAAGACCCACCTGTCCTGGCTCCCTCATGACCGGTATTTCCTGAATGGCTGGCTGGTTGAATGAATGATCATGGATCAGCAACAGATCAGATATTCTGAGCCCTGCAATATCCACTCTGCACCAGTAACAACGACAACACAGCACGTAAAGCCTTTCTCCTGGTGGTTTCCAGTTCATTCCTTACTCATGGATTCTGTTCACTAGGCAAGGGCAAGTTGGTAAGGCCAGGCACATTCTCACCAAGATAATGAGTACTGAGATACTCTTCACACGACCAAATGGACTCCCCAAGAGATCGGTCTTGTACCACTTCTGATTCTACTCCTGATCCTCCTTTTGCCGTCTTTTCGTCTCAAGCTGTAATAACAACGCTCACTTATTAAGCATGTGATGCAGGGCTGAAGACTTTGTTCTCAGTACTCCTCCTTACTTTTTTTCTTCACTTCTTCCTTATTGTCCTAATTCAAATTATACCAGTGGGGATCTGCTTACTGGATTTTCAGACTCAATCAGTTTATTTTATTTTATTTTTTTTTTAATGTTTATTTATTTTTGAGACAGAGAGAGACAGAGCATGAACGGGGGAGGGTCAGAGAGAGAGGGAGACACAGAATCGGAAACAGGCTCCAGGCTCTGAGCAGGCAGCACAGAGCCCGACGCGGGGCTCGAACTCACAGACCGCGAGATCGTGACCTGGCTGAAGTCGGACGCTTAACCGACTGCGCCACCCAGGCGCCCCAAGACTCAATCAGTTTAAATCACTTTCCTTCCCTGGGCTTTCAACGCAGCGGGTGGTGTGAGCTCTGGAGGTTAGGCAGACTTCCAAGGATGTAAGAACATACCTGCCAAGTGAGGGTGAGTCCTCAGGACATATGTCTGAAAGTAGGCCCCAAACTGGGGCATCAGGCAGGCAGAGAAGACGCTGATCTCAGGACAAGATCTCTTGGACACCAAAACTAAGGGATTCTGGCCAAGGAGGGGTTGAGAGGAGCCTAAGGATCCCTATCCATCTATGCTTGGTGGAGAGAGAACAGGTGTTCTGCCTCACAGTGGTCTGGCCACAGCCATGAAGGGTCCCATCAAAGGAAGCTGGAGTTGAAAGCCAGGAAACCGAGAGCTACGATGACTATGGGCTCCCTTTCAAGGACTGAGGCTGCAATTTATTAGCTGGAAAACCAGAGATCCAGTAGGCCCAGGCACTAGCAGTCCACTGGTGTGAATGATGTGGCTCTAACAGTACGAGCTTGACAGAAATCCCTAGCTTTTAAGATTCTTATAAATGCTGTAATCCAATACCATATCCAGAATCAGGATAAGCAGAGCAGATATCAATTTGAAATGGCACAAAACAGAAATATATCTTAGACCGTCTTTTTTTGTTTTTAGTTTTTATTTATTTATTTATTTATTTTGAAGGGGGGAGGGGCGGGGAGGGGTAGAGAATTCCATGCTCAGCGCAGAGCCTGACACAGGGCTCAATCTCACAACTGTGAGAACATGACCTGAGCAGAAATCAAGAGTCAGACACTTAACCAACTGAGACACTCAGGCACCCCCCTGGGTTTCCTTTTTAATTTATATTTTAATGGTGTAATGATACTTTAACATGAGTTAGGTACCTACTTCTCTGTCATAGTAAATACGAAGTAAAATATCATTTTATATGCTTAAAATAAACAAACTGGCAATGGTCTCAAGAGGCAAATGGTTCTAGTGTCTTTCAATTACAAGGAAAGGGGACTCAATTTTAATCACAAAAGAAAAACTACTCTCTTTGGCAGACATTCACCAACGTTTAACTGCCAACAGCAGACAACTCCATCAACAGGCCAACATACCTATGCTGTATCATGGTAATTTTCCCCAGTTAAAAATATATAATTTTAATAGCTTCATAAGGTTCCAGTATATGAACATGACACACTTTATTTAACTAATCCCTACATGTTGGACATTTCAGTTGTCTATAATATTTAGCCTCTATAAGCAAGGCTGCACTTTTGTACATTAATCTCTACATACTTGGCCAACTATTTGCTGAGGATTTCTTCCTTTAAAGAAAAGGACCAAACCCTTGTTTATTTATTTTATAAAGGCACCCCCACAGTCGGGGTTGAAGGTCCCCTCTGGATGGAAGCAGCCCAACTGACCCACCACCAACAGGCAGTTTGCCCAAGAGGATTGCTTAGGATTCATCCACAGATTTCAACTTCATGAAGTAAAGGGTATAAGTTTATTTAAAGGTTTCTGATAAATATTGTCAAACTCATCGTATTTCTAATCCCACCAGTTGCATATGAGAGTTGAAGACACTAATCTAGTGTAATTCAATTCAAATATTCAAGGAGAAAATTCAGCTTTCAACAGTATTAAAAGTATATGGAAATTCAAGACAAACCATTCAAGAACATGAAGAATCTTAATGGTGCAATTATTATGTGTTCTTTCACTAATAAAAAATAACTTATGTACTTTGTTTTGCTATATACTCTAGATAGCTAAGAGAAACATTTATTTTTTTATATATATAATTTTTTTAATGTTTCTTTATTTTTGAGAGAGAGAGAGAGATGGAGCATGAGTGGAGGAGTGGCAGAGGGTGAGGGAGACAGAATCCAAAGCAGGTTCCAGGCTCTGAGCTGTTAGCACAGAGCCTGATGTGGGACTTGAACTCAGGAACCACAAGATCATGACCTGAGGCCAAGTCAGATGCTTAACCAACTGAGCCATCCAGGTGCCCCAAGAGAAACACACTTCTAATTTAAAAGTTATGTTATCCTTGACTAACTCATCAGCAATATCAATTAATAGGTCAGAAAGACACTGGGATAAAGATACCACCAAGAACACTTTAAATTTCCTGAATTTCCGCTTGAAGGGGTCTTAACATTTTAGTTTTGGTTCATAAATATGGTGGAATTTGTAATTATATGATACCCTAAAACCTCAATGATTTTTACTTGAAAAATCTTCAAATTCAACTTTCCTTCCATCAAACCCCAAATGGCACATTCTTAGAACATATTTCAACAAAAATCATCCTGAGACTGAGAAGTAGTTTTGTCTTACCACGATGAGGGAGAAACCACAGAAAAAAACATGGTTAACCAGAACTCTCACCAAACAGCTCCCTACCTCCCAGCCTCAAACCCTACTTTTGGGAGAAACCAACACTGAGAGCAAATAAAGTTCACACAGGGAAACTATGAAAAAGATTCCCTAGGATGGAATATTGTACAGCCACTGAAAATTGTATTTACCATGAAGTTGTATTTACCATGAGAAAAAGCACACACATGCCATCATCTTAACTGTAAATAATTATATAAGTATGTATGCACATGCATACATATATATTCATATATATGCACACACATTTCTTTTTTTTTTCTTTTTTTGGAAATAAAAAGATTTATTCATTTTAAAAGCCCACTACAGAAAAATGTACATATCTACATTTCTCAAACTTTACACACATATATTTCTTGAGTTATCCTTTAAAGATACAGAAAAATAGAAGGAAAAAAATCTCAAAGTGCAAATAGTTCATTAAGGATGGTAGAATTGGGGATCATTTAAAAAATTTCTTTCCTGGGGTTCCTGGGTGGCTCAGTTGGTTAAGTGTCCGACTTTGACTCAGGTCATGATCTCACCGTTTGTGAGTTCGAGCCCCACATGGGGCTCTCTGCTGTCAGTGCAGCGCCCGCTTCAGATCCTCTGTCCTCCTCTCTTTCTGTCTCCCCTGCCAGCACTCTCTCTCAAAAATAAACACTTAGAAAAAATTCTTCCCAGTTTTTTCTCTGGTCTACATTTTCTGTAATAAATAAGTAAAGAGACTTTTAAATGCTAGTTTAATTCTGCCTTGGGACCATACATTCCACTTAATGTATCCTACCTTTCTTTGACAAATATGGCTGTGAAAAATCAAAATTCACGTTCAAAGGAAAAGCCTCAAGGATTCGCTATGTTCATTATTGCTACTCTCACCAGCACAGCACACTTGAGAGTTTTTCAGTGATAATGAAAATAAAATGGTTTCCTGCCTCAAATGTCATATAACCGTAAAACCTCAGACATTGACAACTAATCAAATCAGGACATCCCTTTACCCAGCTCTCCTGTAAAACGTTTCCTAATGCAATCACCCCAGAGCTTCAAAAATGAATAACTAGAAGGGGTGCCTGGGTGGCTCAATTGGTTAAGCATCTGATTTCGGCTCAGGTCATGATCTCGTGATTTGTGAGTTCAAGCCCCGCATCCAGCTCTGTGCTGACAGCTCAGAGCCTGGGGCTTGCTTTGGATTCTGTGTCTCCCTCTTTCTCTGCCCCTCCCCTGCTCATGCTCTGTCACTTTCTGTCTCAAAAATAAATAAAACATATAAAAAAATTTTTTTTAATTGAATAACTGGAAGTTTTGTGAATTAGTGCTTTTGATTTTTTTCCTCCCCCCGTCATATGCTGCAAGCTTATTGATGGTCCCTAGTACATACAAATGACAGATCATCATATTTTCTTAGTTGGAAATTACCAAAAAATTTAATGAGCTCCTAACAAATGATCAATTTATTATCTCTTGAACTCTCTCAAACCCTTAAAACAGGAATCTGTGATCTGGGCCTAAACATCTCCTCCGCAGAGACACCTTCTCCGAAAACTCCAAAGTAACCACAGAGCCCTGTTTTATCTTCACCACGGCATCTATCATTTGTTACATATTTTCTTCCGTGTCTATGCATCATTTATGGTCCATCTCCCACCACTGGACTGTTCTGCTCCAGGAGAACAGGGATCTTGCCAATTCTGACCACATCTGTGGCATCAGCATTTGTGGGAGGAACGAATAAATCTCGGTCCTACACTCTCTCTTCTCCCACTAACACGAAAGGGTCAAACACCATTGCTGACCTCCGTATCATGCACTAAATGTGTCCATTAGAGAACTACTTACCTCTGTTCTTGGGTTAGTTAACTTCCTATGTCCACGTCATTACTACTATTCCTAACTGCTAATATTTGAGTGATTACTTTGTGCCTGGTGGGTCATCTCATTTAATCCTCCCAACAGTGACGCCCATACTATCACAGACATCTGGCAGGTGAGGAAACTCAAGCGCCCTTCCCTAAGGTCATACAACTAGTAAGAGACAACCCTGGATTCTGTTCAGGCAGCTGTGTTCCCAGGCCCGCATGCCTATGGACGCCACTCCACTTTGTCTCCACGGGCAAACAAAACACCCAACAACTACAGTCACACTTACAATCACTACAGAATTACCAAAACAGAATGATCCAATCAAGACACATTCAAAGACCGTCCTATACCATAAAAAAATCTAGTTGTTATAAATAGCCTGGGTTTCTTTGTTTTGCTTTAACAGCCCTGAGAAGCACAGAAAAGGCACTTTTCTGAAAATTTGTTTTCAAATTTTATGGGAAGTGGGCCACACAACATGGTCAATTTCAAGACTAATGTTGCGAAGCTTTAATTCTGCCATATCCCCAGCTGCTTTTTTTTTTCCTTCCCCCCCCCCCCTCTTTTCTTCTTCTCTTTTATACCAAAGGTTTAGAGGATTTGGCTAGTTCCGACCCCCCAAACAAAAGATGTTAAACTTTGGAGCTATTACCACAACTTCAAACTTCAGTAATTTAAGACTTCATAAAATGATGGCTTAGGAAGTCTATATGTGGAATCCAAATGAAAACTTCATGAGCAAAGCTTTCATTTAGACCATCCCAAACTTGATTCTCTGAAAAAATGTTCAGCTAGCCCATAATGTGGAAACAATTATGAAAATTAAGACATTTGAAAACCACTCAAGCAGCTTTTATTTCTGGCTACATCTCATAAGACACGGTGCTGCTGGCCTTTTAGCTGGCTTTCAATAATGCTCCCCCTTCCTCCTAGGACACAACAGCGGGCATCCTGAACGAGGTCAGTGGGTGCTGTGCATATTTCCTTTTCCTGAGGCCTGCAAATGTGGAATAGTCCGCTCCCCTCTGGAAACCCCAGCCAGATGGGAGTTGGAGGTTAGGTCAGCTGCTGTGCTAATGGCCAGAAACGAGACCACTTCTGCATAAGCAATCACGTTTGCTCACTGAATTCTTTTTAATAATTCATGTTAATAGTAAAATCAGGATAGCATGGGAGATTTAAGTCCACATGTGATCCCTGAGGTTCATTTTAGCCATTAGTTTCAAAGCCTTTGGACTTTGCTATTCCCTCTGCCCAGAAGCCTCTTCCCCCACATACGCACAGGCTCATTTCCCCACTTCATTCCTGCTCAAATGTCACTGCATCAGACAGCCCTCCTCTGCCACTCTCTAAAGGAGCACCTCACGCCACCCTGCTGAGCTTTCGCCCTCTGTTCTGCCTCATTCTTCTTTGCAGCATTTCTGACTACCTGTCACCATCTACTGGGGTTATGGTCTACCTCTCATGAGAAGGAAGTCAAGGACATTGTGTTGTTAGGGTGTGTCATCCCCAGTACCTGGAACAGTGCCCAGCACACAGTAGGCACTCAGTAAAACACTTGTTAAACGTAGAACTAAATGCAATCCTTGTGCATACATGTCCGTGTGCCCGTAACTGTTTACCCAATCCGAGCGTTATTACTTTCTTCTTCTGTGTACCCTCTAATTTGGATCTCACAACTCTCTCATTTTCTCCACGGACTTGGCTCCAAGCCCCAGTGGTTGAGAGGTGTGAGGAGCAGAGTTCACCACCCTTGAACAGGGTGGTCTGAAGGGCAGTCCCACAATTGAGACCTCTCCCTTGTGTGTATGGATATCAGAAACTATGACTCCTCTTTGAACATAACTTCAAAAGAGAGGGCAACCCAGTGGCCAAAGCTAGAACAATTTGAGCAACAAAACAAAACAGCATTGGACTATAAACCAGTGTATAAAATAAACACTCTTAATGCATACTGATGTGAGTAAATGACTAAATAACAAATGAAAAAGAGGAGATAAATTTCCCATGCAGAAGAATTCCAAATAAATTATACAGACATTCTACTCTAAAAGAGGGGAACATAACTCCTCCCAGAGGACAGCAGGGAAAGGGCAGGGGGTGGGGAGGGGTGAATCACTTTTCAGTGGAGAAGCTTGACAAATGACTTTACGGAGGTGATAAAGGTCAACAGCCACAGTGATAAGTGATGTTGTCAATCTGTACTCTTGATATATGTTAAGAATGGCACTCTACTGTTTCCCAAACCCACAACTACAGTCTCATCACGAGAAAACTCTCAGACAAATCCCAATTGGGTGACATTCTGCGAAATTCCTGATCAGGACTCCTCAAAAACTGTCAAGGTCAAGAAAAATAAGGAGAATCTGAGAAACTGTCACAGTGAAGACATAAAGAGACATAACATCTAAATACAATACGTGTCTTGGATCCTAGAATGGAAAAGGGACATTAGGGTAAAAACGAAGAAAATCTGAATAAAATACGGACTTAGGTGATAATGCTATATCCATATCGGTTCACTAATTATAACAAATATACCACACTGATGAGATGCAAATAATAGAAAGAACGGTGTGCGGGAGTAGAAGGATAACAAGGGGACTCTATACTATCTGCTCAATGTTTCTGTAAATACAAAAAAGGGAACCTGCCTGGGTAGTTCAGTCAGTTAAGCACCCAACTTCAGTTCAGGTCATGATCTCACGGTCCATGAGTTCAAGCCCAACGTCAGGCTCTGCGCTGACAGCTCAGAGCCTGGAGCCTGTTTCAGAATCTGTGTCTCCCTCTCTCTCTCTCTGCCCCTCCCTCGCTTATGCTCTGTCTCTCTCTCTCTCTCAAAAGCAAACATTAAAAAAAATTAAAACACTCACATTTAAAAATAAAATAGATTTTAAAAAAGAGAGGAGAGGATGTTAACAACCTCACTACGCTTCAGTCATTTCAAGATAAATAAAGCTCACGTTTCAACAGTTGCTGTACTCTGTTAGGGTAAAACACACAGAGGAGAAGCAATTTGTTTGAGATTCAATTTAAATGGATACTGTCTGTGATTGAGTATCTCTTAAGAAGGAATAGTAAAGCCGGGCATACAAAATTGTTCTGATTTAGACCCTCCGTCTCCACACAACAAGGCCTCCACAATGCACCCAGGGCCTCTACTGGTGGTAAAGTTCCCAGGCAGTGGCCACACAGAGGAGGGGCAGACACACGCGGGGTGCATTTGGGAAATGACAAACTTCCGTGGCTCCGGTCGGTCGTGCTCGGCCCAGCGGTGGTGACCTGCGGGGGAGAGCTGCAGCTGGAGCCTGGCAGAATAAACATGTCCCTCTGCCACTGCACGCTTCTGAGCCCTTTAGGTAAGGAGGACCGTCTGCTGTATGGCAGTTGGTTCGACCCGGGCTCTCTCTCTCCATCGAGTGGGCGGATTCATAAGAGGCCACGGTATATACACAGTGCTTCTATCTACGACTTGTTTACTAAACAACCATGAGTGAATGTATTGTTCCCCAGATGTCACTGATGACTGAAGTCTGTCTTAAACCTCTCGATTAAACAGGAAAGCAAAACATGCAGAACTAAACCAAAGAAGTGAGACGTGGGTTTTATGTGATCAGCAGATTCCCTGACTTAACTTGTCCAAATAGAATGTGAATGTTTCATTGTGTTTGCTTTATCTATTATGCAATTTTAGTGCCATCTAATCCACGAGGCTAGAAAGATGACAGACACTTTGTCCTCTGACCCTCTCAAAAGTAAAGATGCTAAGCATAATGCTTAAAATGAATGTTTACACACAATATAACATGTTCTATCACACAGCAAATAATCCTTAGACCGTTATGTAATCACATGCTTTACTGTTTGGAGGAGGAAAGTGCCATAATTTAAAGTGTAGACATTTATAGCTAAAGGAAGTATCTTGTACAAAGAACCCTGTCACTGTGAAAATATATTTTGAGAAACTTCAATGTTCCTGCTTATAGCAAAGACTTTCCACAAGAAGAAAATTAGGTTTCTGAGCGGCGCCTGGGTGGCTCAGTTGGTTAAGCTATCGACTTCGGCTCAGGTCATGATCTCGCAGTTCGTGAGTTTGAGCCCCGTGTCGGGCTCTGTGCTGACAGCTCAGAGCCTGGAGCCTGCTTCGGATTCTATGTCTCCCCCTCTCTCTACCCCTCCCCTGACCACGCTCTGTGTCTCTGTCTCTCAATAATAAAAAGACGTTAAAAGAAGAAGGAGAAGGAGAAGAAGAAGGTGATTAGGTTTCTTTAGATGTAAAACCCACAGCAGACAAAATTTTGGTCCAAACCGTTTGTCTCAACCTAACTGCAATACTGCATTCCCCTGCTCACTCCTTTGCATGGCCCTGTCCCTTGCCTCCAGTCCTAAAATGGATCTTCAAGAGTCTCTTGCTTTATACAGTTTGTTCCAAATACTCCCCCACTGTCACCAGCGATGGGTCCATAGCGATCTGCAGTGTGGCCCCTCTGTGCTTCTGGAGATGATGCCAGCCCAGGTTAGTGCCTGACTGAATTCTAAAACTCTGTATAGAAAGGAAAATCATATTTTCAAAGCATGTGGTTATAGTAGGTAAGAGTTGTTTTAATCAAGGCTTCGGAGGTTCTTTTTTTTTTAATGTTTATTTATTTTTGAGAGAGACAGAGTGCAGACGGGCTAGGGGCAGAGAGAGAGGGAGACACAGAATCCAAAGCAGGCTCCAGGTTCTGAGCTGTCAGCACAGATGCCGACACAGAGCTCGAACTCATGAGCCCCAACATCATGACCTGAGCCAAAGTTGGACACTTAACCGACTGAGCCACCAGGCGCCCCAAGGCTTCGGAGGTTCTAAAAGAGAGCACCACTACTGCTAAACCAATAAGCCAGAGGGTCTCCTGCAGGGATTCTACGCCCTGGTCAGGGAGCAGCACTCGTCACTCAAGTGGGAATCTCACAGCCCTTCCCATCCAGCCTCCCTCTCCCACCCCGCAGGGCCTGTCTGGTAGTTAGAGCACAAAGGTGGCGGGTCATGAAAATGCATACAAAAGGCATCTGGGCGATATGCCTGATCTCATCCGTGGGCCCCCCTAACCCCCGCTCCAGCCTTCTCCTTGTGCTCTTTACCCTGCAGGACTCCCATCAGCAGCTCCCCTGCCCTCCAGCTCCAGCCAACGAAGAGGCACAGCAAGAGACTGTGAGGCTGTGAGGCGGGAGAAGGCAGAGCTGAGACACTGACGGTCCCTGCTCCTTCCCCGCCGGGCTGCCGTGGACTGGCCTGGTTAGCTGCTGTCAGGCAGCCTCCCCCTCCCCTTGGCTTTCAGGTTGAGGAGCCTTGACTGCTCCTTGCTGCTTCCAGCTCTCGGTTGGCACCGCACCATCTCTTGTTGGTTTCCGTGAACTCTGCCCTCTGCCAGTTACCAAGTGACCGTTTCCCCTGTTCCAATTACCAGTGTGACCGTATCATCTGTTTCTTGTGGAACGCTGATGATACAGATGTCATTTCAAGTACACTGTAGGGGCGCCTGGGCGGCGCAGTCGGTTAAGCGTCCGACTTCAGCCAGGTCACGATCTCGAGGTCCGTGAGTTCGAGCCCCGCATCCGGCTCTGGGCTGATGGCTCAGAGCCTGGAGCCTGTTTCCGATTCTGTGTCTCCCTCTCTCTCTGCCCCTCCCCCATTCATGCTCTGTCTCTCTCTGTCCCCCAAAAAATAAATAAACGTTGAAAAAAAAAATAAATAAAGTACACTGTAGCATGACAAAAACAGGTTATTTTCAAGCTTTTAATATGTTATGGAGCTTCTTAAATCTTTTAGTAATATTTAGTAATATTAACATTTCTTAACATTGTGAATCCAACAAACAACTCCCAGAGAAGGAAAGAGGAATAAATCATATTCCCGAGGGCATGGACCAGCATCACAACCCTTTTGATGCCCTCAGTGTCCCATTACATGCACCAGAACCCTACTAAGTTTCTCCACGCATAGGGACTTAATAAACGAGTGATTTACCCACGGCAATAGGGGTTATAGAAAACACAGGTGATGGCACTGGATTCCAGTGGATCCCTGCATTCTGGAGTCTACCTCACAGATGTCCTTCAGGGTAATCCAGGACCCGGCCCAGCTCTACCTGTGTTGCTGGTCTTACACACCATGGAAATGGATGGCATGGATCAGTGTGAAGTTGGGCTAAGGATTAGCCAGGTTTGAAACCAGATGCTGCAGAGAAGGGCATCAGTAGACTTTCCCTTACGATCAGTAGAGGGCAGGGGAGGGTAATGACAACCTGAGCCAAGGGGGCACTGCTGCCTGATGCGAGGCAAAGGCAATGCAGACACATGACAAGGGTGACACATGGGTGGGCACCACCGATCAATCCCCCAGTGGCAGGGCCAGCTGCGGGGAATCCTGGGGAAGTGCTGCTCTCCCAGAAGCTCTATGGCCTGCAGCCTTGGTGGAAATGCTACACTGGTAGACGATCTTTACGTGCATTCAGTTTTGAGAGAGAGAAAGAGAGAACAAAGAGGTGGCACAAGCAGGGGAGGGAAGAGAGCCACACAGAATTCCAAGCAGGCTCCAGGCTCCGGGCTGTCAGCTCACAGCCTGATGCAGGGCTCGAACTCACAAACTGGGAGACCATGACCTGACCCAAAATTGGGCACTTAACCGACTGAACCACCAGGTGCTCCTGACGATCTTTAGACTCTGGAGACACCAGCTTAACATAGTCCCTGACTAGGCACAGAAGCTTGGAGGCTCAAAAGCACTGAGAGTCGTCCCTATTCTAGAATTCTTCTCCTCTCTCTCGCTCTTCCACCTGCTCCCTCCAATATGAACACAAACACGGCTGGGGGAGATGAGAAGCCATCCTTGCTTCCGGAACTTAAGACAAATCCATACTACTGGAACTTTCCTACACATACACAACGATTTTCCTGAACTGACTTTTTATTCGCTAGATTCTGACTCCTTTTAGCCACTGTTGGGAAGGACTCCTGGGGTCACACTGTAGGCATGTCCTCTACCCCAGAGTGAGCCTTTCCCACCAGACAGTGAGCTTCTCAAGGGCTGCCAACAGTTTCTTAAATTTGCGCACCGGACGCACAATACAGGGGCATGGAGCAGATACACAACAAATGTTTGGCTCATGGGTTGGTCAGTTTCAGTCAGCTGGTGGGAAGCAGAGGAGGTGGAAACTTGATCACATTGTGTTGACTAATGCTCAGGAGATACAGGAGTGAAAAGAAAGTACAGGTATTCTCCCAAGAAATTTCGCGGAGAAATACTAGGTACCTCTTCGATGGCATTCAACACACTTTATTACAATTTATTTGTCTTAAGGTCACTTCCAAAAACCTGTTGGGAGCAGAGCTGGTATCCTGCCTCCCTGTTCTTCGAGACGCAAACAAGTATTTGCTTATCATCAGCACAAAATAAAAATGTGTTCAGTTTTAGTAATTCCCCAATCCTCTCCTTCCCGTCCTCTTTCCCTTTGGTCCACTGTGGAAGTTGACAAATAGTCACCCCCTTCTTGATACTTCCCACCTGAGCTTCTATGACCCCATTCTTTCCTGGTGTTTTCTCCTAGCCCTCTGTATCGCTGCCCCATTTTTCCATCAGTCCTGCAGTATACATACTCCTAGACTTGTTCTCAGCCTCCCCTTCTCTTCCCTTTAAACTTTCTCCGACCCGAACTACTACTACTTAAATGATCTTCTCTATGTGGATGACTCCTGAACAATGATCTCAAGCCCTGACACCTCTCACACAGTCTCATTCTAAGCTCCCAAACTGCCTTCAAGATAAACAAGAAGAAAGTTGGCATGAAGACAGCACATATGTAGGTTGAAACTCTCATCTTCCTTTCAGCTCTTGGAGATAACGGGACCACAGTGAAAAATACAGCTGCAAGTTTAAACAGCAGGGTTTTAGTGCCGGGAGATAGAATGATGGTGGTCTCAGGCCTCACAAGTTGTCCGTGGTGCAGCACACAGAAGTTGGCAGAGAGGTTTGTAATCGGACAGACTTTGTCCCACTCACACTGGCCAGGCCCTTGTATGTTCTCTTTCCTGGATGTTTTGCTGAGGCTCAGGGTAGACTAGCGGGGCCACCTTTTCCCTGATGCCCCACTGGGTCCCAACTACTGCAGTGTTCTGGGCTCTCAACTTGCTCCTGCTCCAGCACTTGGGATATAGCCTTGGGGATTCTAACTCGGCTGCAAACCTGAGTCTATGCTGGCTGGGCTTCCCCCAGAGAATGGTTCTCAGCCTCTTCTCCAGCGAACTTCCCCTTATTAACCTTACATACAGCAGGGCTCTGACCCTCAGGCTGCAAAGAAGGACTGGCCGGACCCTAGATTCCATTTCTAAGAAGTCCTGTTCTGTGTGGTAGGACACTAGACTCATTCTTCTAGCTCCTTTGCCCATAAGTGTATACTGCCCTGAGACTGCTCTCATGACTTTATTTCATTTTTTTTAATTTCTCATTTGAGAGAGAGAGACAGAGAGAGAGAGAGAGAGAGAGAGAGAGAGAGAGAGAGAATGAATCTCAAGCAAGCTCTATGCCCAGTGCAGAGCCTGATGTGGGCTTGATCCCAGAACCCTGGTATCATGACCTGAGCCAGAATCAACAGTTGGTTGCTCAACCGACTGAGCCACCAGGCGCCCAAGATTATTATTATTATTATTATTATTATTATTATTTTTGTATCAGTATTTAGCTTACGTTCTATGGCTCAGACTGCTAAGTTGTTTTCCAGTTGGAAAGAACTCCATTCCCTGCCTCCTTGCAGCCAGGCTGGCCACATGACTAAGTTCTCGCAATGGAATGTGAACATAAGTGAAGTGAGCTACTTCCAGGTTAGCCCTAAAACATGCCATGTGTGCTCCTCCGTGCTCTTTCACTTTCCTGCAAACGGGAACACAGTCAGCTCTGTGATTCAGCACTAAGCATTCAGACCAGGGCAGAGCGCTAAAGGAGCATGATTCAACAGAGTGCAAGGACAAGTTTCTATCAGTAAGGAGAGAAGTACAGAAATCACAAATAAACACCTGGAAATGTTTACAGCACTTTGACATTACTGTGAAATACAAAGTGCGTGATCAGTGGCTCACAAAACACAACTATTGGTTTTTGCTGTATTGGAAAGAAAGAAAACCAGCCTTTAAACAAAGAGAGTTTGAGAAGCATTGCCCTAGTGGATGGTGGGAAAACAAGAAGAAAGGGACCCTTCAAACCCTAAGCACTCACCTCAGGACTGTCAACAACAGAGAAAAATAAACTTCTGTCTTCTTCAAGGCACTGTGTATTGGAAACTCTGCCCAAGAAGCCTGCAGCTCTAGGTGAAGGTGCTGGAATGAAATAGAACGTGAACATGCACTGGCTGTTCCTTCCTTGCAGCTTTTAGCAAAGCATTACAAGAAAGAGATGAGCTCAGGCAAGAATTGTTTGTAAGTAGGTGTACAGGAATGGACACCATCTTGAAACTGGGGGATTAGGAAAGTTAACTGCTTCTGTGACCCCAGAGAGCAAAAGATGGTATCACCACTCAGAGCCTTTCTTGAAGGTCTGTCAATAAGATGTTCCAGTAAAGCAAAGGAAGACAGGCCTACAGTAAAGATCAGAGTAAAGGTGCACCATCCTGCCCATGGCTATGTTTTAGAGGATCTCAAGGTAGAGACCAAAGAAGGGGGAAGACAGAGGTGGGCCAAGCACAGAAGGTAGGAAATAAGGCAAGCTTAAGAACCTGGTCAAGAACCAAGCGGATGTGGTAACTGGTTAATGGAACAGACCAGAAAGCCAGGGAACTTTTTAAGGTATTGTATTACCACAGCTGGGCCTGGAAAGGCCCCTGTTCACTCTTCCCCAAGAAGCACACTCTCCCACACCCATTTCAGATACGGCCACAGACGGACAAGGAAGAAACTTCACAGGAAACAAAGTCAAAGTCAGGGTCCTTGTGAGGCCTCTCCTGGAGAGCAAACGCAGGGACCACCCACAGAATTACCCCACCGCCAGGGCAGAGAGCTTTTATTCCTGCCCAGCACGGCTTCATTCTTTTTATGCACCTGTGACTGCTGCGTGTCTCCTGTTCTTCTGAATGGGAGCTTGTTTTATTTTTAGGTGGTTTTCTTGTCCCTCCTCCTCCATCATATACCAGCTGTTGGTCAGTCAGAATAAAGAAAGAAAGGAACATTCTATGACGAGTATATAAAAAACAGAGATTAGATAAGAAAAGGCCACACCAGGGGCGTCTGATAAACTAAACCCTTTCAAGGAAAGCATGGGGGGCCATGTCACATAGGAGGGGCTGGGTAATAATGGGGAAGGAGCGGAAGCTTCAGCATCAGCTGGACCTGAGTCAGATGTAGACTCGTCACGCTCACAAATGGCTCTAACCTGGCACACCGATGATGCAGTCAGAGCCTTTTCCTTTCTCTATAAAAATGGCACCATAACTACAGTGATTGTATGGGGTTGGTGAAGGATTAAATTAAAGCAATGTTTACAAAGTGATTGGCAAGATGCCTAGCACATAGGAAGTAATACAATGGCAAATAGTACTTCCTAAGAAAGTCAGATAACTCAAATTTTCTTAAAAAAATCAATGGAATATACAGCCAGCATTCTGGAAGTTTAACTGTTTGTGCTCTAACATCTCAATTTAACAACGAGTGATGACAAAGTCATCCTACATCTACCCTAAAATAACTACAGGCCAGGAACGAAGTTCTCCCTGCCTGAGAATGTGCCCAGTGCTGCGGTGACTAGGCTTCAGGCACTGCCACCTCCTTCTGCTGCTGCCCGAGACAGAGCAGGGAGGCAGGGATGGAGAAGGAGGTAGAGGAGGGAGAGCAGAGACACCACGGTGTGGTAAAAGAACCCAGACTTCACGTCTAGGTTCAAACACCAGCAGGTGAGCAGATGAGCAGAGTGGACAAAGAGCGTGGCTCCCATTGCAAACATCATGCTCAGCAGTGGGAAACTGAGAGCCTTTCCTCTAAGATCAGGAACAAGACAAGTAGCCTCTGGCCACTTCTTCTCAACATAGTACTGGAAGTCGCAGCCAGGGTAATTAGGCAAGACAAAGATATGAAAGGCATCCACATGAGAAAAGGGGAGTAAAATTGTGTCCATTCACAGATGACATGATCTTATACACAGAAAACCCTAAAGGTTGCACGCAAACACAAACACACACAAAAATGTCGGGACTAATAAGTGAATTCAGAAAAATTGCAGGATACAAAATTAACACACAAAAATCAATTGCCTTTCTATACACTAACAATGAACAATTCGAAAAGGTAGTTAACAAAACATTCCCATTTACAACATCAAAAAGAGTAAAATACTGAGCAATAAACTTAACTAAAGAGGGAAAAGACTTATACACTGAAAAGTACAAAACATCAATAAAAGAAATAAGAGACACAAATAAATGGAAAGACATGCTATGTTAACAGAAAGGAAGCCTCAATATTGTCAAAATGTCCATACTATTCAAAGTGATTTAAAGATTCAGAACTATCCCTATCAAAATCTCAGTGGCATTTTTTTTAATCCTAAAATTAATATAAAACACAAAGGACCTCAAATAACCAAAACAATCTGGAGAAAGAACAAATTTGGAGGCTGCATACTTTCTGATTTCAAAAAGTATTACCAAGCTATAGTAATTAAAACAGTATGGTACCAGCAAAAAAACAGACATCTAGACCAACAGAACAAAATAGAGAGCCCAGAAATAAATCCATGCGTGTATGGTCAACTGACCTTCAATAAGGGTGCCAAGAATACACAATGGGGAAAAGACAGTCTCTTCCACAAATGGTGTTGGGGAAACTAGATGTCCACATGCAAAGGAGCATGGCTTCTGGAGCTACATGGCCTAAGTCTGAAGTCTTGTTCACCAGCAAGCTAATTAAGGGATTTCCTCATCTGTAAAATAGGGATAATAATAGTATCTAATTTCTAAGACTGTTGGCAGATTTAAATCTGACACTTAGGATTCATTCCTTTACAGCCATTATCAATAGGGCCTTGGGAAAGTTACTTAACCTCTCTGACCCTCCATTTCCTCTGGTGTAAAGGGGAGACAAGCTCTACCTTGTTGGGCCACTGGGTGATTAGGACAAAGTGAATGAAATAGCCAATGGAAAGACCTCAGCCCACTTCCAGGTCCAGAAGAAGTGTTCAAAGTGAGTTCACATCTCTTCCCATTTGATCCTGTGGTGAGATGGGCAGGGTAGCATTCTCCACGTTCCAGAGAAGAAAACTAAAACTGGGACAGACTGATTCTCTCTCACCAGCACTCATCCTTCTGGCCCAGGGTCCTTGGACCACACTGACTAATGGAGCCCTTTTTCGGTACTTAATTCTATGCCCCCATGAGACATGAAATATTCAGGTTTGCTCTCCATAATGACATTAATGCCTCTTGCAAACATTTACTGATTCTAGAAGAAACAGAATATGATTATGGTAAACAGCAACAAAATTTGTAAGCATACCTCTACTTATAAGTTTTGACAAAAGCTTATGGGAAACAGTCCATACCATGAAATGAAAATGACAGAATAAAACTCTAAATACATAACAAAAAATAGCAATGATTAGTCAGTTTGCCTGTTTCAGAGAAAGTTCAGAAAAACAAGCAACTGGATTTACCTCTAACACCCTGAATGATCTAACTTAAGAAACACCTTCTCCAACAGCATTGTACTTTCCCCGTCAACACAATAGAGTCTACCATTTGAACTAGACCACAGAATTCAATCATCTGACTTGTAAGAAATTAGACTGGAAATTAACTGAGAGAGACCAGTAATGACCTAGTCCTGTGGACATTCATTTTCTTTTCCCTCTGTTAGATATCCATGGAATTCTCATACATGGAGAGTTACAAACATGTAATGGGTAAGTTCCACTGTCCTATCATAGTGAATTCTACCCAACCATTGATTCTTCTCATCCCTGTCCAGTTAACATTTCCTCAGTGTTCATTATATGCAGAAGACAGGCAAAGATGTACAAACACGTACAAGGATGTCAAATGGGAGCGCCTGGGTGGCTCAGTCAGTTAAGCATCTGACTCTTGATTTCAGCTCGGGTCATGGTCCCATGGTTCATGAGATCAAGCCCCATATTGGGCTCTGCACCTGACATGGATCCTGCTTAAGATTCTCTCTCCCTCTCTCTCTCTGCCCCTCCCCAACTTGCATGTTCTCTCTCTCTCTCTCTCTCCAAAGATAACTTAAAATTATTTAAAAAGAAAAAAAGAGGTCAAATGCCCGCAGGAAGCTCGTAATCTAGAGCAGTGGGTGCCTTACCCAGGGCTAATCCTCCATACACCCCTGCCCCAGGACATCTCCCAATACCTGCAGACATTTATATGGCAGACGCAACTGGGAGTGCTACTAGCATCCAGGGATGCTGCTACATATGCTACAAGGTACAGGACAGCCCCCACAACAATGAATTGTGCAGCTAGAATGTCAGCGGTGCCAAGGTTGAGAAACACCAATCTAAAGGGTGAGATCAGAACTGGAAGTGTAGTACTTCCATGAGTTGAATATGGTGTGAGCTATAACAGAGACAAAAGTGAAGGGCTCTCAGATTGACATTTAAATAGGCAAACGAAACTCAGTGTTGGCAAAGGTAGAGGGAAAATGGCATGTCCTTAACATACTGGCGAGAATGTAAATTGATCCAACTTCTGGGGAGTGCGATTTGGCAATATGTTATCAAAAGCTTTGTTTATACTATTTCGATCTTTGCTTTCATTCCCATCTTCTTCACGCTTCCTTTGCTTTCTCTTTTCTCTTCCTTCCCCAGAACTGAGGGGTCAGCTTGTGAGGGAGAATGCAGTAGGATGAGAGGCAGTTTGGGGAGTGGCACCAAGGCATGGGCAACATGTTAGGGAGCAGCAGAGACTGGTGAGCAAAGGGGCTGGAGGCTGATAACAAAGCTGCTTAGGCGCATGGGTTAGCAGGCCTGGCAGCCAAGGACAAGAGGCCGTGGGGACAGAGTCAGGCACAGAGGAGGCAGCGTGGCCTTTGTGGTTGGGCCATGGGCAACTAAGAGTAAAATGCTGTAAAAACAAGTAAAATGTAAGTAAAAATAACGAAGATAAGCTTCAGTAGAAGCTAGACACAAGTTTCTAACTGCCAGAGAATATACGTACAAAGATATAAAGGGGTAAAAGTAGAAAGATCCCTGGGTGTTGGATTGGAGTTGGAGTATTTGTTATGAATTCATGATTTTATAACATATGGCCTAATGTAGACAAACTGACGAATGTATATGCGTGCATATGTATATACATATATTTCCTAGCTCCGTCCAAGAGGTCTAAAACAATGACACTCCAGTAACAATGGGCACATCAATCGTCCATATCTTAGTTTCTAAATACCATTCTTTACCAAAAGGGAGACTAACTAGGTCAGGGAAAGTACAAAGTAAGCCTGGAATATCTCGTGGTACCAGAACATTTTAAAATGCTCGGTGAATAATGGGGAGATCAAAAGGACACAGGAGCCAGCTTCGAGGGGCTTCCACTGGTCAAATGAGGACCATCTGAGCATCAAAATAAATAATGATGGTAACAGATTTCAACATTTTGGATACAAAGGGAATCCATGAATGCTTTCTAACATAAATGAGTAAATACAGGAGGGAGAAAGAAAATTCTTCCTTACAGTATAATGCCAATGAATAAACGTGGGAGTGATGGAAATACAGAATCACCATGTGGCAACTTTCACAGAGGTGGCTGATTCAGGCAGAAGTCATCAGTGACCGGTTATGCCGTAGGTGGAGGTTTAATGAGGAACAGGCTATTAACATAACCTCAGAATACTTCCCCACAAACACCAATAAATCTCAAAGAAAGAAGTGGTGAATTTAAGGTGAGGAGAGCAGGCAGACACCAACATAAGCAGGTGCTCAAGGCCAATATTCCAGCAGCAAGAGTTTGACATGGTGTACCTTCCTTTTTTTTTTTCTTCCTTTATTTATTTTTGAGCGGCAGAGAGAGAACGAGCAGGGAAGAGCACAGAGAGGGAGGGAGGGAGGGAGAGAGGGAGGAAGAGAGGGAGGGAGAAAGAGAGAGAATCCCAAGCAGGTTCCACACCATCAGCACAGAGCGTGATGCAGGGCTCAAACCCACGAACTGTGAGATCATGACCTGAGGGAAGTCAGAAAGTTAACCAACTGAGCCACCCAGGTGCCCCAACATTGTGTCCCTAATGTGATGCACCAAGAAGAGCAAAGTCCTGCCAAGGTCACATGACCTGAGTCTGGTTCTGAAGAAACACGTGCTAGACCCAGCTGGAGAATCACCCTACAGCATGTAAGACCTGTACAAATGCAAGGATCTTAGGAACAGATTAAGTCTGAGGAAGTATTCCAGAGGAGACACGACAAATAAATGTAATGTGTATCCTAGATAAAGCAAGAAAAGAGTGATCTGGGGGATGGCTGAAGAAATATGAGTGGGCTCTGTAGACTGGATGGTAGAGTTGTACCGACATCAATTTCCTGATTTGGTGTTACAATGATTAATTTTGCGTGTCACCATAACTGGGTTAAGGGATGCACAGATAGCTGATAAAATATTACCTGAGTGTGTCCCTGAGGGTGTTTCCGGAAGAAATTAGCACTTGAATTGGTGAACTAAAGATCGCCATCACCCAATGTGAGTAGATGTCATCTTCCATTGACAGAAGAAGGGGGAATCTTCCCTGTTGCTTGAACTGGGATTTATATCTTCTCCTGTCCCTGGACATCAGTGCTTCTGATTCTCAGGCCTTCAGACTCAGACTGAGTTACACGACCAGCTTTCCTGGTTCTCCAGATTGCAGATGGCACGTTATGGGACTTTTCGGCCTCTAGGACCCTATGAGCCAATTCTTATAATAAACATCCTCACCTACATCTATTTATATCCTATTGGTTCTGTTTCTTTGGAGAACTCTAACCAATTCAAATGCCATGGGGATATAGGATATGATTATACTTATTTTCTCTTTGTCAGACCCATGTGACCCCAGGGAAAGGGCCCCCATTCAAAGGACTAACCTACTAAAAATCAACCAGGGCAGGAGGCACGTGAGTCAGTGAGTTCTGTAAGTGGTCTCTTGTTTTGGTCTTCAATAACCAGTTACCGGCAAGGGCGTAACTTTGGATTTCTTTAGCTCTCCTTGGGGAGTGAATGCCTCTGACTGACTCCACTGCCCACCTTTGACTTAGATGATCGGAATCGATCTGGGAGCAGCTCCAGAATTTCTGTAGAGGAGGGGCTTTGGGGCAGCTTATCTGTAACGGGAGACCAAGGAAGCCTCAAAGCTTCATTTACAAAGCAAGCACACTGCTTTTGTGTAGATTGCCTGTTTGTTTGGAGGGCCTTTGGGCAAACGGGTGGCACTTACACAGAGACTAAGGTGCCCTCCAACCCAGCCCTGCTACCTGCCAAGCCATCCCTGATGATGTCACAGAATCTGCACAGGGCTAAGTCAAGGCCAGGGCCAGGAGCACCTCCTGGAGGTGAAGACACAGGACTAGTTGATGAGTATTTAGGGGGGCTGACTAACATCTTTAGAAAGGGGTGGGGCAGGCTATACTGGGCAAGTCGTTTTCCAGAGTGACACCTAGTCTGGCCCAGCCTAAGGTGTATGAATGATTCACACTTAAGGAGAGGAGGCAAGGTCCATGGGAGCTGGGTGACGTCAGGGGTCACAGGCAAGGAAGGAGTTTAATGTACCAGGCAGCAGGACGGGAGGAGAGGGGTCAAGTGCTGCAGAGGCAGGGCCAGCAGATGAAGGGAGAAGAGGAATAAGGAGAAGGACATCAGCCTCAAGAGTGAAGAGGGACAGGTGCAACCCAGGAAATCAGGACCCTCCTTTCGTTGGGCACTACTGGCCTGGCCCACCAGGCAGATCAGGCAGAGCACCACACATCTTTCAGAATGAATTCAATAATTAGCTTGTCTGTGGGGTGGAAATGCCTTGAGTTGGTGCAGTGCTTTGCAGAGCGAACCGTAGACACCTAAGTTAGCAAGAAGGCACATGCCAGTGAGGATGGCATCAGGCACCCCAAGTCCATGTCTGGTGATTGGGTGGCCATGCTCTTCTGACTCACTGGTTGGTTAGCTAGCTCTGTGTTTTTGTCTACCAAGAACTGAGATGAGCAGACCGTACAGGTAATACTAAGAGGGAATTACTGCTTCTTCGGAACTCTGCCCTGTGCCTTCGATCACACAGTGTTAGGTCATCTCAGTCCTGAAATTTGTGTTCCCCATAGCACAGTTTCGCAACCTCTGGCAGGATTTCCTCCGTGAAGTCTCATTCGACGTGGGAGGGCAGGAGAGAAGGCTCCGGAGGGACTGCAGCAATGAGCACTTAGCACACCCAACACCCGTATGGAGACCCTACCACCCCCATGCAGCCTGCCTAGGGTGTCCCACATCTGGAGGCCCTGCCTCTTTAATTCCAACGTTTATGTGGTCCTCACAGGCACAAAGCTCTTTCACAGAGACGACTTAACGGCACCCACAACACATGCACGTAGGTAGAAAAGGAATTATTATCCCTGTTATGTAAATGAGAAAACTGATTCAAGGATGACAGGCGATTTATCCAAGGTCACAAGACCTCACAAAGTGGAACTGGGACTAGAACCAAACCCATGTTCTCCAACTACCTAACTCGGTCAACTCTCAGGGCTTCTGCAGACAGCACCCCGCCCCTCACCTCCACCTCTCCCATCCTTGGCAGGACTAAGTTCCAGGGGACTCCTCCACATACATGCAGAATCCAGGATGAGGAACAAATGATCAGCAAGGCCAAAGAGGAGGAGGCTCAGTGCCTGCAGGAGGATGGAAAGAAGAACAAAGGACCCAGGAAGGAAGGAAGCAAGCAAGGAAGTGGGTGGAACATCTCTAAGTCACCTACAGCTCGGGAATCTCTGTTGGCACTCTCGCCAGAACAACATGCGTTTGCACCCACGTTTAGACAAATATCAGTCTTGGAGGAAAAGATGGCAACCATCATTTAAGGAGCACTTCCTGTATATCAGGCACTCTGCTGAGTGCTTTCTCTTCTAATTTTCGGAGGTGGACATAATCTTCACTTTTACAGACAAGGAAATTAAGGCTTAGAGAAGTGAAGCAAGTATCCAAGGTCACAAAGCCTGGCCAGGAACAAAGGCTGGTCTGACGGCAAAGCCCTGCTCTTTTCCTTACACCACATTAATAATGCCTTGGGCCCCCGGCTCTGCCATTTAGAAGCTTGCAATCAGACTTAACCACTCTGTTGGGTATAATCACAGACCAGAAAGCATTCTGAACTAATGTACACTCCAAGGAGAATGGCTAATAGGTAATTTGAGTTCTAGTAATTCCCATTTGAGTTACAGCAATTCCCCCTGCCCCACCCCAAAGAAATAAGAGGTTGGACTTAAGTTATGGTGATTTCTGCCCCCTCATCAAAAAGATGGAAAACATGGGAGCAAAGCAGTCAGCCTTGGGCATGTGTGCAAGACTTTGAGCAGGATGTGCCTCGACTGCTGCCTGGCTACACTTCTGTGTGCATCTGTCCTGTGTGTGGGTTTTGGAAAAATGAGGGA
Organism: Lynx canadensis; assembly: GCF_007474595.2. Taxonomy (NCBI): domain Eukaryota; kingdom Metazoa; phylum Chordata; class Mammalia; order Carnivora; family Felidae; genus Lynx; species Lynx canadensis. The sequence goes on from NC_044310.1 coordinate 71,134,696, forward strand.
AAGTATGAACATGTTATAGACTCTCAGATAGGTTCATGACAGAAACAATCACGTGTTTTTATGTCTTCTGAGATCAGTCTTCATTCATAGAAACCACAGGCATATCTGTTCTACCAAACATCCTATGCAACAACCAGATACCTAAAATAGATCTGCCGTAACATACAGGGGCTGGTAGCTGATTTATGCATTTGTCAGATTTAGAAGACAGGATGTGTCATTTATATTTAAATCAAAGCCACAAAGTTTTAAATGTGAAAGATGAAAAAAGAAAACAAAAAATGTGCCCAAATGATCTACTTTTCTAGTTACGCAGTAGTGACGGTCAATAGAAGATATGGCCAGCAGCTTAGAAGTCCAGATCTAACATGTCCTAGTACACGATACTAGCTCCATACAGTCTCAAGGCACAAGAGACAACTCTGGAAGCTTATCTCAAGTACATAAACCTCACTGGCAGGATTTGTTTGCTGGTCTTTTTAGAATGGTCCTGTTTGTTTAGATAAGCATGATGTTAACAGAGCCAAAGTTGTGTGTTTCTAACTGTATAACTTCTAGTTGAAAAAATTCTAACTCACTGGACTCAGACCACACAAAATTGGGTCCCAAGTTTCAGGGAAAGCAGGGTTAGCAACTACTGATAGATTGTTCACCAGAAAGTGCAACAACTCTCCTTAACAATAAAAAAGTCCATGCATTGATGAAACGCCATGCAATGCATAGACTAATAACTCGCTGGTAAAGAAGAGATCACCTGTTTGTAGCTGGCATTTACTTCATCATCCAACTCATTAAAAAAAAACAACAACAACATAAGTAGTTACCCTAAGAAGCTAAGTGGCCCTTAACTTTTAAAGTAACATTCCAAGACCAGGTAATACTCTGGGCAGCAAAGGAGTGAGGAGGGAGAAATGTGTTGCAATGACAATAACAAATGACAGGGACATATTTTGTGGAAATTACTCAGTTAAAAATTGCTTTTGAGGCCCGTTTTAATGATTACCTTTATAAGACTAAATTGTGTGCCAATATTCAGTCACTACTCCAATTACAAGTTGAGAAACTTCTAAGCAATTTTGGGTAGTCACAACTTGCTCAGGGAAAGCAATAAAGTAACATTGCTACAGAACAAAGCACTTTTGTCTTCCGTTGGTGAGGGGGATCACGGGGACCTTCATTAACTCACCAAGCACCACCCCCCCACCCCCCCACCCCCAGTGTTACCAGTTTGTTAATAGCAACGATTGCACGAATCTTTACGCCTTGCAGACTTCGAGCTTTATCCTGCCACACCGTCGTCCCGGGCGTTAACCCGAGGCTTAAAAAGGTTAAATCCCTGGGCTCCACGGGAAAAACTCAGTTCACCATCAAGGGCTGTGAGGCTGGGCTTGGAAAAGCAGCACCTGTGCCAAGGCAGAGCGAAGCCTGCGTCGCGCTCCCGGCGCCCAGCCCACCAGCCCACAGCACATGCAACGCGGATCCTGCATCCCGGTTGCTTTTCACCCCCAAGACAAAAAGTGGGGGCGGGCAAGATGCGCCACCCGGAGTTTGTCCCAGGTGCTTGGAGTAGGTTCGGGGCCCGGCTGGACGCCAGGCAAACCCGAAAAGCCGCGTGCCGGGCCCGGCGGAGGTGCGCCTCGGCCTCCCCAAGCGCGCCCCGGCCACCCCGGCTCCGGGAACCCTCCCCGCGCCCGGCGCCCGCACTCACCGCTCACGCTTGCCCGCCGCCGAGCCCGGGAGCGGGGGCCCTTGCGGCTGCTGCATGCCCTCGGGGCCGAGCGCAACGAGGCGACCGGGTGCCGGGCTCCGGCCGGGAGCGGGGAGCAGTGAAGGTTTAGACGGGCCGGCCGCGGCGCCCCTCCTCTCCAGCGGCAGCTGCTACACGCCCGGAGCCCGAGGAAAGTTTGGCGGAGCGAGGGGTGGCGCCGAGGGGGCGGAGGGGCCGCGTCCCCGCCCTGCCCGGTCCTGCCCCCGGCGTCCGACTGTTCCCACGAGAGAGCGCCCCCCACCGGCGAGGCACGGATCGGCGCACAGGGGCTCTCCTACAGATGCCCTTGTGCCTGGGACTGGTCCCCAGGAGGGTGGCCGGCCTGGAGGAGTGATGGTGCCCACTAGAAGTCCGCTAGGACCCACAGGGCTTACAGAGCCATATCTCGGAGCCCGGTATTAAAGCGCTGTCTCTCTGTCTCTCCTCGCTCGTCGGGGAGAGATATGTTTGGAGTGGCTCTGGGTAAGTGCAGCCCACACCCACCTTCCCAGGGGAGGCCGGCTCACTGCCAGGCCAAATGCTTGCTCTAAAACTTGAACCTCAAAACTACCCCAGGGTGCGGGCAACCCCCAGAGGCCCAGGATGTTCGTGTGTATCTGGCCTGGAGCCTTTCCTAGGCACCTTTTTGTTGAAACAGGAAATTTAAAAACAAAAAAAAACCCAAAAAAAACCAACTTAAAGTTCTTATAAGAGGCTTCTTAACCTCCTGGGGTAAATAGTCCTGGGTACTTTGTTTTTCAAAGCTGAAATATAAAGCCACCACTGACCCACCTTTGGTAAAGAAAGATGCAAAGTAAAACAATGTCCTCAAGACTTTGTTCTCTCTGCACTCTGCAAAGTAAAACAAAGTCACAGACTTGCTGAAAGTTGGACCTTCCTGGTGACCTCACCAGAGAGAAATACTGTGAGGTCCTTCCTACTCATGCTTCAGAACCTTGGGAAACACTGACAGCATGTGCCCAGATATCTTCTTGTAGCCCTTGGCCATTCATTCATTCGTTGTTCATTCAACGTTGATATTGGGACTTCCTGTATGTCAACTAGGAACCATATCCTAGAAGACAAACTATATGGTAACCTGCCCCCTACCATCAAAGAAATTCTTTCTCTGAAGATAATGTTTTGTTTGTTATGGGATGAACCTCATCCCATAGGGCATGACATCCTCTGTACCTCAAATCTTCACAGGGATATGGCTAAATTTTGGTTGACATGTGCAGAGTACTCTTGCTTCACTTGGGTGTTCAGAAAATTCCTGTGTTGCCTTGCAGATGAATGGTATAGGGAGGGCTACAACTTGCAAAGCTAGTGTTAAGAAAGATCCTGTTTACTGGAATAAGCAAAAATGTGGCAGATGATATATGAGAACAAGGTCAGGGGAGTGAACAGCTCAACTCCAACAGCACAGAGCTGAAAGGGCAACCACCAGCACCTAGTAAATGCTAATGTGTCGTGTGTTGAGTGAGTAAGCCCTTGTAACCCTAAACTGGCAACTGTAAACACCAGTTAAAGCCTTCTTTTACTGGAAATTTTTTCCAAGTTCCAAACAATTTAATTAGCAAAGGCACCGGGGAAACATAAATTATGTTGTAACTTGGGAACTTCCTGAACTTGAGCATTGGAAAGGAGAACAGGGATTCTGTAAAGCCATATGTGATTACCTTTAATGCATGAGTCCTAAAAAAAAAAAAAAAAAAAAAAAGGAGAAGGATTATGGTTAGCTGTTTTTGCAAAAGGAACCAGACATTCTAGCTAGATGATTTTTTTTTTTTTTTTTTTTTTTTTTTTTTTTTTACAAATGTGGGTCAGGTCTGAGGGGAAGGCAAGAAAGTGAGCCAGAAAAGAAATGCAGAGGGAAAGAGGCTGGGAGAACATCCAGCTTGTAGACCTATGGGCAGGAACAGGACAAAAAGGGGACAAGAGGCAAAGGACAAGTAAAAAGAGACGTGTGGCCCCAAATTCTCATTTTTAGAAAGAAGCCAGAACCTTCTTTAAGTCTTTGTAGGGTCTATGATATCTCACTTCTCTACCAAAATGTTTTTATTAGTAAAACTAAAGCTGACATCAAAAATGACAAACGTCAAGCCTGAGGGTATACTTGGCCTTAAAGATCACAGGCTAGAAAGTCATTCAAAACTTTTTCAACAAACATTTGCTGATCAGCTTCCTATGTTCAGAGTGTTGTGTTTTGTGTTCCTGGAGATACCAAAATGTATAACATTGTTTCTATAAGGGGAAGAGAGGTGCACTCCACAGTGCTTGATGGAAAGGAATTGTGATGGCTGAAGGAGCAATTATTGCCTTGGAGAAGCTATGTCCACCAGCGTCTCCTTGGCAGGGAATAAATGCTGCAAAATAAATACATGAACAAATAAAACTAAAAACCCAGCCTGCCCCCTCGTATAGTGAGAAGCAACACCACAAGACTCAGGCAAGACTTCTCCCCCTCGGGTTTTATGGAAAGAGGCCCATGTTCCTCTGCCCCCTACTTGCTTTGGACCTCTGATTGCATGGGCAGGAATTCACAGACTGTCCTTCTCAACTTTTTTTTTTTTTTTTTACAGTCTGAACTGAATCTCTGTTAAATTTTGCTCATCTGTACTAATTAGCAATGAAGCTGCCTACAGCAGGTGAATAATGTGAGAAAGTGAAGGGCAACTCTAACGTGAGAGATATAAGTGGTACCTGAAATAACAGTTAGCTAGAAGGTTCTGAGGAAAGCCTGTGCAAAAGCAAGGTGATTGCCCTGTAGAGTACTCATCAATTGCATGTAACTCCAAGTGGAAAGCAATAAAGAGTCACAGAAATAGTCAACAACTACCAAAAAATTAAAAATCAAACTCATTTAAATTGGGCAAACCATCTCATATGACTTATGTGAATCATTCAAAAATAATCCTTAGATTTTCATCTCATCGCTACTGAGTTCTGCATATTTTTATGCTTCAGAAAAGAGTAACCAATTTTGAAAACAAAAGTCATGATGGGAATCTTGTAGCAAAAATGAAAATATATTATAAAAACATAACAACTAGGGTGCCCCTGGACCCAGATTTCTTTCTTTTCTTTTCTTTTTTTTTTTTTACTTTCTCTTTATTATTTTTTAATTTACATCCAAGTTAGGTAGCATATAGTGCAACAATGATTTCAGGAGTAGATTCCCTAATGCCCCCTACCCATTTAGACCATCCCCCCCTCCCACACCCTCTCCAGTAACTCTCTGTTCTCGATATTTAAGAGTCTCTTATGTGTTGTTTCCCCCCTCTCCTGTTTTTGTATTATTTTTGTTTCCCTTCCCTTATGTTCATCTGTTTTGTATCTTAAAGCCCTCATATGAGTGAAGTCATACGATATTTGCCTTTCTCTGACTAATTTCGCTTAGCAACTGACTAATTTTGCTTAGCATGTGGACCCAGATTTAAACCTGTCATCCAGGCATAATTCATTTGCAAAAGCAGCCTACTTCTGTTGATTAAATTATATGGTGAATTTAATTAATAATTAAAACAATATGGCACTGGTATAAAACTAGAGAGACAAAACATTAGAGAATAGCTATCCCGTATAGAGATCATAGTAAGTATAAAAATGTTTATATTTGAAGAAGTTGGCATCCTAAATCAGTAGGAAAGGGAAGGCTTGTTCAGTCAATTGCCCTACTATAATTCATTGACCTTTGGGGAAGAAATAAGGTTAGATGCTTATCAAAGTAATTCTCGTATGCATGAAAGAGTTTGTTAAAAAGGAGAAAGAATCGGGGCGCCTGGGTGGCGCAGTCGGTTAAGCGTCCGACTTCAGCCAGGTCACGATCTCGCGGTCCGTGGGTTCGAGCCCCGCGTCAGGCTCTGGGCTGATGGCTCGGAGCCTGGAGCCTGTTTCCGATTCTGTGTCTCCCTCTCTCTCTGCCCCTCCCCCGTTCATGCTCTGTCTCTCTCTGTCCCAAAAATAAATAAACATTGAAAAAAAAATTTTTTTTTAAAAAATAAAAAAAAAGGAGAAAGAATCATAAAACAATTAGAAGAAAATAAAGATTAATATTTATTTGATTTCAAGTTTATGATGAACTTTTTTTTTTTTAAGACAGAGCAGGTGGGGAGGGGGTAGGGAGAGAGAGAAAGAGAATCTTAAGCAGACTCCATGCCCAGTGCAGAGGCCAATACCGGGCTTGAACTCATGACCGTGAGAGATCATGGCCTAAGCTGAAATCAAGAGTCAGATGCTTAACCGACTGAGCCACCCCAGTGCCTCTGTGATGAACTTTTTTAAACATAAGAGCAAGGGAAGAAATCACAGAAGAAATTAACTAACTTGACTGCATGCAAATTAAATACTGCCACACATAATAAAATAGTCCTGTAAATTTAAATTTAAAAATCAAACTAAAAACTAGGGGAAAAAACTATTTGCGACATAGGATAGATGAAAGGTTAACACTCTTCCTACATTACTTACTGAGATGGAGAGGCATGTAAAAAACTAAACGATTAACATCAAAACAAAAATAAGTCAAGTGTATGGACACATGGAAAAGAAGAAATACAAATGACCAAAAATATATGAAGATACATTTCAACTGATCTAATAGTAAAACAGGTGTAAATGAAAATGGGATACTACTTGTCACCTACCCAATGGCAAAGGTTTTTGATTATAGAGATTGCCAATATTAACTAAGGTATAAGAGAAATGGGTAACTTCAGGTGGGTTGGTAGGAATACAAATTGGGGAAATTTTTCTGGTGGACAATTTGCAATATAGTATATTCCATTCATTCTCAGAAATACATTTTTTTTCACATTTTAATATCTCTAAACTGAGATGTGTTTTACAATCACTGTCAGCCAGGCAGCAGTTGTGATTTCGTTGCCATTGGCTGCCTAGATGAACCAAGTTTTGAAGACTGGATGTCAGCTGTTGGAAGAAATCCCAGAGCAAAGACTGGAGCACATTTTAAAATAGGCTGCTTCCAAATGCTTCTGATGCACTCAAGCCAAGGACCACACAGAGTCAAAAAGTGACTCCAAAGAATGAGGAAGTTTAGGAATGAATACCTTGGCCAGGGTTTTTGCTTCTCCTTTCTGGATACACAAGAATAAACATATAAGCTAATTATGTCTTTACATAAGTCCAGAAAATTCTTTCAATAATTATAAAAATAAAAGGTATAAGTGATAAGAAGGCATTGTGTTTAATTGGAATCATTTTCCTTTTTAATATCACATAAAATAATGGTGCACATTACAATTTATGGGATTTGGGGTATGATGAATTATGATGTATCAAGAACCCATACCATTTGTTCACACTATTTGACCCAGCATTCATACCTAGAAAGTTATCCCAAAGACACCCTGGAAGCATGCAAAGATTATAATATAAATACAAACATTTCAGCATTATTTATACACCCGATATGTTAAAAGCAACCTAAAAGTCTAACCTAAAAGCTCAATAGGAAACTGATCAAATGAATTATCATATACCCATATGACTGAATGTTATCCAGCCTTAATAATTATGTTCTCAAAGAATATATAATGACATAGATACTCATCATTTCATATTAAATTTTTTTAAAAATTTTTTTTAACGTTTTTATTTATTTATTTATTTATTTTTGAGACAGAGACAGAGCATGAACGGGGGAGGGGCAGAGAGAGAGGGAGACACAGAATCGGAAGCAGGCTCCAGGCTCTGAGCCATCAGCCCAGAGCCCGACGCGGGGCTTGAACTCACGGACCGCGAGATCGTGACCTGAGCTGAAGTCGGAGACTTAACCGACTGCGCCACCCAGGCGCCCCTCATATTAAATTTTTTAATGTGCCTATTTTATTTGAGTTTTCTTATTTTTGCTTTACTGAAGCAAAATTCGCATAACACGAAATGAACCATTTTAAAGTGAATAAACAACCCAGTGGCATTTAGTACATTCCGTGTTGTGCAACCACCATTTCTGTCTAGTCCCCAAACATGCCTGCCACCCCCAAAAGGAAACCCCATACCCATTACATTTCATATTAAATTTTTATAAAAAGCAGGATACAAAACTATTTAACTAAATCTGTTTTCTTCTTTTGAAAACATGAGTTTGCCTGTATGAAAGAAAAACTACCACAAATAAATACCCCTATATGTTAATTATAGATATTATAGGCAGGTGAGATTACATACATTTTTTAAAACACTTTCCTGTAGTTTCAAAGTTTTCTGCAATGAACATATATAACATTTGTAACCCAAATTTTCTAAAAATAGCATTTGAAGTGATAAATTCTTATAGTCATGTGGGGCCGGTGCCTTTTCAACCATGTATAACTATAAAAAAGAAAAGCATACAGTCAAGTTGAGATTTGAGGGTTTGTTCAACTTTATATGATCTAAGAAACCAGAATCTAAGTAGAGAGGATTAGCTTCTTGTTTTACTCATTTTGTGTGGGTTCACTGGAATTTTGATCTCTCATACCTGTTAGCTTGGCTACTGTACTTCTCAAAGGAGAGGTCCCAAGCAAAAGCTAGGAAGCTAGCACTGTAAGTCCTTTACAAAAATCCTTTACACCGAGCCTGGACATCCAGGGATGGGAAATGGTCATCTACCACGACCGAGGAAAGCATGCTTTATTCACTCAGGAAAACAACGCCCTAAATCTCTCCTCCTCCGAGCAGGCTTTATTTTAGCAACTGCTTCACTTTCTTTACAATTATGCTGAAATTACTTTTGGAGATAATAACTGAGGTTTTCTTTGACCACCTTTATTGCCCCTCTGATCCCTGAGCATTGTTCCTGAGAGCATTTAATAAAGGAGGACACAAAAACAACAAAACTTTCAGAGAAAAAAAAAAAAAAAACCTGAAAGAATAAGAGAAATCAGTTTTCAACCCCTGGGTTCCTAAATAGATTTCCTTAAACTCATAGCAGAAAAAATAAACACGTGATTTGTGATTTGTAAAAGATGTGTTCTGAGTTTCAAAGGGCTGCATGCTGGAAGAAGCTTAACATAAACTCCCCTGCCCCCCACCCAGAAGCAATCAACTAGAAGAAAACAGATGGGAGAACCAGACCATCCTCCCTGAGGACTAGATAAGGTTTCCTGACAGAAGAATTTGAGCTGGAGGAGAAGCAACACTGATAGACCTGGGCAGAGGTTTCTTTCTTTTCTTTCTTTCTTTCTTTCTTTCTCTCTCTCTCTCTCTCTTTTTCTTTCCTTTCCTTCCTTCCTTCTTTTCTCTCTTTCTTCCTTTTACTTTCTTTTAATGTTTATTTTTGAGAGAGAAAGAGAGACACACAGAGCACGAGTAGGGGAGGGGCAGAGAGAGGGAGACACAGAACCCAAACCAGGCTCCAGGCTCTGAGCTGTCAGCACACAGCCCAACTTGGGGCTCAAACTCACTAACCTAGAGATCATGACCTGAGCCGAAGTCGGAGGCTTAACCGACTGAGCCACCCAGGCACCCCTGGGCAGAGGTTTCTGACACCTCACCACTCCTCAGACTAAGCTGTTATAGAAAAATAGATCCTCCCTTGAGTTAGCAACCCAGGAATAATGTGGTAGATTGTATTAATTAAAAACACAAGCCGCCCCTCCCTGGGGGAGAAATAAACCTCTCTGCTTATCCATTTGACTTGCTTTGGCTGATAGTGTGAGCTGTGCTAGCCAACACAAAGTTCTCTGTTCTCTTTTCCTCTGCCCTGATAGCAGCAGTGTCCCAGAGAGAGGCGGCCCCATCAGCCTGGACCCCGGAGGGCAGAGGGCATAAGGCAGCACCATGGCTGACCTGAGAATGACATACAAGTGAGACATAAACCTTTGTCCTTCTAAGCCACTGAGAGTTGGGGAGCATTTGTCATCACAGCATCACCTAGCCTATCCTGACTAATGCACACAGAGAGTACTGTGCCCTGCTGTCCACGGGAGACTTGAACGGGAACCATTCATGCTTACGTGCCCCGTGCTCCAGCAACACTGTTCCCATAGTGGTAAGAGTGGCACAGCTAAACACAGGAGGAACCGAATCCACTCTCTGAGTTTTCCACGGGCCCCAGAGTGATGCAGAACACCACCGCTACAGTCAGTTCCTCGCAGAAAAGTACCAAAAGGGAAATATTGGCCGCAGATGCAGCAGGGACAGAGATCAGCATGGTTATGAGGGGGGATCACTTCTCAAAAGGATGTCGTGAACCGGGTATTCAGTACCCACCCACTCCACCGCAACACCTGAACACTACAAAGTCCGTTCAGATCTTAGATCCCGCAACAGGGGGAAAAAAAATGGGAGGGACAGAAGCCCAAGTATAAACTTCAAATGACCAAGACCGCTGCATTTGCCCGAGTTTACCTGAAAAGTAACATGATTAAATTCTCTGTCAGAGATAGAAATAGTGGGTTCAAGATAGAATTGAGATCCGCTTTTAGAAAAATACCTGTATGGGGGCGCCGGGGTGGCTCGGTCGGTTAAGCGTCCCACTTCGGCTCAGGTCATGATCTCACGGTTCGTGGGTTCGGGCCCCTCATCGGGCTCTGTGCTGACAGCTCGGGGCCTGGACCCTGCTTCTGATTCTGTGTCTCCCTCCCCTCAGCTCCTCCCCTGCTCACACTCCGTCTCTCTCTCAAAAATAAAGAAAAAAAAATTAAAAAAGAAAAGTACCTATATGTTTTTTCAGAAGTTCATGGCCTGAGAAATGTGTACACACTCCACCAGGATATTTTAAGAGAGTGTCATGGAGGTTGCATATATTCAACAATGTGGGGTGCTGTGGGGACGCTCAATGCTGAAGCCATGTGTGGACGATAATAACCCCTTCTATAGTAGGCTAGCTTCTCCCAAACCTAGTGCTCAAGCTATGACTTGCCAGAGGCAGGCACCAAGAACCTGCTATTAGCAACACTTTCAGCTGCACAAATATTTATTCTGGTAAACCTGATAAAGAGAAAGGAAATAGTTGCAAATGAATCTTGTTAGAATTTTCTGCATTCTATGCAGTAAACTTTTTTCCTTGTGCAAAAGAAAGCTGTAATATGACACTGACGTTCTCATCTCTGGGATTGATTTTTTCAATTGGATTTGATAGATACTGCCCAGATTAATATTTAATGTTTTTGAATAATTTGAATAATAACAGTAGACTAAGACACAAGTGCACTTTAGAAACAATCTGAACTGTCAACCTTTAGTCCACTTAAAACAGAGAATTGATTCATTTAAAAAAAATTTTTTTAACGTTTATTTATTTTTGAGACAGAGAGAGACAGAGCATGAACAGGGGAGGGGCAGAGAGAGAGGGAGACATAGAATCGGAAGCAGGCTCCATGCTCGGAGCCATCAGCCCAGAGCCCGATGCAGGGCTCGAACTCACGGACCGCGAGATCGTGACCTCAGCTGAAGTCAGACGCTTAACCGACTGAGCCACCCAGGCACCCCTGGATTGATTCATTTAAAATGGAAGATCAAGAACTAAGAAGTTTTGTCTTCTTTTTAATATGATAAAGTTTGAAATGAGAAATATTTAAAATACAAAATAGAGTATAAAATAAAATAGGATTTTGTAATTTTATGGAAGCATATTATAATAATTGTATCAAGTGATGTTATGCTTGGCTTTTCAATTATTAATAAATATTTTACTTACAAACAAGAAAATGTCATGATAAGTTATTTTGGTATCATAGATGATTTTCTAAGAGTCTCAAATCTTATTTTTTTTTATTACCATGATATGATTTATTTTCATTATGTTGTATTGTGGTAGGAATGGATGTAGTGGAGGCAAATAACAATGAGAGGAAGGAATGAATATTAGTAAGGAGAATAATGACCCATGTATGTAGGAATAAACATCAAGTACAAAGTTGTGAAAACCAAAACGATAAAAACAAGACATGTTATAGGACTTTATCATAGAAGATTGTATTAATCAAAGCATCTATAACTTCTAAGATTTGCTGTCAAATTCAAAAATTTTAGTATGCTCCATACCATATTTATTAGCTACACAGTCTTGGCCAGTTTCACTCAGTCACTACAGCTATAAATGGAACAAAGGTACCTACCTCCAAAGGCAGTGAGAATTAAAGAGGCAGTATACTGTAGTAATTAAAAAAAATTTTTTTTTAACATTTATTCATTTTTGACAGAGAGAGACAGAGCACAAGTGGGTAGGGGGCAGAGAGAGAGGGAGACACAGAATCCGAAGCAGGCTCCAGGCTCTGATCTGTCAGCACAGAGCCTGACGCGGGCTCGAACTCACAAACCATGTGTGAGACCATGACCTGAGTCAAAGTCGGTCGCCCAACCAACTGAGCCACCCAGGCACCCCTGTAGTAATTTTTTAAGATGAGCTTATTATTAGAAAAAAACAGAGTTATTTCATGATAATAAAAGAGTCAACACATCCCATAACAGACCTTTAAAATATATGAAATAAGGGGCGCTGGGTGGCACAGTCAGTTAAGCATCCGACTTCTGCTCAGGTCATGATCTCACAGCTCGTGAGTTCGAGCCCCGCGTCGGGCTCTGTGCTGACAGCTCGGAGCCTGGAGCCTACTTTGGATTCTGTGTCTCCCTCTCTCTGCCCCTAACCCACTCGCATTCTGTCTCTCTCAAAAATAAACAAACATTAGGAAAAAAAAATGGGGGAACTACTAGAACAGATACTTCACAGAAGAATATAAACGAATGGCTAATAAAGCACATGAAAAGATAATCAAAAGTCATCAGTAAAACACAGATTAAAACTGCCGTGAGATACCACTGCATACACACACAATAATGACTAACGTAAAAAGACTAAAAATGCCAAATAGGGGTACAAAGTCCTGTATATTGCCAATAGGAGTTTAAAATGGTCTGACCATTTTGAAAATGTAATTGTCTGTTTCTTATATGTTTAAACATACACCTGCTCTGTGACTCAGCAATTCCAATTGTAGTTATTTACTCCAGAGAAATAAGAACACATGTCCACAAAAAGACTTCTATCGTAGTATTCAGAGAAGATTTATTTGTAATAGCCAAAAGCTAGAAATAACACAAATGTCTATCAACAGATGAGTGACTATATTTTTGTATAAATACACAATGGAATACTACTTGGTACAGTAAAAAAAAAAAAAAAAAAAAAAAACTATTGATATACAACTATTGATAACAACTGAGATGAATATCAAAAGCGTTAGGTTGAGTGGCACCTGGGTGACTCAGTCGGTTAAGCGTCTGACTTCGGCTCAGGTCATGATCTCGCGGTCCGTGGGTTCGAGCCCCATGTCGGGCTCTGTGCTGACGGCTTGGAGCCTGGAGCCTGCTTCAGAGTCTGTGTCTCCCTCTCTCTCTCACCCTGCCCGTTCATGCTCTCTCTCTGTCTCAAAAATAAATAAACATTAGAAAAAATTAAGAAAAAAAAAGCGTTAGGTTGAATGAAAGGTTCTAGACGTGGTATGCGATTCTAATTACATGAAGTTCTAAAAAGTACAAAACCAAGGTATAGTGACAGAAATCAGAGTGTCAGCATTCATTGGAAAAGAACCCAAGAGAACTTCTGGGGGTAAAATGTTCTATATCTTCATTTCTCAGAACTCATTGATCTTCACACTGAAAGTCTGTATTAGTTATGACTCTCTCTACATTTGGATATATTCTCAAGTTTCCATAACAATTTTTTTTCAACGTTTATTTATTTTTGAGACAGAGAGAGACAGAGCATGAATGGGGGAGGACCAGAGAGAGGGAGACACAGAATCTGAAACAGGCTGCAGGCTCTGAGCGGTCAGCACAGAGCCCGACGTGGGGCTCGAACTCACGGGCCGTGAGATCATGACCTGAGCCGAAGTCGGACGCTTAACCGACCAAGCCACCCAGGCGCCCCTCCATAACAATTTTTAAGTTGATAAAAAATAAAATGATTCTAATAAGGTGCTTTAATGGTTTCCTCTCATTTTCAGATTTAACTAAAGTCCCAAATGCCCAGAACAAAATAGACCAGGACCTTGTATTTCACGATGACCCTGCTAGAGCACAATTGCACAACATATAATAAGTGACTGTGAAATTGTTCCTCCCTACACAGGCAGTCTGTCCCCTCCAGACTACAGAAGGGTGAAAGTGAAAGAGGTCAAGCAAGGGGATTTCTTTGGAAAATGTTACTGAGATACTGAGATGTTTTATCTCCCTCGACTCCAGATAAAGGACAAAAGTGCTTCCGCGTCATCTCGAGCCAATGAGAACACCATTCAGTGAACTTGACGTATAAGCCTAGGACCTCAAACCATGGTCCACAGATCAGCAGCATGGACATCACCTGGGAGCACGAGAGAAATGCAGAATCTCAACCCCAACCCCAGACTCACTGAACCAGAACCTGCATTTTAATAGTATTCCCCAGGTGACTGGTATGTGCATTAAAGGTTGAGGGACACTATCCTAGAATTTTGGTGGGCATAAGGACTGGAATGAGGAGCTGTGCCCAAGTCACCCTGTGGGCAGTGAAGAGAAGGGAAGAGGGCCTGGGAGCACATTGCACTTTCACCCATGGCAGCCCAGAGTTGTTGGTATTTCCATGACCAAACAAGATCCACACAATGTGCTGTCAGCCTGAGGCTGGTCTGAAGGGGATTTGGCTGCAGAGGCCTCCTTGAGAGCAAAGTAATCCGTGGGAGCTCACTATGAGCTTTGCCCACTCACGGAAACTGCAGCTATACTTTCCTAAAGGTTTTCGGGGGCAGGGGCTTTGGGGAAGTGAGTAATCACTGAGAAACCCAGGAAAGTGTCCTGTGAGAGAAAGAGACCACTATTAAATATCTGCTATTCAGAATCCCAAAGCCAGACAAGATAGCACCAGCCATTTAAGAATGCCCCCTTACTGCTATTCCTTCTAGACTAGATCCTGAGAGGTTAGAAACTAAGACAATGGAGTAAAGGGGCACAGACAGAAAAAAGAAAAGCAAAGACAACCAAGTTCCCCTCTCCTACCTCGGGTTTCCCAGCTGGAAAAACTCAAGCCTTAGAAGGAGAGAAATTTTAAGTTTAAATGAAATTCAGAAATGTAATTATTATACCAGGAAGGGCATCACAGTTACTGAAACAAGATTGTTCTTATTTCTAAAAGTAATCACAAGATGCCTAATTATCTTAGAATAACTAGGACATTTATGATACTTGCCTAAGATTTCACCCAAAAGGTAAGAAAAAGGCCAGATTACATATTGGGTTTAAATGGGCAATTGGGAAAAGATTAAATTTATATTCTGTCCACATCTTACTGAGTCTAGCTCATGCAAGAAACTGAAAATATAGTAGGTACTTTAGGGGTGGCTGGGTGGCTCAGTCGGTTGAGCATCTGACCTCGGCTCAGGTCATGATCTCACGGTCCGTGAGTTCGAGCCCCACGTCGGGCTCTGTGCTGACAGCTTGGAGCCTGGAGCCTGCTTCGGATTCTGTGTCTCCCTCTCTCTGACCCTCCCCCATGCACCCTCTGTCTCTCTTTGTCTCAAAAATAAATAAACATTAATTTTTTTTTTTAATTTTTTTTTCAACGTTTATTTATTTTTGGGACAGAGAGAGACAGAGCATGAACGGGGGAGGGGCAGAGAGAGAGGGAGACACAGAATCGGAAACAGGCTCCAGGCTCTGAGCCATCAGCCCAGAGCCCGACGCGGGGCTCGAACTCACAGACCGAGAGATCGTGACCTGGCTGAAGTCGGACGCTTAACCGACTGCGCCACCCAGGCGCCCCTAAATTTTTTTTTTTAATGAAAAAAGTTGGAGGTACCTGGGTGGCTCAGTTGGTTGAGCATCCAACTCTTGATTTTGGCTCAGGTCAAGATCGCATGGTTTGTGAGATCGAGCCCCAAATCAGGCTCTGGACTGACAGCACAAAACATGTTTGGGATTCTGTGTCTCCCTCTCTCTCAGCCCCTCCCCCACTAAAAATAAATAAACATTTTTTTAAAAAAGAAAATAAGTTGATATAAAAAGAAAACCAAAAGAAACTAGAAATGAAAAACTGAGTCATTGTAATAAAAAAAAACCTCAATGAACCAATAAACAAAAACTTAAAACCAGCTAAAGAGGGAATTAATGAACTCAAAGATATATCTAAAGAAATTCATTAGACTGTAGCACAAAGAGAAAAAGGGGATTAAAAATATGAGAGATTCAGAGATGAAGGAATGAGATGAATGAGAAGATTCAACATGCTTCTTTCTTTTTTTTTTAAGATTCTATTTTTTTTAAAGCAATCTCTACATTCCACATGAAGCTTGAACTTACAACTCTGAGATAAAGAGTTAAATGTTCCACGAACTGATTCAGCCAGGCGCCCCTCAACATATTTCCAATCAGAGTTTCAGAAAGCAAGACAAGAGGGAATGAGCAGAAGGGAATCATATTTTTAAAAAACTAATGACTAATTTTCAGAATTGAAAAAGACATGAATTTTTTTTAATTGTTTTAAATCTTTATTTATTTTTGAGAGAGAGATAGAGTGTGAGCAGGGAAGGAGCAGAGAGAGGGAGACACAGAATCTGAAGAGGCTCCAGGCCCTGAGCTGTCAGCACAGAGCCCAATGTGGGGCTCGAACTCACAAACTGTGAGATCATGACCTGAGCTGAAGGCACCCAGGTGCCCCAAGACATGAATTTTTTGATTCAAGAACCACAGCTGCTTCAAACAATTAAAAGTTGAAATACACACACAGTGAAGTATTAAAGACGAATAAATCTTAAAAGCAGTCCATGAGAAAAGACAGACTACTTAGGCTTATAATACTTCTCCCAACAACAATAAAGACCAGGAGAAAATGGAACTCCATTACCAAAGTGTCGAGGGAAAAGAAGGGCAACCTAGGATTTAATTTCCAGGTAAAGAATGGTTGAAAACTAAGGGTGACGTAAAGAGATTTTTCAGATGAAGACCAAGACTCATTAAAAGAACTACTAAAGAGAGAAGGAAATTGAACCCAGAAAGAAGTGGTCTGCAAAAAGCATTTTTACTAAGGTAAGTGGTAAAAACATGAGTAAATCTGAGGAAACATTGTCTGTACCAGATACGAAGCAAAAATAACAACGAGGGAAGAAGGTTGGAAAAAGGAACTAAAATACTAGACAAGAAAAACACATAAGACAGAGAGTGTCTAGAGAGTGAAAGTGATCCAGAGGAAAAGAGCAAAGAGTAGCTGAGATATTTTGATTAACTTTATATTTTTCTAAGTCAGGTGAAGAGTTGAAAAGTTAAGAGCACAGGGGCACCTGGGTGGCTCAGTTGGTTAAGCTCTGGCTTACCTTTGGCTTCAGTTCCTGGGTTCGAGCCCCACATCAGGCTCTGTGTTGACAGCTCAGAGTCTGGAGCCTGCTTTGGATTCTGTGTCTCCCTCTCTCTCTGACCCTCTCCCACTTATACTGTCTCTCTCAAAAATAAATAAACATTAAAAAAATTTTTTTTAAAAAAAGAAAAGTTAAGAGCACATACGAAAAGAAAAGAAGTAAAAGTGAATCATGAAAAATTTCACTAATCCAACAGAAGGACAGAGGCAGGGGAGAAACAAGAAAAAAAAAGTATGATTTATGGAAAACAAAAATTAGGATTATAGAAATAAGTCCAAATATATGCATCATTAAAACAATGTAAGCAAAACAATTCAATTAATATAGATTGTAATGGACCCAACAAATCTAGCTACATGCCGTGTGAATGAGATATATTTAAATTATAATGAGAGGAAATACAGAGTAACTAACCAAATACTAACCAAAAAAAAAAAAAAAAAAAAAAAGCCTGTGTAACTATTAATATCAAACAAAAGAGACCATAAGGCAAAAAGTGGTATTTGGGATAAAGAGAATCACCACATATAGAAAGGAAATAATTTTCCAAGGAGTTATTTTGCTAAAAAGCAAAGTTTTTCCTATAAAACTGTGTTCTCACCACTTCCATTGCAATCTTTACAGAAGTACTCCCACTGGGAAGAAATAATAACACCTTCTATCCCACCTCACAAATAAATTAGATGTAAGTGACTAAATTTTGCTCTTTTCTCTCTCCTTTTTAATTAACCCCATGGCAATCTAAAAGGTTTAAAGTCACTTAAGTTTTTCAGCAATGTCAAAGGAAAAGGATTCACGTTGAGTGCTCATGTTATTGTGTTTATTAAATCCTTATTGCAAAGAGCAGCAAAAGGAATTATAGATTTAAGTGAGGGCTGGAAACACTGCAGGTTGGAAACACCGACTCCAGTGTATTAGCAACTATATTAAATATTAAATATTATAAAAGAAATGAACATTTTCAGTTAGAACAGTAGGCAGTTTCAAAAACTAAGTTCCTCTTATGCCAGGTTTCAGATACATTTCTCATAATGCATGGGCATTTCAATTAATTTTCTTTATTTAGTTTTTCTGTTTGCGAAAGAATATAATTTCCCCCTATATAAAAAAAAAGGGATAATAAAACTTGCTCTACCTAGTACAGGGTTATTATGAGGATAAAACTACACAATATATGGGAAAGCCCTTTGCAAACCTTTCAGTATTATGTAAATGTAAGACATCACTATGAATCCATGGTCCTATGATGAATTGTTAGTATTAAAATGCCTTACCCACCATTTCCCGAACATGCCTGTAAAATCTCAATTTTCTGTTATTGTGCTTTAAGAGTAAAGCCTACTCCCATTTCTATATTTACACTAATATTAGCAAATCATGGCCCAGTAAAACAGATTTCAGTGTTTACCTTTCTCTCACCGGACACATACACACAACTATGGCTACATGTATACCCAAAGACAAGGAAAACTCGCTTCAGTATTTAGTGTGAGGACATGCTTTTTCTAAATAATGGGTTCTGTAGTTCATGTAAGCATGACTAGAATATCTTGCTATGCCTTCTCACAGTGGGATCCATTACTGTTATGCAGGTAACGCTGAATTCTAGAGGTCGATAACAGGATTCTGGCAAGAAAAACAATGCAGTCAAAACTGTAGTGAAGAGGGGAAGAGGCAAGGATAGGCAGTGGATATGCTATAGCGATGTTCCCTCCAGAAAGCCGTGGCCTTCTCCTTCTGTAGAATCCATGGATCCACACACAGCCATGGGCAGAAAGTGTAAATGCTGTTGGAGGTAGACAGACCCGTCAGCAATCTGGGTGAAGAAAGCTGAGTTACTGTCAGAAATCTGGAAGAAATTTCCAGAGAAGAAAGCTGAGTTATATCATCTCTCCAAGCCTCTATGTTCTCCTATATATTAAAAAATAAATAAACAGGGGCAGAAAGCTGAGTTATATCATCTCTCCAAGCCTCTATTTTCTCCTATATATTAAAAAATAAATAAATAGGGGCAAGGAAGTCTACTGAACAGGTCCTCAGTCTACAGCCCCGGTCTGTGTGCTCTTGCATTGCAGGGGATCAGGGTCTCTACGTAGGCTACCTCCAAGACCTCTGCTCTCACACTTGGTCTTAACTACTTGAGCTCAGCCCACAGTTTCTTATCCCTCTGTGGAGTGTCAATCAACTTAGAAGCGATGAGTCAACTCTACGGTCTTTGTAAGCGTCCCTTTTGCCATGTCTTCTAATTGCTGGAATCCTCCTGGATCATTGCAGCTGCAAAGGCAGTCCCCACCAACAGGACACTTTTCCAGGTCACCACCAGGGAGATCCTTGGCAACTGGGCCACTGCCTTGTACTGGGGACTCTTCATGCCCCACCTACCACTCAGGACAGCATGGTTTTCACCCACCAGGGATGAGTAAACCAGGCCCAAATCTCCCACCTTACCACCTCTTTTTCAACCATCTTTTCCGGTACTACTTTGTGTTACTTCAGACCCTCCAAGAGGCAGATTGCCAAGATGGGACTAGAAATGCAAAAGAATTTGTGGGGTGGCTCCCCTGAGGGAAAATGGGGAGCAAGCTGGAGGAGGCCAGGAGGGCGGTCGGGCTGCAGTGTGGGTCTGACCCCACGAAGGAGGGAGGAAAAGGGGGAGTGTCGGGTAGGAGAGTCTTAGATACAGTCCAGATCTGAGAGGGATTCAGTGACCCTGATAGGAAGTCCAGCACGGGGTCTCCTGCGTGGCAGAAACGAGCCAGCTTTAGGACCACTGTTGCATCCCCTCACTGGCCCTGAGCAGTCGGTGGAAAACACGTCTCCAGGCAGGCGCGGGCAGATTCTGAGCGGAGGGCAGCTGAGGCAGCCGCCAGCAGGCTCCTCAGAGCAGGAGAGTGAGACCGTCCATTTTTGTGGCCACCACAGTGATGGAAAGACCTGACAACATCTCACTGGGCAATCAGTAAATATCACCCCTTGAGGGACAGACCAATAATATCTGCCTCTGGATATAATACCCCGGGGGGGGGGGACACCTCAATGTTTCTGTGGTATGTCCACCAAAAATGCATAGCCTGATTTCTAATCATGAGAAAGCATCAACAAATCCATATTAAGGGGCTACATGTAAATAGTGACCAGTCGTTTTCAAAAATCTCAGTGCCACGAAAGACAAAAACTGAGGAGGTTTTCCAGATGAAAGAAAACTAAAGGAGCTACGACAGCTAAACTCAGTAGTGACCCTGGATTGGATCCTGTAACAGAGGGAAAAGAATGCCCACAAGAACATTATTGGGACAATGGATGCAATTGGACTATGCACTGTAAGATTTGATAAAAGCGTTGTATCAATGTTAAAATGTTAAATTTCCTGTATTTGATCATTGTACTGTGATTATATAAGAGGCTATGCTTGATAGGAAAAATATACTCGTGTAGTAAGGCAAAGGGGCATAGTATATGTAACCTTCTCTCAAACGGCTCAGAAAAATAAATTAGGTAAGTTAGAGATAAAGAGAATATGAAGGACATTTCTGAAAGGGACATGATTGAGTTGCAGGTACAAAACCGCCAAATTCATCAAATGGTCAAATACTGAACTGAAGACATGAAAAGTACATGAGGGATATTAAAACACGTTGTTAACAGCGGCTGTTCTGGCTTCTGGCCAGCAAGATGACAGAGGTGCTGAGTCGAAGTTTTATGGGGTGGCTATCATATTTCAATCACAGCTATGGGGATTCATTATGGCACTTGCCAGAAACTCCACCCCATTATTGCAATTATCTGCTTTACTTTCATTATTCTTTCTTCCTTTTTCTTTCTTTTTCCTTCCTGTCCTTCCTTCGTCCTTCCTTCCTTCTTCCTTCCTTCCTTCCTTCCTTACTTCCTTCCTTCTTTCTCTCTCTTCTTCTTTCTTTTCTTTTCTTCTTTTCTTCCTTTCTGTCTTCTTTCTTTCTTTCTTTCTTTCTTTCTTTCTTCTTTCTTTAAAGGAGGACCGTTAGATAAGATTTTTAATTGTGGGCATATTGACTTTGATCCATTAGTCAGTATTAACATGCTGGCTTATGTAGAGGGAGTGGGAGCAAGGGGATGGTCAGTCTGCCAGCACACATTTTAAGATCTATCAACTGAAAGACAGACAGTAGTTCAAGAAGGACATACCCAGACATTTGAGACATCTCTATCAAGCTTTGGTTTTCATAATTCTTACACACACACACACACACACACACACACGGCTTAAAATCTTAAGTTTTACCTCCATTCACCAATGTGTCCAGTTTATCCTTTTCAAAGCTTGCTTACATCCATTATCTCCTAGACATTACATCAACCTTATGAACTATTCAGCTCTAAAGATGGGCTGCCTGGGTCTGTGTCCCAGTTCTGGTGTTTACTGTTATGTGACCTTGGACAAGTTACTTAACCTCTCTGTATTCTCAATTTTATTATCCCTGTGTTACAGATAAGTGTTCTGAGGCTTGGAGCAGCTTAACAAATTGTCTAAATCACTTGGCAATTTAGTATTAGAGCTGGGAATTTCTATGGAGCTTTCAACTCCCCCTACAAAGATATAAGATTATTTTCCATTAGCACCAGCATTGTGTGAATTCAAGGAATGCTGCTTAACAAGGTGTTGTTTAAAAATAAAAGCCACATTTCTCATTAAGCAGGTTAAACTTAATTTTCTGCCATTACATTCTATTCAGCAAGCATTATTTAGAAGGCAGGCAGCAGGAAGGGAAGATGGGAGAGGACTGTGGGGTCAGAAGCTCCAGATTTGAAGCCATGCTCTGCCCCCTACTCTGCGCTCAGTTTTCTCTTTGGTTTAATGGAAATTCAGATACGTAAGTTGTTAAGTTTGCTGGAATGAGTAGTGATACTACATGTACATAGTAGGCATTCAACCAAACATAGCTTTTAAAGTACATACTATTTTTTGAACGCTTGCTACTCACCAGGAACCCTGCTGTGCACATGAAACACAGAGGCACAGAAAATTTTGTGCCTTTGGGGGCTCACTCTCCAGGAATTTGTAATGGTTCCTCACACAGCAAGGACACTAAAACAGTTGTATAGACTGCAATTCTTTCCTTCTGAGTATGCTTTTAAGATTTTGTTTACGTCCTTAATTCTCTGAAAATTTTCATTTTCATGCAATAAATTCATCTGATTTTTCTTTTATGATTTACTGATAGCTTTAAACTCAGAAAGCCCTTCTCTGCTTCTTATATCAGATCAATATTTTTTCTAGTTCTTTTACAGGCTTAGTTTTTCACATTTAAATCTTTAATCCATTTGGTATTTACTTGGCTATATGGTTGTAAGGTGCTGAATAATCATCTTTTTAAGACACATTCCTGATAATACTAGTTGATAATATTAGCTTATTTGGTTTGTGCCCATTTCTGTCTCAATAACTTACCCTCTGAGCTGCCTGCTGTGAACGTGAATTGCCACTCTTTGAAAAGGCCAGTGGGGGGGCGCCTGGGTGGCGCCTGGGTGGCGCAGTCGGTTAGGCGTCCGACTTCAGCCAGGTCACAATCTCGCGGTCCGTGAGTTCGAGCCCCGCGTCAGGCTCTGGGCTGATGGCTCAGAGCCTGGAGCCTGTTTCCGATTCTGGGTCTCCCTCTCTCTCTGCCCCTCCCCCGTTCATGCTCTGTCTCTCTCTGTCCCAAAAATAAATAAACGTTGAAAA
This sequence comes from Lynx canadensis, assembly GCF_007474595.2. NCBI lineage: Eukaryota > Metazoa > Chordata > Mammalia > Carnivora > Felidae > Lynx > Lynx canadensis. Next base: position 71,157,473 of record NC_044310.1, read on the forward strand.
AAAAATTAAAAAAAAAAAAAAAAAAGAAAAGGCCAGCGGGGAAGAAATTTTATTTCGTTCAGTTTTATCCCATTTGGTCGCTTCAAATTTAAGTCAGAACAATAAATGCCAATTCTTTTGTTTCAATCCTATAAATGAGGAGGCTTAAACAGAGTATTTTGTAGAAGGGTTAAAGGTCGGGGCCCCCGTAAGCCTAGAAAGTATGAGAGAGGTGACGTCATGTCAGTACCATACTAGCCACGGCCACTCACACCCAAGCTCCCCTCATCTGCCTGTCATCCCTTTCCCTTATGTTCATCTTTTCCAGGTGGACTATGGAACCATTTATGCCAGGGAAATAAAATTCTAGTAGAAGAATCATCATCGACCCACTCACCCCTTCCTCCGTCTGTTCCAGGAACAAGACCTGCTCAAGAAAGGACATGGGAAGCAATCTCCACATCAGTCTGGCTGGCAGCTCCAGTGCACCTTCCCCAGAGATCAGACTTGGGTTGGGTGGCCTCACTGTCCAAGAATGTGGGCGTGGCAGTTTCCCCACAGTGCGTCCTGCTGGTCACCCAGGGTCACGGTGCTGGTGTGCATTGTCTTAAGACCATGGTTTGGCCTCTGAGCATATAGTCTGTGCCAGCTGCCCACTGTACCCCTTTGGGCATAGATCCATGATCAGCCTGCCAATCTTTGAGAGTTCTCCCTCACCACCGATGCCCAGCTGGGCTCCTCTGACTGTGTTGGGAGGTGAGAAGACTCTTAATGGGGTTTCCTACCATCCTGCTGCCTCACATATTCCACATAGTAAGGAAGTGTTACGAGTTTACCACCTGCAATAGTCACAGAGTTGGTTTACTGGAGTCAGAGCTTGCAAGGAGGTATCACTGGGGTTAGTCTTGGCATAAACCACTGACCTTCTCTGCAGGGCTCTGGAAGGAAACAGGCAGATCAGCCCCACGTGCACTCAGGCATTTATAGAACTCCATGCTTTCTTCATTTATGAGGTATGGGCCATGCCACCTTCCCTGCCCTGCCCCCCCCAACCCCCAGTCTCAGTCTACCCTGACCCAGGAACATTCCTCTAATATGACATTTCACTACCACCCCCCAAATCAAGGCAGTGGGGGTAGGCACAACACAGTCCTCTCTCTGAGCCTCTTAATCAGTTTACCTCCCCACCCCTGAACCCTTGACGTCCCCACACACTGCCCCTGCCTAAGAGAGTCATAAAGTCAAAGCACCTTCTAGCACTTACCTGTAAGACCGTCAATTTCAGGTAGCCACTTAGTTCTGAAACTTAGTGATCCCACACCCAAATCTTGATGGTGGTCATGGGTAGTGGGTAAGGAGGATGGATTCTTCATAAAGTCTCTGTGCAATCTGTAAGCTTCAGACTACAGATGTCAGTCTGGCTTTGTTAGTGGTTACACCCACACATCTTGCCACCTTTATAGACACAAACCATGGCTGGCCTTAAGGTCACAGTACTTCAGTGTGTGTGTGTGTGTGTGTGTGTGTGTAGGGTAGGTGGAGCTGGATGATGCAGAAACAGAAAGTCTTGCATAAGCTTCTTTTAAATATGTGGAAGGAGAAATGCCCATGTGATAGAAATATGCATTAAAGCCATTCAGCCTAATAAATGTATTTCTCTGTAATAGGAGTTATGAAAAGAGATCTTCCCCCCTAAATGCATAGTCCAAAAGCATGAACTCACAAGAAAATGACAGGTATTTAGCAGAAATGTCTTTTGAGAAAGAAAGAAAAAAAATACACACACACACACAGATAGATAAAACACATACGTGAGATCTGGTATATTCCTTAGCGACAGTTTTCACACAAATTCTTCTTTGTGTTTAATTACAGGGAAATGACATCACTGTTTTGTTGTTTTTATCTGGATGATTGCAGCAGTTTTGTAACTAATTTCCCTACTTAGCTCACCCAACTCTAATCTATCCTTCGCAGTTCTGCCTTTTCTGGTCTTGTAGCTCCCCATGGTGCTCACAGTCCCTGTGGCCTTGCCTGTCACTTCTCGGTCTGTCTTCTATTACTTTCCTCAGTACATGACCTACATTTTAACCACCCCAAAACATTTTTCTTAACTGGCTTGCTTCTCCCTCAGATGTCCATGCTTTTGTTCTATCACTGCTTTTATCCAGAAAGCCCTACCCCAATCCCACTCCCACCTTGGCCATCTGGTCAAGCACAATGTATTATTCAAGTCTCAGTTAACATCATCTAGTTCTCTTTAAGAGGCCTTAGTTTATACTTCAGACAGGCAAGAACTTACTGCTATTCTGCTTATATAGCACTTGGGGTGCCCTTGTGCTATCCTTGCTTTGTATGTTATTGTCTCTCCCACTAGACACCAAACTTCTTGGGGCCAGAGACCATGGCATTCATTCCTTGCATCCTTAGTACCTAGCACAGTATTGGAAATCAACAAATATATGTGGAATTAATGGTCTTTAACAGCATCACCCTTTTCCATCTGCACATCATGTCATTATCTCCTTTCCCCAAATTAGCAGTGCTTATCACGTCCCTTGCTTAACTTGTCATCTAAGAAACTTTCATGCTTATTAGCCAAGTCTACCTCTCAAACCCCCCAGCTGGAGAAAATTAAATATTGATAACAGCTCCTTGATTTTCCCCCAAAGGCAACCAAGTGCTAAGACCCAACTCACTGTCCTGCTATCATAGATAACACATGCAGGATGGCACAAACACAGAGTGCTAGGTCCAAATAGCATTATTAATACTCTCTCCTCTGGTAGACCCAGCATGGCAGGCTCACAAGTGAGGATGTAAATTCACTTTGTCAAAGCAAACATTCCTCTTGGGGGACATCGGCTCAACCTCGAGGAGAGAATAATGACCACAGCCCACAGGCAGCGGGGGATGAGTAATTTACTGCCGCTAGGCAATTAGTGTTGCTAGAAAAAAAATTGCTTTCATTTAAAATTCTCTTTAAACCATATGTATCATGGCTCATGGGATAATTTATGTATCATTAGAAACTAAGAAACATACATCACCCTAATAAATTGTCTCTCCCATTCACCACAGCCAATAGCTCCCAGGGGTCTTTAAGAAGTCAGAGTTTTGCTGTCCTTGTTATACAAGATGGTGTGGAAATGTTGTATGTGACTAATTTAGCTTCTCATTCACTCCCTGGTTCTCTGGCAGAGACAGATGGCAAGAGAGACATTTGCCACCATTTTTACCCACTGGTTTGCAGCAGCATTTGCTGTAAATGAGCCCATGGTAGAACAGCCGTAAGTTGTATTGTTTTCCCTAACAACTTGAATGTCTATTTTGAGATTTGGTCCATCTTGATGTCTTCCCAGTGCTAATATGTTATTTTCTCCAACACACAGCATGTTTAACAATCCTACAGCTTCTCATTCAAAGACAGGCCCTTCATTCTAACAGCAAATGGCTGCAAAGAGCTTGGAGAGAGCATCTGATTGCTTAGTATGTGGAGCAGGTCCCACGGGACTTTGCTGGGCAAGGTCACAGGACATATGGTAACTGGGCAAACATAACTTGAGTTTAGAGGATGAACTACCCTGACTCGGTCAATGGAAAAACATGAAATGGAGATAAGAAAATGAGGCATGGGGAGAAAGGTGAGCAGCCCAGCATCCAACCCACCAATGCAACATGGAAACAACCTTGACCAACATCACCAACTACAGAAGTTTAATCTCCATCTTTGTGAGATAAGCAGTAGGCCAGAGCCACTCAGTCAGTTAAACATCTGACTCTTGGTTTTGGCTCAGGTCATGATCTCACGGTTTGTGAGATCGAGCCCCATGCAGAGCTCTGTGCTGGTGATTCAGCGCCTGTTTGGGATTCTGTCTTTCCCTCTCCACCTCTCCCCTGCTCGTGTGTGCTCTTGCACATGCTCTCTCTCTCAAAATGCATAAACTCAAAAAAAAAAAAAAATCACCACTCTAGGAATGCCTGGCTGTCTCCGTCATTAGAGTATCCAACTCTTGATCTCAGGGTTGTGAGTTCAAAATCCATGTTGGATATGGAGCCTAGTTAAAAAAAAAAAAAAAAAAAAGCTACTTTAGAGACTTCTGGGGAAGATGGTAGAGTGGAGGACCCTAAGCTCACCTCATCCCACAAATACAACTAGATTATCACTCACATCAGTGTAAAAGCCACTCCAACTCAGGTTCACTCCTTCCTTTTGTAAAATTTCAATTGTTTTATAAACTAAGTATGACACTGGGGTCCTAGCCTTTGTCTAAAAGGCCATGCTTTAATCACTGAGATCATCAATGAGTTACACTGTACTACCATGAGAATTTACTACATGACTTTGTGGGGGGGCTGTTCGAAAAACATTAAGAATTGCAAGACTGTGAGAGCGAAGCATGAAGCCAGGTGTGGGGTCCTTTGTGAATGCATAGGTCACACAGCCACAAAGCTGCATAGCATGAGTATCAAGTATCTCACGTGGAAGGAACGGGAAAGCAGAAGTGTTCAGCATTTGCTCCAACTCACTGCATCATGTTCCCTTTCCCATGCCTGTAGTTCACTGTCCTCGCTTAAGGGCCTAATGTCTGAACACCACGCTTGGGGGTTCATCTGTGAGGTCCTCAATCACTCTGTCCCACAAGAGCTGCTTCATGTATGTTTTACAAGTAGTGTGAACTTCTGGACTTGGTAGAGAGACTCAGCGTTATGGGTGAGAGTCCAAACTTTAAGTGAGGAGGAGCAAAATAAAGTTTGCTCAACTTACATGAAAAGAAAGGTGAAACTGATCAGTAGTAAAGTGAGGTTGAGTCATCCAAAGTTCCTGTGATAAGTGGCGGCCCCAGGTGAATTCTTCAGGGAACCGGAGTCGTATCTTTAAACATCACAGGTCTTTATACTGGCAGGAGCCATCCATGGCCGAGACCACAGTAGCAGTTCACCGAACATACTTCCCTAGTGACTCCGGGGCCCCTGACCATCAGTGACAGTGCTGGGCCACTTTTACAGGAGGCCCTCAGGCACTGGAAGGTGACTGGCTATTTGTCCCTAGGGTGAGAAGCTGGGGTGCTGTGCTTCTCCTCAACCTGAGATGCTGAGCGTAGGCCTCCCCACAGCCAAGGGGCCCTCCCACCCTCGTTATGATATGGGCCCTCAGCAGGGTTTGGGGGCAGTGACTGGAATCTCCTGAAGAGCTTCTCCGAAAAACCTCCTCTCACCCTCTTGCATTTGCCATCCCACGTCCTCCACGGTGGCCTAGAAGCAAGCTAGCCTATACTTCGCACCTTCTGAAAAATTTGGTTAGGGCAGTGGGCTCCTAGCAGAGGACAGAAGGGCTCGCTGAGAGTGAAGGCACTGGAGGTCTGTGACAGCTTGTGCACCTCAGTGACTTTAACCCTCCATCGGGACTGACAGCTTTGCCTCCGATGGAAGGGAATTTAGGTTGCTCATCTGCTCCACTTCTGCACAACTAAGTGTGAGTTCTGACAGCTGCTGATTGATCATTGCCTCTAGCACATGGCTGCATATGGGATATTTACACACTTAGAGCCCTAACTGGAACGAAGTCCACCAAAAGTGTATAGTAAGCTCACTACAAAATATTTTCCCGGCCAGCCCAGGTAAATAGATCTGTACATTTGTAGACTATGCTAGGAAAATCTTCTTAAAGATCTACTATTTACCATGCACTCCCGAGTCATGCCGAGTTCTATACACTTCATATTTCACTCACTCAATCCGCACAGTCCCCATTTTACAGATGAGGAAACTGAAGCCCTGTATGATCCGTCCAAGGAGACTCAGTAGGAGAACAGGAGTCCAGGAAGAAGGGATGTAGACTAAATCTTTACTATTTCCTGGTCCCATGGAACCTACTTATAAACGTGACAGAAAAATCAAAAGGAAAGAACAGCTCAGGTTTCAATTCGATGCCAGGTCAATGCCAAGTTTGCCTGAGTTACCTGACTTATATGCGAATCCCACAGTTGAGGTGTATCATCATCATTTAGAAGCAAAAAGTAACTTGCCCAAGGCCACAAAGCTACAGGGTAAGCTTGGACTTTCACCTGAGTCTGTCCAGATGGCTCCCATGCCCATGCTCTTCTCTACCACCCCAAGTCAACAAGCTCAGGGCTGTTGTCTCTGGCTTTGGGAGTGCACTGCAAGCCAACAGGGTACATTCTAGTAAGTTGGAGATCCCGGAATGAAACCAGCAAAACCAGAAAGAACATGTCTCCTACCTTTCACGGTGCACTCTCCAAGTAGAGGCCTAGGTAGAAGAGAAAATGGTTTGTCCCAGATGTGTCCATTAAGCAGAGTTACGAGACAACATTGTTCAATAAAACCCAAACAGATAATACAGTGGTGAAATGACAATTGTTTACAATTAGTAAAAAGAGAGAAAACAATGTCTCCACAGATATAGGGTAAGCTTGAGAAAGATTTTTCTCCCTGAAAGTGTTTCGTCCAGCTAGGGAGAAAAGAAATAAAAGGAAACATGAAAGCCAATAAAAGAAAACGCAAGCACGAAAGACCATCATTAATCTTCTATTCAAATGGTAGTCACAGCTGCAGATTACAGAAGGGCTTTAACAGCAATTCTATTCAGAGACAAACCAAATACTGGGGGTATACTCAGAAGTAAGTAAGTGATTGAGTTGCACACCTGATTCGGGAGTGTTGGGAATGACCCTAGAAGCGCCAGTTAAATAATCCTTAGTTTAAAAGATGAATATAACTCTTGACATTTTTTGGAAGAACTAGATGGTCATTTTAGCAAAGTATTCTGTGTATAGACATGATCATTTATCTACAAATTTTAATGGTATTAAGTGAATGATTTTCCTGGGCTAGGTTTGGTGCAGGCACATGAAGAAAATGTGGGGACAAGGGGAGAGAAAAGGGGTATGAGAAAGAAAATCTGGTAGGGGCTTGACAGGGAAGGGCAGGGAAAAAAGAGGGAGAGCATTGGGATGAGGGTTCTGCTTGATTCCAATTCTGTGCTTCTCTAATAAATTTAAAATACAAAAGTACAAAATAAATCCATACATGAAGTAATCTTAATCTCAAGTTATATCATAAATATTTATCGGATAACTTCTATATACTAACCCCTATATCTCTTTCATTGCTTTTAAGAAGTGAGAAACCCCTTCTGGAGACCAGATAGGTCATAGAGATGTGATCTGAATTTTGCGCTAGGTAGATATTAAGAATACTACATTAAAAAAAAAAAAAAAGCAGTAGCTCCACTTGTTGTGATAAAAATAAATTTATTTGGGAAAAAAATACCATCTTTCCTTGCTTGACAAGGGCAAATTGCCACCATAGTGGAGTTCAGTTGTTAAATGAGTGACCACTGCTACCCTTCACTTCCATGTCATGTATGTATAATCAACAATAGCACAAGCGACAAGGTGTACAAATGACTGTTTCCAGTTCATCCCACTGAACCAACCCATTGAACCCCATGGTTCATCCCACCATGCCAACAGTTGCTTCCTGTCATGCTGGAAAACAAACAAACATAGGAAACAGGCCAAGACGGTCTTTTTGTTGATTAAGTGTGTTCTTTAATTGGCTTAATAGTTCTCCACCTTGCAATTTCTAACTGAGTGTTGGAACCAACTACTTCATTTCTGTACACACCATGAATTAGCAATGTCTTCTAATCCCAAATCACTTTTAAAACAAACCCTTATTGAACGATTAACACATATCTTTCAATGCATGGCTTTAGGTGCCACTGTTTTGGCACACTTTGAAATGTGATTTTTTTTTTTCCATCCCAACATTGTGATGTCATAAGTTAAAGTTCAACGCAGAATTTCATTATCACTACTCCATTGCACTAATGCCCAGTAGTTGACCGTGGTCTATGCTTCATCATCCAAGTTTATAAAAGGAACTTTGGAATTTCAGTTGTGTTCAACCAGATAACAGTCCTCTTTCCTGCTCCACAATTAAATAAGTCAGTATTTTGGAAGTGCTGGTCCGAGCTGTTAGGGGCCCTCTGCATTGTCACAGGGTAAAGAGGCCTGAAACGTGATTATCTTAGCAGGAAGACTTTAGTTCATAAGTACCAATTGGTCATCACTTCCTTTCCTGTATCAGAAAGGGGAAGGAGGAAAGAGAAAACAATGATTCAGAATCTGTGGGATGGAATAGGAATACTCTGCAGTCAGGCATGCATAAGTTATAGACACACTGAGTTCGACATATAAGAAGAAGAAAAGGTAAGAAGGTCGATGTACATATTTTTGGTTTGACTAGATGCTTTGGCAATTCTGAGTTGTCCATGTAAAAGGACCCTGCGTCTCCTTTCATTGACAAAGCAATGGCTTTGTCACATGACAACAACATATGGCTACAATTGGCTACTCAATGGCTACAACAGATTTCCCCTTTGCTGCAGTGGAGAAGGGGAAAGCTAATTCTGTATTTGTCCAACCAGGTATAGCTTTCCAAAGAATCACATCACATGAGACCTGGTTTCAGAGGTCATCTGTTGTACTCTGATGGCACTGGAAGGACCAAGAGGTTAAGGAGAGATCATGGGACACATTTGGTAACCAGAAGGGTCCAAACAGAAAGCCAGGTATTCTGATGATCAGTCCAGAGACTCTGTCAACAATTTGAAGGAAAATCAATCTATTGTGGTTGCTGGACCTGTTGATTAAAAAGTGACCCCCATCTGTGTTCTGCAGGAGATGGAGCTGTCAGTTGGGGGTGTCAGTGGATAGGCACCAGAAAGGGGACCTAGACACCAATATTGCGATGCCCTTACTCCCCACATTCCCTCAGTGAGGTCTCTCTCTATATTACTCTCCCTTTATGGCCTTCCTCAATTTCTACCATTCTTAGGTTCCTAACCTTTAAACACCTCCAGGTGTACTTTTTGATGGAGTCAAAGTCATCATTTATTCTCATGGCCCCAGGACATCCATTTCCGGCATCAGTCCCGTGACCTTCGTTTACTCTCTGTAGGGTCCATCCCAATTGGCCTGGGATCCAATCAGATCAAGCTTTGATCTGATTATTCAACTAAACTTCTCCAAGCTGACTTCACCCATGACCATCTTCGGTAACAACCACTTCTGTTTTATTTTTGTATAGCCTCTTTTTTCAAAACTTTCAACATTTTAGTTCTTCAGCTGACTTCCTTGGTAGACTCCCCTCAGTCCCCTGATTCTTTCATTTGTTCATGATGAGCAGACCCTCCTGTGAAGCAGGCATCTTCTCAACAGCCCCTCGCATTGCCATACAGTGGACCGTCTGCTGATATTGATTCTTCTTCTCAGTTCTCAGACCCAATCCGACCAAGACGTTTTCTAGTCCCTCCCTTAAAACCTTTGCTCATTCCAGTGGCTGCACAAGAAAACATTTAACATCCTCCTGTGGCTTTTGTGATGCACACCAAAGTCCAAAATCAAATACCAAAAACTTATCGGTTACTTTCCAGAATTCACAATTACATTCTCTAATGATGATTTTTTTCTTTACAGTTAAATACACATTGGAAAAAACAACTTTGAGAGATTTTCCTTACATAAGGTGCCTCTTAGGAAGCCACTGCCTATTAAGAAAATTAATTTCCCTTTATCCCAGCTTCCATGGCAACAATTAATGCTCTGAGAGGAAGAAATGTATTTTAAAAAACTGAACTTTTCTCAGAAGACTTCATTTCATATTTACCAGACATTCTTTGGAAAACGCTCACTCATATCATTTCAAATCCCAAGATGCGGTATGAATCGATTAACAGAAAATACATCCTGTGGTTTAAAGTAGCAATTATGTTCTTCCATCTCCCTTCAGGAATTTTGATTTAGAGATTTCTTCTCGAAAACATGGGTAGGGGATATTTTCAGTCAACAACCCCACCTGTGACTACAGAGGAAAATAAATAAGGGCACAATTAAGAAAACTATCCTCATGTGACCCCTATTTTACCCCCAAACTACTAAGTGGATGCTTTGCTACTGAGGTGTAGACCATTTGCATAAGTGTCCTGCCGAATGCCAGCGAAGCACAGTTGGTCGATGTAGAGCTACTGATATGTGTTCCCAACCAAAGCTATGCACAGACCTCCTCTCAAGCAGGTTCTCTGCTCAGCTCAAGAAAGGTTATTATACCAAATACTGTGGAAAGGGAAAAGGCCGTGGACATTCCTAGAGCTCCAATCCTAAAAATAAGAGTTTTGAACCTCTTATTGGCCACCTCAGAGGTTCACCTATCTTGACGTTAGCGGACATAACTCAGGCCTTCTTGTTAGGGTCCTCATAATATTCCCTAGAGATTTCAACCACGTCATGTAGCTTTCTACCCCGTTTTGTAAGAAACAATTCATTTCTAAGCCAGTTTCAGTGGGAGGAAAGAAAATGAAAGATTATATTTCCCACAATAAGCTGATCTCTGAGAATAGGGTAAAACCTTAGAAGAACCCGTTGTTAAGGCCACAGAGAAGATCACCTCAGGAGCATGGAGAACCTGATTAAACACACTACTGACCTCCTCAGGCAGCAGATGCAGGACAAGAAGGGTGAGGCCTCTTCTGATACTTCTCTTTGCTACCACACTCCTTCAGGAATTCCTGAAGGTCCGTTTCAGGAAATCCATTCTGTGGTATTTCTTTAAAAGTACATAATGTTGTTACCTTATTTGCAGAGCATGAGAATGGGCTCCCTCTGTCAACACATCAAACCCACCTTTGCTAAAAAAAACTCTCCCACGTTGCTAGCTCCGATCCAAAACTGATATTAACAGCGAGGCATCATCTGTCAGTCCCAGAAAGCTAAGCCAGGGCCACCATGGGAACGGAAAACAATCCAAACCCCAGAAAGAAAGCCATGGCTGGGCAAGGGAGGGGGTGTGTTAATAAAGGGAATGAAGGAAATAGTCAAAAGTCTAAAATTTTAATGCTAATTTTAAGACCAGATAAGACCTCCCCTTTCTCTCACTGCCAATGTAGAGCCCTCAGGGAAGTAATCCCTATTTCCTCTACTTTTTATTTTATTTTTAGTTTATTTATTTATTTATTTAGAGGAGACAGCACACAAGTGGGGTGGTGCGGACAGGGAGAGGGAGAGACAGAATCCCAAGTAGGCTCATGCTAACAGCACAGGAGCCCGACACAGGGCTCAAACTCATGAACCACGAGATCACGACCTGGGCCGAGATCAAGAGTCCGACACTTAAACGACTGAGCCAGCCAGGTGCCCTATTTTCTCTACTTTTGTAGAAATTGGTCCACTTAGTGGGCAGAAGGCAGAGGGGTCTTCCCACTTACCTCATGCTTACTGAAGTCCCGAGGCTTGGCCCGCTCCTGGGGCAGGGGCACTGCCACATCAAAGACAAGAACCCACAGGGCAGGATTTCGCAGTTCCTGTCTCCATGCCCAGCCCTGCTGCTACAGCCAAACAACGATTCCCACGGGAGGCGCTCAGCTCGCCATACTCAGAGTGCTCAGAAGTATTCCAATAGACTGTCCTCTTCCGAATTAGTCTGAGAAGGGCTTAGGAAGAGGACAAAACCCCAAGGCACTGACATGAACCCCTTGTCCTGAAACAAGGATTTTTCCAAGCACAAACCATCTGCTGTGGAGGTGTGGCCACACTAGGCAGCACAGAGCTCGCTTCAAGCTACAACTCAGTTAAACAGGTCCAGTCTGAAGGATACAGAACCCACAGGATGGCTTCAGAAGCTAGGACGCTCAGCAGGTCACAAAAGGCTCAGTTTTCATGATTTAAAGGAATGCGCACCACACACATGGTTATGTCATGCCGTGTGAGCAGTGTATCCATATCTGGACAGGCTGTCACGACAGCAGTCACCCCTCATCACTCAAACTTACTCAAAGCTCAAGTTCCAGAACAGGCAGGTACACCTGTACCTGCCATTGCCAACACGACAGCCCAACTATGTGATTTACCATGCTCGGCCCATCCCGACCCACTTCCTTTCTCTCTTTCCAGCACACTTCTAACCACGCCACCCTGGTCAGGGCAACAGGGACAATGCCCTAAATGTATACTTAAAATTAACTTCCAGGGGCACCTGTGTGGCTCAGTCAGTTAAGCTTCTGACTTTCGCTCAGGTCATGATCCACGTTCATGATCCTGACCCTACATCGGGCTTTCTGCTGTCAGCACAGAGCCTGTTTCGGATCCTCTGTCCCCACCTCTGGTTGTCCCCCCCCACTTGCACTCTCTCTGTGTCTCTCTTCAATAAGGAAATAAACTTAAAAAATAAAATAAAATTGGGGCACCTGGGTGGCTCAGTCAGTTAAGCATCCGACTTCGGCTCAGGTCATGATTTCACAGTTTGTGAGTTCAAGCCCTGCATCAGGCTCTATGCTGACAGCTCAGAGCCTGAAGCCTGCTTCAGATTCTATGTCTCCCTCTCTCTCTGCCCCTCCCCCACACATACTCTGTCTCTCTCTGTCTCAAAAAATAAAACATTAAAAAAATAAAAATAAAAAATAAAATTAACTTCCAACACCTAAAAGTTTCTTTTCCCAAAAAGCCTCAAAATCAAATACTATTGTCCTATTTTAAGTAAAAAGTGTAGTATTTTCCCTACGTCCCAATTGAGACAGAATTTGTAGTCATTTTTTGGCAGGAAAGATTACTTACCTTGATGGTATCATAAGAATCTGTAATAAGTGCAATGAACAGGCTGAGGATCATATATAGAAAAAGACTGATTAGGAATATAAATACAGGCGACTGAACAGCCACACCAAGATGCCTTCTGGCTGTATTTGAGCAAAGGTCGCAAACATGTCATCACCATTGACCGAGAAAATAGACACTTCAGCAACTGTGTTCAGATCTTCAAACTGTAAGGGGGGGGAGGGGGGGAAACCAGAAATGTTTAAGACTAATATCCAAAAAAGCAGAGAAGCATCTAGTTAGTTCTTTTGTTGATGCTGTTGTCACTATCATTAAGTGACATTCATTTTATTTTTAAAATTTGTTTATTTAAGTTCAAGTTAGTTAACATACACTGTAGTATCGGTTTCAGGAGTAGAACCCAGGGAATTCAGCACTTACATACAACACCCAGTGCTCATCCCAACAAGTGTCCTCCTTAATGCCTTCACCCATTTAGCCATCCCCTGCAACCCGATCAACCCTCAGTTTATTCTCTGTATTTAAGAGTTTCTTATGGTTTGCCCTCCCTCTTTTTATCTTATTTTTCCTTCCCTTCCCTTATGTTCATCTGTTTAGGTTCTTAAATTCCACATATGAGTGAAATCATACATACCTGTCTTTCTCTGTTTTATTTCACTTAGCATAATGCACTCTAGTTCCATCCACGTTGTGCAAATAGCAATTTCCTTCTTTTTTGATTGCTGAGTAATATTCTACGTATATTAGATGTGTGTGGTAGGTGTGTGTGTGTGTGTGTATCCACATCTTCTTTATCCATTCATCAGTCAAGGGACATGGGAACTCTTTCCATAATTTGGCTATTGTTGATAGTGCTGCATAAACACTGGGGTGCATGTGCTCCTTCGAATCAGCATTTTGTATCTTTTAGATAAATACCTAGTAGTCAGTTTCTGGTCGTAGGGTAGTTCTATTTTAATTTTTCAGCAACCTCCATACTATTTTTCAGAGTAGCTTGCACCAGTTTTCATTCCCACCCACAGTGCAAAAGGGTTCCTCCTCCTTGCCCACATCTGTTGTTGCCTGAGTTGTTACTTTTAGCCATCCTGCCAGGCATGAGGTGGTATCTCACCATGGTTTTGATTTGTATTTCCCTGATGATGAGTGATGTTGAGCATTTTTTCATGTGTCTGTTAGCCATCTGAATGTCTTCTTGAAAGGTGTCTCTGCATGTCTTCTGCCCATCTCATTTCTTCACTGAATTATTTGGGTTTTTTTTTTTTTTTTTTTTGGTGTTGAGTTGGATAAGTCCTGTATAGATTTTGGATAACAACCCTTATCCAATAACTAATTCATTTCAAACATCTAGAATATACCACAATACGAAAACATTATTCAAAACTCTTCTCGACGCTTACAATCTTAGTATTTCTCTCACTTTTTTTTTCCTTTGAACTTTTTATATACTTGTGGTCACATCATCTAAGAATTTTGCATATTGATTTTTTTCTACTTAACATTTCTTGAGTTATTCACACTTAGAAAGCATTCTTTTATGTAACAGGCCATTCCTTGGATGTCAAATTTAACTATTTCCTTGTCACTAGACTCCCAATAATAGGACATGTAATAAACATGTCTTAGCATAATGTTTTTTCCCATTATTGGTTCTAAGTGATGCATGTCCTGCCAAACCCTTTCTGAAGGAACGGTGGTACTCTACAACCAGCAAGATAGAAGTGGCTAAGACACAGCACGGCTGGAGAAAATTTTGCCACACGGAGTGTTTCACTGTAGCCTTTCCACCACAGGTCCAGGTAATGATAGCACATAAAAAAAAAGATCACCACAGTGGGAAAAGTGTCAAAAGATGAAGGATCACGGCTCATGCCTTCGAAGGGCTCCCATGCTATATGGACAGGCCAAGATACACAATGCCCTGTGGTAGAGCTGGGGTGGGCTGTGTAAGCAAAGCGGCCCTCAGAACTATGGCCCGCAGGCTGAGTAGTTCACCAATGAGAGGAGAGAGGGGAGCGTTTATCAGTGAGCATAGGGGAAAACAGCGCTCTAACTGGGAAGTGGCTGGAGTCACGCAGCAAGGGCAACCTCTGTCTTCTACACACTTCAAACTCCTACAGGCCAACTTGAAACCAGTAAAAATACTCTATCCAGAGAGTGACACAAGCTGGTCTGTGTTTGTTAAAGGTAACCGCAGCCCACGGAAGATCTCCTAGAATGAGATAAGCCTAGGGGCAGGGAGGCCAGTGAGAGGTGAGTGCGGGAGCCGGGGGTTGCAAGGAACCCAGGGGAGACTGGAAAGAGAAGGAAACTAAGATGAAATAAGTCTGGGAAGAGACACCTAAGGGACTCAGTTTTAGATGAGGCGAGTCTGAGGAGCCAGCGAGAAATGGCTGATATTAGGCAGTTAGTTGGAGGCATACACCTGGAGTTCAGGAGCTGAGCGTGTGCAGAGTGGAATTCCACCAGCAGCCCTCCTGGCTTTAGTGGTTAACAACCTATTGCCACAGCGACTAACAACAGCAGGTGCATAATAAAACAAACATCTCTAGGGCCAGGGGTTAAACATCAGTGGAATGTAAAAGCTTCTATCTAAAGAACAATAATGACCTAACAGGCAAAAGACAATACAGTTTTCAAAAACACAGATGGAACAAGTTAGTGTAGAGTTTTGAACCAAATTCTGTCCTTAGCATGAGGGGCACATGTCCACTGAGTCAGTTGGCTCTAGGGACAGCCCAGTCCCTGATCAATGTTTACAGGACACCTCGACTCAGAGGTCCAGGTACTACATCACATTCCACAAAGTAAAACCTCCCACCCCCTAACCCAGAATTGTCCTTTCCCTCCAATTCCCTATTTCTGTCAATGACTCCAGTCTCCTACCAAGAACAGTTACACCAAAACCATCAAATGCTTAAAACTGTGTTGAATTGATTAGTCTTCCCTTCTCTTCAATCTTTTAAGGTCTACCTGCGCCTATGATGTTTTTCTGATCCACTCTGATGTCAACACTTACACCCAGATTATTATGAAAACCTCCAAGCAAGTGGTCTTTACTCCAACCTCCTCATCCTGCAGTCCAGACTTCAGTAAAATCTAAACTTCATACACTATAGACTCCAGGTCATTTCGCTTGCTTAAGAATATACAAAGTCGGGCGCTTGGTCAGTTGAGCATCTGACTTCAGCTCAGGTCATGATCCCATGGTTCGTGTGTTCAAGCCCCACGTCGGTCTCTGTGCTGCCAGCTCAGAGCCTGGAGCCGTTTTCGGATTCTGTGTCTCCCTCTCCCTCTGCCCCTCCCCCCCCTCATGCTCTGTTTCTCTCTCAAAAATAAACAAACATAAAAAAACCAGGGGCACCTGGGTGGCTCAGTCGGTTGGGCATCCGACTTTGGCTCAGGTCATGATCTCGCAATTCTTGAGTTCGAGCCCTGCGTCGGGCTCTGTGCTGACAGCTCAGAGCCTGGAGCCTGCTTGGGATTCTGTGTCTCTCTGTCTCTCTGCCCCTCCCCTGCTCACGCTCTGTCTCTCTCTCTCTCTCTCAAAGATAAACATTTAAAAAAATTGTTCAATTAAAAAAAATAATAATAATATACAAAGTCAGGATGCAAAGTAAAAATCCAAACCAAGAAGGTTGGGATAAGTTTCTTCTTCACGTGGCCTCTTGCTCTCTCCTCATCGTCAATATTAGCATCCTGTGTCTGTCTGCTCCCACACACCAGGCCCACTTCTTTCTCTTTTCCTCACGGATGTGTCCTCTTCACCTGACGTGATGTCCTCCTCCACCTCCTTCTCCCCGGCCCCATCCCTGTATCCCACTAAGCCAATGTTGAAGGGCTATTTCAAAGTCTACTTCCAGGCAGCCAGGGCTGCTCCCTTCCCTGTTCTCTGTATCAGTAAGAACCATGGAGTAAATTACTAGCTTGTCTCCTCATTGGTTTTATACACTTCTCCATGTCCCAACTAGATAACACACACCATGTCCTAACCTCCCTGCTCCATGTCCAAATCCACAGGGTGAAAGGGTAAAGCTTATAACCAAGGGAGAGTAACAAATGTAGCCCAAACAAAGATCATGCCCGTGCCTTTACCGCATCAGCAACAATTCGGAGAAACTCTGAAGTTGCTCTCCACAAAGATCTGGAGGGAATATTCACTTGAGCAAATCACTGAACAATATGCAGATTATCTAACAGTAAGATGGGCAGTTCTCAGAGTCAATATTTTCCATCCCTACCACCATCCTTAAGACAATGAAATTAAACCTGGTTTCTATAGACATGAATTACAACTCTGCCAGCACCATTAATAATTCTTTTGGAATCTAGTCAATTCCTTTCTTTAGTTTCAAGAACCTGTAACAGTCTGTGCTTCAGGTTCCAAAGCTGCAAATAGTTATTGGGTACATTCTCAAATTCATTCCTTAGTCTCTTGTGTCTCTTGTGCGGTTACTTAGTATCAGCCTAGATATGATATCTGCTTCAAGATGAATGTTATTCACAACCATTGTATCTCCCTCTCCTCTATGCACATGAGATGTATTTTAGCCCACCAAACATTTAAAGGAGAACCAATAAAACGAATGGTACACATCCTGCCATTTTGTACCTGGAGAAGTGGCTGTGAACCACACTCGGTTTCAGTGGCCAAAATCCATAGTAGAAGTGAACTTAAATAATATCCAAGGTAAGGAGAATAAGCTCCTAATGTGCTTCCAGTCTAGGACTACATTTATATGGAATTGCTTTGGTTCTTTTGAGAACTAGCTGAGCCTCTACCATGTTTTATGCACCCTGCTAGACCTGGGAAATGCAAAGAGCAACAAGCCAGAGTCATTGCCCTCCAAGAACTCAGTCTAGAAGAACCTGACAATGTTTGGTACACACTAGACACTTAATAAATCTTAAGTGGTTATTTCCCCCCCTAGGTTCTGTGAGACCACTGTGTGAACTCAAGCACTTGTTCCACAAATGATCACTTTGTGATTGAGCCGCAGAGAACTTTCATTCGAATGAAAACATTACCTACAGTGGCTTATTACAGAGAAGGGCATAAAAAATTGCTTTAAGAGCTGGTACTGAGAACCTCATGCAACATTCAGGTGAGATGATTTAACTGGCTAACAGCTGTTTTGAATAAGAGAGGCGCTTGGCTAAAAGGAGAAGCCTTGAAAGACTGAAGATGTCATATGGGTTCTACCGAACTTCTACCCAGGGCATCAGTGAAGTCCGGCATTTTTTCAGTGCCTTGGTCTTCTCATTTGTAAAATGGGGACAGTGCAATGTAACACTGATTTATTCTTCACGGTGAAAAAGTCCTATGGAAATGCAAGAGCCACATTAGCATAATGTTCTCCCAAACCTCATCTTCAATTATTAAACATCAACAGTCTGTGGTCCTCTGTGTCCAGACATTTTGAAAGGGCGCTGTGCCAAAGTCCATTAGTGCTGGAATCAACATTGGCCAGAACTTGGGTCTCTACTCTCTTTCAGTTGAACCACTGAAATCCAATGTCTAACAGGAAAACAGGAAGCTAGAATATGGAAGTCCTGCTGCCAATCAAAGAGCCTGTGAAAGTCTAGTTCTCCTGATACCTCCTCTTTACAGTGTTCTGTTTGTTCGTTTAAAGGAAGAGTTAGCTTCCATACCCAAGGATTTTAGAAATCCTAGAAAATGCTTGTTGTGGTGCCCAGCTTTTCAAGACTTCAGGTAATTCTCAAGGTCTTCTGATTCAAGAGATGCTGACAGAATCTGAAAATTCTGACCGTTTAGATTAATTTGCAGGGGAGGGAGGGGCACAGGGGGCAGTAAACATTTTGAACTTCAGATTCAAAGAAGAAGCAGCAAAATAGAGAAGGAAAACGCAAAATTCCAGAACCACTGAAGGTTTCGCCCTCCACTGACTAATGCCTTCACTGAGTTAATTCAACTATCCGTTTCCCCAATGTATCAGTCTGGCTAGAGATGAAAGATAGATGCCATAAACAGACCTGCTATGCAACCCTAGAGACAACTCTCATCCCTCTGGTCCTCTGGGGGAGAAACGGACAGCAGACATTAACAGGGAGATACAAGTCAAGAGGTGCAAGGTACAATATGGCAGACATTAGCTACATGTGACCACCGAGCACCTGATATACAGTTGGTCCAAACTGAGATGTGCTGTCAGGATAAAATACACACCATATTTCAAAGCATAGGAAAAAAAAAAAAGGAGTATAAAATATCTCAATGTTTTATATTGAGTACATGCTAAAGTAATCTCTGGCATATATTGGATTAAATATATAATTAAAATCAATTCATCTGTTTTGTGTTTTTTTGTTTTTTTGTTTTTTTACTGTGGTTACTAGAAAATTTGGAAATACACATGTGGCTCTCATTTGGAGCTCTCATATTTTTACTGAACAGTGCTAGTCCAGAGAATCCCACTCTCACCTGGATTCTTTAAAAGGACAGAACCAAACATAGGAAAACACACTCAGACTCACAAAACAAATAACATCATTTTCTTCAAGGTAATCTTGACACATTGAGGGAAGTAAGACTGATTAAGTAGCTCTCCTCTCACAGTTGATCTATTCATGGGTCAAACCAAATGCTCTTTTGTAATGATCTGTTTTAGAGAATACCAAGAAAAGCCCTACAGGGCATTGGTCAAAGCACGGGGATTGGGGTCACACAAACCTGGATGTGAATCCTATCTGCTATTTACTAGCTGTGTAACCTCGGGAAAACTATCTAACATCTTAAGATCCTGATTTTAGGTAAAAGAAATGTAATATTTCCCCTACAGGGCTGCTGGGTGGGTTGACAGCAAGAGGTAAAGAACTTGAGCACTATATCTATCTAACATATAATGCTTGGGAATGGTAGCTATTTTAGTAAAATCCAAGCAACATTATCTAAGCATCTTCCAGAGTAATGATGGGGTAGAGGAAATGGAGGGCAAAGGAGAAAGAACCACTCATCCTGAGGCCTTGAAACCAGTGAATTGAAGCAGAAATTCTTAGGCTCAGTATTTATTCCGCACAGTACAACACTGCCCCCTAGTGACAAGAATGTTGATAAGCATTCAGAGCAGGACGTAAGTGAGAAAGAGAAACGTAAATTTTCCTGAGCGCTAAATAGTAAGTACTCCAGATCTGAGAGATTGTATTAAACTACGATTTTTACTCATGAGTCGCCTTTAAAGCAGTGGCATGGAATTGGAAGAGCAATAATATTATCAAGATTTACTATTAACCCAGGGATTGTCACTTTGTTAATTACACAGTTTCTCCAAAAGGAAAACAGTCATTCTCCCTGGACATATTAAATGTAACACTTAAAGAGGAGAAAGCTCGCCTGTGTGTCAAGTTGCTAGGATTTACATTAGTATAACACAGGAAGTTGGCGCTTTGTGGACCGCTCGCTTTTTGTGAGTAGTTTGCGAACCAGATTTGATCATATGTTTTGTTTCATGCAACTACCAAGGTCAAAACTGAAGGCTGAGCTGTTCTATACGCTTTAACACAATCCTCTGCACTAAGCCAAGAAACCTGTAGCCTGGGCTGTAGAGACCAAACAAGAGGAGACAGAAATGCTTAGCACAGTACCTGACACACAAGCATCAAGTAATAGCTGCCTATTATTTTTCATTGTGTTGTTTCTGTTGTTCCAACTGCCAGAGACCCATGGAAGAAAAACTATAAGATGCAATGATTCCTCTTACTTATTTTGGTATGAAATCAAGGCCTACCTAATTTCATTTCCTGAGGCATCTATCAAATGTACTGTTCTAAAAGAACATCTGAACCTAACTTTGATGTCCTTACGATGCTGCTGCTACTGAGTGAAGCCCAGTGTTAGTTTAGAATTCAGATACTGATCTTTAATAAGGCACAAAGAGGACACTGTAATCAAAACCACCTACAAAGACAAGATGTGTTATCATTTTAATCATAAACCTAACAGGGTCATTCTGGGCAGTCTTTGTCCACCTTCATTCTCCTCAATGAATCTGGACGAAAACCTTACTGCTTTAAGTTAGAAGGATATTGCAATAACTTTCCTCATTTACTTTTCATTTTTACTGTAGTGACCTCACGTCCAAATATTTCTCATTTGATGATCAGCTGGGTTAATATGTGCCTCCTGAAGCCCAGACAAGGGAAATGCACTCTCTAGTTACAGTTATAGTGCTTGCTTTGATATCCTGAAGTCACTTGAGTGTCCTGGAAAGGGAAAGAAAGCCAATGCAAAGGCAGGTCTCACTGAGGTCGAGGGTACGTGCCAGTGCTGGGTAAAAAGCAGGGCAGTGCTGGGACCCACTTGTAAGAGTCCCGAGTGCTTAATTCATAGAAGCAAGGATTGGTGCTACACACCTTGTCGTGATAAGGTCCTAAAACAATCCAGCCACAGAACGTGTAGCCCAAGTAGATCATACCAGCACAAGCACAGAAGCGAAGAACTTTGGGCAGTGAGGCTTGCATCGTTAAAATGAGCACCTGAAATAAAAACCAACAGGAGGGAATTTAAAAGTAGCTGACTGGCACCCAAAGAAGGAATGAGTCTCAATCCTAGTGCCCTACCCGATGCCACATCCTTACGTTATATGCTTGGAAGTAACCCAGGTATCTGATGACGCCAACCCAGACAAAGAGCGTAGACGTTCCGAGCAAAATGCTGCACAGGTCGTAATTGGTGAGATTCTAAAGAATGAAAAAAATAGACATGAGTAAAACACTCCACTCCATTCAGGGTATTAACCTCACTTTAAACTGACTGGAAAAGAATGGACTGACTGCCTCTCTATATGTGATACTAAGAGCCCGTAAACTGAAGAAGAAAAGAGCACAATTCCAAATGTGTTTCTCATTTCCTTTAGTATTTGAGTTGGTTGAACTGAGTTTTGTTCAAACAGTATCTGGAAATAGTAATTGCCTTTACTACTGACCTAGGCATTAAAGAGTATAAAGTAATGGTGTTTGTTAAATATCAAACAATACCATTCACCTATTTTTGAAAGAAAGCTCCAACATGATTTGCTAACCCAGTTCTTTCTCTCAAGGACTTTTAAGTCTAATTGAGGAGACAAACACACACAGTTCTAATTTAATATACTAAGTGCAAAGAGAGCCACAATGCCTGGCATGTCACACAGGGTCTCCAGAGGGTGACTCCAGAATGGAGCCGGGCCTGGAGGGCAGGTTGAGAGAGGACACTGCAGGTCAATGGACAAAGGCTGAACAGAGGCACAGGCCAAGAGCCAGCAGGATGTCCTAGAGACGACCACTGATGGGTCCGGGAGACCTAGGACAGGGAGGGAGGCAGAGCGAGATGATGGGTTCCCCAGACACCATGCTGAAAGGAGAACACTTCATCCCAGTTTGGGGCCCTGTGAGGCAGAGAGGATTTAGACACTTCTGGACAAATTAGTTTGACAGTGGGGTGGATGGATCTGAGGAATATAAGGAGGAAGGCAGGAAAACCAATGAGAAGACTGTTGTGGGGTGCCTGGGTGGCTCAGTTGGTTGAGCATCCAACTGTTGATTTCAGATCATGTCATGATCTCACAGTTCTTGAGTTCGCGACCCCCATCAGGCTCCGCGCTGACAGTGCGAGGCCTGCTTGGGATCCTCTCCCGCTCCTCTCTCTGCCCCTCCCCACCCCCAAATAAATAAATAAACGTTAAAAAAAAAAAAAGGAATATGCTATAGTAGTATAGGCCTGAGAGGAAGATATCGTGAAGGAAGCCAGAGTAGTCAGGGTGGAGAGGAGGGAGGCACTTCAGGTGGTCAGCATCTGCTGACAGCAAGGAGGGGAGAAGAGCCAGATGAAGGAGGGGGGGGGTCAAGATGTAGTCATGGGATTAAATCAACTAACAACAAGAAGGTGTCAGGTGCCTAGTGGTCACTCAGTATTCCTGTCCTCACTCCCCTCCAAGCACCCATCAGTCATGGATAGTCGCCACTGGCTCTTGCCATGATTGGTTCATGGGCCAGCTGCTTCTTCTGCAACTTAAAAAAAAAAAAAAAAGAAAAATGAAGCCCACCCAAACAGCCAATTTTCTCAGTTCCTATTGTGAAGATGCTGAGTTTCCTGGGGGATATTCCTAGGGATATCATCTTTCACAGAACAACAGTTTCCTTAGTTTCCCTTGATGAGGAATCAAGTCAGAGGAAATAACCCAGGCATCTGATGTGAGATGGTTTTATAGATGTGAGAAAAGAGAAAACATCAGGCTCAAAGTAGTCTCTGTAAGGATTTTATATCTCAACGTGCCGGGGGTCCCCCAGAGGAAAAGAAAGAGCAGAACATTAAAATGGGTTGCCCTCACCTTTGCTTTAATTTCCATTTTTAATATGGATCCAATTATCGTCATTAGGTCGCTGATAATCACCAGGATATACCATCCATTGATGAACTCCCACTGGTCGGCGTTACACACGTGTCGCTTGTACTTCTCCAGAAAGAAATTGAGAAATCTCTGCGGCAAACATTTTAAAAAGCATTTCTTACAAACCACACTGCCCTCTGGAAGGAGAAGACAAGCGCAAAACAGTGCTCTCGCCTGTAAAATGATATGGCATTACCTTTCCCAACCTGACAGATCCTCTTTGAGGGTGGGGATTACGGCCCACTTTCCCCCATAATCTATTGCAGCTAAAAGTAAGCATTCTAGTACCTGCTAAGTTAACTCAAACATCAAATGCTTATGTTCTAACACCAAGAGACTCTTGTCATAATTGCTACCGCATAGCACATTCTCAATATTTTACACGTTATCAACTCATTCAATCTGACTCCCTATGAATCAGGTCTATTTTCAGAAGAAGAAACTGAGGCATGGGAAGGCTAGGCAGGATATGGGTCTGGGCAGCCTGGTTCCAGAGTGTGTAGTCCCACCGGTGGGAAGTCAATCGTGACTCCCAATGGTGCCCCCTAACTTCGGCAGACCCAGGACCATGACCTCAGATGGAGATTATCAAGAGGCTTGGGGAACAGGTAAGAGAAGCAGATTATTTACAAAATAAGTTGACAAAGGTCAAGAGTAAGAAAAATAGGGGTGCCCAGGTGGCTCAGTTGGTTCAGTGTCCAACTTTGGCTCAGGTCGTGATCTCACAGTTCATGAGTTCAAGCCCCACGTCGGGCTTGTGCTGACCTCTCAGAGCCTGGAGCCTGCTTCGGACTCTGTGTCTCCCTCTGTCTCTGCCCCTCCCTCGCTGACATTCATTCTCATTCTCATTCTCATTCTCATTCTCTCTCTCTCTCTCTCTCTCTCTCAAAAATAAATAAACATTTTTAAAAAAAGAGTAAGAAAAATAGATTGTACACTATTTTCTTGCTCCACGGATGGTATCCACAAATGATGACTTCCTGTATTACCCCTGACCCCAGTCTGCATTTACACACATACAACAAGACAGAATAAGATTTGTGGGGAGCTGAAGTATGTATTCACAAGAACTCTGGGGGTAAAAAGGTAAAATGAAACTCAGGAGAGAATAAACTATTTTTAAAAATAGAAAAAAGTATTCTGTGCTTCATTATAACCCATTTACCATGCCTCCCTGTCAAAAGGAACTCTGATTTGAAGACAAAAGATGAAACCCACACATGCTATTACTCTGTTCTTAAGATCACGCCTGAATTTAAGAGGGTCTTGTTTATTCTGGAAACACTCAAAGCCTCAGGGTTCACCACTGTGCACCTATGCTTAGCAGCTCAGTTTTAAGCAGGATAATTATCTGATCCTACCTGACATGCCAGGAGCCTTACCCACCCTGCACACCTCAGGTTGATTAATGCCTTGTAGGGGGACGATCGTTCAAGGAATCTAATTTAGTCAAGAGCTCCAAAAAGGGCAGGATGACCCAACATCAACTGTCCACGTCTGAACAAACAGGATGGAGGCCTAGAAGGGGGAGAGAACATTTGAACACACACTTACCTTTCGTAACCTTAGAGCTAGAACAATGGATCTTGTGCACAGAATAAGAGATGCCAAGCATATCACAATGACAAATGCATCAAACGCCAGCACATACTGGGGTGTTTTTCTGAACTGAGGAACAAAAACCGAATTCAATGTTAAACACACCTTACTTGGGAATAATTCTCAAACAAATGGCAGTCTGAAAAGTTCAAATGATAAATGCTTAAATATCAGAAACAATCACACTGCATTCATTTAGAAGTCTTTATTTAGGGTAAACATTCTCTGATGTTAAGCTATACATTTAAAACATAAACTCTTTGCTAAATGTACTAAAAATATTTCCTATAGAATAGACTCAACAGAAGGTGGTCCATTTGGGCTCTATTCAACAGAGGCAAAACTCGTTCTTTTTCATAAAAACACAAATATCCAATTTTCCGTTACTGAAGGAACAATTCAAAACACTGCTCCTCAGAATCCCCATTTCCTTTCTTTTTTAATGTGCATTTGCTTTTGAGAGAGAGAGAGAGAGAGAGAGAGAGAGTAGAGAGAAATAGAGTGCAAGTGGAGGAGGGGCACAAAGAGAGGGAGACATGAATCCAAAGCAGGCTCAGGCTCTGAGCTGTCAACACTAAGGCGTGGGGCCTGAACTCACGAACTGTGTGTGAGATCATGACCCGAGCCAAGTTGGGGCACTACACTGACTGAGCCAACCAGGTGCCCCAGAATCCCCCTTCTGTTTCTCGACCTACTGTGTACTATGTACTGTCCCAGTTCTCTGCACATGGAGAAAACCACCTCTTGGAATGGAATCACAGCAGTAATCAAATTGTGGTCGCAGACTGCACAGTAGCATGGGGGAATTGTACTGGAGGAAGATGTACCTGTAACCTCTGCTTCTCGGAGACCTGATGGTAGCATTCCAAGTGCCTGGCCCCCGCCCATGCCTGCAGCTTCGTCACCTGCCCCTCGGTGCTCTCCCCCACCTTCTCTACCTTGATGCGACACTGTTCTTCCTCTGTCCCTGCTCCTACCAGATTTGCTGGCCCTCTTGCCTCAGGGACTTCTCAAGTGCTGATCCCTCTGCCTGGAGCACACCATACAAGTCAGATTATCTTTTCAGCCTTGAGTTTCAGATTAAATTATTAACATTTCAGGTTAAATATTTAGGGAAGAGAATTCCCTAAATTCCCATCTTTATTAGCCCCCTCCTATATTCTCACAGCACTCTCCACAAGTATACATACTCATAGCTCCTTTCATTCTTCTTTGTGTGATGGCCGCTGAACCCGTAACGATGTCTTCTAAGATGGCACACACAGCAAGGAACACAGGGACAGTGCAAAAAAAGGAAAGACACAGTCTCTGGAGCCTGATGAGCTGGCTCTGAACCTCAGCTCTGCACTCAGAAGCTGTGAAGCCTTGGGGAAGGTCCTTCAGGGTCCTCATCCTTTGTCACCCGCCCCCCCCCCTCAAAATAGGTAGAATAAAAAAAAAAACTCTACATCATAGGCTGTTGTGAAGATTAAACAAGCTCATATATGAAAGCACTTGGAACAGTCCCCAGGCAAACAACAGCACGCATTCATAGTGCTTCTTGTGTGGTATCATTGATGCCTACCTTCCCCACTAAATGATTGACCCTAGGAAGTGGGGACTGTATGTGTTTGTTCAACATTACAGTGTCTGTGCTTTCGTAATGCCTCAGTGTGTTTATGAGTAAGTGGAGAGCACTGGCACATGAGAAGACTACTGAATAATCCAAGTTAGAACCTGTGAAGGGCTGAGGGAGAGGAGAAGGCACAGAGCTGTGAGAGACCAAGAGTCAACCTGGTCTCCAGAGGGACCTAAGCAAGAGAGAGAAGGACCATCCAGGAAATGACTCCGGTTTTTCTGTCTTGGTGAGCTGAGCTCAGTCTGGACATTCATGACGAGAGAGGAAAACCTGGTGGCAGCTAAAGCCACGGGTGTGGACACAGCCACTGAGAGAGACCACAGAGGAAAACACAACTAGGAAGGATGGGGGGGGGGGGGGGGGGGGGGGAAGGGGCAGCAAGGTGGGGCATTATGAAGAGATGAGCTCAAAAAGTAGACTGAGAAGGGCCATGGGACAAGGGAATGGGACTGAGGGCAGGGAACTTCAGTGGCGTGCTCAGAGGGGATTATAAATCGGAGTCACTCCACAGCGACACCTCTGCAGAAAAGGCATCTAACAAAAAGACCAAGTGTGTATGGATTTAGTAATGCAAGTGCGTGAGCAACAACGGCAAGAGTGTCTGAGGGCAAACAGCTCATCCTGTGCATTAAGGGCATAGGCAGCGAGTAAGTGCAATTCACTGACTGAATTATTGAGGCGTGCTGAGCTTTAGACGCCTCCACTGCAGTAGGGGGAGCAGCTGGGCCTGCCTCATGGGCTGTCAGGAAATCAGGTGAGATCAACTTATGCCCAGTGCTTGCTGCAACGGTATCTAGCACCTAGCACTTACATTTTACTTTCAGCCGTTTTATAGTGAAGAAGCTTAAATTATCTTGTGATAACATCTAATGAGTAGATAAGAAAACAACTTAACTGAACCGAAGACAGACTTTTTCTTTCTTCCTCCTTTCCATCTTTCTTTCTATTATCTATGTATCTTTCTATCTGTGTGTATTTCTACGTATCTATGTATCTATTTCCTCCTTTCTTCTTTTTTCTCTTTCTTTCTATGTATCTTTTTATCTATGTATCATTCTTTCTACATACCTACCTAATCTATCTATGTATCTACCTGCCTATCTTTCTATGTATCTGTGTATCAATCTATCTTTCTATGTATGTACATAAGTATGTTATGTATCTATCTAGCTATATTTTTCTTTGTATCTTTTTCTTTTTTCTTTCTTTCCTTCTTTTCTTTCTTCTTTTCTATAATTTACCTATCTTTCTATGTGCCTCCTGTCCTGTCTGTCTGTCTGTCTATCTATCTATCTATCTATCTATCTATCATCGGGGTATCTATCTATCTATCTATCTATCAGGGCTATCTATCTATCTATCTATCTATCTGGGCCATGAAATAAGATGGAGGAAATAGGTACAGTTCTTGGGAATATGGGACTGAAAGCCTTATGAAATGCAAGGAGAGCATCTAATACCTTCCTTTCTGACATATAACTAGAACAAATCTCTATGATTTCTTATACCGGGCCTTATTTATAATAGGAAAATGGAGGCCCAGATCTAGAAGGATAAAGCATCCTTCCTAACACAGAAACCAGTATTATATTGTTTGTTTGTCTTGTCATAC
This sequence comes from Lynx canadensis, assembly GCF_007474595.2. Lineage (NCBI taxonomy): Eukaryota > Metazoa > Chordata > Mammalia > Carnivora > Felidae > Lynx > Lynx canadensis. The sequence goes on from NC_044310.1 coordinate 71,185,298, forward strand.
TAACTTCAGACACCTTTTTAAATTTTTTTATTTTTTTAAGTTTTCATTTTAAATCCAGTTAGTCAACATACAGTGTTCCATTAGTTTCAGGTACACAATATAGAACACTTCCATACATCACCCTGTGCTTATCACAAGTGCGCTCTGTAATCCCCAACACCTATTCCACCTCCCTCTGCTACCATCAGTGTGTTCTATATCGTTAAGAGTCTGTTTCTTGGTTTCGCTCTCTCTCATATTCTGTTTTAATTTCACCTATTGAGAAAACTAGTTGGCATGTTACAAAAAGCTATTTATGAATATCACAAGTGCTTATTACTCCAGTGAATCTGTTACCCCCCACAGGAACATTTGTCAAACTTGGTTTATAGAACACTAATCCAGAGAGATGCCCTTTGCCAACCTGGTTGGGGAAGTCCTACACCCCACCCAGTCCTCCCAGAGGTCCTAAGGAGTCAGTCTTGCACACACTGCCGCTCTCAACCAGGGCTTCCCCTATTTACCCACACCCCCTTTCCCTGAAACACTGGGAAATCACCCATCAGTGGGGAACCTTGCCCACTAATACCTACCTCCTCCAGCCCCTCATGCCTGACTTGCTACGCTTATAAAATCCAGTTAAAGTGAAGACTGGTGGCAAACTTGGGGACAAGTATTCGAAGTCATAAAAGGCAACATGAGGTTTCTCTGTGAAAATGGACAACCCCTCGTTATTTCGCCCTGTGATAACACAGGTAATGACAAGAGGAAGAGAAAAGCCTCAGAGTAAGTGAATGGACACGAAGGAGCCTCAGAACTTTCGGAAAATAACACCAAGATTCCACTAGATGTCACCCTTGCCTTTGTCCCACATCCCCCAAAGCCAGGGCAGACAGTTTCCATAGACAAAGGTGGGGGGGGGGGGGATCCACTTTCTCAGCTGGTTTCCAAACTTCAACTTTTTAAGGGTTTCATGTCACATCATTTTATTTTAAATTCATATTCTCCTAGTAACAGAATCTGGTTTCTTCAAAAGACACGGCTCTGGGAGAAACTCAGATGTCAGTATTCTTACTAAGGGGTCTGTGAGGTTAGTATTTCTCTTCACTGGCCACAGAAGGGAGCCAGAACTCTTCCCTTTTGAGTAATAGGCAAGGAAAACTCCCCGACATCTAGCAGCCCTGTGGGGAGGAAAGAAACACGTTTGACTGACTAACGCTTCAGTCATAATGACTGTTCCAAACCACATTTCATTCGTGACAAAAGTTAGCTTTTCTCACATAAAATAGCTGAACCTATACCGGACTAGGCATCTGATCTGCGTGTGTCTCTGTGGGAGGCAGCGTGTCTGCTGGGAAAGAGGAACCGCTTTCAAACAGAAAGAAACTAAAACTGTCTACACGGACCAGAACCTTGAGTCAGTTAATGGAAATACTGAAACCAAACCTCAGAATCCTTAAGATGTATCGTATAACTGAAAAAGCAACAAGCCCACAGACAAATCTAGATTAAAACAAAACTAAAAGAGTTAAAAACCATGGGCATTTCACATTTTATGTTGTCCTGACAATCCTGTCTGAGGCAAACGCAGTTCAACAAAACTTGTAGGTGAAAAAATACTGACAATCCATCAACACCATCCTGACCCCTCTGTGAGAAGTTCCACAGAGTCCACTTTACATTACGGATGAAGACGTGTTTTCTGAGTAACCCACCGAGTAAACCCCCCAATGTTTGGACAGGCTGCTCTCTGAGCTCCGAGGGCCTTGATCCTTCCCTGCTGTCAAAGGTTCAGCTCCAAGTATAACCTCCCCAACCATCACTGGTAGATTTTTCTCCCTCTGCCCCAAGTTAACCTTTGCTTTCTTTATCCCCATCCCTTTTCACCTCACACCACTTATTCCTATTCGTGACACATCAGAGATTCTACAAGCCGGTCGATCTCACTCACTAAGGCGTTTTCTTCCTTTTTCCATAGTGCCCAGCAACCACTATGTGCCAACTCTTGTTTTCGGTGCTTTCCTTGACATATGAACCCACTGAATACTCAGCATCCTGGAAGGCAGACACTATCATCACCCTCATTTTATAGAGAAAGGTACTTAGAAATAGAGAGGTTAAGTGATTTGTCCAAGACCACAGGCATAACAAACAGAACCAAGACCCAAACCCAGCAGTCTGGCCCCAGAAACAGTGATCCTAACGACCCGGAACCCCTTCTCTCTTAAGGTGCGTAATCAATCAACATCTACTGGAACTGAACAAAAGGCAAGGCTTAGGATATTCTGTACAGAGTTAAATGCTTGATAATTTTCGGGAGCTCTTTCTTCCTATAGCCATCCAAATAAGCATTTAAACATCCTGAATCCCAAAATGAGTGTCAAAGATCATCCATAATTCACAACGGGCAAGCATGGGACTACTTACTAGATCCAGATATGTTCAAGTCTTTACATTCTTCAATTTTAGCATCACTGCCAAAATAGATTTTGATCTTGCCACTGTGAGCTTATTGTCAAAGGTAATCTGGAGACACAAATGTATGGAAAGGTTACCGCCCAGCGGAAAGTATGGTATACTAGATAAACTCTGCTTCAAATATCACTGGCATCCGAACAGCATGCTGATTCAAAAATAATTCTGGGGTACCGGGTGGCTCAGTCAGTTGAGCATCCAACTTCGGCCCAGGTCATGATCCTGTGCTTCGTGGGTTCGAGTCCCGCGTGGGCTCTGTGCTGACGGCTCAGAGCCTGGAGGCTGCTTCGGATTCTGTGTCTCCCTCTCTCTCTGCCCCTCCCCCATTCTGTCTGTCTCCAAAAATAAACATTAAAAAATTTTTTTTTTAAATAAAAAAAAAATAGCACTGATGAAAAACTGTTCTCATCATGTGATTCCTTCACAAGTTTCTTTTTTCTTTTTTTAATTTTTTTATGTTTACTTACTTTTAACACAGAGAGCATGAGCAGGGGAGGGGCAGAGAGAAAAGGAAACACAGAATCCAAAGCAGGCTCCAGGCTCTGAGCTGTCAGCACAGAGCCCGACACAGGGCTCGAACTCACAAGCCGCGAGATCATGACCCGAGCCAAAGTCAGATGCTTAACCAACTGAGCCACCCAGGTGCCCCACAAGTTTCTATTATTAATGAAAGAATATGATCCAAAGGGTAAATACGTGGAATCTACTGAATCCATCGTACTGAGTCGTATTCAGGTTCAGAGAAATCTTGGAGCAAACAAGAACCATTAGTCCCAGGAACAAAAACAAGATTCACCAGTCTTTGACAAGAGAATACAATTATCTCATTTATGATACTGAATGGAATTTAAAAGCATTGGCTTCAACTTACTCCTTTGGGTATGAAATTCTAGGTCTTTGCTAGGGTTGGAAACTATTTTTCTGTTTGCTTCAAATGCTACGGATAATGCTTTCAGAGGTGACAGACTGCTCCCAGCTCCAGGCTGAAATTTAAGATTTCCAAATGCCCTCAATCTTCCACATTATGTTTCTGTCATTGGTTTACAAGCGATACGTGCTGAGTATCTTAGGCTTGAGAGAAGTACGTTGGGGGGCTTTCCTATGGGAGAATGAGGCCCCGTGTGTGCCAGGCTTAGCGGAGGTGTGCTCACAGCTCATAGGGACTGAAATGGGGCCTGCAGGTTTAATTCTCCAGCCTCTGGTTTGGTCCGAGTGATATTCTTGGATTACATAGAACGTGGCTTATGTGTAGAGATGTGCAGGCACTTGGGGATTTAATTACAGATCACCTACACAGTCAGCCCTGTGAGCTCTTGGCCTGAGGATTTTTGGGGATTTTGTAATGTGTTTTGTAATGTGTAAGTCAACCCAGGGAGCTTAATCATGCTCTTCTCTGCCAGAGACATTCTTCCTCACCACATCTCAAGACTTATAATTACTTTTATCTCTTTGTTTATTTGTTTTCCGGTCTATCTCTTCCACTAGACTGTAAGCTTCCTGAGGGCCACTGCACCTCTTCAGCAGGGCAATGCCTGGTGCGTAGGAGGGACTCATTATGTATCTACTGATTGTTGTTGAATGGAGCACTCCTCTGAATTGCTATAAGGGTGTCACAAACAACTGTCAGCTCAGCATTCAGTTTTGTCCCACGATAAAGGGGGGAGGGAGGAAGGGAAGGAGAGAGGGAAGGAGGGAGAGAAAGCATGAAACCCATGAAATGGGGAGGCAAGTTATTCTCATAGATACGAACACATTCTCTTCTACTGCACATACCTTCTCCCAAAATAAAAGAAGCAACAACTAAGCCTTTGCAGACTGGCCCTCAGATCAAGGGGGCAGTTTCTGCCTTGAGGTTTGAAAACATTCGCTACAATAGTTGCAAAGACCTTCCTTTGAAATAGGAAAACATCCTAGACACTTAAAACACTTGTCATAAACTTTTTTTCTAATGTATTAGGGAGTAAGAGGTCAAAGCCAATTTTGAAAATTCCTCTTTCCAGCCCAGAAATCTGGCTTTAAAAGGCTGGAAAGGGCTTGCTTCATTTTCCAAAATCATGGTCTCTGGATCAACAATGCTAGAAAGTGTCATTAAGCTGTTTTAAACACCACTGCATCTACACATGTATACAGGCTGGTGTGTTTTACACTTGGCATCTACAACAGGAATAGAGAAAAAATAATAAAAACCAGCTTCAGAAAGATAGACACTTGCCGTATTATGAAAGACGTAACAGTCCGGTAACTCTCGGGAATGAATCGTCTGTAGGTCAATGCCTTTGAGGTGAAAGGAAATTTCAACTTGTAAGAGCCTGAATAAAAAAATATTACAAGATATAAATTATCATAGTCTTACTATCCTACTCTGCTTTCCCCATCCCTGTCTCCTGGGAAGTGAGACTTAAAAAGGTATTTACCGATAAAATTCCAGTCTGAAGAATGACGAGTTCTTCCACTCCTGAGGGTATGTGGAGAGGTCTAAGTGAACACAATCTAGGGCAAGGAAACAAGAAAGACTGTTTCAGGCAAGAATCGAATGCTAAAAGGAGTGGGGCAAAGTGTGCTGAGAAGCAGGGTACTTAAAGTATCGCTCCACAAAATCCGTATTTTTTGTAACAAGACCAGTAACTTTCTAGGAGAGAATCTGGAACTACCACTCTAACCACGTGATCAAAGTTAATGTCACCAGTAAGGGGATAAACAGACATCATGCTCCTCCTGAAATAACGTACTATTTGTGTGGTATTCCTGCCCTATATGCATAACCTCAATCAAGTCATAAAGAAACAGAAAAATCCAGTGAGGAATTTTCTACTCTTTTAAAATGTCAAGGTCATTTAAAAATAAAAGTTAAGGAATTTATTTTGCTCCAGATTAAAGGAGAGTAAAGTAATTTGACAACTAAATGCATTATGTGATCTTGGACCAGGAAAGTGGCAGGGGGTGTGTGGGACGGGCACATGGGGTGGGGGTGGGGGGCATGGGTGGGCAGTTTTCTTTTTCTATAAAGAATAGGACAATTGATGAAATGTGAATAACGTTTGTATATTTTAGTGCCGTATCTATGTTCCTTCATGCTTTTGAACTTGAAGTTGGTTATGTAGGAAAATGTTTGTTTTGGGGAAATGTACACTGGCCTATTACACAGGTAAAGAGACATCATGTCTGTACCTTACTCTTCTACGTTTCAGGAGAAATATTTATACATTGGAAGAATGATAAAGTAAGTGTGGTAAAACGTTAGCCTTCGGAAAACCTAGATGAAGGGATACAAGGAAATCTTTGTGCTATTTTGCAACTTTTCTGTTAAGTCTGATGCTTTCCAAATAAAAGAGAGAAAGAAACTTATGTTTTATTTAAGTAAAAACAAATTATGAGCTGTTAACTATAAAAGAATGATTCCAAGAACCTCATATAAAAATAGTCTCATCGTTGTGTAGCTCAACACCTTGGCAGGAAAAGCAAGTAGGTCTAGAAACAGTGAGCGCCTTTCAAGGTCACAGAGCTCTGACACAGAATTGGTGGGAAGCCAGCCTGCCTGACTCCTGCCCAGGCTGTTGCTGCCCCTTCCTGCTGCCTTTGAAATGGAAACGCCGGGCCTCCTGCAGTGCCTGGTACTCAGAAAGTGCTCTAGAATCTTGGTAGACTTGACGGCTGATTCTTAAAGCATCTTCTCCCACTGGGCTTTGGAGCAGCAAAGACCTACCATCACTTGATCAGTATATGACCTTGGCTTAGCCACCTAGCGTGACTGAGCACCAATTTCCTCACTTGTAAAATGAAGGCCAGACTGATGATACTTAAGGTCCTTCTACCTTTACCATTCTTATTTGAAGATAAAGTAAAAGAAAACAAAACATTTAAACTAAATTGACTTGAGCCAAGTGGCTATACTCCAAAAAGAGAAGGAGCATGTTCAAAATCTCTATGCCAGATACTGTCCTAGGTCTTTTTCTCCTGTATTTCACTCAATCTAAGATACTTGTTTTTTTCACTTTTAAAATATTTCTAAAATGGAAGAGTCTTTTTTTATTAGTATTAATTTATTTTCAAGTTAGCTGACATACAGCATCATCTTGGTTTCAGGAGTAGGACCCTGTGATTCATCTCTTACATATGACACCCAGTGCTCATCCCAACACGTGCCCTCCTTAATGCCCATCACCCATTTAGCCCATCCCCCACCTCCTCCCTCCAGCAACCCTCCATTTGTTCTCTGTATTTAACAGTCTCTTCTCTTGGGGTTTGTCTCCCTCTCTAAAACAGAGGAGTCTTAAAAAACATTGATGGCATCTTAGATTCAGAGAAATACAACAGCATTTGTTAATTTTATACTGCATGTAAAATTCACCTTATAAAAGTCTATTTGGTTATTCAAATTTTGTAATTGTAATTCTGGAGTTACACTTTTTCTAAATACACATTCAGAGCTCTCAGAAGGCCGGCTGACCTGATGCCACAGTCATTGCTAATGAGACCACCAAACACCTGATAGTAACAAAACCTAAGAACTGAGGGTTTTTTCCCTAAAGATGGCAAAAGCCCTAAGAAAAACATCAAACCTCAAAGGAAACAAACTGGTATTAGAGTAGCAGCCTCATCGCTCAAAGAACCTCATTTACAGAGCAGAATACTGCAGCGAATGAAATAACAACCCTCTCAGAGATAAAGGGAAGGCAGATTATATGTGTTCTTTAAAAAACAAGGAAAATTGGGGCGCCTGGGTGGCGCAGTCGGTTAAGCGTCCGACTTCAGCCAGGTCACGATCTCGCGGTCCGTGAGTTCGAGCCCCGCGTCAGGCTCTGGGCTGATGGCTCGGAGCCTGGAGCCTGTTTCCGATTCTGTGTCTCCCTCTGTCTCTGCCCCTCCCCCGTTCATGCTCTGTCTCTCTCTGTCCCAAAAATAAATAAACGTTGAAAAAAAAAAAAAAAAACAAGGAAAATGATGAAATGGTCATGATGCCTCATGCTGAGAACATGTAGAAAGGACAGGATAAGAAATTCAAAATCTGTGTTATAGAAAATGAAGCACTATTGTATTAGAATGATAGCCATCTAAATGTTGTAAAAACATTTTTAAAAGCAGGATTTATAACAGTCCCCCCAGTGATGCTAAACCATAAAGCTACAGGTCTAGAGGCAAGATATGTCCACAGCATGAATTAAGGGAAACCCTTAGCTTGAAATGCACATTCAATCATGCAACTAAATATAGACCCACAGAGAAAGTGGGCATACAGGCTGAGCATACCAAAGGATGATTATCTTAATAATAAAGATGATGCAAAACTCATGAATAGGTAATCTAGAACAGCTTCTACTAATTCACCTATACAAACTCACCAACGAACCAATGAACTAATTCACCTATACAAACTCACCAATTGCCTCACCAATGGAGTCTAACTCAATTCCTACTTCTATCATGTGCAGGCTTCCTCCAGTGTGTCTGAGAAAAGAAAGTCTAAAATTCGGTATCAAGTATTTTAAGAATATTCTTTACATCTTTTGAATAGATATGTCAAAAGGTTCTCTTTGACAAGTTACATTTAATAAGTCAAAAATACAACTAACTTGCTAAAACAGTCTCTCTTAAAATAAAGTCAAATTAAAAACCAACTTCTCTCCATTTGGTTAAAACTACTTCATATTCTGATAGAAGGAAAATGAACAAGGATACTACTGCCCAGTGGTCAGGTAATAAATCCTGCTGTCTGGCACTGCCTGTCTTGCCTAGCCACTGAGACTGACGTTGGCCACATTTCTTTCATCAATTTTCCAAGAAAAATCAATTGAGGAAAATGGCATATGAATCACTGGAAAATAGTGGTAAGATGCATCTTAATTAAGTCACACCTTTTTAAGAGGACAAGGGGTGTTTCAAGGCTGCTGGCCACAGAACCAGGCCACTGACACCTTGATGATCTCTGAAAGCCACCTGGGACCTTTGATAGTCCTGGCTTATGGTCTGTTTCCTTCAGAGTCAAGAGCATGGGACAAATTTACTCATGAAGAGTTTCTGAACAGGAAGCCTGTGGAAACAGACTCAGAACCTCTGTTTGGTTTGCGGTAGGCACCACACTCAGTGCAGAGCCCAACGCAGGGCTTGAATTCATGACCTTGAGATCAAGACCTGAGCTGAGATCAAAAGTCAGACGCTTAACCGACTAAGCCACCCAGGCATCCCTCAGAACCTCTGTTTTATAGAGGTGTTCTTCTATTATTTTACCAAAGTGTCCTAAATTGGATTGTAGGAAGTATGGTCAAATGAACCGTGCGATACTCTCTTTTTCATAAAACCATTTCACAATTAAAATGCTCCTAGGACCCCTCTTCCAGAACTGTTCACTTCTTGAGGAGTCATGACTGATCAATCTTTGTAGCACATAACCCCAGTACATAAAACAGGAAGTGCCTTGGGCACAGTAAGTATACAGCAGAGATTTGTTAAATGAATGACAACCACCCCCCCTCCAGAGTCTTAAGTCAACCACTTTGCATTTACGTATGATGTGCTTTTAAATTCTTAACAGAATGGCACAAAATACTTCTACTTGATTAGATACTGACTTTTTGCCAAGCCATCTCCTAAAAGAGAAAATGAGTTGCTAACCACAATTCATCTTTGAAGAACATGAATGTATTTAATATATAATAGCAAGAGCACCAAACATTTTAACATGCATTATTTCGTTTATAAATATAGACTCTTATTTTTTTTTCCAAAAGCCTAATTGCCTCCTCATGGAGGGAAAAACCTTAACAAACAGGAAGCACCTGTGTATTTACCTCAACAACCCCCCCCACAACAATCTTGAGTTGTACCAAGAAGTTCCATAAATGCTCCCCAGTCCTATGGCAGTAAACTTGCAGTTTCCTGAGGCAGCGCCCTTTGCAGGCATGTGTTAAAGCCCCAACTATGTTAGTTAGCTTAGCGAAGCAAAGTTGATCCATTTGAGCTGTCAGCACATGAGGGGATGTTTGTTCTTACCACAGAAGATGATAAAGGCATATAAATGAAATTATCACCACATTACCTATTTCAATGTCGCTGTCAATATTCAGTGTCTCATTAGAAGGAAACATGGTCCCTTTCTTGTAATGCTGCTTACAGACTTTTAAGCCAATCCTATTGTCTTCGTTTTCTCCATAACCAAGGGTCCCCAGGGATATGTTCTTTAGCTGATGATACTATTAAAAATAGTTAAATAAAAATACTTATGAGCTTTTAAGAGTTTCATCAGAAGTTACAACATATGGAATACACTTATAGCTATTTTAAATTGTGTATATCAAAGTCCTCAATGGAACTCCCCCGTGTAAAATACCATAGGGTGATTTTCTCAGGTTGGGCAGGAAATACCCTGCCTCACGGAACTCAGAACTCAAGTAAACATGCCGACAGAGGCTCCCCCCTCACTGAGAGCCAAAGTGAGGTGCCCTGACCTCACAGCAGACTACTGTCCCCTGGCTCCAACCCCCACCTTAGAAAACCACACTGGCCTCCAGGCGGTTCCTGGAGCTCACCAGGCACATTCTTGCCCGGGCCTTTGCTGTTCCTTCTGCCTAGAACCCTGTGTTATCTAACTGCTGGTTCACTCCTTCAGATCTTGAGTCAAATATCACCGCTCCAGCCAGGCCTTTCCCTTACTACCCAGTGCAAGTTACAAACATCCATCAGCAGCACACAGGCTCCACCAGGCACTGCCAGTCTCCTCCTCTGCTTTATTTCACAGCAGTTATCACTTTCTGACATACCACTCAGGACCCAAGCCATCCACACCCCACAGCTCACAGTAATGAACACAACTTACATTATCTTACATGAACTTACAGTAGCTCTCATCAACAGGACGCTACCATCGGCCTATCTGCACAAACAGAGCTTCATTAACATGTCTTTATCATTCCAGGAAACTTTTGTCCAGGAACATAACAGCTACAAATAACTCTATTGTTTATTTCAGGAACATCCAAAACAATTCATTTAGACCGATCATCAATTTGAAGATCTAATCTAATTAATTCCAAGACTCTTTGAAACCATGCCCCTCTCCCCACAAACCCTCACCTTGTTGTGTCCACCAATCTGAAACCATTGCATCCTGTCTTTAGCCAATTCTAATAGAGCTCTCCCCTCACATTGAAAGACCCACCCTAAATCAGACTTCAAAATCTGTATTTGGACTTTGCCCTCTTCACCCAAGGCACTGATGAGTAGTCAAGGGAGTGTCTCCTGTATTTCCGTCAACAAGCTCAGTTTTACCAACATGTTTTCCAGGTGGTGTTTTCAGGCAGCTAGCATTCAGTGCTACCTATTTCACTTCATTTGTGTGGCTCTCTCCTCCAGAATTAAGTTCTATAAGAACAGGGCTTTTGTTCATTGTATTCATGATGTTTTCCCAGTGTCTAGAACAGTACTCGTACATACTAAGCCCCCAAATATTTATTGAATGAGAAAAAGAAAAAATAAGATTAACGATCTCTCTCCCCTAAATGCTTTCCTCAAGGTCCATCAATCTGGTTTCTCAATACCTGCTTAGATACAACTATATCATATCCTACTCTATATTCATAAGATTCAGCTAGGCTTACTAATGGTAAGACATCAAAACCGAGATCCTAGAATCTTACATTTGGTATCTCATTCATCAAATCTTCTGAGATTATAAATCTACTCTTGGCTATTTGAACTGGAGTAATCTCCCAAAAGTAGTGGGAATAAAGGGACAAATAAAAAACACACACCTTTAAGAAAAATGTTAAGCAGGCAAAAGGTATTGTGTGGAAATGTAGCCGGAGAAATAGCAATGAATATTTTTTGACAGACTGCAAAATTTAAATTAGAATATTTTAATATATGTATAATTTTTTTTTTCTAAAACAACAAGGTCAAGTGTCAATATATTCTTAAAGCGTAAGTCATTCCCAACAAAACTCTTACCTGATTGAGAGCAAAAAAGATGCTTTCGTAGGCATCCTCTTGGGTATACACACTGCAACTATAGTCATCTTCATCTGTGCCAGAATATCCTTTCAGAAACAAGTGCTTAAAAGCAACAGTGTTCTCTTCTTTGAAAGCAACCACGAGCTGGTTACTTAGACCAAAACGAACAAGCTAGAAAAGGAAATCAAACAGGAAGATGTAATTTTTACCATTTACCAGGGCAGGCAAATGCATTCTTATTATCATCACCCCACCCCACCCCCCAAACATCAGCAAGAAAAATCTCACTGCTTTGGTGTTTACTAACCCCGTTAGTGTCAAAATACAAGTCCCAAAGAAGAACAACCTCATCAAGCTATATCAGCAATTCAAAATAGTGTAAAATTAGAGGAAATTACCACTGGGATTGTTTTACCTCCCTGAGGTCAAACCCATTCACTGTCACCAAGCACCCACCTTCTGGGGATAAAACTCTCACTTATTCTCCCTTATGCTGTATCCCAGCCTGAGCGTGGGCACCAAGGGCTCTCTCTCTCTTTATCAGAAGGGAATGTATTCTCCCTGCCTTTCTTGGAGTCCAATAAGTGAGGACAATTAGCAGGCAGTAAATGTTTACCAAAAAAACCCAGGAAATTACACACTCAGCTACACACATCAACAACCTCTCCTTCCCTCTCATGCACGCATGCACGTGCACACACATGCAATGGCAGAAGTCAAGTCAAACCTTCATAAGTCCTGTCCCCCACATCCTTCCCCATCTACTCACTTCGTCTTCTCATCTGCTTTGAAGACAATACAAGTCCAAAAATTTTGCCCCAAGTCTTCATCCCACCAAATACCCAAAACGACTTGGGACTTGGTTTCTTCAGCAAGTCGACTAGATGACTGTGGCCCTTCTGCTATTTGCTGTCACCCCATGGTGGGATATGACAGACTGCGTGGCTCTGAACAAGACATCAACTCATGAATCTTTCAGGTGAAACAAACGTTAATCTGCATCTGCCAACGTACACGTTGTTTTTTAGTGATTTTTATTCTTTAGCTTTTAAATTTTGCCTGACTTTTTGGAAAGGCTGAATAATTAAAAATAACAGCTACCATTTTTCAGCAATTATTATAGTCCAGGCACTTTACTAACTGCATTACAAGCACTATCTCAGTTGCTAACACAAGATAAGGTGGTCATCTTCACTTTACAAATGTGGAAACTGAGACTGAGCCACATTAAATTGCCCTGACTAGAATGAAAGCCAGGTCTAACTCCAAAGTCACTTGACTACACTACGCAATTTCCCTCCATTGAAGAATTTGTCTTTGGGACTCTTCTTATGGAAAAGAATTTAGGTGCTAGCTTCCCAGAATTGCAACTACTGTTTGAGAATGTACTTAGATGACACTCATTAGCATCTGAGCCTCACCAGGTCACATTCCTCAAATACTAAGTCAAAGGATTGAGCAATTGTTAAAGCCCAGCCAGTCTAAGGAAAATATCAGAAAAGAAGCCCCACCTCATCCAACCTGGGCTGGAAATCAGGCAATGGAAAACTAAAGGCTTTTCTGAGCACAGGACATCTGTCAGTGGTGCCCGTAGGAGATGCCGGAAAAGGTCAGGTTGCTTTTTGAAAGCCTAAAGTAAACCAGGGAACCCATACACACATGATTGTTTCAAAGTGTTACTAACAACTGATACACAAATGAAAAAAAAAAAAACAAAACTGGTATACACACACATGAATTAAGTTCTTCAACCAAAGTCTGCCGAGTGCTTACTCTGTGCTGAGCTGGGATACAATGTGAGCAAGATCAAGTTGCATAGTGTTGAATAACAGGTCTTACCATTGAGTGCCAGGGACTGTGCCTAAAATTTACATTTTAATTTTTTTTTTTTTTTTTTTTTTTTACTTAACTATCCAACGCCCTATGAGAAGGATATTACACTGGGCTCCACAAGGACAGGATTTTTTTTTTTCTTTTCTTTTCTTCCCCTCTACTCAGGAACTGGAATAGTACCCATCACGATGCCAGAGTCAAATACTGAATCTGTTGATAAATATAATCCCATTTTGCACACATGAGGTCTGAAGTCAAGGAATTTATCCAGGTTGGAACAGCTAGAAGGTATCAGAATGAGGATACAAATACATCTATTAGGTTTCCACGTTCCTCCTGTTGACCACCTGGCCACCCTTCTTCTCAAACGGAGATACTGCCAACTTCACTCTAGAAGCAGGGATATTCAACCCAATCCTCCCACACTCAGACTGAAGCTTAAACATGCATGTGCGCGCGCACACACACACACACACACACACACACACACACTGTGTGGGGAATGGATAACTTGACCAAGAATGTGGCATACTATTTGCTGCCTTTTTAAGCTACCCCCTTATTTAAACTCCAAGTTCATCAACTCAACTTTGGGAATGAGAGAACACGAACCACTCCCATCTGGCATCGGGAACAAGAAATCTCCTCCATTCTATTATTCAGAGAACAAGCTAAGATCCACCTATGTGGCCCAGCATCAGGTTAAGGTTGGGATTTTCAAAGCGTCTCTTAGTAGAGAAGAGAAACCCTGGGGAGGAGATCATAAGTCCCAGTCCTGCTATGGCAGAACCCTACCCTCCCTATGGAGCAAGAGTAAGGAGATGACGCAATTGGTCAAATAGTTGACAGAAAAATAGTTGACAGAAAAATAGCCCCACCAACTAGCCCTTAAGATTTGCTGAAACTATGATATAAGTCAGAAAAATTCTTACACATTAAGGGCAGCCTGGCAAAATTATGAATTTAAGACCTGATTGTGAAATGAGTGTAGGAGAAAATATTCTGTACCAGGTTAAAAAAAAAAGATATTGCTCTAATAATGTACAAAGAATATGGGAGGGAAAGCATAGAACAAGCAAAAGAATGTGAACACCTCTCTGAAGGTTATAAATTACTGCAGAACGCAGAATAGGAATGTCTTTTTTAAAAAAAAAAAAAAAAGGTTTCCTTCTCATCAACCCTGATAAAATGCCACCCATCTCATTAGACTTGAGGATGGAGTATTAAGAGACAGAAAAAGAGGAGGAAGGACAAGTGGGATTTGAAGGAAAGAAAGGTATTTGAGAAATCTGCTCCAATTAGATATCACCCAGGTAGCAAAACTTATTAGAATGATCCTCCAGCGGAGCAAGAGTTGAATCCCTCTCAACTTTGTCAGGGGAGACAGGGTACACTCACACAATAAGTAAACCATCAATTCCCAGAAACAGTCTCCTAAAAGTGAAAGCAGTGAGATAGACAGCAAGGGGGACTAGTGTGCCACGTGTTGAGTGGTCAGGCAAGACTGGTGGGGGACTTCCAATGGCACCTGCAAGATGATGGAGAAAAGTCCACTCTGGATGTGGTGGAGCAAACAGGGCAGGGATGAGAATCCCTGGGTGCATCCACCTGGCTGGGATCTGGGCAGGAAACAACAGAGGAAAGCCCATTGGAAGGGCAAGTTGAAGGAGACTGTGGAAATCTAAATTTCAAGCTACACAGTCGATTTTCTTCTGCAGGAAATGGGTACCACAAAAGTTTCTGAGCAGGAGAGTGACCCAATGAAGGCATTCTAAGAAGAATTCATTTGATATTAGCATTTAACAGACTGTATGTATGTAGATAAGAAAGGGAGGTATAAGACAAAGTCTGGAAGCAGCCTGGTTAACTTGCCTGTATTCCTAGACTGCACAATGAGAACAGGACCCATGTCTGGAATAAAAACAATCTGAGAATAAGAATGCAGACTCCAGAGTCAGACCAAGGGACTTGGTCTCTACCACTTACCAACGGAATGGTCACAATCAGGTTACTTCCTCTCTTTGGCCCCATTTCCTCATCCACAAGAAGCGGGAAGTAACTGACCCCACCTCACAGGGTTGCGGTGAGGATGAAATGAGTTAACACACATAAAGCACTTGTGCCTGGCACATGGAGAAGGCTACACCACGTGTTACATCTCAGCAGCAGTAACGTATTGACAGCTGTATTCCCAACAGAATACACAGCACAGGTTGTGCTTCAAACATACTTTAAATGAACAAGAGAAGAGTCTGTGCCAGAGAGAGAAGATAGTGAGTGTGGCAAAACATAAGCTGACACGGTTTTGAAGGAAGAATCCGGGGGATTTAATAGATACCAGGACGAAGAAGGTAAGTCAAAGATGGTGATGTTCTGTGCCTGGATAAGCTAGAGTTCTAGTAACATTAATAGACCAAGAAGCTGAATGGAAAGCTGGTTTGGCCAGAGAAGAAAGTGGGAAACAATTAAAATTAACCAAATGAAACAGGGGACTTTATCTCTCCTCCTTCCATGTAATACTAATAATGCACCCACTTTATAGGATGCCAAAATTCAGACTTCAAGACCAAGACTTAAAATGAAAAATAATTTTAAATGGAGAAAGTCAAGCATACACATTTAACAGTGGCCCTGTATCTCAATTTTGTTGGTTTTTTTTAAGCTTGTTTGTTTTAAAGCAACTTGGTTACCCTAAAACTTGATGCACTGAAAGCATGTTATACAGTGAAATACCCTCTTTATGATCACAGAATAAAGATGCAACTTCAGTTACAGCAGGAACTTCCTCTCATCTCTAAGACTATATGAAGGTATTTTTAGCAAGGTATTTATTTTTGTGTTCCAGAAATAACATCTTTTTAAAAAATATTGTTTAATTTTTAATTTCTATTTTTTTAGAGAGAGAGAGCAAGTAGGGAGAGGGACAGCGGGAGAGAGAGAATCTCAAGCAAGCTCCATGCTCAGCATGGATCCCACAACCCTGGGATCATGACCTGAGCGGAAATCAAGAGTCGGACACTCAGCCAACTGAGCCACCCAGGTGCCTCCAGAAATAACATCTTTATAAACATCTTTACATGGATAACAGAATGATTATTGTCAATGGAACCAAATACCCGAAATCAGTAGAGTTTCTAAAAGGGTATGCATTTTAAATGTAGTTACCTAGAGAGCCCCCCCACCAAAAAAAAAGAAAAAACCGGTTCCAAACCACAGTCTCAAAAACTAGATGACAACTTTGATGGCTGTAGTGATGCTGGTGATTAAGTCTCAAGGATATAAGGGCACCTGGGTGGCTCAGTTGGTTAAGCGTCTGCCTCTTGATTTCAGCTCAGGTCATGATCTCACGGTTTGTGAATTTGAGCCCTGCATCAGGCTCTGTGCTGACAGTCCAGAGCCTGCTTGGGCTTCTCTCTCTCTTTCTCAAAAATAAATAACTTAAAAAAATATGAAACTCAACAGAAGATCCCAGTGTGTAGCCTTTGTGTGCTCCTGCTAGATGGGGTGGAGGTGGGTAAGCGTTTACTTAAAGCACTTAGCTACTGATGGAAGGGAGACAGTGTTCTGATAAATCCCAACACAGAACAGTCAAAAATGTGGATTTCAAAAGTGTATTTGAATGAAGATGAGAAATTCGAAGGACACCATCACCTGGGATTGAGCAGATTTTTCCAGTCTACGTGCTTCACTCGGATACAGAACTCCACCCCCACCCCCACAGACATACAGGTCTACTATTCTATACAGATCTATGATTTATCTGTATTTACCTCATAATCCCTTACTAAAACAAGGTCCTCATCAAAACTGAACTTCAACCTACCCTCTGCCCTCCAGAGTCAACATAATTTTACAGTTTTATGAACTTGAGTGTGGACTTTTCAGAACAGAAGTTAAGGGCGGAACACCTGAAAACTGTTTCACCTTGTGGTAAGGGAAAAAAAAAAATCCCTGAACAAACTGATAATGTGAATTACCTGCGTGGTGACCATGGCTATCTTCAAAATCTGCAGTCCCAGCTTCCATGGGATCTGGTGTCGGGCTCGGTATTTTTCACAAGGGTTCATGAAATAAAACTTCAGGTCTTCCCGCAGACATTCCTCTTTCACCTCAGAATCAAGATGAGCCATTGCATTTCTGCCACACAAGACCAATTTTTAAATTAGCAGAACATCTTGTTCATCAGAGAGTTTCTGAATAATGCTTTCCATTCGTGTTCTTTACCCATTCTTACAAGCAAAATTCTCTCTCCAAACAGTAACCGCCTTTTCTCTTCAGAAATCTGAAAATTATTCAGGACCCTCTCTCACCTGCCTTTCCACATAGTTTTTCATCTTGTTCAAAATAGCCATTCTCAAAAAATTTGTGAGAACAGGATTTTATTTGCAAGACTCATCAATTCCTACCTCTCAACATATAGCATTCACCTGTCACTGGAATACTAACAAAAACTAGATGGGATAGTTTCATGATACTCCAGGTATGAAACCACAGAAATTCAGCAAAGACTAATGGAATTATATTGCCATGAAAATAGAGAATCTTTGTTCTATAATGCTGTACTCAATGATTTTGCCCTTTCTTTTGATAATATAGCAGTGATTATAAGATTCAAAATGTAAATACCTTTAAAAAGTTAAAATAGTACCTATTTATGCCTAGTCAATTTATTTGTGTCACCTTATATTAGTAAAGTTTTCTTTTACTATTTTGAGGACAGTGGACTCAGAAATGGGCATGTGACTCAAGCTAAGCCAAAAAGAACCAATGAGTTATGGTCACAAGACTGTGATTATATCTGATGGGAGAAATGCCATCCTTCCACTAAGTTGTTGTCGAATTGGGGTGTGCAAAACAATCCACCGGCAGTATAGAAAGTATTAGTACTTCTATTTTATTCTTTCCTTTTTTAAATGTGTTTTATACTTTAATCTTTTATTTTACATAAACTCTACACCCAACATGCAGCTCAAACTCACTACCCTGAGATCAAGAGTCATATGCTCTATTGAGCCAGCCAGGTGCCCCTATTTTATTCTTTACCTTAAAAAAAAAACTGAACTCTACTAATAATTAATACAACATTGAATAACAGTGGTATATAATGGCATATAATTTATAAACATAAACACATGGAGAACATGTGCTTAACTTTTACCATTGGATACATAATCAACAAAGTTTGCAGATCATAGACTTAAAGCAAAGGCTGTGAGTCTGGAGTCTGTGAAAGCCACCTTGCCATCATAAGAGAGCAAGTCAGAGAGTGAAGCTAACACAGAACAGACAAAAGATAGGCATTAAGCCTAATGGCAATACTTGAGTTCCTTGATCCAACTATACCTGAAGCCATTCATCTCAAGACTTCCAATTTGAGCTAATAAATACTCTTTGGGGCTTAAGCTAGTTTAAGTTAGACTTCTGTTTCTCACAACAGGAAGTGTCTTGATGGTAAATTTAATGAATAAATTTTACTAAGTTCAGCCAATCACTCAAGGTACTCATCTCTGGGGAAGTTTCTATAATTGGGGGTCATTTGCGGGCATCTTTTCACCTGAAATATCTGAATGACCTATTTTTATACTGACTTCAGATCTACATTATCTACCCCAATTAACAAGTTTTAAAGAAGACTAAAAAGGAAAGACTATTTTAAGGCTTATATTAAGACCATTTAAGGCTTATACTCAGTTAATAATTTTCTATTTTTAAATTGATTTTTAGACCTTCTATTTCCAGAAATAGTAGGCTAGGTTATTCATAATTCACCTGCTGGGCAGAAGGAAGGGAAAAAAAGGAAGGAAGGAAGGAAGGAAGGAAGGAAGGAAGGAAGGAAGGAAGGAAGGAAAAGAAGGAGGAAGAATGTAAGAAAGGGGAAAGGAAAAAGAAAGGAAGGGGAGGAAGAGGGACGTTAGAAAGAAAGGGAAAGAAAAAGAAGAGAGAGAAGTCAGATGCTGGATAAAATACATATTTCTTTTGGGGGGTGTGGGAAGTTAGAGGAAGTACCTGTAAAAGACTGAAGAATTAGAAGTAGAACAATAAGTCCTAGAGATCTAACGCATGATATAGTGAATATAAACAGTAATGCTGTATTATAAACATCAAACTTGCTAACAGACTAGATCTTCAAATTATTCCCACCACAAAAAAGAAATGATAGGGGCGCCTGGGTGGCTCAGTCAGTTAACCGTCCGACTTCGGCTCAGGTCATGATCTCGCAGTTTGTGAGTTCGAGCCCTGCATGGGGCTCTGTGCTGACAGCTCAGAGTCTGGAGCCTGCTTCGGATTCTGTGTCTCCTTCTCTCTCTGCCCCTCCCGCACTTGTGCTCTGTCTCTCTCTGTCCCTTAAAAATAAATAAATGTAAAAAAAAAAATTTTTTTTTAAAGAAATGATAATTCTGTGAGGGACAGAGGAGCTAACTATTGCTATGGTGGCCATTATATTACAATATATACATGCAACAAATCAATATGTTGAACACCTGAAATTTGTACAATGATATATGTCAAATATATTTAAATTAAAAAAAAAACTTGTAATAAAGTTTCTAAACCTGTAAACTTGTAAAACTGGTTCTCAGAACACTTAAAAATTTTTAAGAGCAAGGAACGCCTGGTCCAGTCTTGTGGAGAACCTGGAGAAGTACGGGCACATGTACTGAGGCTTCAGCCTGCAGCCCTGGGAAAGAGGAGTGAAGATCCAGGATTCAAGGCCCAAAATCCATCCAAGACCTGCTAGGAGATCCTCCTCAGATGTAGACAGGGGTCCCGAAGTGCTACCACCTTATCAGAAAAATAACTAGCATTAAAACTGCCTGTCCCCAAGCTTAGAGCACTACAGAAAAGGCCAAAGTAGTTTCAAATAAAAGGAAATTTAAGAAACGGGGCCATCCTGAGAAATGATGTCCACAACACAGCCCTTTGCGCCTCACACCTGGACGAGCCAGAGAACATCAATCCAACCTTGCTTGGTTTCAGACTGAAACTGCCCTCCGTCTCCCAGCAAACTCACACAGACTTCTCCGGAGGTTCATCCTAGGACTTGGGCACTCTAACAAATAACTTGGAAAACACATCCATCAGCTGGGAATAAGACATAACCAAGCACATGAGGAAACCAAGCAATATGGAACAGCCTACTTAGAAACAGGGAGCAGAGAGGCGCCTGGGTGGCTCAGTCATTTGGGCATCTGACTTTGGCTCAGGTCATGATCTCAGGGTCCATGAGTCTGAGCTCCACGTCAGGTTCTGCACTGACAGCTCAGAGCCTGAAGCCTGCTTCGGATTCTGCATCTCCCTCTCCCTCTCCCCTGCTTGTGCTCATTCTGACTCTGTGTCTCAAAAATAAATAAAAATGTTTAAAAAAGAAAGAAAGAAAGAAAAAGAAACAGGGAGCTGAAACAGAAACCAAGTATATCAGAATCAGACACAGGTTAGAAGACTCATGCTCAGCATATTGAAAGACAAGATTAGGTACAAATACCTCTAAGACCAACTTGGGGAAAACAAAAAATACTTTCAGAAATGAAGAATCAATGACCACATGAGTCTCATCTCAAAAGAATGAGGAGACCTTTAAAATGTGTTTGCCTGCATCCATTCTAGTTACCTCGGGATTCGATCTGACCACCTTACCATGCACTGTGCTGGGAAAGCTGGGTACTCGGGACTCAAAGCTGGAGAGGTTCCCCGAACTGCTGATGTTCAGTGTCCAGTAAGAGAGAAAGACTTATGAACGCGTATTCCCAGGTTATCCCATAGCTCAGTGAGTGTTGCACCATAGTGTGAAAGCACTGTGGAAATGGGCTAACTCTGGAAGAGGGGGACACAGAGCCAGAGGGAAATCCATCATAACACACAGAGGGGTAAGTGCCACAGGGATGCCTGTCAAAGAGCACTGAGGGAGGCATTTCCAAGAAGAAAGTGGTATCCTGACAGCTCATCCTCCACCACGAACCTTCAGACCCCTGGAACACACCAGAAGAAGTTTTTGTGGGCCTGTCTGAGCAGTGCTGAATTTAGAGTTAACCACCATTGCTTTAGCAGAACCATACTGCTAACGTATTCATCCTGATGATTCACAGTAATTTGTTTTTCATTTAATTAAACGAAAAGGGGCATCTGAAAAGTTGTGATAAACCCTCAGAAGAAGGCATGGAAACTCCTCTCCCACATACACCCCTGGCCTCTAGTGTGAGAAACTTTCATGCTGATGAAAGATGTAGTCTTCTTGAAAACAGTGGTGTGAAACACAGGGCATTAGGTCAAATACTCGCTGAATGCCTTGTGAGCCCAGCTCTTCCAGAGACATTTTCCTGCCTTCCAAGAACTCAGTTCCATGGAAGGGAAAGAGATGAACACATAAAAGTACCATAAAATGTGTTCCCTGCTGTAAGTGAAATCTCCATTGAGCACCCCGGGAACAGAGAGAACACAGTGCCCCAATTGCTTCAAGTGGCTTCAAACAAATCTTTCAGCTGCTGGTTTCTTTGACTACATGGCCATTAAATGTTCAAAAAATGGTAACTGACTTTAACATTATCCTAAGAAACTTATTAAGAAAATAAGTCACAGGCAAAAAAAAAAAAAAAAAAAAAAAAGATAACAAACATCAGAATCACTTATTGTGTTAAATTATTGACATTACTCCACCCATCCAGAAGTTTTTTGCTTACAGAGCAGTTGTAAGACTTCTAGCAATGTGAAGAATAAAAAGAAAAATGAAAACGCTAGCATGAAGAACTTCCCCCTCAGGCATACAGAGCCATCTGGTGAAATAAAGAGTAGTACTAGCCAAATGTAATCAACAGAGGATAGAATGATAGAAATACAGAAAAAAAATTAATGTGAATAATAAAGTTACAGGATGAGATGGCTGTTTTTAGTAAGTCCAACTTGGGGCTCCTGGGTGGCTTAGTCAGTTGAATGTCTGACTCTTGATTTTGGCTCAGGTCGTGGTCTCACAGTTCGTGAGATCAAGCCCCGGATCCAGTTCTGTGCTGGTGGCATGGAGCCTGCTTGGGATTCATTCTCTCTCTCTCTCTCTCTCTCTCTCTCTCTCTCTCTCTCTCTGTCCCTCCCCAGCTCGCATGGTCTGTTTCTCTCTTTCTCTCTCAAAATAAATAAATAAACTTAAAAAAAATAAGTCCAACTTAGGTTTAGAAACAACATCTGAAGTTTGGAAGAAAAGGTGATGATATTTTGGCTTAGAAATTCTAGAATCTCAAGAATAATGTAAACGTACAAGCTTTCTAAACTTTACTTTTCTGAGAGCTTTTTTTTGCACCCCTCTTCCCAATTTGTAGATCTTCCCTAGTTCCCTGTTCGGTGAAGGGTATTAAATACACACTCAGATACAACTGGACATCCTATAACAGAAATATAATGGTGTCAAACAAACAACCAATGCAAAGTGAAAAAGAAGGAAAACTAAAAACACAAAAGAGGCAAGACAATATCACAAGACCAAAACATCCCTGCATTTGCCACTTAATCATCCAACACCCTCCTGTGCTCAGGCTGGGTGTTTGGTACAGGAAGCCTGAAGCCGCGATCACAACTGTCCAAGCAAGAGTTAAGTCAGCAGGAAAAACACTGAAAGCTCTATCACAAATGATGAAAATCAGCAACAGGTTGAGAAAAGGACAGACAGTGGGACTCATAACTCATAACGCAATTCAGGGGACGAGAAATTGCACCATGAAATCAGTCAAGGAAGAGAAATCAGTGAAGATCGCACTCTGACCCACCAACTGTGGGTTTGTGAAAGTGAAATTGCATGAAATAAATAAGAGTAATCATGACTCATAAATTATTTATGTTTCACTAAACTATAGGAAATGCACGATCTGGATTATTTAAGCTTAATACGTGGCACTGTTAGAGACCAAAATAGCAGAGGAAAAAAGCACCATATTGGTGAGCATAAAGACAAAATCTAGAATAGAATGGAAATTCACCCACACGATGGGCTAGAATGGAAAACTAAAGAGGACTTAGGAGAGAAAGAAGCCTGAGTCTTAGTGCTACGGGTGAGAAGTCAGAGAAGAAGCACATCAAAGCTCCCGTCTGTTATTAAGAAAACCTACTCTTCCCTCAGATGCTCAAGACTGTGTGATGTCCCCTAATTTTAAGGCTATCATGTGTCTGAGGGCAATTCCAGCTTTAACAAATCAATGACTAAGAAAGTCTATGGAAGCTTGAAGTTTTTTCAAAAAGCAAAAGAAAACAAGGTACCAGCAATTCTTAACCTCGCTGGGGTCATAACCCCGTGTGAGAACCTGTGAAGGCTCTTGGCCTTTGCCTCAGAAAAATACACACACAAAGTTCAGTGATGGTACCTTGTTCCCATTACCACGATCGGCTCAGCAAATAAGCTAACCAGCCCAGGCCGCTAGTTTTTCAGTTTGCATGACCCTTACCCTACTCAAAAAGAGGTATGAAAGATTGTTTTCTATTACAGTGGCCTCCAAAGAGGGGTGCGTGCACACAAGGGACTATTCACTGGTATGTGAGAAGAAAGGGTTAGGGCTACTAACTGTATTAACCTAGCAAAGAGAGAAGTTAAGATTTACAATTTTACACATTTTAATACTAACTGTATTAACCTAGCAAAGAGAGAAGATTTACAATTTTACACATTTTATTTTTGAGACAGAGAAAGAGAGAGAGAACAAGTCAGGGAGGGGCAGAGAGAGGAAAGGGGATCAGAGGATCCAAAGCGGGCTCTGTACTGACAGCACAGAGCCCTATATGGGGCTCGAACTCACAAACTGTGAGATCATAACCTGAGCCAAAGTCGGACGCTTAACTGACTGAACCACCCAGGCACCGCTAAATTTATGAGTTTTATCATATGGATTATTATGTATCATACCCAAGCTGCCCTCACTTGGCCAGAATGCCTGTGTTTCACGTAGGTATGCAAGGCAACCTGGGGGGGGGGGGGGGAGAAAGCAAGATCCCAAAGTAGGGGGTTGATGTTGGTGGCCTCACTGGTTTCCAGCATATTCCTACCACTTAAGGTTTAGGTGAGCCCATTTAAGCATTTTTGGAGTATATTATCCAGTTTAGTCAACCCTCACAAGGTGGGCAAGAGACATAAAGATTCTTACAAAAAAAATGAGACTCACTGGAACCAATGAGGGCCTACATTAGCATCAAGAAAATGAAGACACAAATACTCTCCTAATATAAACTTTGTTTTCCATGAGTTCAAAAAAGATGAAAGGGGTGCCTAGGTGGCTTAGTCAGTTAAGCGTCCGACTTCAGCTCAGGTCACGATCTCAGGGATCTCACGGTTCACGAGCCCCGTGTCAGGCTCTGTGCTGACAGCCCAGAGCCGAGAGTCTGCTTTGGATTCTGTGTCTCCCTCTCTCTCTGCCCTTCCACCATTTGCACGCTCTCTCAAAAATAAATAAACATTAAAAAATTTTTTCAAAAACAAATATGATCTGAAAAGAAGTTGGAAAAAAGAAACAGATTTATCAAGAAAACTATTCAAAATATTGGCCAAAGCTACTATTGTTAAATGTATGTGTTATACCCCAAGTTATTAGGTAATGACACTATGAAGTCATAATGATGTAAAGCACTGCATTTAGCAATTTATTTTAATATCCTATCTCACCCTTTAAAATGTTCGTTTTACCTGTTTTATAGAATATGGTTCTACAAACAATATACAAACATACATTCAGAGAGGGGGGATGTTCTTTTAACTGATGGGGGAAATTGTCAAAAATATTTGGGGGGTGCCTGGGTGGCTCCATGGGTTAAGCGTCCGACGTCGGCTCAAGTCATGATCTCACAGTTCGTGAGTTCGAGCCCCACGTCTGGCTCCGTGCTGACAGCTCAGAGCCTGAAGCCTATTTCAGATTCTGTGTCTCCCTCTCTCTCTGCCCCTCCCCTGCTCATGCTCTGTCTCCCTCTGTCTCAAAAATAAATAAACATTAAAAAAAAATATTTGGGACTACTTCTCCAGTGTTTCAGAGCTCCAACCACACCACCACCATAGATATGGATGTTCTTGTGTTACCACTGCTGATATTACAAACTCCTTAGCTTGGGAGAAATTGGTGTTTGTTCCCCAAGATCCTGACAGACATCCCTGTTGAGGTATCTTGTTTTGATGTAGTGGCACTAGAACAGAATGGTTTTCCTAATTCACAATGATCTCTTACTAGTCACACAGGATGGGACCGCAGAAGCAGGTGAACCACTTCCCAAATCTATCCTTCCTGTACCCTTAGCACAGGGAACAGTAAGTACATCTATATAGCTCTGCATTGTCTGGTCCCACCTACCTCCCCAATGTCATCTTTCCCCCGCCAAACTTAATCATCTACATATTTTTATTTTATTGTTTTAATGTTTATTTATTTTTGAGAAAGAGTGTGAGCAGGAGAAGGGCAGAGAAAGAGGGAGACCGAATCTGAAGCAGGCTCCAGGCTCTGAGCTGTCAGCACACAGCCTGACACGGGGCTCCAGCTCACCAAAGGTGAGATCATGATGCCAAGTTGTTTGTTAGATGCAAAGGTTTGATAGACTCAAGTTAAACATTTTTGCCTGGAATATATCATAGATGACATTGTATACTTCATACGACATCCCATCCAGAGATACAATATCAGATTGATGCACAGGGTGGGCTTAGTATAAACTATATCATGTCAATATTGCCTAAATCCCACTTATGGCTTCCTTTGCATTTATTCTATAATACGAAGTCGGACGCTTAACCGACTGAGCCACCCAGGCACCCCTCATCTACATAATTTTAAAGGAACTATGTAACAAACCCACCCCTGATTTCTGCTCCTTAGAGGCAAATTCTTTTATGTTTCTTTTCAGTTATTTACTTTAATATTTCTAAATAATGCTGCCCCACTATTTATTTCTCTTTTAGATATTATCAATCTACATCCTCCCATGGAAAAGATGATTTTAGCTCTTATATCTGCCCCCCACCCACCAGCAAGCATACACCTGTCCCCTCCCGGCTCATCATCTCAATAAAATTTTAATAAAACTTTTGGATACTCAGAATTTATGAAGTGAATATGCAAATGTGTTTCACAGTTGAGCCACTAGTACACTGTGATTTTATATTCCTCCTTGTAAGAAAAAGCTTTTGGAGTTAATTGCCCCTTTTCCCCATTTGCTCAGTTTTCAACAGACCAGCTGGGATTCCATCACCAAACTCTGGCTGAATCTGCCAGCTCCCTTCAAGACAATCAAATAAGTTGGGCAACTCGTCAAATTCTTTCTTCTCCCAGTTCTTTCTTCTCATCGTTCCTGGAGCCTCATCCTCCTGCCCCAACCTACACTGGTTGCTTCCTAATTCCTGTTCAGGGCCATCAACTTGGAAATTCCCCTCACCTCCTTCCCAAATTGGAATCCACATTTCCTGGAATTCCTTTGCTCCCTCATTTTTATGGAGAGTATCCATCAGTCCCATCCTGTGAAAGGAAGCCCGGAAGGTAAATTTTGAGACCTCCTTTGACAGACACTGCTAATTGCCTACCTGGTATCCAGTCTTCCCTTTTTCCTGAGTTTGTTGAGGGTTGGGAATGTATTAAGACCCAAGAATAGACTACTTCAATATTAGAGCTAGAGAAGAACTTAGGGCCACTGTTTGCAAACTCGGCTACACACTGAGTCACCTGGGGCACCTGAAGAACACTGTAGCCCAGCCTCCATCCACAGAGATTCTGGCCTAATTGGCATGGGTGCGGCCCAGGCACTGGGGCTTTTAAAAATTTTTTTTTTCAACGTTTATTTATTTTTGGGACAGAGAGAGACAGAGCATGAACGGGGGAGGGGCAGAGAGAGAGGGAGACACAGAATCGGAAACAGGCTCCAGGCTCTGAGCCATCAGCCCAGAGCCCGACGCGGGGCTCGAACTCCTGGACCGCGAGATTGTGACCTGAGCTGAAGTCGGACGCTTAACCGACTGCGCCACCCAGGTGCCCCTCACTGGGGCTTTTAAAAAGCTCCCCAGGTTATTCAAATGTGCACCCAGTTTGAAATCCTCTACCTTGGGGCGCCTGGGTGGCGCAGTCGGTTAAGCGTCCGACTTCAGCCAGGTCACGATCTCGCGGTCCGTGAGTTCGAGCCCCGCGTCGGGCTCTGGGCTGATGGCTCAGAGCCTGGAGCCTGTTTCCGATTCTGTGTCTCCCTCTCTCTCTGCCCCTCCCCCGTTCATGCTCTGTCTCTCTCTGTCCCAAAAATAAATAAAAAACGTTGAAAAAAAAAAAATTAAAAAAAAAAAAAAAAAAAAAAAAAAAAAAAAAAAGAAATCCTCTACCTTGCGGATGATCTGGTCCCATCTCCTTATTTTATGAATGAGGCAATTAAGGTGCCCTCAGGTTGCAACCTGCCCCCAAAAGAATCCAATTTACTGAATCCCCTGTCCAGTGTTCCTTCTTGATCCCTGAATTAAATATTTCTTTTTTTTTATTTTTTTTTAAATTTTTTTTTCAACGTTTATTTATTTTTGGGGGACAGAGAGAGACAGAGCATGAACGGGGGAGGGGCAGAGAGAGAGGGAGACACAGAATCAGAAACAGGCTCCAGGCTCTGAGCCATCAGCCCAGAGCCCGACGCGGGGCTCGAACTCCCGGACCGCGAGATCGTGACCTGGCTGAAGTCGGACGCTTAACCGACTGCGCCACCCAGGCGCCCCTGAATTAAATATTTCTTAAGGAGTAATCGCCTGGGTGGCTCAGTCGGTTGAGCATCTGACTTCAGCTCAGGTCATGATCTCATGGTTCATGGGTTCGAGCCCCATGTCGGGCTCTGTGCTGGCAGTGAGGAGCCCGCTTCGGATCCTCTATCTCCCTCTCTCTCTCTGCCCCTCCCTCCCCACAACAAATAAATGAAACATTTTTAAATAAAAGGAGTAACGGCCTGGAAGATAGGAATGAAGGGGGAAAAAATGTCATGTTCAAATAAACTAGTATTTCAAATACAATTTCTCTTATTTAGAAATGTGTGATAATTTGGCCGACAACAGAATCCTAGTCCATAAATTCGGGAGACTTCTTCTAAATGGTCATGTTATTAAAATGAGAAGGAGGGGCGCCTGGGTGGCGCAGTCGGTTAAGCGTCCGACTTCAGCCAGGTCACGATCTCGCGGTCCGTGAGTTCGAGCCCCGCGTCAGGCTCTGGGCTGATGGCTCGGAGCCTGGAGCCTGTTTCCGACTCTGTGTCTCCCTCTCTCTCTGCCCCTCCCCTGTTCATGCTCTGTCTCTCTCTGTCCCAAAAATAAATAAAAACGTTGAAAAAAAAATTAAAATGAGAAGGAAAAAACAAGTAAAGCTATCTGATGGGATGAATCCAACATTTCTTTTCCTCAGGGTCTTCAGACTCTTTAGAGCAAACCCTTAGTTTCCATTTGTTCTACCCCAGTGAACCCTCTCCAGCTGCAGGTGCCAATGGTCACTTCTCAGGCTGCAGCTTAGTGGCTGGGCCGCCTTTGATTCCGCTGACCAGTACAACCCTGGGGCAACCTCTTCCCTCTGCTTCTAGGACATCCCACTCCCCTGGTTCTTCCGCCTACCTCACTGGGCATCTCTCAGCCTCCTTTGCTGGCTCCTCTCCCATCGGACTTCGGGTGCCAGAGAGCCTCAGGCCACAGTCCAGGGCGTTTCTATCCTCTGTCCTCCTTTCTCGAGACCCAGTCCTGTGGCTTTAAAGACTACCCACATGATGTGGACTTTCACATCTGCAACTCCAGCAAATCTCTCTCTTGAACAGACTCCCTTATCCAACCTCTTCCTTGAAACTCCACCCACACGTCTAATAGATTTCTCACACCAACCCCCACCCCCTTCTCCACCCATCTGCTCAGCACAGTGATTACACACATTTATCCAGATGTTTCAGCTGTAACCACTCCCCCTATCAGTGATTTTCCACCTTGGCTGCACACTAGAAGCATTTGGGGACAATTATTTATTTATTTAAAAAATTTTAATGTTTGTTTATTACTGAGAGAAAGAGACAGAGCATGAACAGGGGAGGGGCAGGAAAAGAGAGGGAGACAGAATCCGAGGCAGGGTCCAGGCTCCGAGTTGTCAGCACAGAGCCTGACACGGGGCTCGAACCCATGAACCGTGAGATCATGACCTGAGCCAAAGTCCAATGCTTAACTGACTAAGCCGCCCAGGTGCCCCCATCTGGGGACTTTTAAAAGGTTTCAGCGCCTTGCTTCCAGCCCCTAGATACTTGGATCTAATTGGTGCCCAGTTATGAGCTAAGTATCAAGATTTGTGATAAGCTTTCCAGGTAATTCTAATGTGTAGTAAAGTATAGGAACTTTGCTCCAGAGCCATAATTTGACTTCTCCTTTTCCTCAATCCACACATCCAATTGATCAAGTCTTCCTTCAAAGCATATCATCTCTATCCACTGCAGCCTTCCTGGTCCAAGTTCTGTCATCTCTCTGACAACAACAACAGCCTCCCACTTTTCCACATGGTAGCCAGAGGTGATGGTTTTTTTAAATTTATTTTTATTTTCTATTTTTATTTAATTTTTGTATTTTAGAGAAAGAGAATGAGAACTGGGGAGGGGCAAAGAGAGAAAGAGAATCTCAAGCAGGCTCCATGCTCAGCACAGAGCCGGATGTGGGGCTCCATCCCGTGACTCTGGGGTCATGACCTGAGCTGAAATCAAGAGTTCTACGCTCAGCTGACTGAGCCACCCAGGCACCCCTGGGGGGTAACGTTAAAAGCACAAGTCAGATATCCTCGCCCTGCTTAAAACTCCATAGTGGCTTCCCCCTGCTCTCAAACTAAAATCCAACCCTCCTATCATTGCCTAAAAGTCTCCTGCCCCCTCCTTCCCTTACCCACTCTCCCCCACATCCTCTTTCCTGGCTCTGAAACAGTCCCTGATCTGGCCATTTGCATCTGCTGTTTCACTTGTCTTACTGATGCCCCCAACTCTCTGTACGTCTGGCTCCTTCTCATCCTTCCCTACTGCCTGTCTCAGCACTTAACTTCCTTTATGATTGAGATCACATTCTTTATTGGTCTTCTCTACAAGAGAACTTCTTGAAGGCCAGGTCTTGGTCATCGCTACATCCCCCAGCATACGGCAGAGCACCTAACACATAACAGGTGTTCGATGACTAATTTTTAGGAAAAAGAAATGGGTCAATGAATGAGACAACAACCTTGACTATATGAACGTTGTGTTGGCCAGTACCTGTTAAGATGAAATAATAACAATGACAACAGCAACAAACATAATAAAAACAATATAACAACAATGATATAGAGCCTAAAACACTGATAGGAAATTTTGAATTAAAATTATACTGAAAAGGCTTACTCAGCCAAGACACGTGAGAGTGTTTTAGGTAATTTAGTTGCCTGGTTTGCTGAGAGAAACCCTATTTTGTTTCAGTTAATATTCCCGAAGTCTTTCCAAAGAATCAACTTTTCAGTGAATTGTTATCATGAAAACTTGGAATCCACTGGGGACAGAGAAAATGAGAATCCTCCTGGAATCCAAGTGCAAAAGTAAAACTTAGACACATTTAAAAAATAAAATCGGTCGAAGCCTAAGAGAGAATTTTTTAAAATATGATTTGACATACTTTTCTAAGGATGACACAAGCCAATGTCAGAAGCCAATGAAAAAGACTGACAGATCTTAACACAAACATTTAAGATTTTGAAACGTTAAAAGACAGAACGGGGGAAAAGTCTGCAATCTATTGAAACAGCCAGAAGTTTATGACCTATTATCTGGAGACAGCTCCAAGTTATGAGAAGAAAAAAAGACAACCTAGTATAATAACAGGCCAAGGATCTGAACACGACAGTGAAAATTGAACAGCAACGAAAATGTACTAACAGCCAGACTGGTGAAAATCTATCTTAAGTTTCATTTACCAAAACTGAGAACAAGACTGTATTGATAGAAATGTACATTTTTGAAGGGCACTCAGGCTCCGTATCCAGAAGAGTATCTGTGATCTAGGAATCAAACCTCTGTGGATTTGCACAACAAATGCTGAAAACTGAGTGAACTTCAAAATGTGTTTTCAAAGGGGGCATGAGTTTTTTAGAACAAATGCCGGTCAAAACGATGACTACAAAAATGTTCACTGTAATCCTACTGGCAACATTGTATTGACCTAAAGATGTCTATGCATATTGTTAATTCTTTTAAGTTACGAAATAAATATATTGAGACTCCATTTTTCTTTTAAATTTTTTTTTTCAACGTTTATTTATTTTTGGGACAGAGAGAGACAGAGCATGAACGGGGGAGGGGCAGAGAGAGAGGGAGACACAGAATCGGAAACAGGCTCCAGGCTCTGAGCCATCAGCCCAGAGCCCGACGCGGGGCTCGAACTCACGGACCGCGAGATTGTGACCTGGCTGAAGTCGGACACTTAACCAACTGAGCCACCCAGGCGCCCCGAGACTCCATTTTTCAAGTCTAGAAGTGCATAAACCAGAAAGGAAAAAAAAAATCTTGGCACTCTTTTGCAGTAGTGTCACATATAATCTCAAATTTCTTCTTTAAGTCCTCCATATTTTCTTGATTTTTGGTGATTAACATATGGATTCTTGAGTTATCATGAGTTAAAACAAGTTATGTAAAAAAGGAATCTAATAATACATGCCAGGTAATCCAGTATTTCCCTGCCTGATGTTTGTGTGGGAGATAGAAAGTGGGGAAGTCAGGCAGAGACTAAATTTCACTGTGTTTACAGCAATGACCATGCTGGCCCAGGGAGTGAATGTCACAGGGCAACCTGGCAGATGGAAGGCTTCAGAAAAATCCCAACAATATACATCCGTTTTTTTTTCTTCCACTCCAATTCCTATAATGAACTGATTTTCTCATGATTTGTGCTGAGAGAGAGAGAGGGAGGCAGAGGAATGGATCCAGATAGCTGATGCTGTGGGACTTCCAATAAAAGGAAGTCAGGGAGGAAAGAAAGAGGAAGGAAGGAAGGAAGGAAGGAAGGAAGGAAGGAAGGAAGGAAGGAAGGAAGGAAGGAAGGAAAAGAAAGGGAGAGAAAGAAAGGAGGGAGGAAAGAAAGGAGGGAGGAAAGGAAGGAAGGGAAAAAGAGAGAAACTCTGGTTACCGTGTAAGCATAGCTCTCAGGACATAAATGACGTGGTCATTCTAATCCTGAGAAGCACTGGAGAAGAAAAACTGTAGGGCTTTTCATTTCCCACTGGAGCCACTCATAAAAAATGTGCATGCTACAACTTTCAGGAATTTCCCTAAAGACGACCGACCATGCCACCCAGTTCCTATAAAATCCCCTCTCATCACCACTTTGCTGCCTCTGGCCAGCAAGAAAGCAGAAGTAGGGCTGCACATTTTTAAAGTGCTGGTTCTGAACAAGTCACGCCCCCTTTGAAAATCCTGACCAATCAGCTCTCTAGGTCAGAGATAAGTAAAGCAAAACTCCATTTCTTAGCAATACAGGCTTCCAAAAGCACTTACAGCTGGAGAAGATGAGAGGAATCACGGCAGCCTTCACATTTGGCTTTCTCTAACATTTCAACAAAATCCCCATTTAACAGGGTCATGCTAATGACTCTCCCAAAGTAAAAGGAAAATTAAAAGCCATAAAACCATAAGTAACCACTTTCTCCTCAAACCACTGAATCAGTTTACCTTATTCTTAGACAAGCCCACCTCAGTGTCAGCTGGGGAATCTCTAGGTTCACCCTATCTGTGACAATTCCCTCTAGCTGCTCTAGGTGATATAATTTTTTAAAGCCCACCATTTAAATTATGCGTCTTCTGGAATTATAGCAAGGACAATTTTTCAGAACCTTTGGCTTCACTAGTCACCAATTATTGCCTGACAGATGTATTCAAGGAGAGATAACAGAAGACAACCTTCAAAGGAGAAGGAAGGAGACCATCCCCCTATTGAGGGGACAGGAATATTGGCAACCTCCCTCCCCCGTCTCCAAAGCTGTCTTGTCACACCAGGGAAAAAGAGGCAGGGGCCTAAGGTCAAACACAGTAGAAAGCTCAGCTAGAGGTCATCTAAGGAAAATGGGACCCCCCCCACCCCCCCGCGCAACACCCCGCCATGATTGCCAAAGCAAACAAGTAAACAAACCAAAACCTGGCTTTAAACATTTGATCCTGAAAAGAATATTACAGTTTGAGTGAAAAAGAATGAAGTCTGGAAATAAAATTTTTCTCTATGAAGCCCATAATCATGATGTAAGAGCTCACTGAAGGGTGATCTCATTCTTCAGAACTCACATGTGGAACCTAGACTCCTGGCTGTGGCTAAGAACAGCCCAGCCTCGGCTAGAGAGATCCCACTTTTATCTTTCATGGCCAAAAGGGTTTTCTTTGGCTGCTAATTTTACTTTGAAAACTGTAGCCACAAGAAGTCACCTGTTTTTCTACTAAGTTTTAAGAACTGTCT
Organism: Lynx canadensis; assembly: GCF_007474595.2. Classification (NCBI taxonomy): domain Eukaryota; kingdom Metazoa; phylum Chordata; class Mammalia; order Carnivora; family Felidae; genus Lynx; species Lynx canadensis. The sequence goes on from NC_044310.1 coordinate 71,218,959, forward strand.
TATCCTGGGTTTCACTTCACATCAGTGAAGAGACCGAGCCTGAAGAGATTAGCTTGTGAATATGATCACTGCTGACTTTGAGTTCTCTATTCTCTGCCATTCTGTTCAAAATTTGTCTCCATTACTCTTCCTCCTTGCTTCATTATGAGTTCTTATATTTATTACTCTGTTGTTAAAAACAACACTTTTTAAATTTTTGTAATGTTTATTTTTGAGAGAGAGAGAGAGAGAGAGAGAGAGAAACAGAGCATGAGTGGGGGAGGGGCAGAGAGAGAGGGAGACACAGAATCTAAAGCAGGATCCAAGTTCTGGGCTGTCAGCCCAGAGCCCAATGTGGGACTTGAACTCACGAACCGTGAGATCATGACCTGAGCCGAAGTTGGATGCTCAACCAAGTGAGTCACCCAGGCACTCCAGAAACAACACTTTGAATATGCTCTTCCTTGGGAGAAAAGAACATGGCCTCCTAAAACACTGCAGGATTTACCGATTTTTAAGTGTAGGAGATTAAATCAAATTGGCACCATTATGTTGACCCCTGCATGGCAACGCTCAGGAGAAGAGTGGGAAATGTATCTGGTTTTTTTTTTCTTTTAATATTAAATACAATTTATTGTCAAATTGGTTTCCATACAACACCCAGCGGTCATCCCAACGGGTGCCCTCCTCAATGTCTGTTTTTAAAGTGTCCAGGCCACAGCCCTGGTTTAAGGAAGGTTTGCTAAAGGAGAAGGGCAAGTTTCTGGTAGTGGGAGCTTATTTGACGCAATGTGAAGTATGAAGAGGAAGATGAGCTAAAATCTTGAAACTGTTGACTCAAACGGAAGAAGCTACTGGATTCCCCCCAGCTTGGGCTGTTTGGTTAGCACATCACAGAGGTGGTGAACATCTCTCAAAAGTGTGAAGCCCACGTCCCACCTCTGCAGAGAACAATGCAGCCGGTCCCTTGAACATCAAACATCCGAATTCATATCTTGACAGCTAGACCACCTTTCCCATGCCCTCTTTCGATGACCCCTTCTTCCATTCTCAGTTTACAATGACACAAGCCTCTGTTTCCCACTGGTCCTGCACAACCAGGATATACAGATTTCAAATGTAAATCCCTTCAAAAGCTATTTGTGTGCACAGCCAAGTGTGTGTCCTGTAGTGTAAGAATGGGAGCCTCTGGAGATACTCCCTGGATATGATACAAATGGTTAAGCTGTGAAGGAAACGTGCTAAGAAAAATACCAGACTAAAGACTTAAAACAAACAACAACAACACAGATTATATACATCACACCCACCGTAAGCACAAGCCTGTGTATCAGTCCACGCAGAAGACAGTAAGGAAACCCGGAGTCCGTGTGCTCCCCACCTTTTAGGACAGGGCTTTTAGAGCTAAGACAGTGGAAGAAATGTATCATTTCTGCCCATCTGCCCCATTAAAAATCGACATTTAAGAGAGATGGTCATTTTGGTGTAACATTTGCATGTATCCAGTCGTCAAAGTTGTACCACAGTTATGTCCTCTAATTCAAACCTAGCCTTTCAAAGGTCTTAACATATATGTGTATATGTTATATACACATATATATACACACATATATATATACACGTGCATATATATATACACACGTGTGTGTATATGTGTGTATATATGTCTATGCATATGTATATATACATATATACATACATATATATACATATATACATATATATACATATATATACATATATATACATATATATACACACACACACACACCACGCTTGCTTGGAATTGAAGTCATCTGGACAGCCACCAGAGATCAAGTAAATTCTCTTAAAGTCTGGCTTTCCTGGCTAGCATAAGTCCACTTGTAATACTGAGAACGCCATTCAAGAAACGCAGGAGAGTCTCTCCACTATTTCGAGAAAATGTAAAGGCCCACCACTGGATTTTTGTGAGCAGAGGGGGAGCCAAGGCCTGCTGGCACTCACCCCCGGGCTCGGGCTCAGCCACGCAGCTGGGTGGTAGCGGCTTTGACCACGGAGGCGGGGCCCCTCGGCAGCGCCATCCGGCTGAACTGTGCGCCTTTTCATAAAGGTAGAGGAATTGGGGTTAACCACACTGTAACCCTCCCACCTGAGGAAAAGGCCTGTTTGTTCCGGAAGGCACAGCCCAGCCTTATTTAACTAACTGCAAACAGCTAATATAAGCACGCCCAAGGCAGCAAGAAAGCTCTAGTCTAGAACAGCAAAGCCATCCATTTGATGAGAGTTCCTCCAGAATCCGACATCCTGAAGGATACCGCTCAGGCGCCTCACCTGACGGTTAGCCTGAAAACACCTGATCCTCTCTCCCGCGTCCCGGCCTGGGGAAACCGATAAGGCTGCCGGGCCACGTATCCGCCTTCAAAACTTTCCACGGCTTTGGGGATTCCGAGCTGGAAAACCCGTTCAGTGCACACGCCTCTCAGCCCTCCCGGGCACGCACGCCTTCCCTAAAGTTGGAGCCCTGCTAGGCGGGCTCCCTTCTCTTACCCTTCCTGCAGCCCCCCGGGGCCCGCAGACCCGGGCCCGGGGGTGGGGACGGCGGGGCGCTGCTCCGGCCGCGCGTCGGCGGGACCGCAAGGCTGAAGTGCGAGCCGGGAGCCCAGCGGCGCGTGGCCAGGCGTTCCCGCCCCGCCCCCGAGTCACCACCTCCGCCGAGTTGCTTCCCTCCGGGCAGCGCGAGCTGGGAGCTGGGCCCCGGGGTACTTTTTTTCCACGTGTAAACCCGCGGGCCTCTGCGAGTCCCGGGGGGCTGGAGGCAGCTTAGCGGAGCCAGGCGGGGGCGGTGGGAGAAGCAGCCGAGTAGGGACGCTCGAAGACCCCAGGAGGAAAGCAGTCCGGGGAGGGCCGGCGGTGGGGCCCCCGGGGAGGGCCCGCGGAAGGCAGGGGGCCCCCAGGACGCTCCAAGCGGGCGGGAGCCGAGAGCCCCAGGGGTACTGACCTGTGGCGGGGCCCCCAGGACAGGCCTGAGGCTCCGTTCCACGCCGGCAGGTCCAGAGCCTCCACGCCGGAAGGCATGGTGCTGCCCCTGTGCGGCAGGAGGAGGAGACCGAGGGTGGGACGGCTGCACCTGCCTCGCCCCCGGGGTGCCGACCCCAAGCTCCCGCGCTGGAGTCTCGGGTGTGCCGGGCGCTGCGGCCAGCCCGCTGCGCGTCCGGGGTGTCTGCCGGCAGGTCCGGCTAGGGAGAAGCGCCTTCTAAAGGGAACCCGACTGTGGAGCGCTGGTGCCGCCCGCGCGCCCTCCACACTGCCCCCAGGCGGCGGGGCCGCGCACTCCCTGCTCCCCGCGACCCCAGCCTTTTTTCCCTCCCTCTTGTTTTCTGCACCCATTCTGCGCATTTCTGCAGTCATTTCTATTTTGATGCGTTCAGGACACAATGCCAAGCCGAGTGCTGGGTACTGTGGACACCAGCATAAGAAAGACATGGTCCTTTCCTCTGGGACCTTACATAAACTGGCAAGCTCATTCGGTTAAGTTCATTCATTGGAACGTGTTTGTATTCTGAAGTGATCACAAAACTCTGTGACAAGAGTCATGTTTCGGAGATGTTAAAACTCCCGACGCGCAAGGGAAAGAAAAACGAATCGCCTTTCGCTCGCGTGGGGGAGCTTGAGCGAACCCCCTGCTCGGGGAGTACGTGTCCCTGTGACCCCGGGAGGGACAGAGGGGCGGCACAGAGTTGCAGGACCCGAGCGTCGGGACTCTGTAAGCCTGCGCTCGCAGCGGCCTCTGCTCTTCCCTCCCAGAGCACGAAAGGTAGGGGAACCGGCCTGGGAAACCAGGCATGAATCTTAGAAGGTGGGGGTCTCCGGCATTTGTCCAAATGTCATGTTTCTGCTTTGGGTGATATTGACTTGGCAGTTTGGACCCGGCCAACAGCCTGTTTTCCTGGGAGCCCTCTTCCTTCTTTTCACGTGATAGCAGCAGCAGAGAAAGTCCGACTTCCAGGAGATTTGCATCAGCGAGTGTGTAAAGGTTTCTGGGTTTAGCGAAGGCAAAGAATATTCTGCCAAGTAATTATTGTAACGTGAGTCTTCAGGTAGATGTAATTGGACAGAATGATGCGAACAAATATACATAATTGACCCTCTTTTGCAAGTCGCTTTTAAGGCAAAAATGACTTAGAGTCCCTTTAATCGAGGTGCCCACTGAATGCAGACAGGCTTGGAAGATCCCGTTTACCCAGTTAGTACAGTGCCCGCAGGTGGGTGCAAGGGTGGTGTGGTTAAGTTCCTTTTTATAAGAAAACGAGAGGAAATGGAACTCTGTGTTCTTGTGGGGAGGATGTGGACCCCCTTGAAAAAGGCAGACGGTGACTTGATTGCAGAGTGTTGGAGGAAGTATATGGAAAGTAGGAAATATGTGTGTGTATATATGTACACAATTTTTATAGTAAAGAATTTTCAAGCCTTTAATTCAAAGAAAAGCTTGCCCTGAAGGAACAGCCCTATTAACTTCAAAATTCTAGCACTCCACCAGGGACAACAATCCCTTTAGAAGTGGACTATAAACTGGAATAACTTTTTTTGTATCAGCAAACTACCGAAAATACTGAAGTTTTAGAAAACTCCAGTAGAAATTTTAGAACTTCAGTAGAAGTTTTAGAAAACTTCAGTATTTCTACTGAATAACTTATCAGTGGGTAGTTAAAAAGAAAATTCATTGTTAACAGTGCATTTATGAAGAACATTTACCATGTGCAAGGGCTCTGTGCTTCAAGGGGCCAGGAGTAACCCTGTGTGCCCACTAGGTTCGAAGGTTGATTTCCATGTTATCTCACTGAACACTCAGCACTCTGTGTACTGTCATCTGCTTTTGAAATGAGGAATTGGGTTCAGAGAGGTTTAAGTTGCTGCCCTGAGGTCACCCACACAATTTGTAGTAGATCCAAGATTTCTATTCAGATCTTTGAGTTTCCAAAATCTTTATTCTCACTACACTGCTACACTGAGAGAGATCTAATTCACAGTCACTGCCCTTGAATCACTTTCCTGATCTGGAGAAGTTTCCCTCGTTTCATAAAGCGGAAAAGACATACATGCACATAATAGCTATAATTGGTGATGCACATATTACTGACAGGTCTAAAAGCATTATTTTATTTTTTTAATAAAGGCATTATTTAAAACAAACGGTAAAAAAATTCTTATCAAATACTGTAGGGGAAGAAATAGTTGCAATAGGGAACTCCAAGTAGCTCAAATTTTAATGTGCAAGTGAAACACCAGGGGATCCAGAGACTTAGATTTTCCATTTCTTAAAAGCCATAAATACTGCAAGAATAGCTTATACTTATTATAAAACCTCACATTTCAACGCCTGCAGTCATTATTATGATCCTCATTATATTAAATAATAAGACTTCAGTGTCTCAAGGCTATCTTCATTTAGCCCTTAAAATTAAAAATTAACAAATCAGTTTTCTTTACAAAAAAAAGTTTGCTTTGAGAAAACCTTTATTGCACATCATTAAGTTCATTTCTATTTGAATGAATAGCACGCAAAACAAAGATACAGGTTGTAGAAATCCCTAAAATTCCAATCAGCAGTATCCAAGGAATGTAGACTTTGTTCTTCGTCTTTTAAGGCATACATTTTCTACTTATTTTTAAGTTATGACCATAATTGTTTTTTTAAGGTTTTTTTTTTAAGTACTTTAATGTTTATTTATTTTTGAGAGAGAGCACATGCACGAGCTAGTGGGGGAGGGGCAGAGAATGACTGACTGAGGATCCTTGAAGAGGGCATTGCACTGACTGGAGAGAGCCTGAGGCAGGGCTTGAACTCACAAACTGTGAGATCATGACCTGAGTGAAAATCCAGAGTCAGACGCTTAACCCACTGAGCCACCCAGGCGCCCCAAAAGAAGAATTTAAAATCCAATGATTAGGGATGCCTGGGTGGCTCAGTTGGTTGAGCTACTGACTCTTGATTTTGGTTCAGGTCAGAATCCCAAGGATTGAGCACCACATCAAGCCCCATGTATAATCCCACGTCAAACCCCACGTTGAGCCCCATGCTGAGCATGGAGCCTGCTTAAGATTCTTGCTTTCTCTGTCTCTGCCCTTCTCCCCTCCCCCATGCTCGCTTGCTCGCTCTTTCCAATAAAAAATAAAAATAAAATAAAATAAAATAAAATAAAATAAAATAAAATAAAATAAATTACTGATATATACCAACCACTTCCCCTCTGTCTCAGGGATGAACCCCAGAGAGTGGTCAAGACCAGAGTTAGTGAGTTTTATGAAGTCAGACTAGGCATTGTTCTCCACTGATGACACAATCAATCCAGTAAAAATAGCTGGAAGCAAGAGTGTAAGAGCTGAAGAGGGGGATAGAGAACATATTCTAAAGCTTATGGCAAAATAAACAAGAAATAACAAGAACCCAGTGGCTTCTCTCATCCAAGTTAATTTAAAAAAATAAACCCAATATAAAGCTGCAAAAGACATTAAATATTGCTTTTAAAAATATAAATAGTTCTTGATAAATTATAGCTATTGGTTTGCTCAAAGTAATAGTCTTCAAATATACTGTACCTGATCTTAAAATATCCATACAGTTTCCCAACTCAGCTATATATTATATATCCCTCTAGAGCACAGATTAGCCTGATAGCTACTTTTTACAACAGCAGAATATAGAACCTGGAGGGTCGTCTTCTAATCTGTATTTTCCAGAATTGGGTAGATCTTTGCATTCTGCTATAAATGTACGAAGTTCAGTCTCTGGGAAGCCATCTTGTTGGTAATGCTACATAGAAGAATTAAAAAAAAAAAAAGTTCTCATTAATAAGTCCCTTGAAAACAGCTTTATTCCACATTCAAAATGGATGATTTGTCAAGGGAGGGAATCTTTCTAAAGGGATAATTCAGTCACTTTCAAGTATTTTCAGGGAGATGTAGCCTCTAGAGACATTCTTAGGTTTAGCTAAGGAAAAGTCAGTCTAGAATTCTGCAGTGTCCTCCTGGGCTCTCTTTTATGGGTCTGGCTCAATCCAAAACAGGCATGCTGAATCTGAGTCTGAGCCATCCTTCCAGGAAGAATCCATTCTATATACCCTTTGGGAGTCTCTCTTTCAGACAGACAGGTTTAAGGGTCTTGTACTAACATCAGTTTAGGGTCTAAGATCTCTAGAGCATGTCCTGACCAGAGAGGATCAGCCATCACTTGCCCACCTGACAGGTGCTTTGGGCCCATGGAAAAAGGTAAACACCTAAACTGTGAGTCTCAGATTTTTCATCATCAGTTGTTAACTAACATTAGTACCTTTGAGACCTTGGCTACCACCCTTGAATAATATATAGTTCTCTGCATGAAGAGCTGAAGGCAGTGAATTTTTAGAGCACAGTGGGGCAGGATTTAGACAGGTACAACTATATTCTTTCTCAGTGGCCTTGGTGACTCTAAGCACACATCTGCCAAGCAAGTATTAATAAAGACAATCAGTTTCTGAAATCTAAGTCAGTAAAAATGAAGTCATGGCCCTGGCTTCACAAGCAAGGTATTCATAATTATCAACTCATCAACTCCTACTAACCCACTCTTTATCCCCGGGGCCATTTATATGATATCATGTTTCAGTACCCCTTCTCATACCCAGAAGTCCCCAAGTGGAAGTGTCTATGTTGATGGTATACCTAATAGTATAAGGTTATTAGAAATTTAAATATATAGCGATATTTAGCCTGCTTTTCCATATTTCAAAGGGCTCAAAATAACTTTTAAAATATCCCATGTGAGGGACAATATCAATAATAGCTTTTCAAATCAGCTTTTCTAACACATATAAAGCTTACATGGCTAGCACCTGACATATCAATCCCCTCACTCTTCTGGAGATCAGGCCTCAGGATAGTCCCAGGCAGGTCCTTGCCAAGAGTCTGGGTTCAGTCACAGTACACTCCAAACCAAGAGGTTAATTTTTCTTTATGAAAATTGGATTTTAAATGGTCCCCATCAAATTTTGAAATGCCATATGTTTCACTTATCCAATGCCTACTGGTCTTTATAATTCTAATACGAGTTTAGAAATCTCGTTTGAAAAAAAAGCACAATTACTTAGAGACAAAACCTAAAATATTCTACAAATTCAAATTCTTCATTTCTGTTTCTCAATATGTACAATTGAAGTCTTTCTTTTCCACCTTGAAAAAATTAACATTCTAGCTGTTCTCCTCCCTCTTAGGTACCATATTTTATTGCCATTCTACAAGTTCTGGAAAAATGCTGCTACTTAAGCTCTTGATGAACCTACCTTAATTGTTTCATATGTATCAGTGATCAGTGCAATGAAAAGACTTAAAATCATATATATAAAGAGACTGATGAATGAGTAGAGGTAAATTCTGCTAAACAACCAGACCAAATAACTTTTTTGTTGCATTTTTGCAAATGTGGCAAACATATCATCTCCATTTATCAGAGAGAAAAGGCACTCGGAGACCATGTTCAGAGAACGGAACTGGAAAAAGAAAAGAGAAAAAGTTCACTTTATTTCACATTCCTTCCCACTGGAGATTGTTCATGACACTATACTAAAAAATAATGGACCAGGTATCCTTGTAAACTATGTAGTTAGCCTGCAGTAACTACAAGCATTTGCTATGTGATACACGCAACCTGTATAATGCCTACTGTTTTTCCTGAACAAGCAGCTCCTTCTTTGTGCTCCCCTTAAGGGGAGCAGCCTGAATTGAAGCTGCTGGTTTGCACCCTCAGCGCTTTTCTGAGTCAAGTCTGACCATTCCCTCTGCCTACATGGAAAGAGATCCTAGAAACACTTATGCAGAGATACCCAAGTCCTAACCATGCATGCTCATACTTCTCATTTTAAAGTTCATTCCAGGGGCGCCTGGGTGGCGTAGTCGGTTAAGCGTCCGACTTCAGCCAGGTCACGATCTCACGGTCCGTGAGTTCGAGCCCCGCGTCGGGCTCTGGGCTGATGGCTCAGAGCCTGGAGCCTGCTTCTGATTCTGTGTCTCCCTCTCTCTCTGCCCCTCCCCCGTTCATGCTCTGTCTCTCTCTGTCTCAAAAATAAATGAACGTTAAAAAAAAAAAATTTTTAAAGTTCATTCCATTTGGGATAATGGTATTATAATCAGGACTGACTCTGGTAACAAAAAAAAAATGCATAGATTTCTTCAAGTTCCTCACTATACTCCCTTTTTAATAAAATCACATTTCCAAATGTCTTGCCTAAAAAGCTGACTCTTTATTTAAAAAATTTTTTTTTAACATTTATTTTATTTTTGAGACAGAGAGAGACACAGCATGAACAGGGGAGGGGCAGAGAGAGAGGGAGACACAGAATCGGAAGCAGGCTCCAGGCTCTGAGCCATCAGCCCAGAGCCCGACGCGGGGCTCGAACTCACGGACCGTGAGATCGTGACCTGAGCTGAAGTCAGAGGCTTAACCGACTGAGCCACCCAGGCGCCCCCCAAAAGCTGACTCTTTATATTGATGAATCAAGTTGACTTATCTTGACCTCATAGGTGGTAAAAAAATAAATAAATAAAATAAAATAAAAAAAGACATAATTATCTGATATAGTCCACAAAAGGAGGTGAAGTAGCTGAGTGAATCAATTATTCTCTCAAGTTGGTCACACCTTACCAGTTCACAAACATGGCACCAGATATACGACCTTCGACATTTTCAGGCTGAGTCACAAAATAGAAGGAGCTCATTTTAAAAGAATAACTGGCACTATTTTAGGAGCTTGATAGTAACAGGAAAATGTTGTTTATTGGTACCTTATCATGGTAAGGCCCCAGCACAATCCATCCACAGAAGCAATAGCCTAAATAAATCATTGCGGCACAGCAACAGAACCTGATGACATTGGGCAGCGCTGCCTGAAGGGTCAGAATAAGGAGCTAGGAAAGTAAGAGAGGCTGTTAGAATCCCCTTGTCCCTCAGCCAAAGCAGTGCAATAACTCTGAAAGACAGAAATACCAACAGCATGGAGATCCATGGAATCCTTACGTTGTACTTCTGAAAGAAACCGAGGTATCGAACGACTCCGAGCCACACGAGCATGGTGGAAGTCCCAAGAAGTATGCTACAGACATCATAACTTGTTAGACTCTAAAACAGAGTGGAAAAAAATAACCAGATTATGTAACAGAAATTCACTGGGACAAAAAATATTTGGTTGGGGGGGGGTGGTTAATAGAAATCAAACAGGCAGTGTTCTAGGTGCTAAGGACAAAGAAGTGAACAGAGAGACAAAATTTCCTTCTCTCCAGAAGCTTGCATTCTAGCGGTGGGAGGGGGGGAGAGATAATAGAAATAAATTAATGAAATTCTCACTACATTAGCTGACAGTAAGTGCTGAGGAGAAAATTCAGGGGAGGGGAAAAAGAATGCCTCCAGGGTTGCATTTTAAAAGGAGTTGCATTTGAACAAAGACCTGAGGGGAGTGAGAGTGCAAGCCAAGCAAAAAGCTAGGAGAGGAGTGTTCCAGGCACAGAGACAAGCAAATGCAAAGGCCCCATAGCAGGAGGGTGCCTCAAAAGATGGAGAGCCCAGCTGCAGTGAGCAATGGGGGAGAGTACCGAGTCACAGAGGTAAGGGGGTAGGTAGTTTAGAGCCTCGTGGGTAATTTAACACCTTTGTATTTTACTCTGATAGGCTGGGGAGATTTGAAAGCTCTGAACAGGATATGATTCCATTTGGCTGCTATGGTTAAGAGCAGCCTGTCCAAAGAGTGAGAAGGCAATTGCAATGATAGAGACGAGAGCTGATGGTGGCTTGGACCAGCCTAGTAATGATAGAGGCGATGAGGTGATTTTTAAAGGTAGATTGATAGGATTTCCTCTTGGATTAGATGGAGGGAAGAGGGGATTAGTCAAAGAAGAGAGTCAAGGATAAATGTATGGCTTTTGTCTTAAGCACCTGAAAAGGATTGCCATAAACTGAAGTTAAAAAAGCCATGAAGAAGCAGGTTTGGCCTGTGGAGGTGGAGATTGAGATTTGGGGAGTTCTGTTTTTTTGTTTTGTTTTGTTTTTAATTCAAGTTAGTTAACATACAGTGTAGTCTTGCCTTCAGGAGTAGAACCCAGTGATTCATCTCTTACATATGACAACCAGTGCTCATCCCAAAAAGTGCCCTTCTTAATGCCCATCACCCATTAACCCATCACCCATCCACCTCCTCTCCAGCAACCCTCAGCTTGTTCTCTGTATTTAAGAGTCTCTTATCATTTGCTTCCCTCTGTGTTTTTATCTTATTTTTCCTTCCCTTCCCGGATGTTCATCTATTATGTTTCTCAAATTCCACATATGAGTGAAATCATAGGATATCTGTCTTTCTCTGACTGACTTATTTCACTTAGCATAATACCCTCCGGTTCTATCCACATTGTGGCAAATGGCAAGATTTCATTCATTTTCATTGCCAAGTAGTGTTCCATTGTATATGTACACCACAGAGTATGTTAAATTTGAGGTGCCAAGCAGACGTCCAAATGAAGATATGAAGGTGACAATTGAATATCTGAGACTGGAGTTCAGAGAAGAATTCCGAGCTGAAGACACAGATTTAGAAATCATCGGCAGAGAGGTACTATTTAAAGCCATGGACAGGATGAGAGCACCAAGACCGTGGCAGAAAAGAAAATATGTCCAAACATTGCACCTTGAGGCCTTGTCACTTTAATAGGTTGGAGAGATGAGAAGGAACCAGCAAAGGAAGTCAGAAGAGCAGCGTGATTTAGGATGGAAACCAGGTAAGTGATAGCTCAGGGGAAAAGTGCGCCAACAAAGAAGGAATGCTTGCAGTGTTAAAATCTGCTGATAGGTCAAGATGAGGATAAACAATGAATTATTGGACTCAGCAACACTGGAGGTCATCGGAAGGAACATTTTCTGTAGGGCGGCCGGATTGGAGCAGATGTAACAGAGAACAGGAGGAACAGAATTAGAAACAAAGGTACCTACGCTTAAGGTCTTTTGCTATGTAAAGGGGAGCCAAAAAAATAGGGAAGTAGCTGGATAGAGAATACGTTGAGATTTTGTCTCTTATCTAGGAGAAAGAACACACATGCTATTGGGAATGGCACGGCAGAGAACGGGAAACTGATGATGCATGGGGAAAAGGAAGAAGAAAAGCTGGAGCTAAGTTCTTAGGTAAGCAAGGGGGGGAGGGGGGTTGGCATCTGGGAGGCACATGGGGTTGGCCATGGAGAGTAGCCAAAATAATATATCCACAGAAACAGAAAAAGCAGAGTGTATGGACACTGATGCTGGCAGGTAGATAAATGAAGTGGAGCCTTGTAGAATTTCTTTCTTTCTTTCTTTTTTTTTTTTTTTTTTATCTGTGGTTTTGTGAACTAGGAAAGAAGGCCATCAATTGACAGTGAGGATGGGGCAGGGGTTTTAGAGTTTCCAGAAGGGATAAAAACGTGCAACGATCATCTGAAAGATGGGGGAGTGAACGGCCTAGAAAAATGTAAAAAAGATTGCTGGACACCATTAAGAGCTCAATGAGGTTAATGATAGTTGAGGCTGGTAAAAATAAAGATTTGCTGCATATCTCCTGTGCTCCTTTCTTTTTGTTCCCTAGTCCAATGATAGGGACTCCATATCATCCTAAATCCATTCGCTCCTTCCAAGGAGCGAACATGCCTGGGCTGTTTTCCCCAGCTCCCTTGCAGTTAAATGTGACTAAACGCTCTCCAGTGGGATGTGAACAAGAGCAAAGACTACCAAGACTGCCAAGGCTTTCAGACTGGAAAAGCTACCGCCGTGCCGCCGTCTCGTGTTGCCCTTCCCTTCCCTTCCCACACAGGCTGCAACCTGTTCCTGAGGTGACCCAGGATCAACCACACAATTTGGGCTCCAGAGAAACTCAGTGGCAGGAACGTGGGTCCCTGATTGACCGCGTGGAGCTGAGTGAGTTGCCAACCTGGGAAACCCACCCTGACTATTACATGAGGGAGAAGTAGGCTCCTATCTCATCTGAGCCATTGCACGTGGGGCCTCTGACAGGGAATCTCAATCAGCAGACTCCCCAGGTGGCTCATCCTCACACTCAGTTGAAGCCAGGGCTAGAAAAATATAAATTTGAACAAGGTCAGTTTGAACAGTATCAGGTTTTTTTAATTTGATTTTTGCTTTGGCGGCGGTGGCGGGGGAGGGGGGGGTGATTTCTAGGCTGGGTTAATCCTAACTTAGAATGGAAAATCTTGTAGCTTATCAACGGGGAAAGTAAGAAAAAGGCAGCAACTGTCATCACTCACACAGTGGTAGCCTGGCTTCACTTTCACCCAGGGCCCTATTCTTTTTGTTGTTGTTGAAGATTCTAGCATTTCTTGTGAAAACAACAACAAAAAAACCCACCTCTTACCTTCTTTACTTTGGGACATCTAAGAATTCTCGGGCGCACCCCTAGAGCTCAGATTTCATCAGTGTAACATGGAGTATTTTGGACATCTAAGAATTCTCGGGCGCACCCCTAGAGCTCAGATTTCATCAGTGTAACATGGAGTATTTTTTTACCAGGTACCCAAATGACTGACTCAGAGGCTTGTATATACCTTTGAAAAACTCTGCCTAAGAGATTGCCTGACTAGACTTAAGAAACTTACTGTTACCGATTTTAAGTTTACTTAACACAATGTTTGAAAGAAACCATTTACTCTGCAAATTCTCACATTCTGAGAAAATATTAGTGCCAATCTGATACTAACAATGGCATAAATAGTAAAACAAAACAAAACAAAAACAAAAACCACTTTACCTTAGCTTGGATTTCCATTTTCAGAATTGATCCAATAATTGTCAATATGTCACTAATAATAATCATGATGTACCATCCATTGACGAATTCCATTTGATCAGAAACAGAAACTTCCTTCTTGTAATGGAGGAGGAAAAAATTGACAAATTCCTTTAGGGGAAAGAGGGAGGCACAGTGAATTTCTCAGTCAATTACAATGTCCCCAGCATTCCTAGCAAGCAGCAACCCCTACCTGCTGAAGCTGAAGTCCTGTAATCACAGATCGAAGGCACAGGATTAACGAAGCCAAGCATATCAGAATAACAAAGGCATCAAAGATCATCATGTAGTGAGTGTTCTTCTGAACTGGAAGGAAAGAGCATTACCTGCTTATACTGTGGGACATTCATATGGTGACCTCTACTTGGTTTTTTTTTTTCTTTCATTTTTAGCCTCATTTCTTTTAACTGCTGCATGGCATACCACAATATAGATGCATACTCTTTGTAAAGACACTCAGGTTGCAATCTGTTTTTTCCTGCTACAAACAATTCTTCAAGTCCCCTCTGTGCATGGGTGCAAGTGATTCTTTAGGCGAACGAATATCTAAAGGCGAAATTGTTGGGGTAAGGCATATGCATATTTCTAAGAAAGAAATTCTAAGAAATTGCCCTTCAAAAACATCATGCCAGTTTACATACCTACACACATCTCCACGTCTTCTCCACCATTGTATATTAATTATCTTTTATTTTTGCCGATCAAAAGAGCAAATCTCATTCCCAATGACACCTTTATCAGGTATTAAATTACTGCAGGTATTCAAGTACCTTATCTTACCCTTTTGATGTTTTTGTGTGTTTTAATGCGTAAGACAAATACCTCTCATTAGTGTTTTATTAGCTATTCTTACTTGTTTTTTTCCCCATATATTCTTGAGGATCTGATTGTTAAATTCCAATAAAAATCCTACCGGTACTTTTGCAGGGTGGGGGGTGGGGATCATGTCACATTCATAAGTTAATTTAGGGAGAACTGGCATATACATGATGTTAAATCTCTTGTCCAAAAATATGATGTGTTTCCCATTGATTCAAGTCTTTTTGTTTCCTTCAGAAGCATTTTCAAATTTTATCTGAACCCTTCACACTGCTTTTTAGAGTAATTTAGATAATTCAGACATTCTTTCCACAAAGACAACAAAGAGAAAAGGTCCTGGTAAGTGTTCTTCCCATTAGTATGTAAAGAAAGTTAAAAGGCCTTCTTTTGGGGGTGCCTGGGTGGCTCAGTAGGTTGGGCATCCGACTTCGGCTCAGGTCACGATCTCGCAGTTTGTGGGTTCGAGCCCCGCATCGGGCTCTGTGCTGACAGCTCGGAGCCTGGAGCCTGCTTCGGATTCTATGTCTCCCTCTCTCTCTGCTCCTCCCCCACTCATGCTGTCTCTCTCTGTCTCTCAAAAATAAAATAAAACATTAAAAAAATTAAAAAAAATAAAAGGCCTTCTTTTGGAAATTACTACTGCCATCAATAAGAGATCTTTAATTATAAGCCTTTGGTCTTTTGCCCTTAATACAGTTAGCCTTCCTGCACACCCTATTAAAACATACCTATCTGGGTATAGAATATTCACCAAGAACCCACCGTGTGGCAGTTTTTCTAGATGCTGAGGATACAAGTGGTGAACAACACAGGCCCCCGACCTTGGGGAACTTCTGTTCTACTGCCGGGAGACACGCAGGGATGTAAACAAGGTACATGAACAAAATGCTTTCAGACAGGAGTAAGTGCTGCGAAGAAAAGAAAGCACCATAGCTAACGGGTAGTGCTACGCCACCCATAGTCCTAAGCACTTTGTAGGTATTACCTCATTTGATCCTCACGGCAACCCCAGCAAGCGGGGGTGTGATTATCCCCACTGGACAGGTGAGAAAATGAGGCACACAGAGGTCAGGGGAATTTGCCCGAGGTGATGCAGCCAGCAGGTGGCAGCACCAGGATTCAAATCTTTGCAGTCTGTCTCCAGCCTCTGTCACTCTAGGTTAGTGATGCATGACATCCCTTGGGCACTGTTAGGAATGCACTCTGGCCCCACCCTAGACCCGCCGAGTCAGAAACTGCATTTTCACAAGCTCTTACAGATGACACTAGAGCTCAAAAACCACGGCTCTAGAAGAAGCACACTGCTGGTATGGGTGATGGAGGGGAGAGGCTCATTCGTACAGCATGATAGGGGCCAGGAGGTCTCAGGTGAGACCTGAGTGACAAGACTGTCCCCTACTGGTAAAAAAAAAAAATAACAAGCACTTAGACTAGTTCGGTAATGGGGCGCCGGGGTGGCTCAGTCAGTTAAGCGTCAGACTCTTGATTTTGGCTCAGGCCATGATCTCGTGGTTCATGAGATCAAGTCCTGCATTGGGCTCTGCACTCACAGTGCAGAGCCCGCTTGGGATTCTCTCTCTCACTCTCTCTCGGGCTCTCTCTCTCCATGCCCCACCCCCAGCTCGTGTGTGCTCTCTCTCTCAAAATAAACTTAAAAAAAATCTATTAAAAAAATTCAGTAATAAAACATCCCACTAATATTGGCCAAGGGGCATCTAATTGTTACTAAAATGTCTACATCTACTTTCGAAAAGCTTAAAAACTAAGAAACAAGCATTTGAGAGAAAGCCTGTGCCAGATACTTTCATATACTCTCATGCTTCCTATTCTAAAGTTTGTGGAGAAGTATTGCAATGTTTACAGATGACAAAACAACTTTGTGTTTCAAATAAACAATTTTGTCATTGAAATAAAATTGTGATTTAAGAGCCTCATATATTTGAAGTACCTAATAGTGAAAAAAATACTAGAATGAAGAAATTTCATGTCATTTTTTTAAAAAAATGTTTAACATTTACTTATTTTTGAGAGAGAGAAACAGAGTGTGAACAGGGGAGGGGCAGAGAGAGAGAGGGAGACACAGAATCTAATGCAGGCTCCAGGCTCGGAGCTGTCAGCACACAGCCCAATACAGGGCTCAAATCCACGAACCGCGAGATCATGACCTGAGCCGAATTCGAACATGCAACTGACTCAGCCACCCAGGTGCCCCCATATCGTTTATTCTTAATATCTCATTACTGCTTCTGACCTTTGTGACTCAACCAGTAGTTACCCCTAAAGCAATGATTTTCCAAATGTGGCATGAGTAAGGGTGACCTGTACATTCCTAGGCCCCAGCCCAGACCCGGGACAGCCCTGCAGGGAGCTGGGGTGACTCTTTCGCTCGCCAGAATCTGAGAATCCCGGACCTAATCATTAAGTCCAACACAACACACCAAAGGGGCTAGAAAAAAAGATAAATTCTTTACAGTCCATTTTCTGGTTCAGCCCCAAAATTCTCAGTGGTACTCAGTCTATAGTTGAATTCATGTCCATATTTCCAAGAATGTACCCTTTCTTCATTTAGTTTACTTTTTTAACCTATATAGAAGCTAAATATAATGTGAGGGATGCTTCAGGGTCAAATCTTTCCTGATGTCTCTCTCACTGTATGACCAGGGGCACCAAGATTCACTTCTAAGCCTTAGTTTCTTCATTTGCATAAACAGGGATGCTGCCTATCTCAAGGATAGTTTCAAAATATTAAAACGCTGGGATGTCTGGGTGGCTCAGTCAGTGAAGCACCCAACTTCAGTTCAGGTCATGATCTCACAGTCCATGAGTTCAAGCCCTGCGTTGGGCTCTGTGCTGACAGCTCACAGCCTAGAGCCTTTTTCAGATTCTGTGTCTCCCTCTCTCTCTGCCCCTCTACTGCTCACCCTCTGTCTCTCTCTCTCAAAGATAAATACACATTTTGGGGCGCCTGGGTGGCGCAGTCGGTTAAGCGTCCGACTTCAGCCAGGTCACGATCTCGCGGTCCGTGAGTTCGAGCCCCGCGTCGGGCTCTGGGCTGATAGCTCAGAGCCTGGAGCCTGTTTCCGATTCTGTGTCTCCCTCTCTCTCTGCCCCTCCCCCGTTCATGCTCTGTCTCTCTCTGTCCCAAAAATAAATAAACGTTGAAAAAAAAAAATTTAAAAAAAAAAAAAAAAAAAGATAAATACACATTTAAAAAAATAATAAAAATTAAAACATTAAAATGTAGGAGGAAGCCCTTATGTAGTAAGCACTCAATAAATATTAGGCCGGGTATATGTGATTTTTTGCTGGGGGGGTGCGTGCATTTTTTTGTAAGAACTGGGCCAGTGAGGACACATGTAGAAGTCAGCAAAAGTCATTTCAAGTACTAACAATTTATGTCTTGCCTGGAACATCAGATACCTACAATAAGTTGATCTATTTGCAGAGAATTAGGGACTTGGCAATGTTCCAGTTGTTCCCTTTGATGCTCCACATATCCCAGTAGTTTAATAACCCTTTTATTTAATAACCATTTTGAAAACTAGTAAAAGTCGTCACTTACTTGATCCTGATACGTGCCAGTCTTTACATTCTCTGATGGAAATGTCGTTATCTAAGCTTATCTTAATCCTTCCACTGTGGGCCTTATTGTCAAATGTTATCTGTGAAAAACAGGAAAAGGGTCAAAAACATACCTATAGTTTTTGAAGCCAAGATGTCTCTATGCATTAATTAGGACACAAATCTTTCAGGGTGACAGGATGCCCACCCAGATTCTCATCCCCGTGTCAATGCTAACTCTGTTCAACTTTGGGAAGAGCCCTTTTTTTCTTTGTGAAATGAGAAGGTTGAAGGTCTTCTGTTGAGAACTTTTAGTCTCTAAAATCCCGTATTTCTAGGATAGTCTTCCAGCCCTGGACAACTTATAAAACAGGAGAACTTCTCTCTCCTTCTCACTCTAAGTACTTCAAGATGCCCTCTTGGTATGACCAAGTGAGCTTTTCCCTCCCTCCCTAGGGACTCGGCGGGGGATAGTTTTTATATATATTTATTTATTCATTTTGAGAGAGAGAGAGAGAGAGCACGCGAATGGGCAGGTGAGGGGCAGAGAGAGAGAGAGAGTGGATCCCAAGCAGTCTCCCCACTGTCAGTGCAGAGCCCGACGTGAGGCTTGAACTCACAAACTGCAAGATCATGACCTGAGCCAAAACCAAGTTGGACACTTAACTGACTATCCCAGGCGCCCCAAGGGATAGTTTGTTAGTGCTGTTGCAGTTCTTACAAACACAGAGGTTCATTATTTCAGGCTTGAAACATTTCAGATGGCGCTTCTCTGATTTTCATTCTTACTCACTCATTTTCATCCTTACTCACTCTAGAACCATATGTATAAAAAAAGGATGTGGTGACAGGAAGCCGACAGCCATGTCCTGCTTCGGGGATCACCATTTCAGGACACTGGGCACCAAGTAGGACAAAGCCATGTCAGAACACCTTCCCCAGTCTGTCTTCCCCTTCCGGCTCTCTCCCCTGTCCCCATGCAGGGACAGGGAAAGCAAGACAAGGAGATCAGGTGTGGGTTTTGTTTGTTTTGCTTTGCTTTTAGTGCCTCCTGTCTCAAGTCCTAAAGAAAAAACATTTTTTCAAAAGTCTGTCATTTAAATGAGTTTTACTGAAGCTTCTTCATGCGGGGTAATCAGACATTACTGCAGATGTAAGGCTTCAGATAAATTTAGTGAGCCTGATCACTCTGTTTCTCTTCATGTTGGACTCCAAGCTTCTAACAAATTAGCTAAAATAATATCCAAAAGATACTCACTCCAGGCAGAACCCAGGCAGAAAAAGAGAGAAATCATATTAATAATCACATGTAATTAAAAAAAATTTTAATGTTTATTCATTTTTGAGAGACAGATAGAGACAGACAGTGATGGGGGGAGGAGCAGAGAGAGGGAGACACAGAATCCAAAGCAGGCTCCAGGCTCTGAGCTGTCAGCATAGAACCTGATGCGAGGCTCAAACTCACTGACCATGAGATCATGACCTGAGCCAAAGCTGGACGCTTAACTGACTGAGTCACCCAGATGCCCCAATCACATTTAATTTAAATGTTCTAAGCACTCCAACTAAAAGGTACAGATTATGAAGTTGGATAAAAAAAACAAGAATTAATTCTATGCTGCCTAATAAGAAACCCTCTTTAAACGTAAGACAAATAGGTTAATATCAAAAGGATGGAAAAAGATATACCATGCTAACGCTAATTAAAAGAAAGCCGGAGTGGTTATATTCACATCAACCAAAGTAGATTTTAAAGCAAAGAATTAATATTGAGGTAAAAATTACCACTTCATAATGATGTAAGAGTCAGTTCATCAAGTTAACACAAGAATCCTAGATGCCTGTGCACCTAATAAAGAGCCTCAAAACACATGATGCAAGAATGCACTAAGCTGCTATGAGTGAATGCTAATGCCCTGCTTTTACATTCTAACCAAATTACAGACATACATAGGAAAGGTTTCATAAATAGCTGTTGCATGAATCAAATATCTGTTATATACCAGATACTTAGGGAGGTCCCTTACATATCTCATATATATGCAGTATACTAGATAGATAGATACATAGATACATAGATGTCTTGGCAACAGCTTTGTTAGGTAGGTGGGCATTAATTCTGTTTCACAAACGAGAAAACTAGGACTCAAACCAATTAAGTAATTTGCCTAAAGTTACATAGCTAGTAACTGGTGAGCTATAATTAAAATCTAGGCTTGCCTGATTCCAAAACTCCTGCATTTTTTTTATTTTTTTAACGTTTATTTATTTTTGAGACAGAGAGAGACAGAGCATGAATGGAGAGGGTCAGAGAGAGAGGGAGACACAGAATCCAAAACTGGCTCCAGGCTCCGAGCTGTCAGCACAGAGCCCTACGCGGGGCTCGAACTCACGGACCACAAGATCATGACCTGAGCCAAAGTCGGCCGCTTAACTGACTGAGCCACCCAGGCGCCCCAAAACTCCTGGATTTTAAATTAGGCATATACTGCCCCAGTTTATGTTTACTTAAACCATAAAGTTGCACTAATTGCTTTTATCATTAAACTACCCTATAGGGGGTAAGTTCTACTACAGTTCTGTGAAACACACTGCTAAATCCACCATGCACAGGGAGAGCTTGGGATGAATCTGCAATAGTAGCAAAAATATAACATCTGCATGTGACTAACCAGCCAGGTTGCTCTCCCCACTGTATTGAGTCATGGGAAAGAGTCTGCATTTTACAAATGTTTCATTCATCCATTCCACAAATATTTGAAGCACCTACTGTGTTCTTTGAGGGATGAAAAAAATGAGGAGAATGACTCCTGCTTTCAAGGAGCTTTCAATCTAGCAGAATTGATAAAAATGTAGACAATCCTAAAACAAAGGAGAAGGTGGGTGAGCTCATACAAAACATAAAAACAAAACCAAAAATAAAACTTTGGAGTTGCGAGCACAGAATGTGTCCCTAACTGAAGCATTGTAAAAATGGTCCCTGAAGAAGGTGTCAGTTGAACTGAGCCTTGAGGATTATAAAGCTTCTGAAAGTACCATTTCTCAGTTCAAGAGTGGTACAGGACTGGGGCACCTGGGTGGCTTAGTCAGTTAACTGTCTGACTTTGGTTCGGATCATGATCTCACTATTCATAGGTTCGAGCCCTGCATCAGGCTCTGTGCTGACAGCTCAGAGCCTGAAGCCTATGTAGGATTCTGTGTCTTCCTCTCTCTGCCCCTCCCCTCCCTCGCACTCTCTCTCTGTCTCTCAAAAGTAAATAAAATGTTAAAAAAAGTAAAAAAAAAAAAAAAAAAAAAAAAAAAAGAGCGGTGCAGGAGGTGGCAAGAGAGAGGAGAAAGAAGAGACAAGACTGTGGATAAAGAATAGCTCAATTTAAAAAAAAATCAAGTAATATTGAAAATTCATAACCTCCTGGTTAATATTGGGATCAAAATTTGTAGCCTACTCAAAATAGTCTCATAGTATTTGCGCTTTTTCCTTTAAATGATATGCATAATGACTAATTACACTACATTCTGAAATTTCTTTAAAAAACTTGATTTCTCATCGCCAGTTGTTGAATATCATGGACACAGCTCTGGTACAAACTATTGCTGAAGTCATAGCAATCTGGATTAAGTGAAGGCAAGCTGCATCAAATGCTGTTCAGCATATGCCCCAGATAGCACTGGGGTACTGACCCCGAGCCTCATGAGGAAATGAACTCACCTGACAGGCATCTTATGTTCTCCAGAGAACATTAATAGCGCCATTGGCAACTGGAATATACAGAGCAGCGACGGGCCGAAGGGGGAGAAACCAGAGCATTCAGAGGCAGCCCAAGGAAGGCACTGTGACCAATAAGCAAAATGTGCACACATCTATGGCGAGGAGACTCAGCGGCAAGAACCCTTGGCAATGGCCATACGCAGACAGCCACAGACTGCCAAGAGCCAACTACACGGGACCTACAAGTCTCTACTCCTTTTGTATTTGAACACCTACCCTGTGCCAGGCACCGTTCTTGGGACTGGAGACACTGCACTGAACAAGGCAAGGTCCCTCCCCTCACAGAACTTACACCGAGGTACAGAAGATAGATAATTAACAAGTAAATGACCACAACAAAATAGAGCCAGCTCTACCAATGCTTCTTCTATGCACATTCAAGTGGAAACATCCTATATATTTGATCATGTTTCAATACAAGTAGATGAAACATGTAACTAAATCAAACAGTTTTCCTTCAGACAGGGGCCAAATTCAGCCCAGCCCACACTTACAGTCAGAGTAAAGTCGTAACAGTCAGGGAGCTCGTGATGACGAATGGTCTGCAGATTAATGGCCTTCAGTTTAAACTGCAGCTCCACTGTTAGGAGTCTAGGAAACAGAGGAGCCTTTAGTGCAGTGAAAACATGCACACACAAATATAAGTTATACTCCCATCTGCCTCTCTCACCTGTGAAAGTCCAGTGTTAAGTTGAGTTTATTTTCTTCCAGTGTTCCAATGTGAAAAGGTTCATCGGGCTCTACAAAGAAACATTCTGCCATAGAAAGGAACAAAACATTCTGTAGATAGCCTAAAATAAATAAGTAAAACTGCATCTTGAAAGGATAATACATTTAAGACTAGATTATTCAGATCCTACTATTCTTCTGAATTAAGATTTAAAAGCCAAAAGTCAGTACCCCTTAGTTACAATAAATCATTTGTTTTTCAAGACACGAGTGGATGCGCCATTTCTGGAGTGGGTGGAGGGCAGAAGACATGAATTCGGTCTCATGAGTCTTCTGTAGAATGCTATCTTCCTTCCTGAATCTGGAAGCCTAAATTTTGAGTCCCTTCTCCCTTTTTTGTATCGTAAGCGTAAGTTTGAAGAACTTGGAGTACTTAAGACAAAATTTTCTAAGTTTAAACGATCTATTTTTTTTAAATACTATTTTCCCCTCTATACTAGACTATACTTAAGGGGAAAAAAAAAAAAGGAAGACATGGGGCACCTGGGTGGCTCAGTCATGTAAACCTCTGACTCCCGATTTTGGCTCAGGTCATGATCTCACTGTTCATGAGTTTGAGCCCCACATCGGCAGGTATCCACACATCGGGCTCCACACTGACAGTATGGAGCCTACTTGGGATTCTCTCTCTCTTTCTCTCTCTCTGCCCCTCCCCTGCTTGCTCTCTCTTTCTCTTTCCCAAAAATAAATAAATAAATAAATAAATAAATAAATAAATAAATAAACAAACAAACAAACAAACTTAAGAAAAAAAGGGAAGACAGCATTTTAGAAGTTTTCACTAATCTGTACTGTAATCCTTTAGTATCCTTCCCCAAAAAACCTCCCAGTGGCTGTTGTTAAAAGTACTTGAAAATGTAATGTTTTGGGTACAGACTGTAAATAGAACTTTGCTAATAAGAATAAGCCACTGTATTCTAAACTCTGGTTCTGGTTTCTCCTTGAAATGACCCACAAAGATACTAAATAGTGAAGTGCAGTTGAGGGGAGGGAGTTTTATAGACATCGCAAATTTGCAAGTACAACGTCTTCTAAGGATAGTATAAGTCTATTTAACTGGCTTATCCAGCATAAGAGGCAGTGCTATATAGAGGTCAAGGATATAGTGGCTAAGAGCACAGACAGCCTGGGTCAGATTTCAGCACTGCCTCTTCCTAGCTCCATCTGGAATACATCACTTAACTCTCTGAGCCATACTTTAGTCTTCTATAAAATGAGGATAATAATACACCTTGCCTTATTGGTCTGTTGTTGTTGCTTTTAAAAAAAAAAATCATGAGTTACAGTAAAGGGCTTGGGACGGTACCTGACACATGATAACTCCTATGTAGTTTCTCACTATGACCTAACAGTACAGACCAAATCAACATTTTCAGAGACAAAATTGCTAACTTTAAGTATAAATCAAGGAGTTAAAAAATAGAAGCTCTAGTTTTTTGAAGAACATTACCAGTCTCCATTTCTGGATCAATGTCAAAGGTATCATTTCCAGGACAGATGTTCCCTTGCTTGTAGAAGTGCTGACAGATCGCCATAGCAGACTGCTCGGTACCCTTGTTCTCATATGCATGATTCCCCACCGAGATACTGCGCAGCTGCAAGTACTTGAACAGAAAAGAGAAACAGAAAATGGGAACACCAGCCAGGCAGAAATGAAGCCATGATTCCCTACCCAGCCCGTCTTTGAAATGGGCAGATCCCAACCTGCTTTCTGGATGGAGACATTCACATTCACACTGACATGCGTAGTACGCGACATGCTAATGTGCACCAGGACAGCAGCCAGAAAAAGCACTCAAGTTTTGGGCTCAAGTCTCATGTCTGTGACTGTGAGCAAGACACAAACTTTCTGAGCCTCTGGTTCCTTGTCTACAAATTCAAGGTTTAACCCACGTCATCTCTGCGGTTCTTTCCTTCTTTAAAGAACTATGTTCAGGAACTGATCTGTGCATTCAGTGTGAATACACACTTTATCTTTGAACTATTTCTTGTAAGATCAGAGTTCCGCTTTGCTGCTTTAATATAGGAAGGGGGATACAGTCGTTCCAAGCTAACTTGCAAAACTTAAAAAAATAGTTTCATCTTTATCTTTGCAAGAATAGTTTAGTCACTTTCACAGCAATATTCCCTCGTCCTGGGAGTCCTCTAAACAAACAAATGTAATTTTACCAATGAGAATCTTATGGTACTTTGGAATAACCATCAACTCAAACTCTGAATGCATTTCTGTAGAAGAAAAAAGGGTTTCAGAGCTTACTATGAACAATGCTGTTTGGCACAAGAAGTGATACGAAGATAGGGATATGGTAGCCATCTCTTGGATTTAGTGGGATGGACACACAGATAAATAATTCTACTATAAAAATGCATGTGAAAATGCTAAAATCAGTGAAAGAATCATTTGTAATCTGGGCCTAGGGGGATAGATGCTGAGCTGGGCCTTGTCCAGGCCGCCACCAGCAGCATTTTACCAGATCTGAGGCATGGTTCTCTGTTCTTATTTAACTCAGCCTCCCACAGCGTTTGATGCAGCCGAGTGCCTTCCCTTTCGCAGGATGACTTCTCCCCTAGACTTCTGGGACACAGGCTCTCTGTCTCAGTCTCCTTTGCTCAATCCTGCTCCTGCCAACCTCTAGCTGTCAGAGCACCCTTGGATTCAGTCCTCCACTTCTTCACCCACATTCCCTCGGTAAGAGATCTCAACCAGCCCCACATTGAAACAAGATCTGTACGCCAATAGCTTCCAAATTTACGTCTCCTGACCTTTCCACCCAAATGCATACATGGGTAGCAATCTGCCTGCATGGCACCTCTGGTGTCTAAGAGGTATCTCAAATGCAAACGTGCAAACGGAAAAACCAGCTCCTTCCATGAAAATGCCCTTCTCAATCAGTGACTCCATAAGCCAATCAGCTTCACAGGCCGAAACTTAGAACCGATTCTTCACTCTCTTTTTCTCATACTCCACTTCCGGCCCATCAGAAAGTCATGCATTACTTTCAAATTATCTTCCAAATCTGACTGCCTCTCATCGCCTTGTCCACACCACCTCACCTCTCACCCTGACAAACTGAATCTCTTCCTACTGCTGTGGTCTTCCTGCTTCCCGTCCGCCTCTCACCACAGTCCAGTCTCCATATGGAACTCACAGGACTGCTGGGGCACCTGGGTGGTTCAGTCGGTTGAACATCCAACTCTTGATTTTAGCTCAGGTCAAGATCTCAGGGTCATGGGATCGAGCCCCATGTCGGGCTCTGTGCCGACGGTGTGTAGCCTGCTTGGGATTCTCTTTCTCCCTTTCTCTCTCTCTCTCTCTGACCATTGCTCACTCTCTCCGTGTCAAAATAAATAAATAAACAAAAAAATGCACAGAATTGTTACAGGAATAAGTGAATTAATGCACGTAAAGCCGTTAGGACAGTGATACCCAAAACACGAACCTGTTCCAGACTCTGTTCGTGCTGTCCCTTCTCCCTGGAGGGCTCCTCCCTGAGATGGCTGCAGTCTGCCTCCCCACACTCTGGGCTGTCCTGCCCACCTGTCACTTATCAGGGGGCCTTTCCTGACCACCTCCACCCATTCACTCTGCCTGCTGCTGCTACCTTTTTTTTTTTTTTACAGCACACTTATGTGTACTTATAACCAACTGACAAACGGTATCCTTATTTACTGCCTGTCTCTCCCTATTAGAATATGACTTCCTCAACTTTGTCTATTTGCTCACTGTAGTATCCATGTATCAAAAACACTATCTGATACAAAACAGATGCTAAATACTTGAGGGAACAGATATTAGCCTTTGCTAATATTAGAGTCTCTCCCCCACTGAAAGCGCTCCCATGGCTTCCGGTCTCTCTGAGAATAAATTCCAAAGCTCCTTTTCAGGGCCTGTAAAGCCCTAAGAGATCTAGCCCAGTCACACTCCTCTCCTTTGTATTTCCTCAAACATACTAAATGTATTCTGGCTTCAAGAGCCTTTGCTGTTGCTACTCCTCCAGCCTGGAATCTTCTTCCCCAGACTTCGAATCCTCAGAGAGGCCTTTTTTGACCACCTCGAAGAAACTGTTAACCCTCTTTTGCTACTTAATTTTACTCCATAGCACTCATTACTATCTGAAATCAAATGGTTTGGGTTAAACTTATTAAAATCCACCTCCTTTGGGGCACCTGGGTGGCTCAATCGGTTAAGCGTCCAACTTCGGCTCAGGTCATGATCTCACGGTTCATGGGTTCAAGCCCAGCATCGGGCTCCGTGCTGACAGTGCAGGGCCCGGAGTGTGCTTCAGATTCCGGGTCTCCCTCTCTCTCTGTCCCTTTCCGCTCATGCTCTCTCTCTCTCTCTCAAAAGTAAACAAACATTAATTAAAAAAAAAAAATCTACCTCCTTCATTAGAATGTAAATTCCACAGGGCAAGGAACTTCTCAAGGCTACTGCTCTAACCCCAGCACTTAAAACAGTAGTAGGCATAGAGTAGGTGCTCAAATATTTGTCAAATTCATGATAAGGTAAAAAATATTCTAACACTTTTATAGCAGAAGAGCAATAGTTGCTCTTCATTTATGAGAGCTAATCTCTTCACAGTGAAATGGTAAACTGCTAGGACAGGATATGTAATTACAGCACCAAGCTCTCCATTGGCCATGGGACTGGGAAAAGGAGGCAGAAATCCACGGTAATAAAAGTAAGCTGCATATGCTGTTAAGTAGCATTACGTCCTACATGTAGGGGGCAAACAGTATGACGTAGAGATAGTCAGTTTTGAGGTTTTTGTTTTCTATTCGAGGAAATAAGCGTATTACGCCTTGCTAAAGCTACTCTGAGCCAAATTGGTAGTTTTATTTTGGGGGTGGGAAGGTGTAAAAGGTAAACAAGTCCATTAAATGAAAACGAAGGGTAAAAGATATTGAGTGTAGTAAGGTCCCAAGTAGACCAGCGTGCCTGCAAGGTGGGGGGTGTGATGAGAAGGAAAGCTGGAGAACAAGCAGGGGTCATGAAGTCGAGTCATACAAGTACGGGCCCATCTGAGTGCCCACTGTCTGTGAGTCAATCCTCACAGGAGTCACCTAAAGATCTGAACCTCCTGACCATAGAAACTTGTAAGTCTTGAACCTTGTAAGACCTTGAAACATAAAAGACCCAAGGTGCAGGGCTGCAGGTGACCTGCTAACATTATAGGATATGCTGTGGCCGGACTGCCTTGCTGTCCTCGTAAGACTGTTCGTGGAAGTCTGTGCGAGAGCTGGGTGGTCAGAGATAAGTGGTAGGACTGTGTCCAGCTAAAGGGCAGCCCTGGAGCTGGAGTCAGAGACTCTGGGGCAGGAATGTGGTGTGTGGGACTATGGCTGGAAGGTAGGTGACCTGTGGGACTGACCGATGGGGCCCCCAAGTGGCTGTGGCCTCTGTGGGGCTTTAATCAGGGCTGGGCGTCTGTCCTCACTTAACCTCTGCAGCTCTGCCTTGACAGAGGAATTTTTCACACAGACCCAGAATCCTGTGTAATAACTTATTCAATCTCCTTCTATTACTATAGATTTCTGGCCATTGACAGAAAGCGTTGGTGCCGTAAATACATATTTCATTCTGGCTGTTTGCTACCTCATGGTACAGAGATCATCTCTAGATAATGAGGAGCCATGATTTCACTTTAATGATTTACTTTTTTTGGCAGTTAATCAATGTTACAATAAAATCATTGTCATGTATGACTTTAAGGCCTTACTTAATTTTTAAATGAACCTTCAGATCTTAGTTGCTATATATGCTCTGCAAAGTTAATATTCTCATTATTGGTTAAGAGCCCCTGAAAGTATAAACTCTGAAGACTTAATGAGTACTTACAACCAGGGCCACGGTTAATAATTTTAAATCTTTGAAGCACTCATGCCAACCCCTAGCTCTGATTCTTTTAATGAAGCCTTTAAAGTTTCTGCCTCTCTGTCACTAAACAATAAGTTTTTCTCAGTTTTTAGTTTCATAGAAGATTGATGGTGATATTTTTAAAAATAATTTAAAAATGGTTTTATACCTATCATCACAGACATGTTCACCCTTCTACACTGGAATGTCAGTTTCTATTATATACATTGCTAACAGTTTCCCGGGCTGTTCTTTCTCCCAAGTAGGAACGCACATACTTGATTTACCTGGTTGACTGCAAAGATGATCTGATCATACACATCACTTTGAGTGTAGACTGCGTAAGTGTCATCCATTCGGTCCACATATCCTTTTAAGAAGAGGTGTTTGAATGCTATAGTGTTCTCTTCCTTGAAAGCTACAACCATCTGGTTACTCAGCCCAAAAAAGACCAGCTTCAAAGAAAAAAAAAAAAAAAAAAGGAAAAGAGGGTGAAAAACCAATGAAATAAAAGATCTCCATATAACGACCAATTTATCTATTCCAGATTCAATGTTTAATTAATCCTGAATGTATTCAATAGAAATTAAAGTTTCTGTAGCTGTTAATTAATTTGACCTTAAAGAGAAGGTGGGCTTCTAGTTTTAAAATGAAAGAAAATAAGGGCGCCTGAGTGGTTCAGTCAGTTAAATGTCCAACTTCGGCTCAGGTTGTGATCTCACGGTTGATGAGTTCAAGCCCCATGTTGGGCTCTGTGCTGACAGCTCAGAACCTGGAGCTTGCTTCCGATTCTGCATCTCTCTCTCTCTCTCTCTTTTTCTCTCTGCCCCTCCCCCACCTGCACTCTGTCTCTCTCACTCTCTTAAAAATAAACATTAAAAAAATGTTTTTAAATAAAAATAAAATGAAAGAAAAGCTTTGCACATTTTCATGTATGATCTTATTTAGGATGTTGCCCCCATCACTAAAAGCTTTATTTCAGAGAAGTCCTTGTTTAGAAATTTAGAGAAGCTAGGTCACTCTGGCTAAAGAAATGGGAAAGTTTCTTTAAGAAAGAAATAATGATGGAAACCCCTGAAGTATGTGCATAACTTGGGTGAGGACATTTGAAGAGCTCAGGGAAAAGACAAAGAAGGTAGAGTACAACTTAGCACTTTGGTGGGGGACATTGAGGATTCCAGCATAATCCAATCGAAGGACCACCAAGAAAAAAATGTCAACAGAAAAACTGGAGGCAGATGGTCCAGGGGCTTACAGGGCAAGTAAAAGATCTTTAAATGGCGAGCGTCTGGGTGGTTCAGTCAGTTGAGCATCCAACTTCAGCTCAGGTCATAATCTCTCAAGTCAGTGAGTTCGAGCCCCGCATCAGGCTCTGTGCCAACAGCTCGGAGCCTGGAGCCTGCTTCAGATTCTGTGTCTTCCTCCCTCTACCCCCTCCCCCACTCACATTCTGTCTCTCTCTCTTTCAAAAATAAAATAAAAACAAAAAATTTTTTTAAAAGATTTTTAATGATTTATGCAGGACATCAAGAAGGTTTTGAAGAAGGTGTACAATGCAATATAAGAAATACCTTAAATAAGTCTAAACCCTCCAATCAAACTATTATATTTAATTTCACCATTTAATTACCAAAACTGTGACAATAAGGCCAAAAATAAAAATACCCTCTCGACTGACCTCTAAATTAAAGAATATTAACAAACATATCCTTACATATTCATGAAGGATTGGCAGCAGAGTTTTATATGAAACTCAGTTATTCATGCTTAAAATCATTGTTTAACTGCATTGCTGTGGTATTAACATAAGCTCTTTCAGTCATAGCTGAAACTTTATGTACTCAAAGTCTCTCTTCCCTCCAAAACCATCTCAGTCTCTTGCTCTTTTGCACGTCCTCTCTTTTGCTCACTCTCACTTGTTCTAACTCTGTGACACACACACACACACACACACACACACACACACTGTAACTTTAGAACATACACTCTAACATACACTCTGGATCCCAGAGCAATGCAGGGTGTATTTTATATGGAAAAAGGGAACAACATTGAGCACCTAGGTGCCATACCAGGAGCTTTCCTCATACGAATCCCACAGTACAGTTCCTAATATACCCATTTTATAGATGGGTACATAAAGGCAAAGAAGTTAAATAATGTTGTTCAAGTCACATCACTAGCAAGGGTGTAGCCAAAATCTGAACCCAAGTCCAACAGACTAAATCCAAACTCTAGCCACCCTGGCATGCTACACAAAGTAGTCCAGGGTCTTATTGGGGAAAAGTAAAGCACACAAATCTTTTCTCTTTTCACCTCTCCTCATGATGTATGTCCTACACCCCACATATGTCAGTGCTCTCCACCTAACTGGACTTGCATTTCTGAAGAGCCTCTTTAAGCCAAGTATCCTATTTAAATCCCAATAAGATGACAGCTTGATGTTCTAGGGATTTTACAACTAATGAAGCTGATGACTGAAAAGCCTCCAGAGAATTCCTAAAGACCAATTACCAATGCAGTCAAATACATGAGTACCTCCCTCACGCGAGCACTGAGCTGGGTCCAGAGGATGAGATGTGAAAACAGCAGTCCCTGCCCTCAAAGGGGCACCCATGGCAGAGAGAGAGCCATTGTAATTCAGAGACTAAGCCAGGTAGTGGGGAAAGGGAAAATTTTAGTAGGGTGCCTGTCATCAAAGACACCTTTCTTTTGTTGCTGCAGACACAAAATCTCCAAGTGAACAGAAAGACCACCTTCTCTCCCCTGAAAAGTGGGAATCTGTCACCAAGTCACACTTGCTCAGTCACAAAGTTTTTACGTCACCTCTGCTTGGTTGCTGCAGTACAGATTGAGGAAACATCACAATTAAGAAAAACTCTCAGTTCCTTTTAAGAACGTCCCTAAATGCCTTTTATACGTGTATTACTAACAGGCTTAACATTTTAAACCATTGGTCAATTTTCCTCTTGGGCACCCTAGGAAACAGAGGATGGTTAGATGCGCTCCCTAAAAGATTTAGGAGTAATTAAGAACACAAGTCTTAGAATAAAACCTGAGTTGAATCTCAGCTCTCCTCTTCTAGTTTCCTGACTATGACAATGTTACTTCAGGAAGCCTCAATATTCTCATCCGTGACATAGGGACACCACTACTTACCTCTGACTTAAGAATTGAACATGATGATGCTTAGCCCCCAATATAGCAAATACTCAAGTGGTAACAATCATACTAAGTAGAAAATATTCATGTTCATCTGACACAGGCTTTTCCCTCTACTTATCAGAAACAACACAGATAAAAATTTTCACTATTGTGATGCACTGTATTATCACCTGGAAGAATTTCAATTCCAACTTGCCAATTATTATATGGAGAACTGAACACTCATTTTAATGGTGACATATTAGAGAGAGCAAGCACCTGCCTCTAAACTCTTGATTCTGCCACTGACTAGTCATGTGGCTTTTTAAAAACTCTATAAACATCAGTTTCCTCTTCGGTAAAATGAAGGATGCTAGTTTTTATCCAATAGGAGTGTTATTATAATTAAATGAAATAATGTCCTGGGAGAGAGTAGTCACTCAAATGTTAGTTTCATTTACGTAACACAAGTGTGAGAAATTTAGGCAAAAATTCTACCAACTTCATATGATTGTAGAAATCCCCTTAGCTTCTAAACTTAAGCATTTGTGCCCAACAATCAGTTAAGATTAGTCATTTCAGGGCTTTAAAGTTTTTTTTTCCTTGAATACTTGTTATTTATTTACATATGCATTTTTTCACCAAGTTAAGTATTAATAAAAATAAACCTATCACATCTATTTTTCCTGTTAATATCTGCTTTTAATTTTGCTCTTTTGCTTTTAAGGAGAGATCATTACTCTTACGAGTAGGAAAATATATCTTCACAAGAGTAAATCATAACCAGTATATATAAAGAATTGCAGGGGCGCCTGGGTGGCTCAGTCGGTTGAGCATCTGACTTCGGCTTGGGTCATGATCTCACGGTCTGTGAGTTCGAGCTCCGCGTCAGGCTCTGTGCCGACAGCTCGGAGCCTGGAGCCTGTTTCGGATTCTGTGTCTCCCTCTCTCTCTGACCCTCCCCCGTTCATGCTCTGTCTCTGTCTCAAAAAAATAAATAAACGTCTAAAAAAAAAAAGAATTGCAAAATATGGTTTTCCCCAAAAATGTCAACAGAAGACGAGGAAATGAGATTCAAACTCTGCTAAATTGAAGTCTCATATTTCACTGTGCATGCCACTCATTTTTAGTTAACTCCACATTTTTCCACATTGCTCAGTGTTGGGGTTCCCATGATCACAGGGCTGTGAGAATCCAGATACTTGCCTTAACAGAAACCTTTGAAATTTCTGAAAAGAGAGAAATTCCCAGGAAACTAACTAGGAGGGTAAAGAATCCTCTGGTTGGGCAACAGCTAGTTTTCATGGATGATTTAAAAACCTCCAGCTTCTCTATTGGAAACCGAATATTAAAATCTTCTTTTCCTAAAAACTGATTCCATTTTGTGACCAAAATTGTAATTTTTTTTTTAACGTTTATTTATTTTTGAGACAGAGAGAGACACAGCATGAACGGGGGAGGGGCAGAGAGAGAGGGAGACACAGAATCGGAAACAGGCTCCAGGCTCTGAGCCATCAGCCCAGAGCCCGACGCGGGGCTCGAACTCACGGACCGCGAGATCGTGACCTGGCTGAAGTCGGACGCTTAACCGACTGCGCCACCCAGGCGCCCCTCAAAATTGTAATTTAATGAAAGATGAGAAGGAAAATAATTAAGGAAAAAAAAAAAACCCCAAAGTCTTCTTTCACAAATATTGAAGGGAGAAGGGTTTAAGATTGTATGTTTCCTAATTTATTGTTCTCCATTATACATACAGTTCAAAGTTATGAAAAACCACTGTCCATGCTCCTTTTTGTTACTAAAAGAGGCCTTCACTAAACTCATGATTTGAGACGCTTACCTGTATAGTCACCATCGCAATTTTTAGAATTTGTATACCAAGCTTCCATGGTTTTCTACCACGAGCCCAGAACTTCTCACAAGGATTCATGAAAAAAAATTTGAGTTTTCGCCTCATCTGGTCTTCTAACAGAAGCTCCTCAGAGGGCGATGTATGCTGGTTAAAAGTGCAGCGATTTTCCTCTTCTTGAGAGCTGCAGCTACTGATTACAACCTCGGGATTTGCCATCTCTAGGGAGAGGAAAAAAAAAAAACTATTTACATTCTATAAGTAAAGGTATAAATTTATATTCTTTGCTATCACAGGATAGTTGAAGAAGCCCAAACAAAAGATCTGGTTTCGACTAAGCCCCATTGTTCTAAAGGGCACTTTAGATATTTACAGAATCAATTAGAATTTTGTTTGTTAGAATTTGTTTCAATTACTAAGTAAATTTTCACCTGGTTGAAAGTTACTGCCCTCAAGGGCTACTCCTATTAGTAAATGATTGTATGTACATATATATATGTATGTATACACTTTCTGCCTCATTCCGTGACAGAGGTAGTTAGAACAGGGTGACCTGCAAGCCTATGTAATGGTTTTAGAAGGTAGGTGGACCCTGAAATAACAGGCAAAATTTTGTATATATGAAGATATGGCCATTTTTCCTGCAGTGATACTTAAAAAAATTTTTTTTAATGCTTATTTTTGAGAGAGAGAGAGAGAGACAGAGAGAGAGACAGTGTGAGTGGTGAAGTGCAGAGAGGGAGACGGAGAATCCGAAGCAGGCTCCAGGCTCTGAGCTGTCAGGACAGAGCCGGACGTGGGGCTTGAACTTGTGAACCGCGAGATGATGACCTGAGCCAAAGTCAGACGCTCAATCAACTGAACCACCCAGGCACCCCTGTGCAGTGATACTTAACGTTTCACCATATTATCAAAATAAGTTTAAAACCGGAGTTAAAGGTAGCAAGATGTGGTGCAGAGAACTAAAACCGTGTTTGGTGTCTAAAATCGGTTCTACAACTTGACACCTCTGTGACCTTAGATAAGTCACTCAGCCTCTCTGAGCCTCAGTTTTCTCTTCTGCAAAATAGTAATAACAATACCTATCCTCATGTATTCTGATTAAATACAAATGCAAATAAAGCCCTAGCAGTGGTTCCAACCCTGAGCAAGCAGCCTCACTCTCCCTATGGCCCAAACAGCCAGGTCAGCTTCCTGAACAGGCAACAAGATTCTTAAGGGGCAACGGAGGCTCAGGAAACTTACCTGTTGTATGAAGGGGAATGCAGGAGCTTAATTTAAGTCCAAATCGCAATCAGCCATATCACTTGCATTTGACTCTTATTGAGGGCCTTATATATATGTAGCACATTTTACTTTTCAAAGTACCTCGTATCTATTATCTCTTTTATCTCTTTGAAACTAGATGGGGCTAATTTTATTGTCTTTGTAGTCAGCATTTCCAATCCAAAATGACAAAGACATCACTCCAGAAGCAGGGGCTTATCTTGGATTTTCACTCCGACCAATATTAATATTATGGAAACCTGTTCAAAATAAAATACCCCCAACCACCTGGCAGAGTAGAGTTCTTCCATGTAGAAGAGAAAGGCTGGCTCTGTGTGATGCTGTTACAGTGACTTCTGCTCAGAGATCAAGGTGGGGGAGGGATTAAACCAAACTATAATAATACAACCTCTAACAAGTCACTGTTTAGGTAATACACTGCTTTCCAAATACAGAATCCCACAGTTGATTCTGATTCAAACATTCTTAGCAAACCCAACAGCTCCAAATAATAGATATTGGCTATAAAAACTAGCCACGGGGAAGCTTTTAAAAATCTTGATTAATAAAAAGATTAACAAGAAGACTGCTGAGTCAGCAAAGCATAAAGCCTATTTACAATGGCATGAAAATACAATATGCAATACCTTCACAATGCAATAATTATGATCGAACTCATTCAAGTATGGTTCTTACGTCTTAAAACGCCTGTCAAAGTATGAGTACGGAAATTCTCAGGTAAAGACGTAGGGGAGAGAAAAAAAGCTATTAATCCCTTAAGATTTTCATTCAAGAACATTTTATTTCCTTCTTCAAAAACCAGCAGTTAGAGACTTCATAAATGGGACTTAAAAGGAACATGATTTTATGTTCATCACAACTCTCACGTGACTAACCATTAGTAATGAAGCAGGTAATAATAGTGCATGTTGGTAAATTACAGACTTGAGGACACACTAAGCCCTTTCTATTTTGATACAGGGAAAAGTAAACTTTCAAGTAGACACGCCGTGTAACAGCAACCCACAGGAACAAAGAGAAAATGAGACAACGGCAATCAATTTATGGCACCAAGCTGTCCCGGAAGCAAGGAATTTCATTCACAAGGACCGGCCGCTACACTTGCTGCAAACGTTGGCTTTCCCAAAGTCACACAAGCCCTTCCTGGGGTGCACTTTAAAAAGTGCCAGGTGTCCGGACCCCGAGGCGCCGAAGGAGTGCCCGCCAACCACCCTTCACAGCCACCCGGGGGCGCCACGCAGGATGCGGGGTAGGTGGAGACGCCCGGCAGGAGAGAGCCTATCCGCGGTATCAGACGCGCTCTTACAATCTACAAACTGACACATAGAGGCTGTTTATTCACGGAGATGAGACGCTTAACTGGATTCAGCTGCAGAAAATGAGAGAAAACCAGGGAATATGTGTGAATAGTAAAAACCTCACTTGACAAAGGAACGCAACCTCGTTTCTTCAGAAGCGCTGTCTCACTCCATCAGACTCAAAACTCCTCTCTTCACCCCTGCCACCCCCGCAGCAGCGTCCCCGCTGACCTTGCGCTGGCAGGTGCAGCCGCAGCCGGCCCTCCTCCCAGGCCTCCGCGTCACCAGCAACTTCGGACGGCCCAGCTTGGCTGGAGGCCGCTTTCGCCCCGCGCAGGGGTCCCGGCTGAGCACCCCCATTTCCATCCGCCCCCCACGCCGCTAGTAAAGGCCACTCGAGTCACGAGACGCTGGCTGCGCAACTTCTGGACCATCCCTGAGCCCCTGGCCGTCCCCCAGACGGCAAACCCCTCCCCAGCTCTTCCAGGGCAAGACTCTGGCCGCAGGTGGCTTCAGCTCTTGGGGTCCCTGCCTCAGGCTTCCGGGTGGGCGAAGGCCTGGACGGGGGTTGCGCTGCAGAGCCTCCAGCCCGCGCAGCTGGGGTGCGGGCTGACCCCAGCCGGGGGCCCCCCACCTACCCCACTGACCTTGGGCAGGCTGCCGAGCGGGCGCTGTGCGGAACCGCTGCAGCTCGCACTCCGCTCCCACCTTCGTCCCTTCCATGGCGCCGACGTCCGGGGGTCCTGACCCTCTCGCAGTGTGTCACCGACGGCTCCCAACATCGCGGTCCCTCCCTGCACTCCGCGGGCGCCGTTCCCACGACACCTGATGCCTCCGGGCGGTACCGGGCTCGACTCACCTGGGGGGGGGGGTGGCGCTGTCAGCGGGTCAGGCAGGGGGGTGTCAGGTCTTCTGCGCTGCAGGAGGAGCGGCAGGTTCGCGCGCCGCTCTAGAAGCCTCTGAAGCTCTGCTTAACCCGGTCCAACTGGAGCCCGGAGGCCGTGAGTCGCCGGCGGTGGCATCCTCCCCGCCGCCGCTTTGACTCGTGACCCTCCTCCCCTTTGTCCCACTCTTTTCCACGCCCTTTCTGGGTAGTCTTTCAGCGGGCCAGGTGGTGCGAAGGAGGCCTCCGAACGAGCCCGGAGCGGTCCGGGTCTCGGGCACCCTTTCACGCCCCTCCCGGTTCCTGTAAACAACCCGCATAGCCCTACTCGGGTTTCTCCAGTGCTCAGGGGCTTCGGCGAGGTAGGTGCAAAAAAGTGCGTGGGCTCGAGGCTTCCGACCGCAAAGGGGCCTCCCCTCCTGGCCGAAGGCTCTCACACGCTTGTGGGGTGGGGGTAGACCTGAGAATGGGTGTAAAGGGCCTGGCTGCGGGTGAGTGCTCAGTGCTCTCCAGCAGCCGTCCATTCTGAGGTCTGCAAACGGGGGAAATCGTGTGAAATTTGTAAGTCTTTTCAAGCCTGAGCCTTTTACCCTCTCTAGGCCTTCCAGCTTTGCAGAATTGCTTGTAAGCAGTTAATTAGACTCCACTAGGCTGGGTGCTGGGGACAGAAAGAGCCCTGGAAAGCTCTTAGAAGAAATAAAAGCTGGACTCTGGACATACTTGAGGTAGTGATGAAGATTGTGTGGCCAAACATTAGCCAGACTGCTAAACCTCCTAAGCTCAGCTGTGCCTAGGATTACATTTTTTTGTAAAATCCAGTTTTAGCAAGAACCTTGCCAAGTCAGTTTAACCAACACCCCCGCCCCCAATATCTGATCATCTTCAGTATGTAATTGTGTTCCTCACCCTCCACCAGCCCCCATGAAGTCTGGTCACCCTGGCCGTTTTCAGCGAGAGTCCTGTTAGGTGGGTTTAGCCAAAACTCCCCTGATCTTGTTTTCTCTTGGTAATTTTCCATTCACTGACCCCTGTCCTGCTCCTGGGCTATCAATTCCCACTTGCCCATGCTGTATTACCAGTTCAGCCTCATCTCTCTTTCCCCACTGTAAAATCCCATTGCAGGGGTCCCTGTAACTATCAGGATGGTCCTAAATAAAGCCTGCCTTACCATGTTTATAAAGTGTCATCCAATCTTTTTTTCTTTAAAAGTAGATCTTCCACTATAACCTCTTTCTTCACGAATTCTTTTTAAAAATTAAACCTAAGTTGACTTGTCAGAAAGAGATCAGGAACTTTGATTAATTTTAAATACAACCGCATCAGGTTTGTTTTGATTTTTTTTTTTTTTTGCCATGGATAAATTTGTGAAAGTCACTGAATATCCATAACAGATAATTGCCCCAAATTATATCAAGAGCTGTCAGATCTTTTAATACATTTTATAAAACCTTTCTTCAAATCCTAAACCAGTTTGCATCGATAATTTATACACAGAAGTATCTTTTCTTGCAATGGAGTACAAGAATTTTATGCTGCTCATAAACCTGAATCCCAGGTGCTGTGAACAAGATAGATATTCAAAAGTGCCCAATTGGCACACTTGATTCTCAAGTGCAATTTGGAAAATATAATTTAATCTCTAATGTCTTGTATGCCTTCACATGATTTAACACTATCTCCTTACCGTAACAGTGAAGTCTTCATAACAGTGGGAGTTTGAAATGCCTGATTGTTCAAGAACAATCTCAACTTTGGAGAGGTTCACAGGCATAAATGATGACCCTCACTTAACCCTAGTTGGAGCTGAGTTAAGTAAACTGAAGAAAGTTGAGTCAGACAAATGGGGGCCCACATTCCCTTTTATACCATTTACTAACTGACTGTGGGGAATTACTAAGTCTCTCCACCTCCCCATTTCCTTCTATGTATAATCTGTCAAATGAAAGGAATGATAAATTTTAATAGTATACATATGAAGCACATAATACTTTGCCTGGCATATTTTATGTGCCTGTAACTATTGATCTGTTTTTATATTTTTGAAAGATCTAAATTAATGAAATGATCAACCATGTTCATGGATTGCAAGACTCAATATTATTAATATAATTCTCACCAAATTCATTTATAGTTTCAACCCAATCCCAATCAAAATTCCAAAAAGCTGTTTTGTAGAAATTGACAAGCTGATTCTAAAATTAACATGTAAACACAAAGAGCCAAGAATAACCACAGCAATTTTTTAAAAATGTTTATTTATTTATTTTGAGAGAGAGAGAGAGAGAGCGTGCACACACAAGCCGGGGGAGGGGCAGAGAGAGAGGGAGAGAGCAAGGATCTTAAGCAGGTCCCACTCTGTCAGTGTGGAGCCCCATACGGGGCTCAATCTCACGAACTGTGGGATCATGTCATGAGCCAAAATCAAGAGTCAGATGCTTAACCGACTGAGCCACCCAGGTGCCCCTAACCACAGCAACTTTTAAAAATAAGGACAAAATTGGAGAACTTGCCTCACCTGATTTTAAGATTTATTATAAAGCTATATAAGCAAGACAGTTTGGTATTCATAAAAAGAGACATATAGAGTCTATGGACATATAGAATATACATAGACAATGGAACAGATGAAAGAATCCAGAAATAGATCCACACATGTATATGATCAATTTATTTTTCTCCCCTTTTCTCTTTTGCTTTTTTAATGTGAAATTAGTATTTCACTTATTTTGTACTCGGTTATGTCTCCCATTTTTTTTATTGTTGAGGTACAGTTGACACACAATGTTGTATTAGTTTTGCCATACAATTCTACACCATAACACCATAACAATTCTACAATTCTATTCATTACTCAGTGCTCACCGTGGTAAGTGTAGTCACCGTCTGTCAGCAGACAATGTTATTACAATATTATTGACTATTTTCCCTATGCTGTACTGTTTTTCTCTGTGTACGGTCTTTGATTTTTGACAAAGGGGCCAAAACAACGTAGAGGGGAAAATTAAACCTCAACGATCAACATAATAATATTATTGACTCAAAGGAATGTACTGACATCAAATCAAAAGGAAGACAGGAAATGCTGACGTGTACAGTCAAAGATGAAGGTCAACATCTCTGGAAAGCATGACAAGAGCACATTAGACGGCAGCAGTTAAGATCTAATCCATCTTGCTTGTTATTGCTGTCATGTTATAAGCGTGTGTTCCTGGCCTTACTGGCGAGTACTTGTTGCAAATAAAATAAACATTAATATGTTTATATACATAGAATACATTGTGCTAATCCTATGGATGGTATTTCAAGAAATACCAAATTTTGTAAGAAAAATAACTCCCTAAATTGGTAATGTCAACATATTTCTTTTTCTTTCTTTTTTTTTTTTTATGTATGTGGTTGATCTTGCTAGGAGATCCAAATATTACATTATTCGAATATAGTCCCATCATGTTTGCTGCAATTTGTGTTAGAATATGTACTAAAAGATATAGTTCTTTGTAAAACAGACAAAATATTTTCACTGCTGAAAAAGTAAATGAGTTTATATAAAGCAACGTATGCCCTAATGCCCAACTGGGTAATGCTTTTGGAAGCGCTTCATAAAACTAAACCAACATTGGGGTGCCTGGGTGCCTCAGTCGGGTTCAGTATCGGACTCTTGATTTCGGCTCAGGTCATGATCCCAGTGTCGTGGGATAGAGCCCCACTTCAGCTCCGTGCTGAATGTGGAGCCTGCATAAGATTCTCTCTCTCTCTGCCCCTCTTCTCCTCCCCACCCCTCCCTCTGTAAACACACACACACACACACACACACACACACACACAAAACAAAAAAACTAAACCAACATCACAGAGTGAGAGAAATTTTTCCTTATCTGGAATCTTTGTCACAAAACAAAGATCAAATCTGTTGGATAAGACAATATTTTATGTGTTTTAAATTATCATTTGAAGAATAACTTTTTAAGTGTTAATTTTTTATTTTTAAAAATGATTTTTTATTTAGTGGCGCCTGGGTGGCTCATTTCGTTAAGTATCTGACTTCGGCTCAGGTCATGATCTCGCCGTTCGTGATTTTGAGCCCCGTGTCGGGCTCTGTGCTGACAGCTCAGAGCCTGAAGCCTGCCTCGGATTCTGTGTCTCCCTCTTTCTCTGCCTCTCCCCTACTCGCACTGTCTTTCTCTCTCTCTCTCAAAAATAAACATTAAAAACATTTAAAAACAATGATTTTTATTTAGAATTTATTTTGCATTAATGCTTTCTTTTTTTAGTGACTTCTTTAATGAAATGTCTGTAATAAGTAGTGATCACTGCTGCATGTAATTGAAATACACAATCTTGTCCAATATTATTCATAATAATAATAAACCTTACACCATGCTTTTATTATCTTTTTTTTAAAAAAAAATGCTTATTTTTGAGAGAGAGAGAGAGAGAGAGAGCAGGGGAGGGGCAGAGAGCAAAGGAGACAGAGAAGCCCAAGCAGGATCCACACAATCAGCATAGAGTCTGTCTCAAGGCTCGAACCCACAAACCATGAGATCATGACCTAAGCCAAAATCAAGACTCCACTGTTTTTTTTTTTAATTTTTATTTTTTAACGTTTATTTATTTTTGAGACAGAGAGAGACAGAGTATGAATTGGGGAGGGTCAGAGAGAGAGGGAGACACAGAATCTGAAACAGGCTCCAGGCTCTGAGCTGTCAGCACAGGGCCTGACACGGGGCTCAAAATCACGAACTGCAAGATCATGACCTGAGCCAAAGTCAGACGCTCAACGGACTGAACCACCCAGGCACCCCTATTATATTTTTTAAAAAAATAATATATAATATATTATATATATATTATAAATATAATAATAA
Source organism: Lynx canadensis (assembly GCF_007474595.2). NCBI lineage: Eukaryota > Metazoa > Chordata > Mammalia > Carnivora > Felidae > Lynx > Lynx canadensis. Next base: position 71,260,822 of record NC_044310.1, read on the forward strand.
TAAAGCTCTGGAACTTTTAGTATAACCCTATCACAAGAAAATGATTCATTGTTCATTATTATGGTTACTCATTATATTTCAAAAACATATAAATAAAGTGTTAGGAAAAATACAAAATAACATGATCTCAGGAATTTCATTTTTGTGTTGTTCCTGAATCCCACAGATTAATATCTGTTGGGAATTGGGAAACATTACCACAGTAACTAATGAATACCTACAGTATTCTTTGCATCTGATGAATAAAAGAGAGCTTTTTCACATCTTTATCTTCTTACTGTCTCCAAAATCCTGTTTCAAGGTCCAGATGAAGTTCTCAGGTAGCATGAGTGTTAAGTCACACATATGTCAACCCCAAATATTTTTCACCTTTCTCTTAATATCTTTATATACTCATCTTTCCCCCTTAATTCCTTCTCTTCTTTTAAAATTAAAATGTTTACTTATCAACACATATATTCAACAATCTCCTATATTCTTTTTTCTAATTTTTTTTAATGTTTATTATTGAGGGGTGCCTAGGTGGCTTGGTCGGTTAAGCATCTGACTTCGGCTCAGGTCATGATCTCACGGTCCGTGAGTTCGAGCCCCGTGTTGGGCCCTGTGCTGACAGCTCAGAGCCTGGAGCCTGTTTCAGATTCTGTGTCTCCCTCTCTCTCTGCCCCTCCCCTGTTCATGCTCTGTCTCTCTCTGTCTCAAAAATAAATAAACGTTAAAAAAAAATTAATGTTTATTATTGAGAGAGAGACAGAGCATGAGTGGGGGAGGGACAGAGAGAGAGGGAGATACAGAATCTGAAGCAGGCTCCAGACCCTGAGCTGTCAGCACAGAGCCTGATGTGGGGCTTGAACTCACAGACCACGAGATCATGACTGGAGCTGAAGTCAGACGCTTGACTGACTGAGCCACCCAGGCGCCCCAACAATCTTGTACATTCTATTAAGAATATTAGGTCCTATGGATAGAAATATGAATAAAACATAGTTCCTGCTCTTAAAGATCTTACAGTCTAGAAGATTTTTTAATTTTAAGAAAACTGCAAATGCAGAAAAGTACAACAAATAATAAAAATACTCATGGCCCCCAAATTCAACAAATTTTACAGGTCATTTGATTTATTTCCAGTCTTTCTATTTTACAAGAAATAAAACATTATAAAGTTAACCATCCCTCCCCAAGTGTAACCTTCTGTCACGAATTGGTATAAATCACCGCCATAGTTATTTTCTCACATACACATACCCGTAATAAATAGAAATCACTCCTGTGTGTTTTTGTTCCCAAAGATGGCATTGCTCTGTATGTAGTCTGCAACGTTTACCTCTCCATTTTGGTTCCAAGCTATGTCCATGCAAGTTTGTTTATTTTAGCAGCTTTATGGTAATTTATTGACTAAATAAAAACAGTATCCATTTCCCACCTAAAGGACATTTAGGTTATTTCTATCTTTGGCCATCACACCGAAATTCTGAAGTAAACATCGATGTACCATTTCCTCATTCATGTATGTAAGAGTTCCTCTAGGGTAAATATCCAGGAGTAGAATTGCTAGATGATAGGCTATGTACATTCTCAGCTTTAATAGATACTTTCAAATTTTTCTCCAAAGTAGCTGTTCCAAATAATTTATTGAATATTATATGGTATATCTTCCTATTTATTTATTTATTTATTTATATATTTTTTAAATTTATTTTTCAGAGAAACAGAATGCACGGGCACACATACATGAGTAGGGAGGGACAGAGACAAGGAAAGAACCTTTTTTGTTTTAAAGTTTGTGTATTTATTTTAAGAGGGAGACAGTATGAGTGGGGGAGGGGCAGAGAGAGAGAGAGAGAGAGAGAGAGAATCCCAAGCAGGCTCTGAACTGTCAGTGTGGAGCCCGATGTGGGGCTCGAACCCACGAAGCCATGATTTCATGACCTGAGCTGAAACCAAGACTCAGACGTTCAACCCACAGAGCCACCCAGGCACCCAGGGAGAGAGAGAATCCTAAGCAGACTCCCTGCCCAGCACACAGCCTACACAGAACTTGATCTCACTCACAACTATGAGATCGTGACTTGAGCTGAAATCAAGAGTTGGACACTCAGTCAATTGAGCTTCCAACTCTTGATTTTGGCTCAGGTCATGATCCCAGGGTCAGGTCGTGGGATTGAGTACCTCTGTCCAGCTCCACGCTGTGCATGGAGATTCTCTCTCTCTCTGTCTCTCTCTCTCTTCCTCTGCCCCTCTCCCCTGCTCATGTGTTCTCTGTCTCAAAAAAATAAAATAAAATAATTTTAAAAAATGAAAATATCCTCAATCCTATTTTTAAAACAAGAGAGAGAGTTGAGCGCTTAACCAACTGAGCTACCCAGGCGCCCCATATGTGGTGTATCTTCTATATGCCAGGCAGAAATTCAGGCATGGGGGATGCTGCAGTAAAAAAGACAAAAAAAAATCTGCCCTTGTAAGTTTACATTTGAGTGGACAAAAACAGTCAATGACCATAATTAGTACATGTATAGAGTATACATTATAGTACATAATTAGTACATTATAGAGTGTGTTACAAGGTGATAGATGCTGTGGGAAAAAAATAAATCAGAAAGACAATGAGGAATGTTGAGAAGATGCCATTTCAGATAGCGTGGAGATAGACCTCATTGAGAAGTTAACATTTTCGCGAAAAATTTGAAAGATCCCTACTTTAAGTATTCCAGCAGAGGGAACAGTCAACGTAAAGCAGACGTGTGCCTGGTATGTTCGGGTAACCCCAAGAAGGCCAGTGTGTCTGCAGCAGTGTGAACCACAGAGAGGACTGGTGGGAAATGAGGCCAGTCGCAGGGGCTGGGTTATGCTGGACCACAACTGTAGGCCACTGTGAGGACTTTGGCTTTCACGTAGCGTGAAATGGGAGCCATTGGAGGGTTTCAAGCAGACGACTGGCGTGTTTTGTCATATGTTTTAAAGGTGTATCCCTCTGGCTGCAATGTTAAAAATATATCCAAAAGGATGAGAGATGAAAGCAAAGGAGTCAAGGACAACTCTTGGGTTTTGCCTGCACAGCCATAAAGATGGAATTGCCATCAACTGAGGTGAAGCAGACTGCAGGACGAGCAGCTCAGTGGGGAGAAAATAGGAGTGCGTTTTGAACGTGTGCCTGAGATGTCTACTAAGCGCTTCTCAGACTATCAGTTGGAGGCTACTTGGTTTGGTTGGAATCCCAGCAGTTTAGGGTTCAAACAAGGACCCCTTCCTTCCCTCCCACCCTCTCTCCCTCCCAGGCACACTGATGCAGGAAAAAAAAATAATAATGACTCCTATTCAGGGTCTTCAACCCCTAGTTTCTGAGCTCTTTTTAAAAAATTCTTAAAAAGGGGGTGGGAGGGTCATTCACTAAAATAACAAATAGCAAAGAGCCGCCTTGTATCTAATTTGTCAGATTACCCTTCGGTAAATCCAATCTGAAACTTATCAAAATGAACTTAAATAATCAGAGAAGTATTTTCAGCTACAAATTCTTGACTCATTACATTTTTACTCAACTAGTAAGACTGAAACTAATTTTTTGTTGTTGTTGTTTATTCTTTTATTTTTGAGACAGAGAGAGACAGAGCATGAACGGGGGAGGGCCAGAGAGAGAAGGAGACACAGAATCTGAAACAGGCTCCAGGCTCTGAGCTGTCAGCACAGAGCCCAATGCGGGGCTCGAACTCACGGACTGCAAGATCATGACCTGAGCCGAAGTTGGACGCTTAACCGACTGAGCCACCCAGGCACCCCTGAAACTAATTTTTAAATATCTTCACATTTTAGGCAAATTTAATTCAGCATCTCCTGGAGAGCATATCCGTGTTCACTAGTCACCATAAGAATGCTTCATTTCTGAGCACTCCCATGAAAGAACAGATATTCAGTCAATCATTTGTAATTTAAACTTGTAAAATGAAGAAATTACTAAACATTTTCCACTTAATTTCTGACTTTCTGGGTATCATGAGTTATGACTCATTCCTCCGATGGTCATCCCCTTAGGGTATCTCTAAAGAAAACATGACAAAAAGGCTTGATGTCTCATCCAAATCACAAGGTTATGATCTTTACTTCCTTAAATTTGACTGCAAAGGATTATGAATTTTTTTTTTAAGAAAAGGAAATTTTTTGGAAGAATGCAAAGACACTTTTGTTAGATCAGCCTGATAGTCTTTTGTTAGATAGCTTTTTCTAGATTTGTTCTCAAGAATAATCAATTAAATAATTCAACGTATATTTTATGTTGCCATGCTAAACAATAGAGATATAAAGGAATGAGATACTATCCCTACCCTGAAATCCAGTGGGGGGGGGGGTAGGAATCCATATAAACAAGTCATACTTGCTATAATGGAAAAAGAGAGAAAAGAGTGACTCATTCTGTTGGATGCCTGGATGGCTTTACAGAGAAGGTGATATTTGAGTTGGGTCTTGAAAAATAAATAGGCGTTTACCAGGTAATGAAGATGAAGAAAGGCACTACAGATTGAGGTAGAGATAGAAATAGAGGTGTGGGATGAATGGATGCACAGTTATTAAAGGGCGTGGCATACGGGGGGAGCAGTAGAGAGCCCCCTGCCTCTCATCGTGGGACAAATCCCTGGGCCTGTGCAGCAGTATGCTAGTGGCTATGGAAAACCACAAGACAAGCGTGTCCCAGCTGCCTGGGGCTTCTCTGAGTTTATTCAACTTCATGTCAATTTTAGTTAATAGTAATTTTAGACATTTTCCCCAGTTTTATTGAAATGTGACTGACATACAGCATTGAATAGAGATTTTAGACATTTTAAAAATGAAAAAAAGGGCACCTAGCTGGCTGAGTCAGAAGAGCATGAGACTCTTGATCTTGGGGTTGTGAATTCAAGTCCCACGTTGGGTGTAGAGATTATTTACATAAATAAAAAAAATAAGCACGAAAATAAACATGAATATATTTGTGAAGAATACAAAAAGTTCATGCATTCTTTATATGAAACAAATACATCCCGATTTCAGAAGTCTGTTTCAAGCTGTAACTCTTATCATCGGCCTATCATCATCAAACCCTGTGGTTTCAGGCCCCTTGGCTCTTAGGGGTTTCACTTGAGAAGCACTGGACTAAAACATGGGTCGAACAGAAGAGAGAGACACGAAATGAGGTTAGAAAAATAACTCATTATCTCCTAGATATCTTTAAAGCATCTTTCAGGACTATATTTGTAGTGGGTTTCATATGCCAAATTGAGAATATTTAGGCAAGGTGATGTCAAGATTGAATCTCTGTTGTAGAACACCGTGGCAACTTGGCAAATCAATTTGAGAGGAGGAAACAGAACAAATCAAGAGACTATTACTACCATCTAGGTGAGAAACAGGGCCTTCCTGAGATATGGCAGAGGCGGTGAGGATGGCTAAGAAGAGACTATTTGAGAGATAATTTAGGAAAGGAAAATGACAGGACTTAGTGACATGTTTACTGTTGAGTACTGGGAGTCAGGAGTGATTCTCAGATTTCTAGCTTCGCAAACCCATGAGCAATGGATACTATTACCTAAAGTAGAAAATAGAGGGGAAAAAGTTTCCAAAAGTACCTCAAAGATATCTGAAAGACAATGAGTTGACTTTTGCCTCTGCTAAATTGTGATGCCTGTGGCACAGAAATTATTCATTTAATATCTTCATCTAGCAACTATTAAACACCATGAACTAAGCTAGATATGTATTTTAAAATGTCCAGTAGGTAGTGGAAAATCAGGTCTGAAAGAAATTTAAAAGATGTATAAGGCTGAAAATACAGAAATGGAAGTCACTGATGTGCTTTGCAGGATGGCAAAAGCTAAGGGGACCAGATATGCCAACAGGAGAGTACAGAGTAAGAAAAGAAGACTCACCCTGAGCCCAAGGAAAAGTAATCTTTCAGTGTCAGGGTGTAGAAGAGCCTGGGGAAAGGTTGTCACAATGTCAACATGATAAGTCCTCCTCCTAGTTTTTAAAAATGATTTCCTTAGTAAAATTTATTAGCATTTCACAAAACAAATTCTTCAGAAATTTGGAAGAATATATATGATCTTTCTACACACCGTGTGAAGTCATAGGATCATTTTCTCAAATGTCACGAATCTGTACGCCTCTTCTCAATTAAATATTTTCATTTAGATTGGGTGTAAAAAATTAATTTGGGGGCACCTGGGAGGCTCAGTCAGTTAAGCCTCCGACTCTTGATTTGGGCTCAGGTCATGATCTCATGGTTCATGGGATTGAGCCCCACATGGGGGTGTGTGCTGACAGTGTGGAGCCTGCTTGGGATTCCCTGTCTCCTCTCTCTCTGCCCCCCCCCCCATACTCACATATGGATGTCCACTTTCTCTCAAAATAAATAAATAAACATTTTTTTTAAAGAGTATTTTTTAAAGAAATCAATTTGGACTAATTACTGCAGTCAATTGTATTACTTTATTAAATTCTGCCAGCTTACAAATTAGGCAGTTTTAATTATTTTTTAACGGAAAGAGGGAAACAACGTTCAGGGAGAGGAACTTCACTGTGTGAATCCCGTAGGACCCATAACCACAGATAAAATGAACCTTAGAGTTACTAAGGGATTTAATCTTCTCCCCCTGAGACTTCCAGTATGAGTCAAACTATACAAAAACTATTTGGCAAGAGGAAAATGTAACACATCAGAATTCTGGGACACTCACGACACCCGATCCAGCCAGATTTTATCTTTCACATCGGAATCTAGGGCAGATTCCTGGGACGGCTACCCCGCCCCAACCGCCGATGGGGGAAGCCGAGCTGTCCTAAGGGGGTTGGAGCCCTCAATCTTCCTCCCAGCCTTCACTCCCTGCTGCTAGAGATCACACCCTAGACGGATTCATCTTTGGGTACTGTTGCACCTGGTGAGGGCAAGGCTGTCCGTCCTGGGGTCAAGCCAAGCCACCACCCTCTATACAGGAAGCCACATCGCACAACTCCTTCCCGGCCGGTGGAAAACTGAGCTGGCCCTAGTTCAAGATGCGTGACGTCCACATTACGGCAACCAATCACAAGTCTGCTCTTAAGGAGCGGGCCAGGGAGCGGACACTGTATTGGTGGTGGTGTCTTGTCAATCTCAGCAGAGGCACCGCCTCTTTCTCTTAGCAACGGATGTGTCATAGCAACAGCTTGCCGGGAGCTGCTGTTTGTGCTCTTGGGACTTGCTTTTCTGAGAGGAGAGTCAAACTTCCATCTCCAGCTCCCAAAGGAGCTTTCTCCAGGGTACTGCAAAGAGGCTTTTTCCCCTTCAGTTTAGCAGTATCAGGTAAGGGACTCTGATGGGAAATCAGGCTTTCCTATCTGAATGGGAAAGGAGGCGTGGAAAACAAGTATTTTACTCACTCTTCCCTGGGCTTTTGGAACACTCGCTGGGCCAGTGATGTGCTTGATGCAGTAAAGACTGCAAAAAACTACAAAACGTTCCCTGATTTCAAAGAACTTCCAGCCTAACCAGGAGACAAAAATGGCAGTGAGAGAGCAGTTAACGACACTCTAAGAACTGTGGGGGCGGGTACTAGGGCTGTTCACAGGTAGTATATCACATTGTCTAGCACATTGCAGCGCAATGCTAGGAGCTCAATAAATGATGGCTGGCTGGCTAGATAGATAGATAGATAGATAGATAGATAAAAAGGAAAACAGCATGATTCTGTCACAGAGATGAAAGTAGAAAAGATTAGCGTGGGCTGACGTAGTTAGAGAAGTGACTTCAGGACTATTACAAATAGGCTAGAGTAGATGAAGAGTAAAGAAGATGAATGGGAGAACATTAACCCTTTGAAAGTAAGGGCCTTGTCAGATTCCTCTTATGACCTCCCGTGCCTAATTGCTGCTCAATAATTTCTCCCTCCTTCTCCATGGTGTATGTTGCTTGCTGAATGAATTCACAGCAATCTTTCAGGAAGCTCTGAGTTTGAGGCCTTCTGCATTTGTGGAGGCCTGGCATAATTACATAGAATGTGATTAGAAAGTGTCAGGGAGAGGTGCCTGGGTGGCTCAGTCAGTCAACTGACTCTTGATTTCAGCTCAGATCATGATCTCAAGGTTGGTGGGTTCAAGCCCAGCTTCCAGCTCCTCGCTGACAATGCGGAGCCTGTGTGGGAGTCTTTTTCCCTCCCTCTCTCTGCCCCTCCCTGACTTGTACTCTCTGTCTCTCTCAAAATAAACAAACTAAAAAAAAAAAAGTGTCAGGGAAAACGAGATTCTTTCAGTCTGAGTGAGAAAGCTGGGGAGGCTTCAGAGAGAAGGTCACACTGGAGTTGAGACTTGAAGAATGAGTAGGATTTAAGCAGAGAAATGTATGCATGGTGGGGAGCAGGAGGAATGAAGAGGGAAGGGGGTCCCCAGAGAGGAAGATGGGAAGTATGGGGGCTATTTGGAGAACGTGAATAATCCTGTGAGTAGAAACTGGAAGGAGGATGTGGTGAGGCAGGCTGTGAAGGGGGTTGCAGGTGATGCATACAAGTTTGGATTTGATCCTGCTTTGCAAAGTCTTATCTGCAGGCCACTAGTGCAAGACTACTTTATAGTCATGTTTAAAAGTCAGAGTCCTAGGCTCACCCCAACCTGCAGAATCACTGTAGGTCCAGAAAATTTGCTTTTTTAATGAGCTCCATTTCTACACTCCTGGAGGAGAATGCCACTGTGGACAATTGGGACCCACATTGTATTCCGCAGTACACAGGGAAGTGACTGGTTATGATCTGCGTTTTAGAAAGAGAGCTCTGAAGGCCTGCCCTGAGAATAACTGTTCTGGCTGAAACAGAGACATTGAAGCAAGTGAAATGTTCCTAATCTGTGGGAGGAGGGGAATCTGTGGATTAAAAATAAATTACCGATTTACTAACCACTTATTGAAAAGTATGCGGTTGGTAACAAACCACAGCAGTATTGGCATGACATGTGACTTTGTCACCAAAAGAAATTACGGCTCTTTTCATATTGTATTATGGATGTTACAGATGTATTACTTATGCTCATCCCTTCTTCAAAGTCAAGGTAGTAATGAGAACTACTGCTAGATCTTATTATTTAATGTGTTAATGAAGAAGCACATGAGTTATTATATCATAATTTTAAAAATAGTTTGATAACTGTCTCCCTTGTAATCTCATGTTTTTGTTTGAAGCATAGGCATCCCCAAGCTGCCAAAGGGGTTGATGGCACAAAGTAGTTAGGAACTACTGGTATGAGAGGACACGTGGAAGGCCTGAACCAGAGGAGGCCGTGGCAAGGAAGGCATGGAATTCAGGAGAAATTTTAAAGGCAGAAGTGATGGGAGAGCGTCTACTTAAATAAGTAAATATCCAGACTTGGAAAGAGGTAGAAGTAAGCTGGAAGGACAGAACAAGAGTAGTAGACCAATGGGAAACACTGTAGGAACAGTTATGTCTGGAGGGTGGAAGTTGTGAACTTGTCAGAAGATGGTGATGAGCCTAGGAGAACCTTAAAGGTAAGTCAGGGTCTTGGTGGAGACTGACCAAGAAGCAGCAGTTCTTGGAGACATTTACCAGCCTCCCAAGATGTTAGTCTTGGATCTCATTCTAAATCCCTTTAAAAAGGGGGGCAAGGGGAGGCATATGATGAGCTTACAAATAGTTTGGGAAGAGAAAAGAGGACGATGACCACCCAGATGATAAGGTCAGCTAATTGCTAATTGAAGTACACCTGGGGAAGTAATACTTTCTAAGGTGTGAGAAGGTGCCAGTGCTACAGGTCTTCTCAGAATTAAAGATCTCACAGCTGGGAGCAAGCCACACATACATACAGGTGACAAAAGAGAACGTGTAAACAGGTGTATGTGTCTCAGCAGAACAGAAAGAAGAAAGGAAGCTTAATAACTGTTCAAATCGCTGCGTTATATCATTTGTAATTTGCCACTTATCTCTTCATCTGCAGTAGTTATCTTCCTGAATAGAAGCATCATAAAAAGATACAGTCATGAACAAGTCTTGAAAGTTAGTTGGAACCATGTCCTAGACCGCTCCAAATGCAAGGCTCCTCCGAGTCAGTAAAGCACCATCACAGGTTTTCAGCTATTACCCAGGGGACTTACCCAGTACTTGCTTGCCACTCCCTAATGCCTTTGCTGTTAACCTGGAAGGTAGGAAATGTGTCCTTGGGGCACTTGGCTGGCTGCCTCAGTCTCTAGAGCATGCGACTCTTGATCTTGGGGTTGTGAGTTCGATCCCCATGTTGGGTGTGGAGATTACTTAAAAGTGAAATCTTAAAAAAAAAAAAAAAAAGAAGGAAAAGAAGCAAAATGATATTCTGGAATGGGTGGATTAATTTACAAAGCATATAAGCAGTTTTAATATCAAAAATATTTAAATGGAACGATTAAATATTTATAAGTATTATAGTTTACAAGTTCTGTTTTGAAATTCTGTCAGCTATAGTGGCTTTGAAACCAAATGTGATACAGGCTACTGGAGTAGGTGAATCTTTTATTTTAGGAATAGATGAAGGATCTCTTCTGCATCTCTCAACAAGAATTAAATGTGGTGAGCATTTCAGAGTCACCTTAACAAAGTAATATCTGTATTGAAAAATTCTTATGACCTTTTAGTAGTCAATTTAATGTGAAAAGCTGGAAAATATAATACAGCATATTCACTCCATGAAATATGCAATTTTATGAAAAAGTTCTTAGTAAGACCTGCTGTAATTTTAAAGTAACATCTTTTTTGGGGGGGGGGGTGGCGCCTGCGTGGCTCAGTTGGTTAAACGCTGGCTTCAGCTCAGGTCATGATCTCATGGTTTACGAGTTCAAGCCCTAAGTTGGGCTCTGTGCTGACAGCTCAGAGCCTGGAGCCTGCTTCAGATTCTGTGTTTCCCTCTCTCTCTGCCTCTCCCCCGCTCCTGCTGTCTCTCTCACTCTCAAAAATAAATAAACATTAAAAAAATAAAGTAACATCTTTTTTTAATTTGCCAGATATTCTTTTAGTGAGAACTAGAAAAGACCACATTTTTTGCAAACTGCCTCTTTTTAAACAAATGATTTGCTTTTGATTACAAATACTGTGTAAGATAATGCCTTCTTTTGCAAAACCAATAAATACAGGAAAAAATTTTAAGCATGTGATTTGCCCAAGATATTTGGAAGGGAAAAAAAGCCCAATTTTTTTTCCAGTATGAAAAAAAAAATCAGTATACCCTAACCTTTCAAGGAATAAGTTCAAAGATATGACTCGACTGGAGACAAAGAAAGAGAGAGAGAAGAGACAGAGACCATCTTATAACTGCTTTAAATACCTTCTGATAATTATTCTGATGTTACCTTTCCTTTCTGGAATTTGTATCTTCAAAAAAGAGTTGAATTTAAAATATTTCTAATGAGGGGCGCCTGGGTGGCTCGGTCGGTTAGGCGTTCAACTTCAGCTCAGGTCATGGTCTCACAGTCCATGAGTTCGAGCCCCGCGTCGGGCTCTGTGCTGACCACTCAAAGCCTGGACCCTGTTTCAGATTCTGTGTCTCCCTCTCTCTCTGGCCCTCCCCTGTTCATGCTCTGTCTCTCTCTGTCTCAAAAAATAAGTAAACATTAAAAAAATTAAAAAAATTAAATAAATATTTCTAATGAACTGATTAATGGGGGAAAAGAAAATGCATACTGAACACATATGTAGAAACTTTACCATAAGCAATTATGCATATCAAAGACACTAACTTTAAAAAGATACAAAAAAGGTGAGAAAAACCTGAATTACAGAAATCAAATATAATGAAAAACTAGAATAAAAATTAGCAAATACACACACAAAATATATACACATACAGCAGCACTATGTGTTGACTCACAAAGGGAAAAGCAGTGGTCCAAGAGCACTCAACAGGGCTTGTCAGATAAAGAAACACACACAAGCTCAGGTGCCCACACACAAAACAAAAACCCGGTACAACAGTACACTCAATCTATAACACAAATTCAGAATTATTTTACAGTGCTTCCTTTCTTAATCCAAAGGCACCCATCTTGAGTGTGTATGTATGTGTGTGTGTGTGTGTGTGTGTGTATATATGTATATATATGTATATATATGTATATACACACACACACACACACATACTTTTTCAGTGGTTTACTGTAGACTTATTTTTAATTAGTGTTATTACATGCAACTGTTTCCTGTATTTAACAGCCTTTTTATTTACCTTCACGTGTCTAGCTTCCACCTATCAAAAGTTTCAGGTTGGCAGGCAGACGGGTGCCTTATTCTCTGTGAAACTGAATGCAGTGGTTTTAAACACTGGCCAGAACATGTTTGGTTGCCACTTCAACACATGGAAATAGTTACATTGATGTCGAAGTTGCCATTTTCTGCAGAAAGCTGTGCAATGCTGGTGTCAAAAGACTAGGCAGTCGCTATTCATAATGGCTGTTGCAATTCCCTCAGGAATAGATCGCCGGGCCGCTTCCCAAGTCAATCGCCGCCTAGGACCGTTTAGCTCAAGTCGATAAGCAAAAATTTCAGCATACTTGCGTGTTCCTATCAGCTATACAAGTGCAAAGAACCGCTGGTGGCCGTCGGACTTTTCCTTTTTCTCCAGTACTAACATGAAGTGAAAGCCAAAACAGGACTGCATCATCATCCCGTCAACAGCACCAGTGTAGCAAGGAAAACTATATTCTTTCCCTGTAGGGCTGTAATGGACTTTGCCGATGCATCACATAGGGGCTTGACAGCATCCAAAGAGCCTTGCCATTTGCAGGAAGCACCAGGGCACGGACACAAACAAGGCCTAAACTCACGGAGCTCTTCATGGTCTGCTTTCTGTGTGTGTGGCAGAGGTATCGCTCCTCCAGGAGAGGCATATTTACGGCGGGAAAGCACGGGAACTGGCCACTTCCTCCAGGGCCAAGTTGCGAGGGGATCCCAACGGCCCCGGCAGGTTGGACAACATGTGAGCTTTTGGGCAACAGTTGCTACAAACGAGATGGCCACTCTGACAGTGAAGAATGGGTGGTAGCGCGTAGCCACAGCAGACAGGACACTCAAAAAGACCCGCCCGGTCATTCTTGGGTGCAGTTGTGCCAGTCAGGGCAGGCACCCTCTGGGACGCTGCACACTTGGAGGTTCCAGCAGGGAATGCTGGTGCAGCCTGGCGGCTCATTTCCGTGGGCGGAGAACCTCGGCCCGGTCCCGGCTCAAACGCGCTCCGTGGCCACCGCGAACCGCCACCGCCTCTTCCCCGTGTGGGCACCAACGGGACACCCAGACGGGACACCCTGGGCCGCTGCAGCTCCAGAGCGCGCCCCGCAACGGCTGTCCCGGCTCCCCCTGGCGGCGAGCCGCCGTCCTGTCGCGCGTCCTTAAAAGTGACGTCTTTTATTTGGGATTTGTTTTTTAAAAGAAAATCTGCATAAGAAATTAACGTCGAATAAATAAGTGTCTCTTTTGAAGTGACGTAGAGTACTTCATACATTTCATCTAGAGATCTTCAGTTAAAACGGATTTGTTTTCTTGACACAATATTGGTAGGGTTTCTATTATTTAAAGTGACTAAAATAAACTATGAAATTTTGCCTGAGACGCAAATACAATGTAAAGTAGCTACTCCCAAAGTAAATAATTTTCTTTTCAGTTTAGACTATATTCAACAGGCTGGCCTCAGCTAATGAATTTTTCCATCTATGATGCAGCTTAGATACTGTGCTTTTAATTAAGAATAATTAGGACCTAAAAGCCTATAGAACAACCTGGTCTTCCTTTTTCGTTGGTCACTAGACAATATGTTAGACACAGGAGTTAATATTTGTGAAAATAGTAAATGAGCTATTCTGGTAAGGAAGCACACACATTTACTGTTTAACCCAGTTTTGTTACCTAATGTACTGCTGGGAAATTGACTTTGTTTTCCCCTGCATATTGGAAACTGAACCAGATTACCCACAGTTCGTTTAACAGCAGCCTTTGAAAAAAGTGGGCACATGTGATTACTTAGACTATTTCTTGGGATGATTGTGTTAGATTGATACCTATATATTCAAGCTTAATGCCAACGCGGCATCTCCTAATCCCTGGAAACAGTGAATATTTTAACATACATAGCAAACAGGAATTAAAGTTGCAGATGAAATTAAAACTGCTAATTAGCTGACCACAAAATAAAGTATCTTATATTAACTCGATGGGCACAGTGTAATCACAAGGGTCCTTAAAAAAGTAGAAGTGGGGGGGCACCTGGGTGGCTCAGTAGGTTAAGCATCTGACTCTTGGTTTCAGCTCAAGTCATTATCTCACTGTTCATGAGTTCGAGCATAGCATTGGGCTCCACATTGATAGCACGGAGCCTGTTTGGGATTCTCTCTCTCCCTTTTTCTTTGCCCTTCCCCTGCTCGCTCTCTCTGTGTCTCTCTCTCTCTCCCTCAAAATATATAAATAAACTTTTTTTTAAAAAAGTGGAAGTGGGAGGGGCACCTGGGTGACTCAGTCAGTTAAACGTCTGACTTCAGCTCAGGTCATGATCTCATGGTTTGTGAGTTCGAGCCCTGAGTTGGGCTCTGTGCTGACAGCTCAGAGCTTGGGGCCTGCTTCAGATTCTGTGTCTCCCTCTCTCTCTGCCCCTCCCCCACTCATGCTCTGTCTCTGTCTCTCAAAAATAAATAAACACTAAAAAAATAAATAAGTGGAAGTGGGAGAAGAAAAGGTCAGAGTATGCTATGTGAGAGAGATCTAACCCACCGTTGCTGGCTTTGAAGATGGAGGAAGAGGGCCCACAAGCCAAGAAATACCAATGGCCTCTTGAGTCAGAAAAGGCAAGGAAACAGATTCTCCCATAAGATGCTAGAATGAATGGAACACAGTCTTGTGACACCTTGATTTTAGCCCAGTGAGAGCCATGTCAGACTTCTGAGCTACAGAACTGTTAGGTAATGAGTTTTGTGTTAAGACACTAAGTTTCTGATAATTTGTTAGAGCAGCAATAGAAAACTAAAACAGCATGCATACAGGTGATTCCACAGATCTCAGGCAAAAGCCTTTTGTCCAGACTGGAAATCCATATGCTAAGATGGCAGAAGGAAAGGGGACACCAAGGAATCATTAGTCCAGCATTTTTTTAGAATGTCCGCTGTGCCAGTTATGGAGTTCGCAGTCTACAGACTAACTTCACATGCCTTAAATTGAGTTTTTGACTTTCCCTTTCAAATCTACTCCTACCCTGGGATCCCCATCTCAATAAACAGCAGTCCCATGCTTTCAATCCTTTGGGTCAAACTTGTAGCAGGCATCCTTGGTCCTGTTTATTCTCTTAGACTCTATATCCAAGTCGTCAGCAAATCCCATTGGCTCTACTTACAAAATATGTGCGGAGCCCAACCACTTTGCATTCCACACTCACCTCCCTGATCTAAGCTGCCATCACTTCTCCCCTGGATTGCTGACTGTTCCTTAATTGGATTCCCTGCTTCAACTCTTTCTTCGCTGCAGTCCTCACAACACAGCAGCCACAGGGCTGTTAAAATGTGACCCAGATCAGGTAAAGAAACTCAGCTCAAAACCATCCAATAGCTCCCCGGCCCCCCCCCCCCATTCAGAGTAAAAGCAAAGTCCTTACACATGACCCAGACCCCTTGTGGCATGTTACATACTTGTCCACAACTATTTTGGCGCCAATTCTTACCTCCCTCCCCTGCACAAGGATCATGTGTGCATTCCTCCCCATTATCGGGATTAGCTGTGTGACTTGCTTGGACCAGTGGAATATAAGCAGAGAGGACAGTGTGCCAGTGCCACGGGGAAGATTCGGGAGGCATTACACAGCTCGGGGAGCTCTCTTGCCTTCTACTCTGCCGTGAAAGTAGAGGCTGTCACACAGGGGCCGCTCCTCCAGCCCGAGTCCCAGAATAAGACTTGAAGCAGCAGCTGACCCACAGCCACAACACAGAGCCAAAGAAGAAATTTGTGGCTGCTTGTTACTGAGACTTATGGCCATCGCAAAGCTGACTACTGTGTACCTACCTCATCACCTCTCTCACCAGCTTCATCTCCTGGTCTTCCCTTACTCACTCCGTTCCAGCCATTATGGCCTTCCTGCTGTTTTCTAAATGTGCCAAGCATATTCCTGCCCTGGAACATTTGCACTTACTATTTCCTCTGCCTGGAAACACCCTTTGTCCCCAGATATCTGCATTTCTGGCTCACCCCGCCCCCCCTTTTCTTAGGACTTCGCTCCCATGTCACTTCAGTGATGTCTTCCCTGATAGTCCAATATAAAATTGCAACTTCCCTACTCCTACAATTCCTCTCCCCTTACTACTTGACTTCTCTCTGTAACAGTTATGACCGTCTAAAATACTGATGATTTTGCTCGTTTGTTTGCTCTCTTTCCTCTAGAATGTAAGCTCTATCTGGGGCGCCTGGGTGGCGCAGTCGGTTAAGCATCCGACTTCAGCCAGGTCACGATCTCGCGGTCCGTGAGTTCGAGCCCCGCGTCAGGCTCTGGGCTGATGGCTCAGAGCCTGGAGCCTGTTTCCGATTCTGTGTCTCCCTCTCTCTCTGCCCCTCCCCCGTTCATGCTCTGTCTCTCTCTGTCCCAAAAATAAATAAACGTTGAAAAAAAAAATGGTCTAGAATGTAAGCTCTATCAGAGAAAGGGTTTTGCCTATTTTGTCTACTGCTGTATTCCTAACACCTAGGACAGCATCTGGTGCATCTAAATTGCTCGATAAATATTTGTGGAATGAATAGTGGTGGTGGTGGTAATGGTATGTGTGTTGTCTATGTGCTTAGGGTGAGTCCAGCTGGTATCTGGAGAGTTTTGAGTATCTTACTTTTAAAGTTTACTTATTTAGTTTTGAGAGAGACAGAGAAAGTGAGAGACCTTGAGCCCGGGGGTGGGGGATGGGGGGCAGGCAGAGAGAGGGGTTGAGAGAGAGAATCCCCGACAGTGCAAAGCCCAAATACAGGGCTCGAACTCACAAAACTGTGAGAGCATGACCTGAGCAGAAATCAACAATCAGATGCTTAACCAACTGAGCCACCCAGGCGTTCTTGAGTATTCTAAGTCAAATGCTGCTGGAATAAAATATGGAGAGGGGTACACCGATAAAGAATTTTCTGAATAAAGTACTAGGTCCAAGATTTGAAATTATAGTGAGGCTGAGAAGTGGGATTGAGGATACCTGACAGTCAAAAAAGCTGGATCAGAACCATTCATTGGGTTTAAAAAGTAGGAATTCCCAAGTTGTCAGAATCATAAAATGCTGATTAAATCATAACATCACACCTTTCTAGGTAAAGGCAATGATTTTAAAGAATTTCATTTGTGATGAAACACAGCAAACAGTTACCACTGAAACCCAAGGGATAGTCTTGTGCAAAGATGAAAATTGGGGGCATTGGGACCACACTGGGGGTGCTCTCACCCTGACTCTACTGCTCACGCTCTGTGTATCCCTTCAGGCAAGTTTCCCGGCCTCTGTTGTCATCTTATAAAATGAGGATGAAGAGAACAGTTTTCATAAAATGCTTACCTAAAAGGGTGATTCAAATTAAATAAGTAATACACGTGAAGTACTTAGAACTGTGTCTGGCACATAGTAAGCACTCAACAAACGTGAGCTATCACTATTACCTTTTGAAAAAATACATGTGAAGGGTCTGAAGTGAAAAAATGTATATCACAAACACAAACCCACACTTTGGACCAGATTTAGTAATCAAGGAGCTAGCAAGAAAATGAAACTCAGGATATTCTGACTGGGGTTTATGAAATAATTTTCAGTCTGTGTTTGTTTATAAAACAAGGCAAGCCAGTCTGATTGACATGACTGAATCAAGGTCAATGCAATTTTATTTCATTATATGTTCACAATTGCCTTATGAGGTAGGTTTTATTGTCATCATCCCCATTAAACCTGAATAAACTAAGGGATGCCTGGTTGGCTCAGTTGCTTAAGCGTCTGACTCTTGATCTCAGCTAAGGTCATGATCTCGCAGTTCATGGGTTTGAGTCCTCCATCAGGCTCTGCGCTGACCAGGAGGAGCCTGCTTGGGATTCTTTCTCCTTCCCTGTCTCTCTGCCCCTCCCCTGACCAAGCTCGCATGCGCACGTACTCTCTCAAAATAAATAAACTTGAAAAAAACAAACAAACATGAATAAACTGAGACTCAGATGGTATTTAGTTTGCCAAGGATCACATAGCTGCTAAAAGGCAAAGTCTATTTTTCAACCTTGCTGCTTAGGCTCCTGAAATTGTACTCCTAACCATCTAACAAGATGAGACAGGGGTGACCATTGAGATGACAAGGATTTGATGTGATAGCAAATGACCTCAGCCAAAACTGATGATCAGTTCCACAGAGAACCTTTGGAGGCACTCTCTGACAGCACAAAGAAGGACACAGTGGGTAGAGGTCCACATGCTAGGATAAAAGTACTGCTTAAATGATACAAATTTTAAAAATTATGAACATGTATGTATGTTGTGGGCCCGTGGACTTTGAGCCTGCCTTCGTTGCTGAGGCACCTGGTGGGGAGCTGGGCAGAGGGCAGCAGACACTAACTCCCTGGAATGGGAACAGCAGCGAGAGGCGGGCCCTGAAGCCTTGAATGGCTGGCAGGTCACTTCCATTTGCTTCAGCTGAATGGCTCCCTTGGAATGGCAAGACCTTACCAGTAAGATTGCTGTTGCGATAAACCTTTGGTCACAGAACACCCATCCTATGAAGATACACGTTGATTTAGCTAAAGGTAAAGCTTAGAAAACATATTCTTCTCATGTTTTACTAAATGGTAATGCTGACTATTTGAAACTGTAAAACAGAATTTACTAATGACATTATCTCTTTATACAGCCTAAGTCAGAACCATGGCTCCAAAATCTCAAAAGCAAAAGAGTGCTGGTGGCCACAAAAACACAAAACGGAGCAAAACCAAACAGATATTACCTGGTAGGATTGTTTTTTCATTAATGGGATTTTTTTATGGATTTAGAATATGTATATATCTTAGCAGCCAAAATGATTGTGGTTTTCTGTATCAAATAAGGAAATATGTTCGCTGCCATAAAGTCAAACACATATGGAATTTAGAGTATAGACATTTATTCTTTTAATTCATTTCATTGCAACATCCATTATATGCCATAGCATTTCATGAAGACATAATTCTGTGAAAAAAGATAATTATTCAAATTCTATTTAAGCATTTATAAAATAGTTTAAAACTTCATTGTGTACTTGTGTTTATGTTTTGTGCTTTGAGGCTTGGTAAAAGATTGTGATAAATTAAGACGCTTCTGTGTCAAAAATGTAAATTTGACATCATTTCATTATATTCTAGACAGAGAAGAAGTGGAACCTGTTACTATGGAGAGCATGGGTAAGTGGAAGTATAATTTAGAATTTATGCTCCTAGTTTTATGATATTTTAAAATGCAATAAGCAAACAAAAATACAAATCGACGTGTTGAAGATACACATGGGCTAAAATTATATTATGTAATTTAGAATCTAAAATGAAAAATGTTACAGAAAGAATAAACAGTAAGAGTGGAAGAGAGAATTTCAAACAGAAATAGACTTGAGCCTAGCAGTCCCTTACAAATCGAATATGGTGTGGTTACTAAAGAGACTCTAAAGTGTTGTGAGTCTGCAAGCTATTGCTTTTATTAGAATAATATTTTTTAAGACTCTGGCTCATGGGCAATATTTATCTGCACTTCATGGTAAGATTCCACTATTTCAAGTAAAGAGGCTGGTTTTTAAGCAAATAAACTAGAACTTAGCCAACCAAATTAATGCCGTCCCTTCTTTCAGAGGCTAAATAATCTTATTCCAGTAGGACCTTTTGTATTGGTTGTTGCTGTTGAAACTTTCCTCTTAGTTTTGACTTGGGTGATGCACTTCATGTTTAGAAACAGAGAGGAAACAGTGAGGGTTAGGGAGAAGGAAGATCTAAAAGCCTTGAAGGCTGTTCTGAGGGTTCTTTTGGTCAAGTAGGGTAGGAGCTATTGGCGGTATTTAAGCAGAGGAGTGGTGGGATCTGACTTGTTGTTTTTTTTTTTTTAATTTATTTAAAAAAGTTTTTTAATGTTTACTTCTTTCTGAGAGACAGAGTGCAAGCTGGGGAGGAGCAGAGAAAGAGACACACACAGAATCTGCAGCAGGCTCCAGGCTCTGAGCTGTCAGCACAGAGACTGATGTGGGGCTCGAACTCACAAACTGTGAGATCATGACCTGAGCCGCTTAACCGACTGAACCAACCAGGTGCCCCTAATCTGACTTGTTTTTAAAGTGTCACCCTGGCTACTCAGCTGAGAACGTCAGGGACAGAAGCAGAGGGCAGTCAGGAAGCTTTTGCAGCAATCTAGGAAAGAGATGGTGGAGACTTGAGCCAGGTTGGTAGAGGGGTGGAGGTGGGGAGATGGTGAGAGGATGTCAGCTGACAGTAAATGGCACTGGAACAGGGCACACTGCCCAATAAATGACTTACTGAATTAATGAATGTACCACCCAGACACTTGGAAGTCATCTTTGACGCCTTTCTCCCCCTTAACACTTTCCCATCTAAACATTCTCCTTCTGTCAATTCCGCCTCTAAAGTATATCCCATCCACTTCAAATTATCTCCACCTCTGCAACCTTAGTCCAGACCCCCACATCTCTCACTCCAATTGTTTCCCTAGCCCCTAACTGCTATTACTGCCTCCACTCAGCCTCCTTCAATCCATTCTGCACACCACGTGGCCAGGTCTCTTTCCTGCTTAAACTCTCCCATGGCTTTACTCTATCATTATAGTGGTCCTGGCTCCACCTTCCTCTCTGACCATTACTCCATCCTCTCCCCACTCCCAACCACCACACCTGCCTGCCTACAGCCCACCAGCCTTGCTTAGCACAGAGCATACCAAAAATTATTCCTGCCTCAGGCCCTTTGTTCTTGCTGCTCCTGATACCTGGATAGATCTTTTGCCAGATCTTTATGCAACTCTCTCCTTTTCATCATTCAGATCTAGACTCCAATCCCACTCCTGCCAGAGGCCTTTCTTGTCCTCTCCTTCACTTAGCACCATGTTATTGCCTTCTTAGCACTTATTCTAAGGCTGAAATTAAAGTACAGCTGAGTCTTGTTTTTCTTGGAAGTTCTGCACAGTTGCTGTGAATACTGAATTAGCAAATACTGAGCTAGTGCTCCTAGGGTAAATACAGAGAGGTTCCTGTCAGCCTCTGGTCACAACATTTTCATTAGCCAATCAATACATAACCTTGTTTTATGTGTGTTTCTGTTTAAAGACACCTTATTAAATGTATATTGTTGATTCGTTAACATGGGACTCACAGCCAACAGCACTATAGCCCGTGCCTGAGCAATGCTTATCTAATATACGTATTTTCTCCACAAGGCATATCCCAGCCTTCTTGCATTTAGGAATGCTGAACAGCACTTTACCACTATGCTTGGGAGATATTTTAACTGGCAAAAATTGCCAATTAAAAAGGCACAAAAATAGGAAGAATGTGGCACTAAATAGACAGCGGGAAGGACATCTGTTTACTGTTTGACAGCTGACACAAGATGGCAGAGCATCACCGTGTTTGACCTCGGCTGGGACCGTGCACATAAGGCAACTCAAAGTTTTTGCCACTATAAGCATGGCCGCTAATGATGGCAAAAAGCACTGCGACTGTTGATGTTGGGGTTACAAATAAGTTTTAGCAAGTGAATCTGCAAATATAAAATCTGTGAATAATGAAGATGGGCTGTATTTATTTGTTTATGCATTTATAACCTATTCTCACACACACTTGGCTGGCCCTGGGGTATACTCTCTCTCTCTCTCTCTCTCTCTCTCTCTCTCTCTCTCTCTCTCTCTCTCACACACACACACACACACACACACACACACACACACACACACACACACGAACACAAGTACTCCAGGAGAACAGAAACGCTCTTGCTCAGCAGATCTTGACACATAATAACCATTCGACAAATATTTGCTGATTTGTTGAATAAATAAGTGGCTTTCTCTATTCTTCTCATCTAAATAGACCACCACCACTCCCATTCTCTTCATTCTAAGTTCTACTTTCACCCTGTTTTCTCCTAAATAGCACTTGTCACAATCTGTACTTAAGTATTTCTGAGTATATCTGCCTAATTTCTGTCTCTTCCTCTAGATAGTCCAACCCTACTACCAACACCGTGCTTTTCACATAGTAGTTGCCCAGTAAATATTTCTTGACTACATGAATTAACTGGTAAGAAAGTCCACAAACATGAGAATGGGGTATGACAGGGTTTCAGCAGAAAGTAAATGGACTAAAAAATAGATTATTTAAGGAGAAAAAATGGATTTATTTAAGGAGGAAAAAAAAAAAACACCTCAGTACACAGCAGTGAGACCTGAGGATAGGTTTTGATTTACCTTATACTAGAACATCTCTCTTCTTCCCCCAGATCTTCCTCAGGGAAACATAAGGATCCCTCTGAATTCCTTGCTGTGGGGTCCTGACATTGTCAACTGTCACTCAGCGCTTGTGGCTCATGCCTCAGGGAATTAGGATTCCCTTTCCTTCTAAGAACCAAGGATCAACAGACAGACTAAAAAACTGTTGTCCAAGGGTCTACAGGGCAATGTCTAGAGGTTCCTGGAGAATAAATGTAGTTTTTACATGGAGCTAACATTTACAGAACAACAGCTCTGTGCCAGGCACACCCCTCTCATCCGTTTATCTCTGTGAAGTAGGCATTGTTTATGGCCATTACAGAGACAGAGATGCTATGATTCCCAGAAGTTAAATAATTTACCCCAAATTATAAGTCATGCTTTTTAATACAGGTTAGAGTATCAGTGGTGAAGTAGTTGTCTATAGCTGCTATAATAAACTACCACAAATGTATTGACTTAAAACACTGAATATTTAAATGGCTTATTATCTTACAGTTTTGGAAACCAGGAGTCTGACATTACTGTCACTGGGTTAAAGGAAACGTATTAACAGGATTGGTTCCTTCTGGAGGCTTTGAGGGGAGGATCCACTTCCTTGCCTTTTTCAGCTAAAAGCCCCCTGCATTCATCGACTGTTGCCACTTTCCACTACTTTCAAAACCAGCAGGATAGCATTTCCTAATCTTTCTATCTCTTTGACCTCTGCCTCTTTGTCACATCTCCTTCCTTGACTTTGGTCCCCCTGCCTTCTTCTTATAAGGACCCTTGTGGTTACCTTGGGTCCCTCTCAGGGGCCCAGTGGTCTCCTCATCTCAAGTTCCTTAACTTAATCACATCTGGAAGTCCCTTTTGTCATATAAGGTAACATATTCACACGTTTCAGGGATTAGGACATGGACATCTTTAGGGGGTGGGGCAGGGGGGCGGCTCTATTCTGTTTACCACTAGTGATTAATAGTACAGGTTTTGGAATCAGATCTGTCTCAATTCATAATTCTTCCACTTAATAACTGGGTGGTCACAAATGACTTCCCCTCTCTGAGCCTCTGCTTTCTCATCTGAAAAACAAGGTAGCAATACTTTGGAGATGGTTACAGAACTTAAATTAGGTGGTACCCACACACTTCCTTTTATGGGGATGTTGCAAAGAAGGTTCATGTTAACTGTTGCTGCTATTTTTAAAAGATGCCATAAAGATAAAGAAATAGATCGATGAATGAGAATGAAGACTCCCAAAGTAGGCTGACATATATACGGTCAACAGATTTTCAAAAAAAAGTGCAAAGGCAATTCAGTGGAGAAAGGATAGTCTTTTCAACAAATGATGCTGGAACACCTATATCTACACTTAAAAAAAAAAAGATCTTTAATCTGTACCTCATACCATATACAAAAATTAACTCAAAATGGATCATAGACCTTACTATAAAACCAGGTATTATAAAACTTCTAGAAGAAAATATAGGAGAAAATCTTTGTGACCTCAGATTAGGCAAAGATATCCTAGATACAACATCCAAAGCCATAAATCTTAAGAAATCTTTGCCTAGTTGATCTTTTCTTTTATGGCACGCCAGTCAGAAATGTAAAGGAATGAACCATTTCTAAATGCACCAACATGAATGAAACTCAAAATAATTATGCTGAATAAAAGAAGATAAACAAAATTACACACTATGTAGGGATGCCTGGGTAGCTCAGTCAGTTAAGCATCCAACTCTTTTTTTTTTTAATGTTTATTTTTGAGAGAGAGAGAGACACACACACACAGAGTGTGAGCAGGGGAGGGGCAGAGAGAGAGGGAGACACGGAATCCGAAGCAGGATCCAGGCTCTGAGCTCTCAGCACAGAGCCCGATGTGGGGCTGGAACCCACAAACCACGAGATCATGACCTGAGCCTAAGTCAGACACTTAACCATCTGAACCACCCAGGCACCCCACGTCCAACTCTTGGTTTCGGCTCAGCTCATGATCCCAGGGTAGTGGGATCAAGCTCCACATGGGGCTCCATGCTCAGTGTGGAGCCTGCTTAAGATTCTCTTGCTCTTCTCTCTCTCTCTCCCTCTGCCCCTCTTCCCTACTTGCGCTCTATATAAAATAAAACAAAACAATACATACTGTGTAATTATATTTATAATATTCCATAAAAAGCAAACTCAGCTATAGTAATAGAAAACAAATCAGTGGTTGCCTAGAGGTAAGGGGGAGGGGTACAGAGAGAGGGACAGGAAGAAACTTTTAGGGATTATGGGTATATTTAGCTCGATTGTGGTGGTAGTTTCATGGGTATATGCATATATTTATCAAATTGTAGACTTCAAACATATACAGTTTATTGTTTGCCAATTATATCTCAATAAAACTGCTTTTTAAAAAGTAAACAGCAACCAAAATGTAAAAAAAAACAATATATGGTAGTTATTTAAATTATCTGTGTTTCAATATGTAGGGCAATTGATGTATCAGCTATGGTCTGTGTTGTTAGGGCTCTTCCCTGTACACACAGTAAGACTCTGAGGAGTGAGTTACATAGAGCTGAAGTCTGTCTTTGGCTCCTGCTCTATCAGGCTTCTAGGGAAATAAATGCCACTCACTGCATCCTATGGAATATAATCTCTGTTACCTCCCTGACGGTGTGGAGGAAGGAGCAGGACCCTCTCCAGTGCTCTGTGTTCACACATAATAGAGAAAGTATAGCATCGTACTAAGAGTGCAGGGACCTTACTTTGGATCCCAGCTTCCCCCATTTCCAACTCTCAGGGAGATAAAAATGGCAGTTTGTTCCTAATTTGTGAACAACTTGTATTCCAAATGTTTATTGTACCAACTGATTGCTATTTGGAATATATTTCCACATATCATCAATGTTATGCACACAGTCATTAAAACCCTCCTAAATTACCTGGATAATTGTATCATAGAGCCACTAGGATGGGAGGTAAGTATTTCTTTTGGGCAGGGCGATAAATATTTCTATGGGAAAGTAAGCCCTAAACTCCATTTTAGAGGCCACATGCATTTCTCCCCTTGTTGGCACATCTGTTGAACAGTAGGAGAAAAGATGTCAGGACATCCAAGTGTGTAGGATCTGGAGAAGAAGGGAGTGGGCTCTGGGACCCTGTGGGGGAAGGAGTTTTAGGGGTAGATGCAGAGCTGAGACTAGGACTGTGGAAGCTGATGGTGATAAGAAGGATAAGACAATGAGAAGACGGATTGAGAGAGGGGAAAAAGAGCAAACTTAACAGACGTTCTCACTTGAGAGGTAGTAATTCCGGGTAATTGTTAGTTTCTTCTTTTCATTTATTTATTTATTTTACATTTTCTGTAATGGACATACTTACTTAAAGAAAAAAAGAACCATGAGGGGTACCTGGGTGGCTCAGTCAGTTGAGCATCCAACTCTTGATTTAAGCTCAGGTCATGATATCGAATTTTGTGGGATCAAGTCCCACGTCAGGCTCTGCACTGTCAGATTTTCTCTCTCCCTTTCTCTCTGCCCCTCTGCCCCCTGTCAGAATAAATAAATAAATATTTAAAAAAAGCCTTTCAAAATTTTGGCCAAGACAATTATTTAAAGCAAACAATTGCATGTTGCCTCTTAATATCTTAAGTGGTAACATTTAATGTCCCAAGTCTACTTTTCATTCCCCAGGTCATCCAGAAATTTATCCTTTAGTGTTAACTACCCAGACCCAGGAAATATTTAACTGCCGAATAGATGAAGATGTCACAGATGAAAAACCTTATAAACTTATCAAAAAAGAAGATATTTTAGCAGACTTTAAAAACAGAGCTGCAGTGTCTGATTTCTACCCAGTCAAAAAGGTTATCCAGGTAAGTACAACATCTCTCTTTATTTTTCAGTCCCACCCAAGAGGCTTCTGATACATAATAATAAAAGTTAGAGAGCTTGTTGTGTTCAAGTCTGGTATTCCCCACCTCCATTACTTTGAGCAAATGCTAGGTTGTCCATACCTCCTTTGGGATCCTGCTCAATGATCTGTGAAAAGCAAACACCTATCAGTGACTGATTATTACTTTACACCCAGAAAAGTTCATCCTTCCCAATTTCAACTAGAATAGGAATCTACCCTTATTTTCCCATACAGATTTAATTTTTTTTTTATTTGAGAGAGAAAGAGAGCACAAGCAGGGGAGGGGCAGAGGGAGAGGGAGAGAAAATCTTAAGCAGCCTCACACTCAGCATGGAGCCCAAAGCGGGGCTCAATCCCACAAATCATGAGATCATGACCTGAACCGAAATCAAGAGTTAGATGCTTAACCAGCTAAGCCACCCAGGTGTTGCTTTAATTTTTTATTCATAATCTTAGTCCTGATATGTCTCCAAACATACAGAGTATCAATACCAAATACAAGGAATGCTTTTTTTTTCCCATTAGAAATAAAATTGCATGGTAAATTTCCCTAGAACCACTTAGTTTTAAGAGCTTTGTTAATTTATATAAAATAAGTGTGCAATCTGGGATTATGAGCCATAGATTAGCACTCTGGCTATCTTTCATGATTGATTAGAAAAATAACAGTTTTGTGTACGAATAACCTGAATGAAAACTGACCTTCCCTTTTGATTATATTCCTGTAGGAATATCCTGGAGATGAGCTTCTGGTTGTTTATGACAAAGACTTCAGATATGGACTTAACTTTTATCTTATTGGAACAGAAGAAGGCAAAGAAAACTATTTAAATGTAAGCAAACCCCCAGTCCTTGCATTTTGTTGATTGTCAGAAGAAAGAAATACCTCTGGGGGCGATCTATACATGGTTATGATTATTCTTGTTCTGCTCTCTTTCCCTGGGGCCTAGAGTAGGTACCTGGAGTAGGTAAGCAGTAAATGTCAGATGAACTAAATCAAATATCTCAGAGTAACATGTACTCCACTTATGTGCCCTTCATTGACCCAATGAGAGTAGAAACAATGAATCTGGAGTAATATTGCTCTTGGCTACTCTTTGACCCGTATTTCTGGCTCTCCTTTTGCCATCTCCATGACTTTGGGTAAGTTACTGAACCACTAGTCCACAAAGTGGTGGCACCAACAGGATCTATTTCCAGGGCTGTTGTGAAGATTAAATGGGCTTTTTCCCTTTTGTTTAATTTTCTTCTCCTAATTGAAAAACATGAACAAATACAAAAGAAAATAAGTAAGTGCTTAATGAATTTATACAAGTGTAAAGTTTATTGCAGAATAGGTGCATGCAGCTATAATCTACTTTGGGTCATGTATTTTAGAGTGCTATTTATTTTACTCTAGCGCCCAGAAGTACCAGAAGAACAGGAAGAATATAAAGAGCATACATCTGAAGATTTATATATTTATAAACCACCTATCTCTAAACCATGGGTTTCTTTGGGCAGTGAAAAAGAAATTGATGAAGAATCGGTTAAGGAATCTGCAAAGCAGGTCAGAGGGCTGATATGATCTTCAGTGCATTACCTCTCTGTAATGCTCAACAACACTTATTCCTGAGGGATCTGTAAGGTTTGCTATGTTTGCCAGCACGGATGTGGCTTTTCCTTTGATAGAAGAATGGTTATTGTTTTGGATATGTGGGTATTATGGGTTGAATTGTAGTCCCCAAAACAGATATGCTGAAGTCCTAATGTCCACTACCTCAGAATATGACCCTATTTAGGAACCAGGGGATGCTAATCCAATATGGCTGGAGTCTTTATTAAAAAGATGGCTATGCAAAGACACAGAGACACAGGGAGAACACCACATGAAGAAGGGAGCAGAAACCGGAGTGATATATCCACAAACCAGAGAACAGCAAGGATTTCTGGCCATCTTCAGAAGCTAGGAGAGAGGCAAGGAACAGATTCTCCCTCAGAGCCCTTAATAGGAGCCAACCCCTCAACACCTTGATCTCAGACTTTCAGCCTCCACACCTATGAAAATAGTTAAAATAAATTCCTGTTGTTTTAAGCCACCCAGACTGTGGCACTTGGTTATGGCAGCCCTACGCATACCCAGAGCAGCCCCTGAAAAGAACATTTGCGTGTGGGTGATTTATTATGAAAGTTCCATAGAAGAATAGGAAAAGCAGCAGGACACGGACATAGCAGAAGTCCTACAAAGGATGCTATCTCAGGCAAAAGTCCAGTAGAGGAAAGGCTTTAGCTTGAACCCCTCAGGGAACTCTGGGTGTAAATTACACCTGAATTGTCCCAAACACAAGTAAAGGAGATGGGCTTCCATATGTCTCCTGCCAGTCCAACAGTGGTCAAGATTCTATAGTGGCAGTCACTATTCTTTGTACTTTTGTACCAACGTGGTCCCAGTAGCCCCAGAGCAGTGCTCTGCAGAAGAACAGTAGGTGGTGGCCCTGGAAATGGAAAACACAGAAGTGGAGAGGTAAACAGAAAGTAGAGGGAGAGATTTTAGAGGATCTGAGCAGAGCACCAGTATTGTCTACCCCACATCCATTTTTCCAGGGACTTGATTATGTTCCTTTTACTGTTTACACGTGTTGCAGATTACATATATGATTTCTCGAAAACGAAGTGAATTTGGTGCGCCAGTTAAGTTCAGGGACCAAAATGCTTCCAGCGTAAAAGATGCCTATATTGAATGTACAGCCTACCCAGATAAAAATTTTATCGTTAAGCAACTTGAGAAAGATGTTGGCATGCAAGTCGTCCCCAAAGTCAAGGACACAAGTACTCAAACAAGATGGTAAGTATGTGACGGGGTTGTATATTTTCAAAGGCAAGTACAGTAAAATCTAGCAACGTCTGTGATTATTTTTGAAAGACTTTATCATAAATAGAAATGGCTTGACAGTGATGACCTAGGTCTTCACAGAGTGACTCAATTCAGGAAGATCTACTCATCAACACCTTTTAAAATCTCAATAGGAAAATGAGATACAAGTATATAAGACTGTAACCACTATGGAGTGGGAAAATAACTAATGTTGTTAATAATCAACAACCAGACAACCAGAGAAGGGGCCCTGGTTTTCTCTTGCCTTCTCCTCCTCACTGCTCTATTCCACCACCTAAGTGGTCATTCTTACATATCAAATCAGATTGTGTTATGTCACTGCCTAAATCTCTTCTTTAGCACCCCACCACATCCAGAGCCCTTAGGATGGCATTAGGTCCTCCTTCCTCCATTACAAGGCATTGCTTGCCACTCCAGCCTTGTCCCCTGTTCTGAAACAAGCTCTTTATGCTCTGCCTCCATGAGCTGCTTCCAGCTCCCAGAATATCTGCTCTTCCATATCTCCCTGCCTTTGCCCATGCTGCTCCTCTGTATAAAATGGCGAACATGAAGAACACCTCTCTACCCTTCAAGGTCCACTTCGGTGCCCCTTCCTCTGTGATTTCCTGGAAACATCTGGTAGAGTTGATCTCTCCCTCCTCTGGGTCCCCGCTAGAGTTTAGAGGGATCTTTACTGTAGCGCTGATGACACACATTGTACTCCTCTGCTTCCCTGTCTGCCTGCCTTGGATCCAGAGCACTTTGAGACTACCCATATCATTTCACACATCAAACTCTTCATTAAAATTGATCCAGTGAGTGAACTTATGTGAAATGGATTGCTGAAAGAATGCTTTGGGGACTTGAGTTAGTCTTTGAAGGTTGTATAAGTCTGAAAATATACTTAGCTAAACCATGCATTTTTTTTTTTAGGATTTAAAAAATACTGTTTGTTTTAAAATAATTTTAGATTTATGGAAGATAAGCCACAGATGCTGAATATGGTTTAGAGATATGGGGAAGGGAAAAACAGCCCAAATTTTTAAAAAGACTTGAACAGTTCAAGGGGGTGGGAAGACCAGAGTCTGCATGGGACAACAAGGACACCAGCCTGGGGAGAGTAGAGTGAGTAGCAGAGGCAGACAGAGAAGTGGATTCCCTGTGGCATACAGTAAGGAACTTTGGAAAGTTCTGAAGCAAGGGAGAGGCAGGATGATAGGGCTATTTAAATAAGATGAGTCAAGCATAAGATGAGAGCAGAGGGAAAAAAAGCCTGGAGTTGAGAACATTGGCCAAGTAGGAGACCATTGTAGTTAAACAGGCAAAATGTGGCCAGTGTCTAAATTAAGATGGTGGCAGTAGGCACGGAAGAAAGGGTGGAAAGGAGACATGTGTAAATACAAAATGCCATAACTCCCATCATTAAAACAAACAAAACCCAACTTTTTTGACGGCTCTAGCTATTCCAAGGTCTTTGCTTTTCTTTGTAACAAAACTCTTCCTTGTCCGTATTCTCTAGTTCCACTCTCTCTTCAGCCATTTTGTTTTGAGCCCATGCCAGTCTTCACAAGGTCACCAAAGACTTCCACTTGTCTGATTGCCTAATCCAATGTTCAGACCTTCTTTTTCTCCACTTCTCAGCACTACTTAACGTGGTTGACCATTTCTCCTTAAAGCACAGCTTTCCAGTAAGTGTTATGGATGACACTCATTGTACCCATTCTAACTTATTGGCAGCTCCTTCCCAATCTCTTTTACTGGATCCCTTCCTCCCAGCCTGTAAATATTAGGGGACCCGAAGGCTTACTCCTTTTGATGTTTTTTTTTTTTTTTCTCTAACTATACTTAATCCCTGGGTGAATTTATAGAGTCCTATGATATTAATCTATTGTCTGTTATTGCTAAGGACTCCCAGATCTATGCCTTCAGCCCCAATTTCTTACCTGAACTCATTTACTTATCTACTTACTTGAATTTCTAATATGTCTCTTGAGTTTAACATGCCCAACAACAAATGTTTTCCTTTTAACTCTAAAACTGAGATTCACTGAATTTCCCTCATCCCAGTAAATGACAATGATATTCTTGTAATTACTCAGACCCAAAACTTTGGATTTTCTTGGGTCTATCTTCAAAATATATCCACTGCTATCACCTTGGACTAAGCCATCTTCACCACTTGCCTAGGTTATTGTAATGCCTCCTAACTGGCTTACTTCTATCCACTCTTTCCCTTCTGCATTCTATTCTCCATAGAGAGCCAGAGTAATCCTCTTAAAATGTAAGATAACATCACTGATCAAAACCCTTCAATGGCTTCCCATCCTACAGGAACCTACAAGGCTGCACATGGTCTAGATTCTCTCTGCCTGTTTTCCCTCATCTATTCCAGCCACACTGGCTTCCTTGTTCCTTCAATTCACCAAGCATACTCATAGCTTCCGGGCTACTCTTTTCCCAGACATCCTTAGGGCTCATTCCCTCCTTCATCCAGATTTCTGCTTGAATGAGGCATTCTCTGAAATTCCTATATACAGATCTTCCATGACAGATGATGAGGTTATGTCCCAACAAACCCATGGTAAGTTGAAAATATCCTAAGTTGAAAATTCATTTAACACATCTAACCTACCAAACGTCATAGCTTTGCCTACTTTAAATGTGCTCAGAACACTTACATTAGGCTACATTTGGGTAAAATCACCTGACACAAACCTATTTTATAATAAAGTGTTGACTATCTCACATAATTTATTAAATACTGAAAGTGAAAACCAGGATGATTGTGTGGGTACACAATGGCTGTCAGTGTATGGGTTGCTTACCCTCGTGACCCTGTGGCTGACCGGGGGCTGAGGCTCGCTGCCACTGCCCAGCATCACGAGAGAGGATCATACAGCATATCACTAGCCCAGGAAAATATCAAATTCAAAATTCAAAGTACAGTTTCTACTGAATGCATATTGCTTTCACACCATCCTGTAGGAAAGAAAAATCACACGTGGAAGGAAGCGTAAGTTGGGGGCCATCTATAAAAGCAACCACCGCCATTACTATCTACCCCCTAACTCTATTTCTCTTCACGTTATTATCACCACTTGATATGTGTTTGTCATTGTCATTCTTCTCTCACCTTCCCTCCTGCCCCTGCCTTAAAATTCAAGCTCCATGAGACAGGAACTTTGTCCGATTTATTTATTTCCACATCCTCAACTCCTAGGATATTTCCCAAAACCCATTTATCAGATGGAGGGAAACAGGGAATGGAAGAAGGGGGAAGAGATGGATCAAGTTAAAGAAGAATGTACAGAACAGATGCCTGATGAGTTCAGTGTTAAGAGGAGAGCCGTGAAATATGCTGAAATCCTATATGAAATATATGACGAGGAGAATCAGGAATCAGGAGTGTAGAGTGAACTAACAAACACGCTTTTCAAATTTATGTAAACCAAGTCAGAAGCCATAAAAATGCACTGGTAAAGTCAGGGCACATATACATAGATCCCAGGGGTCTGAATAAGAAATGGGCCAGAAACAAGGCAGTCAGGTAAAGAGACAGGTCAGAATTAAAGGAGGTAAAAATAAAGACAGGATCAGTAGTCAAGTCTGGGCAGAGAATTAGGACACCAGAGATTCATAAATACCAAGATGTGGGGGCGAGACAGGAAGGAGAGTGGTGATACACTAAGCCAAGCCAGCCAGAGACTTCTATGTTTCTGCCAGGGAACAGAAAAGTGACAAGAATGAGTCAGCCGAGGTAGACTCAGGAGGCAGATTCAGGAAAGGACAGTAAACTTCCAACAACAGGAACCCCATCATAGGACTTGAGACTTAGCAGGCGCTCACTGAATGTAGACCGATACAAGCAGACAGCTATAGTGATACAGATGGAGTAAATAAATGAGAAGTAAGGGAAGGTCTTGACCAATAAGATGAAAAAAAAAAAAAAGAATCAAAATGTTCAATTTAGGTGGCTGGGAGAATGCTGGTTCTCCTTAGGAAGATCAGGAAATGAGGAAGGGTAGCTAGTTTGGGGTGGAGAGGATGAGATAAAGGATTGTGATAGAAGTAAAGAAAGGTCAATGGTGAGGTTCAAAGAGGAATTACAGTGAAAGCAAATGTTCATAGTGTTCTGGGTATTCTTCTAAGCGCTTGGCATACAGCAACTGAGTTCTCACAGCTGCCCTCTAAAGTAGGCACTATCCCCATTTTACAAATCAAGAAGCCGAGGCAAAGTGAGGTGAGAAATGAACGTTCAATGTTTGGGACATAATTTAAATCTGAAGCAATCACAAACAGATCTGCTGAGAAATAACAAAACAAATCACATGTTAAAGTAAGAGCGACTCTTAGGGTGCCTCTTTGCTGAGATCAACAGGTGCCATAAAATTTCTTACTTAATCCTATCCAGAAGATACTAATATGTGCTAGAAATGAAAAGATGAAGGTGAGGGTCACCTGGGTGGCTCAATCTGTTTAGTGTCCAACTCTTGATTTCAGTTCAGGTCATGATCCCAGTGGGATTGAGCCCCAAATGGGGCTCTGCGCTGAATGCTGGAAACTGCTTGGGATTCTCTCTCCTCTCTCTGCCCTTCCCCTGCTTGCGCTATGTCTCTCTTTCCCTTTCTCTCTCTCTCTGTCTCTCTCTCTCTCACACACACACACACTCTCTCTCTCAAAACACATAAATAAACTTAAATTAAAAAAGGTGAAGTTAAGATATGAACCCAAGTCTCTCTGGCTCCAATACCAACATTCTTTCTTTCTATCACTCTGCCTTCTGCTACTGATACTGAGCTAACTAGGAGGGGAAAAAATGATTTATTCAACATAAGCAAAACTCTCTTTATTCCTTGTTTGATTACTCTTCACTTAATATATTTGCCTCTCACAGAGATGTTTCACTGACATTTGTTCAACACAGATTAAATATAACCTAATGTTTTTTTGGACACTTAAAATGTGCTAGGCACTATTTTAAAAACTTTGCATGTATTAACACATTCAATTTACAATGCTTCTATGTGCTATGTACTTTAAAAGTTTCATGTAGAGATGAATAAACAGACACAGAGAGGTTAAATAATTAGCTCAGGGTCACAAAGCTTGTAAGTGATAAACCCAAGCTTCAAAACCAGGCAGCCTATCACCAGAGTGCACACTCTAAATGACTGTACCATCCGACCTTTCTATAACCCCATACCAAAAGATCAAGGAGCTCACCCAATCTAGTGGGTGAGACTGCCAGTGCCCAAATGTAATAGCATGATATGTTCAAGGGTGGAGGTGAGCACTGAGGGCAGACTGGAGGAAGATCATGTCACCATCATTTCTGGAATGCAAATTGTTTCTAGTTTTGTATACTTAGAGCAGAATTTCTGAGTCTCAAACACTACTGACATTTTGGGCTGGATAAATCTCTTTTGTGGGAGGCTGTCTTGTGCATTGTAGGGTATTAAACAGCATCTCTGGATTCTACCCACTATATGCAGGTAGCACATCCCAGTTGTGACAACCAAAAATGTTTCTGGATGTGACCAAATGTTCCCATGGGGTGGGGTTGGCGTAGGACTGTACTGGTTAAGAAACACTGATCTAATGAACCAAATAGGGAGAGAATGATAAACAAATGTGGCAAATTGTTAACTGATGAATCTGGGTGAAGAGTGTTTGGGACTTCCTTAGATCCTTCTTACAACTTTTCTATAAGTTAAAAATATCTAAATAAAGATTTTAAAAAATAAACACTTCTTGATTATGTTGGAAACAAATACATAAATATTCAAAGTATTTCAAAAAGGCAGTCAATATCCACTGTCTAGGATAAAGAAAAAGTTCAATATATAGAATTTAAATATAAAATAGTATCTTATTATTGTCACAGAAAGAAACCTTTGACATGTCACAACCTATATTTACTTTTCTTTGATCTAATTTTTGGTATTCTATCATCTTTTAATGTATTAGGACATATCCCAAAAATGCCAGTACACAATATTATCCAAGAGAATTTTCAGAGGAGGAAAAAGAGATATTCGGACAATCCAAGCCTTTGATTGAATTTCTTAATAATGCATCTATAAGGTAAAAATTGTACCTTAAAATTTTAAAATAAGACATAAAATGTGTATGTGTACTTATAGTGATAGGTCTTAAAAGCAACTCCATACATGGTGTCTCGATAGAATATATGAAGTTATCAGATATGCATGGACATATGACAAATCCTCAGTCTTTCCTTCCTTTCTGTTGTCACCAGTGTGGACCTAGGAGATGTATACAGTTGGGTGTGTGAGGATGTTTTCCTAACAGCAAATTAACAATTATTTATTTACCATAGTTTTTTTTTCAATGTTTAGTTTTGAAAGAGAAACAGACAGAGCATGAGCAGGGGAGGGGCAGAGAGAGAGGGAGACACAGAATCTGAAGCAGGCTCCAGCTGTGAGCTGTCAGCACGGAGCCCAACACGGACGGGGCTTGAATCCACAAACCACGAGATCATGACCTGAGCTGAAGTCAGACACTCAACCGACTGAGCCACCCAGGCACCCCATACCATGGTTCTTTTATTTAAGTCTTTTTTCTCTCCTCCTTACTCCCCTTCTTTGCTTCATTTACTTTTGTATGATTACAAAGATGAGGAGACATATACTGTTCATGACGATGCTGATCTTTGTTAATAACCTGAAGTCGATTCAGATGTACCCTTGTACATCTTATTCCTCACCCCTAATTCCTGCATTGATTCCACTCTTAGTGGATCTGAGAGAGGTGTCTTCAGAAAGCCCCTCCCCACACACACACACAGTTACTAGGAACCTGGGATTTCTAAATCAGAGAAAGAGCTTGACAAGTTCTCAAGTCAATATTGGAGTTCAGAGGAGCGGAACCAGTGGTGGACAGGTCTGCCAGTGGTACCCTGTAGGTTGCTTTCCGTTTCTTTCCAAAATTAAAAATTTGTTGGTCAAGTTCATACACAGCCCATGTTTCGCTTTTTCATTTTTAAGAAAACAGCATTAATTTTCCCACTGTTTAAATGTCCTGAAAATTCCAACAACTCTCAAAAATTGTGTCCTATGTCTAGGGGGAGTTTGGTTCAAAAATTCCCCAATGATGCAAAGAGAGTGCATTAAACTAGACAAAATATATATGTATAGCTATGTTTACTCTGGGTCAAGGCTTCTTGTGAAGTTTGTTAAAAGGTGGAGCAAAGAGAGAAAGAGAGATGTTCATCAATGCCTAACGACTAACAGCTGTTTGACAGGCTGTCCCTTGCTAACTCGTCATACACTTTAGCTGGCTCGCCTGCTGTGTCATTGTGCCAGCCACCAGAAGGACTATGGAATCAAAGCTAAGGACAGCAAAGCAAATACAATGCCTTTTAACAAAGAGCCAGAAACCCAGAGGCACGAACACAGTTTCTCCTCACAGAATTTCAGTTCTAGCAGGTCTCTGGAGAAGATATTAAAGATACAGAAAAACTGGTAGAACTACATCCTGTATATCTCATGGCAAGGCTAGGGGGACACACTACAGGCATAATTCCATGAAACCTCCCGAAATTGCCAGGGGCTCAATGCTTTTAAAAGGGGGTTGCTGTTTTGTGGACTCTGCTGCTTGATGAGGGGAAATGAAAATCAGGTGCGGCTATGCCTGACTTTGAAGTAAGCCTCCTTTTCTTGTCTAGCAACATAATTAAATGTATTTCTGCTCAGCTACAAAACAAAACAACAAAAACAAAAGAACAGAGAGTGCATTAACTATTTGCCACTCATTCATTTATGGGAAGCATGCTGTACTTTTCCTATGGGACAATGAGAAACAAACAAGAAAACCTAAGGTCTCTCTTTCCCCATTTCAAATTTTAGTGATTAAAATTTTTCCAGCTAAGAATATTAAAAATGAGAAGTCTATGTACAA
The DNA here is from genome assembly GCF_007474595.2 of Lynx canadensis. Lineage (NCBI taxonomy): Eukaryota > Metazoa > Chordata > Mammalia > Carnivora > Felidae > Lynx > Lynx canadensis. Next base: position 71,297,910 of record NC_044310.1, read on the forward strand.
TGCATCTCAAGGGTATAAGTGGCCTATAGCCAATTCTCAATTATCCACATTGTGTATTATCTTTAGACCCTTTATTCTTTTATTTCAGTTGCCATGCTTAGAGAGGGATAGTGAACAGCTTCATGATTCCCTCCCTGAGACGTGGGAAGGAGAAGCCGGAACCATAAGAAAAAAGAGGAAAATTGGCATAGGAATTACAGTAGTCCTGGTCAAGAATAAATAAACCCATGTACATATATCACTGTCAGGTTTCCCACTCTAAAACTGTTTAAGGTTTATTCAGTTTTTTAAAGGCTAATATAAGCCTGGTTTTGTTCTGGGAAGAGTGCCCTTTTAGAAATTAGTTCTTTCTGAATTTTACTCATAACAAACCTGAGGGAAACAGTATTTTGCAAAAGAAAGAAATGATAAGAAAGGAGACAGAAGAATTCTCAAGAAACTGGGAAACAGCTCATTTGGGGGTGGGGGCGGGGAGAGAGAGAAACCCTTTAAAAGAAAAGTACTTACAGGCTTTAACTCAGACAACGGTTTTGCCAGCCTTCACTGCATCACCCTCAGAAACCATGTACTGGGGTGCAGGGAAATCAAGAAACGAAACCAGCGAAAAGATGCTGTCTTCACTTCTCCCTTGTGAATTACTTCCTAACTTGAGCTAAGAGGGAAGAATCAGGAAGCCAGAGCAAAGGCCCCTGTTTGTAGCTCCTCTCTTGGAAATTCCTTTCTCATTCAGGCTGAAACAGAGAAAAAAAAACCAAAAAACAAAAAACAAAACCAAACCCAAGATTTTGAAGATGCTAACAAACGCTTCTACTTGAAGCTCCAGGCTGTGAACCTACCCTACCTAGGGTGTTTCAACGTTAATGCGTATATGAATCACCTGGGGATCTTGTTAGACTGCAGGCTCTGTCTCTGTAAATTCAAGGTGGTGTCTGTGACTGCACTTTCAGCAAACTCCAGGTGATCATGATGATGCCAGTAGCATCATTGGGAAGATGAGTTTAACCAAGAGTATTCAATTGAGCAGTGAACAGTAGTGTTAATTCTTAACGGCAGGGGTATTAAATGGTTGTCCTGCTTAATTACATTTTTAGGAGAATCTATTATAATATTTAGAGTTTATATTTAATTGTCTAAATAAAGGAGGGGATTTTCTTTCTTTTTTTTAGTGTTCATTTTTTATTTTTGAGAGGGAGACAGAGCGTGAGCAAGGGAGGGTCAAAGAGAGAAGGAGACACAGAATCCGAAGCAGGCTCCAGGCTCCGAGCTGTCAGCACAGAGCCCAACATGAACCTTGAACTCCCGAACTGCGAGATCATGACCTGAGTCGAAGTTGGACACTTAACCCACTGAGCCACCCAGGCACCCCAGGAGAGTTTTTTTTTTTTTTTTTTTCTTATTTTGGAACATTCATATTCAAGAGCCACTCTTTCAGCTTACCACACCTATTAAAAAAAACAAGCTATTTGGACTATCAGTCATTAGGTAAAACCTCTGGTGGCATTCTAATTGTGGGAGTCCCAGAGGTCATGTGAATGAGCTGGGTTTTCAAACCTAAGCATATGCAGGAGCAATAAACATGACAGAAACTTATAGTAACTGTTTTTTGGTTTCGTTTTTTGTTTGTTTATAATACTACTTCTTTCAAGAACATACCTCAGTTTCATATTATAAACAAGTGACTAGGGGCGCCTGGGTGGCTCAGTGGGTTAAGCGTCCAACTTCAGCTCAGGTCACGATCTCGCGGTACGAGAGTTCGAGCCCCGCCTCGGGCTCTGGGCTGATGGCTCAGAGCCTGTAGCCTGCTTCCGATTCTGTGTCTCCCTCTCTCTCTGCCCCTCCCCCATTCATGCTCTGTCTCTCTCTGTCTCAAAAATAAATAAACGTTAAAAAAAATTAAAAATAAAAAAACAAGTGACTAAGTAATGGTGGAATAAGTTGGTCAAACTCACAGAAAATAATTATAAGATCTAGAAAACAAGAGTTACACAGAAACACACACACAACTATTTGAAGGCTCAAGAAAGTGACCTAAAGTAAGCAGAAACTGGAGGGGAGAAGGATGAGATGTGCACATTTGCAGTGTTTTTTCTTTAAGTATTGCCTAATCCACAGGAGGCTCAAGTGACAGAAACCCAGGCTTATACAGGTCTGTTGGTGACAGAATAACCAAATGGTCAGGGGGAAGTCATGGAAAGGGGGTAGCCTCAGACAAGCTGAGACCCCAGTTCCACATAAAAAGTCTAACAAGATCCTAGGCTGCAGACTAACACACTCATTTTTAGGGGAAACCCCAGGAGAGTCCAGAAGGAACTACCAGCATCTAGAAGCTGAAAAATTAAGCAGAGATTTCAGCTACTATTCTACACAGAGAGGACAGAATTTAGAGTTTGAGTCCAGCCAAGTTAACTACATTATAGAACAAACTCCACTTTTCAGAGGAACAAAAGAGAACCCAGAGTCTCTACAATACATCATTTATAATGTCCAGTTTCGTTAAATATGTAAAGTCACTAAACATGTGAAGAAGTAGGAAAAAGGGACTCTAGGGTTCTTCCTGACACCACCTCTGGCACCGAACAAGGGTTTTATTTTCCCCCAACACCAAATACATGGTATCTTTTCCAACACCAACTCTCGAACTCATACTGTGCTCATATATACTGTGCACCTTTGGAGACAAAACTGATACCCACTAACTCTCCGGAGTTAGTGCAGTCTCCCCAAGTTAAGGGGCTTAGTCTCACCGCCTGCCAGTCTCAAGTCCCAGGAGTGCTACACATAGTTCTGACCAGCCAGCTATAATGAGTTTGATACTTCTCCAGAATGACTCATCCAACTCAGGAAAGCGCTTCACTTACCATCACCAGTTTATTGTAAAGGATGCGACTCAGGAGTGGCCAAATGGAAGAGTTGCATAGGACAAGTTATCAGGGGTGGGAGGGGGGGGAGGGGGGGGCCTGCCAACCTCCCCGCACTTTCTTGCCTTCGCCAACTTGGGAGCTCCTATAACTTTTAAGACAGGAGCCTGTCAAGCCAGGGCCCTAGGCTATTAAAAGATGGGCCTAAAGGCGCCTGGGTGGCTCAGTCAGTTAAGCCTCCAGTTTGGGTTCAGCTCATGATCTCACAGTTCGAATAAACATTGAAAAAACAAAAAAGATATGAGCCTGGCACTCAGAATGTTCTTAAAGGGTCAATATTAGCATTGTTAGCAGGATAGGTCTTTGTTTTAGGGCTTGTCTCCTGTATTGCGGGTTTAGCAATGGAATGAAACACATTCGTGCCTCCAGGACTTTGTGATAACTAAAACCACCACCACAGATGCACATACAGCATACTTCTAAATTCCAAAGCTTCCCTTGAGAATCTTACTTGTTTTACATTTTATATACATTATATATGTGTACAATATATGTACAATATATATACAATATGCATATATTATAATCCTGATTAATGTATAATCCTAAATATATATATAAAATCCTAATAATATATTTGTATACAAATTAGTACATATGATCATTTGGTACCAAATATGGCTAAGAAAATGGCATTTTCTGTCAGTTTGGGTTTTTCAGGAAGCAAATGAGACCGAGTGTAAAACAGAGGTTTACTGAGGGTCCCACTGTGTAAAAAACAAAAAAATTTTTTTAAGTTAGCAGGATTGGTTGGGCCCCTGGGTGGCTCAGTTGGTTAAGTGTCTGACTTCAGCTCAGGTCATGATCTCGAGGTTCGTGGGTTCGAGTCCCACATCAGGCTCTGTGCCGACAGCTCAGAGCTGGGAGCCTGCTTTGGTTTCTCTCTCCCTCTGCCCCTCCCCTGCTCACAGTCTGTCTCTCCCTCTCTCTCAAAAATAAGTAAACTTTAAAAAGTAATAATAAATGAAGTTAGCAGGATTGGGCAAGGAAAGCTTCAGCAAAGTCGTAGCCCACCCCAGCAGGAAGCTCCAGAGGGAACCAGCCTGTTGGAGAAGTCCTGCAGGAAGCAGAGCTTGGCAGGCACGGTGTCCCTGCAGCTGTCAGCTCAGTCATTGGCCCGGGAGAGCACAGCCTTGGCTGGGAAGCGTCTGCAGATGGCGAAGGTGTTCCAGGCCATCAGCCAACAACATCCTGGCACTAGAAGTTTTGAGTAACACACAGACAGGAGGTTTCTTTCTCTTAAGCCACATATTTCACATGGGGGTAATCATTAGTTACCAAGTATAATTGAGGATATTTTGGTTTTTTTCTGTATGAATGAAGTAGGAGGAGCTGCCGAAAGACCTATCATTGAATACTATAATCCAACATCTTGTGTGTGTGTGTGTTTTGTCCTAACAAAATAGTGTTGAAATAGCCCTGCAGCAAAATGAAATCATGAACACATTTATTGATGACTGGAAGTGCCTGGCAGAAGAAGAAGGCACCTTTGGAGACAAAACTGATACCCACCTGAAAGAGTACCAGTCCTTTACCGACCTTCATAACCTAACAGAGAATATGGTCACTTCCATCTCATGGCATCCGACTATCTATGGTGAGATGACCGTGACTGTGGTTCTCTTTGGTGAGGGCAAGGAAAGTCTTTTGCTTTTATATGTAAAATTACACACTACCTAAGTATCTCAGTTTCAGTAAGACAACTTCCAATTGCTGAGTGCACCTGCCGGGATCTTTCTTGGCATCCTGCAGTCCCGTGTTCTCCCAGCACCTCACTGTGGCCTCTACAAGGACAGAACCAAGCTCACGCCAGGGAAGTGACTGTCTCAGGTCACCCAGCTGGTGAAATGCTGAATCTGGATTTGCCTCAGCCTCTTGGGACTCCCAAGGCTAGCTCCATTCCTCCTGATACTCTTCCTCTCTGATTACAGGGCAAGAGAGGAAACACACCTCCTTTGTTATTTTTTTTATGTTTACTTATTTTTGAGAGAGTGCAAACAGGGGAGGGACAGAGAGGGCGGGGCAGAGGATCCAAAGCCTGCTCTGCACTGACAGCAGCCAGTTGATGTGGGGCTTGAACTCATGAACCTTGAGATCATGACCTGAGCTACAAAGTAGGTTGCTGAACCAACTGAGCCACCCAGGCACCCCAAACACACCTCCTTTAAATCACTCAGCAGCCAAGGCGGGTAGCCTCATGTGCAAATGCAACTAAGCAGAGAAAAATGTCTTTTCCCTCTTTTTTCCTCTTCCCACATTGGCCTTTTTCTCACACACAAAAATTTTTTCTTACTAAATCTTTCAAGTTTACTGTTTATTTTACACTAACAGTACATCTCAATTTGGACTGACCACTTTCAAGTGCTAAATTAGCAACATGTGGCTACTGGCCACCGTATTACACAGTAGAGCTCAAAGAGACTCTTGGTCTCTTATTGAATATATTTGTTTCATCAAAGTGGAAATGAATAGTGACCATGTAGAGCAATAAAACCTACAAACACTTCTCCATGTACAGTTGCTGCAGGTTTTAACTTCTAATTGTGTCTCAATCAGGGCTAATAGCTGTGTCAGTGGCTGTAAGACTCTCCCTTGAAGACAGAGTCCACTTTTCTGGTAAATTATTGCTGCAGCCATCACTAATTCTTTTCTGGAGTTTCTCCGATCCCATACATCCTCAGGTAATTGAGGAGAGTTGCCCACATAGTCTAAAAATATCAAATACTATGTTCACGTTTATCTTTAGCAAGCAGTTTTAATTGCAAAGTACTTTATAGTTACTTAATATGGTAAGCCCTTATGAAGTTAGGCTTTCTTCGATTCAGAATTTGTCATCAATTTGAGCAAGACTAAAGTTTACAATTTATTGAACAAATCAGTATGTTATTTTCAAAAAAGATTTTAAGAGGAACGTTAAACCATTCTTAAAAAGCAAACTCTTTTATGGGCTTCCTTTAAACACTATTTGTTCAAATGCAAATAAATGTTAATTTCACATGAATTTCCTCAGTTCCGAGGGTCACCAGTAGGTGATGGTAATGAGTACAGACACCTGTGTGGGAAACACAGGGGGGCGGGGCGGGGGTGGGGACCATGGCCCCAGAAAGCGTACAGCCCATCTGTGGGCACAGCGACTCTTCAGCTCTCTTGTTGCCAGGTGTTGAACTTGTCAAAGGAATCCAGATCAGAAATTTTGAGTGAAATCTCCCAACTTTTAAATAGTTCAACTAAAACCAAACCAAACGCACAAATCAACCCAAAAAAGGCTGAGGCCTGGGTTTGCCCCACAGGGTTCTGTTTCCGTCATCTGGTCAAAAACAGTTTTATTTAGGGTGCTTTATAGTGTTAGATTAACTTTTTTTTAATGTACTTAAATATAATATTTTGTTTCTATAAAGTATTATATAACTAAGTCTTTCCCTAATAAAACCTAGCCTTCCTCCCTTCCTTCTTCCCTAATTCATCTGAATTCAGGCAGTTTTACTATAATAGATTGGGGTACTTTAATTATTATAGACCTAGAGGTCAAAATAGCAGATCCCTGGTTCTTTCTTGTCAGCCTACTTACCACAAAAATGATGCCATTCTCTCACTGGGGTTTTCTAACATTTTCTAGTGGAGTAGAATTACTCACCAGTCCACAATGTGGAAGTGTGGCTGAACTTTCAGGCAAAAAGGAGGAAAGAAGGACCTTTTCCTCTATTTTAAAGACCAGCTTTTTAAAAAACAAGCAAATGATTTATTAAAGAAATAATACAAATGATTTCTTTTGTTTTGTTCTATCAAAACTATAGGAGAATTTTTTTTTTAATTTATTTTGGAAGTAGAGTTTTCTCTAGAATCCACAGAGTGTCAAATAAACAAAGATGATTAGCTCCAATTCCAGTCTGAAACCTTTAGCTCAGGGGTGGCAAACCAATGGCCTCTGGGCCCCTTCTTTCTTTTTTTTTAACTTTTTTATTAAAAATTTTTTTTAACGTTTATTCATTTTTGAGAGACAGAGACAGAGCATGAGCAGGGAAAGGGTAGAGAGAGGAAGACACAGAATCCAAAGCAGGCTCCAGGCTCTGAGCTGTCAGCACGGAGCCTGACATGGGGCTCGAACTCACAAACTGCAAGATCATGACCTGAGCAGAAGTTGGACACTCAACTGACTGAGCCACCCAGGCACCCCAGGGCCCCATATTTCTGATGGTTTTGTTTAAAGAAGAACAGTAACCATGCAAGGATTTTGCTTGGTGGTAACATATTAACACAGGTGCCAAAGAGATTTAATATACCTATTCCTTACAGGGCCTCCTTCTTACCCTCCAGGCACTTGAGTTTGTTCACCTTCTGTGTTTGGTATTATTTTAAAATTTGAACTATTATCAGTGGCCAACACCTTTATTTTTTCTCATTCAACGAATTTTCTTTTTGAGTGCTCACTCTGTGCCAGGCCAGCTAGACAGCGGGGAACAAAACAGACAAATATCTTGTCCTCACAGAGCTTACCTTCATACTTCTCAGAAACACTAAGCTTAGTCTTTTTGTTTATAAAAAAATTAAAACATCTCCCAGCAATGACCCATGGAAGGTGGAGGAAGGGGAGACCTGGGCCCCTTGAGAATATAGCTCTCTCATACACGTAGCCAACATGCACAATACAATTTAGCAAAAGCAGTTTCCCGTCCAGAGGTAGGATTCTGGGAATAGACTCTATGTCCACATTTCTTATAGATAGCTATAAAATTCAACTTTTGATTGTCTCAATATTATTTTCTCACTATGATCTTAATAGGTTTTCTCACTCTCTCTTGAATTTGGGGGGTTTACTTTAGTTAATGCTGGAGAGCCCAGATGACATCTTCTGCTTCAAGTTCTGTCCGAGTGACCCTAATATCATTGCTGGAGGCTGCATAAATGGGCAGGTATTTATGGATTTTTTCCCCAGCTATTTGTTAATTTATTTTTTTATTTTTTTTTTTTTATGTTTTTTTTTTTTTATATGAAGTTTATTGACAAATTGGTTTCCATACAACACCCAGTGCTCATCCCAAAAGGTGCCCTCCTCAATACCCATCACCCACCCGCCCCTCCCTCCCACCCCCCATCAACCCTCAGTTTGTTCTCAGTTTTTAACAGTCTCTTATGCTTTGGCTCTCTCCCACTCTAACGTCCTTTTTTTTTTTTTTTTTTTTCCTTCCCCTCCCCCATGGGTTCCTGTTAAGTTTCTCAGGATCCACATAAGAGTGAAACCATATGGTATCTGTCTTTCTCTGTATGGCTTATTTCACTTAGCATCACACTCTCCAGTTCCATCCACGTTGCTACAAAAGGCCATATTTCATTTTTTCTCATTGCCACGTAGTATTCCATTGTGTATATAAACCACAATTTCTTTATCCATTCATCAGTTGATGGACATTTAGGCTCTTTCCATAATTTGGCTATTGTTGAGAGTGCTGCTATGAACATTGGGGTACAAGTGCCCCTATGCATCAGTACTCCTGTATCCCTTGGGTAGATTCCTAGCAGTGCTATTGCTGGGTCATAGGGTAGGTCTATTTTTAATTTTCTGAGGAACCTCCACACTGCTTTCCAGAGCGGCTGCACCAATTTGCATTCCCACCAACAGTGCAAGAGGGTTCCCGTTTCTCCACATCCTCTCCAGCATCTATAGTCTCCTGATTTGTTCATTTTGGCCACTCTGACTGGCGTGAGGTGATACCTGAGTGTGGTTTTGATTTGTATTTCCCTGATAAGGAGCGACGCTGAACATCTTTTCATGTGCCTGTTGGCCATCTGGATGTCTTCTTTAGAGAAGTGTCTATTCATGTTTTCTGCCCATTTCTTCACTGGGTTATTTGTTTTTCGGGTGTGGAGTTTGGTGAGCTCTTTATAGATTTTAGATACTAGCCCTTTGTCCGATATGTCATTTGCAAATATCTTTTCCCATTCCGTTGGTTGCCTTTTAGTTTTGTTGGTTGTTTCCTTTGCTGTGCAGAAGCTTTTTATCTTCATAAGGTCCCAGTAATTCACTTTTGCTTTTAATTCCCTTGCCTTTGGGGATGTGTCGAGTAAGAGATTGCTACGGCTGAGGTCAGAGAGGTCTTTTCCTGCTTTCTCCTCTAAGGTTCTGATGGTTTCCTGTCTCACATTTAGGTCCTTTATCCATTTTGAGTTTATTTTTGTAAATGGTGTGAGAAAGTGGTCTAGTTTCAACCTTCTGCATGTTGCTGTCCAGTTCTCCCAGCACCATTTGTTAAAGAGGCTGTCTTTTTTCCATTGGATGTTCTTTCCTGCTTTGTCAAAGATGAGTTGGCCATATGTTTGTGGGTCTAGTTCTGGGGTTTCTATTCTATTCCATTGGTCTGTGTGTCTGTTTTTGTGCCAATACCATGCTGTCTTGATGCTTACAGTTTTGTAGTAGAGGCTAAAGTCTGGGATTGTGATGCCTCCTGCTTTGGTCTTCTTCTTCAAAATTCCTTTGGCTATTCGGGGCCTTTTGTGGTTCCATATGAATTTTAGGATTGCTTGTTCTAGTTTCGAGAAGAATGCTGGTGCAATTTTGATTGGGATTGCATTGAATGTGTAGATAGCTTTGGGTAGTATTGACATTTTGACAATATTTATTTTTCCAATCCATGAGCAGGGAATGTCTTTCCATTTCTTTAAATCTTCTTCAATTGCCTTCATAAGCTTTCTATAGTTTTCAGCATACAGATCCTTTACATCTTTGGTTAGATTTATTCCTAGGTATTTTATGCTTCTTGGTGCAATTGTAAATGGGATCAGTTTCTTTATTTGTCTTTCTGTTGCTTCATTGTTAGTGTATAAGAATGCAACTGATTTCTGGACATTGATTTTGTATCCTGCAACTTTGCTGAATTCATGTATCAGTTCTAGCAGACTTTTGGTGGAGTCTATCGGATTTTCCATGTATAATATCATGTCATCTGCAAAAAGCGAAAGCTTGACTTCATCTTTGCCAATTTTGATGCCTTTGATTTCCTTTTGTTGTCTGATTGCTGATGCTAGAACTTCCAGCACTATGTTAAACAACAACGGTGAGAGTGGGCATCCCTGTCGTGTTCCTGATCTCAGGGAAAAAGCTCTCAGTTTTTCCCCGTTGAGGATGATGTTAGCTGTGGGCTTTTCATAAATGGCTTTTATGATCTTTAAGTATGTTCCTTCTATCCCGACTTTCTCAAGGGTTTTTATTAAGAAAGGGTGCTGGATTTTGTCAAAGGCCTTTTCTGCATCGATTGACAGGATCATATGGTTCTTCTCTTTTTTTTTGTTAATGTGATGTATCACGTTGATTGATTTGCGAATGTTGAACCAGCCCTGCATCCCAGGAATGAATCCCACTTGATCATGGTGAATAATTCTTTTTATATGCTGTTGAATTCGATTTGCTAGTATCTTATTGAGAATTTTTGCATCCATATTCATCAGGGATATTGGCCTGTAGTTCTCTTTTTTTACTGGGTCTCTGTCTGGTTTAGGAATCAAAGTAATACTGGCTTCATAGAATGAGTCTGGAAGTTTTCCTTCCCTTTCTATTTCTTGGAATAGCTTGAGAAGGATAGGTATTATCTCTGCTTTAAACGTCTGGTAGAACTCCCCTGGGAAGCCATCTGGTCCTGGACTCTTATTTGTTGGGAGATTTTTGATAACCGATTCAATTTCTTCGCTGGTTATGGGTCTGTTCAAGCTTTCTCTTTCCTCCTGATTGAGTTTTGGAAGAGTGTGGGTGTTTAGGAATTTGTCCATTTCTTCCAGGTTGTCCAATTTGTTGGCATATAATTTTTCATAGTATTCCCTGATAATTGTTTGTATCTCTGAGGGATTGGTTGTAATAATTCCATTTTCATTCATGATTTTATCTATTTGGGTCATCTCCCTTTTCTTTTTGAGAAGCCTGGCTAGAGGTTTGTCAATTTTGTTTATTTTTTCAAAAAACCAACTCTTGGTTTCGTTGATCTGCTCTACAGTTTTTTTAGATTCTATATTGTTTATTTCTGCTCTGATCTTTATTATTTCTCTTCTTCTGCTGGGTTTAGGCTGCCTTTGCTGTTCTGCTTCTATTTCCTTTAGGTGTGCTGTTAGATTTTGTATTTGGGATTTTTCTTGTTTCTTGAGATAGGCCTGGATTGCAATGTATTTTCCTCTCAGGACTGCCTTCGCTGCGTCCCAAAGCGTTTGGATTGTTGTATTTTCATTTTCGTTTGTTTCCATATATTTTTTGATTTCTTCTCTAATTGCCTGGTTGACCCACTCATTCGTTAGTAGGGTGTTCTTTAACCTCCATGCTTTTGGAGGTTTTCCAGACTTTTTCCTGTGGTTGATTTCAAGCTTCATAGCATTGTGGTCTGAAAGTATGCATGGTATAATTTCAATTCTTGTAAACTTATGAAGGGCTGTTTTGTGACCCAGTATATGATCTATCTTGGAGAATGTTCCATGTGCACTCGAGAAGAAAGTATATTCTGTTGCTTTGGGATGCAGAGTTCTAAATATATCTGTCAAGTCCATCTGATCCAGTGTCTCATTCAGGGCCCTTGTTTCTTTATTGACTGTGTGTCTAGATGATCTATCCATTTCTGTAAGTGGGGTGTTAAAGTCCCCTGCAATTACCACATTCTTATCAATAAGGTTGCTTCTGTTTATGAGTAATTGTTTTATATATTTGGGGGCTCCGGTATTCGGCGCATAGACATTTATAATTGTTAGCTCTTCCTGATGGATAGACCCTGTAACTATTATATAATGTCCTTCTTCATCTCTTGTTACAGCCTTTAATTTAAAGTCTAGTTTGTCTGATATAAGTATGGCTACTCCAGCTTTCTTCTGGCTTCCAGTAGCATGATAAATAGTTCTCCATCCCCTCACTCTGAATCTAAAGGTGTCCTCAGGTCTAAAATGAGTCTCTTGTAGACAGCAAATAGATGGGTCTTGTTTTTTTATCCATTCTGATACCCTATGTCTTTTGGTTGGCGCATTTAATCCGTTTACATTCAGTGTTATTATAGAAAGATACGGGTTTAGAGTCATTGTGATGTCTGTATGTTTTATGCTTGTAGTGATGTCTCTGGTACTTTGTCTCACAGGGTCCCCCTTAGGATCTCTTGTAGGGCTGGTTTAGTGGTGACAAATTCCTTCAGTTTTTGTTTGTTTGGGAAGACCTTTATCTCTCCTTCTATTCTAAATGACAGACTTGCTGGATAAAGGATTCTCGGCTGCATATTTTTGCTATCTAGCACCCTGAAAATCTCGTGCCAATTCTTTCTGGCCTGCCAAGTTTCAAAAGAGAGATCAGTCACGAGTCTTATAGGTCTCCCTTTATATGTGAGGGCACGTTTACCCCTTGCTGCTTTCAGAATTTTCTCTTTATCCTTGTATTTTGCCAGTTTCACTATGATATGTCGTGCAGAAGATCGATTCAAGTTACGTCTGAAGGGAGTTCTCTGTGCCTCTTGGATTTCAATGCCTTTTTCCTTCCCCAGTTCAGGGAAGTTCTCAGCTATTATTTCTTCAAGTACCCCTTCAGCACCTTTCCCTCTCTCTTCCTCCTCTGGGATACCAATTATGCGTATATTATTTCTTTTTAGTGTATCACTTAGTTCTCTAATTTTCCCCTCATACTCCTGGATTTTTTTATCTCTCTTTTTCTCAGCTTCCTCTTTTTCCATAACTTTATCTTCTAGTTCACCTATTCTCTCCTCTGCCTCTTCCATCCGAGCCGTGGTGGTTTGCATTTTGTTTTCCATTTCCTTTAAAGCGTTTTTCAGCTCCTCATGACTGTTCCTTAGTCCCCTGATGTCTGTAGCAAGAGATTCTCTGCTGTCCTGTATGCTGTTTTCCAGCCCAGCGATTAATTTTATGACTATTATTCTAAATTCACTTTCTGTTATATTATTTAAATCCTTTTTGATCAGCTCATTAGCTGTTGTTATTTCCTGGAGATTCTTCTGAGGGGAATTCTTCCGCTTGGTCATTTTGGATAGTCCCTGGTGTGGTGAGGGCCTGCAGGGCACTTCCCCTGTGCTGTGGTGTATAACTGGAGTTGGTGGGCGGGGCCGCAGTCCGACCTGATGTCTGCCCCCAGCCCACCGCTGGGGCCACAGTCAGACTGGTGTGTGCCTTCTCTTCCCCTCTCCTAGGGGCGGGATTCACTGTGGGGTGGCGTGGCCCGTCTGGGCTACTTGCACACTGCCAGGCTTGTGATGCTGGGGATCTGGCGTATTAGCTGGGGTGGGAAGGCAAGGTGCACGGCGGGAGGGGGGGCAGGCTTAGCTCGCTTCTCCTTAGGTGATCCACTTCAGGAGGGGCCCTGTGGCAGCCGGAGGGAGTCAAATCGCTGCCGGAGGTTTGGCTCCGCAGAAGCACAGAGTTGGGTGTTCGCGCGGAGCGAGCAATTTCCCTGGCCGGAGCCGGTTCCCTTTGGGATTTTGGCTGGGGGATGGGCGGGGGAGATGGCGCTGGCTAGCGCCTTTGTTCCCCGCCAAACTGAGCTCTGTCGTCCGGGGGCTCCGCAGCTCACCCTCCCTTTGTCCTCCAGCCTTCCCGCTTTCCGAGCAGAGCTGTTAACTTATGACCTCCCAGACGCTAAGTCGCGCTTGCTAAGTCGCGCTTGCTGTCTGAACACAGTCCGTCAGGCCCCTCCGCTTTTGCAAGCCGGACTCGGGGGCTCTGCTTGGCCGGCGAGCTGCCCCTCCACCCCGGCTCCCTCCCGCCAGTCCGTGGAGCGCGCACCGCCTCGCCGCCCTTCCTACCCTCTTCCGTGGGCCTCTCGTCTGCACTTGGGTCCGGTGACTCTGTTCTGCTAATCCTCTGGCGGTTTTCTGGGTTATTTAGGCAGGTGTAGGTGGAATCTAAGTGATCAGCAGGACGCGCGGTGAGCCCAGCGTCCTCCTACGCCGCCATCTTCCCAGAATCCTCCGCTATTTGTTAATTTAGATAATATTGGTAGGTTTTTTTTTTTTTTAAAACATAAGGAGCCAATTTAGCAGAAGGAAAGCATGCCAATATTGTGCCAAGAACTGGGGTATACAGATGTGTTAGACATGGTATCAGGGCTCTCAGTGTCCCGGATAATCTACTTATAACTGTAACAAAATCGGGTCAAATCTGTTTGTATTGTTGGAATAGAACTGAACGTTGTACAAGATTCCACAGAAGACCAAAAAACACAAGCTAATATTAATACCTCTTGGTTATGAGTCCTCTTCTAACATTTCCCTGGTGATAGCAGTCAGGCACTGGTCCAGAATTTGAACAGAAATTCACTGGAAAAACATATATTTATTACTGAACTGACATATGTATAATTTGATACCATATTTGCTTTTTTCTTCTTTTCCTTTCTTTAAAAAATATTTTAATTTATTGTTTGAGAGAGAGGAGCGGGGAGAGGAGCAGAGAGAGAGGGGGACTGAGGATCTGGAGCGGGCTCCGTGCTGGCAGCAGAGAGCCTGACGCAGGGCTCAAACTCACGAACCATAGGATCGTGACCTGAGCTGAAGTCCTACACTTAACTGACTGAGCCACCTAGGAGCCTCTCTTCTTTTCCTTTCAAGTTATCTAAGTTATACGAAATTTAGATCCTGTCTTCCAATTGCCTGTTTCTCTAATAAAGCAAAACAATAATCTTAAAGTTGTTTTATGATCATAATTTAAATTCACTGTGACCCAGTGAGTGTGACCATTAAGGGCATATGGTCTTCTGTTGTGTGGCTAGGAAAACTTCCTTGTGATTGAAAATTTAAATGTCTACAACATCCATGACCATTTATCCAAAACCAAAACAACCGGAAAATAAAATTTCCCCCTCAGTTTTGTTCAACAATAATTGGTGGTCGGAATGATGACCCATAGCCCTGTCAATCCTGAAATGCTTTCAGTTGCTCATTATGAAGGTGATACGACTTTGTTTAAGAATATTTTAGAAAAGGGGCGCCTGGCTGGCTCAGTCAGAAGAGTACTGGACTCCTGATCTCAGGATTCTGAGTTTGAGTCCTAGGTTGGGTGTAGAGATTATAGAGATTAAAGAAATAAATAAAAACTTTTTAAAAAGAGAGTATTTTAGAAAAGCAAATGATGAAAATAAAATAACCCGCAATTCTGTAATCCTGACATTTTAACATTTTAGTGTGTTGAAATGACTTTTAATCATGGAAAATTATTCTAATTTAGTGTTTAGAATAAATTCCAGTTTATTCTCATTTTTCCAAAAATGATGAACCGTGTATACGCAAATTTGGAGTTGGCTAGAATATTCAATTAAGTAGAAATCATCATTTTCCAGCCTTTTTGGACAATCAGGTATCTGTGCTTCTGAAGAACAGGTAAAGCATCTCTCCCCACAATTACAGCACTTTCCCAAAGACAGAGGAAGAAGTCTTCCCAAAGCAGAGGAAATTACATACCGTTCATCTTGGAGTTAAAAAAAAAAACTACTAGCCTTTATTAACACAAGCAGAAGCACCAAAATCAAAGTGCTAAAAATACTTTTTAGAGGAGAAAACATTCTTTTCCCTATTAAAAGTTGCTGACTTACTAAGGATAGAGGCTAAATTTGATTATCCTTCAGGGTCATTGATTTATCGGATTGTATGCCAATACCAATAGGTCTTAAAAAAATCTTTAAAACCCAATTAGCTATTTCCTGGAAATATGTTGTAATAACATTTACTTCTGTTTTAGATTGTCCTGTGGGATATTACTGCACATGCAGATCGCATAGAAAACATCAAGACAGGAGGTAGCAGAAGCAAAAAAGCCACGCTCAAGGTTAGCTTTTTAGAACTTTTCCCTCACAAGTTTTTCCGATTCAGGAGTTCATCAAAAAGCACATAACAGAACTGCCAAGCTAAACGAAGTCTCAACAGAGCGGGAGGAAAAAGTATTATTTCCCACGCCTTCACATCTGTTTGTGGACATGTTCTGAATCACCTTTAGGTAGGCCCTTGTTTAAGAAGTCAGTAAAACAAGTCTCTTGGTCTATCTGAGGATGGTAGGTTATTTTTGTTGTCAAATAAAATAAAGGGACCAGGTGACTTGCCTACAATGATGTCATGGAGAGAGCACGGGACAGGAGGGCCATGCATCTAGGCTCCGGATGATAGTCCTGTGAGTTCGGACAGGCCCTCTCACCCCAGCAAGCATCGATTTTCTCATGTGTGAAACGAAGGGGTTACAGTCTTTCTGATAATAATATCCTGTGATTTTGCGAAGCTGTGGATGCTGCCAAGAGGGTTGAGGAAAGATTCCTCGGCTCCCGACACAGTACGGACCCACCATATTGCACAGCTCTACCCCAGCTCTTCAGCCTGAGCAGCAACAGGCCTCTCACCAAGACACGGCGGGACGTGGCCTTCTGTGTGTGCACGAAACACTCCTTCGGAAATGGGGTCTCACTGATTCTGTAGGGGGTGGGTCAATAATTCTTGTGAAGTTTGAAAGCTTAGATTAAGCTGAAGGGAAAGTACATAATCTTATTACCTTAATATAGGATATGCAGAAACACTAATTTATGTTTTTCTCTGAACTAGTATTTCTCCAAGTTAACTAGTTGTAGATGGAATAACTAGTAAAGTATGAATTCACTCATCAGCTCTGTGAAAGTAGCAGGTAACGTTCTCTTGACGTTTTTCCAGCCCATGTTTCTCCTTGAACCAGACAGTAATAAAGAAGCGATGTATATCAGACACTGCGCAGTCTCCTCGATAGAAAATGGTCATAAGAAAGTAATTACAGATATACACTGGCTGTCTGACACATTTGAGGTGAGTCTTGATGGTTTCATAGTTCTCTCCTGCTGGATTGTACATTCTCGGAAGATCTTCATTCAAAGATTTTATTCAAGTCAACAATTCATTTACATTTAAATCATGAAATAACCGGGAAGCAGGCGTCAAATGGTTGTGTCAGTGTTGCCTGGCCAATACCTGACTTGGAGATCAGAATAAGGCCAAAGTTTCAACTTCAATGGTTTATAAACCACTGAATGATGTAGATGGGGTCAACATTGATATACAATAGTGGAGAAGATAAGAGTTTGATATGTACAAATAGAGTGCAAATATTTTATACCCTTAGCCTTTGTGGGTTTAAAAGTCATGATTTCAGGGGCCTCTGGGTGGCTCAGTCAGTTGGGCATCCGAGTTCGGCTCAGGTCATGATCTCACCGTTTGTGAGTTCGAGCCCCTTGTCGGGCTCTTGTGCTGACAGCTTGGAGCCTGGAGCCTGCTTCGGATTCTGTCTCTGGCTCTCTGCGCCTCCCCTGCTCAAG
Organism: Lynx canadensis; assembly: GCF_007474595.2. Taxonomy (NCBI): domain Eukaryota; kingdom Metazoa; phylum Chordata; class Mammalia; order Carnivora; family Felidae; genus Lynx; species Lynx canadensis. Next base: position 71,315,106 of record NC_044310.1, read on the forward strand.
CTCTGTCTGTCTGTCTGTCTCTCTCAAATATAAATAAACATTAAAAAAATTTTTTTTAATAAAAAAATAAGTGACGATTTCAGCTAGTTGGAGCAGGCGACTCTGAAGCGCTGTGACATATAATAATGTGCTATTTTGCCAAGGCACCTTTGAACTGGTGGGTGAGAACTGGTCATGCAGTGAGTGAGTCCAGCTGAGTGCCCAGCATCCGCAGTGCAGTTTGGTTTCGTAGTTCTGTACCTGACTCACCAAGTCTGGTGTCAGTGAATTTGGAAACTGGTAAGCTCCCCAGATGTCTCCCTCGGAGACCCTGAGGGTCTCCCATGTACTTTCAGAATATCAAAGCATATGATGAGAAAGTAAAGTTATAAAAGGCAATTCGCCTTTCAATGTATTCAAATGGATTATGCAAACAAACAATACTTTTAAGACTCATAATGGACCAAAACAAACAGCCCAGATAGTTTCTATTACCTATAGAAGTTTAACATATGGTAATGGAAGGAACTCTCGGCCCCAACTTCATTTCAGCTCACACCATATACACAAATTAATTCAGATGATTATAAAGTTAAATAAAAATAGCAAATCACAGGAAAAATGTAATACATCAAAATAGAATATCATAGAATAGCATATTTCTAGATCGAGGACAGTTTTCTAAGCTAATTAATGTTGAAAGAAATTCAAAACATACACGTGTAAATTTCTAAATTAAAAAATAAAAAGCAAACAACAAAATGGAAAATATTGGTCTCAAATATGGTAAATACAAAATTTCCAGTAAATAAAATATATACTGTATACTATACAATATAACTATATACAATATACTGTATACTAACTGTATACAATTAGTAGATAAACACAAAAATCATTCAGGCTTTTTAATATCAAAGAAATTAATTATAAGGCAACAATAATATACTATTCTGGACCTATTTATTTTTTCAATAAAAATTTAATAAGTAATAAATAATAAATAATAAATTTAATAAATAATAATACCCTGTGTTAAAAAGGATGCAATGGTGAGGGGCGCCTGGATGGCTCAGTCGGTTAAGCGTCCGACTTCAGCTCAGGTCATGATCTCACGGTTCATGAGTTTGAGCCCCGCATCGGGCTCTGTGCTGACAGCTCAGAGCCTGGAGCCTGTTTCCGATTCTGTGTCTCCCTCTCTCTCTCTGACCCTCCCCCGTTCATGCTCTGTCTCTCTCTGTCTCAAAAATAAATAAACGTTGAAAAAAAAAATAAAAAAATTAAAAAAAAATTTAAAAGGATACAATGGTGAAACCAGTAAACTCTAACATTGCTGGTTCCAACATAAAACTTTTGGAATACAATTAGTCAATGTGGTTCTTAAATCATCCAAATTTTCAACGTTTTGAACAGTAATTCAAATTGTGGGAATTCATATTCATAAGAAATAATCCAACTCAGGGGCGCCTGAGGGTGGCTCAGTCAGTTAAGTGTCCAACTTCGGCTCAGGTCATGATCTCATGGTTCGTGGGTTCCAGCCCCGCATCAGGCTCTGTGCTGACAGCTCCAAGCCTGGAGCCTTCTTCACATTCTGTGTCTCCCTCTCTCTTTGCCTCTCCCCCACTCATGCTCTGTCCCTCTCTCTCTCTCTCTCTCAAAAATAAACATTAAAAATATTTTTTTAAAAAAGAAATAATCCAACTCGTGCCTCAAGATACAAAATTATATGCACATCTTAACAAACTGTGTCAAAATGTATTCATGAAAAGAGACGGGAAAAGAATATAGTTAGAATCATATTTGATTTTAAAACCTACTTTCCAAATGTCTATAATATTATACTATGTTGTTGCTGTTTTTAAAATCATTAAAACATAAAAGCCCAGGCAAGCACGCTTCTGGGCTCTCGCTCTGTACTTCATACCGCAGCGAAAGTTCAGCAGAGGGAGAGGCGCACAGACTCTGGGTTGCTTATCAGATCTGAGTAGAAGTTGGCAGCAGTTGGGAACCTGAGAGGGTTCAGACCGTGGTGGCCTCAGCCAGCTTTCCAGGGTCTTAATTCCTGTGCCGTCTACCGGCCGCAGCAATACAGCACCTGTCTCCCTCCTCCCACCCCTACTCTCACTGCTTATTTGCTGTTAGAGCCCCTGCCTTTGTTTACTTTTTGCTCATCAGGAAAGTAGGGAACTGGGGAAAGTCATGTTTCCCTATGGATTCAAGAGCAGCACTTTCATAGATTGCCACACAACCTTTCACCTCGTTTCAAAGCTAGCTGCTTGGAATTTGGGACCTTCTAGGACCCTGAGGAGCCATTAACTGTGCTAGGTGGCTGTGGGTATCTAATGTAACACTAAGTTTCTTCTCCACTGACCTTATCTGCTTAACAATCTCATAAAACCTCCTGTTTCATTCCACCATTAATAGTAAAAAACAAAAGAGCCTACGATTCTAATTATAATGGATCATCAAATTATGATACACCATCTATATGTTATAAGACTATTAAAATGATTTATGAGTACATAGGAAAATGTTCAAATGATATCAACTGAAAAATCTAAGGACAGAAATTTTTACGCATGCTAATTAAAACTACGTAAAAATGTTTCTGTGAAAAAAGACTGGAAAAAATGTATGGCAGAATTATATTTTATTTTAAAATCTATTCTCCATATTTCTGTGGCAGTGTTATATTGCTTTAATAAAAATTAAAACCTGAAATTATTTAAAGAGTAAAAAGCTATGAGAAAAGTCATTACTGTTCTAGGTACACGGAATTTACTTCTTATGTTTTTAAAAAACAGATTAACAGAATGGGTTCTGTCTTTGAGAATCGAAGTGGAATATGCTGTCAACTTGTCACATGTTCGGCTGATTGGTAGGTCTTTGTCAGTGTTCATGGGTCAATTCAACATGGGGGGGTGGGGGTGGGGAAGAAGGTTTCCCCACAGTTCTAGCAAGCAATGCTCTGGACACCAGCTGGGTGTCTTACAACTCAATTCACTTCTGACACTATCTGCCCGGATTCACAGGTTAAGGTTCAGTCCTACCTGACTGCTCTCTCCACCCCCCACCCTCGCCACCCCCTTTCCCCTGCCACCTCAGATGCCAGTCACAAGCCCAGGTTGTTACCTGTACTTCTGACTGACTTGCTGTAGATTGGAAGTTCCCAAGATTCCCTCTTCAGGTTGGATTAATATGCTAGAGCAGGTCACAGAACTCAGAGAAACAATTTACTTACTAGATTACTGGCTTATTATAAAAGGATGTAATTCAGGAACAGTCAGATGGAAGAGATGCTTAGGGCAAGGTATGGGGAAAAAGTAGGAGCTGCCATGCCCTCTCTGGTGCTCACTGTCCCCAGTCTCCATGTGTTCACCAACAGGAAACTCTGAAGCCTGTCCTCTTGGGGTTTTACGGAGGCATCATTACACAGATACCATTGATAGAATAATTGGCCATTGGTGACTGAACTCCCGCACCTCTCTCCGCCCCGGAAGTCAGGGGGTGAACTGAAAATTCCAACTCTCTAATTGCAAGGTTGCCTCCACTGGCAACCAGCCTCCATCCTTAGGTGTTTTCCAAAGGTCACCTCATTAACATAACAAAAGGCACCTTTACTACCCTCAAACATCTAGGAAATTCCAAGGGTTTTAGAAGCTCTCTGCTAGAATCCTGGAGGAAGATCAAATTTATGTATCTTACAATTCACAGTATCACAGTCTTATTTTAAACATTACCTAAAATGTTTTCATACTATATATCCTTTTTTTCCCTAGATGCTTCTAAAATCATTATCTTCTTCTGTTCCTTAAATAATCTTTATTGTAGCAATTAAACCTGATATAATAACAGGACAGAAGAGATTATTGCTGGTTGAAAAAATATTTTTATAGATACAAATATGTTGTAAAAAGAATTAACGAGGCTTCATGGTTGTTAATGTTGTATAACATTATCCATAGTTATGCTGCTTCTTTATATTCTCATATTTGTAAATTTACATTCAATTTTATCTCACAAAGATTACAACAGTTAATTGGGAAAGCTTCTTTTTGAAAGTGGAAAAGTTTTACGTTAAAAAAAATTTTTTTTAATCTTTATTTATTTATTTATTTTTTAAATGTTTATTTATTTTTGAGACAGAGAGAGACAGAGTGCAAGTGGGGGAGGGGCAGAGAGAGAGGGAGACACAGAATCTGAAACAGGCTCCAGGCTCTGAGCGGTCAGCACAGAGCCCGACGCGGGGCTCGAACCCACGGACTGGTGAGATCATGACCTGAGCCGAAGTCGGACGCTCAACCGACTGAGCCACCCAGGCGCCCCAATCTTTATTTATTTTTGAGAGAGAGAGAGAGACAGAGTGCAAGCAGGGGAGGAACAGAGAGAGAGGGAGACACAAAACCCCAAGTAGGCTCCAAGCTCTGAGCTGTCAGCACAGAGCTTGATGTGGGGCTCAAACCCATGAACCATGAGATCATGACCTGAGCTGATATTGGACGCTCAGCCAACTGAGCCACCCAGGCACCCCAGAAGTTTTACATTTTTATTGCATATTTATAAAAGTTTTTTTTTAATAAACAATTTGATAACTATGTCAGAGAATGTTCATTTAAATAAAATCACATCTCCCAATTTCTGAAACTAAAAATTCACAATGAAATAGGAAATATGAAGAGTGATATTATTTATCTAGCATCCAAATACTGGCAAAACTTGTCCATTCCAAAAAGCTTTAACCCCAATAGAATAAATGACACTTTAAGGCATAGAAGTTGACAGCTATGCAGTGGAAGATGAAGGTATATGTAACATTAACAGCAGCCATGGGCAAAGGGTCAGGGAGACATGATTAATCCTGTGGACACATATTGGGTAAGGTTCTGTGACTGCAGGCAAAAGAAATTGACTATGGCTAACTTAAGGGGATAAAATCAATTTATTGGAAGTTTATGTCAATACTAATAAGTTAACTATTTTTATATTTACAACTACCCTGAAAAATACTTATGGATAGAGAAAATGAGACTTTGAAGGCAAACACATTATCTACCAGTAACTCACTATACATATAGTGAGGTGTACATACACCAATATCCTATACTATATATAGGTAGTCAGTAATGATACTGCGGAATCAAAAAAAGAGCAGACTCAGGCCTCAGAAAAAACCCCATGGATTTGGGTAGCTGGAATGAATGCCTAGCTCCTTCCATCTGATTGTTCTAACTTGGCTTCTTTTCCATCAAATTCACCCCTTGGGCCAGGGAGGTAATGGTAGGGCACCTTGAATGACAACTCCAACCTGACCGCATGCAATGGGGAAGGGCAGTTCCCCAAAGGACCATTAGAATGTTCCTGCTAAAAAGTAAAAGGGCATGGGGGTGGGGGGATTATTGCCCAAAAGGGCCACCAGTAGGATCATATGGAATATTTACACAACAATTAAAATTGTTATGATTTCATGGAGAAGTGTTTATGGTATGATATTGATTATAAACAACAAAATGCAAAGCTATACTGTTGTTCGGTAGCCTTGGAAAACATCTAGAAGCACTGAACAGACTTAAAATATTACACGTTTTATATTTAAGACACAGGTCCTTGATTGTTGGTTATAATGATGGCCCTTGAATTTGGAAATATTCTAGAAGAGTCTAGGAATAATTCCTTCAAAAGTTGTTTTTAAAAAGTTTATGCATTTAGAAAAGCTAACTTTTAGTTATTTGGAAAACTTACCAGTTCTAATCTTTATACTTCAGCCATGCCAAGGTCTTATAATATAGAATAAGAGAAAATAAGGTCCCAGGATGCCTGAGTGGCTCAGTCAGTTAAGCATCTGACTCTTGATTTCAGCTCAGGTCATGATCTTAGGATTCATGAGACCAAGTCCCAAGTTGGGTTCTGTGTTGACAGTACACAGCCTGCTTGGAACTCTGTCTCTCTCCTTCTCTCTGTCCCTTCCCTACTCACACTCACTCTCGCTCTCTCAAAATAAATAAATAAACTTTAAAAAAATAAAATAAGGTTCCATTAATAAAAAATATGGCTAAACAATGGGATATTACACAGCCACTAGAAAAGAATGAAATCTTGCCATTTGCAACAACATGGATGGATCTAGAAGGTATAATGTTAAGTGAAATAAGTCAGTCAGAGAAAGCCACTTATCATATGATTTCACTCGTGTGGAATTTAAGAAACAAAACAAAGAAAAAAAGAGACAAACAAATAAACAGACCAAAAAACCACTCTTAACTATAGAGAAAAACTGATGGTTACCAGAGCGGAGGAGGGAGAGGGGATGGATGAACTAGGTGAAGGGGATTAAGAACACACTGATCCTAGTGAGCCTTGAGTAATGTATAGAATTGTTGAATCACTACTTTGTACACATGAACCTAATATAACGCTGTATATTAATTATGTTGGAATTTAAAAAATAAATTAATAAAAGAAAAAGAATATGTGACTGATTCATGCAGAAAGTCCAACTGAAGTTACATGTATTTAGCAAAATCATTTCATGGATAATGCAAATTAATGCTATAAATGAGATTTAAGAAGATCTTTGTAATTTGGAAAAACAGTTTTAAAACAACTATAGTTATAGTTTAAAGCAGATTTTTTTGTGTCATTTGTGGTGTTCTCCAAGGATTTATATTTTGACAACATAAAAATGATTAATACTTTCATGAATTTTAACTGTTCATTATTAAGATGAATAAATGATTAATATTAAGTCACATAAATGAATATGTTTTGTTAGTCTTACTTGAATTACTATCTGTTTATCTAAATACTTTAACTTACACATCTAAATTCTTTAATAATGTCTTAAATTTATTAATCAGTTTCTTCATAACCTCAGTGATAGAAATTAGGGAGCTAATACAGCATATTCTTTGCCATCCTCAACACATGTTTTCACATAATTAACACAAAGGCACTTTTATACTAAAATAGTGTACAAGTATCATTATAAATGTGTTACCAAGTTCATTACACTAAAAATAATACTTTATATATAATGTGTGGAACATTATAAAGAATTTTCGCATACATTATCTCATTTGATTTTTATAGTCAATCTGTAAGGAAGGAGAAAAAAGATGAGAAATAACCTTTATTGGATGCTTACTATGCACAAAGCACATTAAATCCAACATTGCCTGTGTAAATATACATATATTTATATGATATATTAATTTACATTATATATTATATGTTTATAATATATATTTATATATCATATCTCTTGTACATGACACCAAAAACATAAGCAATAAAAGAAAAAAGATAAATGGAAATTCACCAAAATTTTTGTGCTTCAAAAGGCACTATCGAAAAGTTAAAAAAGACAGCCCACAGAATGGAAGAACATATTTGCAAATCATATATCTGATTAGAAATTTCTATCCAGAATATGAAAAATTCTTACAACTCAACAACACAAAGTCAAAAAACCCAATGTAAAAGTGAGCAGATTACCAATAGACATTTCTCCTCCCAAAATAGCAAATGGCCAATAAACACATGAAAAGGTGTTCAACATTACCTATGAAGGAAATGCAAATTAAAACCACAATGAGCCAGTTTGATCAAAAAGAAAAAGGAAATGACCCAAATAAATAAAATCAAGAATGAAAGAGGAGAGACCACAACCAACAAAGCAGAAATAAAAACAATAATAAGAGAATATTATGAGCAATTATATGCCAATAAAATGGGCAATCTGGAAGAAATGGACAAATTCCTAGAAACATATACACTACCAAAATTGAAACAGGAAGAAATAGAAAATTTGAACAGACCCATAACCTATAAGGAAATTGAATTAGTAATCAAAAATCTCCCAAAAAACAAGAGTCCAGGGCCAGATGGCTTTCCAGACGAATTCTACCAAACATTTAAGGAAGAGTTAACACCTATTCTTTTGAAGCTGTTCCAAAAAATAGAAATGGAAGGAAAACTTCCAAACTCATTCTATGAAGCCAGTATTACCTTGATACCAAAATCAGACAGAGACCCCACTAAAAAGTAGAACTATAGACCAATATCCCTGATGAACATGGGTGCAAAACTCCTCAACAAGATATTAGCCAACCGGATCCAACAATACATTAAAAAAACTATTCACCACGACCAAGTGGGATTTATACCTGGGATGCAGGGCTGGTTCAATATCTGCAAAACAATTAACGTGATGCATCACATCAATAAAAGAAAGGACAAGAACCATATGATCCTTTCAATAGATGCAGAGAAAGCATTTGACAAAATACAGCATCCTTTCTTGATAAAAACCCTCAAGAAAGTAGGGATAGAAGGATCATACCTCGAGATCATAAAAGCCATATATGAATGACCCAATGCTAATATCATCCTCAATGGGGAAAAACTGAGAGATTTCCCCTAAGGTCAGGAACAAGACAGGGATGTCCACTCTCGCCACCGTTATTCAACATAGTATTGGAAGTCTTCGCCTCTGCACTCAGACAACACAAAGAAATAAAAGGCAAGAGGAGGTCAAACTTTCACTCCAAATTGGCCAGGAGGAGGTCAAACTTTCACTCTTCGCAGATGACATGATACTCTATATGGAAAACCCTAAAGATTCCACAAAAACACTGCTAGAACTGAATCATGAATTCAGCAAAGTTGCAGGATATAAAATCGATGTGCAGAAATTGGTTGCATTCCTATACACCAACAATGAAGCGACAGAAAGAGAAATCAAGGAATCGATCCCATTTATAGTTGCACAAAAAACCATAAAATACCTAGGAATAAATCCAACCAAAGAGGTAAAAAACCTATACACTGAAAACTATAGAAAGCTTATGAAAGAAATTGAAGAAGACACAAAAAAATGGAAAAAGATTCCATGCTGCTGGATAGGAAGAACAAATATTGTTAAAATGTCAATACTACCCGAGGCACTCTACACATTCAATGCAATCCCTATCAAAATAACACCAGCATTCTTCACAGAGCTAAAACAAATAATCCTAAAATTTGTATGGAACCAGAAAAGACCCCGAATAGCCAAAGCAATCTTGAAAAAGAAAACCAAAGCAGGAGGCATCACAATCCCAGACTTCAAGCTATACTACAAAGCTGTAATCATCAAGACAGCATGGTACTGGCACAAGAACAGACACTCAGATCAATGGAACAGAATAGAGAACCCAGAAATGGACCCACGAATGTATGGCCAACTAATCTTTGACAAAGCAGGAAAGAATATCCAATGGAATAAAGACAGTCTCTTCAGCAAGTGGTGCTGGACAGCGACATGCAAAAGAATGAACCTGGACCACTTTCTTACACCATGCACAAAAATAAACTCAAAATGGATGAAAGACCTAAATGTAAGACAGGAAGCCATCAAAATCCTCAAGGAGAAAGCAGGCAAAAACCTCTTTTATCTTGGCCGCAGCAACTTCTTATTCAACACGTCTCCAGAGGCCAGGGAAACAAAAGCAAAAATGAAATACTGGGACCTCATCAAAATAAAAAGCTTCTGCACAGCGAAGGAAACAATCAGCAAAACTAAAAGGCAACGGACAGAAGGGGAGAAGATATTCGTAAACGACATATCAGATAAAGGGTTAGTATCTAAAATCTATAAGAACTTATCAAACTCAACACCCAAAAAACAAATAATCCAGTGAAGAAATGGGCAAAAGACATGAATAGACACTTCTCCAAAGACATCCAGATGGCCAACTGACACATGAAAAAATGCTCAACTTCACTTATCATCAGGGAAATACAAATGAAAACCACAATAAGATACCACCTTACACCTGTCAGAATGGCTAACATGAACTACTCAGGCAACAACAGATGTTGGTGAGGATGCGGAAAAAGAGGATCTCTTTTGCATTGTTGGTGGGAATGCAAGCTGGTGCAGCCACTGCGGAAAATAGCATGGAGGTTCCTCAAAAAACTAAAAATAGAACTGCCCTACGACCCAGCAATTGTACTACTAGGTATTTAACCAAGGGATACAGGTGTGCTGTTTTGAAGGGATACATGCACCCCCATGTTTATAGCAGCACTATCAACAATAGCCAAAGTATGGAAAGAGCCCAAATGTCCATCAATGGATAAATGGATAAAGAAGATGTGGTATATATATATATACAATGGAGTATTACTTGGCAATCAAAAAGAATGAAATTTTGCCATTTGCAACTACGTGGAGGGAACTGGAGGGTATTAAGCTAAGTGAAATTAGTCAGTCAAAGACAAATATCATATGACTTCACTTGTATGAGGACTTTAAGAGACAAAACAGATGAACATAAGGGAAGGGAAACAAAAATAATATAAAAACAGGGAGAGGGATAAAACATAAGAGACTCATAAATATGGAGAACAAATAGAGGGTTAGGGGAGGGGGTGTGGGACGGGGGATGGGCTAAATGGGTAAGGGGCACTAAGGAATCTACTCCTGAAATCATTGTTGTACTATATGCTAACTAATTTGGATGTAAATTTAAAAATAAATAAATAAATAAATAAATAAAATTAAAAATAAAAAAAAAAGATTGCAAAAACAAAACAAAACAAAACACAACGAGACCTAAAATAGCCAAAGTGACAATCTTGATAAAAAACAAAGTTGGAGGACTCACACTTCCTGATCTCTGAACTTTCTTCAAAGTTATAACTATAGAGACAGATGTACTGACACTGGCATAAAGACAGACACAGAAATCATAGAGTACAGAAATAAACCCATATGTCTATGGATGACTGATTTTCAACAAGAGTACTGAGACAGTTTAATGGAAAAAGACTAATCTTTTCAACAAATGGTGCTGAGACATTTGGCTGAATATGTGCAAGCAAAAGAATGAAGTTGGACCCTTACCTCACACCTTATACAAAAATTAGCTGAACAAAGATCTAAATGTAAGATGTGAAACCATGCAGCTTTTAGAAGAAAACATTAACGAACATAAGCATAAATGTTCATGACCTTGGATTAGAGAGTGATTTCCTACATATTACTTCCAAAGCACATGCAAATGTAAATCTAAATCAATTTTAAATTTTTTTTCAATGTTTATTTATTTGGGGGGGGGGTGTTGCAGAGAGAGAGAGGGAGACAGAGAATCCAAAGCAGGCTCTGTGCTGTCAGCACAAAGTCCAACATGGGGCTGGAACCCACGAACTGTGAGATCATGACCTGAGCTGAAGTCAGAGGTTCAACCGACTGAGGCACCCAGGTGCCCCAAATCTAAATTAATTTTTATGAGACACCACTTCCCCTACTAGGATGGCCGTAATAAAAAAGACTAAAAGTAGCAAGTGTTGGCAAGGATGTGGAGTAACTTGAATCCTCACACATTGCTGATGGGAACGTAAAACTGATGCAGTTGCTTTGGAAAATAATCTAGCAGTTCCTCAAAAGATCAAACCCAGAAGTTAGCATATAACACAGCAATTACACTCCTCAGTGTATACCTAAGAGAAATGCAACCAGGAATCCACAAGAAACTTATACACAAATGTTCAGAGCAGCATTCTTCATAATAGTCCATCAACTGGTGAATGGATAAATAAACTGTGGTATATTCCATACAATGGGATATTATTTGGCAATACAAAGAAATGGTGTGCTGACATGAACTTCGAAAATGTGCTAAATGACAGAAGCCAGTCACAAAAGGCCACATATTCTGATTCCATTTATGTGAAATGTCCAGAAGAGACAAGTCTATACAGACAAGAGGTGGATGAGTAGTTGTCTAGGGCTGGTGGGAGGGGCTGGGGGCAATGAGGAGTGACTGCCAATCTGTACAAGATTTCTTTTTGGGGTGACAAAAATCTTGTAAAATTGTGAAAAATTGAAAACCACTGAATTGTGTACTTTAAATAGGTGAATTTTGTGCTATATGAGTTAGATTTCAATAAAGTTGTTATGTTAAAAAAAAGATGGTGTCAGTCTCCAAACTCAATTCTCCTATAATATTTGTGTTAATACTAGCAAAGTCATGAAATAACCTTATAAACTGTATAATTTTCTATAAGATGCAAAACAGTGGCATTTCATAAAAAACTTACTTTCAGAAGTATTATAATACAGCCATGATTACATTGCTAATGTGTAACAGCAGGAAGTATGGTAGTTCTCAGGCTATACCTCTTATTTATATTAAATAACATGTGAATTTTTTTTAAAGCACAATATGTTTTTGGGATATCAGATCACAGAAAGCTTTAACCCCACCACCAATAGAGAAAAAGAAAGAAGAAAGTATTGAAATTCCTTTTGATGTGCCATCTACTTTTTTGCATCTAGATCTCTCCTGGAAACCCCTCATTAAGGTGAGTAACACACAGTTTAGTCCATTCTATTAGCTTATATATACTTCGTATTGTGTACATGCATTTGCATACATATATACACACACTCTAAAAGTGGAGGAGCTCAAATTAGCATAAGACTTTATAATTTACGTATTCATTTAACCAACTGATTCTTTCACTGAGGATTATTATGATGCCTGCTTAGGTCAAGCCCAAAATCACAATTTTTGTGAACTCAAGATTGACATTTGTTCATGTATTAGCAAGCTGCAACTTATCAATGATTTGTATAATAACTATTCATGTGCATGAGCAGTTCTCTGTAAATCAGTAGGCTCTCCCGTTAGCTAGAAATGCTAATTTTGCCCCGAATGTAGGCAAAATTATGCATGTTTCGCATCTAGTAGGAAACAGTATTTTAATACCCATGAGCAAACAAAACTGAAAGAGAAATTGCACTTTTCTTGAAAAGCAGAGTTTGAAGAAAAGCAATTTTAATTTGAGAAAGATATGGCTGTGGATGGAATATGTATGGAAAGTATGAATGAGCTTCCGATATTGATGACTTTCCTTTTTTAGAATGTGTAGTTCTAATTCCAAACTTAATACTTTTTTCCCTTTGTTGTACAAGTGTCATTATTACATTACATTACATTACATTATATTACATTACATTACATTATTATATATTTGCTCCAAATGGAAGAGAGAGCACAGAGGGGTGAGAATATTCCTGAAGTAGCTGGGATTAGGGATTAGAAATTAGAAAGAGAGGGTTAGGAATTTTCTGTGGTAGGATTTACTTGAACTCTAAATAGTTTTAAAAGAAATGTGCAAACAAAGACTCACCTGAGTAATTGTAAGCATGTAGACAAACATCATGATGGAGAAACGTGGGGCAGATGCTGTGAGGGAAAAATATCCTGTTCTGGTGCAGACTCAGGGCCACTTCTGGAGCTCAGGGGCATGTGTGTCCCCAAATGGACTCAGCAGTGCCAGGCAGATGAAAAGACCCCACACAACCTTCTGGAGGTTCGTTTAACTGAAAGATTTAGGAAACAGGAGAATAAGCCCTTATTTTATATTAAAACCAAAAAGGATATATTATGAAACAGAATACACAATATTTTCAGAAATTAAACACACGAGCCTGGGATTTGGAAAGGAGCTCCTGGACAAGCACCCTTGGGTCACAAGGTTTTAGAAACTGTGGTTTAGACACTATCCCTGGGGAAAAGCAACCAGAAATCTGAAAGAGAATGGAAAAGGGACAAGGGGAGGGAGGTGGAAAACAGCCATCTGGGGGCAGAAGGGAAAAGCAAGAATAAATCACCCACAGGATATATAGAAATAATCTTTCTTATATGTTCTCCCAAAAGATAAGGCTGTCTAAAGGTGAAACAAGTTTAGACCACTGCCCAACCAAGGTCAGCCTGAGTGAGGACCATCTCCTTTACAAAGCACAAGGTAACTGCCTTTGCTTATTAAAAAGGCATGAGGGCGTCCCTGGGTGGCTCAGTCAGTTGAGTGGCTGACTCCTCGTTTCAGCTCAGGTCATGATTTCAGGGTTGGGTTGGTGAGTTTAAGTCAAGATGGGCTCTGCACTGACAGTGTGGAGCCTGCTAAGATCCTCTCTGCCTCCCTCTCTCTGCCCCTCCCCCGCTCATTCTCTCTCTCTCTCTCCCTCCCTCTCTCAAAATAAATAAATTAAAAAACATTTTTAAAAAGGCATGTAATAGTTTGAGTATTAGTGGTTCCTTATGTCTACAGTGAGTTAGACGGTTGCTAAGATAGTCTGATTTGTAAAAAGAATACAGAAACTCAAACTCTCCAATATGGAACTTTATAATGGCTCTAATAACTACAGCCAACACATTAAAATTGCCTATATACACACAAAGATTTCACATGATTCAGTTCAGCTTAGTTTCATAAACATTTGTTGAGTACATTTATATATGTTTGAAAACTCATTAAAAAATTTTTACAAAACTGTCTTAATAAGTATGCATGTGCTCAAAGAATAGTTGTATAAAATGGAACATATCTCAAGTCTAGCAAAGTAAGTTATGAAATGTAAGAAATAAATTACCATTCCCAATCAGAATATAATAGAAAAATTAATATTTGTACAGCACCACCATAAAACACAGTAGAGAAATAACAATTGACTTTTTAACCTATCTCAACCTATACACCTTTGCTGAAATAATTGAAGGGTACACATATAAATGTCAAAGCTATTAAAATAAAGGTATGCATGAATATCCCACCCTGAGAGCAATGCATAATGGAAATGTACAAGAATCACTAGAAACTGAAGTACTTTCCAAATATTTGCCTTATCAAAAGGATTTCCATTTATAAGTTGTTGAATGTTCAGTTAAATGATAGAATATCTCAGAAAAATATATATCTAATACCCAGCTTGGGCAAAACTCACTTTGAAGCTGTGTGTTTCATAGATACAACTCAAGACCTCATGCTAAAAACCAACCAACCAACAAACAAAGGAATCATTATATTTTTATGGACATTTTCTAAGCAGTATTAAAACATCTCATGTTTTTATGTATTTGGGCCTGCAAAGGCCCAAATTCCAGATTCCAGAGGGAATCGAAGTTGGGTTCTCTTCTCCACTTCTTTGTATTCAGCTATTGGCTATAATTTATTGAATTTCAGCCGTGAGTCAGGTACTGTGCTAGCTAATATTGCACATGGTTTCATTCATTTAACAGTTATTTATAAAATTCTCATTTTATGCCAGGCCCCAGGAGTGTAACAATGAGTAAAACAGATGCCAATGATCATGACAATCCTGCAAACTGGGAGTTTTCATTACCATTTTATAATTAAGGAAACCAAAACTGAGAGAGGTTAATGTAACTTGTAAAGAGTAACTCATTAAATACCTTACTCTTTAAATTAATGAAAAAAGATGATCATGAGGATGTTACTGCTTTTATCCAACTACTAGTAAGGACATTACTGTATCTTTTATTTTTTTTTTTTTTAATTTTTTTTTCAACGTTTTTATTTATTTTTGGGACAGAGAGAGACAGAGCATGAACGGGGGAGGGGCAGAGAGAGAGGGAGACACAGCATCGGAAACAGGCTCCAGGCTCCGAGCCATCAGCCCAGAGCCCGACGCGGGGCTCGAACTCACGGACCGCGAGATCGTGACCTGGCTGAAGTCGGACGCTTAACCGACTGCGCCACCCAGGCGCCCCTACTGTATCTTTTAAAGTGTGCTTTTTTTCTTACTCACTTTTAACAAGTTTATTGAGGTATAACTGACATACAATAAAATGTACATGTTAAATTATTCAATTTGATATGTATTGACAAATTAAAAATCCATGGAACCATCACTATAATCAAGATAATGAACATATCCATCACTTCCTAAAGGTGACTCACATAAAGATGCATTTTTTAACACCTCCCTCCAGCACCTCCCCCACCTCCACCTACCAGACCACCACCGATCTGCTTTCTCTCACTATATCAGTTTGCAATTTTCTAGAACTTTATGTAATTCAAAGAGTACATGCGTTTTGGGGGGAGTCTGACTTCTTTCAGTCAGTATAATGATTTTGGAATTCATCTATGTTGTATACATCGATAGTTAATTCCCTTTTATTCCAGAGTAATATTTCATCCTGTGGATATACTGCACATGTTTATCCATTCACCTGTTGATGGGCATTTGGGTCTTTTTCAGTGTAGGGCTATTACATATACATATACAAATACGTATACGTATACATATACATATACAAGCCTTTGTATGGACATATGATTTTATTTGCTTGGGTAAATACCTAGGAATGGGATGATTAAATAATATGGCAGGTGTATGTTTAACTTTTTAAGAAACTGCCACAGTGTTTTACAAAGTGGTTGCACCATTTTACATTCCAACGAGCAGTGAGGGAAAGTTCCAGTTTTTCCACATCCTCATGGATAGATGATATGGCTAGTCTTTTTACCTTAACCATTCTAAAACATGTGTGGTGATATCTCATTTGCGTTTACCTAATGACTGAAGATGTTGAGTATATTTGCATGTATTTTTTTTCCATTTGTATACCTATCTTCTTTGGTGAAGTGTCCATATCTTTGATCTATTTTTTAGTTGTGCTGTTTGTTTTCTTATTTCAGAGTTTTCAGAGCTCTTAATATATTCTGCATACTAGTCTTTTATCAGATATGTGATTTGCAAATATTTTCTCCCAGTCTGTGAAATATTAAGTGTTATTCTCTTTTTTTTTTTTTTTAAATTTTTTTTTTTGAACGTTTATTTATTTTTGGGACAGAGAGAGACAGAGCATGAACGGGGGAGGGGCAGAGAGAGAGGGAGACACAGAATCTGAAACAGGCTCCAGGCTCTGAGCCATCAGCCCAGAGCCTGACGCGGGGCTCGAACTCACGGACCGCGAGATCGTGACCTGGCTGAAGTCGGACGCTTAACCGACTGCGCCACCCAGGCGCCCCAAGTGTTATTCTCTTAACACTGTGTTTAGAAAAGCAGAAGTTTTTAATTTTGAGGAAGTCCAGTTTATCAGTTTGTTCTTTTGTGGGTCATGATTTTGGTTTTGAATTTAACCCAAGTTTGGGCTACTTTTTTTCCAGGAGTTTTATAACTAAGTTGATGATCTTTATTGAGATAATTTTTTTCTCTGCACAAAGTATGGATTGGAGTTCATTTGCGTGTAGTGTTCCAGTGCCATTTGTTGAAGACACTGTCCTTTCTCCACTGGATGGTTTTTGCACCTTTGTCAAAGATCACCTGTCCTAATATGTGTGAGTCCATTTCTGAACTCTCTATTTTGTTCTATTGATCTGTATGACTTATCTTTACACCAATACCACATTGTCTTGATTACTGTAGCTTTGTAATTAGCCTTGAAATTAGTGCTTTCAACTTTTTTTTTCTTTTTCAAAATAGTTTTTGACCATTATAGGTTTTTCTTTCCCATGTGGATATTGTATCTTTTGTCTTGGATAAGCCTGCTCTGACTTTGATTGGAATTGTGTCAAAACTGTAAATCAGTATTATGAGAATTTGGTGTCTGCCATATAAAGCCTTTTACCTCATAAGTACAGTATATCTCTCCATCTATTTAGGTCATTAATTTCTCACTGATATTTTATACCTTTCAGTGTACAGGGCTTTTGCTTCTTGTGATAGGTGTCTCTAAGTCTTTCACATTTTTTGGTGTTCTAGTAAATATTACTTTCAAATTTTTAATTTTTGATGGTTCATTACCAGTGTATAAAAATACAATTAATGTTTGAGTATTGATTTTGTATCCTGCAGTCTTCCTAAAATCACATTAGTTATCATGGCTTATTTGTAGAGGATTTATTTAGGTTCTCTAGATGATAATATCATTTGGATTTTCGCTATATAGATGATAATGTCATCTGTAAATAAGGACAGTTTTACTTCTTCTTTTCTGATTTGTATGATTTTTTTTCCTTACCTGATTACACTGGCTAGAACCTCTAGGGGAGAGCGTTCTTGTTTTAATCCAGATCTCAGGGAGAAAGCATTTAGTCTTTCACAAGTAAGTATGATGTTAACTGTAGGGTTTTTGTAGACGCCTTTATCAGGTTAAAGAAGTTCCCTTTTATACACAAGTTAATGTTGGATTTTGTCAAAAGATTTTTCTGCATTTTTGCAGATGATCATGCTTTTTTTCTTTTTAAGCTTATTAATATGGTAAATTATTTTAATATCCGAATGTTAAACTAGCCCTGCATTCCTGGTATAAACTCCACGTGGCTGTGATTTAGTAATTGTAATACCTTAATTTTTTAAAGAACAATTTTTACACTGTTATCTCTATATTTATATCTGTGTTTATTCAAAACATTTATTAAACTTTTGCAAAGTGACAGGCTCTGAGGATATAGCTGGGAAAAGCCAATTCCCTGCTTCCATGGAGCTTACATTCTGGGGGGATAGATACATATCTACATCCACTTAAGAAACGACCTATTTAAAACAAATCCTGAAGCATGCCCCCAATGTCATCAAACAGAAATACTCCCCATCAAATGAATGTTCTCTTTACAGACAAAGTCACTTGGTGGATATTTCTTCTTTCTTTCTTTCTTTCTTTTTTTTTTTTTTTTTTTTGTGGATATGTCTTAGAGAAATATATCTCTCTTTCTTAGAATGTTATTTAACCTGATAAATTTGGCTAAATCAGTTCATAAAGGGAACGGACAAACATGTTTTTCAATTCTCAGCTGAGACTTTAATTGGCTGTGTCTCTTTACGTGTATTCAGAAGTCTGTGTTGGCAGGCAGTACCACAAATCCTGGAGAAAATTAAATTTCACTTGGTAGTCTCAATGGATCTTACTAACACACTCCTCTTATCACTAAAGGCAGTTACCGTGGGTTGTGACTGGCCTCTTGTGTAGATGGCCAGCTCTCAGAACTTGACTTGAGATCTCATTATGGTATTTTGAATTTCCTTACGACACACTGTCAACTATCCACCTACTCTGGCCAGACTTGAACCTATTGACTAGAATACACATGGTCATATGCTTCTTGACCATGTTCTGTGTATTGTCTATATTGGTTCTCCTCCCCCTCCTTTCCACCAAGAATCACAAGTTCAGCTATTCCACTGGCACACCCTGGGGAGCACTCTCAGGAGCATTGTCTGGTACTCTGTTGCCACCTAGTGGCTGTAGGCTACTTGGCTTTTGCCTGCCATATTAGATCCTTAGTAGTCTGCCCTTCTGAGTAGTCACTTTAAGATGTTCTTTTTGTTTATTCTCTTGCGGAAGACTTTGCTCTAAAAGTTTTTGGAATTCCTACTCTGTAATTGCCTTCAGAGCGTCCGTTATATTCTCCTAAGCACTGTGGCATAGTGGTTAAGGATGTAGATTCCGGAGTTTGGGTTTAAACCCCAAAGCCACAATTTATTATTTGACCAGGTCAAATTACTATACCTCTCTGTGCCTTATTTTAAAACAAACAAACAAACAAACAAAAAACTTATTTGAAAAGAGATACATGAAGATAACGGAAGCAAATAATGAAGGTAACGACTTCATGTAGTATTGAGAATATAAAATGAGTTAATATATATACAGCTCTAAGAACAGCTCTTTGTCAACCCACAATAAATGTAAGCCACTGTATATGAGGCCTGGGCAAGCTACTTAATCTCTCTGAGCCTCACTTTATCATCCTTGAAGGAGAATTAATTCTTAACTACCTTAGGAGTTACTGCGAGAATTGAATGAAATGGTGCATGTAGAGCACACAGTTCAGTACCTGGCATGTAATCATGTAGTAAGCATTCAGTAAGTGTTAGCTGCTACTGTTATGCTGGGCCCTGGTGATGGAAATCCATGGATGGAAAATCCACGGGGATGATGTTGATTTTAATAAATATGCAAGTTATTCCAGTCAAGTCTGAGTAAACACAGTTGATGACAACATTTTTGTCTGGCTTCATTCTCTTTAACCCCACCACATTAAACACTATCAACGTAGCCCCTTTTCTCAGAGCTCCTGCCTTGGTTTTTGTGGTTTTCCTAATACTTCTTCAGTTTCTCTCCTCTGCCCTCTTTCTCTGCTGCCCTCTCAGCGTGGATATGCCTCAAACTCAAATTTCAGCGGTATGCTTTCCACGTTCCTCACTCCTTTCAGTAACTGGGTCTACTCTTAATCTGCTGAGAATCCCCCACTTTGCTTCTTGCTATCTCTTGGGCTTAAACCCAAACTACTCCCTCAATGTCCATGTGTCCAGAACACAACTTGAGTCATCCCTGTCTCTCTCCTCCGGTCCCTACATCCAGTCTCTCACTTAGGAGAATTAGATCTTCCGTTATAGCATATCTCACCTTTGCCTCTTCCTTTGTGTTACTGGTAGTGACTCCTGGATCAGGCTCTCCTTGTTAGACCAGAGGGCTCCAGACTTTTCCATCTTGCATCCCATCAAGAAAAATTTTTGAGCACATGTTGCCAACAAACATGTATTTACTTACCAATTATATACACGTTCTACTCTACTAATATATTAATGTGTATTATTTAGAAAGAGAAAAACAGACATTGAAATGAGAGTGATGAATTTGAAATATTTTAATGATTTTAATTTTATACATTAAATGGATACAAAATGCCTTTTTCCTCATGTTAAATGTATATGAATAATATCTTTTAGTAAGAACAATGTGATTAAGTGTACCTAGTTATTTCTTGACATGTTGATTGGCACTTTGTAATACAGCTATTTACAAGTCTGGTTTCATGTTTGGCTTACATTGTTACTTGTTTTTGATGTCTTATCTTTTGGGAAGGGAGACTGCCCAAAGCATGTAGATCCCTAACAAAGGAAGCACTGGTTGATTGTACCAACAAAATCATAATTGTTTCTCACTTTTGTCCAGAATTATGTCATAGGTTTTTTTAATGTTATATATATTTTTAGTGTAGCTGAGGTTTTCTTCTATTTTAGTTTTCATTTATATGTTTGTTGGTTGGTTCTTATGTTCATTTGTTAGTATTCCCATGGTTGATATAATCTAGATGATGATGTATTAAGATGTGGGGAGTAGGGTTGGATGAGGATATATTTCTCTACCACCTCTCCTAGAAATTTAATGTCACATTTTAAAAAAACTAATAAGTGACCTGGGAATATGCCCAAGATAATATCTTTAAGAGAATAGAAAAACAGGATAAAAGCTAAAATGCCCAATTAAAAGAAAATCCTTTATATATTCACAGAATATATATATTCACAGAAATGTAATTGTAGGGAGACATTTTAATGGTGGTTATCTCTGGAAAATATGATAATGGATGGTTTTTCTTTTTTTTTTTTTTTTTTTTCAACGTTTATTTATTTTTGGGACAGAGAGAGACAGAGCATGAACGGGGGAGGGGCAGAGAGAGAGGGAGACACAGAATCGGAAACAGGCTCCAGGCTCTGAGCCATCAGCCCAGAGCCCGACGCGGGGCTCGAACTCGCGGACCGCGAGATCGTGACCTGGCTGAAGTCGGACGCTTAACCGACTGCGCCACCCAGGCGCCCCTGGATGGTTTTTCTTATTTTCCTCATGCTTTCCTCTATTTTCCAAAGCTTTGGTAAATAACATTTATTAATTTTAGCTCATAAAAAGACTTTTGTTTTAAAACAAGATGACATCTTTGTTTTTTTGTTTTTTTGTTTTTTTTTTTTTAATTTTTTTTTTCAACGTTTATTTATTTTTGGGACAGAGAGAGACAGAGCATGAACGGGGGAGGGGCAGAGAGAGAGGGAGACACAGAATCGGAAACAAGCTCCAGGATCTGAGCCATCAGCCCAGAGCCCGACGCGGGGCTCGAACTCCCGGACCGCGAGATCGTGACCTGGCTGAAGTCGGACGCTTAACCGACTGCGCCACCCAGGCGCCCCATACATCTTTGTTTTTTTAAAAAGACTTTTGTTTTAAAAAGAAAGAAGGCCCAGATGGTGTTGGAATTTTAGCCTCCAGATTTTTTTTTAAATTTTTTTTAACGTTTATTTATTTTTGAGAGAGAGAGAGACAGAGCATGAACAGGGGAGGGGCAGAGAGAGAGGGAGACACAGAATCTGAAACAGGCTCCAGGCTCTGAGCTGTCAGCACAGAGCCCTACACGGGGTTCGAACTCACGGACCGTGAGATCATGACCTGAGCCAAGTCGGACGCTTAACCGACCAAGCCACCCAGGCGCCCCTAGCCTCCAGATTAACTATGCTCTGTTTGCATGTGTAGTTACAGCGATAATGCGGTACAATCCCTGGTGTTCTTAAGTAATAAACATGAGCTAACCAGAAAACTTTAAATTATGTTCCATGCATGTGCTGTGCTTGTGAAAACAAGTAATACATTTAGATGGATTTATTTTTTGAAGTTAGATCATTTTTGATACTTAAAAGTCTAATCATGAGTTATTTGAAAAAATTCCATACAACGCCAAATGAATAAAAATGACATGAGTTTCTCAGTAGAGAGTTTTACTGAGAGTATCAAAAGTAATGTAATCCAGAGGATATATTTTATGTCCAATTTTTACTGTAAATTATTCTGAAATGATATAAATAATGTAGAACTGTTTTTTAAACTGGGTGCTGTGGAACTTTTTAGAGCCCCTGAAAGTAGGTGGAGGGGTCTCCTCCTTCCCACCAGGAAACCCTTTAATCACAGCAATGCAGGTTTTGACAGATTTCACATGTAAGGGTTCCTGCATATGCTTTGGTTTGAAAGACACGTTCCACTGCTAAATTAGAAATCTAAAGATGCTCATACTTATGCCCGCCACACTGGGGAGAGAATGGGGCAGATGTGTGTGGCAAGGGGCATAAAATATAAACTAACTATATTTTAAAAGGTCTTTCACTGTAAATATGTGCTCCTTCTATTCATACTCCTCTGAAAGATAAAATATTAGCCCAGAGCAAAGTAGTGAAGGCAGGAGAGATGAACCCATACCACAATCTGGAAGGTGCGTTGGCCAACAATCTCAAGCCTATAGAGGACTTCTGCACAAAGTTCTTTGTTGGAACAGAGGTGAGTTAGAATTATCTGCTCTCTTATTTATACATGTTATATATATGTATATTTGTATGTTATATATATGTATATTTGTATATATGTATATATATGTATATATGTATATATATGTGTGTATGTGTGTATATATGTTCTTATAGCCTTAATTTCAGTTTTATTGAGGCATAACTGACATGAAATTGTAAGATATTTAAAGTGTACATCATAGTGATTTGATGTACATATACATTGTGAAAGCCTTCCCTCCCCATCTAGTTAATTAACATATCCATCACCTCACATATTTATCTTTGTGCCTGTGTGTGTGTGTGCGTGTGTGTGTGTGTGTGATGACATTTAAGTTATATTCTCTTAGCAGATTTCAATTATATAATACAGTGTTATACTGTGGTCACCATGTTTTACCTTATATCCTCAGAACTCACTAACCTTACAGCTGGAAGTTTGTACCCTTTTACCAACCTCTTCCTGTTTCTCCCACCCCCCAGACCCTGGCAACCACTTGTCTACTCTGTTTCATTATAACCTCTATTGTACATTTGCTTTATGAAGGCTTACAATATCTATAACATTTTCATATTTTAATATACTTATTTGCACTGAATTTTTAAAATCTTCATGCTTCATAAATTCATATTTAAAATGTTTCTGACAAATGTGAAAAAAATCTATAAAATTCAGCATGACCTTCTTTACTAATGATTTATTGATCAACCTGCAAATATTTATTGAACACCTACACCATATGGAAGAAACCATGCTAAGTGTTAGAGATTTACTAAGAAAATTTATTGCTTTGTTAGCTAGCAAAATGTAGCAGGAAAGACAGTGCAAAACTCACTCAATTCAAAAGTAACAACCGGATATAATAATGATAATGGCTGCCATTTTTTGGCACTTATTATAATAGCCAAAGTGAGCTTACATTTATTGGACATTTTCTATATAGCAGGGTCTGTGCCAGGTATTTTCCAAAGTATATCTCACTTAGTCCTAATAATCTTCATTCATGACTCTATTTCTCTGAAATAAAGGGTTTTTCTCCTAAACCATGGAAAGATGCCATAGGTCAGTCTCGCTGGAATGCAGTCTGAGCTCACACTTTAGTATCATGAGAAGATTAGATTACACCAGTTCTCAGAAGCATAATGCCCACCAGGCACAGCATTAGGCCCTGGGTCAGACATGAATGAATAGCATAGTCCCTGTCCACCGGGCACTCACTGCCTAGTTATGGAGCAGACACATTAATAGCATTACCCATGTCAGTGCCCATCCAGAAGCCACGGGAAGAGGACAGGGGAGGTTGGGGAATCCAGACTGTTAGCTAGGACTTTGCAGGTTGAGGAGGCATCTGAAATACCAGGATGAGAATACAATTCCCAGCAGAAGTAACAGCCTAAACAATGCTTTGGAATTATGGGAGTCTGGGGTTTGTCTGGAGACAGTGGAATCATTTGTGCAAGAGGGAATGCTATACCTTGAATGCTAGGTTGGGATCCAGTCAAAGAGCCTTTTCTGCCATGTTAGGGAATTTGAATTTCATTTGGTAAGCAATGGGGCACTTACCAAACAAATACTTGTTTTATAACTTGGGCTGTCAATTTTTATAACTTGGGCTTCTAATTTTTTTTAATTCTGGAAAAATATAAGTAACAAGTTACCATCTTAATAAATTTGAAGTGTTTAATTCAGTGCTATTAGATACATTCATATCATTGAGCATCCGTCTATCTCCAGAATGTTTTCATCATCCCAAACTGAAATTCTGTACCCATTAAAACAATAACTCACCATTCACTCCTGTCTCCAGCCCACGGCAACCCCCATTGTACTTTCTGGCTCTATGAATTTGACTATTCCAGACACCTCATGTAAGCAGAATCATAGAATTATCTCTGTGCACACCAGAGTTTTTAAAGCAGGGCGATGACAGCTTTAGAAAAACGAATGACCACGAGATCTTAAAATAGAAATTAAAATATGATATCCTCTGCTTAAACCATTCGGTGACAACTCATTCAACCATGAATAAAATCCAAACTCTTCACACTGTGGCCTACAAGATTCTGCATAACTTAGCTCCTTCCTATCTCTACACCCCCGTCTGCACCAGTCTCCCTCTCTCTCTCCAGCTGCTCTGATTTTTCTCTTTTTCTATGCCAAACTCTTCCCTGCCTTTCAAGCCCTTGTCCTTGAAAGGATTAACTTCACCCATCATTCAGCAGATATTTATTAAGCATTTACTATATGCCAGGCACTGTTCTTGGCCCCGGGAATATATCTGTGGGAAGACAGACAAAATTCCCTACCTCATGGGCTGACATTCCAGTAGAATGCTCTTCTACCAACTCTTGACGTGGCTGATTTTGGTTAGAGAGAATGAGGTAGACCCCTCTGGGATCTAGACTGGCCAGGACAGGGCTGAAGCAGGAGGAAATGGAGCCAGGGAGGTGCAGAGGCCGGAGAGGCAGTGATTTCAAGTGGGCCAACCATAGATGAAGAGGGCATGAGCAGTGGGCCAAGAATGTCAACACAGGGGTAGGAGGAGTAGAATTCTCAGAACCAGGTAACTGGATGGAGAAGGACGTGAAGGTTCCCAGCGAGTGGCTAATGATATAATGGGCATTTAACATCAATTTATTAACCTGATCCAAGTTATTCTATTCCTCTTTGACTTGGTTCGGTTTCAGTGTTCCATATATCAGTTGTGAGACCCAGGAGGTACTCATAACTCTCCTATAGGACTCTGGCAAGGGCTGGGTCATATACAGAAAGCTCCTAACAACTCTGGCAAGCACTATGCACTCAATCAATGGTAACTGCGGGTGATGTGCCACGGGCAACAGGCTAGGCGTGTGCACCAGACGTCTGCCGGTCTCTGCTCCCTCAGACTCTGAGCAGCATGAATGGAGGGAAGACTTATCTTTTGACTCTGAATTTGCAACACGAAGCACAGTCCTTGTTTGTTACATGAGTTAGTGAACAAAAGCACAGAGGAGTGAATGAGTAGACCCTGGCCCCAGGGAGCATACTTCACTTTGCGTACTCCAGTGTTTTCCCCTCTCCTCTCCCTCGCCTACACGTCCCAAGCCATCCTTCGAGTCCTCTCAACCCCTCTTTTTATACACCTTTCTCTGTGTTTTCCTCTTACTATCCAGTGAGAAAAACACTGGAATTAGGAAACTGCATCTGGGCGACCTTGACTATATTGTTTCACCTCTCTGAGTCTCTGTGCTCCTTCTATAAGAAAAGGCATGAGACTAAATGTTTTTCTCTAAACCTCTCCCACCTCTGCCATTCACTAGTGCTGCATCTTTTCCATTTGTGTGGTTGTTTCTGTCCCTTCTTTACACCAGGTTCTTATGACTTCCCCACTCCTTAAAATGGCCATAAGTAGAGCTGGAATATATATTATTACTAGTTATGTTACTTAAGTGGAACTTCGCTTCCTGTTCTCAATTTTAAAAGGTAATGACACCATATTATGAATTTATATTTCCTTTTTCCTCTTACTCCACAAAACTTTTAAAATACTGACTTTGTATCATGCTGAGAACAAATCATTGAATAAGTCACACCAGATCCCTTCCTGGAGCTTTCAGTCCAGTGGACAATTTCCAATTAACAAAAGTTTAAGAACTCAGTAGTTGGAACTTGTGTACATAGATTATCTCCATAAATGCCTGTGTTCTCCATTTCACTATGTGTAAATAAAAATGTAACAAATTCCTTTTTTTGTTCAATGTAAAAAATGTTTAAGCCTTCCCTGCACTGTGTCAAATTATCATTTGATTATGTTAGCCTGCAGCTTTGTTTTTGTTTGGGTCACAGTCCACCTTAGCACATGAATAAGAGATCTTTAGTCCCTTCTGTTGTCTTTGTACTCATCAGGAACCTGTAATATTTTTAGGAAGGTGGAGTGATATATACAGATTGGAAAATGGAAAGAGACCCTGAAACTGGCCGATTGATGGGTAAGTTTTGATGATTCCTGTGTTATGAATAAGTTATTCCTTTGAACAAAGTGCTGAGTAACCCTGGCCTTGCTAATGGGAGAAGGGCAGGCACCTGAGGTCCTGTCTCTGGACTTGTTACTTAAGCGAGGGCCTCCGATAGCAGCACTTTTCTCACTGGGAAGTCTGTTAGAAACGCACAAACTTGGACCCTACCCTATGCCTGCTGGAACTGAATATAGATTTTTTTAAAGTTTTTATTTATTTATTTTGACAGAGAGAGATGAGGGGTACAGAGAGAGAGAGAGACAGAATCCCAAACAGGCACTGTCAGTGCAGGGGTGACACAGGGCTCAACCCCACCAACCAGGAGATCATGACCTGAGGCCGAAATCAGGAGTCCGACACTCAACTGACTGAACAAACCAGATGCCCCTAAATATAGATTCTTAATAAGATTCACCATGTAATTTGTTTTCACCTCTAAATTTGAGGAGTACTGATCTATTGATGCTTAAATGACTAAGATAATTTAAAATATCTTAATTTTTAATTAATTGCCGTCTTAATAATTCAACAATTTGGTAGCTCATCTACATGAAAAATACTAACCGATGTGAAATTATAAGCTAAGTTTACAATGATCTTGACAACTTCAGAACAGTATGAAGAAGCAGCAGTAGGACTCTGCTCTCAGGCCGGGACTGGTGCTGTCCATGTGTTCCTCCGTTCCCAGGGCCCCACACTCTGGGCAGCTGAGCAGACATATGGGGGCCACGCATAGTTCTGAGCAGGAATCAAGAGTTCAGGCTCCCCAATAAGCTAAGCTCCCTGCCAAAGCTCAGAGCCTTGAGGTTTGCTACAATTACAACTACTTATTTAAAGGCTTGGATTTTTCCTTGGCATGAAAACTTATTCGAGCCACACTTCAAAATGTGGAATAACCATAAGCACAGGAAGAGGCAGCTGCTGGGACTGCTAGACTACCATGGAGCAGTGAGGTGGAGCAGCCAGGCTAGGTTTGCACAAGGGGTACTGGTCAGTCCTACCGGAGGTTAGGACAGTGGGCATGTGAGTGACTGAAAGGAGTCGGAGGTCAGAGACACAGCCTGCAGGGGACAACTGCTGGGTCTCAGGTCTCTGCCTCAAACTTCACTCCCTCCACTCCTATCTACTGAGTCTGGCTCGGCAGAGTGGAGTCTGCCTTAGACCTGGGAAGGCTTGCTTTCCCAGCACTGCCTCCAGGGTAGCCATATTAACCTGGAAACAAAAGTACTCCCAGTTTTCTGACCTAGAACTTCCGGCCAGAAACCCAAATGTGTGTCAGTGGTAAGAGTGGGCCATTGAGAGAGAATCAGATGTGCCCCAAGGAAAGGTCAAATGCTTGTAGAACTGAGATTGATTTTCCACTTTCTATTCATTTTGAATTCCATGATTTAAAAGTTGAACTCAAAATTATATATCAGATGTAATGAATTACATTCAGCTACTTGTATGCTTATTCATGTACCTGTTTATTCAATAAGTAATGAATATTAATTGTGCACGTATTGCATGCACATGGCAATTATCTCTACTGCCCTGCTGGGACACAAATCGAGACCCTGATGCCATGAATTGGTTATGCACTGGTGTTCTATCTGATCTCAGAGAGTTTCTTGGGGTCTTACCATAGAGTCAGATTCTTAAACTGCTTTGGAGGTGAACCCTGACAAAAAGTGCTAGTTATTTATTTCAAATGGATTTTATTCCATTTATAGAATAACCAATGGTAATAAACTTAGAAACCCAAGAGTTTATGTTTGAAACTTACTGATGTTGTTTTTTCTTTCTTTCTTACTTTCATTCATTCATCAATTCATTAATGATAACCTAATCTGTGCCAGACACTGGGGATGCAAAGATGAACAAGATAGCAGGGCGCCTGTGTGGCTCAGTTGGTTAACCATCCAACTCTTGATTTTGGCTCAGGTCATAATCTCATGGTGTGTAGGATTCTCTCTCCCTCTCTCTCTCTGCCCCTCCTCTGCCCAGGTGTGTGAGCACTCACTCTCTCTCTCTTTCTCAAAAGAAATAAACATTAAAAAAAAAAAGATGAACAAGATATTATCCTCTCCCAGAGGAGTTCCATGATCTATTAGAAAAGCCAAAAATATAAACGAATGATGACATTACACTGTCAGTGCTATGGTTAGAAGCAAACACAGAGTGATATGGGAACCCAGAAAGGGACCAACTCTTTTGTGCTATTAAGAAAGGGCTCCACTGAAGAGAGATAGTTGAACTGGATCTTAAAGGGTGGATTGCAATTTTCCAGTTGGAGAAAGACATGCTAAGTAGAAGGAATAATAAATGCAAAAACATGGAAGCCCAAAAGAGCAGTGGACAGTTAGGAAACAGGGTGATCTCCTAGCCAAAGCATAGCCCATAGAGAGGGCAGCAGGAGAGGTACCAGGAAGAACAATTGGGTCCAAATGGCTAAGAGCCTTGAGTGCCTAATAAGCTCTGAACCTTATCCTGGTGCCACCAGTATAATCAGAAAATCACTCTGGCAGGAAAGCATAAGCTGGATTAATTTATTGGTGTGACTTACAGTAGAAGTAGGATGACCACCAGCAATAATTTAGATGAGAGATAGAGAGGACTAAGTACAGGCATGGTAACAGGGATGTGCAGCAGAGGAAATATAAGAGAGAGTTAGCAGTCACCATGGCAGGATTTTGTGACCAATGGGATGTGGGTTAGTAAAGAAGAAGAAGAGTTGCTTTTAATTTCTTGACATATAGTTCACTGCAAAAACAAACAACAACAACAACAAAGCGGGAAATAGCTTTAAACACTTACTTGAAGTCTACTTTAAAATCATCACAATACTTTAAAATACTTTAAAATCATCAGTCAAGCATTTTGTAACATGGAAAGCCAAACAACACTGTTGTTCCCATTGAATAATGGTTAGATTCAGAGAAATTCAATGTATAGACTCTCTAAATTGTGCACTGCTTTCCTAATTACATTCTGTGAGCTGGCAGTGTTTTCCTTAGGAGCTACCAGCCTAATGTTTTTCGTAAACACCGTGGAGTATACCTGAGTAAAGATGAGGCCGTTACTGGGACCCAGTCCTTCTTGATTTGCTAGGAACCCCATGTTCTTATCAACAAGGCAGGAAGGAGAATTTCCTCTTCTAAGAAAAAGGTTCTGAAAGATATATTACCCTGAATGAGATAAGTGTGATAAAGAAGTCCAAATCAAACAAAATTTCCAGATGATCTAAGTGACAAGCCAGAAAAAAAAAAAAAAATGCAGGTGAATGATGACAATTGACATAATTGTTTCATGTGCTCTACTCACAAATGGGCACATGCCATGTTTCAGGCACTCTTCCAAGTACCTTCCATGGATTAGTTCACTTAATCCTCACAGCAACCCTATGGGGTAGCATCGCCAGGGTTTGAACCTAGGCGCTCTATGCTCTTGATCACATCACTGTCCTGAATCCTGCATTAGATAATGATTCTGGAAACTACTTCTTTGTTTATTGTAATTTCCTCATAGCAACTTGGCCTGGGGCCGCTGGTACTCCAGTTAATAACTTAAGGACAGCTCTATTCATTGCTAAATGGAACTAAAGGTCCTTAAAAGGACAAAGGGAAGGAAAAGATATAATAATAATAATATAATAATTTTTAGACTGTGACAAAATATACATAAATGTGAAATTTACCATCTTAACTATTTTTAAGTTTATAATGTACTATTGAGTACGTTCACATTGTTGTGCAACCAATCTCCAGGACTGTTTCCATTTTGTAAAACTAAAACTCTGCACCAGTGAAACACTAGCTCCTATTCCCCTCTCCCCTCAGCCTCTGGCAGCCACCATTTATGTTTTGTCTCTATGAGTGTGGTTACTGTAGATACCTCACGTCAGTGGAATCGTGCAGTATCTTTGTGACTGGCTTCTTTCCCTAAACAGAATATCCTCAAGTTTTACCCATGTTGTAGCATATGTTGGAATGTCCTTCCTTTGGAAGGATGAATAATATTCCATTGTATGTGTGTGTCATATTTTGTTTAGTCCCTCGTCTGTTTACGGACACTTGGGTTGCTTCCACATTTCGGCTATTGCAAATAATGCTGCTATGAATATGAGTGGACAAATATCTCTTTGAAATTCTACTTTATGAGCAAGATTCAGTAGGTGTGTGTGTGTGTGTGTGTGTGTGTGTTTCTGCTTAATGTTTCCATGGGGTTCTGAGAAAAAAAAAATCCAGCTTTCACATAGCTATCAATATGATGGGATTCACAATAAGTTCATGATTTGGATATAAAGTAGTCAGACATCATGGTTTGGCCTAGATAGGCTCTTATCTTTGTGGCCATCCCTGTGGTGGGTGTGGGCAGCAAGGAGTGGGGAGGAGCCAGCTCTGCAGCCAGGCCTGGGGGAGAGGAGACCCAAGCAATGGTGGGGTAGACACCCGAGGGGAAAGGAGGCCCCCGGGGTTGGAGCTGAGACTAAAGGGAACTCTTGATTTTTTTTTCTTTTTTTTTTTAAATTTTTTTTAACGTTTATTTATTTTTGAGACAGAGAGAGACAGAGCCTGAACGGGGGAGGGTCAGAGAGAGGGAGACACAGAATCTGAAACAGGCTCCAGGCTCTGAGCTGTCAGCAAAGAGCCAGACATGGGGCTCGAACTCACAGACCTCGAGATCATAATCTGAGGCGAAGTCGGCCACTTAACCAACTGAGCCACCCAGGCGCCCCTGGAACTCTTGATCTTAATGTCCAAACCTGCTTCCCCTTTAGTCTTCTTAGTGGCAATAAATGGAAACTCCACTGAGCTGGTTGCTCCTGCTAGAAACCAGTCATTCTCAGCCATCCTGCTCAAGCCATCTCTAAGTCTTGTCAGTTCCAGCTTGCAAATATTTCTTGATCATCCACTCTTCTCCATGTACCTTCATCAAGCCACCATGCTCTCTCACCAGAACTACTTTCTATGGGGTCTCCTCTTTTCTTCTACCTGTTGTTAATCCATTCTCTTCACAGCAGTCAGAGAATCTTTGGAAATCAGTCAGACTGTCTTCTGGGCCTAAAGGCCTTTTTTGAAACACATTATGCTTAGAATATAATCTAAACTCCTGTCCTACAAGGGCCTGCATGGTCTGGACCCTCCTGGTTCCTGTCTGTTTCATATGTCTCACGCTGGGATTACCAGACTTCAGTCTTACTGTCTTCCTCAAATTTATAAAGGCACTAAGCACTTCTCTCCACAGGACTTCAGTGTGTGTTGTTCCCTCAGTCTGGAATATTCCTCTACATTAAAATGTTCCCACACCAAAGTGCTACAAAGGACTAAAGGACTCATCTTCAGAGAAGTCTTTTCTGATCATTCAGTTCAAATTATGGATGTCCCTTGTTATCTATCTTGTAATTTCCCCCCCATAACACTTTTAACGTATTTTTATTATATACTTTGGGATTTGTTTATTGGATATTGGATATTGTTTATTGAGTATCTGTCTTTTCCATTAGACTGTAAGCTCCATGCTGGCGGTATCACGTTCATTTATTAACCATTGTTTACCCAGCCATCTACAGTACCTATAGGTACATATAGGCAATCCACAAATATATTTTGAGCAACTAAATGAATGAATGAATAAATAAATAAGAACATGAAGTATTCCTTTGAACTGGAAAAATGACCTTGATGGAAATTCTCTGGACTTTCCATAAAAAGAGGAAGAGCTGTCCCTTGACAGATTCATTTACACCAACTGACCTCTGGTTATCTACTCTTGGAGCCCATTAATCAGGACCTGTCCGTCTACTGGAGGCCTGACAATCCATCATGCGGGAATGTAAACACTATTATTAACGATGAAATGGCCTTTTTCACACCAACAGCAAAGAAGCCAGTGAACCTTTACGCTGTCCATGATGGAGCTGTCCACACTGTTCAGAGGTCACCTTTTTACAAGGACATTATTCTCACCATTGGAGGATGGAACCTGGCCATCTGGAAAGAAGGTATTACGGTAAGTTGCCTGAAAAATGGAAGAGTGGGTGTGAGGTCCTTTGTTACTGAGAAAGACAATGGGAACAACAGACTGTTCTGACATAACAGAGCCCTGGGGATACTTTTTAGAGAAATTAGAACAGATGGCTTGGGGTCCAGCTTGTCAACAGAACCACTGTAAGCCCTTTGAAAACACAACAATTTGCCTTTCTTTCCTGAGGGAAGGAAACAATATTTACGTCTTTTGCTAAGATCTAACAGTCTTTTCTTCACAATATGTATTGTGGGCGGTTGATTGGCTTTATGGTTTTCCTCCCCCTTAAAATACACAGTGGAATGCTAGTTACTGTCTGAAGTCCAAGGAGAAGCATTGGGTCTGTCAACTTTGCTTCTGCACCAGGAATACGTCCACAGGTTTAGAAAGTGGGAGTAAGCAAGCTAAGGTGTCTGTCTGTTGCCGGGAGACCAGACACATGCATGGGCCACAGTGGGCCAGTGCCAGAACTCTGGCAGCCAGGATTAGGAGAGGGCCTGGTTCCAGGCAAATAGAAATTAAATTGCCAAAAACCGGAAAGACTGATAAAATCCAGTGAAGCAAGGGTGTGTGAAAATCAGTATGGCATGTCCCTTCAGTGTGCAATTTAAGAAGATTTATCAAAATCTGGGGTGCCTGGGTGGCTCAGTCGGTTAAGCATCCATCTCTTGATTTCAGCTCAGGTCATGATCTCATGACTCATGGGTTCAAGCCCCAAGTCAGGTTCTGCAATGACACCACAAAGCCTGCTTGGGATTCCCTCTCTCCCTCTCTCTGCCCTTTCTCCTCTCATGCTCTCTCTCTCAAAATAAATAAATAAACTTAAAAAAAAATTATCAAAATTTGAAATATATATTTTTTATTTCATAGCTGTAATATATATATATATATTCTTTGAAAAATAACCACATACATAATAATAAATTTATATTTATACAAATATTCTTTAGCAAAGAATATATATTCTTTGAATAAAATGAATAAAAATATCCATATATTCTTTAATAAAGAATATATATAAATTCTTTTTTATTTTTTTATTTATTTAAAAAAATTTTTTAATGTTTATTTATTTTTGAGACAGAGATAGACAGAGCATGAGTGGGGGAGGAGCAGACAGAGAGGGAGACAGAGAATCCAAAGCAGGTTCCAGGCTCTGAGCTGTCAGCACAGAGCCCAGTGCGGGGTTCAGACTCACAAACTGCGAGATCATGATCTGAGCTGAAGTTGGATGCTTAACCGACTGAGCCACCCAGGAGCCCCAAGAATATATATATTCTTTACATAAAGTGATAAAATATACATATACATATTCTTTGACCTAACTCTTTCACTTCTCAAACTCTAACTTACACAAATAACTGTGTGAACATATGTATCAGTTTGTCGTTGAAATAATTGTAAACTACTTAAAGCAACCATCCACAAAAGGACTTCTACTTTATACCAATGTACTTCCATATGTTCAATTTTTTTTTTTTTACAGTGAAAAAGTATCAGTTTTGTAATTAAAGAAAAAGAAAATTTAGGCAAGATTGTCCATAGACTATTCAGGGGTCAGGAACTGGTTACCCACAGAAATGGAAGGAGCTGGGCGAGGTGGGCAAGAACAGAATTGGAGTGTCACCTCTAAGGAGTCCATGAATCTGAGACATTCTTCATTCTCCACAAGAAAGTTTCTTATACATGTCTTGGACGGGAGGAAACAGCCCCACGGTTTAGTTTAGTCTCTTCAGATATAAGGAGGTAAATGGGTACACTTAATCGCCAAGTGGAGCAGGACAGTGGGAAGAAAGCACATTCTGATTTTTTCTCTGTATGAAACCCCCCCCCCCCAAAGAGGACAAATTGTCCATGGTAAAGAAAAGAGAAGATGATCTTGTAATGCTTTGCTGGTCTAAAGTCTTTTCCAAATAGGATTTATAAGGCATTGGATGCAGCGCACAGCTGGAACTGACTTTCTATTTGCTCTTTTTCTTGCTGCCAAAGTTGTTTCCATGGGAAACAGACACCCAACAGCAAAATAAAGGCATAAGCAAAATTTCCTTATAACCTTTATTTATCTAACATCCACCAATCTCCGGCTCGACTGGAAGGTTTGATCTTTTCTAAAAAGCAACTCAAATAAGAAAAAAAAAAAAAAATCATCAAAAAATACACAGGAAGGAAAAGAGTTGGCATTATGTAAAACCCTACAAGAAAAAGAAATGAGAGTTCTGAGTGGGCATAATTTCTGCTATTCTATGATCATAGCCATCTGAGTGTACTTAAAGGAAATCATTATGAATACACATTAGGTAATAACAAAAGCTTTCATGTGTCTTTTTAAAAAATTGTTTAAAGACTGGACCCCTCCTTCAGTCATGCTGTGCACCAAAAAGGTACACAGCAGGCCACTGGTCCCTGACAAGGCCTGGAGTCTTCTATATTGGCCGAGAAGATGGATACATCGATATCTGGGACCTTCTGGAGAAAACCCATGAGCCAGCCCAGTCACAAAACATCTGCATAACCATGATCACCTACATCAAACCCTGGTCTTTTACTGGTATGTTAATTCTGATTAAATGGCCTAAGTTATTTTGTTTCTTGGGGGGTAACTCAGGAACATTTTGACATTCATCTGGAAAGTCTCCGATCTTTTTTTCTCAGGTTTTTGTTTTTCTGTCCATCCCACCCCATCCTTTCTCCTCCCTTCCTTCCCCTTTCCTCTTGCACTCAAACTTTGGATACAACCTGAGTTTCTCTCATTGTTTTCTTCATCAATGATTATTTCTGAGGCATATTTAGTATGACAAGCAGAGGCTGATTTTGAACCACATAATGAAGAGCATCCTTATCTTCTCCAGGTCAGACAGGATGATCCATAAATCTTTGCTACCTTTTGCTGCTTTTTTTCCCAAATGGAATCATTCTTGTATCTTTGTTTTCTCATCATGCCATACATTTTCAATATTTTATAATTTTGGGGGCTTTTCCCTAGACAATATCAAGCAATTCTTTTCATGAGATCAAATGGCTCTCTGGGGTCATTTATCTATTTAAACTTCAACTTTAAACTAATTATGAGGAAAAAACATGTATAACAAAGCAAGCAGAAATTCGAGGATGTTTCCTTGGAAAGCTGGAATTGATATCCTTTGTCCTAATTTCTTTGTTTTACCCAAGCACTACTTTCTATGTAAACCCAATATATTTGCCACTTTTAAAAAAAGTTTCAGGGCACCTGGGTGGCTCAGTCATTTGAGTATCCAACTCTTGATTTCGGCTCAGGTCATGATCCCAGGATCATGGGAAAGAGCCCAGCATCAGGCTCCGCACTGAGTATGGAGCCTGCTTGGGGTTCTCTCTCTCTATCCCTCTGCCCCTCACAACCACTAGCATGCTCTCTCTCTCTTTCTCTAAAATAAAAAAATAAAAGTTTCCCTTTGTTTCCAAAGGTGTACAGGCATAAAATTGTCTTTCCATCCATTTCTCTCTTTGAAATATTACATTAAAAATTCAGTCTTCAAAATTTCTAGAATGTCACAGTCCAGCTATTGCTTAGTCATATGTGTCATCAGAGTATTTTTTTTTTCATCTTTGCTACAAAACATTGCTTTTGTACATATCCAGGGATTATGAGTCTAGGATTTAACAATTTAAACCAAACCTTCTGAGAATGAGAAAAAGAAAAAAAAAACATATGATAAGATAGAAAATTAAAATTCTTGAAAACATTCTTTGTGTTTATAGTGGTATCCTTTAGCCCTTACTGAGTCTTTGGTGAAAATTGGCTTCATGATTTTTCTTTGAAAATCTTTCCCTGTGTTATCTCCACTTCTCAAGTCTGCCCCGTGGCCCAGCCACACAGAGGTCAACCTCAGTGAGGAGCCACACTCCTTACATAAGCACCAAGAAGACAAGATTTGAAGTGGGCAGGGTGGCTGACAAAGGCTCAGGGTCTCCACTTTCATTTCATCAACTGGAAAAGATGATTTTTATACGTTAATATGGTCCTCAGTCATGAATGTCTGATGAAGATGCCAAGATTACTGTAACCACAGCAGGTCATTTGGAAGACCACAACACCAAAACACATTTCCCGTTTAACCTCCAGTATGGATTTCTGACTGCTGAGTTGTTTTCTCCCCCATTTTCTGGATCTTTCAGCTAAGCAGCAATTTATAGCCGTAGCTGATTATTATGGAACCCTGCATATATTGGAAATTCCTTGGACATTAAGTCACCCTTCCACCAATGAGGTTAGTAACTTTTGGCTCTGAGGATTTATGTGACCAGATATTGCTGAGGCACGTTTTAGAAGTGTTTAGAAATGACAGCATTTTTGCTCTGTGAGAAAACAAAAGAAGTGTACAATCCAAAATAAGGGGATGTATTTCTGTTGTATGAATTACATAGCTTGGAACCACAAAAAAACAAATGTGCTGAAAGAGAAGGCAAGTAAATGAAGCCCAGATTCAGAAGAGAATTGATTTGGGGCACCTGGGTGGTTCAGTCAGTTAAGCGTCTGACTTCGGCTCAGGTCACGATCTCATAGTTCATGAGTTTGAGCCCCACAGTGGGCTCTCTGCTGTCAGCACAGAACCCGCTTCAGATCCTCTGGCTCTCTCTCTCTCTCTTTCTGCTCCTCCCCTGATCATGTTCCCTTGCTCGCTCTCTCTCTCTCTCTCTCTCTCTCTCTCATAAATAAAAACATTAAAAACATTTTTAAAGCAAAGAATTGATTTGGGGATTCATAAGATATCATTTTCAGGTTGTAACTGAAGCACGGGACTCCTATTTTAGTGATCCCTTCCTGGAGGCCCAGTTAACATTTTGACACATCTCTCCATCATCCACCTCTACCCCATCTCCCCCCAACTTGTTGTACTGCAGGCAGCATGGCTGAGGGGGCAGTCTTCTACCCCTCTATAGGCACCACCCAAAGGTTTCAAGTAACGTTAATACTGGGAGATAAAAAGAAAATCAGAGAATAGAAATACATAAATATATATACAGCCAACATTAAATATAGAGATTGCAATCCATTACAAGTCCCAACATCAGCCTAGTTCCTGGCAAGCAGAAAGTTTCCCTCCCTTGGCCTCCTTGCCCAAGGTCTCTTTCCTGACTTTGCTGCTTCTGTTCTTAATGTGCACACACTAAGTCCTCCAGGGGACCAGGAACTCAGCTCTGCTTCCAGTCCCCTTAGGGTTTATACTGATAACCTCATCTGGGTTTTCCAAGTTTGGTTGACGATATGAACCTTTCCTCAGGTTTAGAAGTGAGAAGCAAGAAAAGGGAAAAGATCAATCCCCGAGTATTTCTTTTACAAAATAGTAATTTTTTTGTTGCTCTCTCTTTCTCACCCCACTCCTTTCATGGAATCCTCCGATTTGCAGGGCCCTGAACCCAAGCACAGTAGCCCCCACATTGAGCTCGCTCTTCTGGCAATGGGCCTATGGGCGGTATCCCAAAGCAGGCAAGCCACCTAATGAATTAAAAGTAGCAGGAATTCTTCTAGAGGCCTGTGAAGAATATGGGGACTTCCATGTGGGCTCCCCTCTCACGGGCCTGTGCTTCTAACAGGCATCAAGTATGAGCTACTACTTTGAAAGAGAAGTCAAGCATCTGGAATATGTAGAACAGCGCAAGAAAATTCGTGAACAAGAAAAGAAGGAAATGGAGCTGGAACTTGAGAAGAAAAAAACCGTAAGTGAAATTTCAGAAACAAAAGTCATTGCCATCCTCTAACCCCAGTGGAAATATGTACGTTTGGCTTATTCCACAGTTTCAGTAGGAAAATTATGCCTCTTCACATTCTTCTCTTGTTCTCTTGAGAGTCAAGAGGGTATTTCTCTGATTTCCTAGTTTTCCAGGAATGATAGCTATCAACTGAACAACTACCTAGATTCTATTCAACTTAAGTTTCTGAAATTTTCCATTATTTCCAAGTCCTTTAGATACAAAGGCACCTAATATGATTTATAGATATAATGATTCAAAATTTGGCATCTTTCATTATATAGAATTTCAACATCTGGTTAATAATACATTAAACAGGTCCTACATGGGACACTTGGCTGGCTCAGTCAGTAGAGCATCAGATTCTTGATCTCAGGTAGTGAGTTCGAGTCCCACACTGGGTGCAGAGATTACTTTAAAAAAATAATAAAAAGAAAAACAGGTAGCGCAAAAAGAGTGGAATACAGAAAGAATCAAGACACGTGGGCTCAAATCCCAGTTCCACCACTACTCAAATCCCAGTTCCACCAGCTATGAGATCTGGAGCAAGGCTCGTATCATTGCCAGGCTTCAGTTCTTGTCTTGAAAATGGGAGTACCGGGGCGCCTGAGTGGCTCAGTTGGTTGAGCATCCAACTTCAGCTCAGGTCATGATCTCGCAGTTCATGAGTTCGGGCCCTGCATAGGGCTCTCTGCTGTCAGAGCTGTCAGCATGTCGGATCCTCTGTCCCCCCCTCTCTGTCCCTCCCCCACTGGTGCACATGCTTTCTCTCACGCGTGCTCTTTCAAAAATAAATAAACATTAAAAAAAAACTTTTTTAAATTAAAAATAGACCTACCCTATGACCCAGCAATAGCACTACTAGGAATTGACCCAAGGGATACAGGAGTGCTGATGCATAGGGGCACTTGTACCCCAATGTTTATAGCAGCACTCTCAACAATAGCCAAATTATGGAAAGAGCCTAAATGTCCATCAACTGATGAATGGATAAAGAAATTGTGGTTTATGTACAATGGTTTAGTACATTGGAGTACTAGTGGTTTAGTACAAGTGGTTTAGTACAATGGAGTAGTATGTGGCAACGAGAAAGAATGAAATATGGCCCTTTGTAGCAACATGGATGGAACTGGAGAGTGTGATGCTAAGTGAAATAAGTCATACAGAGAAAGACAGATACCATATGTTCTCACTCTTACGTGGATCCTGAGAAACTTAACAGGAACCCATGGGGGAGGGGAAGGAAAAAAAAAAAAGGAGGTTAGAGTGGGAGAGAGCCAAAGCATAAGAGATTCTTAAAAACTGAGAACAAACTGAGGGTTGATGCGGGTGGGAGGGAGGGCAGGGTGGGTGATGGGTATTGAGGAGGGTACCTGTTGGGATGAGCACTGGGTGTTGTATGGAAACCAATTTGACAATAAACTTCATATATTGAAAAAATAAAATAAAATAAACTTTTTAAAATGGGAATACTGATAACCACCTTTTAGGATTAGGCTTTCAGTTCAGGAACCTGACAAATAGTAGACTTTCAGTAAATGGGAACCAGTATATAGACAGATAGATATGAATTTTACTATAATACAATACATGGGAGCTACAAAGTTTGAGATAGAGGAGAATTTGGTAGAGGACACATCCTTCTACCAGAAAGGAAACCGAAGCTCTGAAGCCCCTCACCTTCCTGTTTCCCAGCCTCTGTTTGATATGAATTCTGTCACTCCATTGGTCTCCCCTCACCCACTGGGAGTGGGGCCTTGAAATAGTCTGTGAATTCAGCTCTTCTCTCTTTGTCACGAGGGGTCATGTCAGTCTGTATTTCTACTTCTCTCTTGCTCCTTCCCTTCCTAGGCCTTTTGTCACCAGCAATTTCACCACTGATCCCATTTATAGATTCCTTATAGCCAAATATATAACCTCCTCCAACACTGTTATTCATGTGAGACCCTGGGTCTCAATTAAAAGCATGAGCATGTGGAAATTTTAATGTTAACGTTATCACTTATTGCTAGACACATGTTAGTGTAATAAAAACAGGGGGCCTCATTTCAAAAACATGGTTTAGTGGTCACAAGGCATGAAAGAATACCAATTAATTAACTTTCCCTTGTTTCCCTTGCTACAGAAAATTGGCCTTCTTCTGTTCTTTTGCACACTCACAAATACCGATTGAAATTCTGTTGTGTAAAATAACCTGACAACCTTCCTTTACGCCAGCAATTATCCATGATTATTGTCAGTGTTTAAATACCATAGCGACAGCTCCTAATTATCTACATCAGTGGAAGCAAGTAGACTGGTGGATAATCCAAAATTAATTTGCATATAAAATACTTGTAAAACACCTAAATATTATAATAATCATATCTTGAAATTGTATAATGATGTGCTTGAGTTTCCAAAACCTCTCCAACTTCTTGTAACTGAGTTCATTTCCATTTGACATATTACCCTCTTTTTTTTTTTTTTAAGTTTATTTATTTTGAGAGAGAGCGTGAGCAAGAGCAGGGGAGGGGCAGAGAGAGAGGGAGACAGAGGATCTGAAGCAGGCTTTGCACCATCAGCGCAGAGTCTGATGAGGGGCTCAAACGCATAAATGGTGAGATTGTGACCTGAGCTGAAATCAAGAGTTGGACGCTTAACTGACTGAGCCACCCCCAGGCACCCCCATGGTACCTTCTTTTAAGTAGAGCTACCACTTGTCAAATTTTCTCTGGAACTAGATTGGGGATAAGTGAATGGGTTTAAAAGGGCTCCTCTGTTACATTTAGAACATGAAAATTGTCACCAAGGAAAAACAACTAATGTTGTAAGAAATAACTTCTAAGGAGCAACTGCTGATAAAAGGGAAAATGGGAACAAACTGTAACAACCTCAGAGGACTGTAGCAGAGATTAAATGAGTTAAAATGTTTATAGCACTTAGCCAGGAACTGGCACAGAGAAAACGGTAGTAAGCATTCGCTGCTATTATTGCAGAAGGCACGGGAAGAACACACATCCATCCAGCAAGGCTTGTCTGAATGAATGCTCTGCCGTTGCCAGGGATTGGGTTGTACACATTGATCCACAAATCGGAGGAAAACCATACACCTATCTCTTTGCAAACACCGAGTCTGAATACAGCTCACCTCTTGAAAAATAATAGCAATCACAGCTCTAACAGCACATAAAATGGGAATTTTTCTAACTGAAATTTCAGCTGGAGACCCAAAGCTGGAAAAAGTAGCAGTTTCCATGTGATCCATAAGCTATGCCACCTACACAGGACTTGGTAGTGGGAGGAATTCAAAAGACTTCTGCAACCTCTAGTCAATTACCCACACTCCAGGCTACACGAGGGACCCAAGAGTCATGAGGAAGAAGACTAGAAAAGGGGTTTTTGTTTTTATTTTTGGAGAGAGGTGTCAAAGGGCCACGTGTTACCCACTTCTCAGTTCTCCATGAGGAGACCTTCATGGGAGCACTGCTAGAGAAGAGTTGCAGGCCACGATGGAGAACTGGCCTCCAGCAGGAGGCTTCCTGAGCCACGGAAATGTGCACACACTTCTCCACTCTATCTCTGCCACTCCCCCTTGGGAGCCAGCAGCTACTCTCCCTACTGTGCCACAGATGCCCTCCCACAAACCCCTCCCAGAGAGCAGCGGCTATGCCAACTGCTCAAAACTAGCCCTTTCTTTCCTTTGGTATTTCTAGCTGTCAATGTTTTATTGGCATGATTTGGTTTTTCACCCTAGAAAACATATCAGAAGTCAAAAGAACAGATGGAGGCTGAATTGAAAGCAGACTATGACAATTACTTAGAACTGGAAAAGAACACCCTCATCAACCTTGGCCTCATCAAAGTGCCAGAGACGATGTCATTCATGGACTTGATGTAGAAAGGCTTTCTGCAGGGGTGTTTGGGGCCTTGGTAGGACTTTGTTTTCTTTTTATTCATTATTTTTTATGTAAGGTGAGCTAGGAAATTAAACATTGAATAGGTTTATTTGTAAGTATTAGCCTTTTATTTCACTAAAATTAAAACTTGATTTATCACAACAAGATCTGTTTTGATTTTTGGATTGAATGTGTACCGAACTTTGTACTGAATGTGAAGGTTACCAATAATGAAAGTTTCATTTTCCCCTAGTAACACAGAGCTTCAGACATCCCCTTCACCCCCAGGCCTTGACATCCATTTAGAGCCCCTAATCCCAGAGAGAAATGGAAATCAAACTTTGCTCCCAATTATCAAGTTGGTTTGGTTGCCCCTCCAAACACTGCTCTCCCCAGGCCCCTGACAGATGGGAGGGCTATGTGCTAAATAAAGTATTAGCAAATGGAATCTAGAAATATATGTAAAAGAAAGGATACTACATAAAGATCATGTTGGGTTTACCCGAAGAATATAAGGTTAATTTAACAGTAGAAAATAAGTCAGTGACTGATTAAAGGAGAGAATTTATGATACCAAATGGACACAGAAAAACACGTGATAAAATTCAACATCTGTTCATGACAAAACAACAATAAATTCTTAGCAGTTACAAAAAGAAGGGGGAATCTAAAACAATCCTACAGTAACATCGTCCTTAAAGGCAAAAAACTGAAAGTTTTCTTCCACGATGTGGAACAAGACACAGTGCCCACGGTCTGTCCTCCAGTCAATGTTGTACTGGGGGGGGGGGGGGGGTTAACCAGTATGGGCACAAAAAGGAGACAGCATGTGAAACAGAGTTGCAAAAGAGCTTGGTGTGTCTCAACCAGAGGTTCAATGTCACAGGAAAGTAACTGGCATGGGAGGTGAGTTTGCAGGGAGGGTAGCAGGAGATGAGACTGGAAAAGTAGCTTGGAGGCAGATTGTGAAGGTTCCCAGGACCTAAACTCAAGAGGCTG
This sequence comes from Lynx canadensis, assembly GCF_007474595.2. Lineage (NCBI taxonomy): Eukaryota > Metazoa > Chordata > Mammalia > Carnivora > Felidae > Lynx > Lynx canadensis. The sequence goes on from NC_044310.1 coordinate 71,358,600, forward strand.
AATTATAGTTTGCAAATAATGGGGAATTAATAGAAGGGCTAAGCAGGAAGGTGACACAATCAGCTTTATTTTTAGGAAGATAAGGGATGGATTAGGGTGGGGAGAAGTGAATGGCAGGAAATCCTATTAGGAGGCATAAGTGGTGGTTCCAGGTAAGGGATTAGCACATGCTGTACGGAAGCTTACTGTGAAAATAGACCTGAAAGGCTGGTTGGATGGGGAATACAAGACAAAGGATGATGCCAAAGTATTTAAGTTACTGGAGGACATTAAACTCAAATTTATTTGTCTCCAAAGTCAGGTAGATAATAGCACTTAACCGTCTGTGTGCCTTTGGACAGATGACTTATCTCTGAGAAACAGATTCCCCTACTATCCAGTCAGGTGAGGGTATTTACTTTGCAACATTTTTACAAGGGGTAAATGAGGACCTGCAGATAAGGTGATGGTACCCAGCACATGTTAGTATCATTATTATTGGAATGTCCCAAGGCTCATCCTTGCACTTGAACTATATTTCTTTCTCTTTCATGTATCCCTCCTTCCTTCCTTCTTCCTTCCTTTCCTTCCTTCCTTCCTTCCTTCCTTCCTTCCTTCCTTCCTTCCTTCCTTCCTTCCTCCCTCCCTCCCAACCCTCCTCTCTCTCCCTGTCCTTCTTTCTTTTTTTTCTTTGTTTCTTTGTTTCTTCCTTCCTTCCTTCCTCCCTCCCTCCCTCCCTCCCAACACTCCTCCCTTTTTTTCTTTGCTTGCTTGCTTGCTTGCTTTCTGACCCACACTTATGTCTTATGTAAATCCATCCAATCTCATAGCTTCCGATACTGCTTATATCCCTGGCATGAACTTCTCCCACAAAAGCAAGAACTGTATATCCGTTTGACTATTTAATGTCTCCACTTGGATATATAATAGACATCTCAAATTTAAACATGTCCAAAATTGAGGGCCTAGATTTCCCTTCAAAACCCATTCTCACTGTAGTCTTCCTAATTACCTTGCTTTCAGTTGCTCAGGCAAAAACCTAGACATCATCCATCATTTTTCTCCTCTCTCAATCCATACCCAATCCGTGAGCAAATCCTGTTGACAACAGCTTCAAAATACATCTAGAACCTGGTCACTTCTCTCCTTCTTCCTTGCTACCACCTTGATCCAAGCTACCACCATCACCAGCTTGGCTTTTCGCAGTAGCTTCCTAACTGTTCTCCCTGCTTCCACCCTTGCCCCCTCCAATCTGTCTCAACAGCAGCCACACAGCACTTTTAAATGAAAGGCAGAGGCTGTCATTCTTCCTCTCAGCTCCTCCTTGGCTTCCCAGCTCACTCAGAGCATGAGCCAAAGGCTTTACTGGGACTGGCAAGCCCTCGTGTGATCGATCAGGCTGTCCGTTGTCACTCTGGTTTCATCTCTCTCTCCTCACCTACGTCACAGCACCCCAGTCATGCCAGCCCCCTCCAATTCCCCAAATATACAAGGCATGTTCCTGTCCCGGGGCATTTGTGCTTGCTATTCTGCACTTTCTCTGGCAATTTTCCCTATTTTTTTCCCATGTCTTGCCCCAAAGAAAAACATAATGTTTTGAGTCCTACGCTGTGCCTGGCTCTACAATTTTAAACAGGTGTTCAGGGTAGGTGTCACTGGGAAGGTGACATTTGAGCAAAGATCTGAAGAGGGTGAGGGATTTGCTACTGTAGTCTTCTAGGAGAAGCATTTTCATGACTCAGTCCTCTGTCTCCACCCCAGCAGACTTCTGCTCAGGTCTCCTGGACAGAACTGAGTTGTGTGGACACCTCTTAGGGCAGAAGAAGCTGGGACCATGGAAAACAGGAGTGTCATGATTGTGTGACATAAGCCATTAGCTGGGGCTGGTTCATTGTTTTCTCAAACAAAAGAGGGTTTTATTAGCATAGAAGAAGGGGGTAATGGATATTAAATAAGCGTCTGCCTTAGGGTTATCAAATAAAGAGCTTAGTATAGTGCCTAGCATACAGCAAGCAGTAAATTTTTGCCTCTACTTTACCTAATTTACATGTACAACATGATTATAATATTCTTGCTATAGAAACTAAACATGGGGTTCATGTTTATCTTGCTTATGATAGCAGTTATCATCAGTTCAGTATGATATTTTTATTGTGTGTTTATAACCTTAATTTTCCTCATCATCTCACCAGCCTATGGCCACCAATGGGATCACACAAACAGCCACAGCCCAAGTTTCATGGCATCTTGCCCCACCCACTTATCTGGTATCTCAAAGTGTCCCCAGGTGTGTCCTGTAGTTCCTGGGATGAAGGACTCACATATGTTCAAAAACAAGCCTACAACCAGCAGGCACTCAAGGCTCCCTTCTCTCAATATACTAGAGCTGCCTAATGGCCCGTACCATGGCGGAAAGGGGATGGGACAATGACTCTGTGTCAGTTCAGGTTCAGCATGAAGCTAATGCCAAGGTAAGACTACATGTACAGGATATTTATTGGTAAAGAGAACGAAAGAAACCAGGGAGAGCCTTTAGACCTCACTGCAAGTCTGATGTGTATGGAAGGAGAGAGGGAAGGAAAAAGGTTCGGATGGGATGGGTCAGACTACTCAGAATGCTCACCTTTCTCGGACTCCGAGGCTTTGGAACTCAGGCCAATGCAGTGTGCTGTCTCCCCCTTTTCTGGGATGAGTTCTCTCCGAGGGCTCTTCAGTTCACACTGGGGCTCAAGCTGAGAAGTTAACCTCCTATAATAGAAGATGTGGGAATACTAGGTATGAATGAAAATGGAGCTAACTGGTGTGCCTCCTTCCAGTTCCCATGGCTCCAGTCCTTTCCCCGGCTGCCCACTCCTTCCTAACTGCCCTGTGGTAAGTCTTCTGTTTCTGCACTTCAGTCTTTTGATCTGACATGCGTTGTAGTGAAAATAAAAAGGGCTTTGGGATCCAGCCTCATCACCCTAGGCAAACTGCACTGTCCCCTAAGTCTTAGTTATACCACCTGCAAATAGGGGATAATTATAGCTACCTCACCCAAAGGTGATGTGTATAAAATAACTGGCACTCAGTGGGTGCTTAATAAGTGTTGCCTCCTTTTCTTGTTTAGCCTCAGGTACTCTGTCTCACAGACACACACACACACATACACACACACCCCAGAGAAAACATAGTGTTTCTTCTTGGTCCTATGTAATAATCTCTGATTTTAATATTGTTAACAATAATGCTAATGTCTCTCACACTCAAATATGCTGTAAGCAGTGATTCTGCACACCTAGTCTAGTATTAGCCTTGACCATTTTAATATGAGACCAGACAGGTTGGACGTACTATTTAAAATTTAAACAGCAGCTCTATTTTTTGCACAACTTAAAATGCTATGGCTACTTAGAAAATTAACCATTCTAATAATACTTGATTTTTTAGGTTAAATTTAATTACCATTCAGCTTTATAAGCTGCTTTTTGCCCACTCAGAAATGTTGTATAATTAAACGAGCATATTTTTTGGGTCCTCATAACCATATCATCTGGGTGCACTTCAGATGAAAAAGCTATTGGCTCCAGTAGATGGTGGTCAGTGGCCTGGGTAAACTCCCACAGCTTCACTAATCCACCACTGTAAATAATTAACATTTCCCTGTGCCCTCTACCCCTGAGCGTTGCTTGGGGTAGGCCACGTTCCACCCAGTTGCTAGGTTGCCATCACCAGGTTAGATACCATGTAACTGAGCAAAGCTCCCAGGGCGGAAATTAAATATCTTAGTGAAGGGCAAATTAAACCCTGTGTGATGAATTCATTCCTTCCATGGCTGATGAGCTGTTTGAGGGTCACAGGCCATGTAAAACAACTGCACACCATCAGAGTAGAATCCCAAACACCAAAGAAACTAACCTTAAAAGTTTATTGGGGAAATGATGGTTAAAAAAAATAAATAAATAAGTGTAACTGCTTCCAAATGCTCTCTTATTCACAAGTATGACATTGAAAATATATGCAGTATGGTAACTGATTGTGTTTCCCTGCAATAATACCAATATTCCAAACTTAAAAGGACAGAAGATAAGATTTCTCTAAGTCACTTGTACATGCAATATTCTGGGCTGTTTTTATTCTTTTTTCTTAAAGAAGAGAAGGGAAGAAAATGTAAAATAGGAGATTTCACATTCTTCCCTGTCAATTCAAAATAGTTCTTCCAGCCTGAAGCCATATATATTTTTTTAATTTTATTTATGTATTTATTTTGAGAGAGGGGAGGATCAGGGGCGGGGGAGGGAGGGAGAGAGAGAGAGAGAGAGAGAGAGAGAGAGAATATTTTATCTTAAGCAGGCTTCCTGCCCAGCATGGAGTCTGATGTGGGGCTTAATTTCACAACCGTGAGATTATGACCTCAACCAAAATCAAGTGTCAGACCTTAAGAGACTGAGCCACCCACGTGTCCCCTGAAGCCATTTTTTTTTAATTTTTTTTTTTAACATTTATTTTTTTTTGAGACAGAGAGAGACAGAGGATGAACGGGGGAGGGGCAGAGAGAGAGGGAGACACAGAATCGGAAGCAGGCTCCAGGCTCTGAGCCATCAGACCAGAGCCCGACGCGGGGCTCGAACTCAACGGACTGTGAGATCATGACCTGAGCCAAAGTCAGATGCTTAACCGACTGACCCACCCAGGCACCCCTGAAGCCATGTTTTTAAGAATAATTATCCTTTTAAAAATTTTTTCAAAAAAAAAAAAAAAAGGAAAGAAAACAGCACCAAGTCAAATCTAATATACAGCAAGTGTCTGCTTTATTTTGGCTTTAGTAAATTAGTTAGATCTATAATTATTTTTCACTTTTAATGAAGTTTCTGGACTGAATGGATCCAACTGTTATGTGTTTCAGATGCCATGTTTATAATGTAAAGTTTCTCAACCTGTTTCAGACTTTACACAAGCAGTCAATAAACCTTTATTGTATTAAACAACTGATGTATCAGGGTTTATTTGTCACCACTCTATAGCCGAGCCCATCATGATGAATGCAGGTGGATTAGAGAATACTCAGCCTCATTAGAACGCATGTGCACAACAGTTAGTTGGAAATCAGGAATTGGACTTAAATCTGTGCGCATCTAATAAGACACTAGAAACATTTTAACAGCCATAACTAAAGATATCAAAAGAAAACACAACTTTCTTATATTGGAAAATACCTCTATCTATAAACCATACACTAGATTCCAAGCAAATTCCAGCTTGTTCAGTAAGCAGGTGAATTGAGATTGGCATATCACTCCAAATCCCATGCTTTTATTAAATAGTCAACACTAACGCTAGAGTGGTCATTTAAAAATCAAATCTGGACCCCATCATTTCCCTCCTTAAAATGTTTCAACTGGTCCTTTTTGCCCTCAGGATAGGGTGCAAGTTCTTTATTGATAACATAGCCCTGCTTGCTTTTTAAGCCCTTCTTTTACAGGTTTGGCTTCTCTACTTCCCCTTCAGACATTTCAGTCCACACTGTTTTCCACACATTCTATGCTCTCTCTCACCTCTGCTTCCTGGAAGATGCTATTCCTGTTCCATGAGTAAATAAAGCTACCAAGAATTTTCAAAATGCCCTAAAATGAATTAACATCTAATGCAGTGCAACAATATCCACATACATTAAAAAAATGATTTATATGTATTCCTCTTATAGGAAATGAACAGTGCTCATAAGAATTTGTTTTAGAGACTATAACAGGAATTGACAATGTGATACTAACAGTTTTCAAAGTCACAAAGTAAGACAACTATCTGGATCCTAATCAGAGCTTTGGAATTAGAGACAATTCTGAGCACTCAGTCCCTTACAAGCTTTAGTAATTTAACCTTGACAAGTTTCTGCTGTGGCAAAATAAATTCTCAAAAATGGCCACAGCGAAATTTCCCATCCCACATTGCCATAGCCCCATCAAGAGATAGCCTCTATTTCCCCTCTCCTTGAAATTGTGACTTTGCAGTTTCTTCAAAGAATAGAATGCAGCAGAAATGACACTGAATGACTTCTGAACCCAGGTCATAAAGGGCGACACAGATACAGCTTCTGCCTGGCTCTCTCATTGGAAACTCACCCTAGGAACCCAGCTACCATGTTGTGAGGAAGCCCAGGCTACATGGACAGGGCACATGGAGGTGTTCTGGTTGACAACCCCAAGTAAGATTTCAGCCAGTGACCAGCACCAACCACCGTACATGTGGCATGAACAAGCCTTCAGATAATTCCAGGCCTGAGCTGTCAAGCTACCCCGGCTGTTGCTGATTGGAGCAGAGATGAGCTATTCCTGCCAAGACCTGTCTAAACTCAGGTTTGTGAACATGTCAGCAAAGTAAATTTTGTCATTATTTAAAGCCATTAAGTTTTGGTATGGTTTGTTATGCAGCAGCAGGTAACTGGAAAAACCACCTCATTTTGGTTCTCGTGAGGATTAAGTGAAATACAGCATAGAAAACTCCCTATGGATTGTCTGAAACACAGTGAATGTTAGTTACCTATAATGTGTCCATAACTATGGCAATTACCTCAAAATAGGATATTTATTTATTTCTATCCCTACTTTGTTTAAGAATTATAAAGAAGCAGGGGTGCCTGAGTGGCCCAGTCAGTTGAGCATCCGACTTTGGCTCAGGTCATGATCTCATGGTTTGTGGGTTGGAGCCCCGCGTTGGGCTCTGTGCTGACAGCTCAGAGCCTGGAGCCTGCTTCAGTTTCTGCATCTTCCTCTCTCTCTGCCCCTCCCCTGCTCACACTCTGTCTCTCAAAAATAAATAAATGTTAAAAAATTAAAAGAAAAAAAGAATTATAAAGAAGCATACTGTATTTTCTGCTTTTAATGCATATAATCCAGTAAGACAATAAGCTATGTATTCAAATTATTACAATATAAAACGCAGTAAAATTAGTAAAAATGTATCTTAAAATTTGATACAAGTCTTTAATAAATATCACACTGTGAATTTTGGAAACCTCTGGTGAGTGGGATTGCATTTAAGTACAAGACGAGGAGAAGACAAGAGGAGCTTGGAAGAATGGGCTTTCAACTACATGCTCTTCTGTATTGTTGGAATTACTACAGGAAACATGCATTTCGTTATTTCTTATTATCCTTCTTTTTATTGAACTATTACTTACAAACAGTGAAGAGCACACATTATAAGTGTGCAGCTAACTTAATTTTTAATTATGTATACACCCATGTAACCATATAACCATTATCCAAACATGCATTATATTAGTTCAATCAGAACCTATTACTATAGATTAGTTTGCATTTTCTATAACTTCATATAAATGGAATCATATGGTATGAACTTATTTTTGTCTTATTCTTTCACTTTTGAGATCCGTTCTTGTTTTGTGTATTAATATTCTATTACCTTTTATTGCTAAATAGTATTCCATTGTAGGGACATACCACAATTTGTTTGGTAGACATTTGGGTTCATGGTTTCCAGCTTGGGGCTACTATAAATTAATCTTCTATGATCATTTCTGTGCAAGTTGTTTTATGAACATATGTTTTCATTTTTCTTGGATAAATATCTAGGAGTAGAACGTCTGGCTCATATGGTGTATATGTGTTCAACTTTTTAAGATATCACCAAATGTTTCCAAAGTAGGTATGCTATTTTATATTTCCACCAACAGTGTACGAAAGTTCTAGTTCCTCCTCATTCTCACTAGTATGATCACTCTTTTAAAATTTAGCAATTCTAGTTGGTGTGCAGTGGTATCTCATTGCAGTTTTAATTAGCATTTCCCTAATGACTAATGATGTTGAGCTTATTTTCATGTGTTTATTTCCATCCACATGTCTTCTTTCATGAAGTATTTATTCACATATGTTGTTCATTATTCTTGAAGGGTTTTCTTTGTTTTTGCTTTTTTAGTAATTGGGATTTCAGAGTTCCTTATATATTCTGGATGCAAATCTTTTACCAGATACATGCAAATATTTACTTTTGGTCTGTGGTTTATCTTCTCATTCTCTTAATAGTGTCTTTCAAAGGGCAGAAATTTTTAATTTTGATGAAGTTCAATTTATCAATTTGGTTTTTTATAGTTTATGTTTTGTTGACTTCTCTAAGAAATCTTTGCATAACCGAGGTTTTCTTCTAGAAGTTTTATACTTCCAGACTTTACGTTTAAGTCTATGATCCATTTCACATTGATTTTCACGTATGGTATAATTTTTATATATGGATCAATGTTTTTTTGGTGTGGGGGGAGTTTGCATATAAATATCCAATTATTCCAGCACTATTTCTCAAAAAGACTGTCCTTTTTCCACTGTATTGCCTTAGTAAAAAATCAGTTGTGTATCAGAGAAAGACAGATACCATATGATTTCACTTATCTGTGGAATCTAAAAAACAAAACAAACAAATAAATGACTCAAATACAGAGAACAAACTGGTGGTTGCCAGAGATGAGGTGGGTCTGTGAGGATGGGCACAACAGATGATGGGGATTAAGAGATACAAACTTTCAGTTATAAAATAAATATAATCACGGCGATATAAAGTACAGCATAGGAAATATAGTCAACAATATTGTAAATAACACTGGTGACAGATGGTGACTACACTTATTGTGGTGAGTTCTGAGTAATATACAGAATTGTCAAATCAATATGTTGTACAGCTGAAACTAATATAACACTGCATTTCAATTATACTTCAACAATAAAATTTTTTTAAAAAGTCAGTGGACCATATATGTAGGGTCTATTTCTGAACTCCACTATGTTCTGTAGATTTGTCTATCCTGACACCAATACCATACTGTCTTGATTACTGTTGCTTTAAAAGACATCTTAAAATCAGATAGTGTCGGTCTTCCAAAGTCATTATTTTTTTTTCAAGGTTGCTTTGGCCTTTGTATGTATATTTATGTTAATTTACACACGCAATTCTGACTTACTCTGACTTTTATAAAGTTTCCGCTAGGTGATTTACTAGAGTTCAACCCCATTGTGACTCAGGCCCTGTGTAATTGCACTATGGATATAGCTGATAATGGCTTAACTGATATTCCATGGTGACTGAGGATTTAAGCAGATGAGGGCAACTGAGATGGTTAATAAAAAACCTGGCAGTCTTTTGGAAGCAAACATGACATGCAACTGTAGCAGCAGCATCCAGGGAGCTGAGAGTTAACAGAAGAAACAGAGAGAAACCAGAAGAGTTTCTCTAATATTTTCATATGCATACTCTTTACATTTAATAAACTCCTATTTTAAAATAAAGTATAAATAAACCCTACCATCATTAATGCTTTTATGTTATTTATTTATTTATTTATTTATTTATTTATTTATTTATTTTGAGAGAGAGAGAGAGAGAGAGCATGAGCAGGGGAGGGGCAGAGAGAGAGGGAGAGAGAGAATCCCAAGCAGGCTCTGCACCATCAGCATGGAGCCTAAAGTGGGGCTTAATCCCTTGAACGGTGTGAGTCAGGGCTTAACCAACTGAGCCACCCAGGCACCCCGACACCCTAGTGTCTTAATCAGATGATAAGACTGCGTATTTATACAGAACCAAATGGAAGGTAAGTTTTACTTATAGGCAGAGGAGGAGGCAGATTCTGCTACTGGGCACAGTGGGAAAAGGCAAGACTGGTCGTGGTACCTGAGGCTCAAGGCACCAGAGCTGGCACATGTCCACAGCAGATTGAGGAGGAAAAAATTTTATCAAGAGAAGCAAGAATATGCCCAATTTTGGCCACTTTGCCCGTTGACCAGGATGCCCAATGGCAGCCATTGCTTAGCAATTACCTGGAAAATCCTTGCATGTTGGTTTTGGCTGCCAATACACACTTCTATTTCCTGTTCCATTTGACAAAGGATCCCAAAGTTCATCCTGTGACATTTGGTCACTATAGGAGGAAGCAATAGAAGGTAATTGTTAGGGAATAACATCCTGTACCTCTCCTGTTTCCGTAAAAGGGAGGTAACTTCATTTCTCAAGAGGAAGGAGTATGAGAGGATCGCTTCCAGCTTTTCTCTGCCTCCCTGACTTAACTGTTCTCCAAGTCACAAAGATTGACTCATCTGACTGGTAAACTGAGCAGGACTTGAGCTTGCTTGCCTGGGAGCCTTCTGTGTTCTCTTGCCCACAGGGCCAGCCTATCTGTAATATGTACATTTTTGAATTGTTTTTTGTTTTTTAGCACTGAAAAGTTGTACCCCTGCCAGGAGAGGCTTGTTTTTAACTAACTCTACAGTGATTGGGTGGGAATGATCGGATCACAGGTAATGTAGGAAGAAGCCTAATTGGTCACAGACCCAAGTTATATTCTAGAGCTTACCTTCATCCGTGGTAAATCTGGTATTTTGATCTCCATATGTCTGGCTCCTAGGTCTTGGTTCTAATTTCAGGAAGGAAAAATAGGTATGTTGTTGGTCTCCTACCACACCTATGTTAACATAGAGGGGGTTTGGGGAAGATAGGTTGGTAGGAGAGGGTTAAAACAATAAGAGGAAACAAAATGAAAAAGAAAATATGGTCAGAGCCATGGCTCTGATAGGTCCCCAAACCTCAAGCTGCAAGGATTAGGCTTTGGCTCTGTTCCTGCCAGTGTGGGGTCTGCAGAGCAGCTGGGATTGACAAACACAGGGCTCATGAGGAATGTGTTCCACTTGGGACACAATCTCAGATGGGCTTCAGACAGACCCTTCCTCACCCTGCTCTCTCTCGCCATTGTCAGCTCAAGATGAGGCTTAGGCAAGTCTAGATGTAGTGTTTTTGTCCCTTAAAAAGAGAACAGCCTAATATCATCTGTGTGTCTAACCTCCAAAGCAGATTTGACTTTTCTTGTGCCCTAATATTTGTGAAAGGAAAGGGGGAAGGATGGGGGCTATAACTTGGTATTTCCCTTAGTATGCAAGCCAAGGTATACAATATGAACTTACTTTTGTGTATAGAAAAAAAATATGGCCAACTTGTTTATGACAAATCATACTGGTTTTCCATTTATGATAGCAATATGAAGTTGTACTCTAAAAATAAATTTAACTGAAAATAAAATTTTTTAGAGAGAATAAGAAAATATTACACATGGTACTTGAATATGATAGAAATTCTGAAGGTTGTCTGTGAATGATAGTAGTCTGGGATAGCTAAAAGTCCTATGGAAAAGATCAAAAGATACCCAAAATATACATTAATTTAGAGGCTATTAATAGCCATGTTAGATCTAACCATGATGAAATCTAGGTTTTGTGGTAAATTCACATATTTTGTGACTCTTTTAGGAGTTAATTATAATCACACAAGTTCATCTCCATTTTTTTTTTTTTTGGCTTCCAAAATGACACTTACAGTGAAGTAAACTGAAGTCTGTGAATTATTTTAAAATGTATCAAAAATTAAGACAGATAATGGTGGATAGATGGATATATGATCAAACTAATGTAACAAAAGGCTTACAATTATAGAATCTAGCTGGTAGATATATGGGCATTCACTGCATAATTTTCAACTTTTCTTTACATTTGAAAACGTTCGTAATGAATGATGTCAATGGAAAAAAGATACTAACATGCCTTCCTTTATAGTTTGGTTGACTTTACAGGTGAGTTTTGACACTGAGTACAGATCAAACATAGATTCATAACCTGGGACAGATGGCACCTTATGCTTTGACATTTCTTATCTACCAGTTTAGACAAGCTGTTGTCACTTACCTAATGATTCAAATTTGCCCTTAGGTTAAAACGTTGAGCATTACAATGGCTACAGGGCAGGGGAAAGTTAGTCAAAAAGAGACTGCAAATGTTGGCAACCTGCAGCCCTTTTCTTGAACAAAGGTCAAGAACAAGGGGTCACTGTTCAGTATCTGCAGCTATGAGAAAAAGTGAGCTGCAGGCTTGCGGTCTCTCCTAACTTTCACAAAAATGTCTTGAATGTGAGGCACTTTCCCTTTTCTGAATTTAATGGTCATTGTATTTTTCTGAAGTTGGAATTTTAAACTCTCCTTAGAGGAGTTTCCAGTCAAAGAAGTATGTAGAATGTTGAGGCCAACACCAAGTTTTCACTTCATGAATACCTCCGTTAAGCAAAACAACAACAAAAAACCCAGATTAACTCAAATGACTTAAAATCATGCCAGTGGCCTTATCAAACAGATAAGGATTAAGTTAACCCCATCCAGGGGAAGTATGTAGGAATTTTTCTCCCTTGCTTAAAACAAACACCTGACATTGAGAAAGATAAAAAACATTAAATGTAGTGTCTGTCCCCCCAAATTGTCTCTGCTATTCTAATAGCAGACTCTTTCTAATAAGAGTCTTACTTATAGGGTTCATTCAACTTTATGAAAATATTTTCTTTTACTAAAATGGAAAATAGGTTTTTCCAGTTCTAACAAAAAGTGCATACTAAAATGAATCAGGATTTTTTTTGCTCATGATTTCTGTAAACAAATAAATGACCCATTTTAACAAAAGCTCTCTCAGAGACCAACCTTCCTTATGGTGAGAAACACTTTTTTCATATACATAATATTTAAACAATTGTTTCTATTGAAACATTGCAATTCTGCAGCAAAAAAAAAAACCAAACAAAACAAAAAAAAAACTATTGCCTAAAATTTACCAACCCACTAAATTTTTAAGTTACTAATTTTCCCAAGGCTGTTCCCCCTTCCACAAGAAACACAGTCATAAAAAAAAAAAAAAGATAACTTTCTTAACCACAAATAATTACTACTCAGCAGTAAATATTTGAATAATTACATACACATTGCATCTCATGGCCCTTAATCTTTTCCTGACAAAAGGGCAACCATTCTCTGAGAATCCTTTTGTATTCATTCATTTATTAATAATTAACTGAACATCTTCTGTTACAAATCTTAGGCAGATGGCAGTGAACTAGATATGTAAGGGTGCAGATATGCTTTTTTTTAGTTTTTCTTCTTAAATTTGGTTTAAAGGTAAACATTTTCTAAAGTTATAACTGTCCATCGTTTAATCAAATAGTACCATAACTATTTGGTACTTGTTCCAAGCGACAAATCTCTACCTTCTTCCTCCCCCAGTTTTCAAGGCAGGCTACTGATTGGGTTTTCAGAGGCAGCCTCTGAAGTGGCATTTGAGCAGACAAGTGAAATGACAAAAAAATAACCACTCAAGTCAAATATGGATGAGGAACACTCCACAAAGAGAAAATGGCAAGTGTAAAGATCCTAAGGCAGCAATCAAGTCCTCAGTGTTGCTAGAGAAGAGAACTGAAGAAATTCAGGCTGAGAGAAGAGGCTGAAGAAATTATATAGCAGTTTATCTTTTTTTTTAAAGATGACTTTGGCTTCTGTGGACAGGATGGATTGTGAGTGTGGAGAGAGGAGAGTGATAGCAAAGAAGAAACAAGCAGTAAGAGATTGAGAGATGATGGTGGCTTGGGTCTAGGGTGTAGTAGTGACACAAGTCAGTGCACAGTTTCAGGATATATCATAGAACTGTTGATGGGTTGGGTAAGGGGAGTGAGAGAAAGACTCCAGTTTGGGGGCAATAGGGTAAGATGAAGACAGTAAAGTGTGATATTTGTCACTGTCAGGCGGCCTGGCATCTGAAGCCCCTTCTTAAATTCATAGAATTTACTGTTGTGTAAATTCCAGGGAAAGGATGCTAGCTAGTTGCTCCCTCCCTGACACCTGGAAGCTGGGCACAGTCTGATGCTTCTGTCAGGGACTTTGAATCAGGAACGATGCACTATAACTAATTCCAGGGGCACCTGTGTGGCTCAGTTGGTTAAGCGGACTTTGGCTCAGATAACGATCTCAGGGTTTGCGAGATCGGGCCCCTCATCGGGCTCTGTGTTGACAGCTCAGAGCCTGGAACGTGCTTCGGATTCTGTCTCCCTCGCTCTCTGCTCCTCCCCCACTCGGTCTTCTCTCTTTCTCAAAAACAAACAAACATTTTTTAAGAGTTAAAAAAAAGAACCCAAAACTAATTCCAGTGGTGTGCACGGGATTGTTTGGTGCCAGTGGTGAGAACAGCAGCACCCTAATCAGTCATAGCCCTGGTTGCTGTCATTCTGGTCACCTAGCCTCTCTTAGCTCTGCTTATTTTACAAGTCTATTCCTCCAGATTCCTCATTAAAAAAATATTGAGGTATGACTCATATAAAGGGCAAAAATCTTAAGTATGGAACTTGATATGTAAACACCTGTGAAGTCTCCACCTAGATCCAATTATAAAACATTTTTAGCATCCTAAAAGTCTTCCCTCTGAAACTTTTTAAAATTAGTCCCATTTCTGCCTGAATTAGCCAGTCAGTTTTTAGCTGAGCCAGAAAGCAACCAAGAACTCTGATTTCTGGTACTTCAATACTTATCAAACGTAAGTGAGCACTGGGCTGAGAAAAGAGCAAAAGAGCATTCCTCTTCATACCAAAGTCCTCAGGTCTGTAAGATTCAAATTAAAACTTGTTATTATTAAACATAATACAACATTATCACTTTCCAAGTCCCTAAAAGTGACTCTATGAGCATCATTACCAGGTACCAAAGCATTAGTACTTACAGTTAAACTGGACATTATAAACACTACATTAATAATAGCAACTTCCACTACAAGAAGCTCATTTAAAAAATACAGTAGAGTCACCACAATCTCATTTGATGGTAACTACATCCTTCAGCTGCTCAGGCCTTACTCACTCACTCACAGACTCTCTCACAGTCCACTGGCAAATTCTTTGGGCTCCTACTTACAAAACATAGCCTGAATACAACCAGTTCTCACCACCTCTAATGCTTGACTTCCCTGATCTGAAACTACCATCTTTCTTGCCTGGACTACTGCAAAACTGGATGTAAGAAGGTAACAGAGAAGGGGGTGCCTGGCTGGCTCAGTCAGTAGAGCATGCGACTCTTGATCCTGAAGTCGTGAGTTTGAGTCCCATGTTAGGTGTAAAAATTACTTAAAAATGGGGCGCCTGAGTGGCTCAGTTGGTTAAGCATCTGACTTCAGTTCAGGTCATGATCTCATGGTTCATGGATTTGAGCCCCCCATTGGGCTCACGGTCAGCGCAGAGACCACTTTGGATCCTCTGTCTCCCTCTCTCTCCGCACCTCCTTCACTCACGTTCTGTCAAAGATAAACTTACTAAATAAATAAATAAATAAATATTAAATTAAAAAAAAGAAGGTAATAGAGAAATGCCTTCAACGTTCTCGAGGAAAGTGAGTTAGAACCTGGCACTGTAGATCCAAATCAAAACGAAGTACAGGGAAAATGAAGGCCTTGTCAGACATGCAAGGACTCAAAGCTTTCTCTCTCAAGCACCCTTCTTGTGTGCGGGGTTGGTGAGTGTGGTGGGGGGGTGTGGGAGATATGAGGGGTGGCAGGAGGTGTATATGTGGGGGGAAGTACTTATAGATTTCAGCAAGCAAAAACACTAAATTAAAAAAAAAGATGTAAAACAAAATCAAATACAGGAATGCAAGGAAAACATATCCTAGGATGATAGCTAAAAACCACTTTGTCCAAATTCGATAAAGTTGATTTAAAAACTTAAGATGATCTCAGGGTTAGAGTGAAGATATTTTTCTTCTGTCAAAGAAAAATAAATAAAGGCAAGCATATACTTTAAGAATCCCACGATGAGAGCTAAAAGCATTCTGAACAAATTTGGTAATCCAATACCATGATAAAATAATTGTTACAGTAAAGAAAGCATTTTACTTTGGTCAAAAAAAAAAAAAAAGCAATTACTCCAGGAAAAAAAAAAATCTGCAAAATCCATTACCTAATTCTTATTTTTTTAAGTTTATTTATTTATTTTGGGAGAGATGGCACAAGTAGGGGAAGGGCAGAGAGGGAGGGAGAGAGAATCCCAAGCAGGCTTCACACTGCCAGCGCAGAGCCCTACACAAGGCTCGAACTCAAGAAACCGTGAGATCATGATCTGAGCCGAAATCAAGAGTCAGGTGCTCAACCAACTGAGCCACCCAGGTGCCCCAAGGCATGACCCAATTCTGAAGCAAATAATACACAGCATGATTTGGAGGAGTTGATGGCTACCAGATAAAATAACTCATTTGACCTTTAGCTTGGAATATTCTGCATATATCAGCATAGATCTGAGGACATAAGATTGGATATGTAGGAGACAAAATCACCTGACTTACTAGTAAATGCTTTTGCATAATCCAGCACATAATGGCTAGTTATTGATTTGTTGTTTTTAGAAACATATAAAGGAAAAACCTAAGTCAAATATAGTTCCCCCAAATAATATACATCTATTAATGCTGATTAATAAACTAATTGTGTAACTTAGAGAAGTTAGGAGGTAAAAAGCAGTAATGAGCTGAAAGGAAAGTATAGGGTTGGTCATTTCCACAATGGTAGCAAGCCAAAAGACAATGTTTAATACAGATGGATCAAGAAATAAAGATTACTAGTTATAAAGGAAACCAAAAGAATATAAAATGGGGAGGAGGAATGGACATTCCTTAATATTCATAGTGAACAATCAACAGATACTACTTAAATGACAAATCGAGAAACAGGCACAGTAAACCTAGATCAAGTGGTAGAGATAGTAGCTACCTAAAGAATAAAAAGTGGCTGTTACCTCTGAGAAGCAGGATTGGTGTGAATGGCAGGGAGGCACACTTTTACTTTTTATTTTCTATCCATATGGATTGCTTGAAATTTTATTCAGGCACATGCACTAAAATTAAGATTGTTTTTAATCCTAAAAAACATTGGGGCAAGTAGACTTAGAAGGGAATGACAGCTGGTAGTCTGTGTAGAGAGATCCCAGGAGTTTATAAAAAGCAGGTATGAAAACCCAAAAAAGATTTGAAGTTAAGGGTCATTTAAAGTAAAGGCGTAAATTACAGAGCACTACTAAACACAGCAAAGTCAACAAAAGAGATTTACAGTTAGGACTCGGTGATCCAGACAAAATAAATGCTTAGTATTTTCTATTTAAGACAGCAGAGATGAAACTATTCCCATCCAAATTTATATAACAAAATAAATCTGGCCTTTAAGGTATTTCAGATTCTGGAAAATTCAATTCTGCACAAAAAGGATTTGTTACATGGATTTATGGATAACATCTGATTGTCCAATACTTTAACATGTTTAAAAACAATGACATTAAAATAAGTGATCCTAGGGGCGCCTGGGTGGCGCAGTCGGTTAAGCATCCAACTTCAGCCAGGTCACGATCTCGCGGTCCGTGAGTTCGAGCCCCGCGTCAGGCTCTGGGCTGATGGCTCAGAGCCTGGAGCCTGTTTCCGATTCTGTGTCTCCTTCTCTCTCTGCCCCTCCCCCGTTCATGCTCTGTCTCTCTCTGTCCCAAAAATAAATAAATGTTGAAAAAAAAAAAAATAAGTGATCCTTAAAATCATGATGATAATTAATAGCATGACACCAAGGTTATAATTCTTTAATAAAACTTTTACATTTCTGGAACAGCTTATTCAATTCATACAATATACATGATATAGCAAACAAAGTCTTCCTATAAAACATTTAAAGTACATTTCTTTTGACTGTTTACTCTAGATATATACCTGTCACAAATTCTTTTGGTATTCTTCTGAATTGTTATACAAAGCTTTAAAAAATGAAATTTTCATATAAAAATAATTATTTATCTGGCTTTTTAACAATTGAGTTTTCAAATTAAATAACAAGGTGTTCTGTTTATCAGTGTATATTTAACATAGAAATAGTTAAATACTTTAATATTTAGAAAAACATCAAGAAGTGTTTTCTACTGGCTGCTACATCTTTAAGTTGGTAATTCAAATTTTATTTATAATTTTAAAATTACATGTTCTGTGGGTATAAAAGTTTAAAAAAATACATTCCAATTTAATAAAAAGTCTTCTAAATTTACATTTTTCAAACACTGCTGTGACTGCTATAATGCCTATCTGGTAGATACACTTAGCCAAAATAAGTTATTTTAAAAAATCAATAACATGGACTATGCCGGCAAGATTTCTTTTAGATACATATGAGGGTAATTATAAAGTCAATGTTATCAATGTACTACTACAAATAAATAATACATTTAAAGCACAATTACTCTGTTTTAAAAAAGCAGAACATAAAAATGCATAGAATAGGTAAAGATTTTTGAAGTGTAAATCACTAGTGCAGAAATCTGGGCACTTAATCCCTTAAGAAGTTAGAGAATTTCAATTTAAAAGATGACTTCTCACTAGGGATACTGTGACTTTCTGTGAATAAAAAAAAGAAAGTCTATTATTTCTATTCAGATGCCTCTAGTGTTTTGGTTCAAGTGTTTCTACAGAACTCCTCCTTTAACTTAAATATTCTTTCCCTGAAAAAGACATTTGAAGCTAATAATTTTGGCCTCATGACATATATACTTTAAAGATACATGTGATTCTGTAGCCCATGCCTCCTCTCATTCTAACATCTATCCATATATGCACTTATAAATATACACATTTCAGGTTTATAAAAATATTTAGTTTTCATAAGCTTAAATAATTACTGAACGCTAATAAGAATACATTAATATTTGTATAATTTTACTTTTATTTATAAAAAGTTTTTTAGAGCAGCATTTGCATTGCAAATGAAATATGATCAAAGGATGCTGCAGTGTACATGGGCTCACACTGCAAACCAGACGGAGCAGCTACCACGTTCCTCTGAAAGAAACACCTGTTTCAGCTACAAAAGAGCAGTTCCTATAAAGTACAAAAACCATGAAGGGCCAATAACTTATCTGAACCTTGTAAGTGCATTTAAAAGTCATCTCCACAGAATTGGCCATATTTGTTAAAATATCCACAAGTCCAAGTTATCTTTGCCCCAAGAAAAATTTTCTATTGAGATAAGTAAAAATTGTATTAATGATAGCGTTTTTAATGGAATCACATGAACTTATTAGAAATTAATGGAATTTTTAAAAGTAAAAAAATAAAACCATTGTGAGAGGTATAAGAAAATGAGAAAGACTGATTTAAAATTTAAAACATTACAAAAAAGCAAATAAAACCTCTCAATCTCAAACACTCATATTAAGCTTGTTTTTGTTGAGTTCACGCTCCAGATTTCCAATCAAAGTATCAATACTTTCCTGTAGATCTTTGAGATTGACTTTTCGGTCCACTGTAGACTCAATTGTCTGCATTGTCAAATACGTCTGAAATGTGTACTCTTCGGACAAGGGTACTGGCTGTTCAATCATTATATCTGGTCCATACATTTTGCTACAATTTTCTCCGTTTTCTCTGTCTTCTGAAGGGACATCATCATAATCTACGTCATTTAAATTTTCTTTTGTATTTAAAAAGTAGTTTTCTCCACAGCTGCTCCAGTCGCCTGCATACCGATTGCTAACTGGACTGTCTAATCTGGTTTGCCTCGGTCTAAGTATTCTTGATGAATCAGTACCACTCAAATTTAACATGCAAGGTCGTTCTTTCTTCCTCCTCAAATAACTTAGAGAAGACTTCTGCTCTGGGAACAAATTATCTGTTGATTCTTTGACAGTTAAACGTTGCGCTAGAAACAAACAATAAATTTGCTTAGTCACAGCCATCCAACTGGCCTTTAAAAAACAGAGCTAAAGATAAGCCATTTAATAATCAACTATAAACATGCATTAAAAACAAAACATGCACACTATTTTTAAAAAAGCATTCCATAATTACTTTTTTCTAACCAGACATAATCAAGATTAGGGGCAGAAGCTAGTAGAGTGGTCAATGGTGCTAATTCATGCCATATCATAACATCCCCAAACAAATAAAATTTCCAACGCTGATTAACTTTCTGTGCAAGTTAATTATTATCTAGCTGTAATTCAAACAGTAGCTAAGCTGGTAGCTTCTTGTATATTAAAAGCTAGAGCAAAAAGCAGGCAAGGCATGTTGCTGTACAAACAAGAAAACAAAACAAAAAGTTCCTTCTTCTGCAAACATCTAAATGAGGCAAAGACATCTAAAGTGCTCACTCTAACCTTTGTGCTTTTTTGCAATTCTATTAGCAGCTGTGTCATACTTTATTTTACTAAGCAGCCCAAATTTCACTTTGATAAAATGCACAAATACTAAATTTGACCACTGGTTACCTGAGTTTGATTATACAGCATTAGCTACTAATAGTCTTCATTTATTGCCTGAAAATAGTACAGATATTTTATTTTCCCATTCTAGTTAGATATCTAACAATCTCAAATAACATTCCTCATATTAATTTCTTCTAAGAGTATGCATTGTGCTGGCCATATAGATTACCACAGATATACACATAACTTCATGACAAACCAAGGCTTCACTGCTTACCCTTTAGTGCATATTGAACAAAACATTTGCCTATGGTTCTTCTGTATATAAGATGGACTTGAATGTTGAGGCATAGCTTTTGAAAACTACCCGTAATACTTTCCTCTTTTTGCTTATTCTCCACTAATAAATGCCTCTTCATGTACACTTTCTTTCACTGAGATACTTATTATCAGTATGAATATATTATCAGTAATAACACACCCACTTTACACTCTCCAACATATAACGAATGCTTGTTCCTTACTGTACAAAACAAGATAATTGCAAAGTAATACCAACTTGTATATAGTGCTAGTTTTGCAGACTTACAGTGATCTTAACAGCATTTTTCAGGGGCACCTGGGTGGTTCAGCCGGTTGAGCCTCTGACTTCAGCTCAGGTCATGATCTCACAGTTCATGAGTTTGAGCCACATCAGGCTCTGTGCTGATAGCTTCAAGCCTGAAGCCAGCTTCTGATTCTGTATCTCCCTCACTCTCTGCCCCTCCCCTGCTCACACTGTGTCTCTATCTCTCAAAAATAAACTTAAAATACATTTTTCAGAGATTACATAATTTTTTGTACTTAGATTTTATTAAAATACTTGATAACTATCTATCGGTATGTTTCTAACATTTCCATTTGTCTATATTTTTATGATGGCTATTATATATAATTGTGAATAGCTAAAATCTCTTGAGCTAAAATTTTCTGGAAAACAAAGGCCTGATATTTATTTTTTTAATGTTTTATTTTTGAGAGAGAGTGCATGCGAGTGTGCCCATGAGTGGCGGAGGAGCAGAGAGGGAGAGAGAGAGAGATCCCAAGCAGGCTCTGTGCTGCCAGCACAGAGCCCAAAGCAGAGCTCAATCCCACGCCTGAGAGATCATGACCTGAGTCAACACTTAGCCAGCTGAGCCATCCAGGTGCCCCTGATATTTACCTTAAGTTGATCTTTAATAACACTATTAATATAGAATGCCCCATGCCATTAACTGAAGCAACTGCAGAATAAATAGCTGATTTTTTCCACTGCTTAATTATTCATATTCCTTTTTCTCCTCTAGCTGCTAATCTCTACTAAGTCTCCTGGCTTTTCTCCCTCATTTTCTTGCTATTCCTGTTCTTAGTGCTTAAGTGGCATGCCTGTTGTTTTCATTACAGTACTTTGCTAACCTTGAAGTAATCTGGTTTGTGATCCAAAGTAAAACTTTTTTTTTTCTTTTTTAAGTAAGCTCTATGCCTTGGCAACGTGGGGCCTGAACTCATGACCCCAAGATCAAGAGTTGCATGCTCTATCGACTGAGCCAGCCAGGTGCCCCTAAGTAACGCATTTTTGACTCTGGATTGAGCCTGTCTTGTCGTGCTCCCATCTTCTGACATTCACCTTCAAAACCCAGATTTGTTTTGTTGCCAGTTACTTAAACCAAATCCCTATTCAAACATTATTGTTCTGTATTTTCTTGGAAAGGATTTAAGAAACCAATTATAGTAATATTTTATATCTTTTGGACTAAGAATTCAGTTTCTGAAAAATCAACCTCACTGACTTTTTAAACTACTGATGGTGGAATGCTTTCCTATTAAAAATGCAGAGAAACTGGCTAATTTTGACCCCAAAAGTTGTGGTTTTTCTAGTACTATGACTGTCCGTCTTCAACAGAATAAAATTAAAAATGCAATCTATAAAGTTGCTGAAAATGTTTCAAAATGTAATGGTATGTAACTAAGAATCTTAATTTTCTTATCTTGTTTTCTACTGGTGGATTTATATTTTCAACCATCACCTAATATTATTAGCCTTTTGTCTAGAGTATAATTGCCTTATTTAATAGAATATATTGAGTGCCTCGTTAGTGCCAAGCACTGTCTTAGGACTTGGGTGTATAAGGGTAAGCAAAATATAGTCCCTGACCTCATAAAGCTTAGTCTAGTGAGAAAAGTGAAACAAAAAGGAATAGGAAAAAATTGATAGCTTGTTCCCAAAAAAACCTGCCCAAAATTTACTCATCATAGAAAATGTGATACAGCAAACAGCTAGTCTAGGAGTTACACTCTCTCTAAAGCTATTTCCCCTTCTATAAAGAGAAAGAGTGGCCTATCAGTAAATTTCAATATTCTTCTTACAACAGCAAGACCATTTTTAAAAAGCAACAATTTATAAAAATCCAATACGTATAAAAGATGAAACAAAAACTGTTTTGATCAAAAGGGAAGTGTGTTTCCATTTTGTTCCCTCACCTGTTGCCAATCTGGCTCCAAAGCTGCTTCCAAAGAACCTTAGGGTTTGGCAGAAGACAATCTGAAATACCACTGGCAGGATGATTTTTACCTCTCGGTGCCAATATGCTAGGATTTTAACTGATCACTTTGAAGATAAGATTTTTCAAATGGAAAGCTCAAAGCAAATTTCACTATTGCCCCAAATGAAAAAACAAAAATAACACAAAAGTTAAAGTAAAAACGAAGGTGGATGGGAGAAATGTGGAACCAACTCTTTTTTTTTTACCTCCAGAGTAGGGGAAATTCCAAAAACAAAAATATGTAAGATATGCATAGCAAGGAGTCAAACCTTCTATCTAACACATAGAGATGGGCATTTACCAAGTTAATGCGCTATGGCTCATTCTCTGTATCACTATCAACTTTCTCACGCACAGTCACTACACTACTTTTATTTGATGTCTGCCTTCTCTTGAATCCAAAAACAAATGATTTAGAGGGCAAAACTAACTGGTATTTACTCTCATCTTTCCGCCCTTTGTCTGAGGTACTATAACTAAAGAAAAGTACAGGTTATAGAAAAGGAGGCAGATGTTTTTTTTAATTGAAGTATAGGTGACGTGTAATGCTATATCACTTTCAGGTGAATCAACTCTATACATTACACAGTGCTCACCACAATAAGTGTAGTTATCATCTGTCACCAACATTATCACAATATTGTTGACTATACTCCCCATACCATACTTTTCATCCCCGTGACCTTATTTATTTTATAACCAGAAGTCTGTATTTCTCCCATCCAAGTGCTAACCAGGCCCTACCCTGCTTAGCTTCCAAGATCAGACGAGATCGGGCGCGTTCAGGGTGGTATGGCCGTAGACTGGAAGTCTGTATTTCTTAGTCCCCTTTACCTATATCACTCCTTCCCCCATGCCATCTCCTCCCTGGCAACCCCCAGTTTGTTCTCTGTATTTATGAGTCTGTTTCCAGTTTTTTCGTTTGTTTGTTCATTTGTTTTGGTTTTTAGATTCCATATATATGTGAAATTATATGGTATTTGCCTTTGTCTGACTTCTTTCACTTAACATGATACCCTCTTGGTCCATTGATATTGTCGTGAATGGCAAGATCGCTTTTTTTTTTTTTTAAATAGCGGAGTAATAGTCCATAATTAGTATATACACCACATCTTCTTTATCCATTCATCTACTGATGGGCACTTTACGTTGCTTCCATATCTTGGCTATTGTAAAGCTGCAATAAACTTTTCAAATTAGTATTTTCATTCTCTTTGGGTAAATACCCCATCGTGGAATTACTGTATTGTACGGTATTTCTATTTTTAATTTTTTGAGGATCCTCCATACTGTTTTCCATAGCAGCTACACCAATTTACATTCCCACCAACACTGCACAAGGGTTCCCTTTTTTCCACATCCTCACCAACACTTGTTATTTCTTGTCTTTTTGATGCTAGCCATTCTGACAGGTGTGAGATGATATCTAATTGTGGTTTTGATTTGCATGTCCCTAATGACAAGTGATGTTCAGCATCTTTTCATGTGTCTGTTGGCCATCCATTTGTCTTCTTTGGAAAAATGTGTATTCAGGTCCTTAGAGGAGTTATTTTTAAATAACATTAACTTCTGACACAGAAGTAATGATAAAGAAATCAGGTACTGATAGTAAACTGTGTTTATCTCTCCAGGTAAGCAAGTTTTAATTTGTGACTAGAACAAAGATGGCTCCTTTCCCAATTCCTGATGTTTATTACAATTAAAGCAGTTGTAGGAAAAACTATAGAAAACACATTTAAAACTTTAACCTCAGAGATCCCTTATGTTGGGCACCAAATGCAGAAATCAAACCAATTAGCCAAAGAATCTTGATTCAGGATTTTTAAATAATTAATTATATATACCAATTCAGTTAAAAGACACATTAGAAATGACTTTTAAGCTTGTGTTTGAAAGAAAGCAAAAATTTTAACTTTCCAAGTTTTTTATTCACTTTTTAAAATTAGTTAGATGTATTTTAAGACTAAATCAAGCATTTTGTTGCACTTTGGTCCATCCTTACTTGTATCATTAAAAGAGTAACAAAGAGCTAACTTTATGCAAAACACTTTGGTCACTATCTTTGATGCTTTATCTGCAGAATCTTCACAACAACCCTGAGGTAGGCACTATGTATAGAGAAGCATACTGAGGGGAATTAAAGTATGTGCCTGGGCCACAATGGATCTGAATCCAAGCCTGACTCCAGGAGCCAACCACTTTTACCACTGTATGCTACATGGAGCTCCTAAGTACTTTCATGTTTGGTACTATGCAGGGTAGGGAAGGGAAGCAGGCATTACTATAGGATAAGAAAAATTTGGAACCTAAATACAGCATTAGAACATCTAATTAAACATGTATTCCTTTTAGCTCTGAAACTATATAAGAGATATAGTAGGAAAATAACTGTCAGCTTTTTGTTCTTGGCTGGAACAAGGAATGGATAAGAAAGATGGAAAGATCAAAGATAACTGTCAAGTCAAGCCTGGATAATTTGAAGAATGACCATGAATACAGTAAAAATGTCAGGAAGAAGAACTGATTGAAGGACTAAAGAAGTTAATATTTACAGAGTACCTATTCTGTGACAAGAACTGCACTGAGCAGCTTAACATACGTAACTCCTTTTTTTTTTTTTAATTTTTTTTTTTAATGTTTATTTTTGAGACAGGGAGAGACAGCATGAACGGGGGAGGGTCAGAGAGAGAGAGAGACACAGAATCTGAAACAGGCTCCAGGCTCTGAGCTGTCAGCACAAAGCCTGACGTGGGGCTCGAACTCATGGACCGTGAGATCATGACCTGAGCCGAAGTCGGACACTTAACCGACTGAGCCACCCAGGCGCCCCCGTAACTCCTTATTTAACCCTCCTATAAATTCCATAAACATTATTAAAGTCCATATGACAAAAGACGATACTGAGGCTCTAAGATGTTAAAGAACCTGCCCAAGACCAGACTGCTAATAAGTAACACAACCAGGATACAAATCCTGATCTGACCAAATCCAAAATGTGCACATTGATCTATAGGTCTATTATATTATCAGCAAAAGCAAAAAATTTAAACAGAAAAAGCAAAATCTAGGAAATATTTTCTGCAATCATATATGGGCATATTTAGTGATTAGCTAATTCAAACACTCTGCCCTTGAAAGAGAAAAGTATTTCCAGAGAATCATTTACCTGGCCAGAGTTGAAGTAAATAATGAAGAACTTCAATATGTTTTTTGAAATCCAAAGCACTTGCAAGTTCTTCTGAATCAGTAAAGACTCTGTTGTTATGGTTAGTGTCTTGCTTCTGACTTAATAACACGGGTCCGAAGCACACAGCCAGGTTCTGGCACGTCATCTTATTCACTTCATGATAAGAAGCCACCAATTTCAAATGATCCAGCAACATCTTTAGGGTTGCCTAAATTAAGTTAAATTACATTTCACTTAGTAAAGTCATACACAGGAGCAAATTTAAGGACACAATTTACAGCAGAAAATATAAACAGACATTCTGTTACTTTTCAAAAGATTGTTTCAAAGCTTGGACCTTTAGGTTCCAATGACATAATTTGATCGATTAGAGGGTTAAAATGTATAGTCTTTATAAAGGCTCATGAATGCATTCCAAATTTCAACTGGCGTCCCTAGGAAAATATACATCAACGTTTTCTTCTCTTCCCTCCTCTAAAATGACAATAGCAAAGGCTGTGATGGAAAAGGGATTAGGTAAGAGTGTTTATCTTTAAGAACAGATAAATCCTCTAGTCATAATCAGGGGACTGCCAACCTTAAACTTAGGAAGCTAACAATTTCAAACGTGGCCAGGGTCTATCATGATACAGAATAGGAAAAAGGCCAATGTGCTTAACTAACAAATACTTTAAGTAGACAAACCATGGAAAAAAGAATAGAATAGCTAGAGATGAAAAAAAAAAAGTTTTTTTGTTGAAAAAAAATACTTTTTTTTTTAAAGTATTTTTATTTATATAAGTAATCTCCACACCCAACATAGGGCTTGAACTCACGATCCTGAGGATCAAGGATCCAACTGAGCCAGCCAGGTGCCCCCAAAAAGAATATTTTTTAAAACTTGAAGAAACTAGTAAGGGGTGGAAGGTTATTTAGGTCTAAGCAATTATGGAAAGAAATATGATGTTTTTGAAGTACTGGCATGTGATCAATCATTTAACAAATAAAATGAGTATATAATTTCTTCTTCATAATTGTATTAAAGAAATGAATGCCAAGTAAAACTGTAATTTTAAAAATTATTAAAAAAGAAAAAATCAAAATGACTTATTTTTAGAGCCAAAAGTAAAAAATGGATTCAGTGATCAGAAGGTCATTAGTAACCTTGGCAAAAATAAGTCCAGAAAGATAGGGTAGGGAGCCAGATTACAATGTGTTGAGTAGTCAAGGGTGGTGAAGAAATAAGGACAGCCAAAATAAATATTCTTCTAATGTTCGGCTGAGAAAGAAAGGAATAAAGAAAGAAGAAAAGTTAGAGGAGACTGTAATTAATATTTTGAAATCAAAACAAATCAAATATATGAATCATAAAAGCAATAATAAATATCCATTCTTCATCTCCACTCACTATACATTTGCTAACACAAGCAGGATTCTACATATGTTGACATCTTAAGGCTACTTTCAGCATACCATGCTGTGACCAACACACACACACACACACACACACACACACACACACACACACACACCTGGCTAAATATCTTAGATTTAATCTCAATAGCAAACCAAGAAATACAATTTAAAGTAAAATATTTTTTTGTCTACTAAATAAAGATGAGCCAAAAAGTGCAATTGTTCTGTCCCTTTTGAAAAGTAATATGAAAACATATTAAGAGCCTTTGAGGGGCACCTGGGTGGCTCAGTCGGTTGAGCGTCTGACTTCGGCTCAGGTCATGATCTCGCGATCCATGAGTTTGAGCCCCATGTCGGGCTCTGTGCTGACAGCTCGGAGCCCGGGGCCTGTTTCAGATTCTGTGTCTCCCTCTCTCTCTGACCCTCCCCTGTTCACACTCTGTCTCTGTCTCAAAAATAAATAAATATTAAAAAAATAAAAAAAAAAAAGAGCCTTTGAATGTTCACATCATTTAAATCAACAATTCCATTATTTCTACTCCAAATAAGTAATTCTAACTGAAAAGAAATCTCTGCATAAAAATATATACAAATAGACTCAAAACCTAAATATTATACAAAAGAGAATAGTGATTAATTATGTCAAATCCACTCAATGGAATATTATGAAGCCTTTTTAGAAAGGATGATAATAGCAAGAGCTTTAGGACCAGAAAGACCTATAAATTCAGGTGACAGACTACAGCACTCATAAAAGCTATATAACTGGAGCAGGTGATTTAAATTTCCACTCATTTCCTCACTTGTAAGTCAAATGATACCTGGCAATCAAACTTTACCTGGCAACGAAGAAGGAATATGTCTACCCCTTCATTCCACCCTTCTAATTCTGCTTACTTCTTTGTAGTTGTTCCCTTCTTCTCACCCACAGGAGTATACTTACTAATCTAACTGGACCGAGCACAGGGAAGGGGACAGTAAAGGTGAATGAAGTTTTGGGGCTTAATATTTTCACACATTCACTCTTGCCCTTTCTACCCTCACATAATAAGAAATATAGGCAAAGTTGACCTCATCTGGACAAGCTCAGCCATCTCTCTCTTATTTTCTCTTTTGTTCTAAGGAACAACAGTTAAAGTTAGGTTGAGACTGGTTCTGCAGACCCAGCTACCCTCTTATCTCCTCTGGTCCTGAGGATACTGGTCCCAAGATTTAGATCGTGAGGAGGTAAATGGAAAGATGCAAGAAGGAAAGCGATGGTGGTGGTGAGGGTTACTTAAGTCTTAAGGCTAAGCCATGTACACTGAAACAGTTACCATATTTTTCAAATACTAAAAGGAAATACATTAACTACATATAGTTAATTAACTAACACGTTAATTATTGTTGCCTTTGGTTATTGATAATTGCAATTTTCCATTTTCTTTACTATATCTTCTCAATTTTTCTATAGTAAGGTAGCCATACTCTTTAAAAACATATAGGAAGTACCTGTGCCTAGACTAAAATTATATACAGAAAAGATAAAATTGTCATCTATATTTATGCTGTTTAAGGAGCCTTTAGTAAAGGCAGAGCTTAAACTCCTAAGTGCCACAAATGTGAAACAACTGAAAAACTATTTGTAGCTCTGGAGCTAAGTATATATTCATTAGCTGGCTTTCAGGGAAAAAGGTATACCACTGATGCTCACCCTCTCAACATCAGGCAGACAATCAAGCAGGTCAACAGTATACTTAGAGTCACTTGGGTCATTCTCACATCCACTTGATGACATTTTCAAAGGATTTTTTGCCATTGCATCTATTACAGCCTCATAAAGCTGCTTTGTTATCAGAGGAGAAGGAAGTTCTCTTAGATAGTCCTTAAGAACACCTTTAGAAAACAAAGACAGATAGCAATTGGTCTTCAAAATAAAATAAACTGTGGTGAATTATTTTTAACTGAAGTATTGTTAACCTTTAATATTCTGAAAATAACAAAAGCAACAACAAAAAACTATTATGCTAGTGAACATTTTGTATTCTTATAAATTGCTTTGGTAATTGACTTCTTGTTTTGCAACCATGCTAAAAATGCACACACATAATTTCCAATTATCATACATATCATTAGGTTTGTTACTCATAAAGTAAGCAATTCGCAGTACATATACTTTATTGATTCTGGCCCTCTATAAATGCATGTGAAACAAAAGCTGAGAAAGCAAGGCATACTAATATAATTGTAAATTATTCCAATTACATGGATTTTTAATTTCTAGACTCTTATTTGGTAAAGAATACCAATTGTCCATGTACAACATCATGTTTCATAATAGTGTGTTGTATATTTGCAAGTTGTTTTGTTTATTTACTGATGAGAAACAGGATTCTCCCTTACATTATTTTGTAGATTTTGGGGTTGTATCCAAAGAAGGTTGGATCAAAATACCTGTTTGCATAAACTGAAATCACATCTTCCTGCTATGCCATCAGATTTTTTAAAGTGGGGTTGGAAATTTTGATAAATTTGGAGTAACTTATTTTGGGAAAGAATAAATTTTAAATGTTTTCTATTTTCTTCTTCTAAATGAGGCATAACTGACATACAAGAGTAAATCTTAAAAGTTCTCATCACAGAAAAAAAAAATTCTAACTATTCATGGTAATGGATTTGTAACTATGTATGGTTAAGTAGACTTTTTGTGTTGATCATTTCATAATACATACAAATATTGAATCACTATGTTGTACACCTGAAACTAATATAATGTTATACATTAATTATACCTCAATAGGAAAAAAAGTGGTCAAAAGGCCTTGCAAATAAATGAGTTATATATATTTCCCCTTTAATACTCTTATGTGTCTTAAACATATTTATGAGTGGTTGGATAATCTCAAATGCTACAGCGTTGTATGAGGGGGAAAATCATTCTTAATATCAAATAATAAAACCAAAAGCCAAGAACAGAAATCATCACACTTGTCACTATAACAAGAGCGAGGGAAGTCAATTCCAAACACACCACAGCGGTCATGAACTAAGAGAGATCACCTACGGTAGAGGAAACAGGAAAGTGTGATTTATGGTTGTTACATGTAAGCAAGGTAGGTAAGGCACTAGCTAAAATCTACAATGTGATCACAAGGGAGAACAGGAGATTTTCGGACACCAAAAACCTAAAACTAAACAATATTGATTCAGAACATGCTCTCAGCTAAACTGAGAACTTAGACTGCTTTTTTGTGGTTATCCCAAATGATTTTATGAATTTTGTAATTTTTATATGCCTGACTGGTATCCATGAAATAACAAAAGTACAATTCTCATCCAAAGAAACACAAGTATTGTACTTACTGAAAGGCTGTAGCAAATTGATTATTTTCAAGAATAAAAGTATATACTCTTTCATTAATTAGATGGCAGTTTAGTAAAATGTTTACAGACTTGTAATGATTTATGGTTTTCCATGTTTTCTTAGGCCACATTCCACCAAATTACAGATTTCCAGAAATTGTAGTACTGCTTTATATGTTTTAGTGTAATAATGCTTTAGTGTAATAGCATCTTCATTTTAAAACCAGAATCAGGCTGAATATGGTTTTCACATTTATGTGAAGCTAAAATTTATGCTTTATGTAGTTTTAAGACACTGATATCCTAGTGTCCCATTACCTTTAATCAAAAGTAATTACATTCTTGTTGAAAAGTAAATTATGCATCAAATAAGGAAACTTCAGGTTGTAGTAAAAGGGAAAAACAGTACAGAAAAAAAACCTATCTTTTTGATAAGACTTTATGGAACAGAATTTGTATTTAATCAGAATGACTAAAGACCCTTTTTTGGTGATGAAAGCAAAAGAAGCAAGTGGAAGTGTTAGATCTCTTGGTTTTTTCATCTACAGTATTTATATTGCAATCTCAACTAGGTATAGTGCATTAATATAAAGTACTTTTGAAATATATCATCTTTTTTTTTTAACGGAACCTATTCAAAAATCACATACTGCTAGATAGGATATTGAAATGATTGGTGTGCATTATTTTTTAAAATCTTCATTTTTGGTCAGCATAAATTTCCTTTAATTTTCATTTCCAGTAGGACTTCATTTTGAGGTTTAATGTCTATGAAGCCAGTATAAAGTTTTACAAACTAGTAATTCTGGATTCCAAGTCATTTAAGATGAAAAATGAAATGTGAGAGGTGCCTGGGTGGTTCAGTTGGTTAAACGCCTGACTTTGTTTGGCTCAGGTCATGATCTCACAGTTGGTGAGTTCAAGCCCTGTGTCAGACTCTGCGTTGTGTCAGGCTGATAGCACAGAGCCTGCTTGGGATTCTCTCTCTGTCCCTTCCCTGCTCTCTCTCTCTCAAAAATAAACATTAAAAAAAAAAAGAAAAGAAAAATGAAATGTGAAATTACTTAAGAAAACTAATTTTATTCTGTAACATCTAAGTCCTCATCATCCTCTTCATCATCATCTTTTGCTTGTTGATCCTTTATTAGTTATCTGTCCTATTGCAGATACACACTTAGCTGACAGTGATCTTTGAAGAGATGACTTTGGATCTGCTCTGACAATATCTAAACAGGATGAATAATCTGGTTGATATGGACAATTTCGAAAAACCTCTAAATCTTCATCAATATTTTGTATAAATTGGTAGATAGCAGTGCAGACCTTTAAAACTTTGCCATGAAGTAACATTTCAATAGTGATAAATTCTAAAAATATAGTCTTTATGTCCTTTATTTTCTGCTTTTCAAAATTGTCAATAGTTTCCTCCAGATGACGAGTTGTTCAGGTAGCATCCATTGTGGCTCTCTGCAATTAAGTTTCTGCCTTACAAAACATTTTTTTAAAGATCAAAAGTCAGATGCTCAGTCAGTTGAGCATCCAACTTCGGCTCGGGTCATGATCTCACAGTTTGTGAGTTCAAGCCCCATATCGGGCTCGCTGCTATGAGAGCAGAGCCCACTTCCGATCATCTGTCCCCCTCATTCTGCCCCTCCCCCACTTGCACTCTCTCAAAAATAAACAAACATTAAAAAGCAAACAAACAAAAAAAGATCAAAAGTCAAAGGATACAATAATATGTATTCCTTCTGAGTTAACTGATTGGCTTCCCAATTCATTGCTATTAATGTTGCTCTGAGATCCTCTCATTTCATTTTCACAATGGTTCCATAAGCTTTCAAAGGTTCAACTACTCTGGCTTCAAGTCTTTCAACCTCTGCTTGTTGATAATACTGAAGTTTGGCAAACTAATCAGAAACGTTTTTTAGGCCCTGCTTTCTTCCTTTCTTTCTTTGTCTCTCTCTCTCCTTCCTTCCTTCCTTCCCTCCCTCCCACCCTCCTTACCTCCCTCCCTCCCTCCCTCCCTCCTTTATTTTTTTCAGGCCCTGCTCTAAACCTGGGGTCTCTGTAGAGGCATACACGTTGATTTCATTCACCAGTAGGTCTGCTTTGTCTCACAGTCTGGCATTTTTCCGCACATAAGCAGCAAAGATTTGGCACAGCTCTCCGAAATGCTTCTCCACGTTTGTGACAGCATCTTGCAGTTGTCTGGTTTGAGTATCCTCGTTTTCCAACCTATGCCTCAACACCCTGCCTTGTGCATGGCCGGGGACCCCGGGCTGGCATCCAATGACCTGAGCTCTGACATGACTGAGCGTGAACTACAGTGCAAGATGCCACCTCCTGGAGCCCCCACCACCTTCTGATAATCTTTTCAATTTTGATAGTAATATGATTCATTAGTTTCTTATGGATCCTTCCATGTTTGTTTATGTAAATATAAATAATGTATTACTATTATTATCATTTGTTACATAACAGATAGTGCATATCATGTCCTGTTCTGTTTCTTGGTGTTTCATTTAACATCATATCCTTGAGATCTTTTCAGTATACAGAAAGCTTCCTCAATCAGTTTTATAGCCACATCACAGTATTTCAAAGCAGCTTGCACTGGGGCCAGAAAAACAGAAAAACAGCTGTTCTAACCAACACAGAGCAATGGCGACCAGATCTAACTTCCTGCCTGAAACAACTGGGAACACCAGATAAAATATCTGAAAAAAAAAATTAAAAAACTATGTCCAACATATTAGACATCAGTCAAAGAAGGATAGTGATCCCTAAGGGATGGGAATCTAATGAGGTGTGCTCATAACTGCCTTATTGCCCGAAAACCTTTCCAAGTCACTGTGAGGGGGTGCAAACACAGGTAGCTAGTAGGTCCAGCTAAGCTGAGGAGAGGAAGCTAGAAGACTAAGGAAGTCAAAGCAGCTAGAGCTTGCAGGACAGAGTATTAGAGAGTAGATAGCTGCTCAAAAAAACCAAAACAAAGGGGCGCCTGGGTGGCGCAGTCGGTTAAGCGTCCGACTTCAGCCAGGTCACGATCTCACAGTCTGTGAGTTCGAGCCCCGCGTCAGGCTCTGGGCTGATGGCTCGGAGCCTGGAGCCTGTTTCCGATTCTGTGTCTCCCTCTCTCTCTGCCCCTCGCCCGTTCATGCTCTGTCTCTCTCTGTCCCAAAAATAAAAATAAACGTTGAAAAAAAAAATTAAAAAAAAAAAAAACCAAAAACAAAAAAAAAAAAAAAAAAAACCTCTGGAGATTTCCAAGAATCCCCCTGAGTCTCTGAGTACTGATCAGCATGTGCAGGTGAGGAAACTAACCAAGGTTGGAAAAGGAACCACCCAAAAAGATTAAAGGGAACAATTTCAGGAGCTTATACTAGCAGGCAATAAATAGCTCCTGTTCTGAGCAACCAAAGTGGAAAACTTCGTAACTTACGATATTTGGGTATAGTACTGTTACAGCTTGAATTGTGTCTTCCACAAACATATATTTGAGTCTTATCTCTCAGCACTTCAGAATGTGGCCGTGTTTGGAACAGGATCTTTACAGAGATAATCAAGTTAAAATGAAGTCAGTAGGGTAGGCCCTAATACATTCTGACTGGTGTTCTTATAAAAGGGGAATTTAGACACAGAGACAGACATACAAAAAGGCAAGAGGACGTGAAGAAGCAGGGGAGAACTGTGTGAAGCCAGAGAACTGGAGTGATGCATCTATAAATGAGGGAATGCCAAAGATCGCCAGCAAAAAAAACAAAGGCTATGATGAAGCAAGGAAGAATTTCCCTACAGGTTTCAGAGGGAGCAAGATCCTGCTGACAACTTGATTTTGGACTTCCAGCCTCCAGAACCATGAGGCAATACATTTCTGTTGTTTTAATCACCTAGTTTGTGGCACTTAGCAGCCATAGGAAACTAATATGAATGCAGAGAAGGGTTTTGCTTCAGTAGTGAATCAAAGAAATATAAAAAGAGAAGACTTATTTAAAAGCTGCTCTCTTTCTGCTTACAAGCACACCTACAAAAAATCTAACGGTTCCCAAGTAACTTCATTGTATACTAGAACAAAGCCCAAGAGTGTCTATAAAATTAAAAAATATATGTATCTAGCACCCAAGAAGGTAAAATTCACATCTGACATCCAATAAAAAATGACCATGTGTATAAAGAAGCAGGCAAATATGATCTATAATGCGGAGAAAAATCAATTGTGAACCAACCCAGAAATGACATAGCTGATAGAATTAGTAGACAAGGACATTGCAACAGTTATTATATGGTATTTCATATGTTTAAGAAGCTAGAAGAAAGACTGAACATGCCAAGTAGAGAGACAGAATGTTTGAAAAAAAGATCAAATTTCTAATAGTGAAAATTAAAATATCAGAGATTAAAAATACAAAGAGTTAAATTAATATTAGCAGAGAAGATTAATGACTTGAAGACACAGCAATAGAAATAACTAAAATTAAACAGAGAGATTAAAAAAAAAGACTGGAAAAATGAACAGAATATCGGTGAGCTGTAAAATAAATACCAGTGACCTAATACATGTGTAAGTCTTTAAAGGAAAACGGGAGGTAGAAAATGGGTGAGTCAAAACCACAATTGTAATTGAAGATTTCAACATGCCTCTCTTAACAAGAAGAAAGAAAACACATAAAGACATGGAAGACTGGAACAACATTATTAATCAACTTGACTGCATTGGTAATTATAGTATATTACATCTCCAAACACCAGAACACACATTCTTCTCAAGGGTTCAAATGAAACATTTACCACACAGAAGAGCATATCTTGACCTTAGAATAAGTTTAAATAAATACAAAAAGATTCAAGTCACATGAAGTATGTACTATGATTATAATGGAATTAAATGAGAAATTAATAATAAAAAAGTATCTGGAAAATTCTGTAAATATTTTGACACAAACGAACATACTTCTAAATAATCCATGAATCAAAGAAGAAAGAAAAAGGAAAATCAGAAAATGAGGGATGCCTGGGTGGCTCAGTTGGTTGGGTGTCTGACTTCGGTTCAGGTCACGATCTCACGGTTCGTGGGTTTGAGCCCTGTATCAGGGAGCCTACTTAGGATTCTGTGTCTCTGTCTCTCTCTGCCCCTCCTGATCCCTCGCTCTCCCTCTCCCTCTCTCTCTCAAAAATAAATAAACATTAAAAAAATATTTTTAAAGGGGCGCCTGGGTGGCTCAGTTGGTTGAGTATCCGACTTCAGCTCAGGTATGATCTCACTGCTGGTGAGTTCAAGCCCTACATCGGGCTCTGTGCTGACAGCTCAGAGCCTGAAGCCTGCCTCAGATTCTGTGTCTCCCTCTCTCTCTCTCTGCCCCTCCCCACTCACATTGTCTCTCCCTCTCTCTCTCTCTCTCTCTCTCTCAAAAAATAAACATTAAAAAAAAATTTTTTTTAATTAAAAAGTGTTTGAACTGAGTGAAAATGAAAACAAAACACATCGGAATTTGTGGGATGAGGTTTAGAATTTAGAAAGAAATCTATAGCACTAAGTGTTTACATTAGAAAAGAAGGAAGGTCCCAAATAAATGATTTCAGTTTCCCTTAAGAAAATAGAAAAAAGGGAGGAAGTTATACTCAAAGTGAGCAGAAGAAAAGAAAATATAAAGATTAGAGTAGAAATTAATGAAATAGATAATAGAAAGCAATAGACAAAATAAAATTTGTTTCTTTGAAAAGATCAACAAAATTGACAAACCTTCAACTAAGCTGACCAAGGAAAAAAGAAGACTCACATTACTAAAATCAGTAATGAAAGAGGGCATCACTACCAACCTTATAGAAATAAAAAGGATTATAAGTGAATATTATGAATAACTATATGGCAATAAATTAGGTAACTCAGATGAAAGCTAGAACTCATAGAAAGAGGTAAACTATTGGAAGTGACTTAAGAAGAAACAGAAAATCTGAATATATTTATAGTTAAACAATTTCTTAAGTTTATTTATTTTGAGAGAGAGAGAGAGAGAGAGAAAGAGAGAGAGCATGAGCAGGGTGGGGGCAGAGAGAGCGGGGAGACAGAGAATCTCAAGCAGGCTCTGTGCTGTCAGTGCAGAGCCCAATGCAAGGCTGGAACTCATGAACCATGAGACCATCGTGATCTGAGCCTGAATCAAGAGTCAAATGCCTAACCAACTAAGCCACCCAGGTGCCCCTGAGGAGATTTATAATAAGACACTGAATTAGTAATTTTTGAAACTTCGCACAAAAGAAAGCCCGGCCCCAGATAGTTTAAGTGATAGTTGAATGCTACCAAATACTGAAAGAAGAACTAATACTAATTTTTCACAAACTCTTACCAAAAATAGAAAACACTTCTCAACTCATTCTACAAGACCAGTATTATGCTGACACCAAAACCAGACAAAGACATTACAAGAAAACTATAGACCAATATCGTGTAGGACACAAAACTCCTCAACAAAATACTAGCAACTAAATCCAGCAACATATTAAAAAGGAAAAAAAAAAAAGAATATACATCAGGACTAAGTGGGATTTATCTCAGGAATGCAAAGGTTGGCTTAACATCTGAAAACCAATTCATGTAATATACTATATCAATAGAATAAAGGACAAAACCACACAATCATTTCAACAGAGTCATAAAAGTCATTGAGCAAAATTCAACACACTGTCATGATAAAAACACCCAAAAAACTTGGAATAGAAGGGAACTTCCTCAACTTGCTAAAGGGGATCTATGAAAAATCCAGTTAATATCGTAAGTAATGGTCAAAAGCTGAATGCTTTTCTCCTAAAATCAAGAACAAGATAAGGATGTTCAGCTCTTGCCACTGCTGTTCAACATTACATTGGAGGTTCTAGCCAGGGTTAATTAAGCAAGAAAAAGAAATAAGAAGGATCCACCTTGGAAAGAGAGAAGTAAAAATATCTCTATTTGCAGGTAACATAATCTTGCATATAGAAAATCCTAAGGAATCCACTAAAAAACCAGAATAATTGAGTTTAGCAAAGTACAAGATCAATATGCAAAAATCAACTGTATTGTGTTTTGATTTTTATTTTAGAGAGAGAACATGGGGAGAAGGGCAGAGGGAGAAAGAGAGAAAATCTTAAGCAGTCTCCATGCTCAGTGCAAAGCCCAGCGTGGGAGCTCTATCTCACAATGGTGAGATCAAGACCTAAGCAGAAATCAAGAGTCAGATGCTTAACCAACTGAGCCACCCAGGTGCCCCTCAACTGTATTTCTATGCACTAAAAATGAACAGTCCAAAAAAAAAAAAAAAAAAGATAATTCCTTTTACAACAGCATCAAAATAATTAAATACTTAGGAATAAATTTAACAAAAGAAATACAAAACTTGTGCTCTGAAAACTAAAAATCATTTATGAAAAAAATTTAAAAACTTAAATAAATGGACAGCTATCCCATGTTCATAGATCACAACACCTAATACTGTTAAAATGAAAATACTCTCCAAACTGACTATAGATTCAACATAAAACCTATCAAAATCCTACATAGATTTTTCACAGAAATTTACAAGCTGATCCTAAAATTAGTATGAAAAAGCCAAAATAGCCCAAAAAAATCTTAAAAAAAAAAAGAACATCGGTAGCCTAACACCTCCAAATTTCAAATTTTACTATAAAATTTCATTAATCAAAACAATGTGGTACTGATATAAGGATAGACATACAGATCTATGAAACAGAACTCAGAGTCCAGAAATAAACCCTCATATTTATGGTCAATAAATTCTTGATAAGGTGTAAAGACAATCCAATGGAAAGAAAGTAGTCTTTTAATAGATTTTGGATGGGTCATTTGCATGTTAAAATCACTTAGGACAAAGACAGGACTTTCGTTTGAAATATAACCATTGGTAAGATATCCAAATTGTTCACTGGAAGCGCCTGGGTGGCTCGGTCAGTCAGTTGAGTATCTAACTCTTGATTTTGGCTTGGGTCATGATCCCAAAGTCATAGTCTAGAGCCCTGCATCTGGCTCTGCCTTAAATGTGGAGCCTGCTTGGGATTCTCTCTCCCTCTCCCTCCCTCTCTCTCTCTCCTTCTCTCTCCCTCGCCTTTTCTCTCTCTTTCCCTCTCCCTCTCTCCCCTGCTCATTCTCTCTAAAATTTAAAAAAAACTTTAAAAAAGTATTCACTGAATAAATGGGAATGTCCAAGAGTTCTGCAGATAATCTTAAATAGGAAAGACAGAGGCAGTGTAGGTATGCACCATGAAACTTGAGAGCTTTATTCTCAGAAGAGCATAAGTTTCTGTTCAACAGTGAAAAGATAACAATCTGGAAATAGTGCTGGGAAACCAAGAGTATATTGACCAGACTTCTTCCTGACATATAAGAAGAAACAGAATATGTATAAAGAGCCTGACATATCCTAACAATCAATACATGCTAGATGTACAGTGATGATAACAATAAAGCATTTTATACACCGTAGACATGTAGTAATTGTTTATTCCCATTCCTTAACTTATATCATGTGACTTTTTTTACTACCATCATTAGTTTTGCAGTCTAAACCTATCTACAATGAATAGCAACATGTGGTGTAAAGAGGACAACTGAGTTACAGTTAGAAAGTGAAAACCCAATTTTCTGTAGCTGCCAAATAAAGACAGCTACCAACCCTCTAGGGCATGATTTAAAAAAATAAAAATAAAAAAGATTCCACGTGTGTTCCTTGACAAAAAGCAAGACTCGTTAGTTCTAACGAAACTTAATATGCCCTGGTAGTTTGAGACTCACCCTATAATGCAATTAAATTAAATTAAAACCTAAAAGATCTCCAGAAAAGATAATGTTATAGTTTAGTAAAACACATATTTCAAATACCATTATCCTTTGTATAATACACTAAGCAACCATTAATATAAATGAAATTTTAAATTAACACAAGTTCAAGATTACTTACTTCACTATAATTTGAGGGCAAATAAGGGAGAATTATTACTAACAAATACTAAGCACTTAAAGTCTGTTCAATGCACATTATGTTCAACAAAGTAAAAGTTATCGCTCCTTTTCTGTATGTAGACATTAGAAAATTCTATATATAGAATAATTAAGTTCATTAGAAAAATAAAAAGATTTTATAAAATGATATAGAGAGGAGGTATTTTTACTATATGGTGACATATACTATGTAACTACCTATCAATCTAGAAGTTAGCTATATGACCTTATCCCAAAAAGTTAGTGATATGAGTATCTTAAGCCATACTGCCATGTTAACATCTTTTTTTTTTTTTTTGAGAGAGAGAGAGAGAGTGAGTGTAGGAGAGCAAGCAAGCATGAGTGGGGGAAGGGCAGAGAGAGAGGAAACAGAGAATCCCAAGCAGGCTCCGTGCTGTCAGTGCAGAACCTGATGGGAGGCTTGAACTCACAAACAAGATCATGACTTGAGCTAAAGTCAAGAGTCAGACATTTAACCAACTGAGCCAGACAGGCACCCCCAACCTTAACATTTTCGAATACTTTGGGGACATAAAAACCATAAGATAACAAGTTTGTGGTGACAGTCTTTAATGCTATAGAAACTATGTAAGGGAGACTTGGGGAAAATTTACATGGAAAAATTTATTTAGTGCAACATAGTACATCTTTTACCATGTACCTGAAGAAAATGCAGGCAATTATAGGTAAATAAAGAAGGGGTTCTTGGCTAACATCTAAGTTGCTCTGTAATAGTTAGATACTATGAAACCATATGCCTCTCACCTTCATTCAGGCACAAGGACCAACACAGGAAAATTCTACTCATCCCCATGATAAAATAGGTATCATCACACTAAAAAAAAAAGAAAGGCATTCTGATAACTAAAACTACTTCTATTTCTCAGAGACTGGTCTGTAGTACCTATATTTTATTAATTCTCAATTTGCAAAATTCACTCTGTTGCTCTACCTAGAACTCTAGCCCCAGATCTTCCAATGGTTAACTCTGTATTATACAGATTTTAGCTCAAAAGGCACTTCTCATATCAATTTTCTTCTCTGATCACTCCAACCATGGGAGTCACCAAGTTGACTACTACCTCCAATCAGTATCATTCCCATTGCCCTACTTATCATGCATAAGTTACTATATCTTACTATTCATTGATTACTGATTCTCTTCCCTTACAAGAATACATATATGAGGACTGAGATACTGTTCATCTTGTTCACTTGTCCCTGGTGCCTAGAAGAATGCCTGACATATAGTAAATGACATCAATAAATATTTAGTAAGTAAACCAATTAACTTCTAGATAGGGAAGGATAAGTGATTAAGTGGACTCTCTATACTGCCTCAGTATATTTTGATTGCTAAATCTATTACTATTCCTCAGTGTTTTGCATTCCTTAGTATTTATACAATTTAGGTGTCTATGTTCAATGCAGGTAAAGAAAAACAAAAATAATTTGAAAATTAATGTGCCAGAGATCAGAAAACATATAATATGCATGGTGGGGGAAATGCATATTTAATATACATAAATGAAGAAAATTATTAATGGTTTAAAGATAATTTTGGGGTTATTACTGATCAGGAATTCTTCTGAGCAAAATAAAAGAATTAAAGATAATTTGGGGGTTATTGCTGATAAAGTTTTCTTTTGAGGCAAAATAAAAGAATTAAGAATTTAAAAAGAATTAAAATTAGAAAAGTCATGGTCAAATGAATGTCTAAGTATTGAACTTAGATAGTGACTGTGTAACCCTGCAATATGATGTCTATTTTATAACGGGCAGATACATTCAAATTGGATTTTCCTTCTTAGGAGGAAGGAAAGATTATTATTCTTTTCTAATAATCACTAAATAATAAATATTTTTACTTTTCTAATTTCTTGTTCCTTTGATAAATAAGAGCTATAAACAAATATGAATAGATTTCATACCTTAAATTTTGTACCCCATGAAAAATATGGTTGTCTAGAGCACTTCATTATGTGTTTTAAACAAACCAACTACTAAGAACACATTAAACTGTGAGTAAAGTACAGGCTGTGTGCTGACAGCTCAGAGCCTGGATCCTGCTTCGGATTCTGTGTGTGTCTCTCTTTCTGCCCCTCCCCCACTCATGTCTCTCTCTGTCTCAAAAATAAAATAAACATTAAACTGTGAGTAAACTCTATCATTCATTAATATCTCATTTTTTTAGAACTACTGAATTGTTAATTATATTTCAAGTTTACTTAGAAATTTGAGTTCACATGGAACACATGAGGCAACATTATTACCGGCAAATTCTACAAATCAACAATATCCTTTATACTGAGACATGATGAGACCTTGCATATAATTCATTGTAATCTCAATGATATTTGTCAGACAACTTTTACATCATTTCATTGTTGTTGTTTTTTTTTTTTATCAAGAAAGAAAATAGCTCTAGGTTCTTTTGAAAAACAGCTTTCCTGAAATGAAAGAGTATAAACAATAGAGCAAAAAAATACCCAATTCATAAACTATGGAGACACTCAATTTTAGAAACGAATGATACAAATCTAACATTCATTGACCTATTGTTCATATCATCTCCACACGCTGCAAATTTCTAACTAAGGACCTTGTCTTATAGCAAATAATCAAATCAAGCCACGTCATGTTATCTTTTTAATTCATACATATTTGCACAATTTTTTTTAAGATAATGCCTCAACAATATTAAATATTTCATTTAGTTATAGAGTGTAATTTCCTGGGAACTGCTATTTATAAAATCTCTCTTTAATGGATTCTTTACTAATTTTGTTAATTACATATTATTAAGGGAAAAATTCTACTTTCTTTTTTGTAGACATAATTCATTTTTTGTAGAAAGAATAAGCTTTCTTCCTTTACAAAAATAAAAGTAACCATTATCTCTGGTTTGCTAAAATTTAGAAGAAAGAAAAAGTTCCTTGATTTATTGTCTGTTAGAATTAAAATGGTTAGGATCAAAGTTTTGATTATCTAAGAGTATATATTAAATACATGAAAATATAGTCATTCAGAATTCAGAGATTGGGAATCTCAACTATTTGAAAAGCCTCAATCCTAAAAGTAAGCTTTAAAGGATTCCAACCAACAAAAACCTCTTTAATATGTGCAGGTTGAACCTTCCTCAAATTCTCTCCGAGGCAATTAATTGCATGTAAAATGACAAATCAAATTAGAGAGATAAATAATATTACAGCATGAAAAAAAAATGGCAGTTACCAGTAGAGGGAAGACAAAGAACTATCAAAATACAAAGAAGATCTGAAGATACATACCAAACCATCTATAGGTGAAAGGATAGGATACTGAAGATATACTTCAAAATAATCCATGTCTAGGGGAGAATCAAATGAGGGGTATAAAAGAGACAGGTATGGTCATGTGTTGATTATGGAAGCCAGGTAATAGATATAGAGGGTTTGTCACAGTATTCTATTTTTATATATGCTTGACAACTTTGCTAATAAAATACAACAACAAAAACACGGAATTATAAGTCAAGAGTCCCTGAAGATATCGATTAGTGATAAACAATCTCATAATGGCCAAATTCAAAGGCCTTATTTCTGTTCCCATCTTATATGATCTCTCCATCAAATGACACTGCCTCATACCTTTCCTTAAACTATTGTCTTTCGTTTCCCAAACTTTCTGACTCCTATCCTCTCAATCTCTTCAGCTGGATCTTCTTTGTCTTCGTGCCTCCAAAGTTTGGAGATCCTCAAAGATCTTGTCTCTTCAAACTTTACCGACAATCACAAAGTGTTAATTACAATTATATGCTAATGACCCGCACATTGCCTCCACGTCTCAGGAGTACTAGAAGTATATTTCCAATGTTATATATTGGAATATACTCACCACTTGGTAAATTTTACTATATCCTCTCCTTAGCTGTAGATGAGCACTTTCTACTTTGCCTGATATATCCATGTAGATCACCTACTAGTACCTCAAATTCAGTATATAAGTTTGAAACGAAACCCAATTCATAGTTTTTTGTGTTTTTTCTTTTCACATTTCTCCACCAAAAGCAGTAGCTCTCCTCTCAGCTTCTTAGTTTCTGTAAATGGTACCAAATCAACAAGGCGTCAAAGTCATGCTTGTCTGGGCCCTCTCTTTCTTCATATCTTTTCAGTTCTATTCTTTCCTATTGTTACTGCTACAAGACTCCTTCAGCTCTTATCACCTCTTTGCTAGTACTACTGCTAAGGCTTCCTAATTGGTCTTCTGTCCTCTGGTTTCTTTTAATTACAATCCGTCACATAGAGTTGCCAGATTAATATTCCTGAAGACTATCTCTCTAAAGATTTCACTCCCCTGCTGAACAATCTTTGATGGGGGGTGCCTGGGTGGCTCAGTCGGTTGAGGGTCCGACTTCAGCTCAGGTCATGGTCTTGCAGTTCGTGAGTTTGGGCCCCGCGCTAACAAACAGCTCCGAGCCTGGAGCCTGCTTCAGATTCTGTATCTCTCTCTCTCTCTCCCCCTCCCCTGCTCATGCTCTGCCTCTCTCTGTCTCTCAAAAATAAATAAAAAAATCTTTGATGGGTCCCCTCTGCCTAGTAAATAAATCTGAATTCTCTATCCAAATAGTCAATGCCCTTTACATGACCTGGCGACAAT
Organism: Lynx canadensis; assembly: GCF_007474595.2. Lineage (NCBI taxonomy): Eukaryota > Metazoa > Chordata > Mammalia > Carnivora > Felidae > Lynx > Lynx canadensis. The sequence continues at coordinate 71,402,728 of NC_044310.1, forward strand.
CAAACTGAACTCTGATGGTGTTTTATTTATCCTTCTATGAAGAAAATGTACCTTTTTCCTTCCGCTACCTAGTAATAGCTAATTTAACATAGGTCGTATTTCCCCCCCAATATTTATTGGTGGTTTGAGGGCAAGGACCATATCTTGGTACTACCTCCCCACAGAAAATAATACAATGTTTGTGAAGGAAGGAAAATAAGACTTCAGAATAAAACCCAATTAAATTTAGGCTACAAAATAGTATTTTAAGTCCTTTTCCTACAGATGTATTCTTTCCAGAATGTGTACAGAGAATAAAAACTATTTATTACCTGTTATTACATTTATATCTGGGTACTGGTTTTCACACAGACCAACAGCTTTGCTATCTCTCTCAAAAGCCTCTCGAAGTTCTTTCTTGACTGCTGCCGAACCACATAATCGGTACAGGCCTACTACCTAGAAATAAAATTATGGCCACATTATGATAAATTTGATAAGGAGAAGATAGAACAGCACAAAATATTTAAGTCACATGAACTTGGTAATCAAATATGTTCTAATGACATTTAATTAAAAATACTTCAAACAGCTTTTGAAATCTCACCATAGACTATATTCATCAGTTTAATAAAAACATTCTATATTCTTTCATTTAAATTCAGACAATATACTATGATTTCTATAATGCTGGCTATCTTAAGATACAAGCCCTTCCCTTTAGTCTTATATGCTCAACCAATATCTCCATGCCCCAAGGTCATGCCTTTTCACATCTTTTCCCTGAAGAAGAAATGCAGCACAGTGGTTAAACAAGGGTTTGGGATTCCATATAGTCCCACTCTGTAACTCCTCGCTTAGTGAATTTGGGCAAATTATTTAATCTCTTTAAACTCAATTTATTTATCCATAAAAAAGTAATACCATTGAAATAAAATTCCAATATATTATTTGTGTGAAGTTACCTTTTTAGAAGAAAAAAAAGATCCTCAGGAAGAAATGAATTTTTTAACTTACTAAGTTAATTGATTATAAAGGGACAGAGGAAATTCAATTAAAATATATTAAAATTAAAATTAAACCTTTAGTTCAAAATGTATATAAGATACACAGATACCACCCACCCTACATTAAAAAGATTCATTTTTTAAACACAGTTCATATAGGAGATAAAATACTAAGTCTTAGGAAGTTCACTATAAAGTCACTGAGAAGAAATCAGCACTGTATCTGTAAAGAGAAAACATGACTGATTAAGCAATCAGAGTTAAAAAAAAAAAAAAAACCTTCAAGAAAATTAAGAAAAATATGTAGTTGTTGATTATATTTCCACAACAAAGACTGTTTAGGAAGCCGAATCACCTTGAGTTGAAGGAAGTTATAAAGAAATTATTTCGGGGCGCCTGGGTGGCGCAGTCGGTTAAGCGTCCGACTTCAGCCAGGTCACGATCTCGCGGTCCGTGAGTTCGAGCCCTGCGTCGGGCTCTGGGCTGATGGCTCAGAGCCTGGAGCCTGTTTCCGATTCTGTATCTCCCTCTCTCTCTGCCCCTCCCCCGTTCATGCTCTGTCTCTCTCTGTCCCAAAAATAAATAAACGTTGAAAAAAAAAATTAAAAAAAAAAAAAAAAAGAAATTATTTCAAGACAGAAAAAAGTAAAAACAAATAGTGAGGATCCCCAAAGATTTGAACCAGGAATCACTTTAAAATCATATAAACAATCTAGGAAAAGGAGTACACAAATGAAATTTCCAGGTGTACTTATGATACAAACCTCTCCAAGTCATTACATAACTGATGGAATACAAAAGGTGGGTCTTGATATAGGAAAATGTTACTAATGGACATAGAGAAATATTATCCAAAATAGTTGAGATGATAAGCTATTAAGTATTAATTGAAAGATACTAAGGAAACTACAACTATTTCTGAGAGAAGGTAATGCAAGGTGCTGCTACATTCAAAAGGATCGATGTAATATGGGAAACTAAGGAATGTACTTAGAAGGAAATTTCCTATTCTTATACAAATTCATAGTGCATTTGCATTGAGAATAGCATGTCCTATGTTGGTCACATCATCACAAGACATGGTAGAACCACAGATGATCCAGAAAATGAAACTAAAATTTTAACAGGATCAAAGAAAATGCTATCATATTAGAAGAAACTAATTTGATTGAGTGGAGCCCTTCTGGTGTAGGCACACTTAAGTGTCACAAAATCCCATAATAAAGATGTATCCCCTTGAACTTGAGAAGGAGGTGAACCTAGAACAAGTTAAAGAAAGCAATACTTCAATAGTAAGTAATAAATTAATGGTAACATGTTGTCCACAAAGCTGAAAATACAAAGGTAATTTTTAAAGGTGAATAAAAGAAGATAGATCTAATACAGAGATTTCAAGGAAAAGACACTTTAGGATATACCCCTAATTTCAGAGGCTGACTTCTTAAATCAAACACTTCAAGTACATGCTTAATGCCCCTATCAGGGATAGAATCTGTACTGGATAAACCAGGAGTATGATTTCCATCGTAATTTTTCCCATTGAAAGCAGGGGATAGGTGGTAATAGCCTTCAAAGCATTTGGAAGATGCCACAAACTATTTTTGTATGACTGTTAAAACCTGATGCTCCTGATAACAAACACAAGAATAATTACTGCCTAAAAAGGTAACCAAAATTTAAGCAGTGTGCTAGTCTGTAAAATACAGACACAATAAGCCTCTTTCTCTGGCAGGGCAGGGGAGAGAGAGAAAAAGCAAAAGAAACAAAACAAACAAACAAAAAAAGGTGTTTAAAAATTGCAGTTCCAAATGGACTACTATAAATTTTATAGTTCACAGGAAATAATTCTTTATTAAAATAACTATTTCTAAACTTTAAGTATAGAAATAAAAAGCATTGCTAAAAATATTTTGTGGGTATTTAAAATAAATTACAACAGTCTTAGTCATAAAGAAAAGAAATGCTTAAACGCTACTGGGGATATAACAAAGCAATCACTAGCTAGTTGCAAGAGGCACTCCCTAGCCAAACTTGGGATAATTTAAGCTTCAAAGAATAATGACTATAATTGATTGTAACAAATTGAATAAATAAAAACTCATGAAAAAATTATAAGTTTTATATACCCATTCTTTATAAACTATCTCAGAAAATAGATTGTAAAAGTACAGTGCTATTTGAGTTACTTATTTTAAAATTCAGTTGTAAAAGTTTGTTTAATAATTTGAAATTGGCCTAATCTCTGACCTTTCTACATATTGCCTGAAAAAAAAAAATGGGAGAAAAACAGAGAACCTTAAGAAAAAGTAACTGGACCAAAAGTTGGATTGGAAACTAAAAGCCGTATTCTCATATAGAAAATATAAACTCTACCTGAATAATAGAGAAGAGGTTTCAAAAGCTCAGATGTACCTCTTACCTTCAGGAAACTACTGCATCTACTTTTATAGATATAAGCAAATAAGGCCCACAGAGATTAAGTGACTTGCCCAACATCACACAGCTAATTAATAATGGAGGAGAAACCGGTACCCAAGTTTCCTGCATCTTAATACAAAACCCCACTAACTTACACTGTTTCTGTAGTTTCCACATCAAGGTTCAAGGTGAGTTATTTTAAAACTCTTTTCTACACATAAAGAAATCATAATTCTGATTCGTTGATATTTACCTCTGATGTTTTTAATCAATGTCATAAATTCTGATAGTATTAAAGCAGAAATACTTCAGAATATCTAATTTTAGGCTTAATTTTTGAATTTAAACTATTACTTGTACCTCAGAATAACATCCTGAATGATATGCTGTTTCTCATTGTCACAGTCCACATGTATTAATGAAAAAAAGATAAGGTCTACAACTGGTTAACATTACATATCTTATTATATATAACACCAGGGTTTTTGTTTCTTTTAATGGGCTGCTTTTACATTTTATTTTATTTTATTTTATTTTATTTTATTTTATTTTATTTTACCTTCTCACTTAAAAGGAAGAGAGAATGAGACATGTTATTAGTAGGACCTCTCCTCATCCTCCACACTATCCCAAAGTTCAGAGACAAATAAGCTTATGCATGCTTTCTGAAGTGTGGGATGAGGGAGAGTAGGGAACAAGGACAGGGAGTTAGTTTTAGGAGTACAGCAGGGTTTTAAGATTCACTGTTGGAATTTTGTACCACAGGAATGTCAAACCATGCAGAAACATTCCTTAAATGAATTAGTCTTTGCCTATCATAGCTCTGGCTTTTCTTAGGAATGTCATTGTAAAGCAATCCTGATAGCGAGGTATAAAACCCACATAACTCTGCATCACAACATAAATTGTAGAACCATCTAGCATGCTCTTAATTGCTCACTGACAATGTAGGTGAAGATGTGAATTATACCCTAAACAATAATGGGATAAATTTTAAAAATAGGAATGAGAAAATGTCTAAATTAGATTTTTTTAACCTTACCTTGAATCCCTTCCCCCAAGACCTACTATAAATTTAATTAATTAAGGTAGATAAATACATCGGGAGGTAGTAGAGAAACTGAAATAATACCTGACAGCCTCTCTTTTCAATTTCCATAATACATTTTTGTATCAGAAGTGGCACCATCAGTCCTGTATTTTCTTTCTCTACAACTTTTCGAATATCAACACCAAATATTACTGGTTCTCGATTTACAGCCAGTCCAGGAAGAGAATTATCCCACTGTTCCAGAAGAGTCACTTTCACATAAATAAGACCTCTAGGCTCAAGTTTGACAGCCAACTGATGTGTCTTTGTCACTCTGAATAAGGTGGGGAGAACAACAGTTCCGTGACAACACACTCGATTTTTTCTTGGAGTCGGTTCCCAACTGAACACTACTAATTTCAAATGCTGCGCATTTTCAATTTCTATGTTGAAAGTATGATCCATGTCTAAAAACGTTGTCCGACATGTGAGCAAAGCTGTTCTTGCTTTGTTTACTGAATCTACCTGAATTGCACAAAAGACATCTTTTGAATCTATCCGAGGTGGTTTTAAATCCTCAGCACCATAGAAATGCACACTCATGAGCCCAGATATGTACTGAGAACACTTAGGTTGATCAGAAAAACTATAATGTCTAAAAGCATCAATGTCTATTTCACTCTTGCTGCAACTACTTGGAATTATTTCTTTTCCCTTTCCAAATTTGTTGTCAGATCCATGTTTGCTAGATTTAGTTATAAGTTCAGGTGAATCTCCATCACTGAGGTAACCACCTTTGCAGGAATACTTGGAACTCACAGATGTTTTCTTCTGGTAGCTGTGCTGAGAAGATACACTGGTATCCAGATGGTACCGACTTATGACATTCCTCTTAGCAGCTGTGGTTGTGTTCCCAGAAGGTAGAATATTGGCATGATGAATTTCTCGACAGGTACATTTAGACAAGGAAGGAGTATTATCTGGATTGTTCATGTAATTCAAAGTTCCTTTAACGCTCAGCTTTCGGCTAAGTTCTGGCAACCTTTTCATTTTCATGGAAAGTTTCCTCACAGTTCGTGGAGATTTTATTTTATCTGGGAAAGACCAGTTAATTGAACTGCTTTTTTTCACAGGGCTAGGGCTTGGAGAAGATAAATCGGTAGCTCCCAATTCAGTCTTATTTGTAGCACCTAGGATCCCAGGACCTTTAAAAAAAAAAAAAAAAAAGATATTATAAGGTGATATGTTTTGATTCCTACTTTATAAATCATCAACTAAACAGACCCTCCCATGGACAGAAATTTCTCCCTTGTTTTATCACACTGGGGAGATTTAGGTAGGGAGATTTAGATTTACAAGTTTAGGTAAATCTCCATTACCACCTTCAAACACAATATCAAGGATTTCCAGGGGTGCCTGGATGGCTCAGTAGGTAGAGCAAGTGACTCTTGATCTTGAGATTGTGGGTTTTAGCCTCATGCTGAGTGTAGAGATTACATAAAAATAAAATCTTAAAGAAAGGGGGGTCAGGATTTCCAAATGGCTTAGGGTGGAAAGAAGCATCTTCGTCTCCATCTTCTTTTCTACTTTAAAGGTTTGGAGGAAGGGTAATATATATTCCTTTTAAATCTTTCCCACTGCAATATAATTCAGGGAGTATGTTATTTTATAACCATGAACAGTGGATATCAGAGGAAACTAGGAAAGCTTCCTATTTTGATGTTTATTTTGGCATATTATCTATTTGAGTGTTTATTTAGAAATCCTACTCCAATTTTAAAAAGAAAAAAGAAATCCTACTCTAATAAAAGAACATTTGTTTATACTTCTCTAAAAACTAAATTTTATCACATAGCAGTGGTTTTTTTTAAAAAAGTTAAAAACAAAACAAGCTTATTATTATTATTATTTTTTTTTTTTTAAGTAGGCTTAATGCCCAATGCAGAGCCCAACACGGGGCTTGAACTCACCACCCTGAGATTAAGACCTAAGCTGAGATCAAGTCAGATGCTTTATGACTGAGCCACCCAGGCACCCCAAAAACCAAATAAGTTTATAATTTTGACAACTAAGAGCCCTTTCTTTCTTCGATGTTCCCTCAGAACATATCACGAAAGATTATACATAGAATGAAACACAGTTAATCAAGAATAATTGAATATTGATTAATCAGTCAGAGAAAAACAAATATCATAGGACTTTACTCATATGAGGACTTTAAGAGACAAAACAGATGAACGTAAGGGAAGGGAAACAAAAATAATATAAAAACAGGGAGGGGACAAAGCACAAGAGACTCATAAATATGGAGAACAAACAGGGTTACTGGAGGGGGTGTGGGGGGGGATGGGCTAAATGGGTAAGGGGCACTAAGGAATTCACTCCTGAAATCATTGTTGTACTATATGCTAAATAATGTGGATGTAAATTAAAAAAATAAAACTTAAAAAAAAAAGAAAGAATAACTGAATATTGAATATCATAAAGCTAACTGAATAATTTTAAAAACTATAAAGACATTTTCTTTCTTTTATTATTTATATACAATAATTCCCTGGAACTTCAAAAGCTAAATTAGGGCCTTTCCTTGCAATTTCAATATATTAAATAACAGTACAGAGACATAAATAAGTTTTGTTATCTTCTCAGTTTTCATGAAGAGTAAAGCATTGAAATGTTTTTGATTTTTTTCTCCACACAAAAATAGCTTTTTTCCCCCCTGAATGTCAAAATTATCCAGGTTTACAATAAAAAGTTTTTAAAAGACACAAAGAAATCCAAATAGCCTAAACTGAGCTATTAAGAGATGAGTCATTATAAACAGTGAGGTGAAAATAATATCCAAAGTAGTTTAACAGTAAATTGTTAATATTTCTAGCACTAGCCAACATTTATTGAGCTAGACAAAGTATGAAAAATTAATTTAACACTTAGTATGCACAGATTCTGATTTAATTCTTGAAATAGCCCTAAGAGTTAAGATACCACAAGCATCCCATCCTCCAAACAAGGACCTCATGCACAGAGCTGATTTGTTTAAGATCACAAAGCAGCTAAGTGGCAGAAACAGGTACAATTCAAACCTAAGCATAGGCCTTCAGAGCCTATATTCTTAAATACTGTACTTTAGAGTACTTCCATCCTTCTAAACATTTTTCTGTCTATACATATACATTAAATTGATTTTTAATGGTGGCTTCTTAACCATTATTAGTAAGTTAAGGGGCACCTGGATGGCTCAGTAGGTTAAGCATCTAACTTCAGCTCAGGTCACGATCTCATGGTTCATGAGTTTGGGCGCATTAGGCTCTCTGCTGTCAGCCCAGAGCCCACTTCAGATCCTCTGTCTCCCTCTCTCTCTGCCCCTCCCCCAACCCTTCCCTCTCCCTCTCTCAAAAATAAATAAATGTTTGTTTTTAAATAAAATATTCCATTTAACCTTAAACTTTCTTTTTTCTTTTTTTTAAGTTTGTTTATTTACTTATTTATTTAGAGAGAGGGAGAGAGGGAGGGAGGGAAGGGGGGAAAAGAGAGGGAAAGACAGAATCCCAGCCAGGCTCCAGGCTGTCAGCACCAGCTGGACGCAGGGCTCAAACTCACAAACTCACAAACTCATGACCTGAGCCAAAATCAAGAGTCAGACGCATAACCCACTTAACTGACTTAGGAGCCACCCAGGGGCCCCTCAACCTTAAACTTTCAATCCCTCAGTTAAAAAAAAAAAATGTATAAACTGACTAATCAATTTTATTTTAAAATGTGAAACTGTTCCTATTTAAGTGTTTAATAAAGCAAAATGAAAATAACTTCTAGAATCTATTATGTAAGTTTAAACTGTTTCTTTAAAGAAACAATTTAGGGGTGCCTGGCTGGCTCACTCAGGACAGCATGTGACTCTTGATCTTGGGGCTGGGCCTCGAGCTTCTTAAAAAAAAAAAAAAAACAATGAATGAAACAATCTATGATTTAAATTATTTAAAATTTAAATGAGTTTTTCACACTTCCTCTAACTATTCCTTATAAAGATCTCTAATGACCCTAATATCAGAGGTTACTCTATGAAATACTACATTTCACAATTAAAATAACAAAAGAGAGTATTAATTCATTTCAAAATCAATAGATTAAATGACCTTTCTTTTAAAGTGCTAATATAATCTCCCTCCATCCCTCTTTATGTGTCCTAAAAACAAAGAAGTGGTTTCTTTATAGAGAAAGGACTATTTTAAGTATGCCTGCGGGGCTTTTCTGGTAAATAACAAATAAGAAATGGAATATTTGATAAACTAGACAAAGCATTCCCTTGTACTGTAAATTGTAGTACAATTCTATTGGTTTACTGGCCTAAAACATTCTATAGTAATCAGAGTCCTGCTGTAGTCTACAATCTATTTTGTCAACGGCTTAAAAAGCTATCCAGTATATTAAATTGCTCTAGGTTCTATTAAAGTATTACGGAGTTAATTTAACATTTTGACTTTTTTTACACATCATGCATTATTCTTACTGAAGTCTTTATTAAAATGAAATACTGTGTATGTTAGCAATTTCTACTTCAGACAAGACTAAACTTATTAAAATAAAAATGCTTTGTTTTTATAAAACCCAAGAGCTGAAATACTACCAAATTCAATAATTGCTTAAAATTAAACCAAAATTATACTAATCAAATCACAGACTAGCTATACAGGGAAAGTACAAAATGAAAATCTTTGTAAATCCATAAACCAGGCTAGAATCAAGTGAAACTGGCACATTCCTTCAGCACCTAGAACAGTAACTGGCACACAGCAGAAATTGAGCGTTTATAGAGTAAATCAATTAATCAACCAACCAATTGTCAGTTGCCTGTAAAGTGGTAAACCTTTTAGGAAATATAATATAGGAATTACTATAATAGTTACCAGCCATAAAAACCCAGTAATGATACTAGTAATTAATCCAAATAAAGTGAAATAGATCACGATGATGATCACTCCTCTAGTAGTGGAAATAATCTATTAACACCCAACATAACCAGTCAAATAGATTAGGACACATCAACCCTATTAAATACTATAAAATTGGTAAACAATAATGTTAATCTACATGTAATAACACAAGATGAAAACATCAAGTGGAAATATCAAAAACCAAAAACAGGGGCACCTGGCAAAGCTCAGTCAGTTAAGCATTCAAATCTTGATTTCGGCTCAAGTCATGACCTCAAGTCGTGTGATTGAGCCCCAAGTCAGGCATCAAACTGGGCAGGGAGACTGCTTGAGATTCTCTCTTTCCCTCTCCCTCTGCCCCTCCCCTGTACATGGGGGTGTGGGGGAAGGGGCATGCTCTCCCTTTCTCAAACAAAACAAAACAAAATCACCAAAAACAGACTGCTATGATCGCAACTAGATAAAACATAAATATACATATGGGACTTAATAAACAAAATAACAAGTCATAATTGTGTTAGAATGATTAAAAAATTGTCAGCGATACTAAATACACTCAAGCTTTTTTATTTCTTGATCAGAAAATTATTTTGAAATTCAACCATTATCTTTGCCTATTTCTCAACAGTTCTCATTTTTGATGTTTATTTATTTTGAGAGAGAGAGAGCATGCACACAAGAGCGAGAGGGGGAGGGGCAGAGAGGGAGGGAGAGAGAGAATCCCAAACAGGCTCCACCCTCAGCATGGGGCTCAATCTCACAACCCTGAGATCATTACCTGAGCCAAAATCAATAGTCAAATGCTTAACCGACTGAGCCAGCCAGGCACCCCTCAACAGCTCTGTTAATATTGCTAAAGAAAACAGATCACTTTAGGTAACCTTTCTGATCAAACTAAAACAAAATGATGACAAAGAAATAAACTAAATATTTCCTTTAGTCAACTTAGGACTGTGATTATATTTTAATAAGATGCTAAAAAGAAGAATAACAGAGAGAGGAAACATAAATAACAGCTCTACCCTACTTTCAAGTCTTTGTTTTTGTTTTTATAATATCTGTTAGTCTTTCTAGGTTCACAATTTGCCACAAACATAAAATAATAAAGTTTGAAGACAGCAACTTAAATCAAAATATGTGTAACTTTACAGACACTGGCTTTCTAACTTTGCTGTTATTCTTATGCCCTCTTGCCTTTCCTGAACCATACAAACCCATCACTCTCTGCCATACTCCTGCAAGCTTCCCTACCACTCCAATCACAACCTGTATTCCAAACTATTATTTCATAAAGCATTTATTCCTCTTTCCATCTAGCTTACAAAAAAAAACCCCACAAATTCTTCTGAAAAATCAGTCTACAATTAGAAATGCACACAATTTTTTTTTTTTAATTTTAAAAATGTAAAAAAGCAGGCTCTGTGCTGTCAGTGTAAGCCGGACAAGGGGCTCGATCTTACAACCGTGAGACCATGACCTGAGGCAAAATCGAGAGTCCAATGCTTAACCAACTGATCCACCCAGGTGCCCCACTCACAAAATTTTTCATTACCTTCAATCCTAACATGGCAGTGGTGGGGGGGGGGATACTTAACTTTTCTAGTATAACTTTTCAGTGTTTCTTTCAAACTGACATAATATAGTATACACTGTTATTTAACTCACTTTTTCTCTTATCATATAACATTTATTCCACCTCCACATATCCCTGAGAAAAGGATTCAAATCCAAGTAATTTATTTGTAAAGCACATAATTATCAGCAAGAAGTGAGAAAATTCAGGGGCAAATCCAACAATCAAGCCTGTTACTACTACAGGCAACTCATGTTCAATATCAGGAGAAAACTCTGGGAAATGATGTAGAATTATGACACCCAGGACATGAGAGAGCTGAGGTGGTTCTACACCAATTCTGGTTGGTGGGCACTCCAACAGTCACTCATTGACTCAGAGGAAGTCACTCTGCTTCCTGCAGAGAAGTTCTCTAACACTCCTGCCAGAATCCTCAAGCAGAGATGCAGATACTGATGTTTGGATGGAGGCTTGTCCCATCTAAATAAATAATAAATCCCAAGGGATAAGGACAAGATACTGACAGCATCTGTTATACACCACATCTTTGAATATTCTGTATCATTTGAAATTTTATAAATTAAAACAACTTGATATAAAACAGAACTGCTTTCTAGCCAACATTTGATATTTGCAACTAAATATGCTCTCTGCTATTTCCTAGTGTGTCTGGGACCAAATTTTAAAAGAAGCACATCAAAAACTCAAGGCAATCAAGGAAGAAAGAAACCATTAGGTTGAACTATTTCATATAGTGTTCTGCAGATCAAAAACTGTCAATTTCATATGGTGCAACCTAATATGCATCAAACTTCAATTATTTCTTTTCTAGGTTCCATAACTATTGCAACACCCACCTACTTGCGAGGTCTTTACTTTTACCTCTCATTTATTTTTTCTCTTCTTCCTTTCCTTTGTTCATGAGGAAATGTAGGCATGAAACTGTAAAGTAATAACTACTGATACACGGACTATACAACTTTTCAGCTATAGCCAGGCTAGGTATAAATGAATGAATGAATGAATGAATGAATGAAGCAAAATTAGATTTACATAAAGAATATATCTTGGGGCGCCTGGGTGGCTCAGTCAGTTAAGCATCCAACTTTGGCTCAGGTCATGATTAATGGTTTGTGAGTTCAAGCCCCGCATCGGGGTCTGTGCTGATAGCTCAGAGCCTGGAGCCTGCTTCAGATTCTGTCTCCCTCTCTCTCTGCCCCTCCCCCACTTGCAGTCTGCCTCTCTCTCTCTCAAAAATAAACAAACATTAAAAAAAATTAAAAAAAAATTAAAAACAAAAAGGAAATGTATCTTTCTCTTCTGCACCTCATGATCCCACTCTTTCAACTAAGAGAAACTAATTAAGGACAGACACACTAACAGTTGGTGTAGAACTACCCCAGCATCTTCACCCCTTACAAAATCAAGTCTGTGACAGGAATAACTAAACCACCATCTATATACAAATATTTGTAAACGTTTTTGAAGTTTTCTTTATTTTTATGAAAACACACTCACTTTGTAAGGAAAAGTACATAGCTACAATAGACATCTATATTTAGTTTTAGCTACTGTCCAAGAATTGAATGGAAGAAGAAGGCAAACATGTGACCATCTTTACCTGCAAAAGGAGATTTCAACATGAGACTCTCCTCTACCATTATTCTTTCTTGTGTCTTGTGTCCAAGCCCTTGCTTGTACTGCCGCACGAGCTCTGTGGAGTGGATGGACTCAACAGGATTCACTTCATTTGACTGTGATGTATGAACCTTGCCTCTGTGTTCTGAAGAGTACAGCAAGCCTTCAGTGTACTGTTCTGCTTTCATTAGGTCTGGACCAGACAATACTCTCAAACTAACAGCAGGAAACTTCAGAACAGCAGGGTCTGCCTCACCAAAACTCAAGGCATTTGATATACCAAAGTCATCATCCTCAGGAATGGGGTTGTACCATATTTCTCCTTCATCATCTGCATCATTTTCCTCATTAAAATCTAAAGAACAATTTTTTGATAATGAAGAATTTGTAGCATTACACACCACATATGTACAATATTCTTCAGATGATTTGAGGAAAGGTCGTGATAACTGATGTTTAGGTGAGATGGATAAATGACTTATGTCTTGGCATTTCTTATTTTCTTCTTCCAGGTTAAAAGATCTCAGAGTACTCTGATATAGCCAATTGCGTTTCTTTGACACAGTGATGCTGTTAAGTGGCTTATGACCTCTGATTCCAATATTACCCTTCAGATCTTCAAGTTCTCTTCTCTTCACTGAAGACCCATAGACATTTTCAAATAAATCTGTTTCAAAGAAAAAGAAGAAAGTAAAACGTAATGCCTAGGATACCAGGAAAAACCAGTCACTTGAGATCAGTTATTAAAATACTATTTTTAACAATGGAATATTACTCAGCTATCTAAAAAGAATGAAATTTTGCCATTTACAATGAAATAGATGGAACTAGAATGTATTATGCTAAGCAAAGTAATTCAATCAGAGAAAGACAAATACCATGACTTCACTCATATATGGAATTTAAGAAACAAAACAGATGAACATGTGGGAAGGGGGAAAAAAAAGAGGAGAGAGGGAAACAAACCACAAGAGACTCTTAATGACCGGAGAACAAACTATGGGTTGATAGTAGGAGGTGGGTGGGAGATGGGCCATACCGGCACTTGTGATGAGCACTGGGTATTGTATGTAAGTGATGAATCACTAAATTCTATTCCTTAAGCCAATATTGCACTATATGTTAACTAAAATTTAAATTAAAAAAAAAAAGAAAAAACTAGTATTTTTAAAGGAAAAAAAGAAGGAAAAGTAGTATTACACATTTGGAGACTAAAATGAAACAAGAAACATTTTGGCTTTTTCACTAAAAATAATTTTTATTACTTAGACTACTAGTAAAAGTGACATAAGAATTCTAAGAAAATGAATAAACAAACTCTAAGATTGTCTTTATAAACATATTTGGGCTAACAAAGACATACCCCACGCAAAACACACTTAAGCTTATATAGAATGCTTTGTACACAGTATGACTTTAATTCATATTTTGAATAATTTTATTTTTCTTTTTAAAAATTTTTTTATTTTATTTGAGAGAGAGAAAATACAAGTGGGAGAGAGAGAGAGAGAGAGAGAGAGAGAGAGAGAGAGAGAGAGAGAGAGAGAGAGAGAGGACCTTAAGCAGGTTCTGTGCTCAGCGCAGAGCCTGGTACAGGCTAGAGCCCATGATACTGAGATCATGACCTGAGCCAAAATCAAAAGTCATGCTCAAATGATTGAGCCCCAAGTCTGGCTCTGTGCTGGATGTGGAGCCTGCTTAAGATTCTCTCTTTGTCTGTTTCTTTCCCTCTGCCCCTCCCACACTCATGTGTTCTCACCCTCTCAAAAAAAAAAAAAAAAAAAAAAAATGAATTAAGGAATTCATAGTGCAATGAGGGTCATCAAATGCTTGATATGTGTTTGTGTTAATGTAATGTGATAAGATTTTTTTGAGAAAAATGTACACATAACATCAATTCCACATAGAGGTAAATGTTTTGCACATCCAAAGAACTGCATAAAGCAGGCTTCAATTACAGTCAATAAGCTAAATATATGCCATAACACTAATTCACTAGGCATAGAAAGTTAAAACAGAACCACATTTCTAAAAATTTAAGATCATACTAAAGGTTTCTAAATTATGGAATTATAGTCCTGCTACTTCACGTGTATATATGGTTGATTCATTTTGTATTCTAGTAAATAAAATATGAAAGCCTAGTAACAGAGTGATAAAAACACATTAAACTATGAGGAGCTTAGAAACAACCACAACGTTAGGTTCATGCATAATCAAGGCTTTCAGTAACCTTCCTCTACTGAAAAAAAAAATCCCTTAAAAAATGTAAACTTGTCTTTTTTCATCCTAAATATTACCCAACCAAGTAGATTAATTTTTAAAAAAGCTAATAATAATTTTTAAAAATATCTCAAACACAAACTGGGTTTCAAGTTCATCTAGTTCAGAGGCAGGAATGAACTAGGAATCAAAAGGGAAGAAAGTTCCCGTGAATGTCTACTATGCCAGGCATTTACTTACTCAACAAATATTTATTGAGTACCTATTATGTGCCAGGAATGAGAGATAAAGCAGTAAGAAAGCCCTTAACCTCCACAACAATGTTAAGAAAATGACTATTTCCATAAGGCAGAAAAAGTGAGGAATATGGTCAAGGTGCTAGCTGTAGTATTCAAATTTAAGTCAATCTAATACTAAAATCCATGCTCTTAACCTGTCTCCCCTATACCATGCTACCCACCAAAGGTAGGAAAGCAGGTAACCCTTTCTGAATGTGGTGATAATATCAATCCAGTTAACTGCTCATAAGGATTGAGTAATGGTGGAAATATCTTGAAAACTATATAACTCAGAAAAGTAATTTGCCCAAGATCAACTGGTTCATAAATGGAAGAAGCAGTACTCAAAATAAACTCTTATGACTCCAAAGTTTGTAGCAATACACCTGGGCTACTAGAAAAGAGATACACACCTCTACCCTCCAGGATTTAACATGCAAACATGTAACGAATATTCGATAAATAACTTGAATTAATTTAGTTCAATTTAATTAATGAAAAACGTGAGGATTCAAGTCTTTCTTTGGTTCTGTCTCCTTTAAAATTAAAGAACTGATTTAAGAACTGAAAATCAACACATACTCAGGAATCACTGGGGCTTCCAGGTTGTTAGTGGTAACATCTTTTTGCCAAGTGTACTAAAGTCCAAATCTATTTCACATTTAAGCCCAAGTCCCCTATTATTTAATAGCATTTCAGATGATCAAGGGACATTATTGGTAGTTTTTACACAATTATAAATTTGAAGCCAAAAGTATAAAATTATACAACTCATGATAGCTAGGAGTCACATATTATTTTATCATTTTCTCAGACGTCTCTCAGCAGATCCAAAATTTTATATAGTTAAATTATTTTGAGTCCTATTGAGTTTTTGACATACATTTAAAGAAATAAACATACTTTTACTTGTACTACACTCCAAGGAACTGTAATGACAAAAACAAAGCTACTAGCAACCCGTATTTAAGCAAATTGATATATCTATTGATATAAGTATTTAATAAATGTGTAATATTAAAAGGAATAATTATACCATGAGATACAATGCAACTATTTTTCATGAAACTACAGACCACAAAAACTTGAAACCAAATAATCTGACTGCTATTGCTGAATAATTCAATATACTACATGATACTGAAGTTAAAATTTAGAGATAAATAGGTACATCATTATGATTTCTGATAAAGGCCAAATTCATTCATTTATTAAAACTGAATATAAGCAACACATTCAGGACCCTAATTTTAAACATTTCATTTTTATCTCAGGTAACTAAACAGATGCATATGAATGTAAATTACACAGAAAGCTATCTGCAATCTTCCATTTACTCCCTTTTATGCTAAAATTAATGTTAAACCCTACTGGCATAAATTTAAATTATCTTTAGCTCCTGTTAGCTTTACCTACAGCTATGTTCACTCACTCACACACACACAGTCACAATGAAAAGAAAATATAAGTAAAAAAAGATATCAAAATAAGTACGCAAAGCTGCAAGTCAAAAATGTCTTTATTCTCTTATAATTATACATGTTGTGGTATAATTAATGAAATGAGTAATTAAAATAACTTTACTTTGAAAATCCGTAAGAGAATGCAGAAGTGGCAATTAAGTTTTTCACTCAGAAAAATATCCTACATAGTAGTGAACTACTCAAGCCAATTTTTTGTCCTCAACTATTATTTCATAATAAATCAAATGACTTACTATTACTAAACATTTAACTAGTGCCCCACCTCAAAATCATCAGCAAACTGAGAAATTATGGATTTCAACCTTCACTGAAATTGTACAGTATATACAGACATCTTTTCATCATATAAAAAAGCCCTACTGCAGAAACAAACTTTGTTGCTTTTGCTTACATCTCCTTAAAAAATCCTAAATAAAAGAATTCTTACAACATTGTATTATTACAATACACATATACACATATACATGTGCCTTTCTCTTTTCCAGATACATCTAAGTGGGGAGATGGGTACAATGAAAAGGAAGTAAGTTATTTTTCTGTTTTACGTTTCCTCCCTTGTGACTAGCAACAAAACCCTTAAGAAAAAAAAGCTGTGTGCTAGCTAGCTTTAGGGACAGTAGAGAAGAAAACTCTGAGACTGTTTGCAGTTCCACAAAGTAAGAGGGAACAGCAAGACAAAGATACACAAAAGAAGGGCAGGATAAGTAAGTGTCCCTAAACAGGTGTGTGTTAGCTCGATTGCCAGTGTTCTTCAAGGCAGTAAGTACTCCTTACCTTCTGATCACTTCACTCTCTATCCAGAATCCTAATGATCTGGGCAAGGTAGTATTCTCACAAAGCCTGATTACCTTTCTCTTGGTAACAGCTAACTAAGCACCAAGCACTGTACAAAACAGATTATCTTTTTTCATCCTCACAGCAACCTGAGGGCTGAGTGACCTGTTCCAGGTCACAAGCCTAGTCAGTGATGGGGTCTGATCAGACAACTAGAGGCTCTATTCTGTTAACCAGCATACTACATAGACTCCTCTCTAGTAGATTCCACAATCTCATGTTTATTGGTGCAAGATAAGACCAATATGAAGGGAACTGCTTAAACTTGTCACATGTAAGCAGTAAGTATAAATATACATAATAAAACTGAAGCTGAAAGACCTCAACTGCTTTGTTCTAATAGAATTTAGTTTAAGTATCAAGTATCAGAATAAAGTAGAATGCTTCTTCAAAACTTTAATAAATGTATCAAGATAGGTGATTGGGGCACTGGGAACTCTAGAACCTTGCTACTCAAAGTACATACCAAACAGCCTCATCTACACTGGAAGTTTGTTAAAATGCAGAATCTCAGGTCCCACCCCTCACACCTATAAATCCACATTTTAACGAGATTTTCAGAGTTTGAATAGCACTGCTCCATAACCACCCTTTGAATAGCAAAGGTCTAAAAAATAACCTTAGTGATTCTCAAAAAATAAATTCCACTTACAAATGTAGGACTTTCAAATCAACACACTATTTTCTGCTGAATTTGTAATTCTCAGAGTTTTCCTGCCACCAGCAACTTCAATGTTCTGTGGCACTCTTCCAAAAAAAAAAAAAAAAAGACAACTGAACTTGCTTCCAGGGCCATAATGGCAGAATTTCTCAGAGAGGGATTTAAAGTTAGAAGACAGCCGAACATTATATGCCTATTGATACTAATCATGAATAGGGCTAATGCATAAAAGAATTTGTTGAAAAAATTCATAAAGATCATGTAGATCATAAAGAAATTAGAGCTACAAATACTTCAGGAAATAGAATAGATGAGAATCTGCATTATAAATCTCAACCTAACAAAGTATAATGCATGAAATCACACCAATTAATACTATTTTAAAAGAATTACCTAAAATTTTCAGACAAAATATTAACAAGTTACATGCCCTAATTTTTTTCTTTCACAAATCGTGTAGCAGCAAAAGTAGAGTCAAGGTAGGCTAATTATTTTTTAAGGCAATAAAAGGCTGAAATAGCTCAACCTAGTGCCTTTGAATTTATTCCTGAGTACTATATGCTAATTAAATATATTTATAAAGACTTATAATGAAGTATAGTTGGCAAATAGATTAAAATTCCTTTGTAATCCACGGCTTGCAGAAACTTGACAATATTTATCATGTGTAATGACTTTAGATTTCTTAAATAATCATCTCAATTAAGTACAAATTGGCCAATCTGTGAACATCACACTCAAAACACCAAATCATTGGCATTATTATACTATCTAAAGTTTTAAAGGTTCTCAGTAGGAGACAGAAATCAAAACAAAACATCATTTTGGCTTCCAAAATGAATTTAAAATCATTCCAAATCATTTAAAAATGATTGTTATGTGGTCTCAAAAATTTTCAAAATACCTAAGTATTAGATAGATTAGGTATCTCCATCCCATTAGTTATTCTGTTATAAATTCTTTAACTTCATCTTGAAAGAAAACATTCTCATAAATAATACTGAATAGAAAAGTGTGATATAAACCTTTTGGTGTATTTAACACCTTTATACAATCTAGAATGAATTACTTCATCTGGAATGCCCAATTAATTTTTTAGAAAACATGATTTAGGGGCTCTTGGTGGCTCAGTTGGTTAAGCACCTGACTTCGTATCAGGTCATGATCTTGCAGTTTGTGAGTTCGAGCCCCGGGTCAGGTTCTGTGCTTACAGTTCAGAGCCTGGGGCCTGCTTCGGATTCTGTGTCTCCCTGTCTCTCTGCCCCTCTCCCGCTTGTGCTGTCTCAAAACTAAATAAACGTTAAAAATTTTTTAAAAAAGAAAAAGGAAAACAGGATTTTTTTTCTTTTAAATTTTTTTTTAATGTTAATTTTTATTTTTGAGACAGAGAGAGACAGAGCATGAACAGGGGAGGGGCAGAGAGAGAGGGAGACACAGAATCGGAAGCAGGCTCCAGGCTCCGAGCCATCAGCCCAGAGCCCGACGTGGGGCTCGAACTCATGGACCTCGAGATCGTGACCTGAGCTGAAGTCGGATGCTTAACCGACTGAGCCACCCAGGCACCCTGAAAACAGAATTTAAAAGTAAACTCTAGAGGGGTGTTTGGGTAGTTCAGTCAGTTAAGTGTCTGAGTTTGGCTCAGGTCATGATCTCATGGTTCATGAGTTTGAGCTCCGAGTCTGTGCTGACAGCTCAGAGCCTGGAGCCTGCTTCAGATTCTGTGTCTCCCTCTCTCTCTCTGCCCTTTCCCGGTTCACACTCTCTCTCTCTCCCTCTCTCTCAAAAATAAACACTAAAAAAGATTTTACTAAAAAAAAAAGGTAGAATCCAGGTAACATCAATCTTAACTAAAGTAAACATTTAAAGGTGAAGGTTTAAAATAGATATACTGATTTTTTTAAGTGTTTTTTTTTTTATTTTGAAAGACCGAGAGAGCAAGCACAAGTGGGGGAGGGGCAGCGAGGGAGAAAGGGGTAGAGAGAGAAAGAGAGCGCATGCGTGTGAGAGAGAGAGAGAGAGAGAGAGAGAGAGAGAGAGAGAGAGAGAGAGAATCCCAAGCAGGTTCTGTGCTATCAGTACAGAGCCCAAGGTGGGGCTTGATCCATGAACAGTGAGATCATGACCTAAGCCAAAATCAAGAGTCAGACACTTAACTGACTGAGCCACCCAGGCGCTCCTAAAATAGATATATTCACTTAAAAATTATCTTAATAGGCCACCTGGGTGGCTCTCAGGGTTAAGCCTGGGACTCTTGATTTCAGCTCAGGTGGTGATCTTACCCTTCCTGAGGTTGAGCCCAACACCCATCCCGGACCCCCATCCCCACCTGTATCTCCACCCATCGTGGGTCTCTGCCCTGAAGGTGAGAAGCTGCTTAGGATTCTCTTTCTCCCTCTTTCTCTGCCCCTTCCCACCTCGAGAGCACTCTCTCTCTCTCTCTCAAAATAAATAAATGAACATTAAAAAAAAAAAAAAAACCTATGAGAATTCCCCCATCTTCTTTGCAATTTTGAGGTAGTTACCTACCCTCTAAACCTTGTTGAAATTCCATTCATCTCCTCATTTCAAGCAACTTAATATAATTAATTGGATCAGGCCTCTAAGGAACTTTAGCATGTGTTTAACCTCATATAAATAGGGGTTTTGGAGTCATTGAGACCTGAGTCTGAATCCATATAATAGTTTGAATCCCTACACTAATATATACAAACCATATAATACTAGTTTGTGCCACCCTGGGTAAACTTCTTGACTCCTGTTTCTTTTGTTGTTGTTAAATGACAGGTGTCATGGGGGGGGGGGGTATGCAGGGGGATTATGAGAACCACATAAAGTATCCAGATGGTTTTAATAAGTTCAACTAACCTTCATGAAAAATAGTTAAAAAAAAAAACAAGATTAACTCTCCAAATCTATACCAGATATGTAAACATTACATAAGTTATTTATATCTTTCCTAAAAGATGATTTGAAAGGAAATAACATCTGAGAAAGTTATTTAAACCAGAAATAACTCGGGCGCCTGGGTGGCGCAGTCGGTTAAGCGTCCGACTTCAGCCAGGTCACGATCTCGCGGTCCGTGAGTTCGAGCCCCGCGTCGGGCTCTGGGCTGATGGCTCAGAGCCTGGAGCCTGTTTCCGATTCTGTGTCTCCCTCTCACTCTGCCCCTCCCCCGTTCATGCTCTGTCTCTCTCTGTCCCAAAAATAAATAAACGTTGAAAAAAAAAAAATTTTTAAACCAGAAATAACTCAAGCATTTGCTTAGATTTCTTGTAAAATATCTAAAATACTATCACATAGTAATTCTAATGTTTCATTTTAATTTATTTTACAGTTACTTCAATTTAATTAGTTTCTCAATGAAAAGAATCAATGAATTCATTCTTGAGCATTATTACATTTATTATTACTTTAAAAATCCTTGAATGTTTATTTACACTATAACTGAGGATCTTAAAGCCATCAGATGGTAAATGTTTCCTTTGCAACAAAAGAGTAAAAAAAATTGACTAAAATTTTATGCAGATTTTTGTTATGGGTGAAATTTCACAATCTTACAAAGAGTTAACTGAACCAAGATCATGGGAAGTAAAGATATAGTAGCAATAAAATATAAATATTACAAATACTTTACTCCTGCAAATACGTATTTTTTTAATGTGAACTTAGCAAGTACACCTCCCTTTACAAAAAAAAATGTACATTCTGTTATCCTTTATTCAAAAGAAATGGAATAAGTTTGGGGCACTTGGGTGGCTCAGTTGGTTAAGCATCCAACTTTGGCTCAGGTCATGATCTCACAGTTTGTGAATTTGAGCCGCTCCTCGGGCTCTGTGCTGACAGCTCAGAGCCTGGAGCCTGCTTCGGATTCTATGTCTCCCCCTCTCACTCTGCCCCTCTCCTGCTCATTCTCTCTCTCTCTCTCTCTCTCTCCCTCCCTCCCTCCCTCTCTCTCATCCCCTCTCCCTCTCTCAAAAATGAATGAACATTAAAAAAATATTTAAAAAAAAGAAATGGAATACATTTGAGGATAAATAGGATAAAGAAATGGGATAAATTTTGACAGGTATGGATTAGAGATTTATAGACTCAAAAAAAAAAAAACTTTTCAAGTTTGTATATGCTTTAAATGAATCATTTGATTTGTCCTCACTGTGCGATTACAAGTTTTGTGAACTTTGTTTCTCCCCAGTTTTGTATTTATTGGTTAAACAAAGTTAATGTGTATAAACCCCAGTCCTGGAGGATTTGTAATTCTTACCAGAGAAAATGCTAAGTACTGTGAATCCTTTTATATATCATCATTTAATATTTTTTAAATTAATGACATATTATGTCGTTTTGTTCACTAAAAGTCTTTGTATTTAAAATTGTAGTTCAAAGGATCGTGTTGTTTTGGACTCAGTTTGAAAGTACTGTCCTTCTTTCAGAAACGAATTTTTACTATTGACAACATAATTACCAAATATACTTAAGTTCGCACATGACTTTAAATGAATGCACTTTCTTAGAAGTACTAGACATCTTTCTCTTGATTAAAATACTGGTGCCCTTATTTTTTCACAATAAAAAGATTACTCACTTTGTTGGGTTTTTTTTTTTTTTTCTTTTGTTGTTGTTGTGGAAGGAAGAAGGGAGGAAAGGTGGAGAGGTGAAGTACGTGAAATCCTAGTGACTAAAAAGAAATTTTGGTTGGTAGTTTGGTTTGTTTTTGGGTTTGGTTGTGTGTCAGTTGTGTGCACGCGGGCCTGGGAGAGAGACGGAAAAGAATAAAGAAAACGTGTAATGAGTAAAATGACAGTTTATGAAGCCCATAAAGTCTCCCTTGAATCAAATTCAAATTCACAAACTCCACAAAGTCTACGGATTTGCCTAGAGCCACAAAGAATAAAAATGAAGGCAGCACCGCCCAACTCTATACAAAAAGCGTGCGATGAACTTAACCTTTACTCAGTGTAGTATTCAGAAGTATGCACGCCGGTGTATGGAAGAAAAAACAAAAACCCCAAGTTCCTCATGCCACTGTCTTTTAAGGGGAGGGGGGAGACAAAACAAGCGAATGCATTATACTAAGTAACCTGGTGCATTCAGCTGCCACTTACGTGTCACTTACTTTGGCACCGGCACGTACCTGTCTGCAAATGCATACCTTATTCTTGTCTCTTAAGACAGAAGCCCAGTTGGTAAACATTAAGACTCAAAGAGTTAGCATTCTGATCGCAAAGTATCCTCCTACCTGTTAGCGTAATTCTTTGGTCTGGAGGCACGGAGAGGACTTGGCTTTCACGCATTTTCAAGGCGCCCAGATTTGGAGGGTTCGCCTGCGCTCCAGAGATTTTGGGGGATGTCCCACGGGAGCGACCCTTCATTCCCAGGGACAGCAGACGTCCTTTGTACATCCACTTCTGCAGCTTCTTGACTGTCACCGCAGGAGGCTTGAGGAAGGGAAGCCCCTCCTGGCCATCTCCTTTTCGGCTGCGTGCCACAGCTGACCCCGCAGGATCCCTGAAGGGGCTTCCCGTGGAGCGGCCGGGGTCCTTGGAGCAGGGAGGCCGGAGGCCGGAGGGGGCCGCGGCCGGGGCGCTGCCTCCGCTCCAGCCGTCCATCCCGCCTCCACGTGGCGGGGGCTCGTCCAGGTCCCCGCGCGCGCCGCACCTGATCCAGCTGTCGCTCGGCCACCGCTGGAAAGAAGGAGGCTTGGCACCCACCCGGAGGCTCTCGAGGCTTCTGCTGCAGGACAGCCGCATCCGAGGAGTCCGCAGGCGGCCTCCCCCCGACTCCCTCGGAGGAGACCGGGGCGGAGACACCTGCTGCCAAGGGCGGCCACCGCCTCCCCGCTGCCAGTCTCGGGGGCAGGCTCGGCGGTCCGCAGCGCCGCAGGGGGAAGGCGGCTGGCCCAGAGCCCGGGCTCCCACAAGGCAGCCGCGATCTGCCCAACCCCTGTCGTCCCGCCGCGCGCCCGAGTCAGGGGGCAGGTCGTGCATGGCCTGGATCAGCAGATAATAGGCCTCTCGCAACTGGGTCTGCAGCCTGCCTGTCTCCAGGCGGCCGCCCTCCGCCCCCGGGGAGGAGCCCGCCGCCGGGGGAGGCGGGGGCCACCGCTCCGCCTCCGCCCCCTCGGGCTCGGGCGCCGACTGGGAGCCGCCGGGCACGTTCTCATAGTAGTCGGCGTCGTCCTCCTGCTCGGCGTCGTCCTCTCCGCTGCCTTCGGAGCCCGGCGGGGCGCGCAGAGAGGCGCGAGTGAGCCCGCCACCCGAAGAGACGGCCTCCTTCCCGCCGCGCGGCCGAGGCCCGAGCGCTCCCCACCGCTCCGGGCGCCCTCCCGGGACCCGAGCCTCGGGGCCCCACGCCTGAGGCGACGGCGGGGGCCGCTCCAGGCTCGGCCGAGCTCCGCCGGCATGCTCGCACGAGGAGGCGTCCGGGGCTCCCTCGGCTACCGCGGAGGCCGCCACCGTAGCTGCAGCCGCCGCCCGGAGCCCGAGCCCCCCGGCGGCGCGGGGACTCCGCCTCCCACGGAGCCTGGACAGCGTCCTCCTCAGAGGGTCCGCCATCCCCTCCGCCTCAACAGCCAGGCTCGCCCCCGCTGCGAGAGGAGGACGGAGCCCTGTTGGGGAAAAATCTGCGCTCGCGGAGGCGGCGGCGGCGACGACGGCGGCTCCCCATGACCGGCGCTGGCCCTCGCGGGCTCCTCACATACTTGGCATAACTCTGCCGCGGGAAGGGGTGGGGGAGGGCGGCGGCGCCGCAGAGCGCATGCCCCGGAGCCTCGGGCCGCGACGGGACGCGCAGTCTGCGGGCGGCTGCGCTGCGTTCCCTGGGTGGGCGCGCGGCGGGGCGGAGGGCAGGGCCGGGAGGCCTGCGAGAGTGAGCTAAAGTAGACGCGGGGAGGCAAGGGGAAGGGCACGGAGCGCGCTACGGTCGGAGCGTTGGGGGAGGGGGGGTAACAGTGAGAGGTGAGGCAGAAAAAGAACGAGCAGGAAGGTGAGTCTGGGCTAGAAGCCTGCAAAGTTTTGGAGAAAGGGAAAGTGCTCTCCTAGCTGCCACCCTGTCGCCTTCACCACCCTCCCTCCCCATTGCCACCAGTGCACGAGACGTGTCTATTACAGCAAGTTCTAGCTTGAGAGAAAACAAGGATGGGTTTGACGGACCCGGTGTGAGTACAGGTGTATCTCACTTAGTGTAATGTGTTCTAGAAACGTTCCAAATCATTTTAATGACCCCGGGAGCTAGCTATTTAAAGGAAATTTGCAGCGAAATTCAGTTAAGAAGAATCCTTTTGTCCAAAATATCGCCACACGTGTGTCCCTATTTTTCTTTTTTTAATGAATGCATGCTAACACAATTCTGATTATCAACCAAAAATAGTGCCCCCCCATCACCCTGCTAACGCTGCATTTTAATTAAACTTGGTTGAGAAACGATTGGGTTGAAATTGGGAAACAACTTTATTTGGAAATACCAATTCTCTCTCAAAAACATTAAATCCTGTATTCTGTGTAACTCCGAGTACCTTGAGTTGCCACAGATGAATGGACCTATCCCTGATCGGGAAGAATCAGGGTTGCTATCACCCCTGATTTCAGTTACATTTTTTAATGTTTACATATTAGGGCCTTTGTCTGAGCAGCTCATGAGTGTACTCCTAACTCCCAGCACAGTACCTGCACATAATAAGAACTCAAGAAATGTTTGTTGAATAAATGAATGCTTGCATAACTAAATAATAGCATTTAGTCCTAGGCCACCTGGCTGGCTCAGTCCATAGAGCATGGAACTCTCAGTGTGGTGGGTTGGAGCCCCACGCCCCACGTTGAGCATAGAGGTTACTTTAAAAAAAGAAGAAATAGGGGCGCCTAGGTGGCGCAGTCGGTTAAGCGGTCACGACCTCCCGGTCCGGGAGTTCGAGCCCCGCGTCGGGCTCTGGGATGATGGCTCAGAGCCTGGAGCCTGTTTCCGATTCTGTGTCTCCCTCTCTCTCTGCCCCTCCCCCATTCATGCTCTGTCTCTCTCTGTCCCAAAAATAAAAAATAAACGTTGAAAAAAAAATAAAAAAAAAAAGAAGAAGAAATAGTTCTAACCCCATTTCCAACTATGTTTATGTAAGTTTTTCTTTCCCCACCAAAGTCTTCAGTCTCGAAATGTGGTTTGATATATATACCACCTTCTTTAGTACCTAGTTTCTGCCTCCTGGAATAATTGTACTTGCATCTCTATTTGCAGAAATCTTATCCATCTTTTTAAGACTCCACTCAACTGTTTTCTCTCTGAAGTCATCTCTGATGTTCCAGAGAGACATGACCTCTCATCCTTCCCAACTCCAAGAGTACTTTAGTCATATCCACTCATAGTATATTTGTTGGGTTTTGTTTTATACAAAGCATGCCTTATCTCTGGTACGAGAAAATTCATAAGCTCCTTAAGGGCAGAGACTATTTATAATGGGCTTTGGTATTCTCCAGAGAGTAGAAGTATAGCATCTTATATATGTATGTGATAAATATTTTTAAATTAATGTCAGTTTTAGTTTAGAGGAAACAAACGGCTTCCATTTCCAGTCTGTTGCCTCTCTCCACTAGTCCATATTGTATTAGTGTCATTTTAAAATTATTTCAGTGATAAATAAATCGTTTATTAAATAATCTTAATCCTCATCTAGTAAAATAGTGTGAAATGTTAAACTATAATTTGCATGCATTACTATTTATAATTCTAGGTATTTCTGTTCCGTGGAGTAAAGGCTATTTAATGAATAATCAAGGCATAAAATTATGTCCCAGTGAAATATTCCCACAGGAAATGACTGACAGTAAATCTGCCAATAATGGTGTCTATAAACACAATTTGATCTCTATCTCAGAAATTGTTTCCATTCCAACTCTTGGCTGCAAAACTTTTTTATTCTTTGTAAGTTAACAGAGTTGTTAAGAGTACTGTAAATTGCATATGTGTGTAAAAATGGATACAGAAATATAACCTTGAAGATCTAGATTGAACTTCATCTTTAATTCAACTTGTCAATTTGTTGAGTTCAGGAATTATAAATACATTGGCCAATATCAAATACTACACATTGTTCTACACATTACTCAGAACTAAGTCTGATGCTGCATTGCACAACTGAACTTAATGCCACTTTGAAGCTGAGGATGTTCTATCACATAAATTCACAGTTTTTAAGAGGTGTTTTAAAGGGTCACAACAATTTAATAAGGCAGTCATGGCTATATGACACTAATGACCTTAAAAATGCAAATCCCACTGTACTGTATGTGTGTTACACTTCGATAAAAAGTTTATAAAAATGTAACTCTATGAAGGCATTACCCACAGAATTTACATTACACATATTATAATTAAGACAGTGACAAGATACAAACGTAAGTTATACTTTGTAAAATCCTCTGTGTTTTAACAGGATTTTTTGCCCTATTCCCTTGGTTTTGCCCTATTCCCTTGGTTATCTCAATTTCATATATTTCTATGTAAATTAAATGGTGAGAATACATTTTCCAGTGTTTGTACTTGTTTCTCACTGACTTGGAAATCATTTTGATATCCTGTGAATTAACAACTATGTCGGCACAGTCACAAAAGATGAAACAACTGTGGGATAATCGGGCTCCAGTGAGGCAGGAAGCCAACCTAGGGATGGGGTAGTACTGACTCAGTCTGGGAAAAGGGGTGGGAAGCAGGGCAGGTTGAGACAGAGGACTAAGTTTAACAGTAATACAAGAGAAATGTCTAGGTATGTTATGGTTATTTTCTAAGCAATTTAGAGTATATTTCTGTCTCACTGCTGTTCAGTCTTCATTATACTCTTAGTGGAACCAAAGACAGGTTTAACTCTGGCATTTGCCCTGTTCTCTCTCCCTAAACTGCCTTTAGGGATCCCCTGGTGTAGACCTGCTTGGTCTGCCATGCAGTTCCATCAATATTGAGTTAAAAAGTGTTTTACCCTAACACTGACCACCCTGCCACTGCCCTGGGAATCAAAGATGGCATGTTCTCAATACAGCATTTTTTACTGTTAATTTTTTTTTGGTAATTAACAATATTTGGTAATTGGTCATGTCCCTTATCCCCTGCCTTTAGCCAAAGGAATAAAAAGGAGGGTTTTGCCAAATACATATGTATTTTCTAATGTTTTAGGATATACACTATTTCAGATTCTCTTATATATTTAGGATATGTAGAGTAACTTCCTCAAGGTCACCATAATAAGTGAAGAGAGATTCAAACCCTATTATCTGATTCTAAAACCACTATAGCCTACAGCCCTAGAACGTTTCCCTGTAAAGAAAAACAGAATACACATTTGCTATAATAGTACTTGCATTGACTTGAAACTTTGCTTTCATAAATTATTTAGTTGGTCACCTTTCAGAAGAGTTTAATATTTTATGAGCTTTTGTGAAATGCAGCTGAACAGTGGAAAAATGCTTGTTGAAGATTTCAGTGCTTTTCTGTGCAGTCCTCTTCAAAGGTGTTAGAACTAAATCCTATAATATATTCCCATATAACTACAAATATTAAGCCTCAATGTGCAACTGCATCCTGTAAATGTAGTCTAACTTTTAAAGTAGGACAAACTACAATTAAATACATTAAAGGCAAAGTATATACATCCTTAAAACCATAGGAGCTCTCAGATAAGCCGCTTTTAGAGGTGCAATGATGGTATAGCCTCCCTCCTAAATGACTTTTATCTCAGAGTTACTCATATTTGATGAAAGGAAGTAGCTTTTTCTCAAAGCTGTTCATCGAATTAAAAGAATTGATGGAATATCAACATTTTTCATTCTGATGAAATCCTAGATCTAATTATGGAGCTAGACAAAAATCACCAATGGCTATTCACATCACAAAGAGAGAGTTGGCCTGACATTACATGGCCTATGGTCAAGTGAAGTATTCTTACCAGAAATGAACCTGGGTTTGATCAGCCTCAAGATCTGACTACCAATTTTCAGGAATTGCAGAGAACAGAGGAGCATGTTAAATAACACCATGGGGATGCAATTATAAAATCCAGACTATGGGAAACTAGAGGCCAGAAGATTCAGTTTCTTCAACCTATTAACCAATTGCAATGTATGGAGTTTTTTTGTTTGTTTTAACAGGAATCCAATTTTTATTTTTTTTTAATTTTTTTTTCAACGTTAATTTATTTTGGGGACAGAGAGAGACAGAGCATGAACGGGGGAGGGGCAGAGAGAGAGGGAGACACAGAATCGGAAACAGGCTCCAGGCTCCGAGCCATCAGCCCAGAGCCTAGGACGCGGGGCTCGAACTCCCGGACGGCGAGATCGTGACCTGGCTGAAATCGGACGCTTAACCGACTGCGCCACCCAGGCGCCCCATGGAATCCAATTTTTAAAATAGATCTTGGCAGCTATTTAAAGCAACACAACTTTGAGGGTAGCCAAATGATTTCCATTGAAGGGATAGCAAGATAATATTGAAATCTAGGTCTAAGAACTGTAATTCTAATCCAAATCTGAAGTGGCATAATAGAAATTATATGAAATCAGATAGACCTAGTTCAAATCCTAATCCTAATCAGTCATACACCCCAAAATCACAAATCATGGTGAGTTCTTATTCGTCTTTGCCAATTCCAGCTCATTATTCCTCCTTCCTCCCGAAAATCCACTTTTCATTTGAAATACATGACATTAAACTATACCACCTGCTGCCTCTGCTTTTTGTAGTCATTTGCCAACTACCCCTTCCTTCATTCTAGCATCTGCCTCACTAAGTCTCTGCCATTTTTCTTGACATCACTATTGGTGATTTAGTTATTTACAAAATGGATCCATCCAATACCCTGACCTACTGGTTTGTTTGTTTTTTTTTTAACTTTTCTAATAATCTTATCCTCCACCCACCTCAGCCATGCAGTCTGAGTCATACATTAGAGTTTGTCATAACCAATAACTGCAAACTCTCTAAACACCACTTCCTATTTTCTAGCTCACTCCTGCCGGCACTCAGTCTCCCACAATATTTTGATCCCACCACCCCTTCAGCCAATCACTCGTCTTCTGTCCTTTCTCCTCCCAGTTTAGATTGCATGGTCCTTTTATACACACATCCTCAACTCTCTTATCCCTCTCTCCCATTGTCCTACTTGGCGAAACTTCAACCCTGGTTACAACGAACTTCACATTGATACTTGGATGACTTATGTGGCTGGAGAAAAACATGTTACGGACTTCAAGTGGTCCCTCAGTGCTGCCAGACAACTCCACTAAATATCCTTAGTCCATTCATTCTCATCTCTTTCTCAACTCTTTGACACCACCACCCCCTCCTCACAGTCTGTTATCACTTTTGTTTTTGTTACATTGAAATAACAGAAACTTTCAGGAGAGAACTGTCTCATCCTCCCACCACAAGATCTTCCAGCTGGCATTATTTGCACTCTGCTACTCCACCTGCCACCTTCTTATGACAGACGATGCTGCATCTGTGCCTACCCGAGGTCAACTCTCCGCCCGCCTACCTTTCTCCTCTCCTTCCTGCTCTCATTGCCTTCCAGTCACACCGGCTTCCTTGTTCCTCCAACACACCAAACACACTCCTGCCTCTGAGCCTTTGCATTTGCTGTTCCCTCGGTGTGCCTTCTTCCCTCCCTCCCTTCAGGTCTCAGCTCAAATGTTACCTCCTCAGAGAACCCTTCCCTCATCACTTTCCCTAAAATAATACCCTTGATACTTCCTATCCATTCATTTTGCTTTATTTTTCTTCATTGTACTTATTACTAGTTAATATTATATTAGATGTCTATTTATTTATGTGACATGACCACCACCCCCAAATGCCATAACCCTACTTTATAGAGTATTTCTGGCATATATAGATGTTCCATACATATTTGTTGAGTGAATGTGTGATTTTCATGCCCAAGAGCAACTTAACATATATATGTTTCCATTTCCTCCCTGGTAAAATTGATTGCTATTTTTCCATGGGGTATTGTTAAGAGAAATAAAAGAGGTAACACAAATGAACCTTGAACACATTTTGCTAAGTGAAAGAAGTCAGTCACAAAAGGCCACATATTGTATGATCTCATTTATATGAACTGTCCAGAATAAGCAAATCAATAGAGAAAGATTAGTGGTTTCCTGGGGCTGGGACAAGGGAATGAGGAGCTATGGCTAAAGGGTGTGAGGTTTCTTGTTAGGATGATGAGAATGTTCTCAAATTAGATTGTGGTGTTGTTTGCACAGCCTTGTAAATATACTAGAAACCACTGAATTGTACATTTAAAATGGTGAATTTTATGGTAAGCAAATTATATCACCATGTTTTAAACCAAAGAACATTATTTTCCTGCCCTTTTAAATATTCGCTCAGCTAATAATCATGGAAAATGTCAATGAAAAAGAAAATGTTTTGGGGAGCCTGGGTGACTGTCAGTTAAGCATCCCACTCATGATTTTGGCTCAGGTCATGGTCTCATGGTTCGTGGGACTGAACCCTGCTTCAGGCTGCACATGAACTTAGGGCTATATGAAGTTTCCTTGAGATTCTCTCTCTCTCTCTGCCCCTCCCCCGCTTATATTTTTTCTCTCTCAAAATAAATAAACTTAAAAAAAAAGAAAAAAAATTTAAAGTAACCTTTAAGAGAAGATTGTAGATGCAAATAAAAACAACTTGAAATGTGTTTCCTTGGATATTCGCTGTCAGAAATGTTTTCTATACCAAATCCCACCCTTTCAATAGAACTTTCTGCATATTCAACAAATAAATACAACTGGCTTGGTATTAAAAAAAAAGTTTACTTTTTTTAATCAGTTAATAAGCGGGTTCAAATCTACCCTTACAAAATTAAATAAACAACCGCAACCTCTCACTTCCACCAAAAAAACCAAAACCATTTTCAGCATTTAGAAATAACTTCCTTTAAGGGCCCCTGGGTGGCTCAGTCAGTTAAGTGTTCAACCCTTGATTTCAGCTCAGGTCATGATCTCACAGTTTGGTTCCTGAGATTTAGCCAATCGTGAGACTGAGATTGGGCTCTGGGCTGACACTGTGGAGCCTGCTTGGGATTCTCTCTCTCCCTCTCCCTCTCTGCCCCCTCCCCTGCTTGTGCTCCTACTGGCACTATCTCCTGGGTGTGTACTTTCTCTCTCTCTCTCTCAAAATAAAGAGTTAAAGAAAAAATAACCTCCTTTCATCTCCTACTGGAAACTCATAGTTCTTTCATATAAACAAAACAAAAGAGCATTACTTACAAGCAAGAAACTACTGAGAAAACCATAATTAAACTGAAAAAGGTAAGTAAGTAAACACATATTTAGCCTTTTGTATTCTTTTACTGGAGGATTTTCTCTCAGGCGCAGAGTAAGGAGCTACATATTACTTAACATTTTGGAATAGCAGGGAACCAATTTAGGGGAAAAACAAACCATAAACTCCCTGATAATGTCTCTCCAGATTAAAAATCGTCTTCTGATTATTCAATTATATGTAAAGAGGAAACTTCAGATATGCACTTATTTTTTAGCTATTTCAGGTAATCCTGAAAGTATGCTAGACTCTTTTTATTATACAAAATTATGCAAAATAATCATATTATTCTCCTCCCAACCTCATTTTTATAACAGCACATGTAACTATTAATACCCCCATGGTTTTACTTTAGAAAAACCAAAATTGTATTTCGGTTTCTAATTTAAACTGCGGCAATGCATCAATTATGACGCATACAAGAAAAGGGAAGGTAGTATATAAAAGGATAGAAATGTCCATTCAGTGTAGAAATGGTAGATTCCAAGAAACGCATTTCAAGTGCTGTATGGAATGTATAGTTGTGTCTTCCCAAATTTTATATGTTGGCCCCTCAATGTGATGGTATCTGGAGGTGGGGCCTTTGGGAGGTAATTGCATCGTGAGGGAGGGACCCCGGTCTGATGAGGTTCGTGTTCTTATAAGAAAAGGCACCAGACAGCAGATTCCTCTCTGGCAGACCAAGGAAAGTCCACGTGAGCTGTCTTAGTGCCTCTGGGCTGCTATAACAGAAATATCAGAGACTGCATGGCTTATAAACAACAGATATTTATTTCTCATAGTTCTTGAGGCTGGGGAGTCTAAGACAAGGCACCAACAGATTTGGTTTCTGGCGAGAGCCCACTTCCTGGTTCATATAGGGCTGACTTTTCTCCATATCCTCACATGAAGGAAGGGGTAAGGAAGCTTTCTGGAGTCTCTTTTATAAAAGGGCACATGGGTGACTCCGTCAGTTGAGTGTCTGGAGCTCTTGATTTTGGCTCAGGTCATATTCTCAAGGTCATGGGTTGGGGGGGGCGGGGCCTGAGCATGGAGCCAGCTTGGGATTCTCTCTCTCTGTCTCTGCCCCTCCCCTGCTGGAGCTCTCTCTCTCTTTCTCAAAAAAAAAAAAAAAAAAAAAAAGCAAAAACCAAAACAACAACAAAAAAACACCACACACAAAAACACTAATTCCATTCCACCTTCAGGATCTAATCACCTCCAAATACCATTCAAATATGTTGGGCATTAAGATTTAACATATGTGGGGCGCCTGAGTGGTTCAGTCAGTCAAGCGTCTGACCCAGGATCACAGTTCGTGAGTTCGAGCCCACATCGGGCTCTGGGCTGACAGCTCAGAGCCTGGAGCCCGCTTTAGATTCTGTCTGCCCCTCCACTGCTTGCACTCTGTCTCTCGCATTGTCTCAAAAATAAATAAACATTAAAAAAAAAAAAAAAGATTTAACATATGAATTGGGGGGCACATAAACATCCAGTCTGATCACACAGTGAGAAGGCAGTCCTCTGCAAGCCAAGGACAGAACCCTACCAGAAACCGACTGCACTGGCACCCTGACCTCGGACTTGAAGCCTCCAGAATTTTAAGAAAGTTAATTTTTACTGGTTAAGTCACCCAGTCTATTGTATTTTGTCACAGCAGCCCAAGCAGATTAAGGCAAGTAGGTTCTTCTAGAATAAAAGAATTTTTAACATGTTTTCAAAGGGTTAGAGAGATAAGTAAATTAAGTTAAATTTATTTAATTAAATAAATAATTAAATTAAATAATTAAAATTAAATAATTAATTTATTAAATTAAATAAAATTCTAAAATATTTAGCTTGATGTATATTCATGAGAATACTGATAAATCACACCATGAAGTCACGACAATATCTTTGCCCTAAAAAGTTCTGCCTCCAGTTATTAATCATACGACAGTAATCACCAAAGAAATTTTTTTCCTGCATTATACTTTCCTTGAAGTCTGGGATTGTGTTATTCTTTGAACCCACAGGGCCCAACACTTCACATCTTTACCCATCTTTTGAAGTCTAGACACCAGTCTCAAGTCACATTCCTGTTCACAAAACACACCTTCTTACCATTTTTACTAAACAATTTATCCAAGGGTGAATAAAGTTCTTTCTCTCACTAACAATGCATTCAAGATAAAGAATAAGATTTTTCTATCTTATCACCAGAGTAAACAAAATCATCCTTTTTTTTTAATTAAAAAAATTTTTTTTAAGAAAGAGAGCATGAGCAGAGGAGGAGCAGAGAGAGGAGAGAGAAAATTCCAAGCAGGCTCCTGCACTGTCATCGTGGAGCCTGATATGCAGCTCAACCCCACGAACCTCGAGATCATGACCCAAGCCGAAACCAAGAGTTGGATGCTTAACCGACTGAGCACCCAGGTGCCCCCAAAATCATCATTTTGTATTGATTCATTTAAGATGAATCATGGTGACAGTTTTCCTGGGTGTACCTAGACATGCAAATAAGAATAACTTGAAAGCTGTTTCATTGGGGAATCACTATTAAAAATGCTTTCACATATTACATCCTAGTTTTTCAATGGAGCCCTCAAGTCTATGTATTCAACAAATATAAGTGGCTTCTGAATTAAGATAAGAGTCTACAGAGTCATTGTCAATCCTGTGATGATCAATGGAAGGCCAGTACCCTATAAAAACTTAGCAATTACTCTGGAAAAAAAAAAAAACTAAAGAAGAATTTCATGCAAAGACAACTTAAAGCCACACATCTACAGCAGCATCCAAACTTAGAGCCCACTGGAATCTGATAGGTCCTCTCAGTGAGTGGATCAATCCATGTATAGCAACCAGAGAACCATGCCTGCCTATTAAAAGGAAACAACTGCTTTCCCAGCTCAAGGAATGAAGAATGACAAAGAACCACTGCCTCATCCTTGTCTCCTGTTCCTTTTTTAACCCTTTGGCCAGGGAAGTGAGTTTCACATCAAAAAAAAAAAAAAAAAATACTATAGAGACTAACTCTGGGTGGGCAACCCAAACACATATACTAGTTGCCTGTTTTTAACTTCTCACCTTCAGGAAAGACTACACATTGTTTCCAAAAGAAAGCTCCAGAGGTACCTGGGTGACTCAGTCCTCTGAGTGTCCTACTCTTGATTTCAGTGTAGATCATGATCCCAGGGTTGTGAGATCAAGCCCTGTGAAGGTCTCCATACTGAGCATGGAGTTTGCTTAAGATTCTCTCTCCTCTGCCCTTCTTCCCCAGCACCCCACCCCCCCAAAAAAAAAGAAAAAATAAAACTTAAAAAAATAAAAGGGAAGTTCCCTATCTTAATTTTAAATAATGTGTTGTTAGCCCTATGACCCAATAGGCTAATGTCAATGGTGATAATGAAATGTCCTTTTCTTGCCTTATTTTTCATCATTATAATCTCCGTATCAGCATGAGTCTCATGAGTTTTATGAATGTGAGGTGCTTTTTCTTTATCTCCTAGTCTGATTCTCACCAAAAGTCTTTGGGAGTAGGTAGAACAGACATGGTTATAACCACATTCAGATAAGTAGCTGAGAACCATTCAATCACGGCTATTAAGACCTTATAAGGATATAAGCCTAGTTTTCCAAACTTCTAATACAAATCCCTTAATTTTTTTTAAGTCTTATTTTTATTTTAGGGGCACCTGGGTGGCTCAGCCTGTTGAGCATCTGACTTCAGCTCAGGTCATGATCCTGCAGTTCGTGGGTTCGAGTCCTACATTGGGCTCTGTGCTAACAGCTCAGGGCCTGGAGCCTGCTTGGGATTCTGTGTCTCTCTCTCTGTGCCCCTCGCTCACTTGTGGTCTGTCTCCCCGTCTCTGAAAAATGAACATTAACAAAAATTTTTTTAAGGTTTTATTTTTACTTTTGAGAGAGAGAGAGCATGAGCAGTGGACTGGAGGAGGAGTGGGTGGAGGGACAGAGGACCTGAAGCAGGCTCTGTGCTGACAGCAGTGAGCCCAATGAGGGGCTCAAACTCACGAACCTTGAGATCATGACCTAAGCCGAAGTTGGCCGCTCAACCGACTGAGCCACCCAGGTGTCCAAATCCTTTTATTTTTAAAGGCATTTTTTAATCTAATGAAAGTGATTCTTTCTTTAAGATCATAAATAACTTAGGGGCGCCTGGGTGGCTCCGTCAGTTAAGCATCTAACTCTTGATCTCAGCTCAGGTTTTGATCTCAGGATTGTGAGTTTAATCCCTGCATTGGGCTCTGTGCTGGGCGTGGAGCCACTTAAAAAAAGAAAAACTCAGGGTGCCTGGGTGGCTCAGTCGGTTAAGTGTCCCACTATTGATTCAGGCTTAGTTCACAATCTCACCATTGGTGAGACTGAACCCTGTGTCGGGCTCTGTGCTGACAGTGCGGAGCCTGCTTGGGATTCTCTCTCTCTCCCTCTCTTTCTGTCCCTCCCCAGCTCACTCTCTTTTTCTCTCTCTCAAAATAAATAAACATCTAAAAAAAAGATTTAAAGAACATAGCCACCCCAAAACATACCCCCGCCCCCACACTTCAATGCGAGGGATAGTTGCTGCTGGGAAACCATGTTTTTCAATATTTCAACAACCTCATTAGAAGTATTAAAATAATATTCTAGTAATACAGAACAATTATCTTAGAGTACGGTGTTTTATTATAAACATTGACATGGTACTTGCTAGTGTATTTGATCCAACATGTCTGAAGAAGGAAAAAATAAAAACTTATTTTGCAACAAAAATTTTAAATGACCCAATAGGGAATGTCATTTTTACCAGGATCTCTGTAAAATTACACTGGGGGGAAAAGAAGTGTTTTCCTTTAAATGCAAGAGAAGTTTACTTATCTGAAAACTTTTTTTTAAAACTATGCACACCAGTCAGCAACCTCATAATTACATACCCAAAGATTGTTCAAATAAAAAGGGAACAAAGCTCCTTAGCAAAGTTCAATGCATATGTCAAGACTGCCTGGAGGTATAAGAAGTTTTATGTCTCTGTTTACCCCAGGAGTAAATTAAATAAATGCATATTTAGTAGATGAATCACGGTTATATTTGGTCCACATACTAGAGACAGGGAGAAACAAGAGATTCCTTTCTCAGATAAAATGTATTAATGAAAACTTGACACACTCCCACAGGTCTAGGTAGTTCCCCTTAGAATGCGGTCATGACAAGTACTATAAAATATCATCTGCCAAGCAAAAAGTCCAACTAGGGTTGTGGATGAAATGTTCATTATAAAACATGGACAGAATCCATACGGCACCTATTTAAGGACTCTGAAAAGTAAATAGTAGCTGGATTGGGAGGCCCAGGGTTCAAAATACTACCAAACTGGTGGTGACTTTACCTTTTATTTTTATTTCTCTAGTATTCCTTGACCTGAATGCAATCGAGCTTCACACTTAGAAATGACACTGGGGCCCCCAAAGGGAGAGTTTCAGGAGAGGCCTTCCACTCTCTCATGGAGGTGAAAGG
Organism: Lynx canadensis; assembly: GCF_007474595.2. Lineage (NCBI taxonomy): Eukaryota > Metazoa > Chordata > Mammalia > Carnivora > Felidae > Lynx > Lynx canadensis. The sequence continues at coordinate 71,440,554 of NC_044310.1, forward strand.
GAATTTCTAATGCCCAGAGAAAGTACAGAAATCCCTAGGGTTTTGTCTTCTCTCTATTCTCTTGCCCTCTGCCTCCCAAGCACTCCTGTGATGGTGACGCAGAGGCCTAAAGGAGGGAAACCTTTCTCTCTGAATGGTGGAGCTGTGGCCTCAAAGAGAATGGGACAAACTTCCATTGCCTTTTTCTTTCTCTCCATTTTTCTTGATGGTTAGCCCTGGATGCAAGCACAGTAATAGTAGTGTGCAGTGGAGTGAGATAACGAGAGCCTCATGTTGGTGGCTCAAGGACCAAAATGGGAAGCACCCAGAAAATAAGAGGGGCCTGAGAGATTGTGCCATAGACTGGATGCTTGTGTCTCCCCAAAATTCACATGTTGAAATGTAACCCCCAATAGGAGGTAGGGCCTTTGAGTAGTGACTGGGTCACGCATCTATGGGATATAGATCCCTTATAAAAGAGACCCCAGAGAGCTCCTTCACCCCTTCCACATTAGGACACACAGTGAGAAGATGGTCATCTGTGAACCAAGAAGTGATTCCTTATGAGACACCAGATCTGTTGGTGCCTTGCTCTTGGACTTCCCAGACACCAGAATTGTGATAAATAAACTGTGAAAATAAATGTTTGTTGTATAAGCCACCCAGTATATCAGTCTTTGGTATTCTTGTTATAGCAGCCTGAGCAGACAAAGACAGAATTTCTATGTATGCCTGGGCTCACCACTGAGCTATGCATGTGTGGATCTGATCTTAATCAGCATACTGAAGACTTTGAGAACTAAACTAACGGATACACCACCACCCACATCCCAAAGTGACTGTGAGACAGCCTGGAGGTGGGACAGATCTGTACTCTGTTGCAAAGCCTGGAAAAGCTGAGCTGATATTGGTACCACAGCCCCCATAAGGTGGGTTGAACCCTGCAGCCTTAACCTAGCTGGATCAATTGTCTGTTAAAAAAAGCAAAAATCAACATTCTTTATTGGGTTTAAATAACCATTTAGACCTAGAATTTGACATAATATTCAATAGGTCCAGGATATAATCCAAAATGACTCAGGATACAAGGAACCAGAAAAATCTTAATTTGCATGGGAAAAGACAATGATAGGCATCAATACCATGGTGACACAGATGTTGGGATTATCTGGTGAAAACTTTAAAACAGCTATTATACAAGTGCTTCAACAAACAATTGCAAACACTCTTAAAACAAATGGAAAAATAGAAAGTCTCAGCAAAGAAATCAAATGGAAAAACTCTAACCAGGATAAAGCCAAAGAAGTCTATGTCCAGACACCATAATCAGCTTACTGAAAACTACAAAGCAAGAAATCTTTAAAAGCAGTGAGATTAAGGGGCGCCTGGGTGGCGCAGTCGGTTAAGCGTCCGACTTCAGCCAGGTCACGATCTCGCGGTCCGTGAGTTTGAGCCCCGCGTCAGGCTCTGGGCTGATGGCTCAGAGCCTGGAGCCTGTTTCCGATTCTGCGTCTCCCTCTCTCTCTGCCCCTCCCCCGTTCATGCTCTGTCTCTCTCTGTCCCAAAAATAAATAAACGTTGAAAAAAAAAAAATTTAAAAGCAGTGAGATTAAGATACCACTGGATAGGATCAAAAGAATAGAGATGACAGAAAAAGAATCAATGGGTATGAAGATACATCAATAGAAAATTTCCAGTCTGAACAACAGAGAAAAAATATTTTTACAAAAATGAACAGAGCTTCAGGGATCTGTGGGTTAATAACAAAAGGTCTAACATTCATGTCACCAGAGTCTCTGAAGGAGGGGAGTGTGGTGCTGAAAAAATATTTGAAGATGTAATGACTGAAAACTTCCCCAACTTGATAAAACATGGACTTTTGAAAAATTTAGCTAACTCCAAGCAGGATAAAGCCAAAGAAATCTATGTCCAGACATCATAATCAGCTTACTGAAAACTACAAAGAAAGAAATCTTTAAAAGCAGTCAGATTAAAATGATTCACTACCTTTAGTCAAACAATGATTCAAATGACTGCAGATGTTTCATCAGAGCCATGGAGATCAGGAAGTGGCACATTTTTCAAGTGTTGAAAGACTGTCAACTCAGAAACATATACCCATCTAGGTATCCTTCAAGAATAAAGGTGAAATAAAAACATTTTCAGATGAAGGAAAACTAAGAGAATCCATTGCCAGTATACCAGCTCTAAAATAATTTTTATTTTTTTTGTTTTCTTTCTTTTTTTGTTTTTAAAGGTCTTTTTTTTTTTTTTTAACGTTTATTTATTTTTGAGACAGAGAGAGACAGAACATGAACGGGGGAGGGGCAGAGAGAGGGAGACGCAGAATCGGAAGCAGGCTCCAGGCTCTGAGCCATCAGCCCAGAGCCCGACGCTGGGCTCGAACTCACTGACCGTGAGATCATGACCTGAGCTGAAGTCGGACGCTCAACCGACTGAGCCACCCAGGCGCCCCTAAAATAATTTTTAAAGAAAGTTCTTCAGGCTTGGGAATGCAAGCTGGTGCAGTCACTCTGGAAAACGGTATGGAGGTTCCTCAAAAAACGAAAAATAGAACTACCCTACGACCCAGCAATTGCACTAGTAGGTATTTATCCAAGGGATACAGGTATGCTGTTTTGAAGGGGCACATGCACCCCCATGTTTATAGCAGCACTATCAACAATAGCCAAAGCACAGAAAGAGCCCAAATGTCCATTGATGGATGAATGGATAAAGAAGATGTGGTATATATATACAATAGAGTATTACTCAGCAATCAAAAAGAATGAAATCTTGCCATTTACAACTACGTGGATGGAACTGGAGGATATTATGCTAAGTGAAATTAGAGAAGACAAATATCATATGACTTCACTCATATGAGGACTTTAAGAGACAAAACAGATGAACATAAAGGAAGGGAAACAAAAATAATAAAAAAAACAACAACAGGGAGGGGGACAAAGCATAAGAGACTCATAAATAGGGAGAACAAACAGAGGGTTACTGGAGGGGGGTGTAGGAGGGGGGATGGGCTAAATGGGTAGGGGGCATTAAGGAATCTACTCGTGAAATCATTGTTGTACTATATGCTAACTAATTTGGATGTAAATTTAAAAAAATAAAATTAAATAAATAAGTTCTTCAGGCAGAAGAAAAATAATTCCAGAAAGAAACGTAGAGTGTTCATGCCATTTACATCTAAGAAAATTACTTACATGTTTGGATTTAGGTCTACCATTTTATTACTTCTTTTCTTTTTCTTTTTTAAAGCTTTTTAGTTATTTATTTTGAGAGGGAGAGAGTGTGAGAGTAGAGGAGGGGCAGAGAGAGAGGGGGAGGGAATCCCAGGCAGGCTCTGCACTACCAGCGTGGAGCCTGACATGAGCCCAATAAACCCACGAACTGTGAGATCATAACCTGAGTCAAACCCAAGAGTTGGATGCCCAGTCGACTGAACCACTCATGCGCTCCTTATTACTTAGTTTCTGTGTATTCCCTCTCTTGATCTGTTTTCCCTTTTCCCCCTTCTTTCAGGGTTCTGAGCACTTTTTAGTATTCCATTTTTTTTAAATCTTTATTTATTTTTGAGAGATAGAGAGACAGAGTGAAAGCTGGGGAGGAACATACAGAGAGGGGGACACAGAATCTGAAGCAGGCTCCAGGCTCTGAGCTGTCAGCACAGAGCCCGACGTGGGGCTTGAACTCGCGAACTGAGAATTCCTGACCTGGGCCGAAGTCAGACGCTTAACCGACTGAGCCACCCAGGCGCCGCTAGTATTCCATTACAACTTACGTATGGTGATTTTAACTCTATCTGTTGTGTAACTTTTTTTGTTGCTGGTGGTTTCTCTAGAGGTATCATATGGATGCTTACCTTTGCATAGTCCACTTAAAATCAATATTTTACCACTTCAAGTAGAATGTAGAAATCTACCAACATACAGGTCCTCTTCCTCTCTTTATATTATAATTAATTATCTTATCTCTTACATCCACATTGAAATTCTATCAGAAAATGTTGTAATTGTTACTTTCAACCATCAGATGCATTCTGAAAAACTTAAGGGGAAAAGAATAGTCTGTTGTATTTACCTGGGTATATACTGATTTTGTTGCTCTTCCTTCATTCCTTCAGTGAGATTATCTGGTAGAATGAGGTGGATGTTTTCCCCTCGGCAGGGCCGACCTGGCTACCAACTGCTAAGAGTCTAACATTCCATCAAGCTAGTCCACACTATGACAGTATGACAACTGTCCAAGGGGGGAAAATGTCTGGCAGTTGATGGCAGATTGACTATGTTAGACCCTTCCATCATGCTCTCCCCACTCTAATCGCTACTTAACTATTTACCGAATGATTTTGTGGCTTCTAGCTGTTGTCCTCAGGAAATTTGAACAGGTCATTGCATGGGCTTGGGAAAAATGCCCAGTGAGAAGTCAAACAAAGACCTTTGATTAAAGCATTCTGAAAAGGCTTAGTGAAGGAGGCAAGAAGCAAATGTTGGCTCATAGAAATGAGTAGAAAGGCATCCCTGCTAGTGGAACAGCATGAGGAAAGGCACAGAGCTAGGAAAATAAAGAATGTGTTTGGGAACAGCAAAAGGTCTGCTTTGAGAAGAATAGAGGGTTCGCTCCTGGATAAAAGGAAGAAGAGTTGTAACATCCTGTTGGGAGGAATGTCTGAAGCAAGACTATGTATGAAAAGAGAAGTGAGTGCTTTTCTCCCAAATGGAAATCACAATGAAATAAGTAGCAGTTACTGCCAAGACCTGTCAAGGCTGAAGGGAAGCAAAGATTTCATTCCATAGCATTATGTTAACAAAAGAATGAGCCAAACTATAAACTAATTCCCTGGGTAAACATTCCAAAACAGCTCTTGGTGAAACACAGGGAGGTTGGTATGCTAAAACTTCCGAGAAAAGAAGTGAACAAGTCAGTTACAGGCCAAGACAGAAAGGCAAAGAGGAATTAGGAAGAGGAGCTATAACTAAAAAGGCAAGCAGTGAAGAGCCCACTAGAAATCTCCTTTCGGGAAGATGTGGAACAGGTGTTCATCAACATCAGCAAGATGAATAACAGCAAGTACAAAGGCTGAAATTGAACTCATAATTAAATGAAAGGTTATTTACAAAAATGTAATGCATTTCTCTCAGAACACTGAAACATCCTAGAAATATAAAATTCCATCTTGGTAATGCAATTTTGACACATAGAAATGGACACTTGCACCATAAATTATCTCCTGCAAACTTTAGAGAGGCAGACATTTCTGAGTCTATAAAATGTAGAAGGATCACTAACGGATCCTGATTCCCTTTGGCCAAAGAAAAGGAAGAGAATGATACTGTTCCGTCTTTTGAAAGATAAGCAATGATCAAAGTTGCCCTCTTGGTTCGCTTATTATGTCCTCTGAGCATGATAAGTAAATTTCAAAAATAGGGGTTTGTTTTCACTGGCATAGTGCAATGTTCCAAGGCTTTGGACTTAAGAGGCTTTCGTTTTTGACTGGAGGCTTAAGAGGCTTTTCGTTTTCGTTTGGTGCAGAAAACTGCTTTAGTCATCATATTCATCTCCATACAAGATTCTAAAGGTGATCCTCTTTCCTGAATTTTCACAATCGTGCCACGCTTTTTCCTAACTCTGTATCTTTGCATCTGACTATCTGTTGACCCTGAACGCGACACTTCTCCCATCCACACTCACCTGACCCTCCCCTCCTTAAGCTTTTTAAGGTCATATTGCTCATAGAGTACATCCCAAACTTCTTTCTTCAGCCTATGAGGGCCTGAATGATGCGGGCTGGGCCTGCTTTTCCATCCTCTTACACTTCTCTGCCACTCCCCCTCCAGCCGTGCTGGTCACCTTTCTGTTTCTCACACCTGCAAAGCACTTCCCCATCAGACTTTGCACGAGGATTCCTCTTTACACAGAGTGCATGCCTGGCTGAGGCTCATCCTTCAGGTCTCAGCTTAAATGTCACTGCAACAAAGGAGTCTCTGGTCATAACAGGGATCACAAACTGTAATTGTCACTTTTATTGATGTATTTTACTTGTCTACTTTCTATCCCCCTATGAGGCAGGATCCGTGGGGGCAGGGAACAAGCTTAGACAAAACCCAAATTATTCTTCAAGTTTCAGCTCAAATACTACTGTTTTTTAAGTTTATTTATTTATTTTGAGAGAGTGCCCATGCACGTGCAGCAAGCAGGGGAGGGGCGGAGAGAGGGAGAGAGAGAATCCCAAGCAGGCTCTGTGCTGTCAGCACAGGGCTCCATCTCAGGAACCGTGAGACATGACCTGAGCCAAAATCAAGAGTCAGACACTAAACCGAATGAGGCACCCAGGTGCTCCTCAAATATTTCTATCAGAGCATGGAGCATGGTCAACAGTTGGGGGATGAATGCATGAATGAACGAAAGGAAAAATGGAAAAGGAGTGAGCCAAAAGGCAGTGGTCTTGACATAGAAACATAAGTCAGACTGAGACTGTGAGAAAAAAGGGATTTCTAAAATTGGGACGATATTCTAAGAAATCCATAGTGTCCATAATATGGTATCACTAATAAACCTTGTAGTTATTTATAGTAGGATAAATAAATAGCGCATCTACTGGTTCAGGTTGTTACAAAATAAACTGTTTCAAAGTTGTTCATTTAATATAAAAATTTTTATTTTTAACTTTTTCAGGCCCCTGGCTGGCTCAGTCCATAGATGTAGAGCATCTACATGATCTCAGGATCATGAGTTCAGCCCCACATTGGGCATAGAGGTTACTTAGTAAAATTAATAAGTTCAAAATAAAATTGTAGCAAGTTATTTTAAACATGAAAAGTTGATAATATTTGCCACCTCCCTCTATCACAAAGCTAATGATGAGAGCAAATGTAAAGTTCTTCCAACTTGTATAAGAACCCCTAAAAGACTGTTCCAAAAGACTGTCTTTTTTTAAAAAGAAGGGTAAGTCATTGTTTAACATTGGATAATTAACTATTTTCCACCACAATGAAGCCAATTCTATTAAGATATATCTCTTAAGAAGAGGGTATCTTGCTTTGCATATTAAATGCCAAATGTTTTAAAAATAACTTGCAGGGGTGCCTGGGTGGCTCAGTCAGTTAAGTGTCCTACTTTGGCTCAGGTCATGATCTTGAGGTTTATGAGTTTGAGCCCTGTGTCAGGCTCTGGGCTGACAGCTCAGAGCCTGGAGCCTGCTTGGGATTCTGTGTCCCCACCTCTCTCTGCACCTCCCCCACTCACATTCTGTCTGTCTGTCTGTCTCTCATAAATAAATAAATATTTAAAAAATAATATAATAAAATAACTTGTAAATATAACTTCTGTTTTGCTTTATGGAATATTAACATTAACATAATAAAATGCACATCCAGGAAGATAATGTTTTAATAGTTTATATCATGCACGGTAATTAGCTGAGACTTGACATGACAGAACAGAATGACCCAGTTGTTACCCTCCACTTCAAAGGAAAAATGCTATTCTGATAAGGGCTTTTGTTATTAGAAAGTGCTAATCGCTGGAAATATTAAAAATATTTATAATATTTGTTGAATGAAAGTCCTAACTTCCCTTCTAATTACTCTCCTCCTGAATAACCTACCAATGGCTTTCATAATAATAATTTCCATATTCATAGCACTTCTCGTTTTTTTACCCAATCTGTCTCCATTTTAGCAATAAAAGAGCAAATCTTAGCTAGGAATTTACTTTCCAACCATGAATGTCCACGATCATTCCAATTTTAGAGAGTTTTCCTCATAAATTAAAAACAAACTCTCTGAACCCTAAAAATTAAAATATGTTTTTTAATGGAAGCGTTAAGATCATATCATGGTGGGTAGAGATGGTAAAAATCATCTCACATGAGTAAAAACACAATCCCCAAGAACTGAATACTTAAGCTCAGCCTAAAGGACACCCATCAAGGGCACAGTGTTGGTTTGCCATTTTAAGGCTGCTCTTGAGAGCTGGGGTCATAGGAAGGGACTTGTTCCCATTGGCTGCTAGAAACAAAATTTGAATCATTATACCATTTCTTAAGAGGGTTTTATAGAAATACCAGGCATAGCTTCAAGTATAGCAATTTATGCAAGCTCTTCTCTAAATAGATGTCTTGGGATTGTTCCTAAGCCAGGTAATAAGGGGCATTACCACTCTTGCTAAGGCATATTTGTGTGATAGATTAGACCCTGTTTAGGCACCTATTTACAGGTCAAAGCCTGCCGGCCTTGAAAGAAGAAAGCAGGGAGTTCACCCAGTCTGGCTTCCCGCTCCCAGGCAGCTGTGCGATCCCACTGAACCTGTTCGGCAGCTCCCTGAGCCACTGCAGCAGCTTGCAGATAAGACCCTCTTGGAAAGCCTGCTAGCCCTCGTCAATAAGGAAACTGCAGAGAGCAGCTAGAATGTTCCAAAACATCAAAACAGACTCTGATTTGAGAAAGCGTTGATACCCCGTCATTACAGAGAGCCCTTGAGTAAGATTTTTGTTAAGGAGAGATAGATGACAATTCTTTCCTTCTTTAAGGCATATCAGATCTCAAACTTATCTTGATTATTGTTTATCTGTTGCATCACTGAATCTTATGAGTCACAATAGCCATAGAGAAAAGACTAACATTGGATTTCCGCAGCTCTTTCAGCAATGGGTTGGAAAGTGCTATAAAAACATGGTTTAAGTTTCACAACTTCCCTATTGGATAGGTATTGGCAGATTTTTTCTTTTTTTAACTTTAGTATAAGTTTTCTTGCCTCTAGAAAGGCAGATTGGGTCTCGGTCAGGGAGCAAGGGAGTGCCCTACACATCAGCCATAGTAAAGTGAGGCTTCTGGCCAGACTAGGAATGGAGCTGTCTAGCGCTGACCCGACTAGGGTTCCACACTAATACGTTCCTCTCGAGGAATAGAGAGTGCTCCAGAAATTCTGCTTGGTCTATACCTTTTGGTTTTCAAAACTGTGGTCAGGGCGCCTGGGTGGCTCAGTTAGCTGTGCGTCCAATTCTTGATTTCGGCTCAGGTCACAATCTCATGGTTAGTGAGTTCAAGTCCCACACTGGGCTCTGGACTGACAGCTAGCAGCCTGCTTGGGATTCCCTCTCTTCCTTCTCTCTGCCCCTTCTCTGCTCAATTGAACGTGCATGTGTGTGTGTTCTCTCTCTCTCTCTCTCTTAAAATAAACATTTAAAAAAAGTGGTCAGTGAAGAGAGAATACATTTGTTAAAACCAGATACCAATAAGCCTCTCCTTGTGAAAGAAAAGTTGCTAGAACATAAGACTCAAGAAAACCACGAAGACGTTTCAAAGAAAGAAAAGACTGAGTGGGTAGACAATGGTAAGCGGGCTGGAATGTAGAAGCCCTAGGGAGCCAGAAAGGAGAAAAATGTGGTATATGTGTCTAGTTTAGCTATTTGAAACAGTGCCCTATCTCACTGTGTCTAATCACTCATGGGTTTGTTCTGACAGCACTTTCACTGCTAACTGTCCTTTCCCTATTATACCTCTTTTTTTGTGTAAGAGGTAGTGTTCCTTCCAGGGTTGTGATTTAACTTTTATGAGCAGCTTTTTACTTGTTGAAAAGAAGTCACACATACACAAGAATGGACTCACAAGACGATAACTGAAAATACCGTAAATGCTTTGTGTTGAGGTCACAACAAAGTGGTCTAACAGTAAATTTGTTGTAGTCATTTGATTACCACAGAGTACCATACTCAAATTTAAAGAAGCAGGGTAGGGAAATAAAACCACTAAATCAGCTGGTCTCCAAATACGAGGTAAACATCAGGATATAAGGATGTGGGCCATTGAAGAAAGAAAAATAAAAGATTTTATTAAAAGTATGCAAAGAAAATATATCTTTTAACAAATACTGTTCTTTTGAATTACAGTGAAAAGTTTCTCTCTCAATAACAAAATCTCCGTTTAAGTGAACTGAGGTTTTTGCTATATTTTATTGTCTCAGGTAGAAAACTGGAAAAAAATCTTTAAAAGATACTTAAATATTCTTATTGTTTTAAATCAAATTTCAATAAGTTATGAGTTATTCAATATTACCTAAGTCTATGGCAGCATTTCAAGTTCCTCCCTAAATTAATATCTACTTAACCCAAAGTTTGTTAAGGATCTTCATTCGTTTATTTTTCCTACAATGAACATAGTTTTATGTTTTTCTGTTTATATAAATAATACATTTTGAAAATTCTAAAAACACTGTATGAACAGGGTGCCTGGGTGGCTCAGTCAGTTAAGCCTTTGGCTCTTGATTTCCACTCAGGTCATGATCTCACAGTTCACAGGATGGAGCCCCACATAGGGCTCCGCGTTGGCAGTGCAGATCTGCTGGGATTCCCTGTCTCCCTCTCTCACCCCCCTCCCCCATTCGCACATGCTCTCTCTCTCTCTCTCAAAATAAAGAAATAAACTTAAATATATATATGTATATATGACCATATAAGGAAGAAAATAAAAAATGATCTGAAATCTCATTACCTGCCTGAGATAACCACTGTTAACATTTTGGTGCCCATCCTTTTTTGCATCTCATATGTCAATGGGATATTATATGTGTTATCTTTATTGTGGCACTTAAAAGTTTTTTTCCAATGACAAGGAAGGATGAATCCTTGTACATGTTTCCTTTTTTTTTTCTTTTTATAAAAAGGTTTTAACATTTATTTATTTATTTTTGAGAGACAGAGAAAAACAGAGCAAAAGCAGGGAAGGGGCAGAGAGAGAGGGAGACACAGAATTCGAAGCAGGCTCCAGGCTCTGAGCTGTCAGCACAGAGCTCAACCCAGGGATTGAACCCAGGAACTGTGAGATCATGACCTGAGCTGAAGTTGGATGCTCAACCAACTGACCCACCAGATGCCCCTTTATCTAACCTTTCATACTGGTGCTCTTATTTAAATGGGAAAATTCCTCTTGTGAGTAAGATTGCTAGGAAAAGTATATATATATATGTATAAAGTGTATATATATAAAGTATATATATATATATATATATAAAGTATATATATATAAAGTATATATATATATATAAAGTATATATATATAAAGTATATATATATATAAAGTATATATATAAAGTATATATATATAAAGTATATATATATAAAGTATATATATATAAAGTATATATATAAAGTATATATATATATAAAGTATATATATAAAGTATATATATATAAAGTATATATGTAAAAGATATATAAATATATATATTATATAAAATTGTATATATAAAATTATATATATACATATATATAAAATTGTAATTTGCTCTCCAAAATACTGTAGTAATTCACAATTTCACTAGCAATGTATAAGAGTGCCCCTTTCCACATATTTCTGAAAACAGTAACTGTCATCTTTCTTTTTTTATTTTTGCCAATCTGAAGTCTATAAAGAGATCTTATTGTTACTTTAATTTGCCATTCCCTGACTCCTCATGAGGCAGGCACCTTGGCATCTTTTTCTGTATTTAGTGGCGAACACAAATCTTGGACTTGCTCTTACATGAACTACCTGTTTACATTCTTTGTCCGTTTTCTGTGAGGCTACTCTTTTTTTTATTTTTTTTTAACTTTTTATGTAGTAAAACAAGTAGCCCTTCATTTTCACACATTTAGGAAATAGTTTGCCTAATCTATCATTGTCTATCGAATTTGTGGTATTTTTTCCACTCTATTTTTTAAATATTTTTATATGTTTTTTAATTAAATTTTTTTCACACTATGAAAAAACACTATTTTTTTCACTTTTTTTTTTTTTGAGTAGTTACATATCTTTATTTTATAGCATCTGGATTTCCTGCTAAAAGTCTTCCCAACATGTAGAGATACATTTCCATTATTACAGTTTTTTACAATCAAGTCTCAAATCCATCTGAAATTTAGGTCTACACAGTATAAGGTAACAGTCTCCCTTTATTTTACCAAATATATAGCAAGGTGTCTGTTAGCAATATATGTGACATCAATCATCTTTAACCACTGAGTCAAAGCACCACATTTTGCCATATACTAAATTTCTATGTCCTGAGACCAGGGATACATTTAAAATATAAACAGCAAAAACAGGATGGACACGGATGGACCGGAACAGGTACTGTCTGCAGGGACAACATACAAACCAAGTGGATAGCCATCCTGCCCTGAATCTATTTCTGGGTTCTCTAGTCTGTGTCAATGACTTATCAGCCTATTCTTACGGCAGGGTAATGTGTAATTTCTTTCTTTTCCTGTTTTTTAAAGTTTATTTACTTATCCCGAGAGAGACAGATAAGTGCAAGTGGGAGAGGGGCAGAGAGAGAGGGACCCAGAGAATTCCAGCCAGGCTCCCTACTGGCCAGCACAGAGCCCTACATGGGGCTCAAACTCACAAAACTGTGAGATCATGACCTGAGCTGAAACCACGAGTTGGATGCTTCACCGACTGAGGCACCCAGGCACCCCATGGCATAATTTCTAATTTCAGAAATCATTACAATTATTAGAAATAATCATCAGGGAGCACCTGGGTGGCTCAGTTGATTAAGCATTGGACTTTGGCTCAGGTCATGATCTCACGGTTTGTGAGCTTGAACTCAAGCCCCGCTTTGGGTAAGCCCTGCTTCTCTCTCTCTCCCTCTCTGCCCCTCCTGGGATTCTCTCTCTCTCCCTCCCTCTCTCTCTACCCCTCCCTCACTTGTGCCCTCTCTCTCAGAAAGAAAGAAAGAAAGAAAGAAAGAAAGAAAGAAAGAAAGAATCATCAATATAATAGCCAATACTTATATAAGACACTATGTGTCATATACATTCTAAGAGCTTTATATATATTAATTCATTTAATCCTTATAACAACTGTATAAGTGAGGTGTATTAAACCACTTTATAAACGAGGAAACTGGGGGCCGGAGAAATTAAGTGACTTGCTCAAAACAAGAAGTGAAGTCAAGATTTGTATCTAGGCGGTCTGAATTGAGAGTAAGAATTAGGGTATACTTTTTTAAAAAAAAAAAAGTTTGTTTGTTTGTTTATTTTGAGGAGAGTGTGTGAAAGAGCACATGGGGGAAGGGCAGAGAGAGAGGGAAAGAGAGAATCCCAAGCAGGCTCGGTGCTCTCAGTGCAGAACCCAAGGCAGATCTCACAAACTGTGAGATCATGACCTGAGTGGAAATCAAGAGTCTGAGGCTTAACTGACTGAGCCACCCAGGTGCCCCAGGGTTAGGGTATTCTTAACCACTAGGCAATTCATATACATTAAAAAAAAATCATCTCAATACGCTCAGTAAGAAATAATAATAGCTTTTCTCTCTAGTACTAGGGGCTCTAAACATAGATCTTCTATATTAATCACTCCTGGAAACTTTCTATCGCCATACTTCCATTAATGAAGTAACATTTTCTATGTTTTAAATCGCTTTAGGTATTTTAATCACGGAAATTTCCAGCAGGGGCCATCATAGTTGGCAAATGTGGGCCCTTTGACCTTTCAGTGCAAAAGCTTAAGTATTCTGAATATTATGGCAACTTGGTCATTACTTATTATTTTAGGGGGGAATAAAGGTAATGTGATAGCATATTCAGTGTCAGCACAACAAATTTATTTCTTATTCCACATGTCCAATGTGTGTTAGTCAGAGGTTGAGGGTGAGAAGTAGACCTGCTCCATAGTCATTCAAGGCCCCAGGTTGACGAGGGCTCCATCATTGTATGACGCTATTGGATCAACCAGTGGCTTTAGGGAAAGAGATGAGGGAGAATTCCCATATGCTCTGAAATCCCTTGCACCAGATGTTATTTATATCCATCACTTTGACTCACTACCCCTTGACCAGAACTAGTCACGATGTCTCGCCCAACTTCCCAAAAGGCTGGGCAGTAGTCTCCCATACTCCCAGGACACAGGAGAGAACCACACACAGGCAAAGAGTAGATACCACTACCACATCCATTCACCTCACTCTTCACAGTGATTTCAATCTGTTGCGATGTTTTTTGTCCATTAATTCTTTAAAATGATGACAGAAAGCAGGTAAGCAGAATTTGGATAAGATTGGCCCATGCAGGGGCGCCTGGGTGGCGCAGTCGGTTAAGCGTCCGACTTCAGTCAGATCACGATCTCGCGGTCCGTGAGTTCGAGCCCCGCGTCGGGCTCTGGGCTGATGGCTCAGAGCCTGGAGCCTGTTTCCGATTCTGTGTCTCCCTCTCTCTCTGCCCCTCGCCCGTTCATGCTCTGTCTCTCTCTGTCCCAAAAATAAATAAACGTTGAAAAAAAAATTAAAAAAAAAAAAAAAAAGATTGGCCCATGCAAAATTGCTACAGTTGGGGTGTACGTTCTTAACAAAGGTCGTGATAACAACAACGTTAACAACAATGATAAAAACAACTAGAATTTGAGTGTTTATTATTAGTCAGGAACTCTCCTGGATTATCTCAGGTAGTGAAACAGTTCCTAAGTTTATCTGAATTTTATAGATAAGGAAGTGAGACTCAAACAGCCTCAGCAATTTGCCCAAGGTCACAGGTGGTAAGGAGCAAGGCTGGGAACTGGATTTATGAGGCTGAACCCAAAGTTCAGGTCTTATCCGTTAGGCTCTAGAGTAGCAAATGCCTCTCAGCTGCGCATGATGATATGCTCTATAAACACAGCTATGGTTCAAAGCCTCTCTGACCCTTTAAGGTGGCAAAATTAGCCTTTGATTCACATAAATTAGCACTGGGAAGCTTCTTGGAGATTATGTAATGCAACCCTTTCAATTCCCTTGAGGAGAAACTGTGTCCATTTGAATAAAGTTAATCGTACAATGGTTTATAAAAGAAGTTTCTTTTTCTCTCATGTAACAGTTTTAGTATGAACGGTCCAGGTCTCCGGGGAAGTTTGCTCCTCCTGGTCACCCACTGATCCAGGTCCCCTTCCAGGGAACTGCAGTACCCCCTCCTATGACTTGTCTTCAAAGCAAGGCCACCGCATGCAAGTTGCCACAGCAACTGGGAGGAAGTGACCATGCACGAGGGACATGTAGCTCAGGTTTCCACAACATTAATTAAAACTGAAGGCGGAAGGCAAAAGAAGACCCAAAGGACAGGAATACGTGGAGGAAAAAAAGAGAAAATGCCTTTTTTTGTTTTTTCTGTGGTAGGAGGAAAGACTATGGGTTCAAACTAAGGAATTTTATCAACCACAGGTTCAAAAATTATACAGGAGAGGCCAGAACAGCTTCCTGCCTTTTCCCTCTTTTTCCTTTCTCTCCATGTTCTTTCGTTACAAATGTACTTATAAGGAAAGAAAAGCCTGCAAAGTGTCAGCAAGCCAGCACCTCGTTGGTCAATAGAGAAGGCTGAAGAGCAGGACATACTTCTATCCTGAAATAGTGAACTGGGGATGCCAGACCGAGGTATTCTTTTTTTTTTTTTTTTAATTTTTTTTTAATGTTGATTTATTTTTGAGAGAGAGAGAGCGTGAGCGGGGGAAGAGCAGAGAGAGGGAGACACAGAATCTGAAGCAGGCTTCCGGCTCCGAGCTGTCAGCACAGAGCCCGATGTGGGGCTCGAACTTAGGAGGCGTGAGATCACGACTTCAGCCACAGTCGGAAGCTTAATGGACGATGCCACCCAGGCGCCCCAGACCGAGGTATTCTTTAATGGCGCTTTTAAGTTAGCTACTTGCTTATCAAGAGTATCTTTTGCCTGTTTTGTATTTTAAATTAAATTAGAAATTTTTCAAGTGGCCCATGCAGTCGCATCATTTGAACATCAAAATGATAGAAAAAGGTTTACCCCAAGAAGTCTTTGACCTCTGTCCCCATGCTTGTTGCGAAAAGGCACTGGATAATTAAAGAGATAATTTTATTCCGGCTATTATAATAGGGAGAGTGTTCGTTAAGGAGGGATGTCTTAAAGAGAAGGAAGGAGCAGGTCAACAAGGGAGTCATCCACAGGAGTCTTATGGGAGGAAGGATGAAGTAGGTCTTATTTCAGACAGGAGGAGGGTCCTTTGCTATTTCCTGGGACGCAAAAGGGTTGGGGGATTTCTTAGCTTTCACGGTGTTCTGGAGCACAGGGCTTAGGCAAAGTTCAACATTGTCACTATTTGTCACGCCAAACTTTCCCTGTCCTCTACAGGGCACTACTTATTTTGGTTTCTTCTGTGTCGTTACAGTATTACCTCATACAAACATGAGCACACGTGATTCTATATATTTCTAAAGGACTTTTTAAAGAGTAAGTTTAAGTTCATAGCAAAATTAAGGAAAGGTACAGATTTTTCCCGTATACCCCCTGCCCCACCTATACCCATAACCCTCCACTTTATCGACGTCTCCCACCAGAGTAGTACATCTATTACAAGTGATGAAGCCACATCGACACAACATAATCACCCAGAGTCCATAGTTCACATTCCAGGTCACTCTTGGTGTTGTACATCATGGGTCTGGGCAAATGTGTAATGACATGTATCCAACATCATAAGATATCGAGTATTTTCACTGCCCTAAAATTTCCCTGTGTTCCACTTATTCATCCCTCCCACTCACTCCAACTTCTGGCAACCACTGATCTTTTTACTGTCTCCATAGTTTTGCCTTTGCCAGAATGTCATACAGTTGGAATCATACAGTATATAGCCTTTCAGATTGACTTGCCTCATGCACTTAAGTTTTCTCCATGTCTTCATGGCTTGATAGCTCATTGATTTTATTTTTAGTGCTGAATAACATTCCATTGTTTGATGAAGATATTTTCTTATCATCCCCTTTCTTACACAAAAAATAAACAGTAGCATTATATATATGTGTATATATATATATATATCTTTTTAATACATTTTATACATGTTTATATACCTCCATTTTTATATATTTTATATAAAATAAATTTAGGGGCGCCTGGGTGGCTCAGTCGGTTAAGCCTCCGACTTCAGCTCAGGTCACGATCTCACGGTCCATGAGTTCGAGCCCCGCGTCAGGCTCTGGACTGATGGCTCAGAGCCTGGAGCCTGTTTCCGATTCTGTGTCTCCCTCTCTCTCTGCCCCTCCCCCGTTCATGCTCTGTCTCTCTCTGTCTCAAAAATAAATAAACGTTAAAAAAAAAAATTAAAAAAAATAAATTTATGTCCTGCATTTTATAGTATATGCTGGATCTCTTTCCATATCCATCCAGAGAATTTATTTTTTCCTTGTTTTTGCTACTGAATACTATTCCACTGTGTAGATAAACCATAGTTATTTAACCAGTCCCTCATGCCATTTGAATTCATTCCCACATTTTGCTATTATAAGTAATGTTTCAATAAATAACCTTGTATATCTATCATAATGTACATATATAGGCATAACTAAAGGATAAATTCCCAGAAGTGAGATTTCTGGGTCAACAGGTAAATATTTTTGTTATTTCTGTAGCTTTTGCCAAATTGCTCACCATAGGGTTTAGATCACTTTGCCCTCCTACTTGCATTGTATGAGAATGCTGTGTCCTCACATCCTTACCGGAGTGTATTGTCAAGTGTAACTTTTCTAACCTACTTAGTGAGAAATAGTATCCCTTAGTAGTATTAACTTGCATTTCTTTTAAAAATATCTTTGAACCTACAGCTATTTTGAAAAATAATTTAGCAAATAGTCTCTACTGAAGATACTCCTTGAATAATCAATGACCAATTCCCCCCTCCGCCCACTGTAAACCCAAATGAGTATTGTCATTCCACCTGGTGGAGAGCAGCATGTCTCCAAGTTCATTCCATAAAGTTTTACCAGCTGCTCTTCAAAATAATTCTGGTAAGTTTGAGACTCTGGGGTAGAGAAGACAGAGGCTTCTTAACTGAATGACACCTAAAAACCTTTGTAACACTCGTGCTCATTGTGGACACCTAGAAGGGAAGAATCCTAGACTTTGTGGAAACCTTTTCTCAGAGCATCTGCAAGCAGTTTTCTTGGAACAAACTTCTGGAAACATTGATGGAGAAGGTTTAGGAGACTGAGATGGATTTATACCTAGTCCATGGCCAACACTGAGAAATGGTTTTATTTAGTTAAGAAAAAATAAAAATCCCTGTTTTTTTCTTATTTCTTTCCCTCAAAATTGAGGAAGTGGGAGAGGATCTCAGTTAATTGAAGATTATCAATCATTGGATTCACTGAAGTACAGGAATCAGAATTGGGCTTGGTTCACTTTCTCAGAACCAGCCCAGGGAAATAAAGACCTTGGTGAACTGTTCTTTCCTGGTCCTCTTTCCAGGACCAGGTTACTTTGCTCAATCCCCCATCCAAAATAGGCAGGAAGGGGCACCTGGGTGGCTCAGTAGATTGAACATCTGACTTTGGCTCAGGTTATGATCTCACAGTGCGTGTGAGTTCGAGCCCCGCATCAGGCTCTCTGCTGGCAGGGCAGAGCCTGCTTGGGATTCTCTGTCTCTGCACCTACTCGCTCGCTCTCTTTCTCTCAAAAATAGATAAACATTTTTTTAAAAAGGTATTAAAAAATAGGCAGGAAAAGACCTGATAACGCACTGCTCTAAGATGCTAAGTGTTGGTTCATGTATGCAATTAGTTATTAAACAACTTCTAACTGTATTGCTTTGGGCTGGGTCCGCGAGTTTGTTCCACGAGAACTGTAAGGGCCTGCGGACTCTCCAGCAGCTCCGAATCCAGTGAGGAAGAAAAGATGTGCCCAGCAGTGAGGTAACAATATAAGTGTGATTAAGTGACAAGATGAGAGTGAGGATAATGCTACTTCTCCCAGGGAGCTCCTCTCTTGGGAGTCTGCTTTGTTTGTAAGCCTCTGGTAAAGCTTTACTGGGAGCTCTGGTTGTGGAATTTCCCCAATTCCACAAACCATGATAAGAAGGCATTTTTTTTCTTTCCTTTCTTTGAGAGGAGGTGCCTCCTGGCACTCGCCCTCCTAGGCTGGCTGGCTCTGGATGTCTCCCGCAGCCAGGCAAGCCAGCTGCCTGGCGGAATCTGAGAGGCACGGCCTGCCTGAGTGCGGAGGGGATTTCTCCAGTAGCCTTTGGCTCCACCTAAGGTCCTTCTCTGTTAATTGCAATTACATGGTCAATAAGGTAGAATGGGGTGGGGGGAAAGCCCAGTCTGCTTTATTATTCCCCCCGCCCCCCACCCGCAGCCCTTTTTCCACCTCTAAATCTGTCTTTAGTTCAGAGTGGCCACAAATTCCTTTTGCTGAAGGCAAAATAACCAGGTTCTCAATTTGAGCCCTGGTGAGTAGCTTTTTGGAATCTGAGTAGCTTTTGGGAGCAGTCTAAAAAGAAACGTGGTATTTCAGAGCAGCTAAAAAGAGGACATATTAGGAATGCCAAATTGCTGTTATAAAGAGCTGGTTTCTGGCAAGAGACTTAACGTGTAGGAGTTCAGGGAGATGTACAAAAACTTTTAAAATATTTGTTGAAATGTGGTCTCAAGAGGTTAAGAGCATTAAGTCAAGGAAACTAGATCTTTACATATGACTCAAATTCTTACAAAAGTAGTTCTATAATCAAATTCTACAACCAAATACTTAATTATAAGGTATTCATCTTAGCGTTATTTATAGTGGTGAAAAATACAGAAATAATTTTAATGTCCATTAGAGAAATGAAAATAAAAATAGGTTTTTGAAGAATTTTTAAGGGAATTGATAATGCTTAATGTGAAGTAAAATATGGAATATCTATGTTGTTTAGAATATGTGCATATATGCATAGAAAAAAAAACTCTCTAAGAAAATATTCTGTATCAAAATGTTACCAGTGAATGTCTCTGCTAAAAGTGATTTCTATTTTCTTATTTCATTTTATTTTTTTCCCAGAACTTCCACAATGAGCATGTATCATTTTCATAATCAGAAATGTTCTTTTTGAATGAAGACAGGCATCGGGGTGGCTCAGTCAGTTAAACATCATGGTTGGTGAATTTGAGCCCCACACCAGGCTCTGTACTGACAGCTCAGTCTGGAGCCTGCTTCGGATTCTGTGTCTCCCCCTCTCTCTCTCTGCTCCTCCCCCACTCGTGCTCTCTCTCTCTCTCTCTCAAAAATAAACATTAAAAAATTTTAATAATACTAATAAATTTAAAAAATAAATGTTTTTGAATGAACATTACTATTAAAACAATTTATATAGCAATGTTATGAGAATTAATTGGAACAATGTGTCTTGAATATACTCAATTGTTATTGTATTTTTGGTGTAACCATTGATCCTGTCCTTGAAAAAAGACAAACTATATTTGCAGTGAAGAAAACATGTAAGTTTTTGTTTTCTGTGCTTCTGTGATGTAAGGATTTTTTTTCTTACCTTTGGCACTTAAGTGAGGCCGTTGAAAACCTGTTCCCCATCACTTTTTATCACATTTTCACAAATCTCTGTTGGAAAAATTAGTTGAAATCGTGGTAATACTAGGAAAACCGAATCCTTTTTTCAACGAACTCTCTTGGGCTTTAAAAAAAAAAAAAAAGAAAAGAAAGAAAGAAAAGAAAATTCAACACTAGGCTATGTGATCTAAAAAAAAAAAAACCTCCAGGGCAAAAAGATTACATTAAGAACTCCAGTTTAGGGGTGCCTGGGTGGCTCAGTCGGTTGTGCATCCGACTTTGGCTCAGGTCATGATCTCGTGGTTTGTGAGTTCGAGCCCCGCATCGGGGTCTGTGCTGATAGGTGGGAGCCTGGAGCCTGCTTCAGATTCTGTGTCTCCCTCTCTCTCTGCCCCTCCCCCACTTGTGCTCTGTCTGTCTCTCAAAAATGAATAAACGTGAAAAAAATAAAATAAAAAAGAACTCCAGTTTAGCTACCCAGTAAGACTGACATAGGATGATAGCCTTGCTACTGTTACAGGGGAAACAAATGTAGAAAAAGAATAGAAAAACCTGGGTAATTTATAATTAGCCAAAGTGACTGGATGAATTTAAGTTAAAAATATACAGGGCCTTGGTCTAATTATCTATAAAAAGCAGCTTACTGTTTAAGGCTTTAAGTCAACAGCTCCAAGTTGGCACCAGTGGTTAGTTACTACCTGGCAATCCTATTTCCTTTAAAAAACATCAAAACCTTTTTTACACAGTTGAAGCAGCCGGGCGGGGAGAGACCCTCTTTCCCAAGTAGTCGTGAATTCCAAGTGCTTCAGTTCTGAATTAAGTCACTTACCTCCAGACAGGCTGGAACCCCAAAGTAAGCTCTTCTCCTGGGTGGCAGTTTGGTGTTGAGAAAAAATAGCTTGAAAACTCAGAAGCACTCTACTAACGTAAAGCCTTGTTATCTTTCTTCGCCAACTATGGAGCAATCTAGAGAAATTAACCCTCTCATTTGTCAACCTCAATAACAGGCTTTAACAGATCGGTAGCCATGGATGGCTCAGATAATTGTTCTAATTAGTTTGGTATGGAGGGAGGCAGGGACAGGCAGGATTTGGAGCTCAAGTAATTAAGCCTAAATTAAAAGAAAAAAAAAAAACGAAGAGTTTATGCCTTACATTTTGGACATGTGGATTCCAGATGTTATGGAAGAAATTTTACTACTAAGTAGGCCACTTTTTGCAGTTGAGGAGAGGGTTGGAGGGGAAGGCCTGAGGCAGAACTTGGTAAAAAGAGGAAAGGAAGGTTCTATTGACTGTTAAATCCTGTGTGTGTGTGTGTGTGTGTGTGTGTGTGTGTCCAAACTGAAAACCAGCAAAAACTAGCAAAAGGGTCTTAAGTTCCTCCTGGCATGTGAGCCTCAGAGGAGTTAATTCCAAGTTGGCTCTTGCTTGTAACTCTGCTTGCAGGCAAATCACCCCCTTCTCGGGAAGTGACTTTTGTGACTCCATTGCAGTTTCTAAATTTAAAATGTTAATGCAGGTTCCCCAGTGTGCACTAGAGAAGGTTGCTAGAATTTTGGTCCCACTAGAAAGAGAGACAGGTACTTATGCCAGGAATGGAGCTGCACTTTTACTTCAATAATATGCACCAAACACTCTGTTCTTTTCTTTTTCAGAAAATGGTAAACACAGGGAAAGGAAAAGGAGTTCCAGACCCTGGGAACCAAAATATTACAGACACACAGGAAATGACTTTTCAAATCCAGCCTGTAAACCTGTCATTTTGTGGGCTCATCTGTGAACCTAGAAATGAGAGACAAAGATCACAGAGAAGACAATCCTATATTCTGGCAAGGCTGTACTGGAGGGCCTCTGGAGGCCTTCCCACACCCTGGTGTGATGATTCTAAACTCAAGCTATCATTTGAAAGGGTAGAAAAAATACTTGAGGCAAAATTTATGACTTACAGCTATTTCACTTTGCTTAAAAAACTGTAGACTTTGAAAAAGAGCTGAAAAGCTAAAAAATATTTTTGGAGGGAGAGAGGTATATCCTCAGCCCTATTACTTTAAGGTTTTCAATTAAAATACTCCAAATATGTGATAAATAAGCTACTAAGTCATTGAAATAGGCATCAATCTTCCTAAAACATGTATTTATTGACTTTCCATAGCATTAAACAAATGCTATGCCTCTGGTTAGTGAACTGGTTTGGGATTCATTAATTCTCCAAATATTTGTATTCTGAGTGCCTTCTAGGGGTAAGACATCCTTTGAATGAAACACATACAAATTAATAAGTCAATCTATGGGTTCATTCAGGGGCTCCTTCCTCCCCTCCAGTGCAGCAGCAGGAGTGCACTGGGTCTGGAGCCAGACTGCCCGCTGTCCCAGCTCTACCACCTGGAGCAAATCACTTAACCTCTCTGTACCTCAGTTTTCTGCCCCGGGGTATGTAGGGCTAGGACTAGCACCTACCTCATCAAATTAAATGAGTTAATACATGTAAAGCACCAAGAACAATGCCTGGAACATAGTAATGTAATCAAATCCAAGTTCATCCGCCCAATTCGCAGGAAAGACAATCATTGAGTATGTAGCAAGGAGGGGGTTTGAGAGGCAGCCAAACAAGGAGACTGGAGGGCAAGCCTCAAATCCACCTCTTGGAGTGTCAGAAAAACTTAAAAGCGTATGAAAAAAGTCTGAGTAAAAAGTTGCAGCTGCACTTATTAGTCTGCAGCTGTGAGTAGTCCCATTAACCCTTTGGTTACTGGTTTCATTAAGTACTCAGCTAATGTCAGCTATTTAGTACTGAGCACAGAAAACAGCAATGGACAGGTGCAGAAGCAGACATAAAGAGCAAGGTGCACAGAAGGAATATGTACCTGGATTCTTATCTCAGAGAATAAGAGGGAGTTCGCTAAGTAGAATGAGAAAGGCCAGGCTAAACAAATGGTACAATTGAACACAGAACTATGAAACTAGCATATCTGGGAAATTATAAATGACTCATTAGAGGGGGATTATTAAGTATGTGAGAACGAGGGGAGAAAACCCTTAGAATTTAGTAACTAAACCCATGTGAGGCAGAGGGCAGATTTTTGGGTTGATGGTAACTCTATTAGCCAGAAACAAAATATAGGAGGTGGTATGGGTTTTGACACCATGTGTTTGGTTTTGGACATACATAATGTGAGTGGCCCTTGAGACTCAAGCAGAGATGTACAATTGGATACACAAATCTAGGGTTTTACAAGAACATTCTGACAAACCATACAGTGTAGGGAACCATCATAGTGTTACTGTGGTAGTCATGAACTTGGCTGAAATTGTCAAGAACCAGTGTAGACAACGAGAAGGCAACAACATAGGCTACACTGGCATTCGAGGGCAACCAGAAGTGAAGGAGCCAGAGAGAAGAAATAAAGAAGAGAACCAGGATAACATGGGACCTTATAAGAAACCAAGGGAGTAGAGTTTCACATCAATTAGGATATTTTGGATGGAAAATGACAAAACTGAACTCAAACTGGTTTAAGTTGTTAAGATTTATTGGCCTATATAACTGGAAACACAGCCTCTGGAGGATCACCCTAAACCAGAGGGGGAAAATTCAGTTCACCATCACCAATTAGGAGTTATATCGAGTGCCTTCTATGTGCCAGGCATTGTTCTAGTCAATGACAGAACAGGCAGAGTCCCTCTTCTGTGGACTATACATACAAATACTTCTTGGTATCTTTTTCTTTTTTTTTCCATTACAATGCAATGCCATGTTTCATATTGGGAAAACTGTGTAAAGAAAAAAGAGAAAACTTTAGAATTTAATGAAAAGTCCAACACACTTGCTGGGAATTTACCACTTTTTTTTTTTCTAAGAATGCCTGGAACTTCTGTACTAAGTGATAATGGAGTAGTAAAATAGAGCAGTTCAATATGGACACAAAAACACGAACATCCAAAATACCACCAATGACATATTTTAAAGTTCAGCTATGGTTTTAGTCAAAAATTTGACTTATTCAAAGTTGCTGAGTTTATTCAGATACCTGTAAAAATAACTATATTTTAAAAATATCTCTAGTAGGGCTTTGTGTCTGGTGTGGCAACATGTTTTATATGTAGGTCATGTTCAAACCTGCATTAGCCCATTTATATTTTAATTAAATATATGTAGAGTTGGCAATAAAAGAAAATTTCACTCTGCCTTTATATCCAGCTGAGCAGTATTATTCCTCATATCCCTGTCTCTTCTCCCGATGCCTTAGTTCAAGCAGGTCCTTACCGCTCTACTGAACTGCTCAGCTGGTCAGACTCAGTCCCTGCATGTCCTTCTTCCTAATGGCTACCAACATGACTTTGCTTAAAGATGGACCCTTTGTTCCTAACACAATGCTTTACACCAAGAGGTACTCCATAAACCTTACATGGAATGGGATTGCAGATCCTGAAGCTAACTAAGCATAGTTGTGGGTATATTGCTATAGCTGGCTGGGTCTGTTTTTTCAATTTCCGTAATTTGGAAATGATAAAACCTACCTCATTAGGTTTTTGGAAAATAAAGTGCTATGTGATTCAACTTTGTGAACTCAAAAGCACTACACAGCATTAACGGTTTAAACTAGGAAGTTACAAGTTTGCAAATAAGTTCCAGTAATATTTGTATTTTAATGGTTAAAAAGCAGTGTCAATTTTTCTCAGTAATGTTCTTTGATTCCAGTTAGAATGTTTTCCACATAACTCCATAATGCTATTCACACACTGAATTTTAAAATATGACCCACAAATGCTTAGTTCTTCTCAAATTTTATCCTTGCACAGAAGAAAGCCATTTATGCCTGATGTGGCTTCACTTCCTTAAAGATGAGGAAACAATCAGGAATATTGACTTGATTCTCTAAAAAAAGAAACAACTTGGATAGAGATCCCTTTCCCCTTTTGTTTTTGGCCATATTCTGAAAAGAAACCCAATGAAACACATACGGCAGATTCAGACTGCTCAAAAATATTTAGCCTCCTTCTTCCTAAATTAGAACTACCTTGACCTGTACTCACATAGGTATACATCTCCCAGCCGGTTACGTAATGATCTCACAAGTGTAGCCACTACCTGTCCTGTCTAAAGTATCAATCCCTCTTCTAATAAAGTGGTATTTATTCCTCCCCGCCACCCCAATTCGGTTATCTTCTAGAAGGGGGGCTCAAAGCACCAGTAGGGACTGATCTAATGAGCTTTTGCTGTCATAAACAAATCAACGAGAGCTGGGAGTTGAACCAATGGGTGATAAAGAGGTTAGATTTCCAGACAGTGGCTTGCTGGTTTTGTTTTGTTTTTGTATGAGGTGTGCCTTCATGCTAGTTTTTAAATCTTGCATTTCGGTAGCTTCTTGAGATATCTGCTCTACTAACACATGTATCCAGACTACAGACTTCTCCAGATCTGGGAATCACAGCCTCAGAATTATAATTCTGTTTGTTTAGTTTGGTGTCATACTGGAGTCATGCTTTATCACTTGATGCCATTCCTTAATATGATACCGTAGCCCTCCATATTATTCACATACAAAGGCTTTAAACTAAAAACTTCTTGCTTTACAAATTACTTCAATTTTGGGAATCATATAGCTATAAACCTAGAGGATAAGCAGCTACACAATTAGTTTTTTTAAGTCTGAGATCTACTGAAGCCATCATACTGTTATGTTCCTTCCTCATTCCGCAAAACACCATGGCTAGCATCGTATTTTTTAATGACTTTCACAAATTTTAGTCTACTTAATCCATGTTCTAACTAAATGAATTTTACAGCTTTTCAAATACTGGTTTCCAGTATTGAGAAAAACAACTGGACTGGGGATTTTTTTTTTTTTAACTCAAAGACCAAAGTCTTTTTCTCATACACTGAATGTGCAGGTCCTGTAATTAAGTCTTGTCTCCTAAAGGCATTACGAATCATGAAATGACTGATGCAATGTATAACCTCTCCTTTTTATAGTTTAAAATGCTACAAATAAGGGCACTGCATTTTGGACTGTAGAAGTAAAATCAAAGATTATTCATTTCTCGACCACCCCTTGCTTTCTTGTTTATTACTATATGCAAAGCATTAAAATAGGAACCATGTAAAGATGATGCAATAGAAGTAGTGTTGCCAGATAATGCACAAGATACTCAGTTAAATCTGAGTTTCAGATAAAGTTTTAGTGTAAGCTGTCCCAAATATTACACATACAAAAACATGTTGTTACTATAAAATTCAAATTTAACTGGGTATCCTGTATTTTTGTTTGCTACATCTGGCAATTCTTTATACAGAATCCTTATCTTCAGCAAACTATTTAACAGGGAAATTAAGGAAAAACCATCACATAAGACTTACATGATAAGGTGCAGTAATACAATCAGGGAAGAGGAAGATCTCCCTACTTACCACAGAGAGTACCTAGAAGAGAGGACAAGTGCAATTCCTTTAGAAGACAACTAAATTTTAAGTGGTGGGTAGGTGGCTTAATTTGATGATTTTGGAAGTCAAGTATCCTGAGTTAAATCACAAAACCATTGCTCACTCACTATGGAAACTTGAATAAGTTAATCTCTATTACAAAATGAAGCCACTAATCTCTGCTTTACCAGGCTGTCTGAAGAGCAGAGAAAAAGCACCCACGAAGCACCTGGAACACAAGAGGCACTCCCTAAATGGTAATACCTACTATTAAAACACCATGTGGCAAAGAGGTTACTTGTCACAGACAAATATTCAAATGTTAATGTTATGCAATAATAGCAATATTGAATAAGTAATTTTATTTCCATGATCTATTTACACTGTACAAACACTGTTGAAAAGCACCCTACAAGTTCACAGTACATTACAATATATTTACTTTAAAAATATATTCCTTTATAAAAGGTTCATAGAACATTGGCATGTCGACATGTGACAAAACTTTCAAAGTATGTCACCAACTCTGTGATAGCAAGAATGCTTCCAAGTGTTGTCAATTTCACAATCACAAATCACCACTTGAGTTTTAAATAAAGTTTTAAATAAAAAAATGAATTCTACAGTGGAAAGTTCCCATAGCAATACTTATTAATTAACATGTACTTTCATGGAGATGTTGTTTCATAATAATTTAAAATATCAACTTAATCTGCCCCAAAAAACCGTTTCAACAAGTTTCGCAGTCCAGAAATTCTTGTGATTTGTCATTTTCTACTTTTTCTTCTTTGTCGGTTCTCCTGGTTCTACTTTGCGCTTTTTAGAAGTATGCTCATCTTTTTCATCATCTTTAAACAGGAAAGGAAAAGTTTCAATCAGTAATTAAAAAAAAAAAAAAGTTAAGTATTAAAATTTCATTCACTTTAGACCAAAATCATTATCTTCAACTTATGTTTCTTTCAGTATCCTAATAAAAACCAAAAATTAACTTTTAGATCTCTGATTTTAAAGTGCAGGTAGAAATAAGAAATTAATTGTAGTGTTACATAAAATTCACAAGTGACCTGTTAGTGCTGGATTCAGGTACTTTAAAATGAGAAAACCAGATCTGTTCTGAAAAAAAGCTATCCCAAATATATTCTACAGCTTATATACTGTATATATTTAAATAATCTACACCTTGTAACAATGGAACACATTCTACTCTTTTTACCAAGAGTATTGATCCAACCATGACACTGTTTAAGCAGTCATCAGCTGTTCTTTCCTTTCAAATCTGCTTTCTCTCCTCACAGAACAACTCCCCTCTCTATTTACAACCCCCATTCTTATTATTTTGAAATTTAAAAAGCACTCACAGGTAGATGTTTCACTGAAACTGTATTCTCTCTGAACAAATGTGTGGCTTTATTTTAAGAACTCCATTTAGATAGAATACTATGTAGAAAGAATTAATTTTAAAATATACATTTATTTTAAGCACATTACTGAACTCATTGCATTTTTGGCTTTACTTTCTCAATCAACAGATACCGAAAGTTCAACAACTATCATATGGTGGTCTATAAAATATTTTGATGTTGAAAGGGGCCTTTATATGAAAAAACTGGGGAAGCAGGGGCACCTGACTGGCTCAGTCAGTAAAGCATACAACTCTTGATCTTGAGATCATGAGTTCAAGCCCCATGTTGGGAGTAGAGCTTACTTAATAAAATAATAATAATAATATTAATAAATAAATAAATTTTTTAAAAATAAAAAATTGGGGAAGCTGCTGATATCACACCCTAAACTCCTTATGGAGGAAATACATTTACAACCTTAAGCCTTCAGTTCCCTTCTCCTAACTGTACCATACTCAGAATATCTCCTTTGTTGATGTGGAGAATAATTAGAAACAACTGCAGGTGATTCATCTGCATTCATCTTCAAGCTCAGTATGGCGATGTTATTCCTATATTTCATAAAGCACTTATGGATTTACATATATATATTTATATTATAAGCAGTAAGATAAAATAAAATTAATTGAATCATCATAGGAATTTACAAACAAGGGTTTTAATCAGTAGTTTATCATATATACACAAAAATAATGTACAAACCAACTGATGTGGCACACAGCTCGAATACTCCAAGGCCTTTGTTTTTTTTTAAATTATTTAATCATCATCATTGCTTGAGATTATTTTCAATAGTATAAAAACCGAAATTACTTTCTAACTCTGCTATAAAATCCACTGTTGACATATTAAAAAGATGATCCTGAGACAGTTCTGCTTTTAATCTGTCAATTATATTTACTGAATTAACAAAAACACAAACTACCGAGGATCGAAAAATGATTTCCTATCAGTAATTTGAAGAGCTAATGCCACCTAGTGACAAAATAAGGCATCACCTTAAAAACCAGAACAGGAAAAACAAAAGAAACAAAACCACCCTGAAATGTTCATTTATCAAGATTAGTGAGTTTCTAGTCTGTGCCATAGATCACAGATGATGCACTAGTAAGGAAGCAATTCTTCTATATGGAATTCATGCCACCTGAGGTAAATAAGTTTACATTAATATGAACTTTCTAAATTCTTTAAAAAAAAAGAAAAGGGAAGTATTAGCTACTTTAGCTAGGATTTCACGATTAAGTACACGTCAATAAAGCTACAATTAATATCTAAGCCTTAGTGATCTGCATTTCACAATTACCAAACAAGAAGTGCTGGCAAGTAGCAAGACTTGGTGAGTTTTGAATCTTTCCCAGATCTTTAAAAAAAAAAAAAAAAAAGGGCCATCTGGGTGGCTCAGTTGGTTAAGCATCTGACTTCAGCTCAGGTCCTATCTCACAGTTCCTGGGTTTGAGCCCTGCACTGGGCTATGTGCTGACAGCTGGGAGCCTGGAGCTTGCTTCATCTATGTCTCCCTCTCTCTGCCCCTCCCCCAATCACACTCTGTCTCTCTCTCAAAAAATAAACATTGGGACACCTGGGTGGCTCAACTGGTTGGCGTCCAACTTCGGCTCAGGTCATGATCTCAAGGTTTGTGTGTTCGAGCCCCGCGTCAGGCTCTGTGCTTACAGCCTGCTTTGGATTCTGTATCTCTCTCTCTGCCCCTCCCCTTTAGCACTCTCTCTCTTTCTCTAATATATAAATATTTAAAAAATTAAAAAAAAATACAAATAAAATAAATATTTAAAAAAAACTTGAAAAAATCTGGAATAAGTTAACTGGCAAAAAAAAGGCTAAAGTCCAAAAAATGAGAAGGAGGGGGCACCTGGCTGGCTCAGTTGGTTAAGTGGTTAAGTGACCAACTCCTGATCTCCACTCAGGTTCTGATTTCCCAGTTGGTGGGATCCAGCATCGTGCTGGGCTCTGCACTGACAGCACAGAGCCGGCCTGGGATTCTCTCTCCCTCTCTCTCTACCCCTCCCCCCACTTTCTCGCTCTCAAATATAAACATTTAAAAAAATGAGAAGGAAAACTAAAAATAATTTAATAACCTAAAAATTAAATAATTTCAGAGAATGGAATTTATTAAACAAGATATTTTATAAGTTAAAAAAATACAGGTAAAAAATGATTAATTTTATAGTGACTCTGTGAACATGGTATGGGATTCTAAATGGTTAACCAACATTAGAGTCCAAATTAAAAATTTCAGGATCAGGGCACCTAAGCAGCTCAGTCGGTAAGGTGTCCGACTCTTGATCTCGGTTCAGGTCATGATCTCACGGTTCGTGAGATCAAGCCCCTTGACAGGCTCTGTGCTGATAGCGTGGAGCCTGCTTGGGATTCTCTCCCTCTCTCTCTCCCAAAATAAACTTAAAAAAAAATAAAATAAAATAAAGATGTATTATCTTTTAACCTTATGATCCAGGATTAAACTTTTAACCTTATGATTCTGTTGATATTGTATACATATACACTTGCTGTTGGAGGACTATCATATAATCAAAAGAACAGATATCATCTATGGGAATTACAATAGTCCCACACCTATCTGAACTCAGTACCTAACTGAACTCTGAATTACCTATCTGAACTCAATAAGCAAGCTGGAAAAAAGACAATTCTTTGTCCTGCTATATAACCCTCACTGTTTCCATATAGGAACAAAGACAGAGCACCAACCTATAGTACCTTGCTTGAATATCAACTTTAGTGGTCTTACTTTCTACAAAACAGCTACAAGCACTACAGCTTGCAAAACAGTAAGAGACTAAACCCCAAATTAATGAGGCACCATTTCCATTTAAAGACCTGAATTTTTCTTCTTCTGCCTCTTCCTAGTTGTGCGAATTTGCTTAGGCCAATTCTTTAATCTGAGACTGTTTCCTTGTCTATAAAATAGTAACAATGAATCATGTACCATTTCTGTACTAGGCTGCTAAGGACAATGAATTCTAAAAATTGTGTGAAAGTACCTATTTGCAGCTTGGCATTTTCTAATTTTGTGACTGTGGACAAGTCACATGAAGTTCTCATTTCCATATTTCCCTATGTGGTTTCACAAGGTGTTGTAAGGATTAAACGTTATTTATGCAAAAGTGTTTTTATTAATTACATAAAATACCCTACTATGAAGTTTTTTAAATGCCAACTTCATTTTGGCATCTCTAAAAGGATATATTTACTGAAGATATGCCTTCATTAGTGACTTCTAATTCACATTGTGACATCAGTAAAAGAAACAGAAAAGCCAAGTAGAATCAAAACTGAAGAACTACCAGTTATCCTTTCTCTTAAAACACTCTGCCTGGTTGTAAAAGGAGCTAAGTAGCCCTTGATTCATGAAACCATCAGAAATTTGTTTAACTGGCATGCCCTTTCATAAAAATTTAGTATAATTCAACAATTATCCACTGAGTATCAAAAAAAATTTTTTTTAATGTTTATTTATTTTTGAGAGAGAGAGAGAGAGAGACAGAGAGACCTCTGAGCATGAGTGGGGGAGGGGCAGAAAGAGAGGGAGACACAGAATCCCGAAGCAGGTCCAGGCTCTGAGCTCTCAGCACAGAGCCCAATGTGTGATGTGTGGCTCGAACTCACAGACCCAAGAGATCATGACCTGAGCCGAAGTCTAATGCTGAACTGACTGAGCCACCCAGGCGCCCATCCACTGAGTATTTAAAATGTACTATAAACTGTACAGGAACTCCTTTTCATAAAGGAGACAGATTTATGAACAAATCATCTCATAAAGAATGGTAAATACAATCAACAGCATTAGCACATACAAGGTACAGAGGAACAAATACTTTGAAGGTGTTGACATTTTTTTCTTTGAATTGGATTTTGAAGGATGAATGAGTTTACCAGCCAAAGGTAAGGAGGGAGGGAAGAACATTCCAGACTAATGTGCAACATATACTGAAAGGCATGGAGCCGTAAGATAGCATGGTCTATTCAGTTTTCAATTTTAAGATCTTAAAGTGCTAGAAAAAGCACCATTCGAAATACAGGTAGAGAGAAAGGCAGGGCCATCAGAAGGCTTTGACTCTATGCTATTTATTGGTGAAGGGTTTTAAGCAGGTGAGTTACATAATCAGATAGGATTTTTAGAAAGTGATCACTAGCTGCAGTGTGAAGGATGGAATTTGAGAGGTGGTTAGGGTAAAAGTGTGTAAGCAGAGATTACTGTGGTTACTTACACTCTAAGTAAGAGATGAAATTATGATATCATAAACAACTAAGTCATTATCTTCCTATTACTACGCAGGGATACTCAATTAAACTCACTTTGTCACGCTAATTTTGGCTTCAAATCACGACTGCTTTAATATAAAATGAAGCCTTCAGTGCTTCAAAGCTGCAATCACAAGAAAGAATCCATGCATTAACGGACTCTGTTGTAATAAGGCACCATAAATCACATATACTATTGGTTGGGATATTAGGGATTTTGCTTCAAGGCCTGAATAACATGATCTTTTTCTTTTTTTTTTTTAAATGTTTATTTTTGAGAGACAGGGAGACAGTGTGAGCAGGGGAGGGACAGAGAGAGAGGGAGACACAGAATCGGAAGCAGGCTCCAGGCTCTGAGCCGTCAGCACAGAGCCCGACGCGGGGCTCGAACTCACGGACCGTGAGATCATGACCTGAGCCGAAGTCGGATGCTCAACCGATTGAGCCACCCAGGTGCCCCTAACATGATCTTTTTCTAAAACACAGTAAATACTACTGGTTGAGCTTTCAGAGACCTCACTTCCAAGCCGTATAGGATTTTTCTCAAAAATACAGCAAAAAATAATAGTCATACACCATAATTAATTTGTTAAACCGCTAGACTTAAATTTCACTCATTAAATGTCTCCTTTTAAAATTCATCACAGGGACCAAAAGGTATTATCACAGGAGTCTGACTCGCCTTACCTGATTCCACTGTCTCCTCCCCTTCAGGCAGGAGCCTAGCTTTCTTAGCGTTCTGTGGGGCATCATCACCATTGTCCTCATATATGTTAGACCATTTTATTGCCATATCCAGCTCTGGAGGGGGAGGTTTCTTCTCAGTAGTGTAGGTCTCCGGAGGTGGTACATAGTTTGACTTCCATATTTTGAATTCCTTTGGAGGCTGTTAAGCAAACACATTAAGACGCACCGTGACGAACCGAGGTTCCTACAATCCGTATGGGCACATGCACCTCCCTGCCGTTCGCTTATTGTTCAGGCTGACTTTTTTTTTTCTTAAGGTTTAAAGACACATTTTTTTTTCCATCAAAATCACAATACTGTTAAGTGAAAGCCAAAGGGTTCCCTATATGAATAAAGCTAATAACTTTTAATTACCAAAGAAGAATCCAGTCTCAGAGATACTACGGCAAGGCTGACCCCTTCAGGAGGTTGCAGCAGACACTGTCTTGGAGGCAGCACCGCAGGCACTTCGGCGTCAAAGGGAAGGGGTCTCGGGGAGAAGCTGCAGCGGGGGGGGCGGGGGAGTCACCACCGTTAGTCCTCGCAGCGCGGGGTCGGGGCACCGAGCGCGGAGGTTGGGTCTCCTCACAAGGGGGCGGGGGCTGCGGGTCGGTCCGACACCCACCAGGCTGGGGAAGGGGACCCGGGCTCCCCAGGGCTGGAGGTGGGAGGGGGCGGTGCGGCAACCCGCAGGAGGTGACTGCGTGTGGGGGAACAGACTGCCGGTCCCCAGGAGAGGGCTCAGGAGGAAGGGGGCGGAGGCCGGGACTACGACCGGGAAATCGGGTCGGGAACCTCACCTCCTCAGGCGCCTTAACGACGTGCCTCTCCCAATCTATCTGTTTGTTGAGCGGATTGTAGAGAAAGGCCGGGCGAGTCACGCTCCGGAATAGTTCGTCGGGTCCCGGCAGCCTCTTCTCCTCCTTGTTCCCACAGCCTCCCGCCGACTTCGCAGGATCTGGGGCCCTGCGACTTGTTTCCTCCGGCTCGCTGTTATCCTCCTCACCCGAGGAGCCTGAGCTGCTGCTCCCATAAGCCGCGAAATAGCTCAGGGGGTCCTTCTCCTCGGCCGCCATGACGGCTGCGAGCGACGACTGTAGGCTCCGCCGGAAACCGGAAGCTGCTCCAAGGGCCCGCCCCACGGCTGGCTCCGCCCCAAGTCTCGCAGAGGAGTTCGGGGCCTGCGCCCCCCAGCGGCTACGACGCGTTCCTGCTTCTCGGCCAGGGTCTTAGGATGGAGGCGGGGCGCGCACATTGCCGAGCAGGGTCTGCTTATGTTCCTTCCTGAGGAACCCTGAGAAGAGGCAGGTCCTGAACCAGTGGTCCCAACAAAGCTCTCAGCTTTCAATAAGAATTTATTAAAGGCAGACAAGAAATAAGAATTTTTTTTTCACTGCCGCTTCACCTTAGCCATTGCTCAGAGACACCAGGATTTCTTCTGATCCCACTACATCGTTTCTTCAAAATGAAGATTACTCTCAGTATGCTTGCCTCCCTCAGTCGTCCTGGAACACTTCTATGGGTTGTGGACTTATCACGTCACAAACTAAATCTTCTCCTGCTTGACCTCATTTCCAGTGGACTCTGAACAACTCTCTTTAATGAAATTGCTCTTGGATTGATTGCATCCACGATTCAGTGAGTCTCAAACTCTCTGGCTTGTCATTGTCAGCTTCCTTCCATTCTTGCTTTGCCCTGTATGGCCCTTAAGCGCTGGTGTGTCCCAACATATTATGCCATCTTTCAACAATACAATATAATTTTGTAGAGGGTGTTACAAAGTTGCAAATCAGCCCATCTCTTTACATGGCATTAGCTACCTATGCTTGGGACTCCCAAATCTGTGTCTCCAGCCGCAATTTTTCACTCCAAGCTCTGGACCAGATCTCTACCTGGCTCTTAAACTTTCCATGTGGAGCCTCCTGATGAAGCCTCAAACACTCAATTACTGCATCAGTAACTTGTCTTTCCATATGACTTGTTTCTGCCTGTGTTCCCTCTCTTAGTAAATGATATAACCTAGTCACCACTGAAACTAGAAATCTTTTATTTCTCCTGGTGATCTAAGAGGGAATGATACTTAAATGAAAGTGAAAGAGTTGGTTGTGAACGTGTACGGTACCCGGGGAAGGATGCCTGCTCATTCAGACGATACACACATTCATAACTTGCTGTTCCTGCTGGAGGTAGGCTCCAGAGGGCAGAGCTATGTCTGTCTTGTTCACTGCTTCCCAGAGGAGGAGCTGGACTGCGTTTTGTGCATTTTTGTATTCCTGATACCCAGCTCAGTGCCTTTCATTGATCAGTAAATAATGTGGAATATATAGTAATTTATGAGTGTGTAGTTTGGGATGGGTTTTCTCAAAATTTTCCATCCAAGTACCTGTGTTGACAAAGGAAAATGATGGCCCTAAAGTGCAAAGTTTGGGGTACCCAAAACCATCCTCACTTTTTTAAAGAAAATTTATTGTCAAGTTAGCCAACATACAGTGTATACAGTGTAGTCTTAGCTTTGGGAGTAGATTCCCGTGATTCATCACATACAATATCCGGTGCTCATCCCAACATGTGCCCTCCTCAATGTCCATCACCCATTTTTCCTGCCCACCCCCCAGCACCCCGCCATCAACCCTGTATGTTTTCTGTATTTAAGAGTTTCTTATGGTTTGCCTCCGTGTTTGTAACTTATTTTTCTTTTGTTAAATTTCTCAAATTCCACATATGAGTGAAAACATATGGTATCTATCTTTCCCTGAGGGACTTATTTCACTTAGCAAAATACCCTCCAGTTCCATCCACGTCGTTGCAAATGGCAAGATTCAATTCTTTTTCATCACTGAGTAGTATTCCATTATATATATACATACCACATCTTCTTTATGCATTATGGACATTTGGGCTCTTTGCATAATTTGGATATTGTTGATAGTGCTGCTTATAAACATTGGGGTACATGTGCCCCTACAAATCAGTACTCCTGTATCCTTTGGATAAATTCCTAGTAGTGCTATTGCTGGGTTGTAGGGTAACTCTATTTTTAATTTTTTGAGGGACCTCCACACTGTTTTCCAGAGTGGCTGTACCAGTTTGCATTCCCACCAACAGTGCAAGAGGGTTCCCGTTTCTCCACATCCTCGCCAGCATCTGTTGTTTCCTGAGTTGTTAATTTTAGTCACTGTGACCAGTGTGAGGTGGTATTATCTCAGTGTGGTTTTGGTTTGTATTTCCCTGATGCATCCTCCCTTTTGATACCAATTGCAAGTTTTTGCTAGGACTCACAAAACTCACTGAAAGCTGTTTTACTCTTGGTTGTGGTTTATTGCACCAAAAGGATACAAATTAAAATCAGCCAAGGAAAGAGGTACATAGGGTGGAGTCCAGGAGACTTCCACACACAGGGCTTCCAATGTCCTCACCCCATTGAGGTGTAGACAGTATTAACTTCTTGTGGCAAAGCTATGTGACGGTATGCATGGCGTATTGCCACCCAGGAGGCTCATCCAAGCCTTGGTGTCCAGAGTTTTAATTAGGGTTCGGTCTACATAGACAGTTGATTGCTTACGTGGCTGACCTGTCTCCAGCTCCTCTGTAGGTAAAGCTGATACAGTGGCCCAGAACCCCATGAGCATAAAATTTGGGGGAAATACAGTATAATATCTTGAAAATGTATGCAAATTTTATATACTAGTGCTAATACAGCTTTTATTTTAATATATAAAAAATACTAAAAAATTACTTATTATCGAGTGAAACTGACGCTAAGATTATCACATTTATCCTGTGGCTTTTAAAACCGGCTCACTGTTGAGTGCCTCTGGAGTTGGGGTACCCAGTTTAACATGAGTCCCTGTTATCAGAGCCACCAACAGCCTTTGTGTGATCAAGTCCAAGAGCTGCTTCTTACTTGACCTTTTTTTTTTTTTAATTTTTTTTTAACGTTTATTTATTTTTGAGACAGAGAGAGACAGAGCATGAACGGGGGAGGGTCAGAGAGAGGGAGACACAGAATCTGAAACAGGCTCCAGGCTCTGAGCTGTCAGCACAGAGCGAGATCATGACCTGAGCCAAAGTCGGCGGCTTAACCGACTGAGCCACCCAGGCGCCCCCTTACTTGACCTTTTAACAAGGTAGGCCTCCCTTCTTGAAACACTTTTTTCTTTTGCCTTTCACTAAGAGCGTGGAGTTGTGGGAAGACCATGGACTGTAGAGCCAAACAGTCCTGGATTTTAATCCTAAATAGCTGTGTGATTTTGACTCATTTACTTTATCCTGAGTTTACTTTACCTCTGCTTTCAGAAAGCCTTCATGAGATTACATTGAACAACTACAGACTAATTTGCTTCTTGGTTTGTTTTTTTTCCTCAAAGTCAAAAGTGGGTATGTTTATCCACTGATACAAGGTAAGGCCAGAGCCTGGAACTTTCTGTCCCTTTTATATTGCTTAGGGAATAAGACAGTACCTGTAAGACTTAACTTCCACCTTATACCATACACAGAAATCATTTTTTAATGAATTATATAGTCAAGGGTGACACTAAAACAACTAAGTTTCCAGAAAAAAACGAGGTATCATCATGACACCAAGATAAGCAAAGATTTCTAAAACAGGAGACAAAAATCACTAAGCACAAAAGATTGATAAATTACTTAAAGTAAAAAAATGTATCAAAATAAATTCAAAACTCCCAAACAGAACCGAAAAACTTAAAAAAAAATTGCCATTATCATAGCCTGTTCCTAATCTGCCAGTGTCTGACCTTGCACCAAGAGTAACATGTTGACCAAAGACGCGTAATTACCTCATGCAAAAGTGTGCTCACCACGAAAAGACATGGAGAAAACTTAGGCTACATGCTATGTGATTCCCACCAGGTGACATTCTGGAAAAAATAAAACAGAGACACAATAAAAGCATCAGTAGTTGCCAGGGTTGGAAGGGGGAGCGAAGAGGAAGAGATGAGTAAGTGGAACACAGGAAATTTTTAGGACAGTGAAACTATCTAGTCTGATACTATCCTGGTGGATACATGACTTTATGCGTTTTTCAAAGCCTATAGAACTGTACAGCACAGGGTGAATCCTAACGTGAGCTATTAATAATGTCTTAAAACTAGTTCATCAGTTCTAATGAATATACCACAGTAATGCAAGATGTGAAAATGGAAAACAGAGGAAGATGGGGTATATGGGAATTATGTGCTTTCTGCTCAATTTTTCTATAAATCTAAAACCACTCTAAAAAATAAAGGCTACTAATTAAAAAAAAATTAAAAAGTGAGCTCAGAATTGTTGTCTTTGTATGAAGTGATAATATGGTATCTGTAAAAAGTAACTTTGTCATTGCTGCATTCATCAACCTGTCCAATCTGTCATTCTAATTTATACATTTATGGCAATAGGTGGTTTTCAGTGTCTGAAGGAAAGAAAATTGACATCACAGGATTCAGAAAGCCCAAAAGGCTAGGTTTGTTAAAACATTAATTTTATTATCTGTATAGTTAACAGTCTGAAAGAAAACTCAGTGTTATAAACCATAAATGTAGGTGATACAGCGTATCCAAATTTTTTCGATCTGAGTAAATTCTATTTAAATTTTAAAAAGTAACCACAGGGGCGCCTGGGTGGCGCAGTCGGTTAAGCGTCCGACTTCAGCTCAGGTCATGATCTTGCAGTCCGTGAGTTCGAGCCCCGCGTCGGGCTCTGGGCTGATGGCTCAGAGCCTGGAGCCTGTTTCCGATTCTGTGTCTCCCTCTCTCTCTGCCCCTCCCCCGTTCATGCTCTGTCTCTCTCTGTCTCAAAAATAAATAAACGTTAAAAAAAAAATTAAAAAAAAAAAATAAAAATAAAAAGTAACCACATATCAAATTTTTATTTTCATCAATGAATGAAAAGCCTGCTTCTGCTTTTTAAAGAGATTTCTTCAAATGTAATGTTACTATTTTCTTATGCCGTGCTGAAGGTGAGATGTTTCCCTATAATCCTTAGAAAATGTTACACTACAAAAATCATCCAGGCTTGAAAAAAATTTTAAAGCCAATATGCCAATCTTCTTCATGACTGATAAATTCATTGGTCTATCCAGAAATGCAACTTGATCTCACAACCTGAAGTAATGTGTGTATAAAAATTGGCATATATAAAAAAGTATTTTAGGTATTTCCTAATGAAATACTTGAAACTTCCAAAACATCCGCACTACAATTTAAAACCTTTTATTGTTAATAGCATATTCCATCTCTGCTTTTTGAAAGTAATGGAAATATATGAGACATATAATCAGGAAAATAGAATTATAATTTAAATAAAAATAGTGACAGCATAAAATTTATAAAGGTGTAAAATTAGTCAAACTTTGTTATGTAACAAAAAGACAGATAAGGCTAATGGCCACTTGTTCCAAACAATATTAAAGACAGAACTGTCACACACACACACACACACACACACACTTTGTCCTAGTTATTTCAACTTGTACAGTGGTCTTCATTAAAAGCGAATGAAAAGCACAGAAAAACGTTTTTAAATCTCATCAAATTATATGCAATAGCAGGCTTTTGTCAAGATTTTTATGTAGGAATTAAAATGATAAGCAAAGACTGTGAAAATCCTAAGAAGCTACTATTAGTAAGGTAAGAAATGTATTTTGGCAAATTGAGATCTTTGGTGGTTCCAACCTCAACATTTCTCTCTGATGTCACCCCACATTAGAAGGGGACTCTGTGGGGTGCCTGGGTGGCTCAGTCAGTTGAGCATCTGACTTCGGCTCAGGTTGTGATCTCACGGGTTTGTGAGTTCGAGCCCAATGTCGAGCTCTGTGCTGACAGCTCAGAGCCTGGAGCCTGCTTCTGATTCTGTGTCTCCCTCTCTCTCTGCCCCTCTCCTGCTGGTGCTCTGTCTCTCCCTCTCAAAAATAAAATAAAATAATTAAAAAAAAAAAAAAAAAAAAAAAAAAAGGGGACTCTGTAAGTGTCCCTAAGACCAACTGAGTGGGAAAGGGATTCTTTTCAGGAATGTCAGAGATTGGCTTTATTCCATCCAGAAATAGCTTAATCTGAAAATTTACTGCTGAAGAATTGGAAAGGACTATTAGACCTCGAAAATTTCTAGCACAACTGCACTGAGACATTATTCCCAGCCTGAGACTCTACTCTCAAATAGAGCAATGTTCTCTGTTAGTCTTAAAACATAAAAAATGTGAACACACTCAAGATACCTCAAAAATGGAAAGAACAGAAAACACTGAAAATTACATGATCAACATGATTTTCTTTAGCTACCTAAAAGTATGCTTCTTTTATTCTAAAAGACTCTATTTACAAAGTATGCTTCCATTGCATTTTAAAAGACGCATATCAAATGTTAAGTCATTATAGCAATTCTATAAAAAGATTCATATCCTTTCAAATATTTTTTGTCATTATTAAAAAAAAATTAGAAGGCTGTAATCTCAGTCACTGACGCGAAAGAGCACGTGATCGTAAGGGAAGAAACATCTCACTAGAGTTTCCACAAGTTCCTCCTCCTTCTAACTGCAGCTCCGGCGGCAAAGGCGGGGCCCCAGGGTCCCCAGGTCTGGGAAGCGTAGTTGAAGAGAAGGTGGGATTGTCAGTTCTGCCCACTTCTAGAACAGGCAAATTCAAGGAAGACTCCGTAGAAAAAAAGGGGGCTGTGCTGGATTCTCCTTCTGGATGGTATATGACAGTGGATGCTCTCAGTTTTTCAGAGAAATTACTCTCATCTGAATTTGTTCTACAGAAGTTGTTTGTGGCGCCATCTGGAAAAGGCTCACAGCTGCTACATTTCAGTCCTACAATAAAATTATTCAGATGTAAATGAAAAAGTCACTAAAACAAAACAAAACAAACATACAAAAAAAACTCCAGCCCATACTCATCTTGTAAGTTTTGAAAGATTACAAGCTGGTTACCACACAACCAAAAATTTAAATAGCAGTTTATAAATTCTGTCATAATCCGTTTCATGTTTCATTTGCTTTTCCCAACAACCATGAAGTACACCATTATTTTTTATTTCCTAGATAAGGAAGTCATCTCAAAGAAGCTAAATGACATGCTGTAAATCACATTTAATTTGTGTACTCATATACTTAACTACTGAATGACCTGGAAAAAATTATGTGGCCCCTAAAATTTTTCATAAAGTAAGAAATAGCTTTCACAACTAATATTCTTTAGCATTCTGGCACAAACGCAGTAAGAAACAAACTGTAAACAGGGCATATGCTAAAATTCTATGAGTTAATACCAATTATAGATTCCTGAGTCATAGGGTGTTAGAAGTAGAAGGAATTTTAGAGGTCCCCTGGGATAGCTTCTCACTATCAGAGACGAGAAAATAGAGGCCTCAAAGAGTTAAGTCATGCCCAGCATTCTAGAACTACTTCATGGGAAAGTGAGAACTAGAACCCAGGTCTCTTCACATTAAATAATGTTCTGGTTCCCAACCTTAGAGTTTAAATGATAGTGGCTCTTCTGATCAAAGAATTTTACCATATCTAATGGGTATAGGTATCAATTAGCCTCAGGGTGAAAGAATGAACACAAACAAATTTTATCTGTTCGGCTTAGCAAATATTTAACCTGTCTATAGGCACAGAACATCCTGAGTTGACAAATTTTATGAAAAATCTGCAAAGTCTATAAAGTACATTTATATGTCATTTTTTTCCCCCACTAGCTTTTCAGCTTCACAATACATTCAGCATTTCTGTTCCATGCTATATAAACAATTTTCTTTTCTTTCTTTCTCTTTTTTAATGTTTATTTATTTTTGAGAGAGAGAGAGAGAGAAAGAGGCAGAGAGAGGCAGACAGAGAGAGGGACAGAGGATCCAAAGCAGGCTCTGTGCTGACAGCAGTGAGTCCAATGCAGGGCTCGAACTCACAGACTATGAGATCATGACCTGAGCCGAAGTCAGACACTCAAATGCCTGAGCCACCCAGGCGCCCCTAAATGATCTTCTTAAATGTGCTCAGGAGGGAAGACTTCCAGTGTGTCCCAGTATGGACTTAACAGACTGTGAGTTTCTTAACAGCAGAGTCCTAAAGTACTCATTTCTGTATCCCCAGTGCCTAGAACAGCTGGAGTAGAGCTATATCACATGCACATTTATCTCAAGTGCTCTGCAGAAAGGCAGAGAGAGAGAGAGAGAGAGAGAGAGAAGGGGAGAGAGAGAGAGAGAGAGACGGGGTTTGTGGGGACAGGAGGATTTAAATAGTGCGGGCAATTCTATGAAGTATTCCAATTGGTCAGGGTGTACTCCGGGGTGAGGGTGAGACGTGGGCGGTGTAATTTGCTAAGCCGTTAATCAACCTCCATTCCCACACCCTTCCCGTCTTGCCAGACTGTGACTCTAGTATTTAAAATTACGGATAACTTCTATAACATGATTCTTATAAACACGCCGCCCACTTCATTCTGTGATCAGCAGGTGGAACAAGAACTATCAGAGTTGGACTTACTATAAAAATACTTTGTCTATATATTGTTCTTCGTGTGTGATGTGCATTTTCAGCGGTTATTTTTGAATAGATTGAACTGACATTCTGCTGACTTCAGAAACCAACTCCTGCGTATACCGGGATTTCATTACAGTTAGAACTCAGATTTCATTACACTCAGAACACTGAGTGATAGTCGTCCACTTTTCCAGTGAAATGACATGATAAAAGGTAAAAACAATGTAAATCAAATGTAATTCTGAAGCTGAAACTTTTTGAATAAAAACAAAATGATCATTTCTGGGTTTTTTGTTTTGTATTTTTCAAAAAAAAAATTTTTTTTTTAAATTTTAAGTAGGCTCCACACCCAATGTGGGGCTTGAACTCACATCTCTGAAATTAAGAGTCACGTGCTCTACTCACTAAGCCAGCCTGGAACCTCTGTATTTTACTTTTAAAAGCACTGTCAGGGGCACCTGGGTAGCTCAGTTGGTTAAGCATCCGACTTCAGCTCAGGTCATGGTCTTACAGTTTATGAGTTCGAGCCCCGCACCGGGTGAGCTCAAGCCCTGCTCTGGGCCCTATGCTCTCTCTTCCTCTTTCTAACTGCACCTCATGGGATTCTCGCTTTCTCCCTCTCTCTCTGCCCCTCGCTCACTCACATTCTCTCTCTTTCAAAAGTAAATGAATAGCAAAAATAAATAAAATTTTAAAAATCAATAAACATTAAAAATAAATGAAAGCATTGTCACATTTAAATGAATTCTTGGCCACTTAAAATAGTTTACCTTTCAGATGTTCTAGTTTTATATTTCTAAGTTTCAGCACTTCATCTGTAATCTTCTGAATCAGGAAGTTCTGTGTTTTTTCTCGCCGAATAGATTCAACCAGCGTATCTAGTCCTTTGGGGTTTTCTTGTAAGTAGTCTAGTAATTTTCCAGCCCTTTTTCTACTTGATGTTCGGCAAGAAATTTCTTCAGTGTCTTCTCTACTGAGTATTTTTTTTGCACGTAGATGATCAAAATGTCTCTCAGCTATGATTTTCTCACACAGGTATACACGTAAATTTTCTAAAGCCTAAAAGATACAAACCATGCTTCAGTGTTTTTGTTTTTTTTTAAACACCAGAGGAAATCACATAGGTGACTGATTATTAGGTGACTATTATTAGAATTTTAACTAGTGGGAGAAAACGTACTGAAGTCAAGAAACTCAGGCCTACTAAGATCTATGTTATTAAGACAAACGGCCAAGCGGACAGAAGTAGGTCCTAGACTAAACATTGTTCAGTTTCTATGCTGCTTTAATCTCATCTTCACACCTACACACCGAGACCAGGCTATTATGAGGAGGGGGTGAATCTAGAGGGCCTGGGTTGTGGAAATAGGGAGGTCTGCTGCGCGCCTCCACCTTCAGGGGTACA
Organism: Lynx canadensis; assembly: GCF_007474595.2. Taxonomy (NCBI): domain Eukaryota; kingdom Metazoa; phylum Chordata; class Mammalia; order Carnivora; family Felidae; genus Lynx; species Lynx canadensis. The sequence goes on from NC_044310.1 coordinate 71,484,554, forward strand.
GATGAGAGAAGAGCCTTCCATACATTTTAGTTACCATTTAACAAGGAATCCGAGATTAGTCAGGACCAAAGAGGAGAGCTTAGTGAGGTCTCATAATTTATAACTTTCTCATGTTTGTTAATTTTCCATTTTCCTAGAGTAAAACAAAATAACAATAACAATAATAATAACAATAATAATAACAACAGAAACCCTGCACTAAAAGGACTCATAATGTATCTATCTTTGGAGTCAGTTGGAAAGACTAACTCAGTGAGTCAGTTGGGAGAAGGAAAGCAGAAGGGGTGGGGAGGCAAACGCTAAAGAAATAGTGAATGTTGGAAGGAATTAAAGAAATGAAAAGGAAATCACAGAAAACAGACCTAGATCTGAGAAGTGCCTCAGGAAATTTAATTAGCAGAAAACTGATGTGGGTCCCAATAAATAGCATTACTAATTTGATTCCGCTGACTATACTCTAGCTCCTTCATTTACTAGATATGTGATCTTGGGTAAGTTAACTCCTCAGTGCCTCAGTTTCCTCATCAGAATATTATGAGAAATAAATATATGTAAAATACTTAGAAATGTGCCTGGTAAATAGTAAGTGGTCAATAAATGTTAGCGATGAAGACAGTGATGACTAAATGGACTCACAGGTATCATGATGAGCTAAAGGGAATGGAAGATCTTAGAAATACCCTACCTAGTACATGGTGGCAGGAAAGCAAGCTAGGTGAAGGGTTCCTATAGTTCTCAGGCCACTGAATTCCCACATTCATTTATGTACTCACACAACAAACATTTCGTATATCTAAATACCTACTATGCTATGTGCTGAGCATACAAAGATGAACAAGGCTTGGATCCTGCATGCAAAGGGCACATGGTCTAGTTGGGAGAATACATAACAAACTCAAGCCAGTAATTATAAAACAATGTGAAAAGACCCAGAATTAAAAAAAAAAAAAAAAAAAAAAAACAAAAAAAACCCAAAAAAACACAAGTACTGGGAAAGCACAGAGTAAGCAACTAACTGTACCTCTAGACCTGGGAAGTTTACAGAGGCTATACTTGTAGCATGAAGGTGCACAGAGGGAAACACTAACAAGACTAGGGTAGTTGGGATGAGGGGTACATGTGAGGGTGGTGAGAAATGAAGCTGGAAAGGAAAACAGGTCAGATTAGGGAAGAACTGTTATAACATGTTGAGGAAAATACATCTCCCTGTAGCCAAAAGAGTCATCGAAGGTTTATAAATCAGAAGCAATAAAAAAACTTCTGCAGAGGACTGGGGGTTGCGGGGAGCAAAAATTGGGAGACCCATAAGAAGATTGCTGCCATATTTTACATAAGCTATGTTGAGTGTATGAATTTAAGCTGTGGGGATGGAGACAATAGATTTAAAAGCTGAACTCCTCGAGGGGCACGTGGGTGGCTCAGTTGGTTAAGTGACCGACTCTTGATCTCGGCTCAGGTCTGAGCTCATGGTCCATGAGATAAAGCTGCACTATCACAGTTGTGCTGTCAGAGTGGAGCCTGCTTGGGATTCTCTTCCTCTCTCTCTGCCCCTCCCCCACTGGTGTCCGCACTGTCTCTCAAACAAACTTAAAAACAATAAATTAAAGGGGCCCCTGGGTGGCTCAGTCGGTTGAGTGTCCGACTTCAGCTCAGGTCATGATCTCGCAGGTTGTGAGTTCGAGCCCTGCGTCGGGCTCTGTGAGGACAGCTCAGAGCCTGGAGCCTGCTTCGGATTCCGTGTCTCCCTCTCTCTCTGCCCCTCCCCTGCTCATGCTCTGCCTCTGTCTCAAAAATAAATAAAAACATTTTAAAAAATTAAAAAAAAAAAAAGCTGAACTTGAAAAACTCCATCTGCTGTCATTTTTACTACTTAGATGCTGATCATTCCCAAATTTGTATATGCAATCAAGACTTTCCAAAGGTACTTGGACATTCCAAAAGTACTTCATTTTAAAAAAAAAATTTTTTTTAATGTTTATTTATTTTTGAGACAGAGGGAGACAGAGCACGAGTGGGGGACAGGCAGAGAGAGAGGGAGACACAGAATCTGAAACAGGCTCCAGGCTCTGAGCTGTCAGCACAGAGCCGGACGCGGGGCTCGAACCCACCACCCGTGAGATCATGACCTAAGCTGAAGTCGGACGCTTAACTGACTGAGCCACCCAGGCGCCCCTCCAAAGGTACTTCAAATTCAACAAGTCCCAAACCAAATTTATTACCTCTGCCTGTCCCTTTCCTCTGATATTCTTTTTTTTGTTTTTTAAGTAGGCTCCACTCCCAGTATGGACTGTAAAGCGGGGCTTGAACTCACAACCCCGAGATCAAGACCTGAGCTGAGATCAAGAGAGTCTCATGTTTAATCAAGTGAACCAGCCAGGTGCCCCTCCTCTGATATTCTTAACTAATTTGGGAGTACCACCACCCATCCAATCATACAATAAACCTACAACTCATCCTTGACTTCCTGTCTTTCACTCACTTGCCATATCTGATCACCCATCCACCAAGTCCTGCCAATTTACTCCTTATTTTTATTGAATCTGCCCCTTCACTTCATCTCAATTATAAGCATTGCCTTAGTTCAGGTCTTTATCATATGCTGCATGGACTATTAAGAATAGACACCTAGCTGTACTTCCTAGTTCTTTCCTCCTGCTCAAATGTCTCCTTCACACATCTATTAGATCTTCCAGTTTTTCAAGAAAAAAAGTACCATATGAATTTTACTAATATTGAAATACTGTCAGTGAATTTTGTAAAAATTTAAAATAGTGTGTTCCACCAACTTAAAAGATGAAGTTCCTCAACTATGGCAGAACAGTGGAGAGGTCGAGTTTGGCTCTGGATCAGGCCAACTTCAGTTTGGATCTTAAATCTGCCATATACTCCTGTAAGAGCTGGGGTAAGTTATTTAACCCCTCTAAGCTTTGGGTTCCTTACTGAAAAAATAGTGATAAACACTTCCCTTGCAGGACCTTCAGAAGGACTAAGTGAATATGAAGGCTTGACACAGTTCCCAATACACAGTAAGTACTCAATAAATAATAGCTGTTTGATAATGGCAGACAGGGCAATTCATAGTATGGATCCTGCCTACCTCTTCAGCTTAATCTATCACCACCTCCATGTGTCCTGGTACATCATATTCTACCTAAAATTGCTGTTTATCACTCTACAGTTCATTGTGTTTTTACCTTTGTCTTGTTTTCTCCTCTCATACCCAAAGTCCGCATTTATCCTTTAAGATTGAGCACAGTGGGCATCTCCTTCGGGAAGCTTTGCTTAAACTCCCTAGATGGAGTTAGGCACCCCTCTCCTCTGTCCTTGTAGCATCCTGTGCATATATTTCACTTTTCTATATAGCAGGACTCCACAATTCATTTCCACTCTGTCTCACTACTCTTCTCAGCTACAGTAACCTCCTGTCAAATCTGATACTTGCCAGTCTTCATCTTATTTCTCAACAGGGTGGACACAGTTGACCACTCCCTCCTTAAAATACTCTTTTCTTGTTTTAGAGGAATACCACACTCTCCTGGCTTCATTCTCATCTCTGTGGCTGTAACCTTTCACTTTGTAAAACTCCCCTATGATCTCCCTTTTCCCTTCCAGCTCTCAACTTCCTAGGTGAACTCATTCAATCCCACATTTATAGTTCTAGCTCAGATCTCCTTTCTGATCTTCAGACTTGTAGGTCTAATAGCTGATTTGACATTTTCACTTACCAATCTAATTCCACTCTCTTTCTCAACTAAATCTATCACCAAGTGATATCATTTCTACTTCAAAAATCCATCTGGAATTCCCTTGTTCCATCCATTTCCCCTGCTTTCACCCTGATCCAAATCACCCATTAGCTCTCAACTATATAAATTCTAAGAATCTCCGCACTGGTCTTCCTCTTCTCACTTCTGCTCTCCTCGGTTCATACAATATGCAAGGAGACTAAAAATATAATTCTTCAATAGGTCCCTACTATACTTGGGGAAAAAATCCTAACACTTTATTACCGTCTCTAAGACCCTTTATGATCTAGCTCTAGCCCACCTTTCTAACTTCACCTCAGGGCACCTGCTGCCTTCTGCCTTCTTCCAATTTCCCCAAGTCATCAAGGTCTTGCTTGCTTTAGGTCTTTTTGCAAATTCTATTCTGCCTAGAATAGAATTATTCCCCCAGTTCTGTCATATTCTTCAGCAGCCAATTTAAATCTAATCTTCCCTGACCATCCTATTGCAAGTAGATTCCCCCCTGCTATTGTCTCAACACCTGTCTCCTTCATAGTACTTAGCTTAATTTGTAATCATATATTTATTAGTTTTCAACCCTAACGACCTGTATGTTTGAAGCAGGCAAAAACCAGGTATGTTTTCTTCAACTCTGTATATCTTGCACTTATCAGAATGTCAACTAGTGTTATAGATGAATGTAAAATACATTGCACTTATCCTGTAATTGGAGATTATCGTTTTATGTCTGTCTCCCTCCTTCCAAGAAATCAAGGTTTTCAAACTGGGACTGTGTCTTAGTTTTTAATTTTTGAATTGTTAGAATCACCCATGCTTCACAGCAGCATGTAATCCATATTTATTAAACAGAACTAAATTCAACCAAAAAGATGAGGTAAAGAACTAGATGGGGGCAGGAGGTGGGGACGGAAGGAGCACAGTGAAAAAGTGGGATTTTCCAGGAGGATGGGTGGTGGTACACTATCCATCAAGACAGAGAATACAGCAGGGACAGCAAGCAGCTTTGGGGAAGGGATAATAAAAAGTTCAGTTTTTGAGTGTGCAGAAAAAAGAAGTGGATTTCCAGCAGATATTTGGAAATAAGCACCTAGAGCTGACAGATAAGGAAGTCCAAATATGTGTATGATAATTTTATTTTTTTTAATTTTTAAATGCTTATTATCGAGACACGGAGAGAGAGAGAGAGAGAGAGAGAGAGAGAGAGAGAGAGAGAGAGAGAGAGAGAGACAGAGAGAGAGAGAGAGAGAGAGAATCTGAGAATCTGAAGCAGGCTCCAGGCTCTGAGCTGTCAGCATGGATCCCGACGTGGGGCTGGAACTCACAAACTATGAGATCATGACCTGAGCCAAAGTCGGATGTTTAACCAACTGAGCCATCCAGGCACCCCTGTGTATGATAATTTTAAAACCTTCTGAAGTCATCAACTGTTTTGAAAATAGCATGAAAAAAATTTCTAAGAAAAAAATATGCACATATTTTTTTTTTTTAGCACATATTTTTTTAATAGACTTCCCGAAACCCATTCATGATTCCTCAAGGTTATGAATTTCTGATATAGCTATAAATTGAAATCATGGAGATGGATAGTATCAATGAACTGACAGGAAAAAAAATGAATAAAGACCTGGGAGACACTCCTCATATCTGTGATTGTGTACAGGTTTTATATTTATGCCCACTCCTAACCTCTCACAACGCTTTTTTTTTTTTTTTTAAATCAGCTGTAAATTGGGGACGATAATTATTTCCCTCAGAGGCTGCTGTAAAGATTAAATGGAAACATTGCAAAGTGTGTGACAAAAAAACCTGGAACACTGAAGGCTTAATTCTTGACATTCCTGTTTTTACTGGCACAAATTTTATATAAAACAACATTCAGGTATTGTACAGTAGTTATCAGTGTCCCAGTCTTATCTCAAATAGAATGTAAAGCAGAGGCCTGTCCTTTTTTTTTTTTTGTTTCCAGGCCCAAGAACAGTACTTTATCCATACAGTAAGTGCTCCATAAATATCTGAATGAGGAACCTAAGGCACAAATCCCAGTCATAGCCAGTTTCCTTCTACTGATGAGTCATACCAATTGTAATTGCGAGTTCAGTGTAATAAACCTTTCAAGGGAGGGAAAGGGGAAGAATTTAAGGTAGATTAACGTTTAAATAGCTGCTGTTTTGTCCAGTTCACAACGATGATTCTGTATACATACTGCAGTGTTAAACCAGAACTCATTTTCTGTTGAGTTTCTGTTTTGGCAGGTTTTGTTTTGTTTTTTTTTAAGTTTCTGTTTTTAATCTGAAATTATGTAAAGTATTTTAGTGGTACTCCTATAGGTCTCACATGGCAAAACAATTAAAAGCAAAAGAGAACAAGAAATACCTTAACAAAGTCATTCTTTGCAAATAAGTATTAAGATGTGTGCAGTTCTGCAACATCCAAGCAAAAGAGACTAATTTAGGTACTGAGTATTTTCAGCATTTACCTGTATATTAATTTTCGACTACACCGCCCCCCCCTCAATTTAAATATGTGGGCGTTTGCCTACTAGGGGAATTCCAGGTTGTGCTTTCAGCTGTTGAGCTTCCCCCAACCCCCTTTATAAAAGAGTTTCACATATTTGCTTTGGGATCCTTTAACTGACTTTGCTCCAGGTTGAGCCAACGGCCTAAGGAGTCTGACTCAAGGATGAGCCTGGGCAGTCGATTCCCAACAACGCAGCTCCAAAGTACAGCGGGGGTAAAAAAAAAAAACAAAACACCAGAGGAAGAGTGAAGAGTGGGCAAACAGCTGACTGCGAAGAAACACTCCACTGGACAAGGTTTCAGAAACCCAAGCCCTGCTTTTAGCGATTTAAAACGTAGATTAACAGGTCACGGGGGATCACTTCCACCAAGGCCCTCGGATGTAGGGCTCCCAGCAGTCCTGCGGTGTCTGGACCTTCCGCTTCTCTGACCCGCAGGCTCTTTTCCGACTCGGACTCCCACTCCGGGTTTCCGCTTTCCTTGCCCGCCGGGCCGCAGCCTGCCCCTGTCCCCCCTCGACCCCCGGCCCTCGGCGGCATCTGGACCAGGTTATGCTACTTACGTCCTTCTTCACTTCTGTCAAGTCCTCCTCGGTGAGGGACGGCGCGGTGGGCTCCATGGCGGAGACGAGAGTTAATGCTTCTTCCGGTCCGGGAGCTGCCGCAGCACCGCCAGGCCAGGCTGGGGGCTTCGGCCTCCGGGCGAAGGGGGAGGAGGGAGGCAGCCCCGGGCTAGAGGAAGAGGGCTGCCCCTTCGAAAACAGAGGGGCTCAGAGCTGAAACCCGTAGAGCTTCCGGCTCCGCCTCTAGGGCCCAGGGTGCTGTACACTTTTACGTTTCAAAGCGCGCTTAGCGCCGGGTTCCTTCCTCTCCAGGAGACTCGCGCGCAGGTCCCTCCCCTCCGCGAGGCTGGGCCAGCCTTAGAGCCCGCCCCATCTCTGCGTCAGCCAATCGGTGCCCCTGGATCCTTTCAGGCGTGGCTCCGCCCACAGCCCCCGCGCTCTATTTGCAAGGAGAGGCCGGTTGGCCTCCCGGTAAGGACTCGTTTCCGTGGGTGGGGCCCGTTGCTCCTCCTGCCGCCCGCCCCCCCCCCCCCCCCCCCCCGCCTCGGCAGGCTGCTCACTGGTGGAGGCGGGCTCGACCTGTTTGTACCTCTGGGTTCCTCCCTTTTTCCCAGACCCTGCCCTACAATATCCGGTTGCTGTGTTTGCCCACTAAAGTAGTTAATTTATTTGGTCGCGTACAGATTCGCCCGCATACGCGTAACCAATACACACAGACGCAGCTTAACTACAATGTTAAAGAACTTTTTTGAAAGACAAAAAACACTCATAATCCTCCTCCCCCGCTTTAATACTTAATTTAACGTCTGCATACTTTTTGGTTACTGTTTTTTATAATCCTATTTCCTTATTTACTCATCTGTATAATAAAGACATGTCTACCTTACACCTCTCACAGGGCTGCTGTGAGAATTAAATGATACTATATATGTGAAGTTCTTAGAGGTACTTGGCACACAGTATGAACTCTAAAATTTACTACTGTCTTGTATTACTCATTTATTGAGTTCTTAGTAACATGTTCTGGTCATCTTATCCTGGAAGAGTTATCTTATTTTTATGCAACAGACTGATAGCTATTCCCAGAATGGTATCTAACTACCTATAGAGGTGTATACAAAACAACATGAGTAATGAATAATGTGGGTAAGCTGAAAACAGCCTGGGCCCGAGACGGTGGTTTGGACGACATGCTAAATAAGCTATAGTATTTGAAGTGGTGAGGGTAGATAGAAATGACAAGAGGACCAAAGGCAAACTTGGGAACTCCAACATTTTTTTTTCTTTTTTAAGTAAACTCTACACCCAGCATGAGGCTGAAACGCACAAACCAAGATCGAGAGTCCCATATTCCACCCACTGAGACAGCTAGTCAGGCATCTCTTGAAAACTCTAAGGGAAGGGAAACAAAAGAACCAGAAAAGAACAATGTTGCCAAACCCATATCAATGTAGTTTTGATCACATAACATTGCATCATAAGCTTTTAACAGGTTACATCATATGTCCTTTTCTATATTGTTACACAGTAGGGTACAATTTTATCTGATTGCTTAATCTTCCCACATCTTGGTATAACCCAATTTACTTAACCATTTGTGCTTTCATTTCACAAACATTTATTGAATGTCAACTATATGCCACATACTGTTCTAGGTCCTGGGGAAATAGCTATGAACAAAATAGATAAAAATTCTTTTTTTCCTGGAGTTTAATTCTAGCATACATGTATTTGGGGCAGGCCAGATAGACACTTGAAAAATGATATGTAAAGTTATCTTATTATGTTAGAAGATGATAAATGCTAAGAGGAAATACAAAACAGAAAAGTCAGATGATAGTGTCTGGAATGGTAATATTAATTTTTTTTATTCAAGTAAAATTAACATACAGTGTTATATTAGTTTCAGGTGTAGAATGTAATGATTCAACAATTCTATACATTACTCAGCACTCAGTGCTGGAGTAGTATCATTTAAAATACGGTGGTTAGTGAAGACCTCACTGAGAAGGGGAGATTTGAGTTATCACCTGAAGGAAGCGAAGGAACGAGTCATGTGGACATATGGAGAAAGAACATTATGAGTAGAGGAAACAGCCAATGAAAAGGATTCAGTGGGGCAGGGCAGGAGATGAGGTACTTGTGTGCTACTCTGAACGTGTACTCTGACTTTACTCTGAGTCATATGGGTGTATTCTGAGTCAAACGGGAAGCCACTGCAGGGTTCTGAGCAGAGGAGTGACATGATCCGATTTATGATTTGAAAAAGGAACACTTTCACTGTTGCTTTGAGGGGAAGGAATGAATATGGAAAGGGGGAGAGCTGTGAGGGCACAGTCCCTGAAATCCAGGCCCCGGAGGTGGTGGCTCAGGCCAGGGGTAGTAGCAGCGAGGGGGTTGGGAACCTTTGGAAGATAAGTGGGGACGCGATTTCATTTCCTTTTAAAAGGATTGCTCTGGCCACTGAGAGTACACTGTAGGTGTAAGGGTGGAAGCAGAGACAGCCAGAGGCTACCACAGTGATCTAGGGGAAGATAAAGGTGGCACGACCAGAGTGGGAACAGTGGTGAGCACTCCCCCAAGGTTACTTTATTTCCAGTTTTTCATTGTTATTAACAATTTTGTCCCCAATGTTTTCATCTACCTATTCTCCATCCTTTTTTCTTATTTTTTAAATTAAAAAAACTATTATTTTATTGATTGATTGATTGATTGTAGCGCAAGCAGGGGAGAGGGGCAGAGGGAAAGAGAGAGAGAGAGAATCTCACACAGGCTCCATGCTCAGCATGGAGCCCAATGTGGGCCTTGATCCCACGAACCTGGGATCATGACATGAGATGAAATCAAGAGTTAGATGCTCAACTGACTGAGCCACCCCAGGCCCACCCTCCAACCTCCTTCTATCCTCCATATGCAGTTCTTTCTTCAAAAGTTAAGTGTCTGCTATGTCAGAAACAGGAGTTATGGACAGAGGATTGGGGACTGAGTGGGAATGGATGAGGAGCTTGGGAATTTTTTAAAGCTCAAAGGTTAATATTTTGTTTTTGAGGCCATGCCTCAATGTTCCCAAGTGGAATAATCTGTGTCAAAGCAGCCACATCTGAATGTCATGTGCCTGATCACAGAGCTGGTTCATGGCAGGCCTTGCAGTCTCCAGTCTTGGCTTTCTTTCTAGTGCACAATACTTCCTTCATAGTCGTATGCATTTCCCCTTTTCTGCTAAACCACAGGTTCAGACTGTAATCAAGTTTGGGCCCCTTTCCAAGAAATAGCCCTGCCCATTCTCTACCTTGCAATCATTTTACCTCTTCCCCACCCCCCTCCATCCCCACCTTGAGTTCTGGGTGCACCATCCGTCTCCTACTACGAAATACGAGGCATCTGAGAAATGTACCATGAAGGATACAGTTTAGGTGCTGCAGACGCAGGACAGCATGTCATAGTGGCTAAATATGAAGAGTTAGCCACTGACAGACTCAGGCTGGTGTATTAGTGTCCTAGGGCTAGGACTAGGGCTGCTGTCACAGATTGCCACAAAGTGGGTGACTTAAAACAACAGAAATTTATCTTTATTCATTTATTAAACATTATTTATTTGCTTATTTATTTTTGAGAGGGAGCACAACTGAGCAAGGGGCAGAGAGAGAGGGACAGAGAGAGAATCCCATGCAGGCTCCGCACTGTCAGTGCAGACCCTGAAACCGGGCTCAAGCTCACCTGAAGTGGGGCTTGAACTCACGAATGGTGAGATCATGACCTGAACCGAAAGTCAAATGCTTAACCGACTGAACCACCCACCAAAACAACAGAAATTTCATCTCTCGCAGGTCTGGAGGCTAAAAGTCCAAAATTGGCAGGGCCGTGTTTCCCGTGAAGACTCCAGGGAAGACTGTTTCCTCGCCTCTTCTGAGCGCCTGGTGGTTGCCAGCAATCCCTGGCTTTGGCAACATGACTCTAATCTCTGCCTCCGTGTTTACATGGCCTTCTCTGTTTTCCTACTGTATCTTTGTTTCCAAATTTCCTTCTTCATCTTCTTTTTAATGTTTATTTATTTTTTGAGTGGGCGAGAAAGAGAGAGAGACTGCACACGCATGGGAGAGAGGCACAGAGGGAGGGTGACAGAGAATCCAAAACAGGTTCTGCACTGACAGCAGAGAGCTGATGCAGGGCTTGAACTCACAAACTATGAGATCATGACCTGAGCTGAAGTCAGACGCTTAATTGACTGAACCACTCAGGCACCCCCAAATTTCCTTCTTCCTATAATGACACTAATCGTTGGATTTAGGCCCACCCTAACCTAGTATGACCTTATCTTAACTCGAATGCATCTGTGAAGACATTATTTTCAAATAAAGTCACATTCCAAAGTTCCAATGGACATGGATTTTGGGAAGACATCATTCAACTTAGTACAGTTGGATTCTAAATTTGTCAATTATCAGCTATCTGACCTGAGAACAATTAATAAGCATTAATTAACTAACATCCCCATAACTATCATAGGGATGCAGAGGGAGGGAAGAGGAAACCATTTTTGACTGAGGTATATTTAAATTGGACAAGAGGACTTTAATAGATGGCACTTTAACTGCTATTTAATGATTTATTCCAACACTTTCTGCCAGATACCAGGTGCCAGGTTGAGCAATGAATTCTATTCCAAGTGATTGTGAATTACACATTTCCTCTAAATAGTTGGAGGAAAAAAGTGGCCAGTTCTGAGCCAGACACTTCTGGGTTTTAATGGCGAGACGATCTGTAGTGGAATTCAGACAGTTTAGCTCAGGAACTTTGTGAACTTTCCAAGCAGTCTGTCCCAGAAGTGGCTCCCAGTTTAGGAAAGAAAGACCAGGAGGGTGCAGGTAAGCATGGGCCTAAACAAATACTAGGAGGACATTCATAAGTACACCCTGAGACTAGGACATTGTTGGGGTTGATGAGGGAACCTGAAGGAAGGGATTAGTCCCTCTGCCTTGTGCTGAGGGGATTTGTTTGGGGAGGAAAAACAGGAATTTGGTATTAGAGGCTTACATGTTTATGGGACAAAGTACCTTAAATAGAGTTGAGGAGAGGCAATATCCTATGTACCAGCAGAGAGGTCTTGAGGGGTCGGTTAGATCTCCCAGGCATACAAATACCTAGGAAGAAATATTTGCTATCGATTTATTTTGCACCCACTCTGAACCAAGCACGTTACATCTGCTGTTGCAATTTAATACCTGTTAACAATCCTTTCAGGTAGGCTTTATTACCCTCACTTTACAGAGGAGAAATCTGAGGCTTAGAAAACATTATTTGCCCAAGGCACTCCTCTACCAAGTAGCAGAATCAGGATGCCAACTCAACATGTCTGATCACAAGGCCAGTGCTCTTAACTGCTAGCTGCAGACTGAGCTAACTGCTTTAGGATGCAGTGATTCAGAGGAGCTAGGATACTAGAACATTCCCTGGGGCAAGGCCAAAGATATAATGCATTTAGGTCTGTTCTCTGTGCCTGAGGCAGGAAAAAGAAAAGCTAAGAAATTTATGGTGGGATTGTCCAACTCCCTACATGTGAAAGAGAGCATCCCGAGATTGTCAGGAAAAGAGTCCTCCAGCTTTTGATAGATCCTGAACTGCTACCTTACAAGAACATCCTGCCAAGGTGAGGAGGCTAAGGAATGGGTCCACTGCTCAAGGCCTAGGGATATAAGTGATGGAGCATGACTCCAGAAGGTGGCATCAACACTATTGAGCAGAAGCTCAGGATTCTAGTAAGAAGACTTCTTAGTCTACAGTGAGTTTCTACAAATGGACCCTCCTCTGGTGAATGAAGAGATGATAACAAAACAGCTTCACATGAGTTCAGAGGTTCGTGGTTCTGTCAGATGGCACCTTGGGGTATATGTAAGGAATCTTGTAAATGAGAACGCCTGATCCTGCTGAAGATCCATGAGACACGAAGATCCATGGGTAACATTGAAGGGGCTTAAATACAAGTCGCAGAAGGAGAAAGAAGGTGGTACTTGCAAACTCCGGGTGGGGCTCCATTGCAGGCATAATTTGGGAAGGGTTAGTGAAGGCATAGCATATGAGTGCCCAGAGTGGAACGATACCCGGGGCTTCCCAGAGCATCATTTGAAAAAGAGGGATCCAGGTCCAAACTGAACTTCTCTGGAGTGGACTGAGTTGAGAAATACTAAGTTTTCTTTCTGGGAAGGTATTCAAGCATACATACCCCAGATAACTTTTTCTATGAGGGAATTCACAAACTGGAAGGCAAGGTGGTTTGCCTAAGTGATTTTGACAGTGCTACCAACTCTAAGCCTCTGGGAGACCATGTTCCTACTGCCAGAGCCACTTGAACCTTGAGAATCTTTGCTAAACAGAGGTAGGGGACTGGCCTGCAGGATAGGAAGTTATTTTTTTCTTTATCTTTCCCCTAATTTTTATTTTATTTATTTATTTTTAATGTTTATTTATTTTTGAGAGAGAGAGAACAAGTGGGCGAGAGGGCAGAGAGAGAGGGAGACAGAGGATCTGAAGCAGGCTCTATGCTTTCAGTATGGAACCCAACGCAGGGCTCAAGCTCATGAACTGTGAGATCATGACCTGAGCTGAAGTTAGTTGCTTAACCGACTAAGCCACCCTCCCCTACTTTTGAAAATCCAGTTCTAGTGGGGTTTTTCCTTGGAAAGGACTGTCTGTGATAGCACACCACATCAGATCTACTATTTTTATTGATTAGTATTTAATCTATTGTTATTCAGCTAAAGTGTAGCTTCAATAAGGCCAGCATTTTATCTACTTTTTCAATGCTGCTTCTATAACAGTGCCTGGTAGGTAGTAGGTGTTATTAAATGAACATGTCTCCCCAAAACTCATGTGTTGAAATCCTAGCCCTCAATGTGAGTGCTAGGAGGTGGGGTCTGTGGGTGGTGATTAGGTCATGAGGGGGGAGCCCCCAAGAATGGGATTAGTGCCTTTGTAAAAGAGACCCCACAGAGATCTCCCTTGCTCTTTCTGCCATGTAAAGATGTAGTGAGAAGTCAGCAGTCTGCTCTCGCCAGAACCGGACGTGTTGGCAGCCTGATCTCGGTCACACACCTTGTAGAACTGTGAGAAATAAATTTCTGTTGTTTATAAGCCACCCAGTCAGTAGTAATTTGTTATAGCGGCCTGAGTGGACTAAGACAGGAGGTGTTCAATAAATACATGTTGAATGACTGGCTAACGGCTCTTCAATCGTATAAACTTTCAGTTATGCAAGATGATTATGTTCTAGAGATCTGCTCTACAACCCTGTGCCTATAGTTAACAATACTGTATCATACACCTAAAATTTTGTTAGGAGGGTCGATGCCACGTTAAGTGTTCTTACCACCACAGAATAAATGAAAGCAAAATAAAATAATCATTCTTCTCTACGTCGGCAAACTTTTTCCATTATCCCCATCCAGTCCTGCAGAGTTCCCCTCAGCAGCCATTCTCATTTCGATGGCACACCAAGACATGGCTAAAGGAGAATTCCGTGTTCTGGAACTTCCTGACCTTAGCTCTAACCTACTTGCCTCAACCCATCCTTTGTCTGTCCTCCATTCTGACCTCCATCTTGTGGTCTCTGACTCACACCTCACTGTCTGATTTTCAGCCTTACTTCACTTGGCCTTGAGTCATCCCTTTACCACTTACTGTTCAAGTTCAGGCAAGTTTCCTAACTGCTATAGGCCCAAAGTTTCTCATCCACCCAGTAGAAAAGTTTAAATATGTAAAGAGAGGAGGAATAGAGGTGGAATGTTGGGAAATACTAACATATAAAGAATAAGAAAGAGCAACATCTTATCTCATAGATTGAATGCATGTAAAGTGCTTAGTTTCTTTTTTTTAAGCTCTATTTATTTATTTTGAGAGAGAGAAAGAGAGAGAGAATCCCAAACAGGCTCCACACTGTCAGTGCAGAGCCCAATGTGGGGTTCGAACCCACGGATCATGAGATCATGACCTGAGCTGCTATCAAGAGACTGACACTAGACCAACTGAGCCACCCAGGCGCCCCAAGTGCTTAGTTTCTGTATACCAAATGGGCAGTAAATATTAGCAATGATCACTTTTGTTATTGAGACATACTGTCATTATTAAGTCATCCTTCAGATCTGATGCTTGTCAGCATCTTCTTGATGATGACCTTGATTCCCCTCAGCCACAATACGGTTTCTCCCCCAACTATGCTGCCTTGAGGAAACTCAGCCCACAGGCTGCCTTTCTAGGTGCTGGTTCTCTCTCGGCAGCACCCATATCCTCTGGACCCACCTTCAGAGCAGACGCAAAACTTGATCCTGTGTTTCTGATTGGGCATTGCACACCTACTCAGCTCTCAGTCACGTCAAGCTGCTGGATGTGAGGAGTAACCTGCAGCTTCTCAGCGAATGGGCAATGAACCAGCTTCACATGCTTTAAACTGCTTGGTGCTAACTCTCAAAACCCCCAAACAACCACTTGTGATTATCTGGGTTGCTGTCAAGATTAGCTTAGCTCTGTCAACCATCCACAGTTTCTCAGAATTATTGCTGTTCTGAGATAATTCCTACAGCAGTGAAAAGTGTGTCGACCCTTTCTAAACAGAAAAAGCATTTCACTCTTGCTTTGGGAGAAAGAATTATTCCATTGTGCTTTTTGCAAGTATGATTCTATTGACCAATAAACCTGTGTCCCTCAGTGTATATTTTACCAAAGGATCTTTGGCAAGCATATTATCAATTTTGGAAGGCCTGATTCAGGAGAAAGGCAGTGACAGGATTTGTATTTTAGGGAACGATCCCTCAGGAAGCACTATGGGGGCCAGGATAGAGATGAGTAAGACTAGAGGTTGGGAGGAGAGCAGCTTGAAGGTTGAGGCCCCAAACTCACAAAGTGGCACCAGCGGTGGGAGAGGGGGTGTGGATTTGAGGGAATCAGCGGAACCGCCAGGTCCAGATGTAAGCAATACCCCAGCTCTGTTGTCCATAAGAAATCCAGTTACACTTGGCATCTCGTGATGCTTAGGAATTTACTAACTGTTTGGGGATACTTTAGGTGAAAATCACACATTGCCCCACAGCTTTCTGTCATCTTCCAGCCTCTGACTCATATTCTCCAGCCTCCAAAGCCTACGACCTCTCCTTGCTTGTTCAGAAAGGGTATTTTGGTGTCCAACTTCTAAAAACTATCAGTAACGGAGGCTTATGGTTTAATGATGTCTCCCCATACTACAGTGTGAGCTCCAGAAGGGCACAGGTCTTCGTCTTACTTTCTGATATATCTAAGGTGCTTATAACAGTGCTTGGTTTATAGTAAGTGATAAAAAATATCTGTTGAGGGGCGCCTGGGTGGCGCAGTCGGTTAAGCGTCCGACTTCAGCCAGGTCACGATCTCGCGGTCCGTGAGTTCGAGCCCCACGTCAGGCTCTGGGCTGATGGCTCAGAGCCTGGAGCCTGTTTCCGATTCTGTGTCTCCCTCTCTCTGCCCCTCCCCCGTTCATGCTCTGTCTCTCTCTGTCCCAAAAATAAATAAACGTTGAAAAAAAATTTATAAAAAAAAAATATCTGTTGAAATGGAATAAACAAAGAAAATGTTGTTCAATATGTTGAATGCTGCAGAAAAAATTCAAGTAGAACGAGAATCCCTGGTTAGGTATTGGGACAGGAGCTCATTTGTGACCTTAGAGAGAGTAATGGAATAGAGTGTATTGTGGAAGCCACAAAAATGTTACCATTGTCATTTTAAATTCATTTTTTGGAAAAGATAGTGAAAGCACATAGTTTTAGGACGTAAGGATATAAAGCCCCAAGTTTACACTAGTCTTCTGTAAGATATTTTGGTCATTTCTCATGTCTGGCTCACCAAAGTTAAAATGTATTGGCCTGTATTTGGTGAAGATGATGGCTTGAGAAAAAAATATGCCTGGAAATATGCCCAGAAAACAGCTAGTTCCATTCTGCCTAAGAGAATCGGAGATGGAGTACAAATAAGCAGGAAGGAATTTTCTGTTTTCATTAGGTAAATACAAAACAATAGGTTTTGTTAATATATGTGGACATTTTGGGGTCAGGTTTCTTCTAGGGATACTTCAGTGCTTTCTGACATAAAATTGCTCTCTCATCTTTGCTCCATACCCTGATAGGGCTGTTTTATGTGTCTAGTATTATTTGACATCATAAGTCATGCTCTGACTCCTAGAAGAATGCACCTCTTCTAGAAGGAAGCACCTCTTCTAGCAGAATTTATAACCAGTGCCGGAGTCTGTCTGCATCTCAACCTGTTTTTCTTTGTTACTTTCAGAGGCATGGATGGAGGAGTCTCTGAAGTCATCCTGATTGAGCCAGCAAATTGAGACTTAACTAACAAGGCACTCAGGTGTCCAGACTTTACCACCCATGCCTATAAAAATTTAAATTTCCTTTTAAATATAAAATTGTGGTAGCTGGGACACCCTTCTCTTGGTTTGGTGGCTAGAAACTGTCTTCTGGCCTCTCTGAGAGTCCCCAGCACCATCTTATGTGAAAGCAAATGAGTCCCTTGTATTCTTCCATGCCAGCCTCCTTGTCACTTGGCTACATTGCTGCTGGTGACCTGCGTGAAATTGCCCCTCTGTTGGGCATAGCTATCCCCATAGGTACTGACACTGCTACCGCCACTTTGGCCTCAGGGGAGGGGACACTGTTCTGTCTTTTGCTCTTCAGGCTCAGGAACAGCAGACCCTTCCCCCCAGGTTGTCACAGCACAGAACACACCTTGCTATAACTTTTAGCAAGTATTTATTGCATGTAAAAATAACAGAAGGAGGGGCGCCTGGGTGGCTCCGTCGGTTAAACGTCCGACCTCGGCTCAGGTCATGATCTCGTGGTTCATGGATTCACGCCCCGCGTCAGGCTCTGTGCTGACAGCTCGGAGCCTGGATCCTGCTTTGGATTCTGTGTCTCGGCCTCTCTGCCCCTCCCCCGCTCGGCTCTATCTCCCCCCAAAAAATAAACATTAAAAAAATTTAAAAAAAATAACAGAAGGAAAGTTCAAAATTGAGGACAACTTAATAACTAATATGGAATGTAGCCAACGTTTAGAGCCTGTAGGCTTAGATCCATCACGTCTTAGGTTGTGGTCCCCAGAAGCGGACTCAGAGACACGGATATGAGCGCAAGTGGTTCATTTGGAAGATGAACTCAGGCAGCATTCGTAAGAGACTGAAGTCATTCAGGGAAGGGAAGGGCCAAGGGAAGGAAGTCTCAATAGGGTGCATCCATAAGAAGATTACCACTGTAGGCAGCTGGGGCTCAGTCACATTGGGAACCTTTGGGAGACAGTATAGATCTGGCCTGGCCAATATGAGAATCACTAGCCACGTGTGACTGCTGGGCATTTAAAATATGCCTAATCAGAACTGAGATGTGCTCTAAAATACACACTGGATTTTTAACCTACCAAAAATGTAAAATATCTCATTGATAATTTTATATTGATTATATATTGACATGATAATATTTTAGATATATGGGTTAAACAAAATACACTATTAAACTAATTTCACCTATATCATTTTCCGTGTTTTAAAATTTTTTTCATGTTTATTTATTTATTTTGAGAGAAAGAGACAGCATGAGCAGGGGAGGGGCAGAGAGGTGAGGAGAGAGGGAGAGGGAGAGAGAGAGAGAGAGAGAGAGGGAATCCCAAGCAGACTCTGTGCTGTCAGTGCAGAACCCAACTTGGGGCTAGATCCCTTGAACCGTGTGTTCATGATCTGAGCTGAAATCAAGAGTCAGACACTTAGCTGACTGAGCCACCAAGGTGCCTCTCATTTCACTCTTTTTTAATGTGGCTACAAGAAAATGTAAAATTACACATGTGATTTACATTACGTTTCTGCTGGACAGTGCTGGTATAGACATGCCTCAGAATTGTCCTGAGGACTGAAGAAATTGGGTATATTTATCTACTTGCTCCAAACCACCACTGGCCGGACACTCCCCTGGGGGTGTTAATTCCCTGGTACTTCCGGCTGCCACGCGCATGGCAGGGTGTGCTTCCAAGCTTTTAAGTAGGGAGCCGGTAAGGTGCGGTGGGTGCCAAGGCATTTTGGGGGTACACTTTCTCATTTCTACCTCCCAAGGCCATCCTAACCAACAAACCCCACCTCCCCAAACAGGAGGTTTTCACTTGTGTTCATCCTCAGAATCTAGGCCTGATACACCCCTGGGAAAAGGAGGAGGTATTTGGTTATTTTTGTCCCCTTCACTCAGCTCTAGGTCAGCTTACCCAAGAAATAATTCAAATGACATCCCTTCAGGGGAGAAACATACCTTCACTGCTGGAGGTGAGGTCTGGCATTATGGTCTTCAAAAAGCACAAGGAGATAAAGCCTAATATCAGTACATTCCCCAAGATCTGGCCCCTTTGTCAACTCTGCAGCAGGACAGCCACGGTTCAGCCCCTGTTGTGCTGCCCCAAGCCAAATCCAGCCACTTTCCCTGTTTTCTCCTCAGGGTCAGGTCCACTTATCTGTCCTGTAACCCTGCAGGAAACCATATGAACAAGAACAGAAACTCCAGTAACAAGCATTATGGTATGGGCACAATGCCTAACCCATATGGAAGAAGGGAACATTTTAAGGAATTATTTTCGTGTTCTCACCACCCCTCAACCCTCACAATCCTTCTAACTCTGCCCTCTCTCGTTTTCTCTTGCACCCTGAGGATCTTCCTTCCAGCCCAGAAAACTAGATATGAGTCACCCAGTGCTTTAGAGGAAGGATGTTACTCTTGAGGCAGAGAATAAAGGAGGTGAATTAGTAATGTTTAAGTTCAAAAGTCCCTGGTACAGGTGTAAGACAGAAAGAGCCAGATGCATAGCTGCATAATTGCAAATAGAGCTCTGTCCCCAGACTAAAGATTCCATAGGCTGGGAGATGGGGGAGAGGAAGGACCTCAAGGACAGAGAGATACCTGTACTCCACTGGAACATGGTTCCCAGCTCATCAGCTCACACCCCTGGAGACTTCCACCTGTCCTGAGCACCTAGATTAGATGTCCTGTTCACCTGTGGTGAGGAATGATCATTGGCTTGAATTACTGTGATTAGCTAGGTCTGAAAGCGACCACCTGTGCCCCAGGATTTCCTTCAGCTGTTCCCTCATACTATGTGGGAAGCCCCATTTCCAATAGCCCAGGACACTTAAAAGCTCCAGGATCGAAGTCTTGGTCACCTAGAGGGATCTTCACGGAGCAGTACCTGGGTGCATACTAGCATGGAACCAGACAGAACTGGCCCCGAACCTCTCCACAAGCCAGGACAGTGGTGGACACATAACTGCATTACACTTAGGGCAGGAACATTCTCCAAAGGAATCATCATTTTTGCAGATATGTTTCTGCCCAGTTATGACAAATCTTACATTAACGTGCACAGCAATTTCTCTCCTTGAAGCCAACATGTTTTACCCTCCCCACGACCCCAGTCTATTGAATAGACTTTCCACAATAAAGGAACAACTTTGCTCAAAGGTCAATCAATTGAAAACTAACAACAAGTGGAGCTCCTGGGTGTCTCAGTCCGTTAAGTGTCTGACTCTTTGATTTCAGCTCAAGTCATGATCTCATAGTTCATGGGATGGAGCCCTGAGTTGGACTCTGAGCTGATAGCATGGAGACTGCTTGGGATTTTCTCTCTCTCTCTCTCTCTCTCTCTCTCTCTCTTTCCTTCTCTCTCTCTCTCTCTCTCTCTCCCTCTCTTTCTGCCCCTCCCCTGCTTGCACTCACTCTCTCTCGCTCAAAAAACAAAACAAAAAAACAAAACACACACACACACACACACACACACACAATATCAAGTATTCAAAACACCCAAGGTATGATTTCACCGAGGGTCATCTTGTATCACGTACCCCTGGGCTAAATAGCCAGAAAACCATTTGAATGAGTCAGAAATAGTGAAAGAGGAGGTATAAGGCTATGTGAGCTGGCCTCATAATTGCCCATGGAAAAATGTGTTTTGGATGCATTCAGGATACACTATCTTACTCTGTTGAGGTGGTTGCACTCAGTGGGTACATTCCAGGAGTTGTTTTCTCAGGCCCCAGAATCAATGAAAGAGGAAGGTGGAAAGTTGCCCACAGGATTTCTGTCACATGTGGCTTCTTTAGGCTATGTTCGGTCAGTAAATATTTCTCTGTCATTGACTTATGATTGCTGCTTTAGATCCACTAACACTGGAAACAAGTGCTTAATGCCCTAGTGACCCAGCACACATTTCATAGGGTGACCTTTTATATTTTATGCTCCCAGTGCTAGATGATTATGGGTTAATGACAGAGAAAACAAATGGAAAATATCTGGACATTTGAAAAGAAACGACAATAAACTGCTTCTCAGATGTTATCAGTCTGGAGCATACCACCTGTTGATTAAGGTAAAGATGAGGGGCGCCTGGGTGTTGGCTCAATCAGTTAAGCCTAGGACTTTGGCTCGGGTCACAATCTCATGATGAGTTGGAGCCCCACGTTCGGCTCTGTGCTGATAGCTCAGAGCCTGGAGCCTGCTTCGGATTCTGTTTCTCTCTCTCTCTCTCTCTCTGCCCCTCCCCTGCTCACACTCTGTCTCTCAAACAAACAAAAAAAGAATAAATGTTAAAAAAAAAAAGTTGGGGGGCGCCTGGGTGGCGCAGTCGGTTAAGCGTCCGACTTCAGCCAGGTCACGATCTCCCGGTCCGGGAGTTCGAGCCCCGCATCAGGCTCTGGGCTGATGGCTCAGAGCCTGGAGCCTATTTCCGATTCTGTGTCTCCCTCTCTCTCTGCCCCTCCCCCGTTCATGCTCTGTCTCTCTCTGTCCCAAAAATAAACGTTGAAAAAAAAAAAAAAGTTGGTAGCATCCTTTGGGGTATTCCTCAGCCACAGACCACCGTCTCTGAACACTTCCAGCTGCCACGCCCGTACAACGTGAGCCTGCCCCACAGCTGCTGAGAAGGGATGTGGACACTTGAGTCCAGCTGGCCCTGTCAGCTTCTCCTCCCGGAATTGGGAAATGGGTCTGTGGGGCTCCCGAGCAGCCACATTTGGCTCCTGTGCACAGGTCTGCAGTGAGAGAAGGAAACAGATGCACGGAGTGAAGGAGAGATTGACAACGCAGTGGGACGAACAACAGCATCGCAGCCTCTGGCCCCTGGCCTTTCCGAGGCCGCAGTGTGCCACCTGTTTCATGGGTGCCGAGACGTACCGAAAATGCCCATGGCTCTCTGTGCAAACCGTGTTCCCCGTTTTCTGACACTCAGCAGGTCCTTACTGCACACGGGCAGCACATGGCTGGAATGTCTCCAGGACAGCTCCGTATCTCTGGACGCCACATTCCTTCCTGTATTCTTCTTTGCATCTTGAAGGATAAATGGCTGGAGACGCTTCTCACTTCCTTCACCCGTTCTCCCACCAAAGAGGTTTTCTGGACCCTGTAGTCTACATTGAAGAGCCAGGGGGAAGATAAGCAAAGGGCAGAAGAACAGTTTCCTTTTTCTCCGTGGAGGTTCCCACTGCTCTATATTGAAAAGTTGATTGAATCGGGCAAGGGGGAGGGGAGACATTCTCTTCCTCCCTCCCTCTCTTTCTCTATTTATTTATTTAATTGGAACTCTTTAGGCACTTACCACATGCCAGGCATTATTTTACATACTGTAGCTAAGGTACTTCCTGGAGCTTGCATCATAGTGGAGGGAGACAGACAATAACTAAACATACAGTTAAAATAATTTCTGATAGTGAAGAGCCAAAAGTGGATAAATCAGGGAAGGAAGACAGAAGGTAACTGTGTGTATGTGTCCATGTGTGCCTATTTGGTGGCTCCTTTAGGAAGGGTGCGGTCACTCTGAGGGGGTGAGATTGAACGGACATGGGAGTGATAGAAAGGAAGGAGCTGGCCATGTGTGGAGACATGTGGAGAAAATGTGTGGAGACAGCTTTTTAGAAAGGGGTACTAGCATATGCATGGGTCCCCTCCTGAGCTCCTCGCTTCTTTCTTTTTCTTTCCCTTTTCCTCAAATAGTAACTGAGCTCCCGCTAGGAGTCAGGAGCTAGCTGGAACAGACCCAAAGGATAGGACAGAGTTTTGCTTTGGCAGATTTGCTGAGTAGGTAAGGAGAAAGTGGAGTAAGTCACGAAAATACAGATGGTGTGTACATAGCAGAAGGAAGTATAAAGTGCTGTTGGGAAGATAATGGGAACACAGGGGAGAGTGCAACTACCTGCCAAGTCCCTTTAGACACCTGCCCAGCTGCTGGGGCCCACAGAAGACCAGCCTCTGAAACTCAGAAATTTCAGTTCCTTTCCAGTGTATTGGTCTTTACCTTAGATGCCTTTGAAACAGAGTGGGAAGCTTATTGGAACAATCCAGCAAAGCACCCACACCAAACACTAATGGGGAAGCCCAGCAGAAAATTGGAATTGATTCTGTTTGCTGATAAAAACGGAAAGGTGGCTTTTATTTGCAGGACCAGGATGCTGACATGAAAATACACACATACAATGATCAGAGAAGGACAGAAGGGAAAGGAAGGAATTGGCAGTCGTCCCTGAAAATGTGTAATCCAAGAATGAAAGTTTTACAGAACAAGGAAAAAAAGCCTTCACACAACACAGGGTCAGAGTGAACTCTTTGGTACTTGTGTAACTGATTAAGGGTTTAAAGGAAACTGTGTATTTACTTAATGGTATGACTCATTTAAATGGAACAAACTTAGGCGAAAAACCACAATGATTAGGTTTTCCATTTATTGTTGTTGTGGGCTCATGTAACACTACTGACATTGGAGTCCAAAAATATGGAAACCACCGACAGAACCTGCCTATGTAAGGACAAAAGACAGACAGGTCGTATCATTTAAACGGTTTAAGAGGAAATGCTAACTCAAGCCACTATGTCATGCGTGCCTTCAGACTACAGCTGGTGGTGAGTGGGTGTTGGGTGTTAGGTAAACGGAAGAAGTGACTGCAGTGGAGGGAGGTGTGAATGCCAGAACACAATGGGGGTTTGTGGTAAACACCAGAAAGAGCATGGAATGGAGATGTGTTAATTACTGTGTCAGAATAGAACAGAATAGAATAGATCAAGGTAACCTCTTGAAGGAAATTGTCATTCTACAAGCATTTGCCTCAAGAAGACTTTGAAAGAAAAGAGTAGTCCTTGACTAGAATTAGTCTATGGCAGGGTTCCTTCTACTTGGTGAATTTGGGAAGAAAATGGGAGCTTGGCTCAGTGCCTCACTTTTTCCTCTAGGAAGCAGGCTCCTCTGCTGTGAGCACATGCTCTGCTCAGCAACTCTCGGCAGGCTCTGCCCCCACCCTGCTGGGAGAGGCTCCCTCTGCTCCAGCACTGCCTTGAAAGGGTACAGCCTGGAGCTAAGGTTCCATTTGCCAATAGATACAAGTCAGATCTTCCAGCCTAAGCTATATCAGTAATAAATGAGACATTTTGGTCTCCAACGACTTGGTCTTTTGTATTTTTTCTCAATAGGTTCAGAACTCAGGCTGGGAAGCAAAGCATTGTTACTGAGTCCCCAGCAGGGTCCTGTGGGGTGGTGAAATTTTGGGATGATAGTGGGGTGGTCTGGAGCCAACGACCAAGAAAGAATTCTTGAAGACGTCGTTGGTGTAAAAAGGTGATTTTATTAAAGCATGGGGACAGGACCCATGGGCAGTAAGAGCCGCACTGGGGTCGTGATGGGTAACTCATTATATACCCTCAAGTTGGGAGGCGGTCAGCGATAGAGTAAATCTCTAAGGAATTTTGGAAGCAAGGTTTCCAGGACCTTGAGGGGCTAGTTGTTGCTAGGAAAATGCCATTTATTACCATTTAATAAAATCTCAGTTATGAGACTCTTTAGATGTATATCATGGAACCATGAGCTTGGAGTATGACCGCCAGTATATATCTTGGGGCAGCTGAGATAAAGGAAGTTGACTTACAGGATCCTTGAGGTTGGGATAATGTTAAGCTAAGGTTCTCTTTTGCCCCTAGCAAAGTGTCATCATCAAGGCAGCTGAGATCCTCAGAGGGAGGTCACTCTGCTGGTTTCAAGGACTTGTCAGTGGGCTATAGGCAGTAAGAGAATTTAATTTTTCATTTGCCTTAGTTTCCCACATTACCATGGCAAGCACTTAAACCCCTCTCCTTTGTTCTTGGGTAGCTGGGAGTGTCCAAGAAATATCACACAGATCCCACCTGGAGTGGGAGGGGGGTGCTAGCTTGTGCTTTACCCCTCAGCCTGCCTCATGCTCCCTCATCATGGGGCAACTTAAAGGGTCCTCTAGAGCCGCTGCATTTGACATTCAGTTAAAAGTCTGTGAACTTGCCAATTTGGAGGGGCAAGTCTTTATGTTAGGACAAAGGAATCATATTGTGGTTTCTGATCCAATCCCCAAATCAAAAGTCATAAGGACAGACACTCCGAGTGCCAGGTGTGAGTTTGTAGTTGAACCACTTCTCACCTGAGCAAATCTATGTAGCAAGCTGCACAGTGTGAATTATTTCTCCAGAGAATCATGTCTCTATCTCAGCCACACTGGGAGGCCAGCTAGGTTTTTTATATACCACCAATTCCCTTAGGAACCGGAATGTGCACAGAAACCAGAACCCCAAAACAAGAAAACAAAAAGCCAAAGACCCTAAAACTAAATAAACAACCTCCCACCCCCAACTAAAACCAGCACTTTAACTGATGGTATGTGACACATACAGGCTAGTTCCTGTACTGAAAAGTAAAACAAGGAAACATAAATTCTGTATAGCACTTTACAGTTAACAAGGCATTTTTAGACACATGTACTTTGATGTACTTAACAACCTCATGGTATTAATATAATCTCCATTTACAGGAAAGGATGGCAAGAGGAAGAAGAATGGGAAGAATGAAGGGGCTGGAGAGATGGAGACAGGAGATGGGTTAGACCAGGCCGGGGGAGCAGGGCACAGAGATGCCCAGGCCCCCAGTGCGAAGCTGTGCCTGGCTATGTACTGCATAGTCATATTTGGTGGTCTCAGAGATATCTGCCAGGTAGAAAGATCTAGAGATGTGAGATGATTGTCTTTTATGTCTCTAACTACATCAGATTCCAACAATCACTTATACTACTGGGTGAGGCCACACTGCCAGGACTCAGGTACTGGGCCTTGAAAGTCTTTGTTGTGCTGGCTCTGGGCCTTCTCAAATCAGGGCCGGCACACCAGAGCTAGATTTTTTCCACACATGTCCTTTTGGGGTTTTCTGGGACAGGCCTGATAAGGGTGGAAGAAAAGTTCCATGTATTGAGCACCTCTGATATATTAAAAATGCACAGAATAGGAACATGTGTAATATCTTTTAAAATTCTCTTACTGACCTACAAGGTAGGTGTAATGCCATTTTCTAAAACAAAAACAAAAACAAAAACAAAAACATTTGAGGCTTTGGGAGGCTGACTTCTCCAATCCAACTCTGGCATCAGATAACATGTGAAATCTCTAGGAGGAACTGGGCAAACATTAAGATTAACGATAGGAAGGGCACCTGGGTGGCCTAGTTGGTTAAGTGTCTGACTCTTGGTTTCAGCTCAGGTCATGATCTCGCAGTTTTGTGAGTTTGAGCCCTGCATCTGGCTCTGTGCTAGCGGCATGGAGGCTGCTTGATATTCTCTCTCTCCCTCTCACTCTGCCCCTCTCCCACTCGGACTGTCTCTGTCTCTCTAAAATAAAATAAAATAAAATAAAATAAAATAAAATAAAATAAAATAACTTTAATAAAAGGATTAATGAAAGGAGTTAGCAAAAGGAAAGGAGAGTACTTGCTGAAGACAGGGATGAAATAGGTAGAGAGAAAGCTACAGAGTCATGGAGTATGATTTACTTTGAGATATCAGGGACAATATTACACGATTTTTTCCCAATAATTGATTACGTTTGCAGCAATTCAGTGAGGAAGAGTCTGTCTGAGAAGAAAGTTGCTCAAGAGGGAAGTATTCCTGAGAAGAAGCCACTGAGAAGGGAGCAAAGGGTGCCAGATTGGGAGCCAAAGGTAGCCACCACCCAGATATGGAGAATGGAATAAACTTTGACTCTTGACATCATTGCTGGGAGATGACCAGTTAGCACAGAACCCAGAATGAAATTACAGTAATATGGGAATGGAGTATTTTATGAGGCAGATTAACTGAGATGAACAAGTAACTTTTTACCTTTTACTCTACCCCCAAGAAGTAGGCATTATATGTCTATCTTACAACCTGAGAAACTGAGGCACAGAGAGGAAAGGCCTGAGTTTGTACTGTTGTTGTAAGGATTAAATAAGAAAGTTCACAAAAATATCTAGCTCAGCCTGGAAAACAGAAAGTACTCAATAGCTATATCTTCCTCTGTTACTATTTTAACAGAGGAAGAAACTGAGTCTTACAGAAAGCAAATGCTTTGCTGGTGTTGGCTCCAGAATTTGGCTTAGGGTAGTGACCTGGTTTGGGATGTCGGGGGGACTGATAGGGGATTTGTCTTGAAGCTGTGTTTGTGTAAAATGCACACTGCATTAACTTGGCTCTTGTATAAAAAAAACCCTACATTTTCTTACATGGTTATAGTCACATAAGATCAAGTATATTTCAACTGTTCATTACAATGATGGTTGTTGCCTTTGTTTGGAATAGCTTGAAATCTGATGGAGATCATGGGTGGCTAAAGCCTCTCTAAGCTACCTTTTGGTGTCACCACTATAATGGTCCAAACCAGCAAATGATAGACTCTTGATTAGAGGGCAGTTGTGATTTAGGGGTTAAGTCTTTACTACTACCCTGTGCCACTTCTGTGAGCAGCCAGTAGTTGTGACTCGCTGGGGGTTTGGTTTTCCTTGAGCCCGGCATCCTGCCTGAGGTGTTGGGGATTGACGGGCTCCCATACTTTTGTGAGTCTTTGGGTCCACTATCACTGTTTTCCACAAGCAAAACTAAGACACAGAAACCCAAAAGGTAGATTTCTCTTTCTTGCATTTCCTGAATAGCAGAGACTTGCAGCAAGTAAGATGAAGTGAAGATGGGTCTCTTCACCCTTTTCCAAATTGTTCTAGAAACCTGTCTCACAGCATTAGAACAATTCTCCTGTAGCTCAGCAGGCTCATGGGCTATGACAGTCTCCATTGAATTGGGCTTTTCATTCTCCCCTGGAAGGGCCCGTGGTGCTGTTGCTGGCTGCTTAGGGATTACACTAATTGCACAGTATTCCTGGCTTTCCCTAAGGGGTCCTGTGGGACTTTGACAGTTTCTGGGTAGCTGTGGTGACAACAGGCAAGGCTGGGATTTTACAAACAAAGATTTCTGAAACCTGAAGAGAACGTAAAAGATACCAATTGGTAACAACCTGTTCTCAAACTTAGACAAGAAGTGAGAGTGGTTTTGGTCAGCTCCAAGTGAAAAGCAAAGCCTGCCCCTTCTCTAAGAAGGGGATCACTCAATGATTCCTGGGTCACCAAATATTTATGGAGCACCTGCTATGTGTCAGACACTGGGGGTAGGATGCTAGGAAAGGCTGTTTCTGCTCTTAGCCTCTACTGTCTAAGGTGAGAACAGCCTGGGCACAGACAACCAAAAAGTGGTGTGCCGACAGGGGCTGTTGCCAAATGGGATGGTTAATTTTATGTGTCAACTTGCCTGGGCCATGGGATGCCCAAATATTTGGTTGAATATTACTTTGGGGTGTGTCTGTGAGGATGTTTCTGGATGAGATTAACATTAGAATCCGTAGACTGAGTTAGCAGCTTGCCCTTCTCCATATGAATGGGCCTCAGCCCACTGAGGCCCTGAATTGAATAAAAAGCTGAGTAAGAAAGAATTCTCTCTCTCTCTCTCTGCTTGTCTTTGATCTAGGACATCAGTCTTTTCCCACCTTCACACCTGGACTCAGAATGGAACTTACATCATCGACTGTCTTGGGTCTCAGGCCCTCAGCCTTGGACTGGAACACAGATACCATTGTGTCTCCTGAGTGTCCAGCTCATTGGCTGTGGATGCGAATCCACAGGCCCCATAATCATGCGAGCCAATTTGTTATAGTAAATCTATCTACTTCTCTCTGGCCTATTCATTCTGTTTCTCTGGAGAGCCCAGACTACACACCAAGCAATGATGGGAGCCCAGTGGGGAGCCATTGAAATGTCTTGTGTATTGAACACACTGCCTCTGAGTGTTTATCATGCTTCTGAAGCCTGGGGCAATGAGGACTGAGGCAGACTGCAGAGGCGTCTGGGATATACCTCTCCTGTCTTCTTGGGCCCTTCCCTGTTTCTATTTCTTGCTTTTCTCACCAATCCCTGGCTCTCATTATCTTTAGGTTCTTCTCTTTTCCTTAAAACACTTGTTATCAGGGAAGGGTCAGATCTACATATTTCACAGGAGGATGTGAATAATTACTAAGAATTAAAGTGATTAATTGTTTAATTAAAGAATTAAAGTGAAGGAAAGCAAAAATAATATAAAAACAGGGAGGGGGACAAAACATAAGAGACTCTTAAATATGGAGAACAAACAGAGGGTTACTGGAGAGTGTGTGGGAGGTGGGATGGGCTAAATGGGTAGGGGGCATTAGGGAATCTACTCCTGAAATCATTGTTGCACTATATGTTAACTAATTTGGATGTAAATTAAAAAAATAAAATTAAAAAAAAATTAAAGTCTTACCTCTACCCCAGGGTAGGTGATTTTTTTTTTCCCCCCAGCAAGGGAACAAAGCTTCATCTGGAGCTGGTGTTTTGTGGGAAGAAATGCACGTATGGGCCAAGGAATAGGTGGCAGGAGGGCAGTTTCCTGGCCACAAAGCCTCCAGACTTCATATAGGTCTGCATGGATCTTAAACACCTCTGTTGGGACTTTGCACTTCTGGTTTCAGTCAAAGTGGGAGGGCCCAGGCCATGAACTCTGCCCAGGTCAGGCCCACAGCCAGGTCCTTGGGGGTCATGTGTACCAGGAAGGCCACCAGGTCAGTCCCAGCAGCCTCCTTCCCAGGTCTCCTTGCCTAAAGGCCACGTGAGAAAATGCAAATGACCACCTGAGGGTGCTGTTACTCCACACTTTTTCTACAAAGCCTGCTGTCTGCAACCAAAGATGTCTAGGGTTCCTTTGTTTTTAAGTCTCAACCAAGGGATGTCTCTGGGAGAGAGGGGCCATACATACTCCCAGATCTAGATTAATATGGAAAATCAGAGGAAAACTTTTTGCCTTCTGAAAATGCCTTGATCTGTAACAATTTTGAAATTTTACTAGGGTACTGGTTTTCCAGTGTGCAGCACAGAATAATGCTGTGGAGCACAGGCCACACTGTTCAAACAGAATCAGGGTTTGAGCCTTAGTGCCACATTCACTAGTGGTGTGACATTGTGCCGTGACTAAGTCTCTCTGGGCCTCAGTTTTGTCATCGGCTTCATAGGGCACTTGTGAGGAGGCACATAACACTTCCTGGCACCAGGCTAGGCACATAGAGCTTTTTAAAAAAGCTCTTATCATTAAATACTATTTGCAAAGTTTAAAAAAAGAGATCAAGAGGGCATCAGCTGCTTGCATGCCAAATGAAACATGACTGGGCCCCAAGGCTGTATAATTGCATGAGGAAGCTAGGGTTATTTAGACTGCAGGATTGGCCAGATCAGCCAAGCAAAGAAAATGCCGCCAGAAAGGGTAACTTGATTTCTCTCTCCTTCTCCTGTCTAAAAATGGTGCAGTGATGCTGCATTCATAGGCTCACCTGGCCAAGAACCAGATTCTTTCAATATTATTCTCAGCCTCACCACTTCGAGCAAATATCTCATCTCCTTTTGCTTTATTCAGACTGCTGTTCACCGCAGCTCAGAAAAGCATAGTGATGGCCAAAATATAATGAGGGGTTTGGGAACTTGAGGGGAAAGGAATGATTACCAGTTAGCAAATTATTATATACACTATGTAGACTTCATGGTTGACACAACGAGGAACTTGGGATGAGTGGTAATTATGCACACTTGAGCTGAATTTTAGGAAAACATATAAAAGAAATGTTATTTCCTCTTTTAAAAAGGCTGTGATGGTAAGAAGCATTCCACGGCAATTATTATGCAGAGCGATTTCAAGGGTGAAATGAATGAATTTGTCCATGAATTTTAACTACTGAAGAAAAGGAAATCTAATTGGGGGCTAAGGTAGTTTTAGGAATGGCAGCTTATGAGTTTTGTACTGACAGGTGCTGGTGAAAAGCTGATTGATCTCATTCAAGAATATAAAAGGCTACAGACATCTGTATGGCACTGCATAGGGTCCCAAGTACTTTCACATAAATTCTCTCATTTGATGTTCCCAACTACCTTTTGAGATATGAAGAATATTATTACTGTTATTAAAAAAAATAGTATTATTGAGATATAATTCATATACCAAACAATTCACCCACCTAAAGTGAATTCAGGGGTTTTAAGCATATTCAGTTACATGCAGCTATCACCACAATCAATTTTAGAACATTTTCATTTTGTCAAAAAGAAACCCTCTATTCCCAGCTGTCACTTCCTCTATTCTCTCTTTCCCCTCCTCCTTCACTCTTAGCCCTAAGCAACCAGTAAGCAACCAGTCTGTCTCTACAAATTTGCCTATGCTAGAATTTCACATCAGGGAATCATACAGTATGTAGTCTTTGGTGACTGGCTTCTTTTCCCTTAATGTTTTCAAGGTTCATTGATGTTGTAGCATGTATCAATACTCCATTCTTTTTAATGGCTGAATAATAATACTCCATTGTGTGGAGCTAACACATTTTGTTATCCACTCATTGGTATACATTTGGGTTGATTCACCCCTTTGGTTATTTTGAATAATGCTGCTACAAGTGTTCAGGTACACAATATTTGTGTGGACATGTGTATTCATTTCTCTTGGGTATATACCTAGGAGTGGAACTGCTGGGTCATTTGGAAACTGAATGTTTACCGTGTTAAGGAAATGCCAGACTGTTTTCCAAAGTGGCTGTGTTTTACATTTCCATCAGCAGTGTATGAGGGTTCTGATTCTCCACATTGTTGCAAATGTTTATCCGACTTTCTGATTTTCCTCATTTTTTTTCTTCTTTTTTTTTTTTTAACTTGGCTTCATGCCCAGCGCAGAGCCCAATGTGGGGCTTGAATTCACAAACCCAAGATCAAGACCTGAGCTGAGATCAAAAGTTAGATGCTTAACCAACTGAGCCACCTCGGCACCCCTGATTCTCCTCATTCTAATGGGTATGAAATGGTATCTCCTTGTAATGTTGATTTGCACATACCTGATGACTGATGATGTTTCATGTGTTTGTTGCTTATTGGTATATCTTCTCTGGAGAAATGCCTCTTCAGATCCTTTCCCCATGTTAAAATTGGGTTATCTTTTTTTTTAATTGTTATTCAGTTTTAAGAGTTCTTTATATATTCTACATGTAATACCTTATCAGATATGTGATTGGCAAATATTTTCTCCCACTTGGTGAGTTATCTTTTAACTTTCTTGATAGTGTCCTTTGAAGCACAAAGTTTTCAGTTTTGAGGAAGTCCAATTCATCTATTTGTTGTTGTTGTTGTTTATGCTTTTAGTGTCATAACTAAAGTATTTGGCCATTGCCAAATTCAAGGTCATGAAGATTTGCTCCTATGTTTTCTTCTGAGAGTTTTATATTTTCCCACTTAGATATTTGGCCCATTTTGAGTTAATTTTTATATATGGTGTGAGGGCAGAGTCCGACTTCATTCTTTTGATGTGGGTATCCAAGATGTTCCAGCAGCATTTGTTGAAGAAACTATCCTTTCCCCCATTAAATAGTCTTCACACCCTTGATGAAAATTAATTGATTATAAAAACACGGATTTATTTCTGGAATCTCAGTTCTATTCTAATGATCTATATGTCTATACTTATGCCAGTACCACACTGTTTTAATTACTGTTGCTTTTGAAGTTTGCAATTGGGAAGTGTGAATCCTCCAACTTTGTTTTTCTTTCCCACTATTGTTTGTCTATAGGGGACTCCTTGTAAATCCATATGAATTTTAGAGTCAGTTTGTCAATTTCTACAAAGAAGTCAGCTGGGACTAACAGGTTTTGCATTGAATCTGTAAATCAATTTGGGAAGTATCACCATTTTAACACTATTAAGTCTTCTAATCAATGAACATGAGAGATTTTCCCACTCATTTAACTCTTCTTTAATTTCTTTTAACAATACTTTATCATTTTCAGAGTATAAGTTTTGTGCTTATTCTATTAAATTAATTCCTAAGTATTTTATTCTTTCTGATATTATTGTAAATGGAATAATTTTTTCTTAATTTCACTTTCAGCTGGTTCATTGCAAGTATATAGAAATGCAATTGATTTTTGATATTGGTCTTGTATCCTTCAACCTTGCCACACTCTTTTTACTAAGTCTAACCATTTTTTAGTGGACTCCTTAGGTTTTTATATAAACAAGATCATGTTATCTGTGAACAGGGGTACTTCTTCTTTTCCAAGCTAGCTGCCTAAAGTTTAGCCTGGATCTCCAAGTAATCTACCAATCTCCTCCCAACTGCTTTTCATGACAACCTCCACTGTTTTTGAGGGTGCCTTTAGTTTTTATTATTTTTTAAAGGAGATAGAAGTTTCCTGAATACCCCTCAAGGGAGCAGCTGGCGGGATAGCAGAGGAGAGGCTTTTCTGCTGAGAGCACCTTTAGACTTGAACTTGCAAATGAAGTCAGTTCTTTGGTGAGGAATTTGGAATTCTTTGTTCTACAGCCTGCTTTCTCCCCCTGGGCAAAATCTCTGATGCTTGGCTCTAGCTGGGGGCAGGGAAAATGGTGAGTTCTTCTCTGAGGCCTTTGCTTTAGTTGACAAATGTTTGGTGGAGGGGGGACTGTAGCCTCAGGTCTTCTGGCTTGCCTCTTCTGGCTAGAACCCCCATCCCATTAGCTGGGGGAAGGGTGTTCGAGGTCTCATATTCTTCTTGGTGCAGTGCTCAACATAGAGCCTCTGTCCCATACAATTGAGGTTGGGAGGAAGAGGGGAGCCCAACTTCGCAGCCACACTTGCCCAGAAGTTAATCTCAGCAACAGGTGGCGTGGGGCAGGTGAGAAATGGAGAGGTCTCTCCTCTCACCTGTGGGGAGAAAGGGCTCTGTGTTCTTAGCTCTCAGTCTAGAGTGGGAGGTCTCTCACTGAGCTGGGAAGGGAGGAAGAAACATGCAAATACCATAGATTCTCAGTGATCTTACCAAGTTGGGCAGATTTTCTTGACTGTTTCTTCACTTGATTCATGCACTTACAACCATTTCCAGATAATGTTTCTTAAAAAAAAAAAAATCTGTGTCAACTATTCTTCAAAAAAAAAATCTAGTGATCAGATTGGAGACCGTAGTTAATAATGTTGTATTATATACTTGATATTTGCTAAAAGTAAGTTGGCCTTGAGTACTTCACTAAAAAATATTATCTGTGTAAAGGTAATGGATGTGTTAACTTGACTGTGGGAATCATTTCATCATATATATATATATATCAAATTACCATGCTGTACAACTTAAATACATTACAATTTTGTCATTTATACCTGAATAAACCTGGAAAAAATGACCCATCAAAAAAAAATGTTCCTCAGTTTTGTTGGAGAGTCAGTCCACGGATCTCATGCAATCATGGTAGACGTGGAACTTTTATTATTGTTATTTAATAGATGAGAACAATGTTCATATGTTCAAGAGACTGGGGGGTAGGGCCCAGAGTGGGAAGAAAAGTCACCAAGGATCAGAACAGCACAAAACCTAATTATAGAATTGAAGGGTGGTAAAAGATGTTAGATGTTATCTATATTAGATTTTACCTGCTTGAGTAATCTCTCTACAACCACTCTTGGATGCGGTCCTTTAGTCTCTGCTTGAACACCTCCAGGAATGGGGAGCTAGCTGCTATTAGTTTAGACTGAATATCTGAATATTATCCCCAGGAACAACATAACCATGGCCAAACACAGCTTGAGCCTAGCAGGATTGGCTGTGTGTACAAACAGAAGGGGAAACAGAAAATAGGTTCTTTGGAATCCTAAACAACTTTATGTCACCAGCAGGTCATGAGCATGCTGTAAAAAGGCACCTAGCTGTTTTTGAACACCAGGTGCCCAAGGGACTGCTCTAATTTTAGAATTAACATAGTGCTTACTAAAGAGGTCCAGGACTCATGGTCTGGAATGTGATGTACTCTCACCCTCAGCTATGCAGACTCCTGTCCTACTGTTGATTCTGCTCCAACCATTTTCTGATGTTGAGAGGGAGAACCAGACCATAGAACTGGCATGTGCCTGAGCAATTTGCCAAGAAAAATGATTTAAATGCCAACCTTGAGAGACAGAGTTGGTGATGGCCCTTTCTGAAGGGTAAGAGCTCATTTTCATAGTGTGGCATTGTGCTGAATATCCTCTACCCTTTCCAAATCCTTTCTCTGCCCTTCTCTGCCAGCTCTATGGCCCAGGAGGCTCACCTCTGAAGACGGCATTGCCTGGGCTCCCCCACTGGCCATCTTGCCATTTTGTTCAGTCATTGGAGGCACCAGCAGATCAGAGAGTGGAAAGAGAGGCTGAAGTTGGATTCCCTGTTCTGGAACCTGATCTCTGGCTGGAGCTGTGGACCTTCTTTCTCTGTCTCAGATGCAGTAGCATGATTTTCTGTCCTTGTTCTGCTGGTCATAAGGGTGCTGCTGACAGCTGGTTTCTGGGTGTCACCACCCCTTGTTTTTACCCTGAACATCCATACCTTTGACACAGACCATCATTCAAATCTCTTTATCTGATCTAAGGAGGGGTGAATTCTATTTCTTGTCAGATAAACTTCTTGTTACCATCCTTCCATGATAACAATGTTCCTTTGGTCTCCCCTAATTATTATCAAGCCTAAAAAAGGAAGCAAGCCCCATGTTGCTGCCCTAGAATTAACTCTAGGGGACCTCATATGCTCACATGGGTCCCATGTAAACAAGACAGATGATTTTGTTCGTGTCCTGCCCTGGAATTTGAAGCCTCTGTTGCATCCACGAATGTGTTTATTCCACAAGCTCTTTCCAGAAGTAGAAGAGGTAACATTTCTACATAGCTTGGCTGTCGTTTAGAATCAGAAGTGGTTTGGTTCCTGAACGTTTCCTGCACCAATGTGAAGTATGTAGAGTCTTTTGCACCCTTGAGAGATAGTGGAAAATTTCAACACATAGCACATGGTTTCCTAATTTAACTTTGAGCTGTCATCCTATGAGTTCTATCCCAAAGTCCTAGCTAATCAATATGTTTCTTTGTCCATGAGCAAGAACTTAAAAAAATTACTTTTAAAACTTAAGCATAGGAAAAAGCAAGCTACTTTCTTAGGTCTATGTTAATTCACTGAAACTCTTTCTTTGTATTCATAGCTAGATGACTAAACTTTCTATTTATAAACAGAGGGGGCTTCCTAAGACCTAGAGACCCAACATTACTTTTAGGCATTCATGTCACAAGCCAGCCCAAGCTATATTTTACCAAGAGGTTAGTTGGCATACTGGTTTGAATCTTGTACTTATTTATAGTGACAGTAACATATTTGGCTCTTACACATTCTCCTAAAAGGCTGATAACCTCAGTTATCTTGTGCTATAAGTGGCCAGCTTTCACTGAGTTAGAAATGAATGTTTGGAGGGGGAAGGGAGATGGGGAACATTCTGATTTGCCAACAGTTGCCTCATGCAAGTATGTCTTCACAACAGCCATGTTGGCTACCAAGGAAACCTGTGAATTCGCCATGGAAGCTGTCAGGCTAGCTAACAGGCATCAATGATGAAAATCTTGTTATTTCTGGAGCGGTGATTGATGTTTCAAATAGAAGATGACATTTTGATGGGAACCAGACTTGCTGTGATAGGAGTTAATGAGGATAATGATGATGATAATGATATTTACATTATACCTTTCTTCCAAAGAACTCTTCAGTCCTTTTTATCTCATTTGTGTTGAAAATGTCCCTTTGGAGTTGGGAGGGAAAGGTGTTATTAATCTGTTTTTCAGGAGAGAAAATACATATAGAGAGATAATTGCCTGGCTTTCAGGCTCCATTTTGGTGGTAAGAAGAGATATATATTTTTTTAATTTATTTATTTTTGGGACAGAGAGAGACAGAGCATGAACGGGGGAGGGGCAGAGAGAGAGGGAGACACAGAATCGGAAACAGGCTCCAGGCTCTGAGCCATCAGCCCAGAGCCTGATGCGGGGCTCGAACTCACGGACGGCGAGATTGTGACCTGGCTGAAGTCGGACGCTTAACCTACTGCGCCACCCAGGCGCCCCAAGAAGAGATATTTAAATGACAAATTAAACCAGGGGAAATTAAACTCAGCAATCCCCATCATCCTATATGATGCTGCCATATGCAGTAATATCATTTTCTGACCCCAAAGTCTTCAGGAGATCCTCACAGACTGCTGATTCAGTCTAATATCCCCTTTTAGCAGGCAAAACTCTTGACATCCCAACCTGCATGGTCTCACTGTTGTATTTCCCTGTGTTTCAGCCCAACAAATCTACTTGCTTACCCCTACCATCTGCTCTGCACACCCCATTCTCCTTCTACAATCTTCATCACACCTGCCATCCCTTGTTTAATGTCTGTCTTCCTCTGTGAATGTGAATTCCAGCAAAGCAGGTCCTGTCACCATTGTGCCCCCAGGGTCTAAGCATAGTTAACTGGTACACGATAGGCACATTTTTTTTTTAATGTTTATTAACTTATTTTGAGAGGGGGGCAGGAAAGGAGAGACAGAGAGAGAGAGACAGACAGAGACAGAGACAGAGATGGAGAGAGACAGAGAATGAGAGAGAATCCCAAGCAGGTTCCATGCTGACACAGGGCTCCATCTCATGACCCTGAGATCATGACCTGAGCTGAAATCGAGAGTCCGATGCTTAACCCAACAGAGCCACCCAGGTGCCCCCATGAGAAGCACTTCTGAAGTGTATCTATGCTCTCCCACCTCCATGCCTTTGTTCATGCTGTTTCCTCATCCTCAAATACCTGGCCTCCCATCTTGGCTTACTGAAGCCAGGGCTGTCCTTCCAAGTCCAGATCAAACCCTGGTTCCTCTGTCAGGTCTCCCCTACTTGGGAACCACCATGGTGCTGTTCTTTTTAGTTCTTACCCTACCTTCTTTTGTGTCATAATCATTTGTGATCTTGTGTTGTCTTCCTTGGCCCTCTCACACTGCCAGCTCTGGAAAGACAGGAGCTGCACCCCAGAGCCTGGCAGTGTGCGCATTTGTTAAATATGTGCTCACTTGTCTAAAAATACTGTTGGCCAGCATTATTCATTCAGCTAAAAGTCCCATTTCCAGAATCTGTAGCTTGTCACGAGAGGGGATTTTTCTCATTCTTACCTTCTGCCATTCTTCTGGAAGGCTGGGAGGAAGATCAGTCAGGAAAGCCCTGCCAACTCTTCCTTTAAAAAGTTCTCCTTTCTCTTCTGTGAGGAGTAAGTACTCTGGCACTTAGGTGGAGGGTTCCATTGCCTACGGGGGCCTGGGCAGATGTGCCAGGGTGGTAGCTGGCATTTTCTTTTTAGCTTCCATGCCATTTCAATGCTGGCCTAGATAAGGGAGAACTAATCAAGTTGAGAAGATATGGTACAACAATGATGTCTCCAAGGAATTTAATTACTCTGTGCTTCTAATGAGCAAGTGCACATACCATTTAGTTACCACGAGAAGACACCAGATTGAACTGACTCTGGGTGTGTGTGAAACCTCATAAGCAGGACATTTTTGACGGCTTGAAGACCCCGGGCTACTAGCAACATGGGCATACTGAACATCTGTGATATAACACTCCATATAAATTAGAAAGAACTGCTTCGACAACCATATCATAGAATATTCAGGGCTGTTAAAATTGATGATGTAGATCTCTACTTATTGACATGGGGAGATGCCTTCAATCTACTGTTAAGTGGAGGTGGGCTACTGAACTGCATAATTATGTAAAATTATTCCACATTTATATCTGTACCTCTTTATAGATGTGTGGATATTCTTCAAAATATTAAGAAGAGCATCTCTAGGTTATGAAATTTTGGGTATTTTTTTCTTTACTTTTATTTTTATAGTTTCTTTTGTATTATTTGAATTTACTTTTACAGTGAGTGGTTATTTTACAATCAGAAAAGGAAAACAATAAAGCTGATTTCAGCTCGAAAAAAATTGGTGGAAATAAAAAAGACTCAATAAAAATCTTCAAATTTCCTAAAAGATGCTTACTGCAAACAAACAAAAACCAAACCAAACTCTTGCATGAACACAGGAAAAAATTGTTGCATGGTTTCCATGACTGAACCGTGTAATGTGCTGACCACAGTTAGGAGTGAAAGGGAACAAAGGAAGCCTTAAGAAGGAGCACATGTGAAATCAAGATCTCCTGACCTCGCCTGGGTATCATGCACACTTTTTAGTGCCTGAAGTATGAAGTATCACTTCAAATATCGTTTCAACCCAAGATTTTGATGGCAGTGGATTTACAGGTACAGTATTTCTAATTATGGGACAACAGAGAAAACTTCCCATCTCTGACAGCAAGGCAATGGTGACTTCATTTACTACAGCAGTTTTTGTTGCAAAAAAGAGACACATGCTGTTGGTCACAGTACAATTCACACTTTATTCCATCGTGATTTGTATACTTGTAGGATCAGGACAACAAGAGACCAAAATCAGTGCAGAACTTCTCTGGACTAAAGAGCCGTGAAAGGCATTTACTGGTTTTGGCACACAGAGTGGATAACCATACATTGGCTGGAATGTGATGGTCAGCAAATCAAAATGCACACATCTAACACCATGTTGAAATCATGTCTGAGTTCTGTAGAATGTTAAAGATTAAATAATTACCAAGACTAACATGCAACTCTATATAAGTCACATTATTCATCTACAGACTATTTCCCCCTTAGAGATGAAGAGATAGCCTTAGTAATCTGTTCACAGTAGCTTAAAGAGCAATCAATACACATTAGAGATCTGCCTGCTGATTTCTATAGTGATTCATTAGAGGTTGAAGAATAATGCTAAATAATGTACTTTCTCTATATTGCCCCTATTAGACTGGAATCTTACCGACCAAGTAATTCTGACTCACTTTCCTTACTTTAATATAATTCCTATTGTCTTCACAATGTCAAGAGCAGCTTCTGTTAGTTTATTATCCTTATAAATCACAACGGGCCAGAGGTGAACCTATGTAATAACAGGTTATCTTTCCTCCGAAAAGAGAACATTATGCTTACGAGAACATCAAAAAATACTACTACTATGCTGCAGATATTTTGGGTTTTCACATCATCACGTAGGGAGTCCAAAGAAGACAGCCTAGTCAGTTGACATAGCATAGAATGAGATTCTGTAGAAGAGGCACACAGATTCTAAGTGACTTCTTGGGACAGAGGAGCAAAGAGGGCAAGCAAAGGAAAGGAAAGGTGGAAAACAGCCTTCTGCAGACAGATTGTTCAGAAGAAAAAATCTAACTACCTGCAATCGACTATAATACAGTTCTTCAGTTGGGGATGACAGAAGTAAAGATATTAAAAATTATATGCCACTTGCTATTAAGCCTCATGTGGCTGACTAGGTTAATTTTCCCCAGATTGTTTCTGAGATGCTGAACTCTTCCAGGGAGAAGTTCTGATTTTGCCAGCTCAGAGCCAGATTTTTTTTTTTTTTTTTTTTTTAAAGTGTTTGCACATTTGTTGTTGTCGTTGTGGATCGGGAGCAGTTCTATACTAAATTTAATCAACATTAGAAGTGGATATATGGATTTATAATTTTTTTTTTCCACGTTTATTTATTTTTGGGACAGAGAGAGACAGAGCATGAACGGGGGAGGGGCAGAGAGAGAGGGAGACACAGAATCGGAACAGGCTCCAGGCTCTGAGCCATCAGCCCAGAGCCCGACGCGGGGCTCGAACTCACGGACCGTGAGATCGTGACCTGGCTGAAGTCGGACGCTTAACCGACTGCGCCACCCAGGCGCCCCTCAGAGCCAGATTTAACCCAAAAGGGCAACCATAATTGTGGAAGACAATTTTTCCTTATTAACTTGAGCATGTGGGTAACATTCATTTTCTCTCTGGTAAAAACATACTATTCACCTATGATGAGACAATTCCAAATATGACAGTGACTAAGATATGGTTCATTCATGGGATGCTATATAAGATATCTGCATGTGAAATGAATTTAAAGTTAATCAAAAAGGAGTGGAAAGGAATTCTTCAAATCCTGGCATTAGATCATCAAATAAATGAAAAAGACAGATAGTAGTTACGGATGCCTTGGTTTTCTCAGAGGCTTATCACTTCCATTTGGTCACTAAACCTAAGAAATGATTGGTTAGAAATACATAGGTAAGCAGAGCAAGACTTTCAGTCATATTTCTTAATCTCCCTGATTGTTAATCTTGACAACAAGCTACAGGCAATACCGGAAAGGTGGAGATGACTAGGAAGTTTGATAACATGCCTGGATCAGTCACCATTCCTTGGAAAGTACCATTTCCTTGGCCTGCTAAGAGGCTGTTTCTTTCAGGTTTAAGTAAAAGACAATGATCTCTCCCTTCACTGCGGCATTGTTCTTTGTAAGAGACTGGCATCAGTTTTAGGTTGTGTAATTTAAAACCTAGAGAGGAAAGAAGTGTTAATTGAATTCCACAGTACATAATCATAGATATTTCAAAGTAGAATTGTCCATTGTCTGCGGTTTCAAGCACCAAGCGGATCACTTCCTGTACATGCTCCATCTGGCTCTCACTAGACCATCAATAATCACTTTAGATGCAATGTCTCTTTTGAAAGAAATCACGTCGTTAGACCAGGATAATTGCAGGGGGGTAGAACGCTGGAAATAGGGTGAGTCACGATGGTGGGGGGGTGGGAATAGAAATGAGCTGATGGAATAAATAAGAGTATTCCCCAAGGTCTGTAAATGGCTAGTGATAAAGCAAAATTCATGGAATGTGACTTAAAAGACTTCCTAAGACATTGTACCCATATGGTGTTTCCAAGTGTCTTGATCTACGATCCTAGCAACCCTATGGAGCTGAATTTACCTTCCTAGCTGTGGTGTCCTACTTATGGAATTTAGTTATCTGGGGCAAACCCCATCAGGATATGCTTCTTTGTAGTTAACTCTTCCCCAAATAGTCCTCTCTGATTTTGGTCACAATTCTGCTGAGGGACCTGTCTGCCTTTCCTGGGGAGAATGGAGGTGGTGGCCAAATACGTAGCCATGAGCCAGAGGAGACGGATGTGGCAGATGGGGGAGGCCTGCAGGAAGGTATCCAGAAGGCAAGACAGTGGATTTTACCTAAGGTAATAGAAGTGGGAAAGGCAAAGAAAATAACTGGAAACAAAATTCCAGAGTTCAGATGAAAAAAAAAAAAAAAAAAAGAAGGAAACGGAGAGGATCCAGGAACGAGGGAATTTTTCAGGAACCAAGATGATTAATGATACAGAGAAAAACAAAAACAAAACACAAAACAACCCAGCCTATCTGACTGATCAAGAAGATACCCTTTAGCATATATTGGCAACTAAACAGCATATATATATTTCACACCAATAATACAAACACTAAAATGAGTGTTTCTTTACTATTATTAATCACAGTTCAATAATTCATTAGCTCTATATTTTCTAGATTGCTTAATTCATTTAGCAAAACCCACGGCTTAGGTACCACCGCAAGGGGCGGGGGGGGGGTGCAGAATGAAGCAAACTTGGAATCAGACTTTTGTAAACCAGAGTTAGTAGCACAGTGGCACAGTAGATTGTCAATGAACACGATAGGAGTGGTACAGTTATCGGCCTTGTGAGTGCAGTATTGCTGGCTACAAGGGAGGGACTTCAACTCAGGAGTCTACCTTCTTGTTAATTAAAATTGAGCAGCATGTGAGCAGCCCATCCACCTTTCCAGTTCAGAATGGCTCACGGGGATCAGCATATGGTCCTTCAGCTTCTCATAAACCTGCAGCAGGAATCAAGGAAAGGTAAAGAAGAAGGATTGTGCCTCTGCCTCTGTCTTACCCTACCCCCACCTCCTTGCCTAGTGCAGAGAATTAACGTGGCTTGCAAGTTTAGGCATCTCAGCCATGTAACCCAAGATGTGCATACAATCTAGACCACATATGTGCCCACAGCCATACTGATGGAGCTAGCAGCACTGGTTAACCACTAGCTCTATGCTTTAACCTCAAAGGCAAAGATGTGTCAAAAATGTGGTTGTTACTAGAGATGCCTTCACTCTGCCGTTTCACTGGGAGACTGAGCGATACGTGAAAGCCGGTGGCAGTGTTTTCAGACTCAATAGTACTCTCCCTCTCCACACTTTAAAACCCTCTTAACTGTACTTTAATGTTTCTTTCCTTACCAACACCACTGGAAAAACCTGACAAAACAGAATTTAAATGAAGTATTTCAGGTCAAACTGCTTTTAAATTACAGGTGTGAATTTTATAGCATCTTTTGACACTAATAGAAAGCATGTGTCAAAACTTCAAATTAACAGTCCACAGATTGTTCTCTGATGATCAAACAAAGCACATTAAAAAACAACAACAACAACAAAATCCCTGAAAACACACTGTCTAAAAGCAATCTACATGCTTCTTCAGGAAGCACTTTGCTTCTTAAATCAGTACAGTGGTTAATTAAGAGTGCTGGAGCCAGAGCTGGGCTCCAAACCCAGTTCTGTCAACTCACCACCTAAAGTGTAACTTCAACCAAAATGCCATGTCCCCTCTTAGCCTTGGGTTACTACTCTGTAAAATTAGAGTAGCAAGAGCGCCCTCCCAGGGCTGCAGTAAGGAATCAATAAGATAATGCACGCAGCGCACTTGGGCCCAGTGCCTGGAGCAGGGGAAGCCTTAGTGAACATGGATGCTATCATCGTTACTGTTGATAGACACAGGACTGAATCCAGAAGAGGTTAATCATCGTCTGGTTGTCAGATGATCACTGTGGCTGGAGAAGCAGGAACGATCCAGAGCTGTGTTTCTCCAAGTGAGTGCGG
This sequence comes from Lynx canadensis, assembly GCF_007474595.2. Taxonomy (NCBI): domain Eukaryota; kingdom Metazoa; phylum Chordata; class Mammalia; order Carnivora; family Felidae; genus Lynx; species Lynx canadensis. The sequence goes on from NC_044310.1 coordinate 71,528,456, forward strand.
TGACCTAGGTACTTGTTGGTATTGCAGATTCTAGGATTCTAGGGTGCAGATTCTAGATCTAGGAACATGCTTTTTTAACAAACCTGAGGCACAATAAAATATGAGACCCACTATTCATCTGAGAGCTGGTTAAGCCCCAGTATGAGGTAAGGGGTCCTATAGTTTCCTCAGCGTCACACTTTCCGCCATGGAAACAGAGAAATCATCTATGTATCTCCCCACCATTTTCTTTTAATCTGCCAAGAAGGTGACTAATTAAGATAAGCCTAGTAATTACACAATATCAAATATTTAAAAGATAGCCAAAACATTTTCTAAAATGTTTAAAGATGTAAAATTTTAAGTTAGATGTAAAAAAGATGAGTGGTTATCAAGGCTCTTGTGTAATGCTCAGTATGAATATCTATTCCTTCAGGCAGAGCTAAAGATGCTGAAATGCCTAAAACAGATATGGACATGTGGAGGGTCTATGGATGAGCACTGTTGTGTCTCCGTGGTTAAAGTAAACTGCAGTTGCTAAAGTATACAAATGAGACTGGCAGAATGCCTGAAAAACAAAGGAACATCTTCTAAGACCAGAAAGAATTCCATATCTAGGGACAATTCCCTTGTTGGCACATAAATGCAGAGGCTCTTAGAGGGACAGGTAGGTGCCTGACTGCAAGTATATTTTCTTTTGCTCTTTCTGATCCTTTGCTACCTGGGGTGTGCAGCCCAAAGCCCTTCTTTTGTAGCCCTGACAATGAGCGCCCACCTCTGGGTCATTCATACTTCTCTGCCATAAGAAGCTAATGACGTTCTGAGAAGGGCAGCTCACATTTGTCCGAAAACAATTCGAGTTGACCATCTAATTGTAGGTATCTATGCTTAATGGGTATTTAAGTGTGGGGAGGTATGTGTAATCAGAGCTGGAGCACAGACTTGGGAGATCTAAGTACTTATTTGAAAAGTTCTGAATACTAGACACAATCACCTCAACTACTGTGCACACATTAGTGACCAATGACATGAATGAGAAGCGTGAATTAAATCAAACTTTCCTTGTGACCTATATTATCCTTTCTGCTTTCATAATGATTTGATGTGTATAGAGGAAAAGGAAGTGCCTGTTATTTGTCACTCCATCATGAAAAAATTCCCTAGGCAGCAGACTGTCATGGAGGCCTATTCAGCTGCAGTGGCCAGGAAGGAGGGTTTTTTACCTTTGCACTTTCTGGATACTCTTCTGGGGTTCGGTGTAGCACGACGTGGCCTTTGTTGGGATATTTAGGTATATACAGTTCGCGGCCATGTCATCAGGCACAGTGAGTTTGTCATAGCGGTGGTCACCATCTGTGCATGATCTATAAGAGAAAACAAAGCAGGTTTAAGCAGAGCATTTCCCCACACTTCAAACAGAAGGAAGGCAGTGTGTTGGAATAAGCTTGCAACGGATGCCTAAGAATGTTCTTGTCAAGTTCCTGCCTATTTCCTCTAGTCATTGAGATCCCAGGAGGAAAACTCGATGAAGCTATGATTCTTTGGAAGAGCTGGAAGGGTTCTTCTTGTTTTGCTTTGTTTTATGAAAGTGTGCATTTGTGTGTAATTTTAAAAAGGTTTTAAAACTGTCCATAATTTTTGGTTTTGTTCATAAGATCTATCACTAAGACATGAAATGGACACATATACAAAGGCCCAGTGGGGTTTTGATGATATTCTTGGCTGAGTAAAGGGCTGCCCTGCTCTATAGGAAAAAGGGTCCCTAGTGGTAATCATTCTGGTCAATCTGATTTAGTAATAACCGTCCCCCCCCCCCCCAATTTCCTCTGGTAAATACATTTAAATTGAATTAACCTGTCTGTTACAGGTGATGTCCTTAATACAATAAACATAAAAATCACTTGAGAATGTTAAACTCCTATTCCTAGGTCTCACTAGGTCTCATCCCCAGGGATTCTGGTCTGTCAGATTTGAAGTGAGGCACAGAAAATTTGCATTCTAAACCTCTCCAGGTAATTCTGAGGCAGATGGTCCCTAGACCACACCTGGTTAAAAAAAAAACAAACAAAAAAAACCTGATATAACAGGTCTATTCATCAAATGATGAGATTATCAATGCCTTACTATAAAAATAGTTTAAAAAAATCACAAAAATGAACTTTGCACAAAATTTAAAAATTGATCTCATTCTCGTCTTTTCAAAAAAAAATGAAAAAAAAACCCAAAAAACAACCACAACCTCACTACAAAAATATCCAAACACCAAACAAACAAAACGAAAACAAAAAACAACCCCACAACAACTTAAATATATTTTGGGCTTCGCTATGCAGACTCTTTCCATTCTTTATCAATCCATACATTATAAGGAATTTGCTGAAATGTCATGCCATAACAGTATACCAATATCTTTCCACAATCTGGCTTGATCTACCTTTCCAGCCAGGTCTCCCTTTATCCCTTAATATTTGTATGGAAATGTGCTTCATATTACTAGGCCTCAGAATTCGGAAGCCTTGACCACTCACTCGTGGCAGCAATGGACAGCAAGATTCACAGTATGGAGTGCAAGACAGCACGTTCCCTGCAGAAAATTCATTCCAAAGACCACGTGAAGGGTGGCATATGGCAAGCTCCTACTGACCCACCAAGCAGGTCAACTGCTCACTTCTCCTAGTGTGGAATATGTCAAGAGCCGGGAAAGAGCAAGAGGAATCTGATAATGGAATATCCTTGGCACAGAAGGAAACATCAGCAATGGGGATGAGCTTAAGCACTATATCAAAGGCTGAGAGACAAAGATGAGTAAGACACAGATCCAGTGTTTGCAGAGGTTACAGGCTAATGGAGGAGACTGGCAAACAATTATACTACAATAAACAAGCAGGGCACCGTGGAAAACACTGAAAATTTATTATCTCGTCTCAAAATTCCCATTTTATAGATGAACAAACAGGACTGATAGAGAAGTCAAATAACTTGCTCGAAGTCATACAGGTAGATTTAAACCCAAATCTGTGCAACTCAAAACCTTTCTTAATCATCTTACTTTGCTCTCTTTCTTGACCTCCAGAGCTGCAGCACATCTCGCTTTCCTATAAACTACTATAACATCTCCTTTTCTGTACTCATTTGGTACTTATTATTTATTGTCCTGTGGTATCACTAACTCTTCTTTCATATGTAATCCTATTCTGACATGGTACAGTTTGGTATAGTTATAGGACTTGACTGGACATTTCTCTTGCACTTTTTAATTTAAATTGTTCCCTAAAGGGATGGATCCAGAGAGGGTGTCATCTGATGGGTTGGTTCTTCTTTAGAGCCCTGATTGAGAAATCTTAGATCTACTTGGATATGTGGACATTTAAGAGGTTAAAGACACTCCTGGGGTGCCTGGGTGGCTCAGTCAGTTGAGTGTCAGACCTCAGCTAAGGTTGTGATCTTGCGCCTTGTGGGTTTGAGCCCCATGCTGCGCTCTGTGCTGACAGCATGGAGCCTGCTTTGGATTCTCTGTCTCCTTTTCTCTCTGCCCCTCTCCAGCTCATGCTCTCTCTCTCTCAAAATGAAATAAAAATTAAAAATAAAAATGAAGAAAAAGTGTATAAATGAGAAGTTAAAGACACTCCTAAAGTGTAACTACTCTAAGCAAATTAAAAATATATTCAACTTAGCCCTCTTTATAAAGTGGGTATGTCCGGAAATAAAATGGAGAGGCTTATTTAAGAGAAAAACAATGCATATCCAAGTAGCTCTCTTCTATTATGAATTTCTATGTAAACACATCTTATGCAGACTTTCTTTTTGGCTGCTTTCAAACACATTAATAGTAGCTTTCACTGTATGGGAGGGGGCACATTAAACCATTAACTCTGGAGTGACCCCTGGGATTGAGTCTCAGCTCTAGGCTTTAAATGTAAATTTAAGCTTTTTGTTTGTTTTTTGACTTCTTGGTTTCCTCACTATAAAACTGGGATAATAATAGCCTTTGATACACTTATTGTGAAAGTACATGAAGATAATGTATATAATGGGACATAGTAATAAGCCCTTAATAAGCTAATAGTATTTTATGGTAGCATGACCAGCCAAGTAGGGGTCAAGTTTCTAGTCTGCAATCAGAAAGAGGTAGGTCTGAATCTATGCTCTGCTATACACTAACTGTGTGACCTTGAGCAAGTCACTTAAGCTCTCCAAGGCTCATTTTCCTCAACTGTAAAATGGGATGACAATGTCATACCTATTTCCTATAGAGTAATTCTGAAGGTTATTTAAAAGACAAAGCAAAGAGATTATGTCTGTAAAGTGCTTAGCACAAGTTCCTAGTACATATTCAATGTGTAATAAATGTGCACCTTTCCCTCTTTGTTTCTTGCAAGTCATTTGGCATCTAGAAGGAGATCAAAATATGCTTGCAGCTAATTGATTTATTTCTTCACCCCTTTCAAAGGATATAGCAAACCTCAAGACTATACTGAGATGTTCACAATTATGTATGTGAACAACTGCTTGTATAAAAATGAGGTACGATCTACATCCAGAAAAAAACACAATTCATTTGTTAATGTGAACCGGGCTAAACCAGTGAGGCCAATGTTTGTCTTTTTCCTTATGTTGTACAATAGGACACTATACCCTGTGGTCCTAACCCAAATGATTTTGGATGTAAGATAATAGGAAGTGGTGGACCTGGGGCAAACTAGACCTGAAAGCATTAAAACAGAGAAAGAAAAGAAAAAACCTTATGTATATCAAACTGAACACATACATGTCTCTGTCAGTTTGTGCCCTGTGATTTAGTGAAATAGTCCAGAAGCTCAATAAGCAGTTTGATTTCTTCAAGATGTAAGTGGAGCTATCTCTAAATGCAAGACAAAAACTAGGATTTATAAAACTTCTCATCAATTTCTCTTAGTCAGTCTGGCCAGCATGTTTCTTTCTGGGTGCAGGGAATAGGACTGCATGACGTCTGAATCTCTGTTGTGTGTTGTTGAAGGTGGGCCAAGATGGTTAGTCTGCTCATTTACAGTTAGAACTGACTGTCATCCTTCATGTGGATTAGATACAGTTTATCTGAGAAGTTTAGGATTTCTTCCAGACCACCGGGAGACAGTTCCCTGGGCCAGAGGTTTACTAAGTGGGACCTCAGTGATTCAAGGACTTCCCAAAGATCCTTAAAAAACATGGTATGTACAGCCATTGTTACCTGGTCAAGCTCCGACACAAAGAAAACAAAATCCAGAAAACTGAGTATTTCCATTGACCCGATTTTCTAATCAACTGGGAGAATTGTGGGCAGCCCATTTTAGTCTATCACATTAGGCTAGTTGCTCCCACCATTCATAAGCACTAGATAATTGCCAGTTGGTTTTCCATCTGCTCTACAGATGATTTGCTGCATTCTTTATCCAAACGTAAAGAAATCACCTATCCCTCCTGAGATGAGTTGAAGGAGAAAGAAGCATGGCAAAATCACACCGATAGGCCTGACTATACCTTCAATGGTCCCAAGAGCAGCCCGGCCAATTTTCCCACCTCGCAGTCTGACTCATGCATGTCCGGTGGTGACAATGAAGTAGAAACATGGAATGTTGTACATTCCAGAGGAAGTGTTATCAGGGATCGTTATCAGTGCTGACTTCTTGTTTATCAGTGAGGGAACAAAATAAAATCTCCAAGGTTGTGCCTACTTCAGAAAGTGCCCAGTTTCTTCTGAGTAATGGAGACTGTAGATTTCCTTTCGTGGTGTGCTTTATTTACTTGGGTTCCATCTCTTTCCACCCTCTCTCCCATCCCCCACTCTCACTTCCTTGAGTGAACAATCCTGTCCCCTTGATGCCTATGTGTTTGCTTTGTTGACATTTATTTGAAACTGTAATCACTGCTTTTCCTCACTCTTTGGTGTTTCTCTCTTTTCCGGATCTTATATTTATAATTTATAGCTTCTGGTGGGAGTATTCTCAAAATTACTGACATCAGAGCCAGTAGCCAACATAGCATTGTTTGAGGATAGTTTCATTTTTTTTTTTTCATTACTGTCAGGAAAGGAATAATAACACCCTTGGTGGGGACATAATTTAATACTGGGAATAGATAAAGTAACTCACCAGTAAATTCTACTGAGAGTTATTCTTAAAATAAATGTCTTAACAAAGCCACCTTAGGAGAAGTTTTTCAATCAATTTACCAAGGTCCCATGGTTATCATTTTAAGACAGGTTAAAAATGTGCCAAAAGAAATGACTTTTAATAATAGAACAGGTCCCATTTGGAGCAGTGAGTGGTTCTGTTTAACTGTGGAAAGGAGAAAACACAAAAGCAATGCCAGGCGTAGTCTTTCTAAATGAAAAGGATTTAGGAAGTGGTAACTGTAAGTAATAAACAAAAAATACATTGTTTTTTTTTTCTTGAAAAAGCTAAGGTTCTGATTCTAAACACAAAGAGTTTCTGTGTTTTGGAACAAAGAACAGGTTTCTCTTTTCCTGTGAGAGTGATTGTTTTCCTTTCTCATATATGTTGCTATTGTCTGAATAAGAAAGCTTGCCATTTATTTAGCTGGGTTCAGGAAATACATATATACACACAAGGCAGGGTGCGCAGCTCCCCATTTGGAAGGGAACACACAGCAAAAGATTCAGAAGACCATGTCTCTAACATCTTTCCTCTGTTGTTGGAACTGGCACTGTGAGGATGTGCTCATGTGGCCTGCCTGGCAGGGCATCGCCTCAGAGAGCTCAGGCTCCCAAGGAGGAAGATGCAGTCACAGTGAGGGGAGGAGATCTTGCTTCCTCTTTGTGGGTGCACAGAAGCCTTTGTTAAAAGATGAGCATCACTTCAAATATCTTGAGAATGTGGCTGTTGGCTGCTTAGTTCTATGTGCCAACATTTTTCCTAAAAGGGTGGAGGTGGTGTACTGCTCCAGAATGCTGTGTAAAGTGTTCATTGAACCCCAGGGGATGTACTTCCTGCTTCTCACTGTGCCCCAAGCCAGAAGGGAAAGGAGAAAGCACCGAAACCCTCTATAGACACTCTAAATTCCCAAGAGACCCTAGACTCTGGCTAATATCTATGAGTCCTACATGGCTTGGAAGATCTGGGAAGTCAAGTCCCTGCTCTAATGTGCCATTTCTGACTTTTGCCATTTCCCAAAATAATTATTCCACTTTGTGCAAAACATAGTAAGTATTATTGGGATAGGACACAAATGGTGTTTAGTTCAATCCAACAGTCCTTTTCGGAGGCCCCCTTTGGGCTAGACACGACGGCAGTGAGAGGTGGCAAAGAGAAAGACACCCAAGGATAATTCAGTTGCAGACTCTGCCTTTAAGAGATGACAATCTATAATTTAAAGCAGGACAAGCACACGAAAGCGATGCCAGCAGTAAAAAGAAAGTCAACTTCACTTCTATTACAGACACCCCCTTACTGAAGAAGGCACGCGGCAGAGTGGAAATGGTTCTGAAGACCATCTTGGCTGCATCACCGTGGTCTGTTACACAGCTGCGGGTTTGGAGGAATCGGCCTTGCTCCCCAGAGTAGAGCTGTCACAAAATAGAGTGGGAAATGTCTGGCTTTCAGCCCAAGAGAATTTGCATGGCTAGTTGCATTAACAACCAGGCATTTCCGTCAGTCCTAACGTTTCTGGGAATTTTCTCATTCAAAGGACTGGAAGACAGCTACATTCTCCCACTTGTTACTCATGGTTTCTTTGTATTACATCAATTACTTAAAAAAATTCTTGGGCTATGTTGTTTCACAGAACGGTTTAGGACTTATTGGTCAAATACTGAAGCAAAGGTGTATAGAAGGTATTTAGAGATGTTTAGGAAATATTCAGAGCACGGTTGGCTCACTCACAATTGATCTTTTATGAAATATACACATGTACCCATCTCAATGTATCAAAATAGTCAATATTAAAAGGGACAGATTATAGATTCTATTGTGATGTATGATATATGTTCAAGCCCACTACTTGTTGCTACTGGATACCTAAAATCCTTCATTTGTTTATACATCCATCAAGGTTTTATTGAGAGCTGACAATATACCAGGCATTAAGCCCAGGCAGTCCTTTTAAGGCTGGGTCAATATAACTACGGATAACATTCTAGAACTATTATGTTTTCATTTTTTTTTTTTATAGTCTTACAGTGGATCAACTCAAAATGAACAGAACCTGAGAGAGGTTGTCTTTTAAACATCCTCTCTGAATTGATGGGCTGTACATATCCTAAAACTGAAGTGACATGGTTCCTTTTAGTTAAAGCTGGGCCAACTTTCAATGCCAAATATTCCTTTCGAAGCTAGCTGCCATTTTCTCCACAACTCTCTCTCCTATTTGGAGCTGCTCCTTTTGTTCAGATCATAAGGCCCACTTGAATATGGGGATGAAAGACTTCTGTTATTCAAACTACAACCATAAACTGTATGAACCATTTCTCGAAGGGATCCTCAAAAACAATGGTTTCTGTGGAAGGCTGGGAAAAACTTCCACACTGGGAGGACCGCTCTGAGCTCTGTGAAGGGCTGGGGAGAAGCGTATACGCAGGAGGAACAAGGGAGAGCCTCTGGGTGAGTTATAGTCCTCACTTTCTAATTTCAGGGGTGCAGGGGAAAGAAATTCAGACCAAAGCACCCCTTCCAAAAGGCAAAATCTGGGATCCTATCTCCTTTCTTACCCCTGCCCATGCATTCTCTAAGACTAGCTCTGTCGCTGAAGCAGATCTCCCACAGTCTAGTCCTTGTATGTTGTATCCAAGATATATCTTGTTGCCTCTTTGGCTACTGAAGTCATGCCCTGACTATGCTTCCCCAGATACCTGCACCCTAATTTCACCTTCGAAAATTAACTCCCTTGGGTACTGGAGGCTTGGTGATCTTTCAGGTTCCCTGTGTCACTGGATAGCAGGAAACAACTGCAGCATTTATTGAGCTATCTTCTATTTAATGGTGGTTCATTTATTCTTCATTTATTTCTCACAACAATTCACTTTTATGCATGAGGAAACCAAAGTTCTTAGAAATTTAATAATTTGTCCAAGGTCACATGTTAAGACAGTAAATCCAGGATTCAAGTCTAGGTACCTCAACCTCCAAGTTCCCACGTTTTTCCTGTCAAACTACCACCTCTCCAACATCCCTTGAAAGACTAGACTCGGAGGGGCACCTGGGTAGCTCAATTGGTTAAGTGTCCGACTCTTGATTTTGGCTCAGGTCATGACCTCACGGTCAGGAGATCGAGCCCCGAGTCAGGTACTCAGCATGAAGCCGACTTGGGAGTCTCTCTCTTTCCTTCTTTCTCTGCCCCTTCCCTGCTGGTGCATGCACATGCACTCCCTCTCTTCTCAAAATAAATATGTATTTTTATTTAAAACATTTTTTTAATGTTTAGTTTTTTTGAGGGAGAGAGAGAGAGGCAGAGAGAGGAGGGAGACACAGAATCAGAAGCAGGTTCCAGGCTCTGAGCTGTTAGCACAGAGCCTGATGCAGAGCTCAAACCCACAAACCGTGAGATCATGACCTGAGCCGAAGTCAGATGCTTAACTGACTGAGCCACCCAGGTGCCCCAAAATAAATAAAAATTAAAAAAAAAAAAAAAAAAAAGACTAGACTCTGAGCTCACAAGCTGGCAGCCTTTGGGCTAATTTTTCCTGTAGATACAACTTATTTAACATGCATATATTTTTTACAGTTTGCATTTAAATGCACTTTAGATGGAGAAGGTCTGGCTCCTGAAGCCATCTGAGTTCGCTACTGAACTCCATGGATTGGTTTCTTTAAAGCTGGCTGTTATGTTCTTTAAGTAGATGAAAGATGAGTAGAACCTTTGGGGATAGAAAAAAAAAAACAAACAGTGGGTAAAGAGGCATTATTGCTTCTAGAGCAGCAGAGGGGCAGGCTCTAAAGTGAGAGATAAGAAATGGCCAAACATACACACTTTGCAATGACATCCAGAATCAGTCCTGTTCACTCTGACCCTAGCACTGCTGGATTAATGCTTATTTTCTGTGTGAGTAAATATTCCTTAGTTATCTCATCAGCAGGGCATACATTTAAATTTTCTTTTGCAATAACTGTGATTGCTTTGCTTTGAGTCATTCAAAATCCTCTGCCCAGTCTGCTGGGCACAAACCCGTTTGTGAAAGGGTTGCCTAGGGATTAGAGAAGAATCTGTCCTCATGAAAGAGCTCCCCCCCCCGCCCCCCTTCTGGAAGAAGATGAAGAAATTCATCATTGGGACCTCCAGTTATATCACTCTACCTGAATGTATACTCTTAGACTAGGTGGTTAAAAAAAAAGTCTTTAATGTATGTTCGGTACTCTGAGATTTTTAGCTCCAGGAAGTAGTGTGTTGGTAAATGTAGGGGAAAATCTATACATATATACCCACATAAGTTTATTATAAATTTTACTGGTATAAAGGATAGGTAACACACATTTATAAATAATAATAAAACAGTTAATATTCCTTACTGTAAATTTTGTATTGCCAATTGATTCTCACAACAGAATGCTTCCGTTGATTTTTTGCAGAGCTCGTGCATCTGACACCAACCTATTGTTGCAACTGACAAACCAGTGTAGTTCCAACATGGCTATTGGTTGATATTTTTGTTTATCCTAATGAGACAAGTGAAACAATGAAAACATACATTGGAACTTCGTTTGTTTGTTGATGATATGGGTGACTTCTTTGCTGAATTACATAATAGCTTTTGAATACTGGAAGAATACTCCCTCACTGTAATGGCTCTACAAGTGACACACTTTTAAATTTAATCTGTGGGATTAAAATTTCTTCCATCAGTTTCTTATGTCTGGACAATCAATAAAAAGCTAAATTAAGTTGATTTTTGTGATGCACACATTCCCACTGTTGCCAATTCCCAGTTACCAACATAACATTATTGAATACAGAGTTGGGAAGAGATATGCAATGGCATGCCATTATCGAATATTACCATCATGCATGTACACAACAGATGTAAAAAACCTTTAAGAGCACAGCTAATGAATGGTAAAATGTAGTACAGGAATTAGGAAGTGATAAGTTTTTAGTATTGTTTTTAGTATAATTTATTTAGTCTTAAGTTCACATAACTTAATGTTTTAAGTTTATTTATTTATTTTGAGAGAGAGAGTGTGAGTGAAAGCAGGGCGGGGGGGGGGCAGAGACAGAGAGGGAGACAGGGAATCCTAAGCAGGCTCCTCACTGTCAGCACAGAGCCCAACAAGGGGCTGAACCCACAAACTGTGAGATCATGACCTGAGCCAAAAATCAAGAGTAGGATGCTCAACTGACTAAGCCACTCAGGCACCCCTACATAACTTAATTTTTAATAATGGCTGTGTTTAACAACCAGCTGGCAAAATTCTGAAAATTTAACAATTGGCTCTCCTAAACTGGGAGGAGGTGGTTCCAGCGAACCACTGCCCTACACAGGAGACTTCAGTTTTAGAAGACTTGGTTCCTGGATGTTAGTATGAGTTGGCTTTCATTAAAGTTACTTTAAGTAGCCCTACAGCCTCTTTGTTAATGACACAGATAACTTTAGCTTTAAAATTTGGCTCATATAACTTTTGCTTCCTTATGGCAAACAACAATTGGGGATTAACCTTCAGTGGGCTTATGAAACTTGAGAACTCTTGGAAGGGTGGCAACTGGGTTTGCTAAAGAGGAGCCTAAATTCACTGATACTCTCAAACATGCCAAGAAAACGTGGAAAGGCTTTCCCCTTTTCATACTAACTGGAAGCCTAAAGTCTGATTGTCCTATATGTCAAGAATGAAATGAGAATCCATGGTCTGTATTCTTAAACTTGGCACCGATTTAAATCATTGTTTTCCCTTTAAATCTTCTGTTTTATTTCTGGTTTTATGCTATCCTTCATGCATCTTTGTAAGCCACTTTTACAAAATGAGGTGAGGTAGGAGCATATAATTTCAGACAGTTCTTCTAGAAACATATTTTTAAATTATAAACAAAAAAACTAATTATGAAGAAAATCATAAAACACAAGCTTTTTGTAAAAGAATCAACTATGAAAAGTTAAGATTCTAGTGAACTTAAAACAACCATATACTTTTGTCAAAACTCATTGAATTGTACATTTAAAGTGTGAAGTGTATGAAAATTAAGTGTTATTGTATGGAAATTATATTTCAATAAAGCTAATAAAAAAGACTGACGTCTTCTTTCTCCCCTCTCTGCCACATCTTACTTGTCTCCTTTTTCCTATATGGTAGTGACATGGGTTCAATCAATCTTTTTAATTAATTAAAAAAATTTATGTTTATTTATTGTTGATAGAAAAAGAGCACGAGCGGGGAAGGGGAAGAGAGGGAGGGGAGACACAGAATCAGAAGCAGGCTCCAAGCTATCACACACAGCCTGACGCGGGGCTCGACGTCACTAATTGTGAGATCATGACCTGAGCCAAACTTGGCTCCTTAACCAACTGAGCCACCCTGGCGTCCCCTTCAGTTGTTTTTTCTTTTTTTTTTTTTTTTAAACATACATACTTGAAACAAAAATCTGCTTACTCTCCATTGAATTTGTCAGTAAAGGAGTCTGAACATTACAGGTCCAGAAGCTCCATTTCCTTCAAGGCTGGTAATTGAAAATCTCTAGAGATGGGTGCCTGGGTAGCTCAGGGCATCCAATTCTTGATTTCGGCTCAGGTCATGATCTCATGGTTTGTTGAGTTCAAGCCCCACATCAGGCTCTGCGCTGACAGTATGGAGCCTGCCTGGGATTCCCTCTCTCCCTCTCTCTGTGTGGCCTGCCCATACTCATGCGAGTCCACACGTGCACTCTCTTTCTCTCCTCTCTCAAAATAAGTAGATAAACATAACAAAAAGAAAATCTCGAGAGGCTCTGTACCCACGAAGGCAATTACATGTGGCCTTGTTACTCAGTTTCTATAATCATCTCATATTTATGACATTTTTGCCCATGTGTACGAAGTGGTTCCAATACCTGAAAATAGTATGTTACAACAAAAATCTAATAAATGTTGTACTGATATAGCTACTTAATTCCTGGCTCCTGAAAAACACTCTTGCTAGCACGGCTACTGATGTTCAGGAGTCACTGCTGTCCTTCATCAGGCATAAGCACCTTAACTATCATGTGCTCAGAAATCACAATTTCTGTGAAATAGGTGGACAAATCTCATCCATATTTTAGGACTGGGTTTCTCAACCTCAGCACTCTGGATACTCTTTGTTTATGGGGGCTTCCTGTGCACTGTAGGATGGTTAGTAGCATTCCTGTCCTCTACGTACTACACAGCATCCACTCTCCCACCCACCATGCTGTGACAAAAATATCTCCAGATATTACCAAATGTCCCCTGGGGGGCAAAGTTGCCTCTGGTTGAAAACCACTGTTTTTAGAATAAAGTCATCAAATTATTTATATTTTAGGAAAAGAGCAGATGGTTATGGGAAAGAGGAGGAAAGTTAACCAGAAAAAGAAAGAAATCAAATTTCCAAATAAGTATACTATTTACTCTTCAATTCTTCCTCTGAATTAACAAGAGCCCTGAAAATAAAGAGATTAGTGTTTAAGAAAACAGCTGTTGTCCCCATATATCTGTTCCCAGAAACCAAAATACCCGTACATGACTACAACCAAACCATGGCTAATGGAGAAAACAGCCATCCTCATTTTTCCTACTCTTGTGTGGGGAGTTACCTGGCTTTCTGTGTTTCAAGTTTTATGTTTTGAAATGGGGTGGGGGAGAAACCTTGTTTCCTTCTGGATATGGCCTTTGCTAGTGTCAGACAGTGAATGTTGATAAATAATCTGAGCAGCTGGGGAAGTGGTGTCATTTTATAGACTACTGAGAATCATAAGTTTGAGAACTAGGCACGAATTTGGAAATTATCAAGCCCATTCTCTCTTTTTTAATGTTTATTTATTTTTGAGAAAGAGAGTGTGCATGCAAGCAGGGGAGGGGCAGAGATGGGGGGGACAGAAGATGTGAAGCAGGCTGTGCGCTGACAGCAGTGAGCCCTACGTGTGGCTTGAGCTCCTGAACTGGGAGATCGTGATGTGAGCCGGAGTCAGACGCTCAACCGACTGAGCCACCCAGGTGCCCCTTACAGAAATTCAGAGAGATGAAAGACTGACTTACCTAAAAGCACACAAAATTAGTGAACTGCAAAGTGAGGACTAGATCTTAGGTCTTCTGCCTCAGTCCAGGCTTTTCTACTGGTCTTAGTTTGGTGGAGAGAATTTAAGTGGGACAAGAAGGAACAACATCAACTCCTCCCCTATCTCCTCCTCCACGTCCACTTAAGGGGGTCTCTTTTCTCTACAAGATCTAGATAAGAGTGTCTTGCACCTTATTCCTTGATTTGTGTAACATTATAGAGAACCAGTGGTTCTCAACCCTGGTTACACATTAAAATCATCCAGGGAGCTTTTTAAAAAGTACAGATTTCTGGACCCCAACCATAGAGATTTTTTATTAGTTGGTCTGCAGGCAGACAAAACAACAGTATTTCTATTTAAACACTTCTCCGGTAGCTCTACTATGTAGACAGGATCGAGAACCAGTATTCTGTGCCCTCCATAATCTCTACCAATCTTGGGGGTAAATAAAGAGTGAGAGGGGAAAGGAGGCAGCTTATATTCTCATGTTATCTCTCGTCCTAGCTTCCAGTGAATTAGATCCATTCAGAGGTACAGTTATTTTATAGGTGCTACCCTTCTTTTAAACCATGGCAACATAAACAGGGACCTCATGCTTCCTTTGATTGCCTCAAAAAATCTTATTCACATAGGGTAATAGATTTTTCTCAAGTTTGGCAGGTTGGAGTACTGCAGTAATAAGAACACTTAGAATAGAGAACTCTGGTGTTCTTCAAAGACTTGCCAACCTTGCCTTGTGCCTCAGGCCACTCCTCACTCCCTTTTTAATTCTCTCTCCCTGTCTCCACGTTCCTAGCGCTTCTAACAAAGGACATTTGTTTTGCTTTCTCTCTTGCTGTATTGTCTGGCGACCCCAAGCCTTCAAGGATCCCACCTTTCACCCCAAAGGAGTTGTATGTTCCTAAATAAAGACAATTCCCTCCTTCAGAGCAATTCAGGATTTGCTTCCCCCACATCTGTTCTTTGCTATCTTCCTAACTACCCCACTTTTCATTTGCATATCCACACAGACCAGTGTAGCCCACATAGTAAGGGGAAATTAATTCTACCCTTGACTCTAGGCCAGGGACTCCTTTCTTGGTTCAGAACGCGTCGTGTCTCAGTAATATTTTCATGGTGCCTCGAGGCCAACAAAACCTAATCACAACCAAAATAAACACAATACTCCTGTCCAAAGAATACCCTAACACTTTTTGTTTATTAAGTAGTTAGGTCCAAGCAATCTAACAGTAGAATTGTGTGTGATGTCTGACAGGTACATCTGTGCTATTTTTGAAAATTTAAAATAGGCCATGGGCCCCCCCCCCTCCGTGAGTTTGCTGCAGTGTCTCAGCAGGCCTCCGTGCAATCAGGGAATTGTAGCTCCAGTGTAATTCACTCCTTGGTTATAGTTAGTGGTTCAGGGATGGGCAGACCCCAATTCAGACTAATAAGAATGGACAAGATCCGAAGGAAGCGTCCTTACTTTTCTAAGAAGATTAATGTCTCTCTTCCTGAATACAGGTGAGCAAGCATGTAGTCAGAAAGCTGCTGGCAGTCACTGTGCTGCCCTGAATGGGAGCCAGCTTTATGGTGAAGTGCATCTGTGTAAGGTGAAGAAGAGAGACAAAAGAATCTGGTTCTTTGATGGCATCATTGAGCAGATCAATCAAACCTACTGTCAAGTCTGCATTACTTTAGAGCTACGGGGACCAATAAATCTCCGTTGTTTTGACAGCTTGAATTTTTCTCCTAATGCCTAATGAACACGAACAGCCTTCATCAATTAGGACTAAATTTGGCTATAATAGAAACTACCTGCTCTCCAAAGAGACTTTAAAGAGTTTATTTCTCTCTGATATGAGAGTTTTGAGGTTATAGTGTCATCAGGAGTCCAGGGTCCTTCTAGCTTTTTGCTCTGCCATACCTAGGATCTAGCCCTTGTCCTCGTGGTATAAAATAGCTGCTGGATGCTCCAACCATCACATCCCCTTTTCAAGCAGTAAAATTCAGGAAAGGGAAAAGGGTACAACTCTTCCCTTTCAGTCCAGATCCTGGATTTCACAGCCAGCACTTCTACTTTTATCTCATTGGTAATACTTAGTTTCATTGTTATAACTAGTACAAAGGAAGCTGAGAAATGACTATTCCAAGTGGCAATGTGCTCATTTAAAAGGAAGGATGGGATAAGAAGCTGGAAAAGGCCACTAGCTGATAGTCTTTGATTGATTCAGAAAGTAACATAGTTTTACCTTTCCATTATATATATTTTGATCCCTTGGGCGATTGACATACTACTTGAATTCGATTAAGTCAAAGTATCCAAGTCATCCCAGAAGGCCAGATGATTATTGAAAAGCTTCCAGAGAGGCACAGTTACACCACTGGCCGTTTGTGCAGTGTTTTGCAGCAGTGCTTGGTGGATGGTAGATGCTTAATACACATTTGTTAAATGTTGAATGAATGAATAATCTTTTAGCAATGCATTTCAACATTTCAGTAAATATTAAATACTCCTAAAGTCTCAGAGGCAATTTCCTATAAGACACACTTACTCAGAGCTCAACCTTTAGTGAAGAGCAATGAAGAGTTGCCCATCAACACTTGTGCCATATCCTGTGCAACCAACACTGGTTACTGAATCTCTGACTTTAATCAGCTTTGGTTGCTCTCCAGAAGCCCTTCTCAAATTCTCCCTAACAAGCTGAAGGATGGGACCAAACTTCTTACCCAAACAGAGATCTGGGTTTCCTTCCTCCTTCCACTATTCCTACTTGAAGAATTTAGTATCATGTTTATTTTCAAGCCAGAGGATGGTAGGGCTCAGAAGAAATGTAGACTTTTCTATTCAAGTCTGATGGCCTTTTTGCCTAATGAGAATTAGAACTTGCTTCCGATACATTGTTTTTAATAGGCAAGTGTTATCAACAGAGAGAAAGGCACCAGATGTAACACATGATATGTATCTTTTACTCTGTAAGCATCCCCCCCCCCACTAAAAAGATACATCATTTTAGAGAAAAGTTAGTTGTTCATAAGCATTTGTATTTCAATCATCTAGTGGAATTCTGCATTGTTTTCTTTCCCACGAGAGCTATTTCTCTGAAGTGCCAGTTATTTCTACTCAATGTGATATTATTCTGAATGATAGCAGGTGGCATTTTCTGTTCACTCTGTGGATTCCAGACAGAGCCAGTGTTTCTCACAGTGTGATCTGTGGATTACCTGCATCCAAATCATGCAGTGGTTCCTGGGCTCCATCCTCCTAGTCTTGCTGAATCAGAATTTCTCCTGGTGAACCTCAGGAATGTGACGTGCATTCAAATGTGCATTTTGGGTGATCCTTGGGCATACTAAAGTTTAACACCCAGTAACTTAGACTTCTCAAATTAAATGAACATGATTTTCACACCGAAAAGGTATTATTACTGCTACTGATATTACAACTACATGTGAGCTATCTTGAGCTCTTATCACTTGCCAGAGTGTGGATGGAAAAACAAATGAGTGACTAGAAAATGTGCACGAGATGTAATAGATTCAACACCTTTCATTTAGCTTCCAATTGCCATTTTTTGGTTTTTATTTTATTTATTTATTTTTTTTGGTTGAACTCTGTATGATGAGTCACCTCTGGATTTGTGGTCACAGCTTTGAACTTAATTCCACTTCAGAAAGAGATTAAAAGGGAATGGCTGTTTGTAACATATTTCCCAAAGCTTCCTTTTTTAACATCTGTAGACAGATAGTGTTTGAGTAATAGTGGGCCTCAACTGCAGCATCCAATGATCATAAATGAAAAGTAAATTTAGAAATATTCTTTTTCTGGGGCGCCTGGGTGGCGCAGTCGGTTAAGCGTCCGACTTCAGCCAGGTCACGATCTCGCGGTCCGTGAGTTCGAGCCCCGCGTCGGGCTCTGGGCTGATGGCTCAGAGCCTGGAGCCTGCTTCCGATTCTGTGTCTCCCTCTCTCTCTGCCCTCCCCCGTTCATGCTCTGTCTCTCGCTGTCCCAAAAATAAATAACGTTGAAAAAAAAAATTAAAAAAAAAATATTCTTTTTCTTTCCCAGAGAGAGAGAGAGAGAGAGAGAGAAAGAGAGACAGAGAGAGAGAGAGTGTATGTGCACACACCTGCATGTTGGGGAGAAGCAGAGGGAGAAGGAGAGAGAAAATCCCAAGCAGGCTCCATGCCTAGACAGAGCCCAATGTGGGGCTGGACCCCAGGACCATGAGATCATTACCTGAACCGTAATCAAGAGCCAGATGCCCAACCAACTAAACCCTCCACATGCCCCAGATCTAGAAATATTCTTACAGATTGCTGGACTAATATGACATTTTGAAAGATAAAAATAAGGAGAGAGAGTGATTTTTAATAGCACTAGAAACACTAGTGGAATGGTTTTGCAGGAAGGTGGTGGCAAATTTAATTTGTTTCTCTTGCATGTCATTATTTCAAAGGATGGCCTAATTCTGGTATTGTATGAGGTGGTATGGATGGTTTCCTTAGAGGCTGGAGAATAATTCATGGTTAACATGTCACTTCTAATTTAGGGTCTATATTTTACCATATGCTTTATTAACCTTCAGCCAAGCAATAGGATACTCATTAACACCTAAGGCATGTAATACATGTGATTTCCACAGAGAAACAGTAACCTAAAACTCAAACTATCCTCCCTACTAGCTCAACTGATACATTTCCTAATCCCTTCAACATTAAGGGTACTGGTGTTGGCATGGCCCAGAGTATCACATAGGCCGTGCTGTGATGCATCATTTCAGCCTGTGACACAGAAATCATCCTGTTTTTTTTTTTTTTTTTTTTTCAAAGGAGGGGGCCAGTCTCTTGCCAACTCACTTCAGCCAAAAAAACAAAGGACACTGCTGATCGAGATGGAGGGCATGTAAATATTGAATTGATTTTTTTTGGTGTGCCTTGAGAGTGAGTAGATAAGAAAAAAATAATAAATGGAAAAGAGTAAAGGACAGAGACTCCAAATTTGGATGAGGCACAGACTGCTGCCAATGGAAAGTGAAATGGGAGCCAAACCCCCGTTAGTGTCTTACGAGCTTAGACATCGGATGTCTACCCGAGCCACTGTCAGTTGAATATGTCTGAGTATAGCTCAGTTCCCAAAATGTGAATCTAGGTCAGTGAAATCCAGCAACATACTTCTGCCCACTGATCTTCTATAGTTTGTTCCTGTGTGGAAGGGGAGGACTGAGTTCATGGTCCTCATGATAGGTCCTTCCAAGATAGGGAGAACTGGAACTCTTTTCCCCAAATTCCACCAAAGTCACCCATCTGGTAGTCATTTCTGAAGTCATTTTGTTCATCATTGTCCCCTAGGACCTAGTACAATGCCTGGTACAGAGTAGGAGTTCTATAAATATCTGTCAAGTGCTGATCGGCTCCTTTTTTCCTCCCATGCTCCTCACATCCCTCAGTCACAGTGTTCTATTACTTTTCTAAATGGAACTCAGCTTCTGTACAGCCTTTCTATTTTCACGGCTATTTCCCTCGTCCAGACCTCCTCTTCTTTATTTCTGGACTGTGTGATGGCACGAACTAATTTTATTCCTCCTAATCTTTATCCCTGTTAAATCATCACAGGCATACTGCCAGATAGATTTTTCTGAAACACCACCTTCAGCTTTTACACCTCTGCGAAAAACTCTGAGTGCCTCCCCACAGCCCTGCAGGTAAGAAATCCCTCACTCTTTGACTTCTGGACCAGCCCCAACTTTTGTCTGGAAACTTAACTTTCTTTCCCTGCACCCAGCCCTTGCTCCAGCCATTGTCTATGGATCATAAAATAGACATTTCCCTAGTTCTCCTGCTTGTAGTAACCACTCCTTCTCTATGGCAGGCTTGCTTGCTGTTCATTCTGGTCTACTCAGACTTTGACTCCTACCTCCTGTGATCACTCCCCCTTAGTACTCCATCCTCTCTATGAGGACCCTGTACTTATTACTCATTTATCTTATGTTACACTGTGACAGCATTTATATCTTCATGTCCTGTCCTATATCTTCAATCAGGCTGGAGGGACCTTGAGGGCAGAGACTGTTTCTCACTCATCTCAGTGTCCCTGTGTGTGGGGAAGTATCTTTCATATAGTTGCTGCTCAATAAAGAGTTGCTGGAAGCTCATCCGCAATAGGAAGCTCAAGCTTCAAGCTCAGCTGTGACTCTTTCCTCTGCCCCGGTTTTATTTTTTCAATTGTCTTTAAAGAAGCCTTTCTGCAAAAGGACAGTAACAAGGGCTTTTGGGAGCTTCACTTTTTTTCCTATTAGATTTTTTATGTATAAATTACAAAATGATGTTTGTTAGATATCCAATTTGATAGTAGGATGCCATTGATGCCTCCTTAAAGAAAGATGGAATTAGGTTGGAGTCTGCTGTGGTTTTCTATCCTCAAACAGGCATGAAGATATTCAGCTAAGCACAAGTCTTCAATCACCCACAGCCATCGAAAGAACAATGTCACAGTGATCAAAGAGTCTACAGTCAACCCACTTGGAACTATCCCTGTTCTGGTGCTACTTTTTGCCAGGTGTTTGCACATCACATGTTCAAGACACAGTCCTTTACCCTGAAATTTCCAATGGAAAAGAATGAAGCTCTCATTTTCTAGTGAGGCTGATTCAACTTTGTTTAGAATGAGATTGAGTACAGGAGACAGGGGTCACCCATGGGGAGAGTGGTGGCAGAGCCAGAATGACAACCCATGGATTACCCAAGATAACAAAGTTATCTGCTTAGTTCTCATAGCATTTTGGACCTTGGACAACTATGCTTCTTTACTAGAATCAACATATGATTATTTATTTATTTTAATGCTTATTTTTTTTTTTTTTTGAGAGAGAGAGTATCAGTGGGGTGGGCAGAGAGACAGGAGGACAGAGCATCCAAAGCAGGCTCCAGGCTGATAGCAGAGAGCCCAATGTGGGGCTAGAATTCATGAACCAGAGATCATGCCCTGAGCTGAAGTTGGACGCTCAACCGACTGAGCCACCCAGGTGTCCCAACATACTATTATTTTCAAAGGTACATTCTTTAATATCAGTAATGGTGTGTGAAGTTTAACCTTTTTGCCTCTTTGGCACAAAACTTCACACCTTGAGATCAGGTCCTGTTAGATGTGTGTGTGTGTGTGTGTGTGTGTGTGTGTGTGTGTGTTGGGGGAGGGGGTATGGAAACGTGAGTCAAATGCAAATATCCTGCCCTCAGAAAATGATAACAGCGATTTTTTGGTCACTTGGAATATTTTAATAAGGAATTTTAGCATGCCAAATGGATTAAATATTGGCATTCAAGCTATTGCCCAGTTAGGTGTTATATTTTAAGTTATGCAATGTTGAACTCCAGGCAGCAAAAAGGTAAGGAGTTTCTAGCTTTTGATGGCTTTAATCATGACACTTTCTCTACTTTTATTGCTACGCAGAATGCATACTTTTGCACCTACAATGCATAGTGGCTGGATTCTTCAGGTGTGTGTTATTCAGGATTCTAAGCTAGGTGCTTTTGGAAGTTGCAGAAATCCATGAGGGCAGTGTGGCTCTCAACTTCATCTGTGCTCCTAGATCATCTGTGGAGCTTTCAAAAATGCAGATGCTGGGGCTTGAACCCAGACCCAGAATGTAGGGTTCTCTGGGATAGGTCCAGGGCAGTGTGTTTTCAGAAAGTTCCGCAGGTGGTTTTAAACCACACTTCTCATTAGGAAAACACTCATTTAAAGTCACTTAGGCCTTTTCTTTTGTAAGCAAGAGTCTTGGATTCAAAGGCCCATTCAGAGGACATTTGTTCAGTCACCACAACCGATGGTTTGATTTCCCCTATAACAATCCCATAAGTATATGAGTATTTTTGATGTCCCATCGTATAATGGACAGAATAAATGGTCCTTTAAATGTAATTTCTTCCTCTGAAATTTTCCTGAAACCTCAAGAGAATAAAACCCTATTATTATTCCCTTTCTCCTACTTGGCTAATTTTGCCTTCTTCCTGCCTTGGAACTAGTGCTGAAATTCAGCATGGCTGTTTGGTCTCACAGCTTCAGATTATTTATGGCCCTATCATGCCAAAGTATTTTATTTGGCCACCCCAGCCTTGTTGGCATACAGCTCTGGGAATATCGTCAGATAAGGCAACCGCTGCCAGGAAAAAAGCATAAACAGTTGTTACAAACTCAGAGGCGATTTGGTTTTTCTGTTAATTTCTTAATTCAGGCATGGTAGATTTTTTTTTTAAGTCATTGTTTTGTGGGTCTCATGAATACAACTAGAACAGACAACCAAATAAGAAGACTAAATTAAACCTTCAATGGGACTGTCAGCATATATTTCACAGAAGAGCCCAAAAGTGGGAAATCTTGTGGCTTACACACCATAATTCCCTGTGACAAACAACAACTAGAAATGCAAAGTCTTTATTTTTCCATTTCAATCACCCTGTTGATACTAGTTAGGTCTCATTCTGTCTTTTGGTTTTTTGCTATTTGTTGTTCCAGTTATCATCAAAGGAAATTCCAGGCAATAAAAAAACATACAAAATCCAAACACACTTAAGGGTTTTTCCATTTCTTTCTTTATGTGACCATCTATAAATAACATGGACATTTTTGGACAAAAAATCAATGCTGACGCTGAGTCCAAAACGAGAGGAAATACTGTCTGAGTGACCTCTGTTATATAGTTAGTCATTCAAAAGAAAAACATGCTTCGTGCTATGGAATTTAATTCTCTGCGAAGCAGCCCATGTCCTCATTCAAGAAATCTTACAAATGCAGTTAGTTATTTCAGGAAGTAGATAAGAAACCAAAAGACATTTCCATCAAGATACGTTATGAGCATCTTAGTTTAAAATTACAAGTCTACTGGATTTCCACTTACTATATTTCAGCTCCATTACATGACAAGGACCAAAAAAGGAGTGGTGAACTCATCATTCTTTTCTTACCACATCCTTTAGTACTTCTATCAAAAGCATTTAAAAATAATAATTTGTTGTGATACAAAAGAATGGAATTTTAATTTTAAAAAAGACCAATAAACAAAATTGTAGATGCCAAAAGGAGCAAATAACTGGTTTCCCTGAGGGGTTAGGAAGGTGAGAGCACTCCGCTTGCTGCCTGGCCAGCAGATGGCACAGCCCCCCCAGCTTGTCAGTTCCATGGGTTTGAGCTTCCTCATCTCCCTAGTTTTGGGAAAATTTCAGCTAAATGTCACCCTCCCTCTTACTCTGCCTCCCTCCCTTTGTCTTTCCTTCCTTTCTCCACTCCCCCCGCCCCCTGCTTAATTGACTGGAGGACTGAATGCCACCAAGGAGATTGAGTTAAAAATCAATATAGTGAGTCCCTCCAGAGGGCAGGAATTACAGTCTGTCCTCCTATGACAGAGACCATGTAATTAATCCAGGTTCCTGGAAAGCAAGTCGATTTTGGAATGGCTCTAGAAAAAAAAAAATGGATGAGATGTGGCACAAATCTACTTGTTGTCATGTCTTTGCCTCCCCAACTTTATTGAGGTATAACTGACAAAACTTGTATATATTTAAGGTGTATAAGGGCTGGGGGGAGGGAAAATGGGAAGATGTTGCTCAAGGGGTATGAAGTTTATCTTTTTTTTCTTCATTAATAAAATAAAAAACAAGCTTGTCTGCAGGAAAGACAGGAATCAGTAGCAGGTAAAGTAAGGGTTTTAAGGGTTTAGACCCAGATTTTGGAAAATTACTTTATGTAACTTAATTTCAGCCCACTTCAATAATACATTATATACATAATTCTGTAACTTTAAAAATTATAAATACCAAATAGCCCACTGGACCACAACTCCCTTACCTCTTAAAGTTTTGTCTTTTGTTTAACTTTAAATGAATGAAATAATAGAATACGTATTTTTGGTGATTGAATTCTCTTGCAGTTAGAAGGGCAGGATGAAGGTATAATTGCCCAAAGGCATGAGCAGAATTATGGAAAGTATGGGGAAAACACTATAAAATGGACACGTTGCTCTAAAGATGAATTTTGCTTAGATAATAGTATTTCAAGGGTAAAACTTGATGTTAAATGTCTTTAGGTATTTGTTCAAATCAACCTAACCTCCAGCACCTTGGCCATATCAACAGGGAATGCAGTAATACTATATCCTTTATTCCTTCCTTTTCATTAAATATACTCTGTGTTAAATGTGTATTAAATGTGCCCTGTATTAAATGTGTTCTGGCTTTTTAGCAGAGAGTTGCTCAAGTCTTCCTAGACTGATGATTTCATTAAATATACAATGCACACACTGTTAAATCTACTACAACCTAGACAGATATGATGACTATCTCCATAAGATCCCACTCATTAACCAAAATTGATTGCAACCCATTACAAAGTGTTTCCAAATGCAATAAGTCTAACCAGAAACCCTTGGGCTCTCAGCTTTTGCATGAATATGTAAGAAATAGTTTTCTGGCTCTGAAGGAGGGCAAGTATTCCACAAGCAGTGACAGATGTGGGAAGTATTCAAGCTCTCAGTGTGTGGCACAGGAAGGCATGATTCACCGTTTAAGTGTTATGCCCTTCAACGAGATGCCCAAATGGCCACAGGCTTCTCTACAGAGACATCAAGATTTGCAAGGGAAAAACAGACATCTGGGACCAAACTCACATCTTTCCTGATGGGTCAGATCCTGGACACTGCAGCAAAAAAATGGGAAGAGGTAGTGGGTAGTTGAGAGAGGAAAGGAGAAAGAGAAGCCTAGCCAGAATAATTTATGGCAAAATAATTGGTGAAAAGTTTTCCAATTGAAAAAGAACAGGTATAGAGTGAGGTGGGCAACTGGGAGGAAGAAATTAAGGCCCAGGAAATCTGATTCCAAAACCACGAGATCGTATTCAAAATGTTTTATTTCATCAGATCTCAGTATTTTCACCTGTCAAATGGAAAAAAAATATGTGTTCACTATGTGCAAATGATCTATTTGTTTCTATCCATTTGTCTTTCTGCCTATCTATATCAGTACTGATATCTCCAAAGTAGTAGGACTTGCCACACTATCAATTTATTGACTTTTCTAATACAGAAGCCAAACTGTTCTCAATAACAGTTGAGTTCACTAAATCTGAATTTCACCAACCCACCTAGTCCGACCTGAGAACATGCCTGCATGGAGATCTCACTATTCTTACTTTGTCCATCTGCTTTCACTACAAATAAGAGAATCTTTTTGATGCTAGAAACATGGCAGGTAGGCATTAGCCAACTCTACAGGCCTGTGGCTTAGGAAGCTGATGGAAAACATGATCTCCAAAGAGTGAATGCCTTTCTAGTGAGGATTATTTATAGCTTCTGACACAGAAGGTTTTCAAGTTAGAGTGAGCATCATATTAACACTAACTCAAATAGACTCTACAGGAAGGAGGACTGTAAAGTCCACATAGGAGGCCCTTAAAAGATGTGACCTTAGAGGACTTGACTTGACAATGGGAAGGGAAAGATGAAGGGAGAAAAAAAGGTGGTGAGTTACTAAGGCATACAATGGACTTGGGCTTGGCTTTCTTTTCCCAGGTTATCAGTGGTCCTCTTTTCGGATTGCAAGGTCTTTCCCCTTCATCTTTTTTTTTTTTTTTTTTTTTTTTTTCAAAAGGAATGCTGGTTCAACATCTCTAAAGCAATACAACCCTTCGCTTCAGAAGCCCATGTTCAAAAGCCATGTTTCATGGAGAAAAGCTCATCTTCTTCCTCACTTTTAAGTCCCTATTTCTTCAGGACTTCATCTGCTCCATCCAGTTGTATCTCCCGGAGCTCACAGGAAAACTCTCATTGGTTAGACTAGTTTGTATGTGTCTGGCTCAGTCTTTACTTATACTGTGTCCCCACCTGAAACACTGTCTCACTGAATCCCGCCCTGCCAATCCTTTAAGACCCACATCTAGGCCCATTTTTGTCTGTGAAGTTTTCTCCAATATCTAGGCTTCAAGGAGCTCCATCCTGTCTTGTGAAGCAGTCAGGACTACTTCATAGAATGTTTTGTTAGTTAACCATAATTGTATTATTTCTTAATTTGTTAGATGTTTGCTTCTCCAGACTATTTGAGTAAGTGACCTATCTGAATTAGGGACCAAGCTACTTGAGTTAGGGATCTAGTCACCCAGAATGGCAGATGGGGCTACTTTTTTGTAATTTGTCTACCCAGAAGAGGTTCCTTCTGCTAATTAACACAAAGAGCACAGTATAAACCAGTTTCAGCCCTCTCCCTCCCTTATACTCAATTTCAGACATGTGCTGACCAACCCAGCTGCCATGGATAAACACCACAGTTAGACCCTGAGGAGAAAAATAATCTTCCTAGATCCTTTGAGTGATACCATCCATCAAATACTTTCTTTCAAGGCACCACCTTCTTTATGTGTAAAGTTGACATAGCCATCCAGATGAAGCAGAACAAAAAAGGGAGCATAGAAAAAGCCACCAATTCAAGTTCTGAGGCAGGCTGTTTAGCAAACAATTGTTAAAGTCCTAGAATACAATCAAAGATATGGTATGAGAAAAGGAAGATGGAAAGGCCAGCAGAGCTGCTGAAGAAGCTGCAGAAAATGCAGGGGGAAAATTCAGTAAATGGCAGGCAATGATTTCTTCTGAGACAAACTGCGCAAGTCTAGCACTCAGGTAGACAGGTAAAGACCTAAAAGGGCACAAAATTAATTGTGCACCTTGGGGCACAGACTTCCTCTCTTTGCCTGAGAAGAACTTCTCTCTTTAGTCCTTCAGTAATCATGAGGAGGGGGTGGTAATGCCAGCCCCCCATTTAGTGCTAGCCTCGGGGCCTGGGGTGAGTCATTTGATCTAGGTTTTCATCTGCAAAATGGAGATACTATCGCCTCTCTCACTTATTTATTCATCCATTAACCTGATTTTTATTAAGGGCCCACCATGGACCAAGCACGACGGAGAACAATAGTGAGCAAAACAGACATAGTCTTTGCCCTGAAAGAGCGTCCAGATGATCTCACGGGGCTGTTACAGAGAAGGAATGGGTCTTTGGACTATAAAGCACTGTAGCAGTGGAAGGTTTTTCTCATTATCAATGACTTCCACTATTGACCTAGCTGTGTGATTTGGGCAAATTACAATTTTTTCTGTGCTTTCCTATTCTCACCTGTGAAATGAGACAAATTCCTGTCCTAAAATTTAAGTGTTCTAACTGCAAACAAAGAAGTTATGGTTTTTATGTACTTCCCAATCATGCCTTTCTAAAGATCATATCAAATATTTCAGACATACAAAAGGGTAAGAAGAATAGAACAACCCCTTGTGTACCAACTATCTTACTTAGGAAAAGTGCTACTGGCTGCATGCCTTCCTTTTTCCAGGAGGAAATAACTGTGATGAGTTTGGTATTTTTTTTATTTTAATTGTTTTAATGTTACTTATTTTTGAGAGAGGAAGAGAGACAAAGCATGAGTGGGGAAAGAGCAGGAGACAGAGGGAGACACAGAATCCAAAGCAGGCTCCAGGCTTTGCACTGACAGCAGAGAGCCTGACACAGGGCTTGAACTCACAGACGGTGAGATCATGACCTGAGCCGAAGTCGGATGCTTAAACGACTGAGCCACCCAGACGCCCTGAGTTTGGTATTTCTTATTCTGTCTGAATCACGGCCTTCCTAGGAAACCTGGTGGATGAGTAAGAATGCTTCACCAGTGATGAGTTCTTCCAACACTTAGGTGTTGCTGGTTCTCAATGAATCTGAGGTCACGATAGTATATCTGAGAAAGTTCCAGTACCAGCCTATTCTCTTCCCCCCAATCCTGCTTGCTGCCTGCCCAGTAGACAGAATTAGAAAAAAACATGTGGTAGGCATTGCCTGTTGCATTAAGAAGCATAGTTTTGTTTCTACCTTTAGGGCCTTCTGTGCAGATTCACTGGATCCAATTGCGATTAGGTTAGGCCCAGCCATGCTGCAGAACTCTTCAAATGCAAAGCATCAGCCACCGGGACTGTGGAGACTGCATAGTCCTATGTGTATAATAGAAACAAGCAGTTTGGCATTGCAGAATAATCTAAAACCGATTTAAACCTGCCCCAAATATGCCTATTTCTAAAGAGGGTGCCAGGGGCCCTGAATATCTGGAAGAAGAACTGGGACCTGTAGGTTTTGGTATTGCCAATTAAATAAAGACTACTTTTAAGAGAAAGTGCAGAGACTTCTCTCAGATGTGTGATTGTGTCAACACCTAGCTTGCTGCTTGATCTACGGAGTGGGCTACTCTGGAAGGATATGTCTGAAAATCCTGTGCAACACTAGAACCTCACACCCTCAAGATGGAAAGAGCTTCTTGGGGGTTATATCCCTTCCTAAGCTGTCTGGTGAGTCAATCTATTAATAATCAATAGAGTAAGGGACCATGAGAGGATGTATGTGCAATATCTAGCACAGCTTCCAGCACATAATAGGTACCCGAGTACAAGTGATCCTTGATTCCAATCCGAAAAATCTACACTTCATGTTAGAGTTAGCTGGGTCCCCAGAATTTTTTTTGGAAGTCATTTATTGTGCCAGGGAAATCTGCAGGGTGGTTGCATGATTATACACTGAGGAGAAAATAGAAGACGTCCATGATAACTTTGTCTTTGTGGCTATGGTAGCCCAATGCAGCTTATTTATTGAGAAATTTGAATTTGATCACTCTTAAAACTTCTAGCAAATGTACAATATTAGGCATTATTTTGCAAAGCTGGTGACATATAGATACCATTATTCATGACATACTGATTCAATGTGTTCTATGAATATTTATTAAATAATTACTGTATGCTGGGCAATAAATTATCCTTTACCTACCTTAAAGTATCAGCCAAGATTTCAGCACCTCGTTGATTTGTCCTTTTGGAAAGGCCCACAAAAATTCTCTGCCTATAATAAATGTCATGGAACATAGTGAGTATGTGGCACCAGTGACGGCACACTATTTCTTTATCTGTAAATAATGACCTTAAAGCACCACACAGTTCTTTCCTATCACAGAAGGCAGCTCTGCTTGTACTCTGACCCCTGCTCTCTTTATACTAAACTGATTTCAAACCACAGTAAAACCTTGGATTGCAAGACGCTTGTTCTGCCAAGTGTTCTGTAAAATGAGCAAACATTTCTAATAAATTTTAATTGATAAACTAGTGATGTCTTGCAATATGAGCAGTACAAGACGCCGAATGTCATGATCGCAACTGAGCCAATGGTTCTCGAAATCCCTTTGATATACAAGTGCTTTGGATTATAAGCATGTTTCCAGAACGAATTATGCTTGCAAACCCATATTGTCCTTAGAAAAACCTTTTTCAAATTCACAGATGTGGAAAGTAGAACAGTGGCTGCCAGAAGTTGAGGGGAGGAGGAACTAGGAAGTCAGTGTTTAACGGCTATGAAGTTCCAGTCTGGGAAGGTGAAAAAGTGCTGGAGATGGATGGCGGTGATGGTTGCAACACAGTGTGGATGTACTTAATGTCTCTGAGCTGTCCACTTAAAAATAGCTAAATGCAAATTTTATATTATGTATATTTTACCACAACAAAAGAATAAAATTTTTTACTTAGGAAATAATAGAATAAACATATTAATGGTGTAATAAAAAATTAAGTAATAGCAATGGCATGTGAGAATGCTTCTTCCCCTCCCCCCACCCCAATTAATAATTCTAGGAATTTGTGATGAAGTCGGATTCCCTGTCTTATAATGATGATGTAAAGGCTGAAGAAACTATCTGGGTAAAGCAAGTTTAGGGCTGACTGGTCTTCAGGTCTGACTTCTAAGAGATGTCCTTAAAACTTTTATCTTTCGTTTCAAATCAAAATGCCTCTCTACAAAGTACTACAGTTTAGGAGAATGGAACATTCTACTATTTGGCTTTTCTGAAATTCCATAAATATTCTTCTCAGAAGGCAAAACCCTAAATAACAATGGTCTCCAACTTAGAGACAAGCAAACAATTATAGTAGATTGCATTAGGCAATATATAATGTGGGGGTTTTTAATCTCCCTGAATACTTGAAAAAGAATATACATAATATGTGAAAAAATATTCAAATTGAAATCAGTATATAGTTTGATCCAGAACATTAGGGTAAAGTATAGAAGAGAAACCATGTAAAAAGAATTGCTTGATAGACCTTTATAATGTTACAACTTTAATCCTCATGATGTCCTTATAAACTAGGTAAATGACATAGGTCAAATGAGGTTATGACAAGTTAATGGCTTATTCTGTTGGAAGATGGGAAGATTCCTTGGTGGTATACTGACATGTATTTTTTGGTTTGTTTGTTCGTTTTTGTAATGGTATGTTTTATGTTGTCCCTTGAGAAACTCACTACATACAAATCAAAACTTAACTAAGGGAAAGGGTCTTTTATTTGACAAAAGTATTACTCACTTTACTAAAAAGTCAGCTAAATTTAAAAAAGCAAATTTCTTTAATTCTTTAAGACAAAAATAGATTTATAAATTAGATTTATACACAATTTTAGGAAAAACATCTAACGGATTTAAGCAAATTTAAACAAATTTATAAGGGGCTTGCATACTATTTCTATTTTAAAAGACTAAGGTAGCAAAGTATAAAGAAAAGCAAACTTGTCTCTTTGAAAAGTAAGTTGGACTTCTGTTTCTAGCAGTATGGTAGACTATATTCCCCCTAAATGGCCTTCTGATGTAAGTAATAACTTCTAGAAACCGCAAGATTAAAAAAAAATTGTTATTGTTGTTACGTTTCTATGTCATCTTTTTTTCTGTATCAACTCACCCTCTCACCTTATTCTTTTACAGAAGAAGCCAGGTCATTTGTCCTATTGATGATTCCTACAGCCTGGATTCGGCTGGTTGCTTCCTGTGTTATCATCTAACATGAAACTGTTCCTTTATCCTTTGTATTTTCAGTAAACTGATAGTTTCATGTAGATGCTTAATTAGATCCTTGTTCAAAAGATTTTTTTTGGATAGGACTACTTCTGAGGGTGGGCTGCACTATTGCAGCACATCATGAGGCACAAGACTGACTGCCACGTTTTCAGTGATACTAGAATAATCTGTGTGTTCCAGTGGTATTTGGAAAGGCCAACAAAAAATTCTCTGCTTAATAAATGTCAGCCTGATTCCTACATTATAAAGTTCTCCGTCAAGCTTTCATATAAAGGTTTTAACATCGTGTGACCATCATTACACAGATCCATTAGTTTATTAGGAATCTACATTTACGGGCTAGAATTCTAAAAAGAAAAACTTTCTTAGCCAAGTATTTGGTTTACTTGAAATAGAATGCATAAAGGAAACACAGCTAAATGCCTGAATCTTTCCTTCCCTTATGAACTATCAGGGTAATGAGTTGGGTGTCCCTGAAACTTGCAATAATGATCGATATGTTTTTTAAAGAACACAAATGAGTCAAGAATAAATAGTATGGAAATCAGAAAACATTTAAAACTTAATGATAGCAAATATATATAAAAACAGGAAGAATTCCGCTAAAGCAGTACTTGAAAGTTACTTGAAAGTTACAACAGCTTTAACTACTTGCATTAAAGATGAGAAAAGTTTCAAAACTAAAGAGACAAAGTTCTAGCTTGAAATATAAGAAAGAAAGAACAGAATAAAAACAAAGAAATTTGAAGGAAGGAATTAAAGATAGAAACAGGAAGAGAAAAAGAAATATACAAGAAAGAGGATTCAACAAAACCCCAAATTGGTTCTTTGAAAAGATTAATGAAACAAACAGATCTCAGACACAAAAGAAAAAAGAGAAGGCACAAATAAACATTATGAATGAAAAGGGGACATAGCTATTAGTGCTATGAAGCTTAAACATAGTAAGAAGATGTAAGTTTATACCCAACATTTTGAGAAGTTAGATAAAAACAAAGTATTAGAAAACAGAACTCTCGAAAACTGACTCAGAAAACCCTCAACAGTCATGCAATCATTTGAGGAACTAAATCAGTTTAAAATCTCCCGACAGAGAAACTAAGGCCTGTTTCTAGGTAAGTTCTACCAAAGTTCAAGGAATGAACAATTCAAATAGTTCTGAATCTAGGGAATGGAAACATAGGAAATATTCCCAATACATGTTGTGAGGTTAAGATAACTCTTTTACCAAAGCCAGACAAAGATAGCAAGCAAGAAAAATTACAGGTCACAGAAACAAAGTCTTGAAAAAAAAAATTAACAAACTAAATCCAACATTGTAGTAAAACTGGAAAACACTCAAACATACACCAGCAGTAAAATGAATAAATTCATCGTGGTGTAGTTTTTCCATGGCATACCATATAGCAGTGAAGACACTAGCTACACACACAAAGTTGAATCAAAAACACACAAATCACAGAATAGTTCCTATAGTAGGACTCTAATCACACAAACCTGTAAGACAAGCAAAACAAAGAGGAAAAAAAAAGAGGAGGAGTGGGGTTCCTATGGTCCTGGCAATTTCTTAAGCCAGGTGGCAGGCACCGGGTGTTCATTTTATCATTAGTCTTTAAGTTGTACATAAACATTTATAACTCTTCTTTAGTTGCTCCATATTCCATAAAAATAGAAAAATAAAAGTAGAGGTAAGTTCATGATTATTTAAGAGAAATAGGATTGAAATAATTTCTTCCAGTAGCTGCTCGCCTGACTGACAAGATTCTCAGCAGAACTGGAGTGGGAAAGCTGCTTTCCTTCTGTCCATTTCTTGATCAGTT
Organism: Lynx canadensis; assembly: GCF_007474595.2. NCBI lineage: Eukaryota > Metazoa > Chordata > Mammalia > Carnivora > Felidae > Lynx > Lynx canadensis. The sequence continues at coordinate 71,561,305 of NC_044310.1, forward strand.
GTGGTTTTTTTTGTTTTTTTTTTTAGTTCCTTGTTTTTTTTCTTTAATTTTTATTTGAAAGAGAGAGAGAGAGAGAGAGAGAGCGTGCGCAGGGAAGAGGGGCAGAGAGACAGAGAGAGAGAGAGAGAGAGAGAGAGAGAAAGTGAGAGAGAGGGAGAGAGAGGGGGCGGGGGGAATGCCAAGCAGGCTCCACACCAGCATGGAGACTGACACAGGGCTCCATCCTGGAACCCTGGGATCATGACCTGAGCTGAAATCAAGTGTCACCCAGGCACCCTTCAATCAATTGTTAATGAAACTCTGAGTTACAGAAGGAAGAGGACCCAGAAATGTGGAAAGTGCTACCTGACTCTGATGAATCCAAAATTGAAGGGCACCTGGGTGGCTCAGTCAGCTAAGTGTCCGACTCTTGGTTTCAGCTCAAGTCATGATCTCATGGTTTGTGAGGTCGGGCTCTGTGCTGGCAGCACAGGGCCTGCTTGGGATTCTCTCACTCTCTGTCCCTCTCTCTGCCCTTCTCTTGCTCATGCTCTCTCTCAAAATAAATAAAGAAACTTAAAAAAATGTTTAAAATGCCAAATTTCATGTTATATATATTTTACCACAATTTAAAAAAGGAAAAAACTAATTGAGAGGTAGGAAATAGAAGGCAGGACCAGACATCAGGTGTAAATGAGGTGCCAAGCAGATAAAGATCTAATATCCCAACAGGATCTCAGTTTTGAATAAAATAACTTCAAGATATTAACTTAAGGATTGAATGTTACCAAAAAGTGCTTACAGATAGTGATAGAGGCAAGCCTCGATGCTTAGGTGCTTAATTAGAAGTTGGGGCAAAAACGTTAAGGTTGAAGTGCTGTGGAAAGACCTCTGACCAGAGGAAGAGGTTCTTGGCATAAACTGTGCCATTACACTGAGAAAATTTCAGGGAATCTGTTCAGTTCAGCTGGTGAGATAACTAGGTGGCTGTGAGCACAGCTTGTTTTAAAGCATACTTCAAATATTATCAGTACCTGCTTACACATTATTTATTATATGGCTGTGTTCTGGTAAAGAAGAGTTTTATTGTAAGAAGTGTGATTTACACATCTAGCTGCTCACAAAGCCTATTTTCTAAGAGAAACAGGCTGTTGTTCTGTGCTGCCAAAAAGAATGAAAGTGCCGTCAATGGGAGGCACAAAGAATATTCTCAGGGGAACTTACTAGGCAGATTCGAAAGAATGCCTGAGTCTGCTCAGACATGGCCAGAGCTGAGAATGTGGCGTAGGCCTCCTTGACCCCCTTTTCTGTATTCTTATGGCTCAATGGGTGTACATACAATGCCCCAGAGGCAGTGGTAGCACAGGTTGTGCAGTGCACAACTCCAGGGGGTACTATGCATAAGCTTGTGATAAGAAAGGTGCCCCCTGGAGCTCAGCAACACAGTGGCTCCACCTAAAGGTATGTGACACTGAGCAAAGAACTCCTCAAATGTCACAGGATAAATACCTCTTCTCCAAGAAAATTCATTGTATCAAAATATAATACAAAATATTATCTTTTCATTAAAATGAAGATGGCTATATTTTGCCTATATACAAGGGGTTCAATATAAAATTCATATCAGCTAAAACCTTAGACTTCTGAGAAACTTCATGCTTTCAGTGGGGCACCTGGGCTACATTCCCAAGGAACCAGTCCTTGCTGGTAGGGATCCATCCGTGAAACAGGTATTTATTCTCTGACATTCAAGTGAAAGTAAACTCTCACTATAAGTTACAATTGTCAGTTTAAGTAGAATCAATCTGGGGATCCAAATTTTAGCACATGACTTTTGCAAAACAATAATACGATCATAAAAGAGTTAGAAAGATTAAATGCTACAATTACTGTTTTTTTTAGCAGCCATATTATACCCACTATAAAAACTGATTCTAGTTAGATCAATAATAGTATTAGCTGTTTATACTTGGCTGAGTTCTGCTATTATTCATCTGGCACTGAAGCCAAATCAATTTACACTGAAAATTACTTAAATTCATCTTGCTGTCCAGGAAGAAAATTATGTGTAAATGACACATCTTGAATTAAGAATCTTTTAAATACAAACCAGATATTATATCACAATGCAAAACAATGCACCCTGTAGAATGTAGTAGATGCAACCTATGAAGTGATAGGTACACCCTGATAACATTTTTGTAAAAAATATGCAAATACTACATGCATATAAAGGTCCTAAAAGGACATACACCCAAATGTTGGATGAAAGGTCATTTTTGGTTTTTTTTTTCTCTTTTGTGCTTTCCTGTATTTTCCAGCTTCTCTGCATTTGGCATTTTACTTTGGTAATTAAAAAAACCCTATAGTTAAACAAGTGAATACAAGCCAGGTATCAGAAATAGTTTTGGATAGGAGAAAGTAAGGACTAGGATACCTGTGAATAAGACATCTCCACCATCTAAGGTTGCGTTTTCATCTTTCATCTCTACTAGATTGAGCTGAAGTTTTTCTAACGCTTCTTTCATCATGTCAACCTGTTGAAAATAAAGTGATTCAGATTAATATTCTACCATTTTCTGACAAGAAAACAAATCACCTAAACTTATGAATGCTGAATCATGCTCCCGTGTGCACGCACTCACACACATAAACCCTTGTGAATATATGAATATAGGTAGTATAGTTTGGACCAGCCATGACCAAAGAGAAGAAATTATCTATTGTAAGAGAAATTATTGTAAGAGGAGAAATTATCTATTAGAAATTGTCCAATTTGTCTCTGTCTAGTCTATGCTCACGTCAGTATTATAGCCCCTTTTTCTTTTGGAGGCTGACTAGTTAGGACATATGAGTCAAAAAAGGTAGAAGGCAACACCCAATCCTCAAATTCTTGCCAGAAAGTACAAGATTTAATTTTCAATCTTAAGTCAGTCAGTTAGTCAGTTAGTAAGTCAGTCAGAATTGCATACACACAGAGTAATATATGGAAGAAATATTAATGACAATAACCAGTAACTTGAAATCTCAGCCCACAGGATAGTCATTATTTTCTATTCAAATATTTTCTAAAATGTCAGAACATCTAAGACTACTCTGTAAATCTGAACTGTTAGTTAAATTTAACCTATGTTCCTAGAGGTGATTAACACATACAATAATTGCAATCAAACCAAAGAATAGTTGAAAATGAATTTTAGGGGCTTTCTATGATTCCAGGGTATAGTTTAAAGCAGAGATATTCTGAGCTGAGTTAGGGAATACTTCTAAGTGAGGTTATTTTAATGCAAGAAAAAAAATTAAGGCATAACAAATGCCCTTTGAAGTTCACAGTTTAATTCAAGTCTTTCCAGCTGCTCAACAATTTTTAGAAAATGTTTACTTCTTTGAGAGAGAGAGAGAGAGAGAGTGAAAGAGAGAAAGAGAATGAGTGGGAGAGGGGCAGAGAGATCAGAATAGAGAATGCCAAGCAGGCTCTCTGCTGTCAGCACAGAGCCGGACATAGGGCTTGATCCCATTAACCATGAGATCATGACCTGATCTGAAATCAAGAGTCAGACTCTTAACCAACTGAGCCAGCCAGCCACCCCTAAACAAAACAATTCAAGTATTTCTGAAGGTCTGTATAACCTTTGACATGGTAAAGACATATGTCGAGACAACATGAATGGGGCTAATGGAAAAACAAGAGATCCCATGACACTGAGAGAAGCAGGTAGTCCTGCCAAAATTCAGCATGCCCAGGACACAGAGTGAATTGTCAATGAAGAATTTAGGAGACACAACTACAGCAGTGTAACTTCTAAAGTAATAAAAATATGGGGATATTCTGACAACAAGCCTGACATTCATGCAGTCAAGAAAAAAAGAGGATACAAATTAAAATAAATATATCATCTCATCCCTGTGCTGGAACTCATGTAAAAATTCCACAAACCAGAGTGACTCAGAACAATAAAAAATTATTTCCATGGACAAACGGTCTTAATGTTGTAATAAACACATCTAGTGTTCTCTTTTAACAGGAGAATAGGTTTTTCTATGTAACAGGAAGGAGAATCATTGCTGTAGCATAAAAAAAGAAGCCGAATAACAATTACCAGGGCTTGCTGGGCTACAGTGAACCCAAGAAAACACACAACTGTTTCCTTTTGGCATCTGCCTCTGGGTCTATGGAAAATTCTCTGAGCTTGAAGAGAGGTCAAGAGAATGAAGCAGCTATTGTTACATTTTGTCTCTCTTATGATGCTACTGCTTCTACTATAACTTAACATTTCAAAGATTACTAGGAATACAGCAATTACATGTATTTTTCTGAAAAATGTATATGTAATATCAACTCAGGAACTTTATTCAATTCTTAAGAGTTTGAAGAGAACAGAAGTAGGGAGGCTAATATATATCAGTTTCAGAAACACTGTATTTCTTTAAAAGTCCTGTGTCTTTCAAATTAAAGTTTTAGAGGATAAAATGCTTGTGGTTTCTTAAAAGTTAAAACAGCTGCACCAACATGAGAAAACTGGCTTTGCGCAAGGCCAGTACTTTATTTTTTTCTCCTTAAATATTCAGTCACATCTATATAAACAAAGTCGTCACGATACAAACATTGATGATACCATATTACTTTCAGAGTTAAGGGTATGGACAAGTTTAAAAATTTATTAAATATTAAGTAAATGGTTCTGAGAATCATAGAGCCATATGGCATCAAATCGGCAATGCTAACTCCAGCGAAGTTTCTGGAGAAGAAACGAGAGGCTGAACCCAGAGGCTGTCGACTGAGAACTGCAAACTCTTGGCATCATGGTTCCGCAAAGCAAACTTGGAGGCAAACAAGGCCCAGTATTGCCGTGACACAGGGGCCCACAGCAAACCAGTTATTCAGGCAGTTAGCACACTAAATATAGCTATAGAAGTGGGAAGTTTTGCAGGAAAAGATCCAAACCATGAGCCTTCAAAGAAACTGCCCATTCTGTGGTTACATAGCCATGGTTAATGTTGACTTAATTAACTTTCAGGAGGAAAAAAAAAACCCAACTAAACAGCACACCCACCTTTTACTGAGATGCTAACCTTGCAGGGTGGAACTTAGTGTTACTCAGGGTGGAGAGAAACTGTCAGACAAACAGTATTAATTCTAAAGGTTGAGCTGAATAGGTCATTTTCACCCATGAAGTTGGAAATAAAAGGGTAAATCAGAGAAACAACTTTAATTTAAAATCTAACTATGTTATTTTCATACTCCAAAGATTTACACGAACTTTCTTCCTCCCCTTTACACTCTGCGTGTACTTGGTTTCATTCTTTTACTTTGTACTCCCATTTCTTCTTGCCCCCTTTTGGCTCCTCCTACCCTTTGCTTCGCTATAGATTCCTTCTCTGACCACAGAGAGGTTCAGATCACCTCTACGGCTTCCAAGCATCCAACCCACATGTCTTCCTCAAAGCTGGTACTAGTTTTGAGGTCATTATCTTCTCCTTCTTTTCTTAGTGCCCTCTCTGCCTCCCTTTCCTTCTCTCTCTCTTTTTTTGGAGTACTCATGTCATCATGGGGTGACACAAGTCACAGGCACTTCATAGTGTAGTGTTAAGATCAAGGGCCTGCAATTCAAATCCCAGCTCAGCTACTTATTAGCCAGTGATAGCTTGTTTAATTTTTGAGCCTCAGTTTTCTCATCTTTAAAATGGGTGGTTGGTCATAATAGTACCAATCCCCTAGGCTCCTCCTGATGATTAAATACATGTAACGCGCTGGGCACACTATAATTGCTCAATGACTATTAGATGCGAATTTTATTATTTTGGTGAATATCAGCTTATGTGGACCGAGTGACACATACTTGTACTATGAAACTGACGCACAAAAGGAAGCTGTTGCTTTTTCTTACATTTGGACAGATTTCTTATGTTTCACCCCATGACAGATTCCACCTGCTTTCCAGTGAATTAAAATGACACGTGTTTTCTGCAAAGCCAACGTAAAGTTAGAGCACATACACTGAAGACACATTTAAATTTGAATCGTTCCAGTTTAATTTCTTTCCAGCTCCTGGAAGCTGTCAGGCTATGTGGTAGCTTTCTTGTCTAATCTCTGCTTTAAAACCGCCCCGCTGTATGTACTAGATAAGGCGGTAAGTGGACCTGTCTGCTAAGCTGCCCCACAGGACTCAAAGGGGCATCAGCCAAGATGATACAGAACGATGACAGTTCCTGAAGACATGACCACTCTAAAGGACTCAATCGAAAGAACTCCCACTCCTTCTCAATGCCTGGTCCCTTTTCTTACCCTTTGTGTTCTACTCTCTTACCTTCTTTCATGGCCCTCATTTCTGTTCCCTCATGTGTCCTTCATGTTTACATCATCTTCCTGTCTTCTCATCTTACTCCTTTTGGGTTCTCATGGTGAATGGAAAGAACTGGGGATTTGAATTCAGGCTCTACCACTTATTAGGTATGCAACTTGGGACGAATTATACTTCCTGAGCCTCAGTTTTTCTAATCTGTAAATTGGATAGTGCTTCCACTCTAACAGGAATTATGTAACAAATAAGCTAATATATACTGCCTGGCACACTGTGGTCAAAACCAGTAGCTGCTGATGTTATTGTTTTGCCCTAAATTAACTCAGTGCTTGGTTTGGATTCTGGCTACCTTTCAAAAAGAAATAAAAGATACAAATATACCATTTGATCCCAACTCTTCTTGCAAAATTTCCCCCAAATACAAAATACTAAAATAATTATAAAACCTTACACATTTTATTGGGAATTTATACTCCCAATAGCTTGTAAGAGCACTGTCATTAGTTCAGTATTCTTTACGTAGATGCCAATATTTTCACGTTGGCCCTGTCCAAAGTTGCTTTTGTTGCCTATTTTCAACAATGACCATTCTGATGTTTCATATCTTCCATTTGGATGTGGTGAATGTGCTCACAAGGCCTGATGAACAGTTTTGTGCTGCAGTCCCATTAAGAGTCTGCACCGACCTGTCTGCCAAGCTGCTTTCCTTTAGCTGCTCTGCTCAGTGGGGTGCCAGATGTTACAACCACGAATGAGGACACTGGCATTGGCTTGTCTGTGGCCAACATAACCCTGTTCCCCCCAGATCTGCCATGTGCTAGGAGCTGTGCTATCACCACTAGGTTTTCAGTGCCCATTTCAATGTTCCAAGTACTCATCGTATTATAAGAGCTTAAAATTACACTGTCATCCTATTCACACTCTTATCTAGCTCTAAGAGCTGAATAGCAGCAACATAGCTTTGTTGGTAGTCATAGATAATGCTGAGGAAGCCACTCAAGAAGCTGATGTGATGCCTCTATCATGTCAAGGCACAGCTGGCTTGAAACTTGTTGATACATCAAAGTTACACTGTGTTGTCCCTGGTCACACTCAAAAGGTCACATTCCATTTGTTTATGCCACTTTAATGTTCTTTGTCAATCAGCACATCTTTGATCCTGTGGCCACTTGGACTAGTGTACATTTGGCTGATTTTATAACAATACCTCAAGTCTCTATCATACTTTTATATATCTTTTCTCAGTTAGTCAACATTTCAGTTCAGCAAACTTTTAGTAGATGCCAACTTTTTTTTTTTTTTTAACCCGGCTACAAATATTTAAACACCAAACCATAGTCCCTGTTCCTGGGAAGTTAACAAGCCAGCAGAGCAGATATACCTTATGAATATATAGTGATAATAAAATGAAATATTTGTTGTGATGCTCACAATAACTTGAAAAGGAAGTAAGGGCAGGCATCAGTATACCCATTTTACATATGAGTAAACTAAGGCTAAAGGAAGTTGACTGACTTGCTGAGTCAAGCTTTCTGAGCCCACGCTCCTGTTTTGTGTTCCTATTCACTGCACTGTGTGATTATGATTTTCCCGAAGCCTCCACACAAAGCACAGCCCACATCAGAAATGAAGCTCATGCCTTCTGTTTTCCAACTTTGTACACTCAAGTCCACTTGGTATTACAAGATCCTATTTAAGAGGATCCAGATTACATGGTCTCTTCATTTCAGAGATGGGTGATATTTCTGTATACTAGGGTCTTAGAATGCTAAGGTGCAGTACAATTAAAACACTAAGTAAGGGGCGCCTGGGTGGCGCAGTCGGTTAAGCGTCCGACTTCAGCCAGGTCACGATCTTGCGGTCCGTGAGTTCGAGCCCCGCGTCAGGCTCTGGGCTGATGGCTCAGAGCCTGGAGCCTGTTTCTGATTCTGTGTCTCCCTCTCTCTCTGCCCCTCCCCCGTTCATGCTCTGTCTCTCTCTGTCCCAAAAATAAATAAACGTTGAAAAAAAAAATTAAAAAACAAAAACAAAAACAAAAAAACAAAAAAAACACTAAGTAATATGAACAGAATGTATAAACCACATCAGGAATGTTCACCAATGACAGCCTGCATATTAATTACCACCCTTCAACTTTGGGATGCCTGAGGTTTGTTCAGTGGTTTATTCCTTAACTTTCCCACGTGTGCTAATTAAATTACTAAAACTAACCAGAACTACCAAAAAAAAAAAAAAAAAAAAAAGATCAGAGAGAGGCATAGCATACTAAATGACTGAGTCTGAAAATTCCTAAATAAAAACATATTGGAATCCTCTGCTATAATTTAGGACAAAACTCTTAGGAGGAATTTACTTAGCAATGATAAAAGCAAACATTTGTATAGTCTTCCTGTATCAGACACTATCTTAAGAATTCATCTTTAATAATCTAACCCTCATAACCCAATAAAAGTCGTACAAGAATTATCTGTTTTAGAGACAAGGACACAGAAGCACGGTAGGTGACTTGACCAAGGTCTTACAGCAGCAGAGCCGAGATATGAACTTAGAGAACTTTACTCTGCAGTTTGTGTTCTTCTCTCCTATACAACTTGTCACTAACAAGATAATTTATATATCTACTACGCAGTCAGACAAAAATAAATATTAGAAGAGATTGTAAGCATTTATAATACTCTTAAAAACAGATTATGTTCAGGGTGTCTGGGTGGCTCAGTCCGTTAAGCGTCCAACTCTTGGTTTCAGCTCAGGTCATGATCTCACGGTTCACAGGTTTGAGCCCCGCATTGTGGAGCCTGTTTGGGATTCTCTGTCTCTCTGTCTCTCTTTCTCTGCCTCTCTCCTGCTCTCTTTCTCTCTCAAAATAAATAACTAAACATTTAAAAAAAAAACCAGATTATGTTCACTTTATTTGTATGAACAAAAATGTGAACTCATACATGCTGGAGGAATGGGGGTAGGAGGGACAGGCTACAAATTGCAGCAATGTGAACTTAGGTTTGGTTTAAAGATCCTATCCTAAATTTTGTTTTCCTAAGCATATATATAAACTAATGAATTTTGAGAACCACTACTTCATCTTTCCAATTCCTAGATCAGATTGTGAGAAGGAGTTATTTGTAGAGAAATCTTCAGACAGTCAACAAAAGCATTTTAATTACAATGAGATTACAAAACCACAGAGACATGAAGATACACTCCAAACCAAGTCACCACACACATTTCAAACCAATTCAATCAACTGGGAAAGATTCTGAGAATTTACCACATTGGGAACTATGGAGGAAGAATTCTACAATACCCAAGACTGCCACTGCCTGATGTATATACCATGTGCAAATCTCTCCCTTTGGGTGTTAAAAGAACCTATAAATGTGAGGAGATATCACTCCTATGATTAGGCACATTTTTATAGCACAGGTAAAGTTATTTTGCAGATGCAACTGAGTCTCTAATCCATTGATTTGAGTTCATTAAAAGGGAGATTATCTTGGGTGAGCCTGACCTAATATGATGAGCCCTTAAACGGGGGTTTAGAGGTCAGAGATGGAAGAAGTCAGAGAGATGTCCTACTAGTCTGGAAAAAAAAGCAAACAGCCATGTTGGGAACTGCCTTTAGAGATATGCCCGCAGAGCTGCCTCTAGGAGTTAAGAGAAACCCATAGTCAACAGCCAGCAAAAAAACAGGGACCTTGATCCTACAACCACAGGAAATGAATTCTGACTACAACCTGAATGAGCTTGGAAGAAGACCTAAGCTCCAGGTGAGAACAGAGCCCAGCCAACAACCACAACCAGGTATGCCACACCCAGACTTCCAATCTGCAAAATCTGAGAGATAATAAGTGGGTATTCTTTTATTTTTATTTATTTTTTTAAATGTTTGTTTATTTCGAGAGAGTGAGAGTGGGGAGGGGCAGAGACAGAGAGAGGGAGACAGAGAATCTCAAGCAGGCCCCATGCCATCAGCACAGAGCCTGATGTGGGGCTCGAACTCACAAACCATGAGATTATGACCTGAGCCGAAATCTAGAGTCAGATGATTAACCAACTGAGCCACCCAGGCACCCCAGTGGGTGTTCTTTTAAGTGTTATATTTATGGTAAGCTGTCACACAGCAATGGAAAACTAATACAGAAAGTTCCTAATTTAAACATTTTACTTTAAAAATTTATCTATAAAGGCCTTTGGTCAGAAGCAAAATGTTGAACTTATCTCTAAGTTGTTTATTCAGAATAAGATGCAAAAGTTCTTAAGATGTTCCTAAGAAATTCCCGAGAAAAAGAAAATGTTTTAACGGAGTTTAAAGTTTTAGATCCACCAACTTCCTTAATCCAATATTTACTAAAATGTTGTACAGTTAGATTTTAAAATATAGAAAGCAAGTTGCAATACTGTTTTTTTAAAGTTACAAATCTAATACATGCTCATAGAAATGAAAATGACAGAAGTATATACCTAAGTAGTAATGCAGAACACAAATGTGCCTTGAGCCATCCCAATCTTATTCTCAGTTGCATTCATTCAGTAAATATTGAGTATCTGCTCTGAGCTAGATACCACAATAGACAGTAATGAGTGGTCATCAAAAAATAGACATGACTCCTGCTATATAGTGCCCTTAGGGTAACAGATATTAAAGATTCACCCAAATCAACATATAGTTTACACATTATGATAAGGGTTATGGAGGAAAACAATAGTGTGCTTTGAGAAATAAGAAGGGTACATGATTCAGGGGTCAAGAAAGGTCACTTTGAGGAAGTAACGTTTAAACTAAGAAATAAAAATGTTTATAATGGTTATCTTTCCTGCTGGTGGGTCATCTGGAATTCTTCCTTAGAAACCAAACAGGTTTCTGGATAATTCTCAGATCACAAACAGCTCACTTTAACTTATGAAAAATTAATTAAGGCCTTACTATACTAAGAATATGGTCAACAGAACTGGAAATTATTTACTGCATTAAAATCTTCAGAAGTTATCAGGAAGAGTCAAGTAAATGTCATTAATCCTTTGATTATTCTGGGAACTCATGATATTCGTGGTCAACATGTGTGAAAGTTTTATAACTACCTAGTTCATTTTCCTTTTTTTGAGCTTTGAAATTATAACTGTTACACGAATAAGATCTCTTGAAACATTTCCCAAAGACAATTAATATCCATTGCATTTTTACCATTGATTTCTTGGAATTCTAAACTTATTGGTTTACCTTGTGATATGGACTTCTAAACTTATTGGCTTATCTCTAGTGACAAGATCTAGAAATTAACCACAATATTTAGCATCTTGGTTCCCATACTTGTAAGATGAGGGGGTACAGGTCAGCTTAAAAATGAAGTCATTTCCAGCTCTACATTTCGAAGAGTTGGAGTCTCAAAACAGTTTCTGGCATTCATAAATGTGACTTTAACTGTAATTTTATTTCCCTCCAAGACAGTTTACTGAAAACATTCCAGATGGTTATTCATGAATAATGTATTCTAGATTTTAACCAAATTCAATCAGAAGCAAGAAGCTGAGTATATGGATGGGGAGGAGGGCGGTGGGAAGACATGGGAAACCCAAAAGTAGATGAAAAAATCTGAGAAGGATGCAAACCCTCAGAGGCCAACAGAAGGATTCTGCTGCAGTGGGAAAAGCTGTATCTAAAAAACAAGGTGTGTGAGTGTCAACACTAACTTATGATACTTCATGTTTTTTTGTTTTTTTTGTTTCTTAGTAACCCAAGGTGCTGCTAATTATCTGCCAACAACGATAATAATTACACTATGTAGAGCGCCAATAATGCCTTTCTTATGAGAAAACACATATCAGGGCCTGCTTAGCTGCTAACCTCTGCATACTTTCTTATACTAACCATTTGGAGGATAGGAAACTTCAACTTTGGGTTCATCCCTACCAGGATCAACTGTCATCTAAAAAAGGAGGATCTAACAAGCTCCAGGCCAATCCTCTGAGGCTCAGCATTAAGTCATTCTTTATACCTTGTTCCACATTAGACTATAAACCCAGGTGTGACTTTGGTTCTTTTCCCTGGAGTCCTGTGGCAGTAACTTATCCCAATCTCTTCCTATGAGTAGGGACCTTGTCTGTGCTCTCTCTAAAGATCTGAGCCTTAAACTACAACCCTGCACTGTAGATGGCCTTTCCAGGTGTACCTACTACACATAGATGGTACTGGTCACCTCTCTCTATCTCCTCAACATAGAATCAGTAACCCCAAGGGCTGAGGAATCTACCTCTTAATCACTCATAACTCTGGCCCTTTTTTACAATATTAATGCCACAGACTTATCATCATTAATAATATATAAAATTTATTAAGCTCTTTCTAAGTGCTAAGCATTGTGCTAACTGATTTTACATGGATTATCTCATATTAATAATAACATATCCCTCCTAGTCTGAATCAGTCAAGGCAGTTTCATCCCTCTTGCCAGGGACTGGTACACATGACCTAATTTGGGCCACTGAGACGAAGTCTGTTGACAGTTTCCTGGAGGTACAGAAAGAAACATAATCTCACTTCTTCCTTTGGATATTGTCTGTCTGGATATGGTACGTGGAACTGGTGCTAGTCTGAGAGCCCAACCGTCATCAAGGATGACAGGACAGAAAGATGGAAAGAACCTGGGTCCTTGATGACATTATTGAGCTGATGAATCAACCAACTCCGGAGCACAGAAATTCTTGGCATATGAGATTCTTCATTTCCTTAATCAATTTTGAATTGAGTTTCTGTTAGTTGCAGCTAAAAACAATTCATTTACTTATATAACAAACCTGACAAGCAATATCCAAAGAGTTCATAACAATAGACCACATTACTAAAATTCATTAAGTTCTGATGTAGCAACAACTGTTAAATGGAGGGTTTTTCTTTCTCTAGAAATACACCTGACTTGCCATTCAATAAATTACACAATACGTAAGGTGTTATCTTAACTGATAATAACTGCTATTGTGGCTGACAAGAATTTTGACTAAATGCCATTAGTGACACTAAGACCATCCTGTTTATAGAAGAGAGAAGATTGTAAATAATAACTTTTAAAGCCAAAAAGAAGTATTATACTGCCTCAATTCTTTAGATTAAGCATAATTGTTATAGCTCCATATGTCAGAGTGGGAAATTGATGTTCTGACACTCTCATCTCTGAACCAGTGCTCAGATCTGGAGGACATGTGAATACAAAGGTTTGGCAGAAATGCAGAAGGAAAACTGATAGGGCCAGAGTACACAGGAAAGATTAAAAACAGCTCTGAAGGGGCACCTAGGTGGCTCAGTTAGTTAAGCATCCGACTTGTGATCTCAGGATCGTGAGTTCAAGCCCTATGCTGGGCTCCACACTGGGCATGAAGCCTACTTAAAACAAAACAAAACAAAACAAAACAAAACAAAACAAAACAAAAAACAAAACAATGGGGCTCCTGGGTAGCTCAGTCGCTTGAGCGTCTGACTTCAATCCAGGTCATGGTCTCGTGGCTCACAAGTTTGAACCCCGCATTGGGCTCTGTGCTGACAGCTCAGAGCCTGGAGCCTGCTTCAGATTCTGTGTCTCCCTCTCTCTCTGCCCCTCCACATGCTCTCTCTTTCTCAAAAATAAAAATAAAAACATTTATAAAAGAAGGAGGGGGGTACAAAATCTTAAAACAAAACATCTCTGAAGAAAACTGGGAATGAGTGCTCTCATTATCTGGAAAGTTATAGATATTCAAAGGCCCCTCCCAGAAACTGGAAACCTGCACATACAAGAATGAAACTGGATTACTTTTAACACCATACACAAAAATAAAATCAAATGAATTAAAGGCCTAAACATGAGACCTGAAACCATATAAATCCTAGAAGAGAACACAGACAGTAATAACTTTGACATAAGCCATAGCAATGTTTTTCTAGATAGGTCTTCTAAGTCAAAGGAAACAAAAGCAAAAACACACTATTGGGACTACACCAAAATAAAAAGCTTTTTCACATCAAAGGAAACCACAAACAAAACAAAAAGACAACCTACTGAATGGGAGAAGATATTTTCAAATGATATATCTATTAAGGGGTCAATATCCAAAATATATGCAGAGTTTATACAACTCAACATCAAGGAACCAAATAATTCTACTAAAAAATGGGTACCATTGCAGCCACTCTGGAAAACAATATGGAGGTTCTTCAGAAAGTTAAAAATAGAACTACCCTATGATCCAGCAATGGCGCTACTAGGTGTTTACCCAAAGAATACAAAAATACTAACTCAAAGGGATACAGGGCTACCCACAGCAATAGCCAAACTATGGAGAGAGCTCAAGTATCCACCAATTGATGAATGGATAAAGAAGATGTGGTATATATACAATGGAATATTAGCCATAAAAAATGAAATCTTGCCATTTGCAGCAATGTGGATGAAGCTAGAGAATATTATGCTAAACAAAGTCAGTCAGAGAAAGACAAAAATCATATGATTTCAATCGTACGTGGAATTTAAGAAACAAAACAAATGAACAAAGGGAAAAAGAGAGCGAGAGAGAGAGAGAGAGAGAGAGAGAGAGAGAGAAGCAAACCAAGAAACAGACTCTTAACTATGGAGAACAAACTGATGGTTACCAGAGGGGAGTTGGTTTAAATAGGTGAAGGGGATTTAGGAGTGCACTTGTGAGGAGCATCAGAGGATGTATGGAAGTGTTGAGTCACTATATAGTACATTTGAAACTAACATTACACTGTATGTTAACTAACTGGAATTTAAATAAAAACTTAAATTAAAAAAAAAATTAAAAATGAGCAGAGGACCTGAATAGGTATTTTTCTAAAGAAGACATACAGATGGCCAACAGACACATGAAAAAATGCTCAACATCACTGATCATCAGAGATAGGCAAGTCAAAACCACAATGAGATATCACCTCACACCTGTTAGAATGGCTAAAATCAAGAAGACAAGAAACAAGTGTCGGTGAGGATGTGGAGGAAAAAGGAACCCTGTGCACTATTGGTGGGAATGTAAAAGGGTAAAGCCACTGTGGAAAACAGTATAGAGGTTCCTCAAAAAATTAAAAATAGAAATACCGTATGATCCAATAATTCCACTAATGGATATTTACTCAGGGAAAATCACAGCACTAACTCAAAAAGATATATGCACATCTACCTTTATTGCAGCATTATTTACAATAGCCTAGACATAGAAGCCACCTAAGTATCCATCAATAGATGAATGGATAAGGAAAATGTGGTATGCACGTGTGCGTGCACACACAAAATCAAACATGCCATAAAAAAGGATGAGACTGTGCCATTTGAAACAGCATGGATGGACCTAGAGAGAATTATGCTAAGTGAAATAGGTCAGACTGAAAATGACGAATACTGTATGATTCCACTCACTCATAAACGAAACCTAAAAAATTGAATAAACAAAAAGCAGAATCAGAACTATAAATACAGAGAAAAAAATCGACGGTTGCCAGAGGTAAGGGAGGTGGCAGGATGAGGCAAAATGGATGAAAGGAAGAGGGAGATACAGACCTTGAGTTATAGAATGAGTACGTCATGGGAATGAAAGGAAGAGTCAATGACACTAACAGGGACATAATGGGACAGATGGTAACTATACTTGTGGTGGACATAGCATAATGTATAAACTTGTCAAATGACTGAGTTGTACACCTGAAACTAATATAACATGTGTGTCAACTATGCTAAAAGAAAAAAAAAACCCAAAACTCAAAACACACACACACACACACACACACACACACACACACACACACACACACACACACACCAGAGGCCCCTTGATAAAGATGCCAACATGAGAGTTTCCCAGAAGAAGCCTGGAAGCAACATTTAACTTTTAAAATGAAAAACAAGGCAGAAGCTCCGCTGGTCTTGTCACTCTCCTGACATATAATGCACTAATTCAAGTGGCCCATTTCCTTGTTGACGATAATGTACTGAATGTCTAAGAGCCACTGACATTCTATCTGCAGAGAACAAACAGAAATGTGATTTACCACCAAATACCAAATAAAAATAAGTGTCAGCTGCCAAAAGGTTTGCAAAATCTAGTATGTTAAAAACTAGGGAACTGACAAGGTTCTAAAATTTTAAAGGAATTTTCCCAAAAGTCAAGAACCATAAAAATTTGCTGTGCACACCATTCAAAATAAGCACCACACATAGAGCTTGAAGGGCCCATAATTTTTTGTAAATTCAGAGAAGCTGCAAGCTGTCATTTATAAAGGCAAACAGGGGTAAACCGTGACAAATACTTTGTATGTCCAGAACACAATTAATACCTTGTAGGTATTAAGCTGCCTTAGAAGCCTTCCAAGAGACCCTTGGGCCCACGCCAACTGTAGGCCCTGGCTGGGTTACATATGCCTTCTGTGTGCTGCCATGTTTCCCAGGGCACTCTACTAACAAAAGATCTGGCCACAATAGACTCTCCATATGTTTAGTGAATGAGTAGCTGAAAAACTTTGCAAGTTACACATAATTTCTAGAAATGTTATAATAAACTTATGCTTCCTTTAAAAATATCCACTTTGTCTAGCTAAGGCATAGTAGCAAGGTGAGGTGACCTCTTCTAGACAGCTCTTACAACATTTCAAGGGTAAGCAGATTCATCTTATTTCTAAAGACCCCCAAGTGAGAAAACCATCGTTGGTCTATTTGTCACAATAATCACTAACTGAACTGCCACTCTTCTCTTTACCTTCTCTAATAATTTCATTCATTTTTCTGGTCATTCAATAATATTGATTCAACATTTTTAACACATCTGGCACTATTCTAGGTCCTAGAAACACATCAGTGAAGAGAGAAGATGTTTGTGTATATTCTGGTGGGGATATGAAGAGATAGATCATAAATAATAAATAGGAAAAAATATTAAGTAGTAGTAGGTACTAGGCAGAGATTTCAGGGAATGTGATATACAGGCATACCCCTTTTTATGGTAGTTTATTTTGCTTCACTTCTATTACATTTTTTTTATAAATTGAAGGCTTGTGGCAACCCTGCATCGAGCAAGTCTATCAGTGCTGTTTTACCAAGAACATTTGTTCATTTTGTGTCTCTGTGTCACATTTTTGTAATTCCTATGATACTTCAAAATTTTTCATAATTATTACATTTGTTACTGTAATCTATGATCAGTGATCTTTGATGTCACTACTGTAATTGTTTTGGGAAGCCATGAAACGCACCATATGATGGTGAACTTAATAAATGTTCTGTGTGTTCTGACTGTTCCACTGACCGGCTCTTTCCCCATTTCTCTTCTTCTCCTCAGGCCTCCCTATTCCCTGAGACACAACAATACTGAAATCAGACCGATCAATAACTCTACAAGGGTCTCTAAGTGTTCAAGTGAAAGGCAGAATCACACATCTCACTTTAAATCGAAAGGTAGAAATGATTAAGCTTAGTGAGGAAGGCATGTCTAAAGCCAAGAGAGGCAGAAAGCTAGGCCTGTTGTACCACCCAGTTAGCCAACTTGTGAATGCAAAGAAAAAGTTCTTGAAGGAAATTAAAAGTGCTACTCCAGTGAACACAAATGAAAGGAAAGCAAAACAGCCTTATTGTTGATATGGAGAGTTTCAGTGGTTTGGATGGAAGATCAAACCAGCCACAACATTCCCTTAAGCCAAAGCCTAATCCAGAGCAAGGCCCCAACTCTCTTCAATTCCCTGAAGGCTAGGAGAGGTGAGAAAGCTGGAGGAGGAAAGTCTGAAGCCAGCAGAGGTGGGTTCATGAGGTTTATGGAAAGAAGGCTTCCCCATAACATAAAAGTGCAAGATGAAGCAGCAAGTGCTGATGTAGAAGCTGCAGTAAGTTATCCAGAAGATCCAGCTAAGATTATTAACGAAGGTGGCTACACCAAACAACAGGTTTTCAGTGCAGATGAAATAGCTTACTGGAAAAAGATGTCAGCTAGGACTTTCTTAGCTAGAGAAGTCAATGCCTGGCTTCAAAGCTTCAAAGGAGAGGCTGTCTTATTAGGCGCCAATGCAGCTGATGACTTGAAGTTGAAGCCAGTTACATGTACCATTCTGAAGATTTTAGGGCTTGTAAGAATTATGCTAAATATATTCTTCCCATGCTCTATAAATGGAACAATAAAGCCTGGATGATGGCACATCTGTTTAAGACATGACTTACTGAATATTTTAAACCCACTACTAAGATCTACTGCTCAGAAAAAAAACTCTTTAAAAAAAATTATTGCTTATTAACAATGCACCTGTTCACCCAGGAGCTCTGATGGAGATGGGCAATGAGATTAATATGGTTTTCTTTTTTTTTCTTTTTCAAAAGTGAAGAAACATTTTTTAAAATTTTATTATTTTTTTAATATAACTTATTGTCAAATTGGTTAATATGGTTTTCATGCTTGCGAAACACAACATCCATTCTGCAGTTCATGGATCCACAAATAACTTTGACTTTCAAGTCTTATTATTTAAAAAATACATTTTGTAAGGCTACAGCTGCCAAAGATAGTGATCCCTCTGATGGGACCAAAACATATTTTCAAAATAGGTTTTCAAAATATATTGAAAACCTTCTGGAAAGGATTAACTACTTTAAATGCCATTAAGAACATTGTGATTCGTGGAAAAAGGGTAAAAATATCAATATTAACAGGAATTTGGAAGATGCTGGTTTCAACTCTCATTGATAACTTTGAGGGGCTAAAGATTTCAGTAATGGCGGTGGATGTGGTGGAAATAGCAAGAGAACTAGAATTAGAAGTGGAGCCTGAAGATGTGACTGAATGGCTGCAATCTCATGACAAAACTTGTACGGATGAGGAGTTGTTTCTTATGGATGAGCAAAGAAAGTGGTTTCTTGAGATGGAATCTACTTCTGGTGAAGATACTGTGAAGATTGTTGAAATGACAACAGAGGATTTAGAATATTACATACACTTAGTTGATAAAGCAGACACAGGGTTTGAGAGGATAGATTCCAATTTTGAAAGTTCTACTGTCCATAAAATGCTATCAAACAGCATCACATGCTCAGAGAAATTGTTGGTGAAAGGAAGAGATGATCAATGCTGCAAACTTCATTTCTGTCTTATTTTGAGAAATTACCACAGCTATCCTAACCTTCAGCAACCATCACCCTGATCAGTCAGCAGCCATCAACACGGAGGCAAGATCCTCCTCCAGCAAAAAGACTATGACCCACTGAAAGCACAGGTGATGGCTAGCAGTTTTTTCTTAGCAATAATATATTTTTCAATTAAAGTATGCATATTTTTTACACATAATGGTATCACACACTTGTTAGACTACAGTATAATATAAACATAACTTTTATATGCACTGGGAAACCAAAAAATTCAATTGGCTTACTGTATTGTGATGTGAAGCTGAACGTGCCACATCTCTGAAGTATGCCTGTAAAATGAATGGGCTAGATTGGGAGCTCAGGAATAGCCTTTCCGAACATGTGACATGTATGTGTCGACCAAGAGGACCAACACTGTTGCCATCAGGGAGAAGAATGTTCTAACAAGAGCCAGTGCAAGTCTTAAGATAGGAACAAGCTTAATTTGTTCAAGGAACAGAAAGATAGTCAGTATGGAGCTAAATGGATAGGACAAGTGTTATGAGATGAACTCTCTCCCCCCCACCCCCTGCCATTCATATGTTAAAGTCTTTACCCCCAGTATCTCAGAATGTGATTGTATTAAGGCCTTGAAACAGGTAATTAAGTTAAAATGAGGCCATTAGTGTGGGTCCTAATCCAATGACTGGTATCCTTATAAAAAGAGATTAGGAAGTATACAGGTACAAAGGTGACACTATGTAAAAACATAGGGAGAAGGTAGCAATCTGCAAGTCAAAGAGAGAGTCCTCAGGAGAAACAACCTGGCCCATACCTTGATCTCAGATTTCTAGGGTCCAGAATTGTGAGAAAATAAATTTCTATTATTTAAGCCACCGGGTGGTACTTTGTTATGGCAACTCTAGAAAACTAATACAGCAAGGTGGTAGATAACACTGGGGATGTAGGCAGGGAACAGACCATACCAAACTTAGTAAACTAGCATAAAGGGTTAGAATTTTAAGTGTTATTAGAAGCCACTGGAAATTTGAAGGAGGAGAGTGGCATAATCTAATTTACAAAGATAATTCTGGCTAGCTGCTTTGTGGAAAATGTATTGGAAGGCAAGAATGGAAGCAGAGAATTTAGCTGAGAGGCATTTGTAGTAGTCTAAGCAAAATATAATGGTGGCTTGGACAAGGTGATGATAGTGGAGACAAAAAATATGGGAAGAATTTGGAATGTGTTTTGAAGGGGAGGTGACAGGACTTGCTGATAGATTAGATATGGGAGTGAAGCAAAAAAAAAAAAAAATCAAAAATTATTTAGATTTTTGTCTTGAGCAATTGGGTGGATGATGGTACTAATTTCTGATACAGTAAAGTCAGAGGAAAGGAACAAATCTAGGGAGAAAATATGAGTTCTGTTTTAGCTAAGTGGATTCTGAAATATCTTCCAGATATTCTAGATATGGAGAGATCAACACATTTGACTATATTAATCTAGACTTCTGGGAGGGTAGTCAGAACTGGAAGTAAGACATAAAAACAGTATTTAAACCAAAGGAAATTAGAACTATCTCAAACTATGTTCTGCAGGAAGTGATGTGAGAAATCTGGCCTTGACAATTCCTCTTAACAACTGTATTCCAAGAAACAGACTCTTGGAGATATTTTTGAGCCATTGCTGTTGCACAATATGGTGGCTGTTTGCAGCAATGGAAGGAATAATCCCCCTTTGGCAGGAAAAGACTATTTAATGCACATACATTATGACTGCACAGATACCACCAGGATAAAGGGTCTGGAACACACGTGGATTGAAATGAACTTTCTGGATGTAATGTATGTTAAGGCTTCAAGTGCTATACTTGTTAAACATCGGTATGTTTTTTGTTAGATTCAATTTTGTGGAAGCTATAAAACAACAGTGGTATAAGATTTCATTCTTTCAGAAACCATCTATTTTGGAATTGTGATCACTTTGAACAGGCAACAGGGTGAAGTTCATTAAGCAAATAGAGTTAGCAAGGCTATAGGAAGAACAACTTTCAAACACATTTTAGATCAATTAGTCCAAAATAATTCATACCAAAGCAACTATAGGACTAAATGGATGCTTGCTGTGCTAATTAAAATACTCTTATTCGGGGCGCCTGGGTGGCGCAGTCGGTTAAGCGTCCGACTTCAGCCAGGTCACGATCTCGCGGTCCGTGAGTTCGAGCCCCGCGTCGGGCTCTGGGCTGATGGCTCAGAGCCTGGAGCCTGTTTCCGATTCTGTGTCTCCCTCTCTCTCTGCCCCTCCCCCGTTCATGCTCTGTCTCTCTCTGTCCCAAAAATAAATAAACTTTGAAAAAAAAAATACTCTTATTCAATTATTCAAGTGATTTGTATCTGGTTTGATATAATTTAGAAACCATTAGTATATTCTAAATGACTGTTGTATGTGCTAAAAATGAATAAGGCTGAATACCTTTTAAAAGCATTGTACTTACTAATTTTTTACCAATTGAAACTAATTTTCTTCACAACTGGTACAAAGCTGGTGCTTTTTTAACTGTAACACATTGCCCAGTGTTTGAACACAATATTCAGGATGGTTTTTGGAATGCTGGGATGATTTTTTTGGGAATACTGCTTTTCTTTTTTCCTTCCTAGTCCTAGACTATTTTATGTGTTTTGATTGAAGCCTTCATTAGCAATGGTTGTGACAGGCTCCAGTCATTGTTAGTAGAGGACATAGTAATTCATTCTGAGAAGTTGCCTTCTGATTCCTGGCTGGAGCATGGCAAGTGATTTTGTAAATATTCACCCTTTGTCATATGTTCAAACATTTGCTTCTCCTAGAGCTTATTTAAAATGTGTTACTGAAAAACCACCAGCTGAATATTTGTATGCTTATGAATATTAAGTAAAGGCTTATTTCCAACCATAGTTGTACAAAATGGCTAGTTTCAAGAAATTGTTCTTGTTTTTGACAGCTGTCCAAATTTTAACATAGTGGTAACAAAAATAGTGAATAATTTTTCTTCTCTGTTATCAAATCTGGGCATCCTTGGCTGGACTGAGACTGGAACAGTTTGATAATATTTTCCTAATAGAAACATTCCAGTCAACGTTTTACCAAGGAAAACTAATTATTGTCTAGCTGGTGAGTTTTGCCTTTCCCAAATTGTTTTAGGGAAAAATATGGTAGAATTCTTATCCTTATGATTTTCTTTAAGAAAAAGTTTATTTATGTTTCCAATTATCACTGAGTATTAACTAACTTTTAAATAAAACATTTATCTGAGGAATAGCTACTAGTCCCTTCTATAAGATGGAAGGCACTTTGTATCTGGTTTTGAGTAATTCTCAAAGTACAATAACCTTAATGCCATCTAGATTCTCTTCTTATGAGGCAGTGCATGATGAAATTAGATTCTCATAAATGTCATTACCCCTATTTATTGTCTTTTTCCTTGAACCAGGGCTGAGCTGGCTAAGTTCCATTGTCTCTCAACTAGATTTATTATGGATCAGATGCATTCCATTTCACAACAGGAATGTGCTTATTATAAAATGTACAAAGCTTATAGTCTAACAAAGCACACAATCTGTTGGCAAAAACCACTTTGTTTAATAGTGGGTATAGTTTGTAAAGTTTTCGAATGCATCTGAACTAAATTTAGTATCACATAAGTTGACACTCAGATCTTGAAGTAAATACCAAGTGAACACAGTAATGTTTATCCTAAACGCAAAGCTAAATGTATTTTAGTATTATGCAAATATACTCCTTAAGTATTTCTTGTTGACATTACATAGTTAGCCAGATTTTCTTGTTGCTTCAGCTTCTCTCAGATAGTACCTCAGGAACTCTGAAAAGTAGATTAACTCTTTCAGATCTTAAGAGTGTAATTTCACATACTGTGTCTTTAGTGACTAATGTCATTTAGAATTTGTGCAATGAACTGAATGAAGCATATCCTTATAAATACCCAGGGAGAAACGAAGAGATACTTCTAAGAATAAGAACATGGATAAATTTAGCAGTTAGAAGACTATGCAAAAAACTAGATTGCAACATTTTTTTTATAAGTATGATTGTTAACAAAGGCTAAAAGGAAATATGCAAAAATGATTTAGGGCCCTGCTTGGTCAGTGGATAATGATTGTTGTCACTGGTGGAAAAAGCTCAATGCCTAAAACTCTGTCTACCTATCTACAACTGTAGTAATCACTCCCGAGGCAGATGCCAAGGCAGATCTATGCATAGAGGACATGGCTTGTCAATGCATGCTTTCTACTATTCTAAACATTCAAGTACTAATGTGACTCTGGGTAAGGAAGAGCAGACCACTTGTAGCCGCATTTCAGAAGTCTTTTTTGCCTGAGTTACCAACCCCTAGTTCACTGGTGGTTTGCTCCATTCAGGCTCTCACTGTGGGGCTACCTTGCTTGGTATACCAAGCTATCTATACCTTTGGACTGGACTTGAAACAGCCCCAGCCTAGCTTTAGCTCCTACATTTCTAGTCCATGAAAACACTTCCACAAACTCTGGCAGTGTATCTGTGCCCAACAAAGCAGCAATTTCTTGGCTCCGTATCTAAGCCGTTAGTCACTGAGTTTCTTGCTCTTCAGATCTCCTAGACCAGTGCCCAGGGCATTTCCCAAATACAGGGAATATCTATCAACTCTGAGTGGTCTCTGTAAAACCCACTCTCCCTAGACTCAAGATGAAAAAGGTAGTACATCCCATCCCACACATTCTATGCAGAAAAAATTAGAAATTACAGATCAGTAAAAATAAAACCATTAAAAATTCTTGTAATCCCAACACCATGTATAGATACCACTACTAATAATCTGTCACATAAACTTCCAAAATTTCCTATCGGAAATTGTTAAGGAAATTGTTTTTTTCCTCATGCTATTATAAAATTACACTAGAAGAACCCACATGCCACATTTAAATAAAATATGGGGCACTGTTATAAGGTAGTTTAAAAATGAACTCACACTTCAAGTTGAGATTGCTTTAAAATGGACTTCCTGAAAAATTATCTTCGGAAAACAGACTTTTGTTGTAAGGTAGCTCCAGATACAAATAGTAAAGCTCCCTGTATTGAATTTCAGATTATTTCAATACTTTTATCCCTAAGCAAGGAATCAGATTTTTACAGTGGTAACAGAAATTGAGAATAACTTTAGGACCAATTAGGATATGTGTTAAAATTTGAGGGTACAAATCCATGTCACAATTCACAGAGGTTTTCTTCTTTAAATATACATGAATCAGACAGGAGAAGGAAACAAACATAGAAATATTTAGCTGCCCCAAAATAATTTGTTCTGAGACAGTAGTAAAGATTTTCTTTTGTGATGACATGAAATTTAAGTCTTGAACCAATCGCTGGGAAAGTAACCTTACAATTGCAAAATAATTAATTATTAAATATTGGACAGAAAGAGGTCCTCTGTTCTTTGTGGATATGCAGAGCAGACCTCTGAATGCACCTAGTGAACCCAGGTCTTCAGTATGTTGAAGACACCTGATATCCCATAACACCCAGCGAGGCTGCCAACTCCTTGTCCACACTGACTACATGCCATGTAACCCATTTTATGACTCAAAAGGATTTAAAATTCATGAAGCTTGTTGAAAGCTCAACTGTCACATTCGACTCATTCCAAAGTGTATGGGAAAAAGAGCAGAGCAGACATTTCAACTGAGGCTATTATTATGCTTGAATAACCATATTCCATTAAATTGCTAATAAACCTACTAGAAGATGTTGATCACATCAACCATACAGTTGCATTCCTTTCCTTTATACTAACTTGCTCAATTTTGTTTTATGCAGTATTACTCTTTCTGTGCCCTTTATTCCAAGGTTGCCCAGAATTCAAAGCACTTATTCAGTAAGTTTGTAATCCAGTTTAGTGTGCTATTAACAGAATTCTTTAGAGAAGATCATGGAAAAAGAAAAACTTATTTTTGGGTCAGTGACCAGTTTTAAAGGAAACACATACTAAACCAGTTTAAAGGAAAAGGTCAGGATCCATGAGGTATTAAGGAAAGAAGAAAAAGAAAAAACATTTATTTCCACAATTTTCCGACATTCCTTAAAAATAAAAACAAGCCTTAGTATGGAATGGCAAGGTCCCGGCTCCCCTATACTGTGGGGAACAATACTGCCATTCATAGGAAGTTAGAAAGCAAGGGTTTTTCCTCAACACCAGGGAAGTTTTGGCTTCCCTTCTCTTTATTTATTCTGAGGTTCAAAATTGAACCCTATAAATCTTGAGTTAGTCTCTCAGAATAAATAATAATATGAAATGTATTAAATGCTTTAAAGTTTGCTTTTTACTAGCATAACTCATTAACTCTCTCTGCATTACAAATGGGATATTAAGCCACTGTGGTGTTAGTGTTAAATACTGAAAATATATGAAGCTGAATATATATCCCATAGAACTAGGCATTTTTAAAGAACTAATACACTATGTGTACTATCTGATGACTGAGTTAAATAGTTTATCCCTCATTTAAAGACTGATTGAAAATCTATGATGGAAAAAAAAATCAAAGTTAAGGGAACAAATGTTTTAATTTAAAAATTCTTATATTAAACAGGAAACAATTTATATCCTGTAGTATTTTTTTTCTATTCAGTATATCCATCTAAGAGCCTTAGAAGAAAGGATGGGTATCTCCAATTTCTTTCCATAGGGCAACTGGCCAGTAACAGAATGTTTTTGTTTTGTTTTGTTTTTTGTTTTCCTCACTAGTAAAGTCAAGCTGAATAAAAGTAAACTTTACTTTCTGGATTATTTTACGATTATGATAGTATTTGTATCTATCTTTTTAGGGTGACTAAAATTAGGTGTAGTGAAAGAGTTTTTCCTCCAGCTTCCTCTCTGAAACACATAAAAACAACTCTACATCATGCACAAAACTATGGCAGAGAGTAAGTAAATGTTAAAGCAGCAATAATATCATTCAGCAAAAATAAAGATGAGTAACAGCCCAATATAAAAAGCTGTGAAATTACAGTAATTTCACAACCCATCAGAAACAGCAAAATACACATACCATTACTTTAATAAATATTTATTGATCACCTAATAGATCACCTAATAGATGTCAAAGCTAGATGCAGATATATGTGTGATAAATTTCTGAACTGGAGAATTAAATGGAAAGAAACTAGCACATCATATAACTTATAGAATCATGGACTATTAAAATCAGAAGAGGTCTTAGCAGTCATACAGATCAAGGGACCAAGTTCCATTAGGTTTAATTAACTTTTCTCAGTCATAGGGGCAAAAGCAGGACTTAGGACCCAAGGCCCATGTTTACACTATAACAAGATTCCTGACTCAGTAAAAATTTTTTAAGACAAAAAGTCAATGTTAAGACTACTAATGTAAAATAGTTTCTACTTAAACAGTTTGAAAATAATTAATACATAATTAATTATATATACATATAAATTTAAATTGTCTTCTTAGACTCAAGTACAATTACCAGACTTCATTTATAAAGTTTTCATATTAGCTGGAATTTCACTTTTTGTGGCATGAAAGGAGGAAGCATCTGTCATCTGACAAAACCAAGATTACAGAATACATGTGGCTTGGCATCGGAAGACAAGAGTGGGGACCATAGCCCTCTGTGACATTATCCAGGTGGGCACATTTTTACAAGTTTCCAAACAATGCACAGTTAGTGGCCCAGGTATTTTTCAACTGATAAGAAAAAAATTTTAAATCATAGCTATTTACAGTGTCTGCCAGATTTTCCCTAAATGGTTCTTTCCCAAAGCAAAACATAACTCTCTCCTCACCAACATACATACATGATACATACACACCCATGTACAATAAGACCTTTGAGTAATCTGAGAATTGAATATTTGGCTTCCCAAATAAGTTAACAACCTCTCTTCCGCTTATTAATATTTGAAGCCTACTCACATGAAAAACTGGAAAATATGTAGTATAAACTGTGATACAGTTTTTGTATTTGATTTCTTATTCTGATAGCTGAACATTTTGAAAATGTATCTAAAGTGAATACTAAACATGTGTCATATGAAGAAAGTTTTCAGCATGAATATGAGATAATAAAGTAATTTAGGCTGATTTTTACAGGTGACTTAACTGGACTTCATCCTATTATTTCAACCATATTCTGCATATTGTAATTTAAAAAGGGCATAAGTGAAAAATGATTTTGTTCAATACATATGGGTAGGTATCAGATTTTGAAAACCAGAAAGGGTTAAAGAAAATAAGGGTGAAGAAAACCTCCCCTATTAAAAGGTAAAATGATAGGGGAGGTATAAGCTATTAAGAGGAAGTTCTTTGGTATCTTTTCCTTATAGCTCCTCCTTCATAAACTTTCCCCTGTGTATGCCACATGCAAATCTTAACTTTGTTTATGTGCTTAGCATGTTTCTATTAATAAAAATTTCTAGTAACCTAATGGGAAGAGGATTGCATTCTGCTCTAGAAGGCTTATCTAAAAACAGCAAATTAATACCCTGTCTACGGAGACTGAGACCCTTTTTAACAAGTGAAAATCCTGGCAAATGAAAAACCCTATTCTTGCAGATGAAGTAAGCGTCCAGACAGCTATTTTGTGACATCACTAAGCCAAGCATAACAGGAGAAGACTCCATACATTTACCAGAAACTCTGCAGAAAATTTACAGTGACAGGTAAATAGAAAAGCCACTAGAACAATGCACAGTTGAAATTCTAAATTAAAAAAAAAAAAATCTCCAGAGGCAAATTTCAAAAAGCTTTTTACCTTTATCATGTTTAAATTTCTAATGTGCTTTAAATGCAAAAATATGACTTACGGACACACAGGTACTCAAAAATGTGATGAACACCATTGACTGCTCCATTATCTGTGAATAAATTATTTCCATTATGGTTTATCTGTGACAAATTTTACTTTCAGCCTCAACACAATCACACAATGGTAAGAGCTCTAAGAGGCCTTATAGAGAATTACCTAATCCCTCATTTTCACACATGAACTGAGGTCTGGCTGAATCCCTTGTTCAAAGTCACCAGCTAGTTAAATGTTCAGAGCTGTATCTCTTGTCATCCACAGCAGTGAGAAGTGCCCTTTCTTCATGCCCTTTGTACCATCCTCCCACCAACAGTGGCCAAAGTAGCTACATTCAAAGATGGTGCCTTTCTAAGTATTCCTCCTGGATGACTTTATATTCAAGCTTTCTAACAAATCCATGAAGTATGCACTATTTTCACCACTGTTCTCCACAAAAGGAAACTGAGGCACTGAAAGCTTAAGTAACTTTTCCAAGAGTCTGCCTCCAGAGCCACACCACACCCTCACTCTTAACCATTACAATACTGTTGACTTCTTTTTCTGGAGGGCATCTTTGTACTCAATGTTCAGTGTGCTTTAAACTGAACTCATCTTTTTCTCAAACCTGCTGACATCCTTACTTTTGAACGCAGTTAATATCATCCTTGTCCTCCTAGTCATCAAGCCTGTAACCTTGGAGTCATCTCTGACTCCTCCCTAATTCCTTACCCTTCTTCACATTTGTACCATTGGAAAGGCTCTTGAACCCAAAACACGGCAATTTCCTAAATATGGCCTCATTCCCTGTTGTCTGAACAAAGCCTCCTAACTGGTCTCCTCCTAATGGCCCTCCTTTCTTCAAGTTATCATATTCATGGTAGCCAGAGCAAGCCTCCTGAAATAACAGAAATCACATTGGTTTAAAAACCTAAGCCTGGGGGCACCTGGCTGGCTCATGGAGCATGAGACTCTTTCTTAATCTGGGGGTCATGAATCCGGGCCCTGTGCTGGGTGTAGAGCTCACATAAAAAACAAAATAACCTGGGGTGCCTGGGTGGCTCAGTCGGTTAAGCGTTCATCTTCAGCTCAGGTCCTGATCTCACAGTTTGTGAGTTTGAGCCCCAAGTTGGGCTCTGTGCTGACAGCTCAGAGCCTGGAGTCTACTTCCAATTCTGTCTCTCCCTCTCTCTCCCTGCCCCTCCCCCTTGTAGTCTGCCTCTCTCTCTCTCTCTCTCAAAAATAAATAAACATTAAAAAAATTTTTAAAAACCCACAAAATAACCCAAGAAAACCTAAGCTTACCTAACATTCACACTGGAAATTTTCTTCTAAATGTATAAATGTCCCCTCCCCCCCGCCACCATAAATTATCCTTTGAAATCTTATTCAGTTGTATGAGGTTGATATTATTTTCCCTATTTCAAAGATGATCAATCAGGTCCCATGACATTAAATAATATGCCAGCAGACAATTTTAAAAACTACAAATTGTTATATATAAATGATTTTATTTTCCTATAATTGAACACATTTTCTAGAGACAGAAAACAATTCAGATACATGTAGTCAAATCCAGTAACTTCTTAATCATTTAAAATTCCAACTAAGTTAAATTTAGGTCTTTCCTTTTCTTCTCTACCTTTTTCTTTTTTATTTTTTTAAAGTCTATTTATTTGGGAGAGAGAGAGAGAGAAAGAGCATGGGAGGGGCAGAGAGAGAAGGGGAGTGAGAGAGAGAGAGAGAGAGAGAGAGAATCCCAAGAAGGCTCTGCAATGCCAGCACAGAGTCGGATGTGGGGATCAAGCTTACAAACTATGAAATCATGGCCTGAGCCGAGATCAAGAGTCGGACGCTTAACTGACTGAGCCACTAGGGCACCCTGCCACCTTTCTTTCTAGGCAACATTCACACTGAGCATTTATAGAGAGTCTCGTGCTGGAATATTCCAGGATATACAATCATGTCACCATGGTCCTAGATTCTTGATCACTGGCACTGTCATAGCTGAAATGGTCATATTCCCACTGGTCACTGGTTACATTGTCCATGTTGATTTCTCTGGCCATTTATTCCAATCCTGATCATAAGATCCCTTTGCACTACTGACTCTCTCCTTTGTCTGTCTGTCTCTCTCATTCATATACATGTTTTGAGATCTCTCTATGCTGGCTGATATGAATATGAACTATTCCCATGTATTGTGAGTTCCAGGAATTTTTTGGTCTATTTTCTAGTGTTTCTCTCTCCAGTGTTAAGTAGTTGCTCTTAAGTATGCATAGACTAATAAATTTGCAGCCCAAGACTGAAGGAACAATTCTGCAGATGTCTAGAATGCTCTCGTCATGAAGCTCCCTCATCCCCAGTACTTCGTCCTGAAAATTCTACCATCTTGATCTCCCCATACTCTGATCTTTGTCCTGTGAACTCGGCAAGATCCCTGGGCTCTGTTCTGTTCCCCTTCTCTCTGGAAACTGACTCCAGACAGTGACCTGGGGCAACCGGACATCTCACTTCATTTGTTTCCATCCCTTTAAGGATCACAGTCCTATACTTCTTCTTGTACATTGTCTGAAAACTAGTGTTTCACATAATTGGTCCAGTTTTCTAACTGTTTACAGCAAAAGAGAAATTCCTGGAGGCTTTACTGGCTAGAAGTAAAAGGCTCAAGCCCAGACACTAAACATTGTAACTTTACTTACCTGAACCTATGTGACAACATTCTGTAATTTCTCCTAACTCAAGTGATTGTTTTTTCTCATTAAAACAGTGAGGACCAACATCCTCCCCTTTAACAAATAAATGGATGGTCTAGAAAATACTTCTGTAAGAACAAGTATAATGATTCTTGATGATTTTGGTGACAATGGCATGAAAGGGAACAGACTACGAAGTGTGATAAAACTCCTTCAGGATTTATTTAAATGTTATTTAAAATGCTATGCTCTGGGGGGCACCTGGATGGCACAGTTGGCTAAGTGGCCAACTCTTGATCTCAGCTAAGGTCATGAACTCACGGTTCATGAGTTTGAGACCTGCATTGGGCTCTGTACTGATGGCCTGGAGCCTGCTTGGGATTCTGTCTCTCCTTCCCTCTGCCCCTCCCCTGCTTGTGTGTGCTTTCTCTCTCACTCTCTCTCTCTCTCTCTCAGAATAAATAAACTTAAAAAAAATTTTTTTAAGTGCTATGCTTTGATATAGCTATTAACTCTAATAGAGCTTGGAAGCTAATTAAGAAGGCCATTTGAAACTATGCAGCAGTGTGTTTCTGGAGTGTGTTTAGGAGATGAACCTGTAGCAAAATGATTAATAAGAAAATGTAACCATTATATTAAAATTTACAGAGACCCAGAAACACAATTCATAACTGCTGTGATTCTTCTCCTCTGCAATATCTATTTGAGCTCCTATATAAGAGAGCCATGGTAGGCCAGCGTACCTTTACTGAAGGAGTCAAAACCATCAGCACAGAGCAAAGCA
Organism: Lynx canadensis; assembly: GCF_007474595.2. Taxonomy (NCBI): domain Eukaryota; kingdom Metazoa; phylum Chordata; class Mammalia; order Carnivora; family Felidae; genus Lynx; species Lynx canadensis. The sequence goes on from NC_044310.1 coordinate 71,592,970, forward strand.
GCTGAAAACATCAAACCACAGCTATACCCAGGGAGCTTTTCTAACCTGAAGCAAACAAAAATTCAGAATGGCTTGGGAAAAAACATAAAATTCAGGCCTGGAGAAGGAAACCAGGATCCTCTTAGAAGAAAATAAGTAGTAAATAGGTATTAAATATAATTTCAATGATGGGTGTTCCTTAATAATTTGCTTTTAGGAGGACTATCTCATTTTAAAAACCACTTTACGAGAGTATTATCAAGTTGGAAAATGGGTCATTCTCTTCTCCAGATCACTTTGCCCTGGGAAACTCCTATGTATGGACTGCAAGGCTTTACCTGATGGCAGTTTAGCCAGCAGTCAGGCTAACCTCTCAAGAGGGTGGGCCAGTAGAGTAACTGAGTCCATGGACACTGGAATCAGGCACTTATTAGGTCGGTTACCCTGAGACAGTCCTCAACCTCTCCAAATCTTGGTTCCTTGACCTTGAGCTATTACTCTACCTGTCCAACTTTTGGGTCCTTGTTTTTAAAGTGGAGATTATAACTGTCTCCTAGGGTTGCGGGGATGATAAAGTGAAATAATGCATGTAAAAGCTTCAGCACAAAGCCTGGCACACAGCAAACAATTTTAGGTATTGTTACTGTGGCTACTATTGTTAAGAAAAAAAACCCCAAACTGCTTCTTGAACATTAGCTCTGTAAATACAAGTTATATAGACAGTAAATGTCATAAACTATGAGACTATGGAAATAATCTGCATGGTTTGAATGAAAAGTAATTACATAATTTTAACCTATCTTTACTGTTTTCCCTAAGAAGTAAAGTTGGAGGCACAGTGGGAGGGAACAATATATTTAATTTGTCTCACTTCCCCCCTCCCTTATTCCATTTCTAGATGTGTTGTCCAGAATCATTAGATCCCTTAGTAAACTATAAAATTACATTTTATATTAAAATTCATATAAGTTTCATTATAAGAATCCATAGGCAACTCCTCTTTAGCTTAGCTGGATGTAGCATTCGGGAAAGTCCTGGTATATACTACCACTCTAAGACCATCAATGACTCTCTGAAAAAGTGACAAAAAAGAAAAAAAGCATGACCTTCACTGTGCTCCTGATGAAGCTATTTTTGTCTGCTTTTAATGTGGAATATTTGGTCTCCTGACTGATAGATGGCTTCTTTGTTAAGGTCCCACTGGTCCAAGTTTCACTAAAAGGAATAGAAATAGATAACCCCTGGGAAGTTGTACAGCAAAATGCTTAGGTTCACTAGCTTTGGAATTGAACAACTCCATTCGAATCCTTGTTCTGATAGTTGCTAGTTGACTGGGCAAGTTACTTATATTCTGACCCTCAGTTTCCTCATTTGTAAAATGGACGTTAAAAGTTGTTTGTACCTGACAGGGTTTTTGTGATGAAGAAAATGGTATATATAAAGCACTTAGCATGGTGCCCTACCCACAGTAAATGCTATTTACTGAATATTAATTACTCACTCTGTGTTAAATTCTAGTCTCGGAATCCATAAGATCCGTACAAAAAACTCAGGACACTGACTATGTGCCACTTTCATCACTACTGATGGATTCATCCACTGAACAGATGTGTGCTGAGTGACAGACGCCATGAGGCCCTGTGCTCAATGTTTTAGTTACTCAGTTGAAATCCTTTTGTCATGAGGGGCTTTACCAGAAACTGTGAGGGCAGCATCTCTGCTCTCATGTTGGTGGCTACATCACTGTGGGACCTGGTGCAAGCCTACCACACTGGAGATGCCAATAAGTTAGTTGTTTTTTGTTTGTTTGTTTGTTTTAAATGAATATATACATAAGGGATGAATGAACCGAATGACAGGATACAAGAATGATTAAGATTAACTCTTTGACCTCAGAGAACTCACATTCTAGCTAAAGTTGGAATTAGCCCTCCAAAAGGAAAATGAAAGCGGGGAGGGCCTAAGGAGGATATTTGAGGTAGCAGGATCACCAGGAGTAAAATACCTAAAATTTCTATTACAGTTATGCTAATATAATTCAGCAGTAATGGCAAAAGAATGTGTAACTGAACTTGACATTTCTAGACCTTTTAACTTCCAACAACAACAACAACAACAACAACAACAACAAAAACCCCAAGGAATATCTTTATTACTTACCATAGAGAAAAGAAACTCTGGCCAACTTTACATCTGAAGTCAAAGGACAGAAAAGAATATACTGTCACATACTTTTCTAGGTCTGGTCAAGCCTAATCCTACCTCAGTGTCCTTGCCTTATTTGCAAGCGGTTAGGGGTATCAATTACTACCCCATCCTCTTCTCCACACTATGGCTAATTAGGAAGAAACAAAGGGAAATGGGGATCAGATATGAACTTTATACGGGGTCCCCTGGTAAGAATCTAACTGTAGAACTGGCAAGGTCTCCTGCTTTCCAATCAGAACTGAGAACAACCTGATCCATGAGCTGGGCCAATGTCATTTTAAAACCCAATGCACCAATATTCACCTCACCCACCTGTCCCAAGACATTCCACAAGGAAAGAGGAAACACAGGGGCATGCTTTGCTGAGCAAAGAGAGAAAGGTAGAATCTGCTTCCTACTTTGAGTAAAGTGACCTGCAAATCCACTAAAAAATGTGGCTGACCAACAACAGGAATAGCAACTTGCTGACAAGGATCAGAGGACCAGAATGGTTCAGTGCAATGGGCTCCTTTCAGGAAACACGAGGAAAAGAAATAAAGAGTTCCTGAATTTTGTACTCCACGTGCAACTTTTTACTTAGGAAAGAGAGGATGCTAATTGGATGAAATAGATTCTTGTTCTTGTGCTATAGACAGCAGAAAGCCAAGCTTCCTGATTTGGTTTATTTTACCTCTCACTAGGAATGGCCTGATAAGACAAGCTTATAACCTATAATTACCAAAACAGAAAAATAAAAAAAAAAAAACGACTCAAATATTTGTAACTCAAATATCCTAAAACCAAAGTTATTCCATTGTTTATATGTCTTATAAGTAATAATTTGGGAGAAATTAAATCTGTTAGTTGCCTGGGGGTGCAGTTTTCAAATAGTTCATCTTGAAGTCAATGCAAGGAAACAGTATCACCCAAGTTCAAGACATGTTTAATACATGTTTTGTTGAGATTTTATTTTGGTCATAAGGAGTGTAGATATAGGACCTCACAGTTGTTTTTTTTTTTTTTTAATATTTATTTATTTATTTATTTATTTATTTATTTATTTATTTATTTATTTATTTTTGAGACAGAGAGAGACAGAGCATGAACAGGGGAGGAGCAGAGAGAGAGGGAGACACAGAATCTGAAACAGGCTCCAGGCTCTGAGCTGTCAGCACAGAGACTGACGCGGGGCTCGAATTCACAGACCGTGAGATCATGACCTGAGCCGAAGTCGGACGCTTAACCGACCAAGCCACCCAGGCGCCCCATAGGACCTCACAGTTTTTAGAGATGGTATTTATGTCAGCCCTGTTAATAATGGGACAGAACTAGGGAGCTGTGAAGGCCTACTTTTGTTTTTTGTTCTTGTTTTTTGGTCCATGTGCCTGAGTAAACTCAAAATTTTTGCTCAGGAAAATCTTGGCTTTGTTTTGCTATATCTCTGCCACTTTTTCATAATAAAATCATGTACTCATTGGCACAATTTATTAAAAACAATCAGGGAGGACTGCCTGAAGAACACACAGTCTACTACTCTTCCAGAAATACTAAAATGTACACCCAAATCAAGAGAGTTTACCTACTGTAATACTGAACTCAGTGAGTTGCACCTACCACAGAAAAGTGATAGATGATGGTATTTACATCATCACACTCTGGTCACATGGGGCCCCAAGAGGAAATTCTGAGCTTAGTAGTAAGAACACTATCAGTTCTCATGAACTGATTTGCCTGCATCTTTGTGTCCTCAGACTGAAGCACCTACAAGGTCCACCTCTTACTGCTGGCAGTAGAAAGCTTATAGTGGAATTTGTAGCCCATCTGTAACAGTGTCTAGACCATGTGTATCATAAACTGCATTCCTGGCTCTTCCCAATGGCAATTATTCTTATTTTCTTCCTTTATCCATATTCTGATTGATTCTACTTTGTATTTTATATATGCTACTAAGCTGTCTTCTATTCCTTCAGCAGCATGAGGATGCAAAAATGGAAAACATATAAAAATGTAAGCAGAGACATCATCCACACCCACAATGCGATTATACTCTTCAAAGACACAGCAAGCAAATATCTGGGATTTCTAAAGTTTTATCTATACAATTCTAGAACAATGAGCTGAAAAGTCAATACTTCTCAGAACACTAACTTGCTACTCTTTCATCAGTAAATTTCTGTGTAGAAACTGCCTTTGGGTATTTAAAAGTACCTATGATAATAAACTGTGTTGACGCCATCTGACAATAAAATGACAATGTTCCCTTTTTCCACAGGCCTAGAGCTCCTAAGAGAGAAGAGAGACTACTGTGAAAACTTGAAATTCATTGAAAGTGAAATCCTCCATTATTGGCATGTTCTTTAAAAAAATTTTTTTTTAATATTTATTTATTTTGAATAGACAGAGCGAACACAAGGGGGGCAGGGGGAAGGAAAAGACAGAGGAGACACAGAGTCCAAAGCAGGTTCCAGGCTCTGAGCTGTCACCACAGAGCCCAACGCAGGGCTCGAACTCACAGACTGTGAGATCATGACCTGAGCTGAAGTCATTCACCCAACTTACTGAGCCACCCAGGTGCCCCAACAGGTTCTTTTTATTTGTATTTATTCACTTTTCACGGGGCAGAAAAGAACTACTAAATATATCCAAAATACTAACGACAGTTTTAAAGCATATACAGAAGGGCATGGTTCATATCTACCTTAAGGAAAAAAGGTTGCAATGAGGCTGAAATATAATTTTACTTTGAATTTTAAGAGAAGCAGCTTTTGAGCTATTTTAAAAATCCTTTCATTTAGCTATAGAATCAGATATTGTTACATATAAATTTTTAAAAAGAAACACTATTACCTTATTTGAAAGAAAATGTTTTCATAAACTGTTCTGCACCTAGTTCCTTTTTAATGTTCCCTGAAAGTGTCATTTTTTTAAAAAATTCACCTCCTGTTTCTCTTTTCCAGCTAGGGTCTAAGTGTGAATTTTTTTTTCTCCTCAATCCTGTCTTTCACCTAATAACAAGTGAGACTGCCATCCAAATTTTTTATTGACAAAATATTTTGAAAAGATAGTATATATGAACTTCCCACACTGTTTCAGACTCAGATTAATTTGATATTTTCTTCTGAAATCTGTAATTTCTTACAAATACCAAGATATCAAATGCTTTTCTGGATTTTCTGGTAAATACAGCTGACCTCAAGTTCCATTTCTAGAAAACACAATTAACCAATAAAAATCTCAGGATTCTTGTTTTTGCTCCAAAAAATATTAGTTTAACCTCAACAGATATCTGCTCTCTTAAGACAGCAGTGTATGTGCCCACAGAGGAGTGTCTGTTCCAAGTGATAAGAAGGGAATCTGTGAGTCGCAGTGAGCTGGGACCCTCCCTAGGGCTTCTGGGGTTTGATCTGGAGAGGAATGATAGCAAGTTTGAGGAAAATCTTCCCTTGGGCATGGAAACTCCTGGGTTTAACAAATAGAATTACAGAAAAGAAGCAAAACAAAATGAAATCGTTATATCCAAGAAAAATCTGAGAAGAACCATTCAAAACGTGCGAGACACCGTGTACTTAAAATGTACTTGAAGGCTCATTTCTGTAAGGGCCGCCTAAACATCCCCAAGCTCTACTATTCAGGAATCTTATTTCCAGGCACAGTGTCCTGGAGCATTTGCAATTTTTCAGTTGGAACTCTCCGCACTTTAAAAATAGTCTAAAGTCAGAAATTGAAACACTGATCTATTTTTCAACCCCCAAGTTGCTCCTTAGTCAATATAACACTGAACATTTCTGAACAAAGGGATTCTTAAGGCTGGCTGTGGTTCAGGCATGTCCTAAACTTATTAAGGGGAAAATAAGTTAGTCACAAAAGAAAAAAAAAATGTCTATTCTCAGTTGGAAAAAGATCTATTTTCCCCCCTAATGCTGAATTATGTATTAAATCAGTTCAAATTTTATTTTGGACCATTAATCTGTAATTTAACATAGTTGCTAAAATAAATGGATGTTTCAGTCTATTTTATGTTAGGTTGTTTACTAGAAAAATAATTCAATGGGCTGAACACATAAAATATAGTTTCCCTTGTGTGATCGCTTACAAGTAGATATATGTACCCTTGGCAAAATTTACATGTTACATTTTAACAATGTAATTGCTGACAATAAAACACTTTATGTAATACAAAACAATTTCTATACCTTAAATCATAACTATATTCTTTCTGCTACCTTCAATAGGATAAGAAATCTTTCTATAACTAGTTTTTAACAGTAAATTTCTACAATATTTTAAATCCTACACAAAAGATTTATGGAATTTTCCTTTAAGAAATGCGTATTGTATTTCACAAATAAGGCTAATTAGAGACATGCAGAACAACATTACAATGCACAAATATTAAGAGAATTCAACAACCTCCACTTCTAGGATCCACTTCTTAGAGGATGCCACCTGGTCCTAAAGACCCATTTTACATGAAACTTCTCCCTAAAGATTGCAGGTGACAAACCTTGCAAGACCCCATTCTAGAAGGTACTGCTAGGCTTCATTTGTCCTTACCATAGCTGACTGCCACCAAACTGCCATCCAAAACTGCTTTAGGGAAGCAGTTCCTCCACAATCTTTTCAACAGATTCCCTGTTTTAACATCCACCTGTGTTACTGCAGAACAGTCTGACCCGGATTGAGCCATGGAGCAAATAATAACACTAACTGCAACTCCAGACAGAAAAAAATAGAAGTTAATTTTCCAGACTCTTGTGGGAATACAGAACATGTCTGCTGAAACTGAATCCAAGAGTTCAATGATATTGTAGACTCAAGTATTTCTTTATATTCCACGTAATGGCTTTTCCGTTCTCAGTGTTTTATAACACACTACTGAGCCATGATTTAGAAAGTGAGGGAAAATTCTCCCTCTCCCTCCTTCTCTCTCTCTCTCTCTCAAGTTGAATTGTATGAAAAGTATTTGCAAAGTGAAACTCCAACAGGAAACCACAAGAGTTTTACCCTGTAGTGCTTACAGAATGCCACCCCTGCAATTTAAGTCAGTTTATGCTGGTTTTTTTAATTTTTATTTTGGGGGACCATAATCTCTTTATGCATTAAACCTAAAGTTCTTTCCTTTGGGTTTTATTTTGCTTCATTTTTGCCAGGGAATGTCCAGCTCTACCATTTGCCCTAGGACAGCCTAAGCATTACATCCTCACTCTGTCATTTACCTCTGTTTTATCCTCTCTGGGCAGGGACAGACACGTTCTTTTGTGGATACTGTTCAGCTACATTAGGACTTCTCTTTTTATGCGGGGGCTACCAGATTCTCTATCAGTTCTATACAGCTGCCACTTCATATTATTCTGAGAGCAGAGATGCTAGCAAGTCTCTTCAGTTTAATTCAATGATAGGCCAAATGGGTTCGTTTCCATTTGATCTACAATCAAGCATAACAAAGATTACCTAAAAGAAATAGGATTAAAACTGTATCTAAGACTACAGAGGGAAAACACTCAAACACCTGAGGAAAAGATACTGTTTTTCCCTGACATTAAAAAAACTTACTGTAAAAATAATGTACTTGGTTCTATAAAGGGTGTATGTCATCAAATTGTTAGTACAGACATTGAGTTATTTCCTCTACACAAACACAGGTGTCAGGAAGTTTAAACACATAAATAGGGTCAGTCTTTATTTTTCTGTAAGCTTGCTTTGAAGTCTTAAAAAGTAATGTTCTGGGTCAACAGAACAGGGCTGGTAGTAGTACTAAGGTACAGTTCATTCCTTACTCTGCATTTGGCTGGGGAAATACTTGGTTTTTGGCTAAAACGAAAGTGCCCTCGATGAAGTCCTGCTTTATAGCAGTGAATAGTAAACTGGAGATGGCATGTTGGAATAGAGGTCTTGAAAGAAGGTGGGGTCCACAAAAAGAGGACCTCATAGAGAGAGGGGAGGCAGGAAGCCACGAATCACAAATGTTTTGTTTCTCTGCAAGAAAGAAGGCCAAGGTGTAAGACTTTTCATGCGCTCTTATCCCAAGCTCCGCAACATGAGATCAATGTTCTCATCCACTCATCTGAATACATCTCTGTTGAAATTAGAAGTAAAACAAATAGTAATATTGCCAACTTAAAACAAACAAGGTTTGGTTGAGAGCATTTAAGAGCATATCAATAACCAGTCCCCAACAGTTCTAGAGAAGCTGAGAGCTGAGTACCCACTATGTGACAAGGCTATGACGTTTCCTCACTTGAATCCTATAGCAACCTGTTGTGATGTACTTTGTTATGTTATTTTACAAATGTGGAAGTGGAAGCCCAAAGAAGGTAACTTGCCCAAAGTCACACCATCTAGAACATGGAGCAGCCAGGATCATAATTCAAGCCTGTCCAACTTCAAAGCCCACATTCTTATCTCCAAAGCTTCATCTTTATGAGAGATTTGTGGAATAGCATTTTATCCTGGGAAACTAAAGAACAGACTCAAATCCAATAACTTTAAAAATAGCTTGTTTTTGGGGCACCTGGGTGGCTCAGTCGGTTAAGCGTCCGACTTTGGCTCAGGTCACGATCTCGCGGTCCGTGAGTTCGAGCCCCGCGTCGGGCTCTGGGCTGATGGCTCAGAGCCTGGAGCCTGTTTTTGATTTTGTGTCTCCCTCTCTCTCTGACCCTCCCCCGTTCATGCTCTGTCTCTCTCTGTCTCAAAAATAAATAAACTTAAAAGAAAATTAAAAAAAAAATAGCTTGTTTTTAAGTTAAGATTTGTTATGCTCTCTTTCTCTTTCTCTTTTAAAATCTGTAGTCCAAACATCCTTTTCCTCTCATCATATGAATCACTAGCCTCTATGATAAATTATGGGATTCTCAATAATGTGAAATTATCAGAGTCCCAAAAGAACATAAGGAAAACAATTATTATATATTTTAAAACTTGAAATATCAGTAAGGATATATATAAAACATAATAAACTTTATACATTCATAAATAGTAAGTTGAAAAAAACTACATTTTATTTTTATGGTATTTTTAAATTTCTACATTTAAAAACTATTACATCAAAGCTTTAAAATTATAGGCTAAGTTAGAAAGAAAGTCTGTATGATTCAGAGAAATGAAAATTAAAGTACATTTAATAAAACCGGAAGAAAACCTTATTCATTTGAAACATAATAATACACACACACACACACACACACACATGCACACACACAATTTTTCATTAAAAGAGTTTAGACCTTCCTAGTTGAGTTTTTGTTTTTGGTGTCTGCGTCCACTTTTTAAATATTTCCATTTCCTCCACACACATAGTTCTGAAGAGCTATTAACAGGAAGTTTTCTCCTATTTTTTCCCCAGTAGAAACCCTCCAGCTACACACTGACTTTCTCTTTGCCCCAAATATTAAAGTCCTGGGCAAAGTTTTAATTAGGAAAGAGGAGACATTTACAAATTTAATACATTTTGTTCTTTTTACAGACCATGTAGAATGAAGCAGCCTCAGTATGCTTGAAAAATCTCTTAGCAACTGAGAGCGGGGCCGGCCAACAATGGATGATTCATTGATTTAGCTTGAGTGTGCAGGAATGTCTGCCAAAAGGTCTGCACAAACTCACATTGCTAGACACTATGGTAAAACGTACTCTGACCTCTTTTAAAACTCTATCAGAGCGGAAAGTTAAACTTGCAGCTTTCCAGCAATTCACTGGCATCTGGAAATATGCTTGAATTACAATATCTTGCTTTTAAAACAATCAATGGACTTTCTTAGATTATCATTTTTACCTAATTAGACCACAGCTACTACTAATTAGGGATTTCCAAGGGGATGCCACTGTGTTTTTAAGCACTAGAAATAATGGTTGCCCATTCAATTTAAATCTGAAAGGAGGCTTTTTGAAATCAGAAAACTGAAAGAACTGATTGTTAGTTTTTCCGTAATATTGACCCAAGGATTATGCAAGATTATCTTAAACAATAATTTGCACATTTAAAATTGGCAAACAGTATGCAACAGATACCCAGTGTCTGTCAGTATATGTATATAGGTAGAGATTATACCAGAACATCCTATCTTATGCTTACATAAAATTCAAAAGAGTTAAATTCTTTTGCTTGCATTTGTCATTTGTCTCTTCCAACATCCATTTTAGAAATAGGTATTATTTCTCCTGCTTTAGAGTTAGAAGACAATGCACATGGAATTTAAATTGCTTGCTTGAGTTCATAGCTATGCAAAGGCAGGTCCAGGTTTACAATATGGATTTTTCTAGTTTAAAATTGGGTATCAGATTCATTGCACTACTTCACCAATCACAACTTCAGCCTCAGTAATGAAAATAATTCATGAAATCAAATTCTTTTTTTCTCCCAGTGTTGGAAAAAGTCATGTTTCTCAGTTTCTTTTGCTCTTGACAAACATAAGTACAGAACAAGGAATTTTCTGCTTTGAAAGAGTTTTGCTCTGGCTACTTTATCTTCCTCTTTTTTTTTTTTTTTTTTTTAAGTGTTTATATATTTTGACAGAGAGACAGAGAGAGAGAGCCAGGAGTGTGGTAGGGGCACAGAGAGGGGGAGAGAGAGAGAGAATCCCAAGCAGGCTCTGCTCTTTCAGGGCAGAGCTCAACACAGGGCTCGATCTCAGGAACCTTGAGATCATGACCTGAGCCCAAATCAAGAGTTGGATGCTTAACTAACTAAGCCACCCAGGGGCCCCCATCCTCCTCCTTCTTTTCCTCCTCTTCTTCCTCTCCTTCTCCCTCTTTCTTGCATTTGTTTTAGGGGAGGGAGGGGAATATTCAAATGTAAAGATTAACCGAAAAATTCACCTCTCCCCTCTACTTCTGGTCTTTCTCTGAGAGGTAACCACCGTTATCAATTTGGAGTATTCTTTTTCATACCGTTATCTGGGTAATAATATATACATATAAAATAAGATCTATAATTTTGATTTGTGGTTTCTCTGTTTAATGTATTATCACATTATTCTATAAATTCCTTTTTTAAAAAAACACTTCTTAGAAATGTTTCCATATTTGTACATCTACTTCATTTTAAAAATGGCTAAAAAGTATCTCACAATATGTACCTTCCTTTCTGATCATGCTAATTACACACATCCACTAAAAATGTAGCTGTTCTTCCAGCATAGGCTAGATGGACAAACAGAATGAAACAGAAATATATGAAAAAGTACAAATGAGTGAGGATATTTAGTTTAATTTTTTACTCAATTCATTGATGTTAAGTCTATATATCTGACAGCAGCAGAAACAATGAGTGGGGTTACTACACTGAACAATTTGGACCAACTAGTAAAAACTGAGTAGTAAAGTGGAAAGGGTGGGGATCTTGGAAGACAGGGGTCTTGTCGACTCTGGGATCACACAACAGGTACAGAGAGCTTTATGGGGCAAAATCCAATAAAACACACATGATTCCTGCTCTCACAGAGCTAATAACCTAACTCTAAATACCTTCCAACTTCATCTCCTGTTCTACATTCCCATGGTCACTGTGAGTCCAGAATCACAACATGTCTGGCATCAACTACTGTAGGAGCCCTAAGTGGTTTCCCTGAGTTTGGTGTTTTGAACTTCTAATCTACACGGAGATATCCCCAAACATCAAGATCTGATACATCATTGCCCTAATAAAACACCTTCTTCATTATTTCCCATTAAACTATAATACTGGATGAAGCACCACCATTTCAGCTTGGCATTCATAGTGTAACCTCCCAGTGTTTCTCCTGTCACTTAAATTTCTAGTCACATCAAACTTCCCTACTGGTCTGCAGAGATCCTCTGTCACACCTCTATGCTTTTTCACATACTGCCTACAATATCTTTCACCTTTCTCCATCTGGAACTCCCAACTCCTCATTCTAGACCCAGCTCAAACACTGCACCTTTTGTGAAGGGCTACTTAACTCCACAGCAGGTATTTAGCTCTGTGCTCCCAGAGCAGTTTGCATTCACTGCTATGATGGCATTTCATGCTGTAACAGCATTACTGAAATACATAGATGAGCTTTCAACTTTGTGTATAGCAAATGCTATTTATTGGTTAAAACCAATTTTGAGGGCCATATGCTTAAGTTTTTACCAAAACCCAAGCTATTGGTCAAAACTCATAGCTTCACTAGTCTTCGCTCCCTACTTGAAATGTTGTACTAAAAGTTAACTAGGCCATTTCAATGCCTATTTAATCATAACAATTCTCTTTATGTGTATACCAGGAGAGATTACGAAAAGATAGATCTGAAAAAATTTCCTCAAAATTAATGTTAATCTCCTTTTCAGAAAAGGGAAAGTGAGATTATATGAGTATTTTTAGGTTTAGGTGAATATGATTCAGTTTAGAATGCATAAGTTAAATTCATTTTAAAAGATAATTTTGCAGTGGTAGGCATGGCTTAGTCCCAAGGATATTCTGATTGTCGATTTTACTTAACTTTATCTCATAAATAATTAAGTCTTTGCTTCTCTGATGGAACACTGAAGCAAGCAAACCAATGAGAAATATCCCCTTGCTTCTGGTATAACAACCTTTGGAAACACGGACCAAAACAAGGAGCAGACACTCTGATGTGTGAGGGAGATATTATAACAGTGTAGAGTCACCACCAAAGTGGGGTTAGGCTGTTGTAGATATCGCCTATGGGGCTGAAATGATGTCGTGAGATCCAACTCTATCTAACTATATTTTTCATAGGTCCTCTGACTAAGTGTGTCTGGCCAGGACCTCGACCAGCCAGTCTTGGTCTAGCCCACAAGTTATTACAACATCACAAAAACCACTGTAGTGCATGTGAAAATACTCAGACACCATTATCCATGAAACAGACCAATAGCAGTTTGACAGAGAGGAGGAGTCTAAGAGACAGCAGTAAACTGTTATAAATTATGTGAATTAAATTTTCACATGTTTTTTTTAGAATAGAATTATTGCTTCAAGAAAGGTAGGCTGGAGTTTTTGTTGTTGTTTTGGCATGGTTTTATAAATAGTTAACCTTCACAAAGTAGAGGAGCTGGAACAAAGAATTATGAATTAAACATTTGGCACAATTGCAATAAGTAGCTTAGAATTAAGATTTTAAAAACAAACTAGAAGTATTGAGGTCAAATAAGACAAAGAAAAGACTTCACACCACTGGAAGAGCCATTAGAAAGGTAATGGACCTGCCTTAAGTAAAATGCTCCTTTGCCTGACAAAGTAAATGCGGACCTTGATTGGGGGCGGGGGCAGGGATTGATGCAGTGTTGATTATCACATCATGCTATCACTGTGTCTTTCATTTCAGCATCCCAGCCTTTAGCAAAATGGCTGCTCAGTGTACATCTGTCTAGATCCAGATGCCAAGACAGCAGACAATTAATTCTATTGGGCCCTAAATATAAAGACTGTGAAAGAGACATCTGTAGCTCCTGATAGCTGCCATGATGACAACTGCTGAGCCATTTGAGGGTAAATGCTGTGTTTCACTCTCATTTTGAGGCTCCCCATGAAGATTCCTTAGAAGTATTCTGGTCCTGCTGGCTTCTGCTCTGAAAGGGAGGAATCTTAAGAAATCAGAGAAAGATCAGCTGACACCTCTGCCCTTAGCACTGCAGAAGCCAATCAATAGCTGGAAAAGGAATTAGAAAGGGATGAAAGCAGAACTTCTACCCCACCCAGGCCTGGAGGAATGTTCTACACTGATAGCATCAGGACTTCCTCCTAAATGATCAAGCCAATGTAGAATGTACTTGTGGGATTTAGGAGAGAAAGGCATTGGACTGATTTTTTAATTCCTACTTATACCAAATTCCAGGTGTAGTGCCAGTGGTATGAAATAGAATGAATATATATATATATATATATATATATAAAAATTAATTTGAAACATTTGTTTTAGGGCCCAGGACAATCTCTCATTTATTATAGATTGTCTTTATAATTCTACTCTATCTGATGATAACAATTTATTGAGTGTGGAGTCTACTATACTATGCTAGATGCTCTAATGCTATTTGTTAAATGATTTGAATGCAAAGATCGTCAGTCTGCTGTTGGAACACAATTAAGAGATGCAGCTCAAACATCTCTGTTTGGTTCTCTCCTAAACTCCCCTCCCCACCTTCGCCAGGTTCCAGCCTCTATTGATGATCCATCCCTCTGCCTTAGGCTAGAGGGAGATAAGATGAATGGAGAGGACTTTTTCTCCATTCTTGGGTTGGTTTCCTAGGCAATGATGAAGCAAGCCTCTTAAGAAGAACACAAATAGTGAATATGTATAAAATAATTGGAGGAAAGGTGACTTTGTTAATATATTCTGAAATATATAGCTGGAGTAAGATGTAAAATAAGTTCATCACTGTGAATGTTTTGGTGGGAAAATAAAATTAAAGAAGTTTTGAGAAACCCATATGACATTAGCTAATGGAATGAATCCACATACCACCTTGCTACATGACTATTACCATTATTGAGCTACAATTATTTTTTATAGGATCAAGGAAATTTAGAGCCTTTTAAACAACTGAGCTGAATCTCTGATAACCAGGAAGTAAAGGAAATTTACTTATAATTTTACCATATACGGATACTGAACCTCAGTCCTGTGAACCTGTGCCTTTGCACATATTTTTTGCAGCTGCTGATATACTTCAGAGCCAAAGCTGAGCTTTGAAAGTTTGGATTCCTGTGTGTTGTGATAATCAGCTGGGGTTTGGAAATGCCTTCAAAAATCTAATGCTCTGGCACTTTAACAAGGCTTCTGAAAAAACAATTTAACATCTGGAATCAAGTATTTTGTGGAAGTCCAAGACCAACAGAGCAAAGAACATTTCTTTCAGTAACAGTTAAAATGTGGCACTTCCTTCTTCTTCATCAAATAAATGGGTTTATTTTATAAAGATTCTGAGGTGGTTTATAATAAGAAAAGTATGGAATAGAAGCAAGGTGTAGAAAATTGGATGCTGTAGATATTTATCAATGGAAGTTTCCCCTGCATATGCTTCTATATTCTTTCACATCATTTTCTCTTCCAAAACTCAATTCTGAAAAAGAAACAAACTACTAAAGTAAAGCCTCCTTCATTTAGCCTTCCTAAGAGACTCTGAGTGAGGATAACTAGAGAATCTAGAGAGTTCACCTTTCACCTTTTCCTACATGCTTCAGAAAAAGGCAAAGACAATGACTGATGGTGTATTTCTTTCTTTCTTTTTTTTAATGTTTATTTATTTTGAGAGAAAGAGCGTGCCCACACACAGGGGAGGGACAGAAAGAGAGGGAGAAAATCCCAAGCAGACTCCTTGCTGTCAGCATAGAGCCCGACATGGCACTCAGTCCCACAAACCGTGAAATCATGACCTGAGCCGAAATCGAGTCTGATTGCTTAACTGACTGAACCACACAGGCGCCCCAGAGCACGTGTATATCTTCAGTCTCTGGACAGCCAGGTAACTTGGATCAAATGCAAACAAAATTTCTACCGAACATTCACTAATTTTCTACAGAGTTTTGGATATTGTTGAAAAACTATATTGAAATATATTCTCCCCCAAAATGTGTTTCCTACTAATATAATAATAGATGACATCTACTGAGTGCTTCACATGTGTCATGTACTGTGCATTTAACTTCCAAAATAGTTACAGTAGACCCTTGAATAATGGAGGGTTAGGGGTGCTGACCCACTGTGCAATTGAAAATCTGTGCATAACATTTGACTCGCCTAAAACTTAACTACTAATTGCTTACTGTTGACCAGAAGCCTTACCAATGATCTAAACAGTTGATTAACACATATTTTGTATATTATATGTATTATATACTGTATTCTTACAATAAGGTAAGCAAGAGAACAAAAAACATTATTAAGAAAATCATAAGGAAAGTACATTTACAGTACCATACTGTAAATAATCCATGTATAAGTGGACACATACAGTTCAAACTCATGTTGTTCAAGGATCAACTGTATTATCTTTTTTTAAATGGTAAGTAATGCATACAGTGATACAGTGGAACTGGCACAGAGAAAGACAAATAGAACAGTGACCTACACATATACATAAAGACGTGACTCATAACAAAGAGGACTATAGATTAGTAGGTAAAGGAGAGACCACTCATTAATAATGTCACAATGAGTTAGTTCTCCATATGGGGAAAAAAATAGAAAGAAACTGGATCCCTTCCTCATATAATGTATAAGAATACATCTCAAATAGTAGGAAAGTCTTAAATTTGAAAGGAAAACTCTAAAGTTTTAAAAAACAATATAAAGAAAAAGGATCTGATTATATTAAAGTTAAGAGCTTCTGTTCATCAAAAAATACCATAGAGTAAAAAGGCAAGCCATAAACTTGGAAGCAATATTTGCAAAACATGTATCCAACAAAGGATGTTTCCACAGCATATAAAGAATTCTTTTGAAAAAAGAAAACAACACAAATGAAAATATGGGCAATCAATAGGTACAGAAATTTCAAAGAAGTAGGAGACACTAACAGTGCCCGGCACATGAGAGGTACTCGAACAGAATGAATGAAAACACAAATAGCCCATAATCATATGAAAAGATATCCAACCTCACTGGTGATCAGGGAAATAAAAATGAAAATCATAGTAGGATACCATTTCTTACTCATTACACTAGAAAAAATTAAAATCAAATAATATCACATGTTGGAGGACATGTAATGCAATAAGCACTTTCATCCATTGCTTGTAGGAACATAAATAGCAATGATTACTTTGGGAAACATTTTGGCAGTACTTAGTATAGCTGGAAATATATACACCTTACAATCCACCTCTACAGCTAGGTATCAATCTGAGAGAATCTCTTGCACATGTGGCCTGGAAGGCATGTTTAAGACTACTAACTGCAGGATTGCTCATTACAATAGCAAGAAACTAGAAACAGCTCACATGTAAATCAGCAGTAAAATGGATACATTTGATATATTCATATACTGGAATACAGCACACAGTAGTGTTAAGCAAAAGAAGTCACACTAAAAATACAGAGTTGTGATTCTCTTTGTGTAAAGTTCAAAAAGGACAAAAGTAAACACTATATTGTTTTGAAGGAAAATACACAGGTGATTAAATTATAAAGAAAAACAAGGGAATGGGCTAACATAAAATTCAGATGAGGAGTTACCTCTGTTGGGAGGACTGTGATTGAGGAGGGGTATCCAGGGGCCTTTTAAGTTTTGATTACTTTTTTTTTAATGTTTATTTATTTTGAGAGAGAGCAGGGAAGCGGCGAGTAGAGAGAGAGGAAGAAAGAATCCCAAGCAGAGTCCACACTGTTCGTGCAGAGCCTGAAGTGGGGCTCGATCTCACAAACCCGTGAGATCACGACCCAAGCCTAAATCAAAAGTCAGACACTTAGCTGACTGAGCCACCAGGCACCACAACTTTTTTTGTTTTTTAAGTAAACTCTATGCCCAACATAAACTTCAAACTCATAACCCTGAGATCAAGAGTTGCATGCTTTACTGACAGAGCCAGGCTGGTACCCCTAAACTGCTGTTTTTAATTCTCATTTTCTCAAGAGCTTTCACTGGGTAGTGTTCCTACATGTAACACCATGCTAGATAACATTGGATTTTATTTTATTGTCAGGAAGACAATTTTTATGGATGAAATCTACCAACTGAGAAATGATCAAATTACCAGGTGAGAAAATCTGATTTTAGTGTATGAACTGTCTTTAGTTGGGAGATGAAATCTGAGGCGTCTGTAGCCAAGCTGGCTGGGCTGGAAGGCTGTGTGGAGCACAGCGTGCAGCCAAGAGCTGGCTCCAGCCAAGGACAGCTGCCTTCTCGCAGGGATGGGTCAGACCTCTGCTGGGTGAGGGGGAGGAGAGGAGAGGAAGGGGACTGGGAGCCAGGCCTGTGGTCAAGAGCCCCACTCACAGAGAGGCAAGTGGGCTCATTCTGCTTGTGTTCTAGGAATGTTGGTCCCCATCCCTACATCATGCTAGTCTGAGTCTCAACATTACCACCTCAGACACTCCAAATGTAGACAGTCCCTCCTCCTCAGGACAGGGCTCCTGATCACTTTTACAATTTCATTGACTGAGGAGCACAATCATATTTTCTGAGAGTTTCAGCCAACAGGGACCTTTGAAGAAAACCAAGGTTAGACTGTGAATCCTATCAACTGTGAAGGACTGTGAAGCCCTTATCAACCTTCATATACGTAACACTTCCGGTAATCAATAGAATTATCCATTGGCTCCCGGGTGGCTCAGTCGGTTAAGCATCTGATTTCGGCTCAGGTCATGATCTCACAGTTCATGAGTTCGAGCCCCATGTCAGGCTCTGTGCTGACAGCTTGGAGCTTGGAGCCTGCTTTGAATTCTGTGTCTCCCTCTCTGTTACTCCCTTGCTCACACATTCTCTGTCTCTCAAATATAAATAAAGGTTAAAAAAATTTTTTTAAATAGAATTACCCAGCACAAAAAGAAGAAAACAATCTCTGTTACCTATATTACCAAATGGCAGCTACTTAACTTATTTGTGCGATAGAAACCATATCCCTCATGAACTGAAGAGCAAATTTAGGAAATCAACTGCAATGCGTGGAAAATAATTGCAAAATACTCCAATTTGAAAACTAAAACTAGAAAAAAAAATCATGCCAAACTGAGATTCTTTAAAAGATGGTCTTAAACAATGTCTTAGACATTTAACTGTTAAGTACATTTATGCACCACATACCATTCTACTAATGATGGCAAATAATGGTTGCTTTGCGGAAAGACTGTAGGAAACGGTGGCAGAAGATAAGCTTTCAAAGAGTTTGATTAGGATGAGCATAATGACCAAATCTACAGAACTCTTTGAAAACACTGGTGTAAGAGGCTGAGACAGCAGCTTCACCTCTTTGAACCTCATTTGTTATTAAGCTTTGCTGCTGCTGCAGGCAGATAAGATCCAAGACCAAACACAAAAACACACATTTGATTTAGCAAGAGGCTTATCTCAGCAACAGGACCTACTCTGTTAAAAAAAAGTTGGCCCAAGTCAAGTATTTTTGCCTTTTTGCCCTAACAGTTCAAGGTCTCCCTTCAGTGTGGAAAAAAGTAAAAACATGAAAGGTCAATTTTTCTTCTGTCCTATTAACAGGACCAATAAACCTCAGTAAAATAAGAAATGTATGAGGTTCTTTCAAAAAATAAATTTCTTTTTATATGGTTTGCATTACATAATTTGGTTTATAATTTACAAGAAAGTAAATGAAAGACCATTGGTTTCGAATGGGGGAACTTGATGCTATAAAATCTGGTGGAACACAACTTATGGACTAAATGCCAGGGGAAGGCCTCACATTTCATAGGGATTGAATATTTCATTTGCATATCTCAGTTAAATGCCCGAGTTTCAGAGTAGTCAACAACAATTTTTGTATTTCAGGTTCTCACTGAAGCAGGCTAGAAAATGTAGCATTTCTTTGGATGTTGGAAAAGCCCTTCTCTATTCAAAAATGCTTCTGCTGCCACTTTCAACACAATTCCTACTACATTCCCTGGGCTTTCCTGGCCCATTTGGGTTGATTCCTGGTTCAGGAGGTTGAAGCACCAGGATCATCAAGTCTGCCATGCTGTGCTTCCTACCCCATAACCAAGGTCAGAAGTGGGTCAAAGTGTGGAGTATAGATCATAGGCCAGGACAGGAGAAGCCAACCAGATCTACCCAAGTTGGCTACGTCTTCCCTGTCTGCTCACATTCAGTTGGGTTGATGCCTGCTTAAACAAGAGGGAAAGTGCCTTCCCTACCTCCGTGTGAAAAAGGTTGGTCACTGATCCAGTCCAACCTTCCCCTTCTGAGGAAACCAGTGGGACAGGATCTGTAATCAATGGAGGGAAAGTTTCACTGGGAACACATAAGTTGACACATGGCAAACATGATAAGTTTTCTTAGGAAAAAAACCGTTGAAGTTGCAGCCTAGCACAACTCTAGGGGAAACCATTCGCACTGAATTTTATATGAATGGTGTTTCTTGGAGTTGTGCAATGTAGTGACCCTGAGGACAGCCGCAACAGCAAGGAAGTCTTGGAAACATTAAAAACAAAAACAAAAACAAAAAACCCACAAACTTTGTTTTTAGTTCAATTTTAGATTTACAGAAAAAACTGTGAAGCTAATACAGACATTTCCCATGTATCCCTGCGACCATCTTACATTAGCATGGCACATTTGTTACCGTATATTGGTACACTGTTAATGAACCAATACTGGCAGAGTTTTAATTATTAAAACCCATACTTTTCTGTTTCAGGATCCCAACCAGGACACCACATTGTATTTAGTCACCCTGTCTTCCTAGGCTTCTCTTGGCCGTGACAATTTTTTAGACTTTCCTTATTTTTGATGACCTTTGTGTTTTTGAAGAGGGCTGGTCAGGTATTTTGTAGAATGTCCCTCAACTTGGATTTGTCTGATGTTTTTATCATGATTAGACTGGGTTTATGGGTCTTTGCTGAGGCAAAGTGCTACATTTTATCAAGTGTACATACTATCAGCATGACTTATCACTGTTGGTATTGACCTTGATCACTTGGCTCAGTGTTTGTCAGGCCTCTCCCTGGTGAAGTTACTTTCTCCCCTTTCTTTGGAAGACAGTCAGTTTGTACAGTCACACTTAAGGTATGGGAAGTTTTGCTCTATCTCCTTGAAGGCAGAGTATCTACATAAATTATTTGGAATTCTTCTGCATGGGAGATTTGTCTTTTCTCCCACAAGTATTTATTCAATCATTTATTTATATCAGTGCAGACTCAAGGATATTTATTTTATACTTTGGGTTATAATCCCGTAGTGTTTTATTTACTTTGTTGCTCAAATTGCTCCATCTTTAGCCATTGAGAGCTCTTTCAACTGCTTTTTGTATCCCTTTGACACACTCTATCATTGTGTGCATTTTTTTAATGTTTATTTTTGAGAGAGGGTGTGCACATGTGTAACACACACACTTGCATACGCGTGCAGGGGCGGGGCAGAGAGAGAAGGAGACAGAGGATCTGAAGCGGGCTCTGCATTGACAGCAGACAGCCAGGCCCAGGCTCAAACCCACGAACTGGGAGATCATAATCTGGGCTGAAGTGGGATACTTTACGGACTGAGCCACCCAGGCGTCCCCACTGTGCATTTTTATTTTTTATTTATTAAAAAAAACTTTTTTGACGTTTATTCATTTTGGAGAGAGAGACAGAGCATTAACAGGGGAGAGAGGGAGACACAGAATCTGAAGCAGGCTCCAGGCTCTGAGCTGTCAGCACAAAGCCTGACTCCGGGCTCAAACTCATGAACCATGAGATCATGACCTGAGCTGAAGTTGGATGCTTAACCAACTGAGCCACCCAAGCATCCCTCCATGTGTGCATTTTTAAAAGTACTTCCTTACTTTCTGGCACTATAAGATGCTCCAGATTCATCTTGTATATTTCCTGATCTAGTGCTAAAATCAGATATTTCTCCAAAGAGTCCTGGTTCCTTTTATAGGAGAACAGTATAAGAAACCAAGATCTGGGTGCTAAGTATGCTTGTTACTGCTGGAGTGTTGTTATTTCCAGACCCTTTCAGCTGAGGAGCAAAAAATATATTTGCATATATTAGCTCTTGTATATACACATATCTATAAATATTTCTATATGTAACCATCTGTATTTATATTATGCTAAACATGAATTCATACTGATGTCTCCAACTCTGATCTATTACCATAGAGATCATTCTAGCTTTTCTTGTTACCAGTAAACTCTCCAACAATGAGAAACCCAGCTTCTACCAACTGCCATCCATTTACTTAATTGCTCAGTTCCAGTATAGAGATATCAGAATTGTTAACCCGCATCTTCAAGGCAAACAATTTTGTCCACTATGGTTCAGTGTGTATGTACTGTTTCCTTTGCCTTTTTTTTTAACGTTTATTTATTTTTGAGACAGAGAGAGACAGAGCATGAACAGGGGAGGGTCAGAGAGAGAGAGACATAGAATCTGAAACAGGCTCCAGGTTCTGAGCTGTCAGCACAGAGCCCGACGCGGAGCTCGAACCCATGGACTGTGAGATCATGACCTGAACCGAAGTCAGATGCTCAACTGACTGAGCCACCCAGGTGTCCCTGCTTTGCTTTTAATCTTACAGATTCCACACATTTCCAAAATTACATAGGTCAGCAGCTCTCCCCCCCACCTCCTTCAGTGAGGTTGTTTCATACCTTATAATGGTTAGATTTTTTGTTTGTTTGTTTGTTTGTTTGTTTTAATCATACTGTTTTCCATCCTGGGACTCCCAATCTCCTAAATGATTTTTTTAAGTTTGCATACATTCAGGTTTACTCTTTGTGTTGCAATGTTCTATGGGTTTTGACAAATGCATAGTGTATGTGTCCATAATTATAGTGTCATACAGAAGGGTTTCACTGCCCCATAAAATCGTCCTGTGCTTCATGTATTCAACCCTCCTCCTCTCTCCTGGAATTTCTGGCAACCACATCTTTTCACTGTCATGGCTTTACCTTTTCCAGAATGTCAAATAATTGGAATAATACAGTATGTAGCCCTTTCACACCAGCTTCTTTTATTTACCAGTATGTATTCAAGATTCATCCAAGGTTTTATATGGCTTGATAGTTCATGTCTCCATATTGAGGACTAACATTCCTTTATATGAATATATCATAAAAAGGTCCTAATAAGGACATCTTGGTATCTTCTTTGGAGTTATTGTGAATAAAGCTGCTATAAATATTTACATACAGGTTTTTGTGTAGACATAAGTTTTCAAGCCAGTTGGGTAAATACCCAGGCCATTACTGCTGGATTATATGGTAAAATTATGTTTAACTTTGAAAGAAACTGCCAAAATGGCTGTGCTATTTTACACTCCTATTAGCAACAAATAAATGTTCCTGTTGTTCTATATCCTTGCCAGTAATTGGCACTGTCAGTGTTTTGGATTTTAGCCATTTTAGTAGGTAGGTAGTGGTATCTCGTCTTAATTTGTATTTCCTAATGACAAATAATATTAAGCATCTTTTCATATGTTTATTTGCCATCTGTATATCTTCTTTGGTAAGGAGTCTTTTCAGACCTTTTGCCCACTTTTTAGCTGGGTTGTCAGTTTTCTTATTGTTGAGTTTTAAGAGTTCTTTGTATGTTTTGGACACAATTTCTTTACTGGACATGTTTTGCAAGTATTTTCTCCCATCTGTGGCTTATTCTTCATTCTCTTAACAGTTTCCTTCACAAAGCACAAGTTTTTAATTTTAATAAAGTGTATTTATCCCATTTTTCTTTCATGAATCATGCTTGTGGTGTTGTACTTCAAAATTTGTTGCCAAACTGAAGTCACTTATGTTTTTTCCTATATTTTCTTCAAGAAGTTTTATAGTTTTACATTCTACATTTTGAGTTAATATTTATGAAAAATGTAAGGTCTATTTCTAGGTTCAGTTTTTGCTTGTGGACATCCAACTGTTCCCATCCTGTTTATTGAAAAATTATCCTTTCTCTATTGAATAGTGCTATGTACTGAATTGCATATCCCTAAAATTCATACATTGAAGCTCTAACTCTCAATGTGGTAGCATCTGGAGATGGGGTCTTTATGCGGGTTTAATGAGATTATTGGGGGATAAGGTTCTCATGATGGGATTAGTGCCCTTACAAGAAGAGATACCAGAGACCTTGCACTCTCTCTCTCTCCACACACATTCTGAGGAAAGGCTGTGTGAGCACAGTTCACCAGAACTGAACCAATGCTGGCACCCTGACTTACAGTTCTAGAACTGTGAGAAAATAGACATCTGTTGTTTAAGCCACCAAATGTATGGTATTTGTCATGGCGACCCACTAAGATAAATAACTTTTGTTCTTTTGTCAAAGATCAGTTGACTATAATTGTGTGGGTCTATTTCTAGGCTTCCTACTGGGTTCTATTATCTATTATCTATTATCTATAGTAAGTCTGGAAATCAGGTATTGTGAGTCCTCCAACTTTGTTCTTCTTATTCAGAATTGTGTTGGTTATTCTAGGTTTCTTGCCTTTCCATACATTCTTTAGAATCAGTTTGTTGATATCTATAAAATAGTTTGCTGGGATTTTGATTGGGAATGCATCAAATATTTAGGTAGATTAGAGAATAATTAATATCTTAATAATATTGAATCTTCCAATCCATGGACATGGAATCATTCACTTAGGTCTTTTTTCACTTTTTTATTCAGAATTTTGTAGTTTTCCACATATAGATCCTATAGATATTTTGTTAGATTTATATGTAGGTTTTCCTTCCTTCCTTCCTTCCTTCCTTCCTTCCTTCCTTCCTTCGTTCCTTCCTTCCTTCCTTCCTTCCATTTTTCTTTCTTTTTTTTTTGCTTTTGTAAATTTTTTTTTTGTTTTACTTCAAATTCAAATTGTTCATTGCTGGCATATAGGCAAGCAATTAACTTTTGTGCATTAACATTGTGCCCAAGACTATGCTATCCTTTATTGGTTCTAGGAGTTTTGTTTTTATTTTTTGGTTTCTTTGGGATTTTCCTCCCTAGATAATAATAATTATATCATCTGCAAACATAACACTGTTATTTCTTTCTTCTCAATCTGTATATCTTTTATCTCCTTGTTTTACTGCACTAGCTAGAACTTTCAGTATAATGATGAATAGCAGAGCTGAGAAAGAACACCTTTGCCTTTTTCTTGATCTTAGGGGAAAAAAATGTAGGCTATTACAATTAAGTTTGTTTTGTTTTGTAGATGTTCTTTATTAAGTTCAGGAAGTTGCTTTCTATTCCTAGTTTTTCAGAGCTTTTATCATGAATGAGTGTTGGATTTTGTCAAATACTTTTTCTCCATGTATTGATATGATCATATGATTTTCTTTCTTCAACTTGTTCATGTGGTAGATTACACTGAGTGATTTTTTTTTAATGTTTATTTACTTTTGAGAGAGAGAGAGAGAGAGCAAGCAAGTGAGTAAGCCGGGGAGGGGCAGAGAGGGAGACAGAATCTGAAGCAGGCTCCAGGCTCTGAGCTATCAACACAGGGCCCAATGTGGGGCTCGAATCCACGAACTGTGTGATCATGACCTGAGCCAAAGCTGGATGCTTAACCAACTGAGCCACCCAGATGCCCGAATATACTGAGTGATTTTCAAATACTGAATCATCCTTGCATACCTGAAATAAATGCCACTTGATCATGCTGTATAATTCTTTTTCTACATTGTTGGATTCAATTTGCTAATATTTTGTTGAGAATTTTTATATCTATGTTCATGAGATATATTGGCCTATAGAGTTCCCTTTTTGTAATGACTTTACCTGGTTTTGGTATTAAGGTAATGGTGACCTCATAAAATGAGTTGTAAAGTGTTTCTTCTGCTTCTGTTTTCTAGAAGACATTATGGAGAATTGGTGTCATTTTTTCCTAAAATGTTGAGTAGAAGAGAATTCACTAATTAAACTAACTGGGGCTGGTACTCTGCTTTTATTTTGTTTTGTTTTCTGAATGTCTACTTATTTATTTATTTATTTAGAGAGGGAGGGGCAGAGAGAGAGAGAGAGAGAGAGAGAGAGAGAGAGAGAGAGAGAGAATCCCAAACAGGCTCGACATTCAGCACAGAGCCCAAAGCGGGGCTTAATCCCATGATCTTGGGATCATGCCCTAAGCTGAAATCAAGAGACCGATGCTCAACCAACTAAGCCACCCAGGCATACCTTATTTTGAAGGTTAATAATCACACTGGGATCAAGATGGAAAAGAGACTATGAGACTAATGAGACTAGGGTATAGTATGTATGATGCAAACTGATACACCCACGTCTTACTCCGCACATGTGAACTAAAGTGATATCTGTCAACACATAATATAGCTATAAGTACAGAAAAGAAGCTCTCTATATATGCAGATATCTAGTGAACATAATTTTTATTTATTTTTTTCATCATGACTCACAAATATAAAGTGAACATGTGCTAAATATTGTACTTAACTCATTTTTTAAAAATGTGCATTTATTTATTTTGAGAGAGAGAGAGAAAGAGAGAGAGAGGGGGAGGGACAGAAAGAGAGGGAGACAGAATCCCAAGCAGGCTCCTCACTGGCAGCTCAGAGTTCAATGTGGGGCTTGAACCCATGACCCATGGGATCATGACCTGAGGTGAAATTCAGAGTTGGAAACTTAACCAAAGGAGCCACGAGGCACCTCTTGCATAATTCTTTAAAACTCCACTTGTTTTTCTTTCTTTATTTGGCCAGCATCTCCATTTTTTCAAATATAAAATGAGTACCATTATCTCTCTCCTCTTTAGTTCACATGGGTATATAATTAGAAAATACCATTTTTTTTGATTTCTTAAAGGACTGAACATAGGCATATACACTATCCCTCTAAAGGAAATTTCTAAGCTCTGATATTAAAAACTTTAAATTTTTCTATATTTTCCAAATTTTCTGCAATGAATATGTATTAATTAGTGTTATGATTAGAAAACATTGCAAAATAAAGGGAAATCCATCTTTGGCTTTCCTTTCTAGTTTATCAATGTAAAACAAGAAGCAAGTGTAAATACACAAGAAATGGGTAAGAATTACATTAGTTATATGCAAACAATAATGAAAATTATCATTCAGTCTATTGTCGCATGCTATTTGTAAGGAAAGAGTATACTTTAAGAGTACACTTTTTTGGGGCGCCTGGGTGGCGCAGTCAGTTAAGCGTCCGACTTCAGCCAGGTCACGATATCGCGGTCCGGGAGTTCGAGCCCCGCGTCAGGCTCTGGGCTGATGGCTCAGAGCCTGGAGCCTGTTTCCGATTCTGTGTCTCCCTCTCTCTCTGCCCCTCCCCCGTTCATGCTCTGTCTCTCTCTGTCCCAAAAATAAATAAACGTTGAAAAAAAAAATTTAAAAAAAAAAAAGAGTACACTTTTCTTTACTGAAACATTTACTTATGCTCTGCTAAAAAGCTTTTAACATTTCGATTATGGAAATCATACAATATAATTCTTAAATTAAGCATTTCTTTACAGTTCATTTCCAGGTGAGCTGTCATGTCACATTAACTACTGGGTGAAGTTAGGCATTGCATTTCACACTGCAATTCTTTCACTATGAAGCCCAAATCTCACATTGGGATTGTATGTTTTACATTTGTACTTTTCAAAGGTAATGTATCACTTCGTGTCTTATTTTCCTTTCTAGATTTTCACAGGTTCATCTTTGCAAGCTGGCAGCCTTCTAGTAATTCAATTTTTCCTAAGTATTTTATTCTAACTAACCTGAACTTGCAGTCATACCCATCCCCCCACCCACTAACACCCTCCCATTTCAAGCTTCTGTGGCTAGTCACACCATTTCTCAGACATTTATATTTCTATGATGGATAAACCAGAGCTAGACTTTCCCAGTTTGTAATGAGTGCCTCAGGCAACACAAACAAAACATCACACATTTAATTAGAGAATGCATTCTTAAGCAGAAATATCAAAATACTCAGTTAAACAACTGTCTTCCAAGCCTGATCAGTATCAATACAATATAAGGGTTTTATATCAAATCTAGGATTTTACATCAATTAAATGTTTCTTTGCAAAGAACCTAAATCCAAGGATAAGTAAAGTTATTATGATTTTTGAAGTTTGAAAATTCCCCCAAAGCACATACAGTTAGTATAGTTGGTGGGTTGTTTCAATACAAGGATAGCTTGTGGCCTTAAAGAATTCTGGATTAGCTAAATTCAAATCTTGCATCTACCTTGTTTCAGCTGAGTGATCTTAGTCAAGAACAGTTACCCAGTTATTCCAAGCCTCAGTTTCTCTGTTGGAAGAACAGAGACTCGTTCATTCAAATCATTCAGAAACTTTCATTCCTTCAAAAAATATTTACAGGGGTGTCTGGGTGGCTCAGTCAGTTAAGCATCTGATTGCGGCTCGGGTCATGATCTCATGGTTTGTGAGTCTGAGCCTCACATTGGGCTCTGTGCTGTCAGTGCACAGCCCACTTGGGATCTTCTGTCCCCCTCTCTCTCTGCCCCTCCCCCGCTCACATGTGCTCTTTCTCTCTGTCAAAATAAATAACCATTAAAAAAATATTTACAGAGTGTCCATTTTGTGTTAGGCACTATTCTAACTGCTGGGGCTATAACAGTGAACAAAGCAGATTAAAAGAAATCCTGCCCTACTCAATTCCACGTTATATTTATCACTAGTAGGAATAATTTCAGTATCTCCTTCACAAGATTGTTGTGAGAATTAAATTAGTTAATATATATATAACACTTAGAACAATGTCTGGCACACAGTGAGAGCTCATTAAATGTTAACTGCCATCATCATCATCAGATAGTTATTTTTCAAAAAAGTTTGCCTTTTATATTTTTCCATCCCTCGTATCCTTGGAACCCAGGAACAGTAGATTGAAATTAGGATTCTATGCGACATCACTGAGCCTCAGTTTCATCTGTAAAATGGTGATAATACTTGCCCTCTCCACTCCATAGTGTTGGTATAAAAATCAAGTGAGACAACTCATGAAAGGGCTTCATAAACTATCAAAGCTGTCATTAAAGATTAAAGATGTCATTATTCACCTCCTAGAGTAAGTAAGTCCATGCAGTCAGAAGTCCTTGAATATACATTTACTGAATTAGATGTCAGTTTATTGCCTATGTACCTGCATAGCCACTGATCAAGAAATCCCCAAATGCTTAAGACCCAAGATACTAGACACTTACAACTTGGTAACTAGCTACTCGTTTACTCAAACAAGTTCTGCTAATTTAATACTGGCTATCAGTAAGTTACCTGATATCTTAAAAGTGTTGAAAAACATATTTTTCTCTGCACACTCACTTGGGCTAAAATTTTGAAACCTTCTTACTACATCTTATGAATGATCTTAGTTCAAGTTCCTTATCTTACAGCTGAGGCAAACAAGGCTCAGAGAAGTTAGGTAAATTTCTCAGGATCATAGCTAGTTAGTTTCCATTTCACATTTAACCAAAGACAAGTACATGCTACGTTCACACATAAAACAGAATACAGGTCTCCAATTCTTATTTAAACCCTACTTGGTTCTGCAGTGTGTAAAGAGCTTATCGTTCTTGTGGTTCTGGTTTTGTTTTCAGTTTTGTTTCTTTAAATGCAAGAGACAACGGAAAGCAAGTTAGAAAAGAGGGCATTCTATATTATGACATGTTGGAAAATCTAATGATTTTCTGAAATTTTTTATGTGAAGCTCCAAACTTCTAGTCATCAAGAAGCCTGCTCAGAACAAACAAGCTAGTTACGGAACTTTGTTTGGGGGTTTTATTCTAATTGGTTCATATGGTAACTTGGATTCAAAGAAGAATTTTACAGCTGTAAGACCTCTATATAGAAATGACATGTGCAAAATGCTTGTGTCCTGCCAGTCCATGCAGGGCCAGCTCAAAGGGACAGACAGGAATAGTCATCTATTTCCTTACATGATTGTTAAACTGGGTGTGTTTACATGACTGTCTGTTGTCAACTGCTCTTGGAAAACAAACAAATAAACATGGTGGAATACCTTGTTTCTCTCTAAGGATGTTACGGAAGTGAGAGTGAGAAAAAGTGTATGGGATAGAAAAGGTCATAACAGGGGTGGGTCCTTGATATTTGGGCATATTTTTTTTTCTTTTTAGTACCCCTCCCACCTCATAAACATTTAAGTATTTCCTAATGAACTGTCCTCCCAAATATCCTAGATGAGGGAGGGGGTAGGAAAGGCTGTCCTTCAGCTGTCATATATCTCCCCCAACACTGAGATCTGAACACGAATGAAAGAACTATAAGCCGAGGTACTGAGGCCCAACCCTTACAGCATTCTTGGCACCAACCCTTATTCCAGTCTTACTGGTTGGGGAAGGTTATAAACTACTTGGCAGTTAGATTTTAACTAGCTGAGTCCTAGCTAACTGCCACTACCTTGTCTACCCATATTAAGAGCCCAAGTAGTTTGTGTCACCCAAGACCCTTTAAGTTATCCATCTGCCTTTCCAGACTTCTTAGAATCAAGGCTCAGGAGAGGGATATTATTGCCTATGCAGATGTTTTCTCAGAGACAAACACTATTCAAGAAGGGTAGGGTTGTTGCCAGGTCTGTGAACGGATATCTGAGAAGGCAGTGGGAATGGTCTGTTCCCCACCAGCTTCCTGCAGCACACTCAAGACAAGTAACCCCAGACAACACAAACAACCACCAGCTTGCCTGTTTACTCCTGCTTGCTTGGACAGCAAAGAAAACAGTGCTTTATTCAGGATGATCAAGCAAAGGCTCAAGATAGCCAGACTGAGCATCACCAAACAGAGAACTCTTTGAGGGCATGACCTCTCCTCCAGCTCCCATTTCCTTTTCCCCATGGGCTAACACAGTGCATGAAATAAAGCAGACCCTTGACTAACCTATGCTAAACCAGTGAGAAGGCACCCCATATCCCTCCCAAAGCTAGGATTCTGAGAAACACTGGCACACAGAAATAATGTAAATTCTGTTGGTATAGAGGCTTCTAGATATAGTGAAATCTATTTTATTTTTGTATGGATTATTCATGGCCAATTTTTATTTCCAGTAAATTCTACCCTAACTGGAATGATAAAGGAACACCATATCCCTTAATGGCACAATTGAATTGTATTCAGGAAATGTGGTTATTTTAATATTATTGTAAACCAAACATAATTAAGAATATGAATCTTCCCAGGAAAATATCACATGACACACTCCAGAAGCAAATACAAATGAATTATAGTTTACTTGATGATTTGGTTCACCCATTCAATCTTCTATTAGTTAATTCAAATGTTCAGTATTTAAGGCATCTATAAAAACAACAGAATTTTTCACTTTTCATTCTGGTATTTTAGCATCTTGAAGGTACAATGTGGTGAAAGCAAATTAGGGGCCTGAAATGATCAAGACCTGGGCTGATTCCTACAAACCAAATTGGTTCAGAGAAGATGACTCCAAACTATGAGATCTACTCTGTCACACTGATATTTATACTGTGTGATACAAATCTATGTAACAAAACTGGTCTGGGGCCAGGATGCCAGACGTGTGTGTGTGTGTGTGTGTGTGTGTGTGTGTGTGTGTATACAATATTCAATTTTGTTTTTGTTTTTAAGTTCCTGTAGGTGCCACTTAGGGATTTTCATGGAATGGCTGAGGTACCAAGAAGAGGTACAATTAGGAAATAAAACACCAAAGACCTGGCAGGGGACCTGGGCCGACAGAGGAGAAGTGTGGGTTTGAGCTTGGCTGAAGGGACGAAGAGAGGGTTTTTTTCTTGACCTCTGCATATGAAATCTACCTCCCCTTAATGACTTCAGAAAAATGCATTATTTGGTTGATATTTGTAGAGATTCCTGTCCTTAATGCTAAACAACAAGGATAACTGCAATAATATACATCTAGTATACAGACTGAGAACATAATTAGGATGTTCTACACAAATCTAATTAACATACAGAATTATAAGGATATTCGCAGGTATTGTCAATTCAACAACTAGGCAAATAAATAATATACATAAACCTTGTGCCAAATTCTCAAGCTAGAGAAAAAAAACAGCAAATTAAAAAAAAATCTCATTCTTCTATATTTTATACCATTCTTTGATAAGAATATCATTAAAATCATCCATGTTCTCTCATAAAAACAAGAAGGAAAAGAAAGAAATGAAGAAAGGAGGAGGGAGGAAAGAAAGAAAGAAAAGCATATCATTCAGAGAGGAAGAAGTAAAACTTGTTTTTTCAGATGACATGATCATGTATGTGGAAAGCATACACACAAAAGTGCGAGAATAAGTTAATTTGGCAAGGCTGCAGATAAAAGATGCAAGACTGCAGATGCAATTGATCAACTGTATTTCTATATACAGTAGTCTCCCTTATCCATGGGGGTATGTTCCAAGATCCCTAGTGGATGCCTGAAACCTTGAATATACCAAACCCCATATATGTTATGTTTTTTTCCTATACACACATACCTATAATAAAGTTTAATTTATAAATTAGGCACAGTAAGGGACAAGTAATAAATAACAGAATTATAGCAATATATCATAATAAAAGTTATGTGAATGTGGTCTCTGCCTCTCAAAAATCTCAAAATATCCCTCTCTCTTTCAAAATATCTTATACTGTGCTTACTCTTCCTTGTGATGATGTGAGATGATAAAATGCCTAGGTGATGAGATGAAGTGAGGTAAATGATGCAGGCAGTATGACATAGTGCTAGTTTACTAATGACCTGATAATATGTCAGAAAAGGGATCATCTACCTCTGAACCATGGTTGACTGTTGGGTAACTGAAACCATGCAAAGCAAAACCACAGAAGAGGGGGGGACTATTGTATTGGCAATAAATAATTGGAAAATAAATAAAAAATACCGTTTATAATAGAACCCCCCAAAATCAACTAGTTAAGGAGACTATAAAATTACAACATATTGCAGAGAGGCATTAAATAAGACCTAAATATGCATTTGGGTCTTCTTTGTATGATTCAATATTGCTAAGATTACATTTCTCCCAAAATTGATGTACAGATTCAATACAATAAACACAATGTATAAACAGTAAATGAGAAAAAAATTGTGAAAAATTTTCAAAGGTACTGAGGCATACGATGCATGTAACATAATATTTTTCAGAAATAAAAATGAACAACCTACTAATACTGGCAACAGCATGAAGTAATTTCAAAAGGTTATGCTGAGCAAAATAAGCCAATACAAAACCTCCTACCTGGCAATAATTAAGCAGTGCCCTCACTTTTCCCTTGCCAAAGGAATGTCAGAGGAAACCAGCTAAAATAGAAGGTTTAATAAAATCCAGAGTCTCATAATATAATACCTAAAAGGTTCAGGTTTCAATTCAAAATCACCCATCACTCTAAGAACAAGGAAAACCACAATTTTAATTACATTAAACAGATACTCACCATCAACAGATACCAACACTGAGATGGCAGAGATGTTAGAATTATACAACAAAGATTTAAAAATTTTTTTTTAACGTTTATTCATTTTTGAGAGACAGAGAGAGACAGAGCATGAATGGGAAGGGGCAGAGAGAGATGGAGAGAGAATCTGAAGCAGGTTTCAGGCTCTGAGCTGTCAGCACAGAGCCCGACGTGGGGCTCAAACTCATGAACTGCGAGACCATGACCTGAGCAGAAGTTGGACGCTCAACTGACTGGGCCACCCAGGTGCCCTGACAAAGATTTTAAAGCAGCCAGCACCAAATACTTCAGTGAGCAATTACAAACATGCTGGAAACAAATGAGAAAATAGAAAGTTGCATCAAAGAAACAGAAGATACAAAGAAGGACCAAATAAGCCTGTGAGACTGACTCTAAGAAAAGTTATAATATTCTTGTCATTAGAATTCCAGATGGAGAGAAGAAGGCAAGGCTGAAAAAGCACTCAAAGAAATAATGGCTGAAAACTTCCTAAAGGTGGCAAAAGCATAAACCTACAGATTCAAGCAGGTGAATGAATTCCAAACAAGATAAATTAAAAAAAAAAAATCCAAACCACGATACATCATAGACAAACTTCTGAAAACTAAAGGAAAAAAAAAAGTCTTAGAAGCAGCTACAGAGAAATAACAACTTATCTATAGAGGGAAAACAATTCAAATGAAAATGAATTTTTTATCAGAAACTATGGAGGCTGGAAGGAAATGACACATTTTTCAAATGACGAAAAAAATAACTGTCAATCCAGAATCCCATATCCATGAAAATGTCCTTCAGGAATAAAGGGAAAATCAAGACAGTCCCAAATAAATGAAAACTAAGATTATTTGTCACCAGCAGGCCTACCCTAAAAAATGGCTAAACCAGATTCTCTAGGTAAAAAGGTAATAATAAAAGAAGGAATTTTGAAATCTTTGGAAAGAAGAACTAGCAATCCCTATCAAAATAACACCAGCATTCTTCACAGAGTGAGAACAAACAACCCTGAAATTTATATGGAACCAGAAAAGACCCCGAATAGCCAAAGCAATCTTCAAAAAGAAAACCAAAGCTGGAGGCATCACAATCCCAGACTTCAAGCTGTATTACAAAGCTGTAATCATCAAGACAGTATGGTACTGGCACAAAAACAGACACTCAGATCAATGGAACAGAATAGAGAACCAGAAATGGACCCACAAACGTATGGTCAACTAATCTTTGACAAAGCAGGAAAGAATATTCAGTGGAATAAAGACAGTCTCTTCAGCAAGTGGTGCTGGGAACACTGGACCGCAACATGCAGAAAAATGAACTTGGACCACTTTCTTACACCATACACAAAAATAAACTCAAAATGGATGAAAGATCTAAATGTAAGACAGGAAGCCATCAAAATCCTCCAGGAGAAAGCAGGCAAAACCTCTCTGACCTTGGCCACAGCAACTGTTCACTCAACACGCATCCGGAGGCAAGGGAAACAAAAGCAAAAATGAACTAACTATTGTGACCTCACCAAAATAAAAACCTTCTGCACAGTGAAGGAAACAATCAGCAAAACTAAAAGGCGACCAACGGAATGGGAAAAGATATTTGCAAATGACATATCAGCTAAGGGGTTACTATCCAAAATTTGTAAAGAACTTATCAAACTCAACACCCAAAAAACAAATAATCCAGTGAAGAAATGGGCAAAAGATATGAATAGACACTTCTCCAAAGAAGACATCCAGATGGCCAACCGACACATGAAAACATGCTCAACATCACTCATCATCAGGGAAATACAAATCAAAACCACAGTGAGATATACGACCTCACACCTCATACCACCTGTCAGAATGGCTAACATTAACTACTCAGGCAACAACAGATGTTGGTGAGGATAAGGAGAAAGAGGATCTGTTTTGCACTGCTGGTGGGACTGCAAACTCATGCAGCCACTCTGGAAAACAGTATGGAGGTTCCTCAAAAAATTAAAAATAGAACTACCCTATGTCCCCACAATTGCACTGCTAGGTATCTATCCAAGGGATAAAGGTATGCTGTTTCGAAGGGGCACATGTATCCCAATGTTTATAAAAGTGCTATCAACAATAGCCAAAGTAGGGAAAGAGCCCAAATGTCCATCAATGGATGAATAGATAAAGAAGATGTGGTGTATACACACACACACACACACACACACACACACACACACACACACACAATGGGGTATTATTTGGCAATCAAAAAGAATGAAATCTTGCCATTTACAACTATGTGTATGGAACTGGAGGGTATTATGCTAAGTGAAATTAGTCAGTCAGAGAAAGACAAATATCATATGACTTCACTCATATGACAACTTTAAGATACAAAACAGATGAGCATAACGGAAGGGAAGTAAAAAGAAGATAAAAACATGGAGGGGGACAAAACATAAGAGACTCTTAAATATAGAAAACAAACAGAGGGTTGCTGGAGGGATTGTGGGAGGGGGAATGGGCTGAATGGGTAAGAGGCTTTAAGGAATCCACTCCTGAAATCATTGTTGCACTGTATGCTAACGAACTTGGATGTAAATTTAAAAAAATAAATTAAAAAAACAAGTAACACTATATGCTGTCCACTAAAAACTCACTTCAAACATAATGATATAGGTAGGTTCAAAATAAAAGGGAAGAAAAAGATATATCATGCAAACCTTAGTCAAAAGAAAATAGTAGCTATATTAATGTCAGATAAAGTAGACTTCAAAGCAGAGAAAACTACAAGAAACACAGACAGAGAGAGACATTACAATATGCTAGAAGGGTCAGTCCATCTAGAAGACACAGCAATCCTAAATGGCTGTGCACCAAACCACACAGTGGCAAAGTATGTGAAGCAAAAACTGATAGAACTGAAAAGGGAAATTGACAAATCAACAATTATAGTTGGAGACTCAACATCCTGCTCTCAGCAACTGATAGAACAATAAGACATAAAACAGCAAGGATACAGAAGAATACATCACCATCAACCAACAGCATATAATTGACATTTATAGGACACCTAACTACAGTGGGATATCCATTCTTTTCAAGTGTCCATAGAACATATACTAAGATATGTTAAACTTAATATATCCTGGGCCATAAAACGAACCTCATCAAATTTAAAAGAACTGAAAATATGCAGTGTGTTCTCTGACCACAATGGAATCAAACAAAAAATTAGTAACATAAAGATAACAGGAAAAGCTTCAAACATGTAGAAACCAAATGACACACTTCTAAATAGTCAATGGTTTAAAGAGGAAGTCTCAGGAGAAGTGAAGGGACTTCACTGAAATAAACAAAAGTGAAAATATAAAATATCAAACGTTGGGGGATACAGCTAAAGCAATGCTAAACAATACTTTTCTTTCTTAGATCAGGAACAAAGCAAGGGTATTCACTGTTACCACTCATTCTTATTTAACACAGCACTACATAAGTTTTTTTTAGGTTTTTCATTCATCTGGGATAAATGCATACAAACATACACAACACATACACACACCCCTAAAAGCAATAAAATTATCTTAAAAAGCAAATAAATGCTCATCTTGTCTCAGATGTCACCACTTCTGGTAAGTCTTCCTGGACCTATCTATTTTAGACAAGGGCCCCCATTCCACTGTGCTCAGTGTTTCTCTCAGTCATAATTCTTATCACTGCTACATTTGTCTGTTTATTTTTTTCCTACCCTTAATCCCAGTAGACTATGGTGTAGTGTCTAGCACACTGACCTCATGTAA
Source organism: Lynx canadensis (assembly GCF_007474595.2). Lineage (NCBI taxonomy): Eukaryota > Metazoa > Chordata > Mammalia > Carnivora > Felidae > Lynx > Lynx canadensis. Next base: position 71,629,875 of record NC_044310.1, read on the forward strand.
GTAGGAGTTTTATTTTAAGAGTTGGCTGGATAACAACACAATCTAAAGTCAAAAGGGAACTGTCATCAGAACCTCAACTACCGTGAACTTGTGGAGTAAACTAATTTCATTGCCACCAATTTTAGAGTCAGTGGACAAAGTCTGAATCTTGATTGTCACTGTTTCTACAAGGGTACCATTCTGGGAGTCTCTCCTCCCTCCTTTCTTCAGTAGCTTTCATGTGAGATGCAAACAGTGCCCTTCACCCTCTAGGTTCGAAATTTTATAGGCATTTCTTGCTTAGTGTTACTCCATTTATAAGGGTTGCTCTTCCCGTATCTCATAGTATATCATCTCATTGAGCTCTACACAAGCCCTCCAGAAGCTTGCTCATAAAATAGACCAATGAACACAGGAAAGTGGGAGGCAGCCTGGGTCCTTCCTCCTTGCTGCACAGTCTCAATTTAGGGCTGGTCATCAATTCCAATGTTTCCTGTGAGTTCAATTCAATTATATAAAGATATTCATTATGTGGTAACACAATGTCACTGAGTCCTACAAGGCTCATTTGATTCACATGCAAACAGAAACTCTGCAAGCTCTCAGACGTCTCTTTGCATTCTCTTCTTACTATACATGGTACTTCACAGTGCATGAGAGAAAAGAATTTCATATCACAGCAATACCACTGGAAAGAAAAAGCATCCTCTAGCAACTGAGACTTTTTTGAATTTCAATAAGGTAATGGGAGGGGGGAAAAAGAATGGCAAACAATGGTTGTTGTAATTAGGCCAAAAGCAAGAGCTGGGGAGTCAAAAAACCCAGTTTAGAGGAGCCTGAGTGGCTCAGTCAGTTAAACGTCTGACTTTGGCTCAGGTCATGATCTTTAAGTTCGTGAGTTCGAGCCCCACATCGGGCTCTGCACTGATGGTGGTGTGAAGCCTTCTTGGGATTCTCTCTCTCTCTGCCCCTCCCCCACTTGCTCACTCACTCTCTCTCTCTCTCTCTCTCTCTGTCTCAAAATAAATAAATAAATAAATAAATAAATAAACTTAAAAAAAAAGGCCCAGTTTAGAATCAAGTTTTCAGCATGTATTAGTGTGCAATCTTGGTCAAATTACTTAATCTCTTGAAGTCTTGGTTTTGATGCTTATAAAATGTAGATATTAACAACTGTCTCCAAGGATTAAGTGAGATAAGAACTCTCAAGTCACTGGCACACAGTAAACACTCCCTAAATGACCACTGGTGATTGTCATAGTCAACAGTGTCTGAGTTTAGCCCTATAACCTGGCATGCAGTAATGTACCAGGATCCCTGGTACAGGTTACTATATCCTCCTGGAGACCAAAGATTGGAGACAGCTACTTATGGAAGTAAGATTAAGCAGCATAAGACCCCACTGCTCATGTATGATGAAGTAACCTCAGAATTAGGAGTTAAGGGCCACATCTGCATTCCCCAAATGATGCACCATATTTTAAAATCAAAAAATGTACTTTGCTGGTGCCTTTATAGACTGCTATGCAATTGATAAGACGATTAGAAACAAGGTACAGAGTCCTTGGCCTTCACACTATAAATCATGCAGATTATTTTAACTTTAAGAACACAATGAAAATATGATATTTTGGAAACAAGGCAGAGGAGATCCAGAAAAACTACAATAATTTATTTTACTAGCACATAAAATAATATTCCCTATTATCTCTCAAAGATGTAAGAAGCTTTTAGTATTTAAATTTAATTTTTTAGAAGTGCATTTTCATAAACCTGAGAAAAATATGCAGCAAGATTTATGAAAATACTGAGATACTATATTTTATTTTCTAGCACATGAAAATCACTAAGACAGCCAAAGAAAACTCCTGCTTTGTCTCTACAACCACTGTACTCTTCCTAGGAAGGTGAACCCACTCTTTCCTATGCCATCAAACAGGTGTTTGCTACACCAGAGCTAGTGTGTTCTATTAATGCCATCCATGTTGATTTAGTATTTCAGAGAACACAAAAGTGTGGTATAATGTGGGTAATGAAGGTTTTGGCAGAAACATCTTGGGAAAGATCATTAATACAAATGATGAGGAAGCAATAATGTACGATTGGTGATGTGCAGATATGTGCTATAGCAATACAGGCACACTGTGAACCTTGGTCAGAGCTGGCTCAGGCACCAGGCAGTACTGACACTATATAAGTTCTGTTGGCTGTGTTGGTAATGGTGCCGAGCACCTCTCTGGGCTTCACTATCCTGGGTGAACTGATCATCTAGATAAGTATTAGGATGGAGATGAGGATGGGTGTGGAGTGGGAGAGCTGGAAAGTTCCGGGCTTGGGAGAGCAGAGGAGCTCTACTGCTGTACAGTGCGATTACTGGTGGGAAAAGAGGCTCTAAAAGAGGCAAAGCAATGAATGTTGTTGACAACTTGCACTTCTTGCACATTTGAGCCCAGGCCCAGCCCTACTGCCTTGAATTGAGATAGGAGTAAACCTACTTAGGAAAGGCACATGGTACCATGATGAACAAGTTCACCAATTCTTTGATATTCCTCTAGCAGTAGGTAAAATCTGATTTCTTTTCCCTTGAATATGGGCCAGCCTCAGTGGCTTACTTCTAACGAACAAACTGTGATATTGCATGATTTCTGAGACTTGGTTAAAAAAGGCAATATGGCTTCCATCTGGCTTTCCCTCTCTCTCTCTCTGTCGCCCTGTCTCTTAGGTGTCCTGAGCTGACATATAGGAACCCCAGCAACTCTGGTACCACCATACAGGACACAAGCAAATCCATATACGGATGGGGAGAGAAGCCTGTGGAGTCTCAGCTGTGGCAGCCAGAAGCTATTGAGTCTTTCCAGTACGAACTGCCAGAATTGTAAATAATTATTTATTCCTTTTTGAGCCACCCCCAGTTGACACCAAGCAAAGCAGTGACAAGCTATCTCCTCTAAGTCCGGCCCAAACGGCAGATTCATGAGCAAATTAAATTCTGTTATTGCTTTAAGCCACTAAGTTTTGGAATAGTTTGTTATACAGCATGAAATAATCAGAACAAGGATCAGGATGATGGTGGAAGATTTTCAAAGGGTCTTTAGCTGTGAGGTATGAAACATGGACATCTGGAAAGTTCTGTTGAGCACCCTAGGGTAGGCCAAATTATAACTTATAAGAAGCTAGTGGGAAAGATGAATAAAAAGTTCTAGAATGGGATGATAATGAAAAGGATAGGTTTTGGACTCAAGACAGACAAATCTGAATCAAAACAACTCCAATTTTTACTAAGTTTGTGATCTTAGTCAAGCTACTTAACTTCAACTTGCCCATCTAGAAAACTGTGAAAATAAAATCAAATTCATAAAGTTGTTGGGAAGATTAAATGAGCTGACAGTAAGTGCTTAATTAATGGTAACTGTTATTACCATTAATTAATGGTCACTATTATTATTACTATTATTATTTATGCAGTTTTCCGATAATTGCATTTGACCATAATTAGCGGTGGTGGGATACAATGTTCCAGTGTATGCTGCTTACCAACACATTCTACACAGACAATTCCACCAATTAATTGAGAATTTCCCACTGTGTCCTCTACATTCTCACCACTGTGCCAGAACCATGGAAACCGCAGAAGGTGTAGACTCTCACCCTGGGAAGCTGACAAGCTAAACATCCCAGACTGGAGTGGCATGTTGAACAACTGACTTGAGCTTCCCAAGTATCTGATGCAGTTACGACCCTCCGAGTCTTCCTGCCAAAGGGCTATGGTGCTGTGGAAAAGGCTTTTATCACAATCTCTGGCTGCTACAGAGATTTCTGCATATTACACATATCATGAATATGTAGCAATCAATACATTACACATTTGATACTCTTCTCTGTTTTCTGATATCTAATTTTAATATCTAATATTAACATATAATTTCTGAAATGATCTGCTCTTTAAAACAAATTTTAATTACCTAATTACTACATACTAAAAAGTTCTTTCTATGTAAAATTTAGAAGCAACTTAGGGGTGCCTGGATGGCTAAGGTGATTTGAGTGTCCAACTTTGGCTCAGGTCACAATTGTACATTTTGTGAGTTTGGGCCCTGCGTCAGGCTCTGTGCAGACAGCTCAGAGCCTGGAGCCTGCTTCAGATTCTGTGTCTCCCTCTCTCTCTGCCCCTTCCCTGCTCATGCTCTGTCTCTATCTCTCAAAAATAAATAAACATTAAAAAAATAATAATAAGACTATAGTATTTTACTTTTTTAAATTTTTTTATTTTAAAATTTATTTTTAATTTTTTTCTTAATGTTTATTTACTTTTGAGACAATGCGAGAGACAGAGTGCAAGCAGAGGAGGGGCAGACAGAGGGAGACACAGAATCTGAAGTGGGCTCCAGGCTCTGAGCTGTTAGCCCAGAGCCTGACGTGGGGCTCGAACCCATGAACCGTGAGATCATGACCTGAGCCGAAGTCGGACGCCCAACTGACTGGTGTCCCAAGACTACAGCATTTTAAATGCATGTGTTCTGAACAGTTCAGAGAGCAGAATTTGATATAATGTCTCATAGCGCTACATAGAGGAGTTTATACTTTTCTGAAAAAAAATGGAGAGATTTCATTAAAAACCTGGATAATTATCCAGGTTAAATAAAACAAAAGCTATCATGGTCCTTAAAATCCTTTAATTCCACATAGATTTTGCCCAGCTTATTAAGATTTTTGTCATCCCATTACTTTTGACATTACTGAATATTGAGTACCTGATAAACATCATTAGTTTATAAACATTATTAGTTTATCATTGAGCAATAAATAATCTAAAAAGAAATACAAAATGCTGTGGATTTAAGACGTTTTAAATTTCTATTATACTTTTTCCTAATCAAGAGCATGCTTTTTCTTTAAAGCAAAGTTTGATTTTTTTTTTTTTTTTTTTAAATTCCTGAGTCAGATCTGCAATCTTCTTTACAGGTCTGAACAACTCCACCATCTTTGGCTATTAGCCTTTCTCCTCTCTAACTTTCCCACATCCCTCTAAAACTGATGTGCAATACCTAAACTGCACTGTGAGTTTATAGGGGTTCAACCTGTGGTAAGCAGCAGCAAAGGATCACTATATAGTTCTACAAACTGTCTCCTGGAACTTAGAAGTTTTAATTCTCTTCTACACAGTAATACTCTCAATAACTCTTGTCTTTGAAGGGACTAAAGAATGTTATATAAAACTATCCAAGCTTCAACTTTTCATAGGTCAGAAATACCCAGGGGCTTTGGTTTTTAATGTAACTTCCTTAGATAAAAACCAGTTTCCTTTTTCCAATCCGGGAAGTGGATGTCTGTAATAGAACATAAATTACACAGTTTCTGATTTTACTGTCTAGACACCATCAACCCCCTTAACACTACCTTCTCTGTCAAAAGTCTGGGCAGGGCCCAAAAAAAACTGATGTCCAACTAAGCTCGGAAATATATTCCTTCCAACTAAAGCTGGCAGGACTCTCGTGAGCACATTTGAAGCCAACAAGAAAGTAGGACTGGAAAATTAAGAATGGTTAAAAAAAAAAAAGAGGGCAAGTACAAAACCCTTTCACAAATTAACAAGGCTCAATGGCATCAAGTACTTGAAAGGTCTCCATCTCCACCTCAACTTCCAAATAAAGTAGGATATTGGCTTTGTAGATAAATGCAGACATTTTTATAGCCTTGCCATTCTCAGTAGAGGTTCTGCTATCTGACAAACAGATAATGAGAGAATTAAAGTGCATGCTCAAGAGAATAGCTATGCTCACCTGAATTTTTAGAGCTCCTCTTCTCTGAGCTTGAAGCCATCCTACAGTACACAAGTGAAAATCAGAGTTTAAAGAAGACAAGAAATCAGATGCTCGTTCAGAAATAGAGGGTTATAGAACTGTACGAGGACTGAAGATTCATTACCCTTCTTTGATAGCCCAACTGCTTTCCTCTGAGCCAGCCAGCTGAGGAAATGCTACATTATCCTAATAACAGTAGGGGTGAAAACAGTAATGATAGCTATCATTCACTGAATGATTACTATATGCTAGGCATTATACTAGATGCTTCGTATTTATTATTCTCACAACAGTATAGCTTTTAACTCTATGACATGTTTGCTACAGAGCTGGTCTGTATACAGAATAAAGGTAGCTGGTCTGCTACAGAATAAAGGTCTGTCTTGAACCACATATCTAAGGGGGAATATTTTCTGAATTTTCAGAAGGATGTTATCTTTTGATGATATCATGTTTATATATAGCACTTTAACATTACAGAGACTTTCCATATTTTTTAAAATTTCTTCTTCACAAAAGCCTTAAGGAGCAGGAATCATTATCTGTATTTTACATGCAAAGTTCAGGGAGACTGTGACCAAAGCCACATATCCGTAAAGAACAAGGTGAGGGCTTGAACACAGGTGTCTTGATTCCAACTCCTTTGTTCTTCCAACCACACCAAAGTTGTCACCTATTGCATGGCCTTACAGAATGGCTCCCAAGAATATTATGCACGCTAAACTGTATTGAACACAGTCTACTCAATTCAATGAACATTCATTGAGCATCTACTGTGTACCAGTTATTGTGCTCAGGGCTGGAAGCTCAGAAGTGAAAAAAATGAGAAGTGGTGATACAGGAAAGGAGTTCGTGGATTACTGAGGGAGAACATCATGCAAATAGGTAACTACGGTAAGAGTGTATGTGCTGACCCAAGTATAGGGGACACAATAACTCTAAGAATCTATGAAAGTTTCAAGGAATAAGGCATCTACAGGAAAGGAGTTTGTGGATTACTGAGGGAGAACATCATGCAAATAGGTAACTACGGTAAGAGTGTATGTGCTGACCCAAGTATAGGGGACACAATAACTCTAAGAATCTATGAAAGTTTCAAGGAATAAGGCATCTGAGCTACGTTAGTAGAATGAGTTCAGGAGTTCAGTAGGCCCTGTTTTTTAATCACCAAGAAAGAAAGGTAAAAGATTACTGATATGTGCAATGTAAGCCCTGCATTCAAGACCAAATATTTAGGAAGCTTGATATATGTGGTTTTGCAGGCCAGACCATAGGATATCAAATTGCAGAGATGGTTAATGTTAGAAGCAAGTTAAGGGGTGCCTGGGTGGCTCAGTCAGTTAAGTGTCTGACTTCAGCTCAGGTTCTGTGGGTTCAAGCCCCGTGTCAGGCTCTGTGCTGACAGCTCAGAGCCTGGAGCCTGCTTGGGATTCTGTGTCTCCCTCTCTCTGTCCCTGCCTCTGCTCATGCTCTGTCTCTCTCTGTCTCTCAAAATTGAATAAACATTAAAAATTAAAAAAAAAGCAAGTGAAGATACACCAAAGAATAAAAAGGTTCTTTTCTCCTTCCCAAAGGGGATATGCTAATTGAAAAGATCAGGTTACATTTTAAAGTCAAATAAATCTTTCCCAACAGTTAAATGTCATCTGCAACTCTGGCCATTTGTTACAATGGCAAACCGAAACATTGCAGCCCAGTAAAGATGTCTGGAATACCCAGATGCTTGTTGTCTGGTGCATCTCTTTTGGGGCTGGTTAGAAATTGAGACACTCATGCTGAGCCCTGGGCCCTAGAGATTGCTCATGAACTTGGCTCCTGGAGTGCTTTCAGAAAGAGGGAAAGATGAAAGCCAGCCCTGCTCACTGGTTCACCTTCGTTTCTAGTCCCCCTTTCATCCTATCCTTGGGCAATCACACTTCAAAGACACCAAGGTGGAATTTCCACCTACTAAGGCCCCATATCCCAAACTGTCTCCTTCATATTCTTCCGCCCTTATTTAAACTCCATCTCCCTCCCTCTCCATCTCCTTCAAACCTCCCAGCGTCAGCCCTAATCATCTAGTTTATGGCTTAGCGTCATGGAAATGTATTAAGTTTATGGGTGCAAAGTGAAGATCCCATCTCTAGTCAGTTCTTCCCCCACTCTCTTTCTCCTTCTCTCTTCCCATTTGCTCTTCTCCTTCTCAGTTGCCACTCTCTTTGCAGCAATAGTTTTTTATATTATGTTTTAATTTTCACTTGGAGGCAGGAGAGAAGGGATATAGGACAGGCCACCTTTCACCAGGAGAGAAAAGGAGGTCATCTTCATTGAATTTAAAAATTCAAAAGGAAAAAAGACCAGACTGGGGTCTCCTCATCCAGAGCACTTTTCGTTCACTACAGTTTAGTGTTCAGATTCACTTAAAGCAGGTGGTAGCTAGTCATATATGAGACACCAACCACTGCCTATTTATATGCCTGAATCTGCCCTGTCTACAGACTCTGCTGCTCTGAGCAAACCTACTCTGGTCTTTGACCCTAAAACACAGCTGAATGAACCAATAATGGGCACCTGACACAAAACTAGTCTATTCTCAGGCTGGCCAACTACCTACCTGCTTGGTTGCCTGGCTCAAAAAATTAATATGGGCCATGAGACTCCCCCTTTGGGAGTTGGAAACGGAGAAATAGAAATTTGAGTTACATTGATACAGCAGCTACGTTAAGGGGATATAAGGTAATTCTGGACCACAAGCAAGCTAAAGTTATTAGAAAACATGATAGGATGCAGCAGACCCAGAGAGAAAAGAGAGAGCATGAGGAAAAGAGGGATTCCATGTTCCAAATGATTTTGGGATTTCAGTTTGAGTATATTCTTACAATTTCCTCCTTTTTCATTCAGCAGACATGATTGATTTTTAACAATCTAAATAATCTGACTAGAATGCAAAATCATTGACCCAGTAATATGATTGCTAATCTTAGCCTGGAGGTAGATCTGATAGCTCCCTATCTAGTTCCAAAGCTTGCCAAAGATTCAAATTGAGTTACCAGGAATTGTAGATTTAGTCACTCTGAGTTATGCAAAATGCTAACCAAAAGTTACACGGCCTTTGTTCTCTGAATTTCAACAGGCTAATCCTCAATGGAAACTCTGGAAAGATTTCTCTTTTGCAAAATTACCCTCTTTCCTCACAGTCAATCATCAAAACAAGCCAGCTGTGCCCCTGAATTCATCACTTTCTCTAACCCAAGGAAGACATGGAGAGCTTGTGCAGTGCTGTATTCAGCAACAAATATCGACCAATTGTGATTGGGAGCCAGAATCTTCATCATCCTTTCTTGTGAGAACATCAAGATCTGTTAGTTTGAAGTTGTTATCCTGGATCATCAATCAGAATTCACGTTTCTAGCATTGCTAATCCTACTTTTTAATTCTCCCCATCCTCTCTGTTCTAAAAGATAAAGAATGTCAGGAATTATTAAGAGTGAGATGTTCTGAGGATCTGGCTTATTTTAGAGTTCTACAAAGGATTCACTTCCTCCTCACACTACCTGCCTTTGTTTACAAGTGTATGTCTCGAGTGTCAATATTCACATGAAAAACCTCTACATAAATGAGTGGTGTCATAATCTGAAGAAATGTGCTGTGCATCAACAATGGCTCTAAGTGCCCTCTATGGTTCAGGACACTCCAATGACTCAAATGACCTTTCTGCTAAAGGATTTGCATCACTTCCTTTGTTCTAGTTTTGCACTGTATGGAATTACAATAATGTGAATAATCTTTCTTTTACAGAAAACAACAGAAAACACAGGAAATCTACAAAAACAGTTTTGACAATTGAGATAATCACATTTTAATCTGCTTAATTAAACACTGTAAGATTACTTTCCTACCAGCAAATGCCATTTTACTAAATCATACTAAAGTCAGTTTAGTGAGAATTCCAAGAACAGACTGATTTGTTAAATTGAGTCAGAAAAGTAGCATTTATTGATAGCTAATTACTATAGGAGGTGGGAAGGGAGAAGGAAAATTAAGAGTGTGCCCTAGTTAAGTCATGTTACCCTAAACTTCCCAATAGGTTGGACCTAACAGATACTTTAAAATATAAGAGCATGTGTTCCATCTGAGGTCCAGAGAGCAGAATGGTCCCCCAGGGCAAGACCAGTGACCAGGGATGGTTCTAACTGTGAGTAGAAGGAAGAAGCGTCATAATGGCAGTGGCATCAGAGACTCCAGCAAAAGGGAGCATGCTGATGGGCTCACCCCAGCATAAGGCAGGCTCGTGTCTGGCCTGACATTTACCAGGCAGATATATGAGAAGGCTGGCACAACATGGAGCCAAAGGGTTTGGCAGTTAGCTTAAGGAGGCCTCCCATATAGGACTGTAGGTCAGTCTTGAAGTCTTTCACCGGGGATCCAGGCAGGAAATCAGCAAAGGGTATCAATATATAAATGCAGTTAATGGAACTGGGGCACAACTTAAGCAAGGGTCATGTCAGAACAAGGCCAACAGCAGAAATGATGAGGTTGACTCACTACTGACTATTGACCTATTGACTAAGGAGTCTTCTAAATTCCTCAGCTAATAGCCAGATTGTTCCAAGAGTTAGGAACAAGACCAAGGCTGCTGATGAGAAGGATGGATTTAAAGTGCTGATGCACAATAAACACATGATAATGCTATTATGCTGTTGTTTGTTGTGGGGGAAAGGATTAACCAGGAGAAGACAGGTTGCACTGGAAGGAACCTATAAACCTGAAAATTAGTTCCAGGCACGAAGAGACACACATTTGGTAGGTAGAAATCTACGCAGGTGGACAGAATGGATATCCAGAAAGCATGGTTGCAGGAACAAGTGGGTGGTGAGGTCGAGGGTTAGGAAAAATGTGTGATGGTGGTGGAGAGATGGACACTGCGGGGTGCAGAAGTCAGAGCAGTCCAGAGGCAAGTCCCCATGGGGATGGAGTACAAGGCCAGGACTCAAGTCCTCTACAGAGGGGAGAAGGAATATTCAAAAGAACAAAATCAGAGCTGTACAGTGTGGGTAATGTATTCATTTTATTAAATATGGGTTACACTAGTCCCAAGAGCAAGACTGGAGAGAGAGGAAGGGTAAGGAGCCAATGGCTTAACTAAGCCATCTCAGAAGTCAAGTGTCTTAGTTAATGGGGTTAAGGGATGCTGGAACCTAAAGCCAGGCATGTCATCCTACCCTCCCTCTTCTAAGATACAAAGACAGTAAGATCCAGGCATGCTTCTATGTGTATCCCTGCTCCTTCAACTAAAACTCAGGTGCACAGGAATGAGACAGGTTTGCAGCCTGCTTGTGTTAATTATTGTTTGTATTGTTGACCTGGGGTCAGCTGAGACACACACAGAGTTAGAATAACATCTGTGTCAATAAAAGTGATAATCTGTCTCTTTCATGCATAACTCACATAATTTTTCCTTTGATTTGTCTCCAGGAAGACTGAGCAAGAGTTAGTGTGGGTGTATGGATAGAATTAACCCTTGTTTTTTACTCTAGAGAGCCAGGGGAGTTTCCTTCCTTGAGCTGGGGCCATCTTAGGATTCCTATTCAGACTCTTACTCAGCATGCCTTTCTGTGTTTGTAAGTTAAGATCAAGGTTCTACATGGGTTGCTTAACTATTTGGTGAGGAACCTTGCCAACAAATATCAAGCCCAGACTAAGTCCATGGCTGGAGATGCTGGTCAGCTTCTGTGATTCTCCTAGGTGGGCAAGGTTTCTGGGCTAGCATCATGGATTAGGGGGTAGAGGGATAGAAGGATAGGTAGTTGCTGAGCTGAAACCTTGTCTTCAGCCACAGAATCCCTTGTCTCTCATTCTTCTTGGTGCCCTCACTGGTGGATTAGACAATTGCCCTTTGGAGATATCAAACCTGTGACTTTGGTTTTTATATCAACAGGGAGGGTCTCGCTAACCCAAATCCTCTAATGGTTGGCATGGCTGCTTGTGTGTTTTCTGTAGTATAGTGGCCAAATGCTCAGGCCCTGGAGTCAGAAACACCAGGCTGTCTATCTCAGTTTCACTACTTAGTAACTATGTGACCTTAAGCAAGTCATATAGCCTCTCCTCAGTTTCTCCATTCATAGAATGGGGGAAACTGTATGGGTAAGATGAAGTGGGGTAGACAAAGCAGCAAGCATAGTACACAATAAGTGGTGGTTACATGTGTTCTTGAAACCCATCTAGCTCCCAAACTCTTTAATAGGGTGCATATTCTCACACAATTAGTCTCCTGGGTCTAACAGAGGGCTCTCCCTAGAAATTCCATAAAATAGGTAATCCTTTAACACGTGGCAAAAAGCTAGCCATACGCAGTGCCATTACTATAGATCCTGCTATCAAAGGTCTGAGACCCACATCAGGCAAGCTACGGGACTCCCTCAAGAGCTGGTTCTAAGATTTCTACAGAGAGGACTGTGGGACTAGGGACCCATCTCCAGATGTTGTGATGTTGTGGCAGGGCAGGCTGTGGCCCAATTCCTACAGGTGCTAAGTTTACAGTTTATTTATTTATTGAGAGAGAGAACATTTGCACAGGTGTATGCATGAGTGGGAGAGGGGCAGAGAGAGACGGAAAGAGAGAACCCAGAGCAGGCTCTGCACAGTCAGCACAGAGCCCGACATGGGGTTTGATCCCATGAACATGAGATCATGACTTGAGCCTAAATCAAGAGTCAGACACTTAACCAACTGAGCCACCTAGGAACCCCCACTTCTCTGTTTAAAGCTCAAGACAATACGGGGCACCTGGGTGGCGCAGTTGGTTAAGCGTCCGACTTCAGCCAGGTCACGATCTCGCGGTCCTTGAGTTCGAGCTCCGCATCGGGCTCTGGGCTGATGGCTCAGAGCCTGGAGCCTGTTTCCGATTCTGTGTCTCCCTCTCTCTGCCCCTCCCCCGTTCATGCTCTGTCTCTCTCTGTCCCAAAAGTAAATAAAAAAAAAAAAACATTGAAAAAAAAATTAAAAAAAAAAATAAAGCTCAAGACAATAGAGGATGACAAAGAGCAGCATTATCCCCAGTTAACAGATGGGAATCCTAAAGTCCACAGCAATCATCTGCTAGCTCTTAGCTATACAGCTTTTAAGTAGAGACGTTTTAAGACTTCCTAGTCCAGGTGCCCCCTCAATGCCAATCTACCTCTTTACTGACTTAAGGAGTGTCTCTGGTAACATTATATTAGACCAGTTCTTTATCATTTGATCAATGAACATTTACTACCTACTATTTAATAAGAGGTGTATGTAAAAACTGATACTCAAGTCCTTTCCAGCAAAGGTCTCTTATTTTTACAACCTTATGAAGTAAAACATCCTTTTCCTTTACAGTATTTACTGTTTTTAAATATGCATATATTTGTGATTGTTTATTTTATGGTTATCTCCCCACTTAGACTCCCTGATAAGGTTCCACTGGGCTGGGCATCATATTTGTTTACTCTATCAGTTTTACATACAGCAGGCACTCAATAACAATTAAATGAATAAGAGGCATGCTATCTTTTTTTACAGAATGACAAAACTGTACCCAAAGTTTATCTGTCTGAGTTCAGAGTTTCCAGAGTAGATCTGGGTCTTTAGAGTTGACTAAAGCTTTTTAAGAGTGCCTCTATCAGGGCTCCTCCTAAAAGGGTATCAGGGCTTAGTGGTCACAGTGCAAGTGACACTGCTCAGATCTAGTCAGAGACATCTTCAAGAATAAGCTAGTCATCTCTAGTCCATAAGTACTAAAGTTACTGTAATCATTATGTACAGTCTATCATTTACCATAACAATGTTACTAGTGTAATCACATTTGTATAAGGCATCATAGTATTCAGTATACTTTGGTCTTCAACATCCTTGGGAAGAAGAAATATTTCAGTAGAAACTAAAACTTGTGAATTGCCAAAGATGATATAACTGAGAAGTGAAACCAAGACTCATTTCCAGGTGTAATTTCACCTTGCAATGAAAGAAGAATTTTTAAAGTTCTTAAAGGAAAAAATAGAGTACCCAAATAAATAAATAAATAAATCAGAAATAGGACAGAAGTAACAATCAACACCACAGAAATACAAAGGATTATAAGAGACTGTCACAAAAAATTATACACCAATAACTGAGACAACCTGGCAGAAATGCAAAAATTTCTAGAAACATACAATCTTCCAAAACTGAATCAGAAATACAAAATGTGAACATATCAATCAGTAATTAAAAAACTCCCAAAAAACATAAGTCTAGGATCAGATGGATTCACAAGTGAATTTTACCAAACATTTAAAGAAGAGTCAATACCAATTTTCCTCAAACTATTCCAAAAAACATAAGAGGAAGGAAGGCTTCTAAATACATTCTATAAGGTCAGTATCACCCCAATACCAAAACCAAAGACACTGCCAAAAACCTCCCCAAAACCAAAAAAAAAAAAACCCCAAAACAAACAAAAACTACAGGGCAATAGCCCTGAAGAACATAGATGTAAAAATCCTCAACAAAATATTAAGAAACCACACTCAACAACACATTAAAAAAATCATTCCCTATGATTAAGTGGATTTTACTCCAGGGATGCAAGGATGGTTCAATATTTGCAAATCAATCCATGTAGCACACCACATTAACAAAATTAAGGATAATAATCACATGATCATCTTAATACAGGCGGAAAAAACATCTGACAAAATTCAACATCCATTCATGATAAAAACTCTCAAAAAAGTGGTGGGTTTAGAGAAAACATACCTCAACATAATTAAGGCCACATATAAAAAACCCACAGCTAACATCATGCTCAATGTGCTCAAGCTTTTTATTTTGGTTTGCACAACAAAGGAAACCATCAACAACAAAAAGGCAACTTACTGAATGGGTGAAGATATTTGCAAATTATATATCTGATAAGGAGTTAATATCCAAGATATACACCTATATAACTCAACACCAAAACACAAATACTCTGATCAAAAAAATGGGCAGAGAACCTAAACAGACCTTTTTCCAAAGAAGACATACAGATGGCCAACACATACGTGAAAAGATGCTCAACATCAGTAATCATCAGGGAAATGCAAATCAAAACCACAATATAAGATATCAGAATGGCTAGACCAAAAAAGACAAGAAATACCAAGTATTGACAGGGATGTGGAGAAAAAGGAATTCTTGCTTCACAGTTGATAGGAATGTAAAATGGTGCAGCAACTGTGAAAAGCAGTTGAATTCCTCAAAAAATTAAAAATAGAATTACCATATAATCCAGTAATTCCACTACTGGCTATTTACCCAAAGAAAATGAAAATGCTAATTCAAAAAAAATATACACACTTCTATGTTTATTGCAGCTTTACAACAGCCAAGATATAAAAGCAACCCAAGTCACCACCAACAGATGAATGGATAAAGAAGGTGTGTGTGTGTGTGTGTGTGTGTGTGTGTGTGTGTGTATAATGTATATAATGTATATGTGTGTATGTGTGTATATATAATGGAATATTATTCTGTCATAAAAAAGAATGAGATCTTGCCATTTGTGAGAACACAGATGGTCTTGGAGGGTATCATTCATGATAAATGAAGTAAGTCGGACAAAAACAAATACCACATTATTTCATTTATATGTGGAATCTAAAAAACCAAACAAATGAACAACAACAACAACAACAACAACAAACCCAAAGCAGAAAAAGACCCATAAATACAGTGAACAAACTGATGTTTGCCAGAAAGGAGAGTAGAGGGATGGCAAAATGGGTAAAAGGGAGTGGAAGACATAGGCTTCCACTTAAGGAATGAATAATTCACAGGGAAAGAAGGTACAGTATAGGGAATACAGTCAATAGTATGGTAAGAACACTGGTGACAGATGGTAGCTACACTTGTGGTGAGCATAGCATAACATATAGACTTGTTGAATCACTATGTTGGATACCTGAAACTAATGTAACACTGTGTGTCAACTATTCTAAAATAAAAATAATAATAGCAATATTGTAATAATGTTGTATAGTGGCTACTCTCCTCTTGAGCACTGTGCAATATATAGAGTTGTTGAATCACTATGTTGTATCACCTAAAATATAAAATTATATGTTAAATATGCTTCAATAAAAAGGGTAATAATAAAAAATTTAATAAAATAAAAATTTAAAGTCCTTAAAAATGGAAAACATATTAAATATACAGATACTAGAAATGTGAATTCAAATCTAAACACCCATAAATGAATAGTTCAGGATCAAATGGTAAATTGAAAGGAAGAGATTCTCTAGGTATTCTTTTACCTAGAAGATCAAGGGATGAAGAAGAATTATGGAAAGGGCAGTATCTTTTGATTCAGTTAAGGATGACTTACTCCTACAAAAGTGAAGTGGAGAGAAAGCTAGTGCCCTCATCAGACCTGCCTGTACAGTAGCCACATAGGCGTTGGGGGATTGATCCAGCTGCCCAAGCAGGCTCAAGCATATGTTCTAATGGTATTCCCAACCTTCTGACATGTTTCAGGTTAAGCCAGCATAGGGGTGCAAAAAGAGCCACAAATCCCAATTGCTAGGCAGAGTCTTATTGTCTAAAGGGTTACGGCAGCAAGGCTGAAGCCAAAGGGATGGAGATCTTTAGTTTCAGGGTGGAAAGTAGCAAGAGTAAAGCACAGTCTCCACCTCAGGGGCTTAAATGACTGACAGCTCTCTAGAAATACAGAAAGCAGATAACATAAGAGGAGGGACTATCACTGACAGAAGAGCTACTCTGTGCACAGTACTGCTAGGCACTTTAACATGTTAATGCATATAGGCATCCTAACAAAGTTACAGATGGTCAACCCCCCCCCCCCAATTTTTACAGAGGATGAAACTGAAGCTCAACTTGCTCAAGGCTACACAGCTAATAAGCAGTGGAACCATAATTTAAATTCATAGCTGTCCTCTTCCACCCCTGAAGGCAATGGAAAGGAGGAAAAAGCACAGCTCAAGGAATGTCACAGGAATCAGTCTGCCTCCTGAGGCAGTTTAAAAGTACATGTCTCTAGGTACCAGATTTTGTGTGAGGGGTATGCATGTTGGGAATGACAATGACTGAGGCACCTGAGATGATCTGGCACCTCAAGTGATGATGGATTTAGGGAGTGGGGCACACTGAAGATGCCGATGGGCAGATCAGTGCGGGGCATGGGAAAGTAGAATCGGTAGAAGTGAGGTTGGGGTCAACAAAACATAAAAATGCACTGGATTCTAATGTGGCCCTTTTATTTATTTTTTAAAAATGTTTATTTGTTCTTGGGGTGGGGGGAAGGGAGGGAGACTGTGAGTGGGGAGGGGAAGAGAGAGAGAGAGAGAGAGAGAGAGAGAGAGACAGAGAATCCTGAAGCAGGCTCCTCACTGTCAGCGTGGAGTCCAACGTGGGGGCTCAAAATCACAAACCATGTGATCATGACCTAAGCCGAAATCCAGAGTCTGTCACTCAGCTGACTGGGCTACCCAGGTGTCCCTAATGTGGCTTTTTTAATAACAGGTGTGCTTTCTAAACAACTGCCATCCTGGCCTGTAATAACACATCATCATAATTTGGTGTACAAATGAAGATATGTCTAAGAATATGGAAATACTCTATAGCATTTATGTGAAGGAGTCCTTAATATTTGAAATACCTACTTACTGAGAAGAACTCAAAACCTACCACCTACACTGTTTACTTTTCTTCCCTTCCTTTCCATCTCCTGCATTTTGCTGCATTTACACAAGTGGCTTTACCTTCCTACTAGGTAATAAAAGGAGACAAACAGCCTATTTGCTCAATGAAAGTCAGTGCCTCTGACACATGCCAAAATTCTATTGTTGCTGCAAACAGCAAAGACTATCAATAAAAGGTAATTTTAGTACTTTTTTAAAGTTTTATCTTGGTCTCCTAGATAAGCAGATTTCAATGGCAAATACATCTTACATCACAACCCACAACACACTAGTGAACATGTATATATTTGTATGTGTGTAAATGAAAAGACACCTGGCTGTCTTATGGGTAACGAACGTGCTCCGGTATTTTCAATTCTAGTTCGTTTGCAATAAAGCAAACAAAAAGTAGAGTGACCTGCTAGGTGGACTTTATGATCCACCTATGAGTTGAAACTTGCAATATGAAAATCACTATCCAGACCCAGAATATG
The DNA here is from genome assembly GCF_007474595.2 of Lynx canadensis. Lineage (NCBI taxonomy): Eukaryota > Metazoa > Chordata > Mammalia > Carnivora > Felidae > Lynx > Lynx canadensis. The sequence continues at coordinate 71,647,812 of NC_044310.1, forward strand.
AGGATAAATCCATGGTGGTAAAGGAACTCCCCAACAAGAGGAGGGTAAGGGAGGGTAAGAAAGTTCCAGGAACTGCATACACCCTTTCTCCTCCATTGACAGCTCTAAAAAGGGGTGACATCAAGAGGAAGGAAGGTTGATATAGAGGTGATCCTGGGCTGAGAGAGCCCAGTGAAAAAGCAGAATTCATTAAAAAAAAATATTTCTCCTGGATAGTGGTCCACCAAAATAATGTAACTCAAGAATCTCTCTAATCGGTTTTGATGATCTGCATCACTACTAAGCATTATACACAAGGAAGACATTGTTAGAAAACTGATTTTATCCCAACTTGATACTGAGTGTGTATAAACTGTATGTGCATATGTTGTGTGTTGAAAACAGTCCAAGGGACAGTAGCTGTTACATTTGCAGAGTTTCCAGTCATTAGGCTGACCTCAGGGCAGGCAAGTGTTTTCAGGGAGTGTGGATGGAATCCTAATTGAGCCCTCAGCCACGTTGAGGCCAGCGGGCAATGTCTTGTATGTTTTTCGTCATTTACTTTCAAAAAAGTGTTCCAGCCTAAATCCCCATTCCTTCTCCCCCTCACCAAGAAGCTTCTCTCTGGGGACCAGATTAGAAGCAATATTCGTCCTCAGTTCTCTTGCAAACCACTCCGAGGCTTCAGTTATCCAGCTCAGTGCTCACAAAGAAAAATGTTGTCATAGACATGACAATTGCACTACCCATTTTTTCTCACGTAAACATAGTTCCAAGATGCACAATTCCAAGCCCCTTTTCTACAAACACAATTTCTCCAGTCACAGCAACACACTGTTTGCCTCTATTATCATTCCCTTACCGAAATCTTGACAGCACTCCTTTTGAGGGGGACAAAAGAGCAGGTGTGAGAGTACACTCCACTCTCAGGACTAGGCTGCTCAGCTGTGAAGGGGGTGGGGGTGGGGTTTACCATTGAAAATCGGATACCGTTTTCCTGTAATCACAGACTAACTTGTTCCTAACCAAATACACTTTGTCAGAATGAACTCAAACCTGTATGTCAGTCCAAATGACTCATACTTAATGAGCACCAACACTCACAAATATTGCTGAAATGGGTTACTTGAGGAAGAAAATTAAATTTCATTTGGGCGTTCTTCTGTAAAGGCTGGATTTACACCTATTCAGTGTTGCACAAGTGTGAAAGAAAAATGGTGAAACCAGTGATTTTCAAGGTCCCTGCTAGGCCTTTAGTCAGTGGTCTGAAAATGATGTGAACATTAAAATTATGTTTTAGGACATTCTGTGTTTTGACATATTCTGGGGTTCTTTGAACAACAACAACAAAAAAGTGTTCTGAGTTTCCATCTCTAGTGGAATGGAAATCCTGACATTAGACACTGAGGCTTCCTGGGGTCAATGCAGATAGCTTTCACCTGGAGGCTGCTGGCAGGAAAATGTCAGGAGTCACCCCTCTGGATGCAAGGAACTCTGTGGTTCAGTTCTGTGCTGCCACCACAGAATCCACTCTCAAAAAAATGAAAAAGGTGCCCATTCAAATGGAAACCATGCTTGCCTGTTTTAATCAATGTAACCTTCCCTTAACTGGCTTAGAATGTTACCAAAGGAGAGGCAGAATCAGTTTCTAGAGAATGGTGGAGTTGACAGTCTTTCTCCTCCTCATGTTCCTCAAGTAAGTTTTTTTTTTTCTCCCCTGAATGGACAGGGGTCCAAATAGCCAGAAGGTTCAATTTCTAACCTAGGTAAATGGAAATAAAATGTGACTTGATATACATAAACATTTGGGATTTTTGCCATGATTCCCAGATCCCAACTGGACAACAGGCATGGTCCTCCAGAATTTCTATGAAGAGGCTGAAAGGTGCAATCTGGTTGAAAGGAGATACAGTGGGTTTTCACTTTTTTTTTTTTTTTTTTTTGCCAATTATCTACAGCAAGGAATGTATTTTATATACGTAATTAGTATACATACAAACACAAATGTATCAAAATGAAAAAAGTTTCAGGACACTGTATTTATCCTACTATGTTGCAGTGCACTCTGACATTTTCTATTGATTCTGTTACAATAAAAATAAAAGGGCTAGTCATGACCCACTGAATTGATTTCATGACCCCTCTATGATGGCTGGAGAGCAGCACTTTGAAAACACACACACAACTATACAAGAAGCCTTGTCTTGAAGCTGTGCTCTATTCATTGTTAAACTACTCACATGGGGTGGCCTGCGGAAGCTTGGAGACTAGGGGAGGCTGAAAGCTTTAGACATGCTTAGTTTGAGCGTAATGTAAAAATGAAATCAGTACCCTTTGTGACTAGGGTACTTCTCTCTTTCAACACTGTGTTTTTTGTAGAAAGAGGAGCTGAGCTGGAAAACCTGGGTCCCTGCTAGAGGACTAAGATGGCATAAGACAAGTCAGAATACCAAAAGCAAAATGGTTTCACTACCTCAAAATAAACCACTAGATTATAATTTCTCCACAGAAAACTCTTGAATTGGAAAATATGTTTATATCACAAGTGACCTAAAATATGACCCAAAGCTGAACTATAGTTCTTTCTTTGTAAAATGATGGTTCCCTAGGACTCAAAAAAAAAAAAAAAAAAAAAAGTAACAATTAAGAGAATAAAGTGGATGTGTTTTTCTTCCATTAGTATCTTTTAACTGCACCAAGATTATTAATTTTAGCTCTTTGAATGATTTCAGACAAAGAATGTCCAAGTTTACCACAAGCATATCTCCAAGTTTTAAAAATAATTACATCAATATCTTACTGTTAACAATATTAAATTATACATAGCTATAGAAAGAGCCTAAATGTCCATCAACTGATGAATGGATAAAGAAGATGTAGTTTACATATACAATGGAACGCTACTTGGCAATGAGAAAGAATGAAATCTGGCCATTTGCAGCAACGTGGATGGAACTGGAGGGTACTATGCTAAGTGAAATAAGTCAGTTAGAGAAAGACAGATACCATATGTTTTCACTCATGTGTGATCTTGAGAAACTTAACATAAGACCATGGGGGAGGGATGGGGAAATAATAGTTACAAACAGAGAGGGAGGGAGGCAAACCATTGAGACTCTTAAATACTGAGAACAAACTGAGGGTTGATGGGGGGTGGGGGAGGGGGGAAAGAGGGTGATGGGTATTGAGGAAGGCACATGCTGGGATGAGCACTGGGTATTGTACGGAAACCAATTTGACAATAAATTATATTTTAAAAATTATACATAGGTAACTACAGAAAAGCTACATTTAAATGGGTATCTTTTTTCTTTCTTTGTTCAGAAAAATAACATGCAGTTTTGGAAGACAAAAGTCAAAATTTAGAAAACAGAGCTCCAAATGTAGCACCAGGAGTGGAAGTCAACACATATGTAAGAAGAGTTTATAGGAAAGAACTGCCATGGGCATGTCTAGCAAAAAACACAGCTTCCAGAACATATTTCATATCCACTTGCTCTTCATTTCTTCAGGCCATTGATTCACGTTTGCCACAGACACATCAACTGGCAGACACTGATGAAAGTCATGGGATGATAGAAATTGTGTGGGTCTAGGGATATTATACTCTTCCAATGGCTTTTATCTAAAGCTTTCTATACAAAAAAACTACTTTTCAAGTATGTTATGAATGGTTAAGGAAGCTGAGCTTTTGAAACAGAGTAAATTGAGCTTCATCTCATAATGGAGTATCACTAGCAAGACATAAGTTTTATGATTGGTTAGTTAAGTAGCACAAAATATAATGTCTCAGGTTGAATAAAAACCAGTATTTTTTATTCACCAAACCCTCATCTCACCTCACAAATGTAAATTATCAACATTGCCCCATCAATTTTTCCACATCTCTTATCCTTCTCTCACCCACCATGTCCCATCTCAACATGACCTGAGATCCAGAAAGAAAGCAGAGCATCTCCAAATTGTAAAGAATATTAGATATTCATATCAAGGCAAAAAGTCAAAACCAGCATCCCCCAACCTCTAGGATGGCGTTATATCCCTACCACGTTGCCTTTCACAGCATGTACAAAATTCAACTCTGCCAAGATGGAGAGATTTGTAAATAAAACCACATTTTGACAGCAAAGAGGAAATAGTTTTCTCTTGACTGGATAATGTTATATATATCTATATACTATGGGATGTCATATTTGCCTGATACATCCTAATGTGACAAATTTGGGGCCAAAGAGGAAAAATTACTGCGTCTGCAAGATGGCATGCTAGCAACCTCAAGAAATAAGTGGACAATTAGGAATAGGTTGTGCTAGGGAACCAAATCCCTTTAGGCCCCAAACAGGAAATAGTTAAGGATATAGTTCTCTTGGTGAACTTGGAGCTACAGATCCAAAAATCTCAAAGTTCTGAGAGGGCATAGGTGGGCTTTTTTCAATCCTGCATCCTTTTCAACATTAATGAAATTAATTTTTACTGGAGTATCACCCTCATTCTACTTCATAGTGCTCTCTATCTCTGGAAGGCTGTCCTCTCTGACTTCTCCCATTACTTCTAGCTCAATAATCTCTTCTGAGAAGTGCTGGTGTGGGTCAGATATACCTCCTCAGAGTTTCCATAGCACCAGACAGAACTCTGTCGTGAAACCTCTCCCCTTGTTCTGCAAGCATCTGCCACCAGTCTGCATCCCTGGTGAACTGTGAGATCCTGAAGGCAGCAGTGAGATCTAATTCATCTCTATCTCCCTAGCACCATACGTTGGGTCTGGCATGTAGGAGACAGTTGTTGAATGCATAAACATACAGGAGTCATGTAACTACTATTGCTTTACCTTCAAAAGCACAGTCATTTTTAATGCAATCATGCACTCATAATTCAGCTTCATCTCATAATGGATCATCATTAGCAAGGCATGAGTTTATATGATTGGTTAATTAAGTAGGACAAGTATAATGTTTCAGGTTGAATAAAAACCAGTATTTTTTATTCATCAAACCCTCATCTCATCTCACAAATGTAAGTTATCAACACTGCCCCATCAATTTTTCCACATCTCTTATCCTTCTCTCACCCTCCATGTCCCATCTGAACAGGACCTGTAAGCAAATTAGAAAACTCTAATATTTCTTAAACAAGAACAAAGAAATCAAATACATATTTTTAATTAAGGCAAACGTTTATTTAATCACACATATTCAAATAAAGCAACATACTGATGTATTCATCTTCACTATAATGACAATTTACTCCTATGAGCGCACCTACTTGCAAAAGCAGCTTAGAGGTTGTATTCTCTTTAATTTGCTAACATAAACTAAGTTAAGTTTGCCCACAGTGATTTAAACCAACCCTGTAATAATGTATACTTTCATCTTTTTAGTCTGCTGTGCTTTTTCCTCTGGTCATACTTGCTTGGATGACCTAAACATTTAGAAACAGGAGTCTAAAGTCTGATGATTTATTCTTTCCATGTGATACTACTGCTCCTTCAGCACTCAGCTTCAGGAAGACAATGTACATTATTAAACTGTTTGACAATGATGAAGTGAACTAGGATGGCATCATATGCATGCATTTTAAATGGGATTTGTTGTTTGAGACTACTCCTGCTTGTCCATTTGGATGAAAAGTGCCTACTTATGAAATGGGCCTGAGGACTCTAACAGATTTAATACCTCATACCAGTTTAGGGAAAGCAATAAAAGCTAACTTCAAAGGTGAGGGGAGCATTGTGATGGAACACTGGGGATTAATTTATGGTAAATAAATATTTATTGACTATCTGGAATGAACAACACGCCATGTTCTATACAAGATACGAATGAAACTTCTCTTTCTCTCATTAAAATTTCAGTTATTTTATGGGGCGCCTGGGTGGCGCAGTCGGTTAAGCGTCCGACTTCAGCCAGGTCACGATCTCGCGGTCCGTGAGTTCGAGCCCCGCGTCGGGCTCTGGGCTGATGGCTCAGAGCCTGGAGCCTGCTTCCGATTCTGTGTCTCCCTCTCTCTCTGCCCCTCCCCCGTTCATGCTCTGTCTCTCTCTGTCCCAAAAATAAATAAACGTTGAAAAAAAAAATAAAATAAAATTTCAGTTATTTTAACTTTAATTATGATACCCCTTGAGCCGGGGAATGAACTCTACCACATGTCCAGTTAGAAAATGAGGCTTTCTGAAGTGGTTACAGAGTTGAACAGCAAATGCCAGTAAAATAAGTAACAACCAGCACTCAGTTTTTAAACAATCATCTCCAAATTTATAGTGAGATTCATAAGAGGCCATGAATAATTTATTTATGAGGCAAAATCAATGGAAGGTAAATCTATTTGTTCGAAAGTCTTAAGTACATTTTTCTGTGTTGAGGCATATAGTAATGGATAGATACACATCATTACTCTAATAAAACTAATTTTGAAGAAATATGAGCTCAACAAGAATTTAAATACATGCAAAAGCAATTTTCCAGCATATCTGAATTATAGGGATCCATCTCTGCCTTCTTAGTTTTATAACGATTCTCTAATGATTCTAGGAATCTCTGCAGAAAGCTCATTTTCAGCTAATAGTATCTAATAGAAGTCACTCCCTACTCATCATTACGTTCTTTATTTTCAAGGCTTTCAAGATCAACTGCATGGGAATAGATTGCATTATATAATAGATGTACTCCAGTTTCCAAGACATATCAATTTCCAAACATTCATTGCCAAGGCCAAGTAGAGTCAAAAAAGAAACATCCTGAAAAGGAGCAGTTGTTCTATCCAGTTGGAGGTGACAGTTTATCACGAACTATTAATCCGCTGCCATGGAAAGAGCCTCCAGCACATTCACTTTCCATCTTGGTGAGAGTAAGAGTAATTTCTAATTATGGCTTAGGGCAGTTCTCTCACCTGATGTTAAAAAGAAGTTTGAGGAAATGTGTGCATTTAAAAAAAGCAATCGTCCAGCCTCCTGGTAAAAAACACAATTCTGGACAAATTGTGCCTAGGCAATTCTGGGGTTTCATCAAGGGATACAGGAGTACTGATGCATAGGGGCACTTGTACCCCAATGTTTATAGCAGCACTCTCAACAATAGCCAAATTGTGGAAAAAGCCTACATGTCCACCAACTGATGAATGGATAAAGAAATTGTGGCTTATATACACAATGGAGTACTACGTGGCAATGAGAAAGAATGAAATATGGCCCTTTGTAGCAATATGGATGGAACTGGAGAGTGTGATGTTAAGTGAAATAAGCCATACAGACAAAGACAGATACCATATGTTTTCACTCTTATGTGGATCCTGAGAAACTTAACAGAAACCCATGAGGGAGGTGAAGGAAAACAAAAGAAAAAAAAGAGGTTAGAGTGGGAGAGAGAGCCAAAGCATAAGAGACTCTTGAAAACAGAACAAACTGAGGGTTGATGGGGGTGGGAGGGAGGGTAGGGTAGGTGATGGGCATTGAAGAGGGCATCTTTTGGGAGGAGCACTGGGTGTTGTATGGAAACTAATTTGACAATAAATTTCATATAATAAAAAAATAAAATAAAATAATTCTGGGGTTTCATGTAAATGACCAGATAATTATTTTTTAACTAAAATGAAAATAATCTACTCTCATTTATGAGATGACGGAAGTAAAACATTCACTTCGTTAATATCCAACTGAGATTATGTATTGTTAGCTGTATAAAATGGGATTCAGGTAGTTGTTTTGTATTGATTTAATGTTCTGTTATGATTAACCACAACCGGCTACAAGCACTTCAAGCAAAAATGACCTTCATATTTTCATGAAAACCTCAGTTTTGTCACTTATTAGTTGTGTGTCTTTGGACAACTTACTTAACTCTGGTTACCTAAGCCTCAGTTTCCTTCTTTTAAATAGAGCTAATAACAATACCATGTTTTGCAATTCACACACACACATAACTTGGCACATGTTGGCTAGTCATTAGACATTGGCTTCATATTCAATTTGCCTCTGGGATCAAAAGGGTTATGCTTTTAGCCTAACCAAAGAATATACCCAGGGCCAAAATACGTAGATCCAAACAGTTAAGTGCTCTAATAAAAGGGGAATTTCTATCAAAATATGTATTGCTCACTCTTTCCATTTATACCTCCCTGCCCTACCTTAATGTCTAATTCCACTTTTGAGATTTATTACTGTGCTATGCTGCCTTCCTAAAGAGGTCCCTAAAAATGCAAATGGTCCAGGAAAGGATAATTAAAGCCATTCTCACAGTGTGAGAATGAGTCTCTGTTTTTTTCTCTCCTAGACAAAATATTCCACTTACCAATCCTTGATACCTGTAAAGGATAAAATAACTCTCAAAGAGGGGTTAAAGGGCACAGGATATACTTTACAATTTTGCTTGAGTAGCCTTTGTCAGTTAATCATTTATTAGGTACTAAAAACCTGCTAGAAGGAAAAATCAAGAAAATGGTATTAAAAGTTGCCTCTAAGAAAGGGAACCAGGTAGTCACGTACAAGAGCAGGGAGACAACTTCACTGCATATTTATCCTCTTACACCTTTTCATTTTGGTATTGCAGAAGTGTATAATTTATCCAAAATTTTTAATTTTTTAAAAACCCAATTCTCACACCCTGTCACTTGTCTTACATTAGCTCTTAAGTATTTGTTTATGGGACATTGACATTTGTAAACTGACTTTTTTTCCTTCAGAAATTAAGCTGGATTCATTTAAAATATGACTGGTTCTCCGAGTGCCTGGATGGCTCAGTTGGTTAAACATCCAACTCTTAATTTCAGCTGAGGTCATGATCTCACAGTCACGAGATGGAGCCTGTGTTGGTCGGGCTCCACGGTGGGCATGGAAAAAGAGTCTCTCTTTTCCTCTCCCTTTGCCCCCCCCCCCCCTACTTATACATGAGCATGCACACACACACTCTCTCAAAAACTAAAAAAAAAAAAAAAAGACTAGTTCTAAAAGCTAATTTATTTGTCTTTAAAGTATTAAACATTAAAATATTCCTATTCATGAAGACACAGAATTATGAGACACTTAACATTATTTGCTGACTCTGTACACAGTTTTCTTCACTAAAACTTAAGCTTCCTGCAGATAGTGTCTGTGTTTTATTAATCTTGGGAGGTCCCATTGTGGCAAACACTGCTTTCACAGAGGGGTATTTTCTTGAGTTCGGTTCTCAGTCCTTTCTTCCAAGAAAGAAAAGTCATTAAATATAACATGATGCTTTGATAAAGAAGGATTTCTCAGGATTTTTATAAAAACAAGCAAAATAATAAGAGACAGAGTGAGGGGAAAGGAGAGGAAGAGTAAAACAGTTATAAGTCACCTGCACTTATAATGAAACTTTTGGGGCTCTATTAATTGAGAATGCTTGCAAAACACCAAATATGTCATAAGGAGGGAAATCTAAGGTTGACCTAAAGTCATGGACACACTTGTTCAAAAAGATATTTGCTGCATGACTCTTGTGTGCAAGGTCCTGGTTATAAGATGCTGAAGAATGTAGATGTGATCCCTGCCCTGACAGTTTTCATAACAGTGGAGGGATACAGAAAGGTAAACCAGGCCATTATCATAAAGTATGACAAATACCGCAGAAGGGAGTGCAGAGAGTCATAGGTGCTCATAAAAGGAGAGCCAACCCTAGACTTGGTTGTCTAGTATCACAGTGGTTGTGACTAGAGCTTGAGTCCTACAGACCTGAGTTCAAATCCTCGTTTCACTGGTTCTACTCTATGATCCTGGCCAATGATTTAATCCGTCTAAGCCTCAATTCCATCAACTTGAAAGTAAGAATAATGATAGCGCTGAGATCTAAGAGTTGATGTGAGCATTCATTGAAACCTGTGACATAAATCTGACACAATGTTTGGCAGATGGCAAGCACCCGAGAGAGAATAGCTAGTAATATTAATGATACCAGTAAGCTGAGAAGTGCTGCATGAATAGAAACAGCTAGGTAAAATGGAGAAGAGGAAAGAGGCGGAATGTCCCAGAAAAAGGGACATTTTCTCAGTTTCTATGCCTAGAAAAGCAACAGCATGGTGAGCTTTAGTGAAAGAAGCTGGCTTGAGCCAAAGGGTTGGTAGGCACCTGGGGTAGGGTCAGAGATGCAACTGAAGATGGAAAAGCAAGAGAGTCCAGTTCAATGGGTTCATAAAGCTTAATAGGGGTCCCTCAAGAAGTTTCATCGTAGCAGGGACAGGATCAGATTTGAGTTTTAGAAAGACCAGCTTAGTCACAGTGTGAAGAACAGAATAGAGAATAAGGAGACAGAAGGCAAGGATATCAGCGGCAATAATCTTAAAATAATGCCTTAGTCGTTGTGGAATTTCAGTCAGAGAGTCAAGTATCGCATGAAAAATATATACAACAGTACAAAGAAGGCCTTGAAGTAATTATTATCAGCTTGTTAATATCGGCTAGTTAGGATTTCATTTATTCATTTATTCACTCAACAACTAAGGCAGTAAACTGGTATTGTGAGCAGTTTCAAAGAGTGTTAGTTACCCTGCATAGCCCTGCTTTCCAGAAGCACCCCATCTAATACAACTGCCCATATTTCTCTCTCCAGCTGGAAGGTCTGCTACTCTGCTGATTCAGATCATGTGCAATGGCAAAGGTGTTTTTGGGAGACCACGTGTACCTGCAGGAAACTCAAGCTGGGAGGAAGTGCTACAAAGCAGATTAGGATGGATCCTAAGGTATGCAGATGACTCCCCTTCGCCCTGGGAAGGAGAAATGTCACTGTAATGTCACATCACTATATAGTAGACTTCTCACTGCTCAAGAAGAAGCAAATCTTCCATGACCTAATATTAAGTGAATAATAACCAGCATTCATGAAATGTCCTATCCTATAAATTTCAGATAGATTAATAAATTTATTACAATCACTTTATGAAATAGGTATTATTATGTCCACTTTTCAGGTGAGAAAAATGAGGCAAGAGACACTACCCAAGGCCACAGAACTGGATGCAGTCTGACGATCCTACCCACTACACCATGTGGCCTCTGGCAGGGGGCCACGAGACCGATATAAGACTGAAGCCGTTCCAAAATGTATGCTTCAAAAACTGACAGAGAAAGATCACTGCCCACTTTAGCATTGGGAAGGCCAAACTTGGGAAGGTTTTATTACAGGAATAAAATGAAATGGATGATTAAATATGTGACAGTATGTTGACAGGAAATTGGATTACTTTCATCAAATGAGTACCATTTTGAAAAGGTTTCTGAAATCTTTTACTCTTTTAAGCACAAACCACAATCGTGTCATATGGCCTAGGATATACTAGAAAGTATTCAAATGGCGTTACATGCTTATCAGTTTAAAATAGAGTGGGCCATCTCACAAACCCAAAGGTGTGGCAAAGAAAATAAAAAGGTAAAGTGAAAAAGACCCATTACTCTTTTTGTTTTCTGCTAAGGCAGGGTGGAAAAAAAGATAAATTGTCTCAGTAAGAATAAGTGGAATACGCTTATTCTTTCAGCCCACGTATGGTTCTATCAACTAACTAGCGAAGCATGTGTAGAATAAGCATATTCAAAAAAAATTGTTTTAATGTTTATTTATTTTTGAGAGAGAAAGAGAGTGAGCAAGCCAGGGAGGGGCAGAGAGAGGGGGAGCCACAGAATCCGAAGCAGGCTCCAGCCTCTGAGCTGTCAGCACAGAGCCTGATGCGAGGCTTGAGATCATGACCTGAGCCGAAGTCGGAGGCTTAACCCACTGAGCCACCCAGGCGCCCTTAGAACAAGCATATTTTAACCATAAGCTCTATGGGGGCATTTCCAATGTGAACTGAATAAAGACAAAATAGAAGAAAAAAATCCCGAACCGCCCAGATATGAAAGAAAACACCAGCTTCTTGCAATGCCACTGGATGCAATAGCAACGGAGAGTCTTGAGCCTGGGCTCTGCGCCGGGCAATAAGGGGAATCCCAGGCCAGATGGCTTTTTAAAATCCATTCTCACTCTGTCTCTCTCCACCAACCTACCTCGGGTTTAAAGCAATCACAGCCATTTTCCCAAGCTGCAATATTTTAAAGGAGTCTCTTTTCCTTGAGAACACAAAAAGCTCTAATTGTTAGAAGTTAAAAAACACAGAGAATAAAGATCATGGAATCTGTGAAACAACCATTTCTAATTAAACACAGACACACACCCCCAGCACTCTACCCTGAGTACAGCTTTTCACACCTAGCCTATTCACGAACACATCATTCACAGCTCACCAACAAACCATTCTCCTTACAATCTGCTGGACTCACTCCTCACCACTCAAAAGTAACTCGGGACGCCCTAGGTCTGTGGGCGCCGACACCCGCTTAGTTCATCTGCCCCGCGCTGGTCCGAAAACCCTAGGCAAGGCTAGGGGGCTTCAGTGTCACCAACTGGCGCTGCCCCCCACCCCCTCCCAGAGTCCTCGCCCGGCATCCGCCCGCCCGCCTGGAACAGCCACCCTCCCTGCCCCTGCTCCCTCGGAAACGCTCCGAGTTGCATCGTCTTTGCCACTGTTTAATCTTTCCAAATAAAAATGTCTGTGAGGTGGATTCCCCACCCCACCCACCTGCCGGAGTCCGCACAACCACACTCAGTCGGGTCTTCTTGGAGGCACCCAAGCTGTGCCGACAGCCCGGAGGCGTGAACAATGAACTTCTCTCTCTTTCTCTCTCTGACTCTCTCTCTCAGACACACCCTCTCCCCCAAATGAGAAGTTTTAAACTAGCCCGGGGGCCAATTCCGCGATTCCGCCTGCAACTGGGGCGCGGGCGGCGGGGGAGGGACCGGTGCGCGTCCCCGGCCGCGCCCCTCGCGTGGCCGGGCGGGCACTCACCTCCTTCCTCCGGCTCGGCGCCCCGGGTCGGGTGATGAGGGCCGTCTCCTCGCACACCACGGCCACGTCTTCCACGAACACGCAGTCGGGGAGGCTCTCGTCGGCTGGCAGCTTCACCACCTGCAGCCCCAGCTTACTGCCCAGCACGCCCACGTAGAGCTGATGCTGCCGCTCGGCACGGGCGAAATCCACCTCGTCGCCCTTGGCGCGCCTCAGCGCGTGCTGGCAGAGGGACTCGGGCAGCGCCCGCACCACGGCATGGGTGGCCCGGCCGAAGGCGGCGGGGTGGCCGAGCGCTGCCATGGCTCCAGGAGGCTGCGGGGCGGCGGCGGGGGCGCGGCGGCCGGGTCCTCCCGCGGGCAGCGCGCAGAGCCTGCGAGCGCCCGGCGGCTTCCCTTGGCAGCAGATGAATGTGATGCAGAAAGAGCCCCGCTCGCGCCCGGAGCCCTGCCCGCGCGACTGAGCATGCCCAGAGCTCCCGGCGCCGGCCCGCGCGCAGCCCGCGCGCCCACCCCGGCGCTCTCGGGTTTTGCGGCAGCCTAGGTGGGGGTTGTAGTGGCGAGCACCGCACGAGGAGTGGGCTCGCGGAGGCGGCGGAGGGAGCGGGGAGCGAGCGAGCCGTGCGCAGGTGGGGGACCTCGGTGGACCCGGTCCTGACGTTACCTGTATTCCGCCGCAGGTGCACACCTCACATCAGCCCCAAGGCGCACGTGGAGAGCGTGCAGTGCTCTGGGCAGAGTGACTGGAGGGCTTCTCGGGGGTCAAGAGGCAAAGGATAGGATGATGCCTCCGTGGTTAAATACTTTGACCTCTCTCCCTACTTACTCTCTTGGTCCCAGGTTGCCCAGCACGTGGTACCACCCCCACTTCCTGGCGTGAAAATCTCTCTCTCTTCGTACCCAAGTCCGCCAATGACCCCTCACCCCAGGTGAGACTCGCGATTATAAAAAGAGTGCGTTTCTTCCCGTCTGTGATAAAGAGGAAGAGTCCAAAAACACACGTAGAGAAAAACAGACAATATAGAAACTCACAGTATTTCAAGGACAGTCCGTTGTCACGAACAATGTGATTCTGGTGTGTTTGTCTCCAGGGGCCGCAGACTAGGGGAGGCAAAGACCAAGCACGCTTTCCCCACGACAGAGAAGCGCTCACCTCGCGCAGCGTCAGACTACATAGCATCACAACTTCTCATCCCTGGAAAAGGTTTCCAGCCTTCTCCCTGGCCTTCCCCTCACGCCTGTACAGGCTCCGTGCAATTTCTCCTGGTATTTGTTGAATGTTTCTTTTTCCACACACCTTAGGGAGTGTCTTTCTCTTCTTAATGGCACTTAATGTCTATTTTTCTCCTCTTGCATATCGTAGATTAAATCATCCATGAATTCTATTTCTTTTGAGGGGAAGATCCACTTCAAAACCCAGACCCTAGCTCCAAAATAATCTCAGGTAATAATCTTGTTTCCTCATATTCTGTAGCACATTTCTAATTTAAAGATTGATTATTAGATCATAGAACAATAGATTTGAATGAGACATCAGAAATCCTCTAACTTCCCACCCAGTGGTCCTGAATTCCAGCTAGAACATCTATGAAAATCATCAGATCTTAAAACATTTTATTTAAAACAAATTTTTAATGTTTATTTTTGAGAGAGAGAGAGAGAGAGTGAGAGAGCGAGTGCGCACACAAGTGGGGGGAGGGGTGCGGAGAGTCGGACTCACAGAATCTGAAGCAGGCTCCGGGCTTTGAGCCCAAGGACATGGGGCTCAAACTCAGGAGCCTTGAGATCATGACCTGACCTGAAGTCAGATGCTCAACTAACTGAGCCACCCAGGTGCCCCAGATCTTAAAACATTTTAAACCTCTCTTAATTACAAAGCGTATTCTACTTTTGAAGAGCTATAATGGTTAAAATCTTCATTTTGGGCTTAAAACCCACTGGTTCCTGTTCTGTCTTCTAGCCTTACCTAATAGGCTAGTATTCTTTCACATTACTTGAAGACAGTTCTAATATCTACACTGCCTGACACCACCCTCCCACCCACCATCTTGACCCCTTCTAGGCCTTGAGCCTGAACCACCAAAAAGTAACTAGTGATTTGGTTTCTAACATTCTGGTCATCATCTTTTTGACACACACCAGTTCGCCTGTATCCCTTTAAATCATGGTATCTGGCCAGATTTCATTCTTTCTCATTGCCACGTAGTATTCCATTGTGTATATAAACCACAATTTCTTTATCCATTCATCAGTTGATGGACATTTAGGCTCTTTCCATAATTTGGCTATTGTTGAAAGTGCTGCTATATGAAATATGGCCTTTTGTATAAATGTGGATGGAACTGGAGAGTGTTATGCTAAGCGAAATAAGTCATGCAGAGAAAGACAGATACCATATGTTTTCACTCTTATGTGGATCCTGAGAAACTTAACAGAAGACCATGGAGGAGGGGAAGAAGAAAAAAAAAGGTTAGAGAGGGAGGGAGCCAAAGCATAAGAGACTCTTAAAAACTGAGAACAAACTGAGGGCTGATGGGGGGTGGGAGGGAGGGGAGGGTGGGTGATGGGTATTGAGGAGGGCACCTGTTGGGATGAGCACTGGGTGTTGTATGGAAACCAATTTGACAATAAATTTCATATTTAAAAAAAATAAACAAAAATAAATAAAATGTTATTTAGAAAAAAAAATCATGGTATCTGGAATAGAAACAATTCTTCCTGTGTGTTGTGACCAGCACAGATGACAGCAGGATCCTTGTTCCAGATGCTAGGCTTCTGTTAGCACTGCCTAAGATTGTATTCACTTTTTAAATGATCCAGTGCTAAGGCTTAGGCCATAGGCTTCTTGCCAGAATTCTGGCAAGTTTTTAGCAAATGTGGGTTTCTAGAAGCAGATCTGAGGATCCTGGAATGATTGTCCCAACTGAGCCTGGAGGAGATGTGATTTGCTTTCTCTCACCTGTCGCAAAGCTGACTTGAATTTACCCAGATGACGTACTTCTCAGCTTCAAAAGTGAAGTGTCTTAAGTGAAGGGCAGCTCTGACCCTGACACAGGAGAGTGTGGCCAAAGGTAAAATAACAAACCTTTAAGACCTACTTGGGGGCAAAACTCTTAGGGGCCCCAGGTAGCTTAGTGTCAGAAATCACTTAATGGCGGCCTTAGGAGATTCCCACTAATGCTACAGCTGAAAGCTAACCCATGTGCTGACGTTGCCCTTCGTTCCCTCCTTTACCCAACATTGATGCTACATCCGCTTCTAATTGGCCTCCACCTGGTGACGTTTATTCATGCCCTGTTAAAACCAGTGCCCTGTTAAAACCTGAATACTTTGCCACTCGGTGTCTGGAGCCTAACTTAGCGTGGGGTCTTGTATACCACCCTGAGCTCATGTCAGCCCAGCAGCCAATTAAAACTTAAAAAGTTTTTTCTGTTAGCCATGTCTTTCCATACTGAAATTGGGCTGCTGGCCTTTTTTTTTTTTTTTATGTTTATTTATTTTTGGGAGAGAGACAGAGCGTGAGTGGGGGAGGTACAGAGAAAGAGGGGGACCCAGAATCCGAAGCAGGCTCCAGGCTCTGAGCTGTCAGCACAGAGCCTGATGCAGGGCTCTAACTCACAAACTGTGAGATCTTGACCTGAGCTGAAGTCGGACACTCAACCATCTGAGCCACCCAGGTGCCCCTGGGCTGTTGGTTTTTAAAAATTTAATCTTGTAGTTATCCTTATTAAATGCTATCTGCTTCATTCCCACTTGCCTACTTTTGATTCTGGCATCTTGTGCATTATTTATTACCTTTAGTTTTGTGTCAACTGAAATTTGATGAGCATGCCTTCTGTCTCCTCTAAGCAGTTGTCAAAAAGTGTTAGAATGTATATGTCAGTGAAAAGAATAAAAACACCAACTCCAGTAAATTATAGTTTACATGCCTTCCTGCTTGAAGTAATGAAGGGTCGTTTTTAGGAAAGCAGATTTTATTGAGCCTAATGCATCTATAAATTCATTTCCCCCACACATATTTATTGAAAATTCCCAAGGCTCAACACCGTATTACATACTTCAGAGACATACAAGAAGCATAAAAACATGATCCTTGACCTTGAAGAGCTTACAACCGCATTGGGAAAACAAGACATCCAAAATTGAAGCTATGACAAGGGCATATGAAAGGCATAGACAACAAAGTGATATAGGCATCGAGGGAAGGAGATATCACTGTGGCTGATGGGTGTGGAAGAGAGCTGCTTAGAGGCAATTGGTCTTGGTTTAGGCCTCGAATAATTTTTAGGATGTGAATAACTGGAATGGGAGGATGAGATTTTAAGGAAAAGTATGTGCAGAAGCGAGACACATGTTCCAGGGATAACAGATCAGCTCAGTTCACATATATATTGGTTAAGATAACTCTAGCTGCTACAACAAACACCCCCAACAAATATAGCGGCACAAAGTTGACATAAGTTTATGTTTTGTTCCCTTAAATCTAACACAGATGTTCCTGGTTGGTTCCTGACTCTTTTCCCCCAAACATGCAGGGATCCAGCCTTCTTCCATTTTGTGGCTCCAACACTTCAAAATATGGCATCCAAGCTCACCATGCTTACCTTCCTTAAGCTGAAAGGAAGGGAAAGCACATACAGCATCATATGCGAGAGGGTTAATGGGCCAGGCCAGGAAGTGATGCATATCACCTCTGCTCATGTTCCTCTGGCTGGAATTCAGTCACACAGCTACAGTAATCACAGGGAAAAACTAGGAAGTAAAATCTGTGGGCCCAGAAAGAAGAGGAAACAGGTTGCAGAAACACCTAGCTGGGTTCTGCCTCAGAGCACAATGGGAAAAATGGAAAATAAAGGTAGAATGGTAGAATAAGCTTTCCTCACTTGAGCAATGAAGAGACAAATGACGTGGAGATTGAGTGTAGCTTCTAGAGTCAAACTTTGTGGGTGGAAGCATGGCTTTGCTATTTCATTGTATGATCTTAGACATGTTACTTAAAACCTCTTTGTCTGGGGTGCCTGGGTGGCTCAGTAGCGTAAGCATCTGACTCTTGATTTCCGCTCAGTTCATGATCTTGCAGTTTGTGAGATCAAGTCCTGCACTGAGCTCTGTGTTGTCATGGAGCCTGCTTGGGATGCTCTATCTCCCTCTCTCTGCCCCTCCCTCATTCTCTCTCTCTCAAAATAAATAAATAAACATTTAAAAAAAGGTGCTCTTTGCCACAGTTTCATCTTCATCTGTAGAATGGGAAACAATGAATTCATTATCACAGGGCTACTATGAAGGTAAATTAATAATTCAAGGTACTTAGAAAAGTGCCCAGAATAGCATCTAGCATCTAGTAGATGTTTAATAAATATTATCCATTGACAGGTTGTGAACAGAAGGCTTTGAATGTGATTTCCTACCAAAGGCCAAACCACATATCCATATTCACTGAATTACCAGAGTCATACAGGTATCCTAATGCTTTCCAATTGAATCCATGGCTTTCCTAGGTTGACAGACCAAGTCTCACCTACAAGTATAGTCATAGATTCAGTACATATATATTGAACCCTTGCTACATACTAAGTATAGTGCTAGGCACTGGAGATGTAATCATAAACGAGAATGTAGGATTTATTATAGTCAATTTGTTCTTTTTGCTCTTCCACACATTTTAAGATTTTTATAACCAGCTGAAATTGGTTTAATTCCTTTGAAATACCTAGAGCTGTTTCTGTTCTCCAGGTGGACACTGATACAAAGGCAACTTTTCTTTCCCATTGATAATATTGCTGGTACCTACATTTGAAGTCAATTTTAGATAGCAATTATTTCAGGATTAAAACAGACATTCCTGTCTTAGTCCTTTCTTACTCTATTTTTAGAAGATTCAAGATTTACTTTTTTTTCTTTTTTTAATTTTTTTTAATGTTTATTTATTTTTGAGACAGAGAGAGACACAGCATGAGCAGGGAAGGGGCAGAGAGAGAGGGAGACACGGAATGTGAAGCAGGCTCCAGGCTCTGAGCTGTCAGCACACAGCCCAACGCGGGGCTCGAACCCACGAACTGTGAGATCGTGACCTGAGCTGAAGTCGGACGCTTAACCAACTGAGCCACCCAGGCGCCCCAAGATTTACTTTCATTAGGGATGGGTGTTTGGGAATTCTAAAAGAGAATGAGGGCTCAAGGGTGTCCTTGTCCATTCCAGTGCGAGGAATACTGGATCAAGTAAGTACCATCCATAAGTCTATATTCTGAGAATAAGTCCTGAGTGTTTACACATAGCAATCATTAAATTTTATGTGAAAAGGTTTACTGTGGAAGGCACCCATTGTTACAGAGTTTCCTTGACATCCAAGGAGTAAATGATGTTTGGTCAAGAGGGCAGGCAGTTAAGTTATAGACTGGGAGATGGTTCCCGGGTAGTCAGGGCTCTGGTTTCTAAAGTCAAGATGTGTAGCCTCCTAACTTCAGTTTCTTCAACTTTCATATGGGAACTCATTCATTAAACAAATATTTACCAAGCACCTGCAATGTGTGGTAGAGGAATATATATAAGCAGTGACTAAGGCGTGATAAACCTGACTTTGGCTCCTGGCCTTCCCGCATTCTAGTTGTGTAAACTTGGTGTGCCCTAGAATCATGCTCCACCATTTTCTGTCTTGCTCTAAGTCCTGGAGGACTGACCTGCATGGACTGCACCACCTGGGATCTGTTATTGCTGGCTTTGGCCAATGGGAGGCACTTACAGGAGACTGGAGGGAAAGAGGAGAGAGAGGTCAACATATTGATTCCTCTCACTCTCTTCCTACTTTTTCATGGTCCTGTACCATGCACACACTTCTATAATCATAGCTTCTGTCTGGTGGCCCCTTCTGAGTGATTCCAGGTTCTGGCTGGATTCTGATAACTACTTACATGGAAGTAATAAACAGCACACATTTCAAAACCCACTTTTAAGCACATGACATTGAATACTTTTTAAAAACAAGTTGCAAAAAAAAAAGTCAATTCAGCATTTTCAGAAAGAGCATTTGGCAATATTTAATGTATAAGGAGGCTGTGTTTGGGGCCATCCACTTTCTCCAGTTTTTCAAAGTGTTTCCTGGAATTATGAATGTTGATCAGAGTAGCTGCAGAAGGGATCCAGCATAACATAACCACCCAACATAACAACGATTACATATGTGTTTAATGTAAAGATGTCAATGAAAGCAGCAAAGTTAGAATTCCTAACTCCCATTTTCTAGAAAGAAGCAGCTAATTTGCTGCAAGTCAGCTGAACCGCTTAACGGTGTTCCTTAAATGATCTACATCTGGAGGTGGTAATGGCTTCCCATTTTTGCTAGTCCCTGGATAATTCAACATCCCTTGTTGGTTGTCTTTAACCTGCCCATACCTCTAAGAACATTTTCTTTATTAAACATTCTCTTCAAAATTCTTAGTTGAGTATGCCATTTTTTTTTTTTTTTTTTAACCAGGGAGCTTTGTTGGGTTACTCACTTAAACTTCTATGTAAATGGGAGTTATATGTAAAGTGGGAGTTATAATACCTTAATCTGTAGGTTGTTTTGAGGCTGAAATGTGATAGCATGTACAAAGGGTCTTATTGTGACCAGCACCAGGAAGTATTCAATTAATGATAACCACTAATATAGCTCTTCTGCTCTTGTGCCAGGCACTGTGATGAATACCCAAGTCCTTCAAATGAGATAACATATAAAGTGCTTACCTCGGTAACAGGGACACTGTAAGCAGTCAATAGGTGCTCTTGGCTCTTCAAAGCTCTACTTTTTCTTCTCCCTCCCCCCTCCCATACAAGGAACATTTCCCCTTTCTAAACCTCTGTAACCCTTTCTATTCCTCTCTTATGCTGTTTATTATTTTCTCTTAGCCGCGTAATAACCCATTGATGCCAGAGTCATCTACTTCATTACAACCACATTAGGAGCTAATGGGATAATCAAAGTATCCTCAACAGTACAGAATACTACGTAAGTGTATTGAGTCTGAACAAGTTGTGATGTATTATGATGATTTGCAAAGGTTACTGTGGCCCTGAGCGTTTATAATTCCTTTTATTTTCTGTTTCTCAGAGCTTTTTGCAACACTGTCTTTCCAGAACTACTTTGTATGGTTATTTCATACTTAAATGTATGTCTGTGGGGGCACAAAAAGATTGCGAGAAAAGCCTTTTCAAACTTTAGGCAATCTAAGTGTTCAAGAAAAGAAAAGCATTTCTCTAGTTGAAATTGTTACGCGCACACACACACACACACACACACTCCAGGGCTTTGATAAGCCCTCTTCATTTCTTTATGAAATGAAGTTGCTTCATTCCCTGATGAAGAACAATGAACTGCTAGAGCTGTGATTCCAGGGAATGGTCATGCTTGCTCTTGTGGTATCAATCCACACCTGTTTTAGCATTACATCAGAACACACATGTCCTAGGAGTCTTCTTTCCTGCTTCCTCTTTTGCGTCAGTGGTACTGCTCTCTCCTAGCTGCTGCTGCTGCTTCTCCTCCTCTCCTCCTCATCCTTGTCTTCTCCTCCTTCTTCTTTTTCTGTTCCACTGCTTTTAAATGTTAGTGTTTCCCAGAGTTGTCTACCCTCACTCTATTTTCCTCAAACATTATATGCTCCCTCCTGTGGGAGCTAATCTACACCCGTGACTCAAATATCTTCTCAATGCCAACAATGCCCAGACCTTCATTTCTGGTCCTGCAATCTCCACTGAGCATCAGAACTGCCTAGAAGACACCCATGTTTGGCTGTCCCACAGGAAATCCAAAGTCAACATGCCCACCTCTGAATTCATCATGTTCCTCCCAGGATCTGTCTCCCCTTTCATTCACTCAGAGAGCTGCTCAAGCCAGTAATCTGAACATTATCCTTAGCTTAACTTTCTCCTTTGCTTCCACATTTAATCAACCATCCTATTCTGACAGATCAGTCTTCATAAAATGGCTCAAAATCCACGCATGTCTCTCCAATTACTCTGCCACCACCTAGTCCAGAATATAATTATTGGTCTTCTGGACTATTGCAACAGTCCTATCCAGAGTGGTATTTCTAAAATGCAAATCTGACCATGACACTCTTGCTTAAATCCTCCAGTGGCCACTCCTACTCTCAGAATTCAGTCCCAATGTTTTATCATGGCCTGCAAAACACCCCTCCACAACCTCATTCTGGTCACTTCCCCCTCCTTTGTCTTATGTGGGCCTCTGTACACGGTGTTCTAACACCTGGAATATGCTTGATCCCATCCCTGCTCTGGTAGCTCCTAATCCTTCTTTAAGACTCAGTGGAGGCACCACCCCCAGTAAGAAGACTACCCCGAACCCCTAGGCTAGATGTGGTAAACCTATATCCATTTTCACTCCCATCACAATACTGTATTACTTGCTAATTGAGGATCTCTTGGCAGACAGACACATCTTTTCATTGCCGAGTCCTCAATTCAGGTGTTTAGAGAATGGCTTAATTAAAGCAATGGATAGCATGCACCTCTCCATATTTCCATCAGCCCACCTTTATAAGAATGGTTTTCAGCTCTTATAAAATAAGAGAATTATACCAGGCCCTGTTCCACCTTCAAGAATCTATGATTCTTTTGCTCCAGATGCCTGCTACTTGCTGTGCAGTAAGAGTTCATGGTCTGAGTTTGAATCTGGCTCTGTTACAGCTGTGTGATCTTGCACAGTTTGCTTAACCTTTCTGACCCTCAGACTCTTGTATGCAAAACAGGAATGGTAATACTCATCTTAGATGGGTATTAAGAGGATTAAGTAAAATTATCTTAGGGGTGCCTGGGTCATTCAGTTGGTTAAGCATCTGACTTGATCTCAGCTCAGGTCATGTTCCCATGGCTCATGGGATCAAGCCCCACATCAGGCTCTGTGCTGGTGGCATGGAACATGTTTGGGATTCTCTCTCTCCCTCTCCCTCTCTGCCCTTCCCTGCTCACATCCCCCCTCTCTCAAAATAAATAAGTAAACATTAAAAAAAAAAACTACCTTAAACAAATAGGACACATGTACTCCCTGTCCTTCTCACTGGTTTAGTCAGTATTCAGATAGCTCTTTGTTCAAATCCTGGCTTCTGTACAATCCTGATAAATCACCTTAACATACAGAGCTTTGAGTTTTTAATTTATAAAATGAATATAGACACCTACCTTATGGTTTTAAAAGATTGAGATGATCCATGTAAATAAAGCTTTATAGAATATAGTTAGAGTAAGCACTGATAAACAAATATTATCAGCTTCTGTGATAATGATGATGAAGAACCAGAAGGGGAAGGAGAAGAAGATGAAAAAAAAATATGCAAAACCTGACAATAATTAGCTTTCAATGAAGGTTACTTCTTTTCCTTTTCCTCATTCCATTCATGGTTGGGTAAAGCTTTATATACCCATTCTAGGGCCAAATCTCATTATAACAAAATTGTTGCCCAACTTCCCCTGACAAATGGGAAACTTATGTTGAATATTGGGTGAAAATTTGTTGCATTTTAAATGAACTAGTTTATATTCCATGTGCTTGATGATATACAGGGACAATCCTTATAAAGTCGTGTAAAAAATGGTGTCAGATTATTTCCCCACACTTTTTACTTGCCAGCACCATTATAAAATTATAGTAGAAGGTCTCTTAAATTGGGACCTGCATTGTGTATAAATGAGTAGCTTGCAAACTTCCAGTGGTTTTTATGGAGAAAGCCTCACCATCTCCATTACCTGAACTTTTACTTCTGAGGTGCTTGTTACACATTTCCTTATTTTACCCTTTACACATTTTCTCCTCTGAATCATCTTTCCTCAGTTCCTCATCATCATGAACTGCTTTTCTTATTCTTTGTTCCAGTTATCTATTGCTGCATAATAAAGTATCCTGGAACTTAGTGGCTTAAAACAATCATTTTATTTTGCCAATGATTTGTAAGTCACGAATTTGGGAAGGGCTAATCTAGGTGGTTCATGTCTTATCCATGTGGAATTGGTTGGGGCAGCTGGAGCTGGAGCTGGAGGATGTACTTTCAAGATGGCTTCTTCACTCACATCTCCAATGCCTCAGTGTTGTCTGACCTCTCTCTCCTCTGAGTCTCTTCCTCCAGGGCCTCTCCAGGTGTCTTGGGCTTCTCACAGAATGGTAGTCTCAGAGTAGTCTCACTTCTTAATTGATGGTTGGCTTCCTAGAGGTAAGAAGTGTGTGTGTGGGGGGACTCGCCACTTAAGGGCTACACATGAGACTAGCATGGCATCATTTCTGTCATCCTGTATTGGTCAAAGCTGTCACAGTCCTGTCCAGATCAAACAGAAAAGAAATAGACACTACCTCTTGATGGAAGGAGTGCCCATTATTAATCAGCCACATTTTTATTCTCCAAGTTCTGTTATTCCGGAAAGTACTTATATAACTTTTTTAGACAATTTGCCTTCAATTTCCTGAAGTTTTTTTTCACTTCCTGAATTAAAATCAGGGTCCATACATATACATTTACTTATGCAACTAGCACTATTTACTGACTAGTGCTGGACACTACTACTGTCCAGCAGGGAAGATAACTATTAATCAATCATACAATTAAATATTTATAAAATAAGTGCTATACAGGCAAAGGACTGGTTTCCCTGAACATATAATGACAGAAATATCTGGGGGATCAAGAAAGATTCCCCTGAGGAGGTGACTTTTG
Organism: Lynx canadensis; assembly: GCF_007474595.2. Taxonomy (NCBI): domain Eukaryota; kingdom Metazoa; phylum Chordata; class Mammalia; order Carnivora; family Felidae; genus Lynx; species Lynx canadensis. Next base: position 71,672,308 of record NC_044310.1, read on the forward strand.
AGATGAGACTTGAAGGATGGGTAAGTATGAACTAAGATTGGAGAGAATATTCCAAACTAAGGGATCATATTAGCAAAGACAAAAAGTGAGAGGGAGCTTAATGTGTTTGAGGAAACAGAAAAGAAATCCATGTACTACAGCTGGAATGTGGGTGATAGTGTTAACTCACTTTAAAAGTGAGGAAACTGAGTGTCAGTGCCCAGCTGGGTGGCTCATATAAGGTTAAGGGCTCCACTAAGTGTGTTTCCTCAATAATGGGGAGTTTGCCAATGGTTTGCAACCTGCCTTCAGGCTTCTTTTACAGCCTTTTACAACTAGAAAAGCATTCCCTACAAACCTAATGATGTCTCACATGAGAATCACCCAGATTCAGAGAAAACAGCATGAAAAATCACCCTAAGAAAACATCTGCAGAAAATATAATGCATCCTGGTGATATCACAGATACAAGTATAGTTTAAATGTAAATCAAGACTAAGTCATGCCAAGATTATCTAACTCTAAATGTGATGCATGATTCACACTATTCCCGTTATGTATGTATAATTTCAATTTCTATGTGAAAGCTAGAGAAAAATGGAAATTTGTGTTCATACAGGTCATACATGTAGCTACTTATTCAATTTTCCTGAGAATTTATTTAAACATTCCATCAAATCAATATATGCATCAGTATAAAATGCTGCACAGATCATCAATAATTTGATAGTCTAGGATATTTTATGCTTCTATATCCTAACATGTGGGCTTCAATTCTCTGTTCAGTTCTTAAATTACTTTTAATGTACTTATAACTGAGAAAAAATTAATTAACTATGTCATCTGCCAACTCAGAAGTAGAAAAAAATTGGGCTTTTAAACAAAGATTTTTTTCAAAAATACAGAAAGAAAAACAAAAGCAAGATTACCTTGGAAAACATTCCCTCCCTGCCCCCTGCCCCTGGTGGGCATACATCATGTGACAGCTACATCACTTTAGGGGGAAAGGGGATAAGCATATAGAAAAATCAGAATTGTATTTTTATGCATCTTTAAGAAGAAAAGAAAGATGCTCCAATTCTAATTTACTTTTTGCCAAGAACTCTTTCTGACATCCTAATTAATGTTAGGGATTATCCTTTTAGTTGTATCCTTCCTTTTGACTTAATATTTCCTGAGCTTTACAATACTGACTGCCTCACTGTAATATTCTGATCCTCATCAGAAATGGTCATTGACTGGTAAGGAGGAGATCAAGGGAAGAGGCTGGGCATTGTCAGGAAAGAGTGATGAATGTCAATTGATGATGAATGGGCTAACATTTTGGGGAATAGTCCTCAGGATTTATATCACTCTGTAATATTGTATTCTATATAGCTTTATATTACTTTATAATATTTATTCTAAGGAATATGAAAGTAAATACCCTTTCAAAGGAATTGTATTTCCATTGCCTTTTGAAAGTTTAAACAATTTTTATTTTAATTTAAATTGTGCTGTGCTTTTTTTTTCAAGTTTATTTTGAGAGAAAGAGAGTGCATGAGCTCAAGAGCATGAGCAGGGGAGGGTCAGAGACAGAAGGAGAGAGAGAGAGAGAGAGAGAGAGAGAGAGAGAGAGAGAGAGAGAGAGAGAGAGACACTCTCAAGCAGGCTCAGTGCAACCAGTGCAGAATCCTACGCAGGGCTCAGGGCTCGATCTCACAAACCTCAAGATCCTTACCTGAGCTAGAACTAACAGCAGGATGCTTAACCGATGGAGCCACTCTGGCACCCTAGTGTCTTGCTTTTAAAAGATTCATGGTTTGCTATAGCCCAATGGTTTGCTATAGCCCATGGTTTGCTATAGCTTTTCAGTAACTGAAAAGCTTTAAGTAGTTAATAACTGAGATTATTTTTTCCTCCCTCTTTTATTTTATAAAAAACACCAGAAGGAAATTAATGCTTAATTAAATTAAACAAATTTGCTGAATGCTAGCATTTACCATAACTAGTATTTGCACCATTTTTAAAAGTGTATTTATTTATTTATTTTGAGAGAGACAGAGCGCGAGTGGGGAAGGGTCAGAGAGAGAGGGAGAATCCCAAGCAGGCTCTACATTGTCAGCATGTTGGGCTCAAACTCATGAACTGTGAGATCATGACCTGAGCAGAAACCAAGAGTTGGATGCTTAACCAACTAAACAACCCAGGTGCTCCAGTATTTGCACCATTAATTGCTTATTGAGTATTTTGACAGTTTTCAGATAATCTGAATGTAGAGTAGGTTCGGCCCCAAATCAAAAAAGGCAGCGTTCGTTCTACATGGTATGGGAACAGGCATTCTGGAGGAGCCCATGCAAATATCATCAAAACACCAGCAGACCATCAAATATTGCTAGTCCAGTTTGCTGGGTCTTGTCTCAATCATGTTAGAGTGAAAATGGTGCTTCCGGCTTCCATCTGCTTGACTTTGCTTGGGGGAGAGTCCTGTTGAGCTGGCCTAATTACATTTACTGGAAGACATCACATAGATCTGATTTGGGAGTTTCCAGAAATGACTATACCCATCTTAACACATACTGGAATCTAAGAAGATGTTTCCCCTTGTCATATTATTCTAAAGCAGACATTCAATTAAATTCAAAGAGCACATGTCTGCCCTCAAAGGAACGACTATGAGCAATTAAAAGAGAAAACAGAAACACGCGACAAAACAGCCACTTGTTGAGAAGCATGGGAGAATGAAACCATTGCAGATGGTTCAACACTTCCCTCAGTGGGTCAAACTGTGACATAGTCAAAATTCATCTTAGAAGTTTTTCAAAGCTTCCTCTCCCCACCCCACACACTGTTAGCAACTCCTATCCCTGCACTGCCTCTCTCAGTCAGGCTTAAACTGCTCCCTTCATAATCAAGATATATTGGCTCTGGAGTTCATTCTTTCAGACTCCTCCTAAGTGTCTGATTAAACCTAATAAGCCTATTTGTGCTAGGATCTTAGTAGATGAAAATAGCTTTAATCAATTCAATACTTTTTTATTGAGTGAGGAAGTGCTAGGCACTGTGCCTAATAATCTGTTTAAGAAACAGCTTCTCTAGGGGTGCCTAGGTGGCTCAGTCAGTTAGGCAAACAACTTCAGCTCAGGTCATGATGTCATGGTTTGTGGGTTCGAGCCCCACGTTGGGCTGTGTGCTGACATCTCAGAGCCTGGAGCCTGCTTCAGATTCTGTGTGTGTGTGTGTGTGTGTGTGTGTGTGTGTGTGTCTCTTTCTCTGCCTCTCCCCTGCTTGCTCTCTATCTCTGACTCTCAAAAATAATAAATGTTAAAAAGAATTAAAAAAAAGAAATAAACTGTTTCTCTTTTCATTTAAAAAATTGGGAACGAGTAGGAAGTCCTCCAATAAGGCAGTAGTTAAATAAATCATGGTTCTCCATACCTATGGAATACCTTGCAGCCACTAGAAATAAAGATTTTTAAAATAATGCTTCCATCCATTCAGTTATGGACGTTAACTAAACTTATTGTGGATAATCACTTCGCAATCTGCACACATGTCGTTATGCCATACATCTTAAACCTACACAGAGCTGTATGTCAATTATATCAATAAAACTGGGGGGAAAAAGAATATGCTTTAGTATGGTCCCAGTTTTATTTTTAAAAATATGCATAGGAAAAACCATAATGAAATATAATAGGAACTTTGTCCTTAATATGTGGGATTATATATTATTTTTATTTTCTGTACATGTTTCTGTACTTCCCAAATTTTCACCAAGGAACATACATTTGTGTTATAATCAGAAAATAAACAATAAACGTTATTTTTTAAAGGCAGTTTCTCTCTGGAAGAGTTGTCGGTCTAGTCCAGAAGATACTAGATTGAAAACAAACTATTAGTATGTTATGATAAGTGTTATAGTTTTCTGTAAGAGCAACTAATCACCCATATACACAGGTGATGGAGGATTTAACAGCAACTGCCCATAATGATTTTGTGTTAAAGACTTTAGCACCGTAAGGAAAGGTACAGCTCACAATTCCTGATACAAATCTTTGGTGTCAGGTGTGTTTCAAAACTCAGACTTTTTTTTTTTGGGGGGGGGGCGCAGTTAGAAAGGTAATGTGAGTATATGCACTTACATAACACCCCTAATAGGCCTGGGCCAGCACTCCATAATCTAACATATTGATAGTCCCATTTAGTGAGGTGGGATTATTAGAATAAGAACTCTAAGGCTTCTCATGAGTCTAGGCCACCAAATTTGTTACTAAAAAGTCCTGTTTTCCAGAGCCATTTGGATTTCTGAATTGCAGACTGTGGACCCGGATGGGAAATGTGGGGGCTCAGCACCACACCCCATGCAGGGTGGTGTTGGTCATCTACCTCTCTGCCCCCAGTTCGTTAGGCCCAGCACTTGCTCTGATGGTAGGAGTCATAAAACTGATTTCAATTCACTGTTAGAGCATGTGATCATATCTGATCATAGATACATGCACTCCAGGAGTGAAAATGCTCTAATTCTGTCTTGAAGACACATGTACTTAAGAGGTCTGAGGTTGTTTTAAAGGTGAAAGAAATGTTATCACAAACACACTTCACAAACATCTAAAAGATGTGAAGAAATATGATGATCTAAGTAGAAGTAATATTAATAGACCTGGCAAAAATGCATTTCTCAGTAATTTTTAAAGCTTGTCTCTAAGCCAAACACTTCCTAATCTCTCTTGGAAGAACACTGACCGCTAAGTGACAAAGTGGCTGTGGTTTCAGACCTTAACTCTAATACTCCTGAGTTTATTGATACATAGCCAGTTCAGGGGAAATATATTATATTATATTATATTATATTATATTATATTATATTATATTATATTATATTATATTATTATATATGATGTGTTTTTTTTTCAATTTCTGTGGTATAATGAATTGTGTGCAATGTCTGAGCTAATACTACATACAACTGAGGACAAGTAGCGATTTCTATGAAGTGACAGAGAGGCAGTTTTGGGGGGGAAATGCCAAGGATGATAATTTATTTGAAATCAACCTTGACAGTTTTCTTGCTGACAGAAAGGACTAGAACAAAGGTTAAATCCTTCATTTTTAGAAAACTACTTTGTCTTTCAGGCTTGCTCCTCCAAGCTCAGCTAGTTCATGAAGATCAACCATTTGACTTTCTCCCATGGATACAAGATCTTCCACAGTCAGACTTGCCATACAGAGCCTCTGACAGAAAAAGGAATTCCTCCATGTTTCTACCAACTAATCATTCAATGAATGTTGATTTATTAATGCCAGATCTAATTCCATCAAGATCTAATTCTACAATAATCCCTCAAAATAATGATTTAGCAGTCATTACCACCTTCTCTTCAAGTAACATTATTTTTTAAATGTTTATTTATTTTTGAGAGAGAAAGAGAGACAGAGCTTGAGTGGGGGATGGGCAGAGAGAGAGGGAGACACAGAATCTGAAGCAGGCTCCGGGCTCTGAGCTGTCAGCACAGAACCTAACACGGGGCTCAAACTCATGAACTGCCAGATCATGACCTGAGCCAAAGTCTGATGTTTAACCAACTGTGTCACCCAGGTGCCCCTCTTGGAGTAACATTATTACCAGAACTATCACTATTTAGAGAATTCACTGATTTGACCTCCTCTATGTCTTCTCTGGCTGGAATCATAAAAACGGAAACATGGCCATAGGGCAAAGGCAGGCGAGCAACTTAAGGGACACATGTACCCTATGAGTCATTGGAAGTTGGCTATTTTGCACCTTTTCATCCATGTTTTCACATCATACTAAATTCTTCTGAGCCACGGATAGACTACTGTGTGCTATAAAAAGCACTAAAGCTTTAATAAGTGTCTGTTTTCATGTTAAATTCATATTTTATCAGCCTACTATAGATTCCTGTCTTTATCACCATCACATTAAACATAATTATTACCTGTTTAATATCATATAATGCTGGTTAGGCCCCATAGAAAATAAATTAAGGATACTTGGTTCTTCTGGGACCTTATGGCTTTGAACAGATGATGACAACAGAGACACATGAGCTTTATAGTAAACAATGGGATGAATTAAATTGGTAAAATGTTATATTGAGAACAAATGAGGCAGTTCGCTTAGGTAGACCTTTAGTTGAGGAGTATAGAGGCAATTATAAAAGCAATCCACAGGGAACTGCTTGTTTTTTAAAAGGCTTAATTAATTATTTAATTAAGACTCTCTTTCCTGGAGGAGGGAAAATCTGGAGATTTTGCAGATTTGTGACTGCAAAATAACTAAAATTCTGGAGTGGGAGAAATATTCCAAGACTTCTGTCATTTTTATATCCAAAGGTTGCAAGAAATGGCATCAGAACTAAGATCCAGCAAATTCTGTTGGATTTAAGTTTTGCCTTCAGCCACATGTCACTAAGAACAAATGTGCTATTTATATGGAGAAAAGTGTAAGGATTGTGCTCAAATGTATATCGGACTCAGACTTCAATGGTGCTCATTACTATAGAAAATGTTTTGGATTTTTTAAAGTGAACACAAATAATGTATTTTTATGAAAAAGTAACCATAATCTCCAAAACAAAAAATATATACTGAGTGGCATTATTTTACATTTTTGCAAAATGGAGGACAGCTGGATTCCTCTATCTTCTGCATTCAATCTATTGCAAATCTTGTTTTTTAAAAAATAACGATTGTATAGGGGTGAGTGGGTGGCTCAATTGGTTTAGTTTCAGTCTCTTGATTTTGGCTCAGGTCATGATCCCAGGGTTGTGGGATCAAGTCCTGTGTTGAACTCTGCACTGAGCATGGAGCCTGCATAAGATTCTCTCTCTCTCCCCCACTCTCTGCTCCTCTATCCTGCTCATGTTCTCTTTCTCTCTCTCTAAAAAAAAGAATAATAATAATGATTGTATATATTTAAAGAGTACAACGTGATGTTTGATATAAATATACATAGTGAGATAATTATAGTTAACCTAAAAAGCATGTTCATCTCCAAACACATTTTCTTTTAATAAAATTTTTTTAAATGTTTATTTATTTTTGAGAGAGAGAGAGCAAGCAGGGGAGGGGCAGAGAGAGAGGGAGACACAGAATTCGAAGCAGGCTCCAGGCTCTGAGCTGTCAGCACAGAGCCCGATGCTGGGCTCCAACTCATGAACCTTGAGATCATGACCTGAGCCGAAGTCAGATGCTCAACTGACTGAGTCACCCAGGCAACCCCAAACACATTTTCTTTTGTGTGTGTGTGGCAAGAACACCTGAAATCTACTCTCTTAGCAAATTTCCAGTATACAATAAAGTTTTGTTAACTACACTCATCACGCTATACACGAGATTTCAAGATAATATAGAAAATAAATGCTAATACATTAGATATATAAATGGACACATTTTAGCAGCATCAGTAAGACATTTAAAAGTCAATGAACTTTGAGAGCAAATTATTATGAGGCCATGTTTATACAAGCATGTCTCAATAGCTGGAGTTCAAGCATTTAATTTACTTTGTCCAGGGTAAACTGAATTAACAAAAGATAATGGGCCTAATTCTAATATCTGTCTCCCTAGTACCATATTGACACAGCTGAAACCCTCCAAAAGGTGGCAAGTGAATTCTTTTAGCTAGAAAATATTCATGATTTGTTTTCTGCAAATATCTCAATATTTTAAAAGAGCATCTTTGAGAAAGTTACATGAGAAAGATACCTACTACAAAGTGACAGAGATCACCTTGCTGTCACTCTTACTCTCTGGCAAGCAAATGTGGAGCTGAGCCTTCTATCCAAAGGCTCACTTCCACGGGGTGACTTCTATAGATGCATAACTTACTTTGCCACAAAGCATACAAAATATGGTTTTCTGGAGATAAGGATGAAAATCCACTGGAATGAGAGCTGCCATCTATACTTTAAAATTTTTTTTTTTTTTCAACGTTTATTTATTTTTGGGACAGAGAGAGACAGAGCATGAACGGGGGAGGGGCAGAGAGAGGGAGACAGAATCGGAAACAGGCTCCAGGCTCTGAGCCATCAGCCCAGAGCCCGACGCGGGGCTCAAACTCACGGACCGTGAGATCGTGACCTGGCTGAAGTCGGACGCTTAACCGACTGCGCCACCCAGGCGCCCCTGTACTTTAAAATGTTAGAAATAAGGGGCGCCTGGGTGGTGCAGTCGGTTAAGCGTCCGACTTCAGCCAGGTCACGATCTCGCGGTCCGTGAGTTCGAGCCCCGCGTCAGGCTCTGGGCTGATGGCTCAGAGCCTGGAGCCTGTTTCCGATTCTGTGTCTCCCTCTCTCTCTGCCCCTCCCCCGTTCATGCTCTGTCTCTCTCTGTCCCAAAAATAAATAAACGTTGAAAAAAAAAATTAAAAAAAAAAAAAAGAAATAAAATGCTCTTAAACAGAGGAAATCCTCAAAGAGATGCCTTAGTAGGGGGATGCCCAGCAGAGTTTTCAAAACATGCACAAAATATCCACAAAATTGAAAGTCCCCCAACCCCCTGCAAAAGGCTAATGGAAAAATGGTCCTGACAGAATTCAGCTCTTATAAGTCAATCAGGACCTGAATAACACAATCACAGTGCAGAGAGTTAGAATCCTCCTGTGAGGCATTTTCCCTAAGCATTGGTTCGGATTTTATTATAGGCTACTATGACATTTTTGTCTTTAACATTTCGGCCAGAGTGTATATTTATTCATTCATTCAACCATCACATGCCTACTGGATGCCAGCATTGGGGATGCAAAATGAATATGCTATGGCCCCCAAACTTCTTGAATCTGACAAGAAGTAAAAAGCACATAGAGAATATTATTGCTGTTCAAAAATTTAGGGTGATGTCAAGAAAAACAGTCAACTCCATTTAGGGGAACTTCATCAACAGAAACAAATAGAAGGGTAGTTCAGGCAATGGAAATGACATTTATGAAGGTGTGGGGACAGAAATAAAGGTACTTTGGGGTCATGGCAGAACAGCTCAAAATGAGTCAATGTGGGGGGGAGGTGCCTGGCTGGCTCAGGCAGTAAAGCATGTGACTCAATCTCATGGTCATGAGTTCAAGCTTCATGTTGGGCATAGAGTTTACTTAAAAAACAGTCAATGGGGATAAAGAGATAGGCCAGATGACCAATGGAGAAGAAATCTTTGATGGAAGTTAAAAGCAAAGAAATGACCAGAATTACATTATTATATTTAAGGACAACACTTGGGAGTAGCATGATGTAATGTCTCTAGAACAACTGGATGTTTAATTGGCCAAGGTAAGTTGTGAGAGATGTTACATCTTTGTCCACAGAAAAGACACTGGCCTCTTTCAAATGAATGGCTTGGTCCTTCTCTCAGGAGTTGTCCTTGAATACTGGACCACCAACTGAGGGAAGCTGAAGAAGGCTTTACTCCCAGACAGACGACCAAGAGAGTACTTGAGAACCCATGGCCAACATCTTCCAATCAAATGCATGTTACATGGGGTACTTCAAGCTCTGTTGTTGTCAGCAATGCAGATCCCAGGAAAGGGCAGTAGACAGAGCTGTCTACATGATCACAGCAATTGTTAAATAACGGCCCAAGAAAGCAATTTAATATAACTGCTCATATTCCTTCATCTTCAAACGTCAACCTCTGCCATAATTATTCTGCTAATCAATAATTTTCTTTCAATATAATCCATATTTTCCTTATTTCAATATAATATTGTTTTTCCAAGTGGTTTTATTATTATTTTTAAATGAATTTTATTTATTTAGTTTTCTGAAGTGGTGGCACATACACATAGTTCAAACATCAAAAGATAGAGAAGGATATACAGCAAAGGTTCCTTTCCACCCCATCCTCTGTCAAGTTCCTATAGCCCCACAAAAAAGTAAACAACATTATTAGTTTCTCATTTATTCCCAGGACGTTTAGAATGGATATACAAACCAGTACAAGTATAGACTCTTTTCTTTTCTTCATCCCAACGATACACTCTTTTGGCACCCCCTTTTCCCTACCTACAAATAAATCTTGGAGATTGTATCAATAAGCTTGGGCAACCATAAGAAAACCCCATAGATTATGTGGCTTAAACAACAGAAGTTTATTTTCTCACAGTTCTGGAGACTGGAAATCTGAGGTCAGGGTGGCAGTATGGGTGGGTTCTGGTGAGAGCTGTCTCCCTGGCTTGCAGATGGCCACCTTCTCACTGTGTCCTCACTAGAGAGAGAGAAACAGTATGTCTTCCAGTGTCTGTTATTATAAAAACAGTGATCCCACCCTGATGCGATCCCATCTTTATGACCTCATCTAACCCCAATTACTCCCCAAACACCATAACATTCAGGTTTAAGGCTTCAACAACACAGGAATTGGGGGGATGGGGAGACACACCCAGTTTATAACAGAGATCTTTCCATATAAACACATAAGGAGCTTCTAGATTTTTTTTTAACAGTTACACAGTATGCTATTGTTACCATATACATCTTTAAGGTTGAAACTGAGAAAACTAAAGCTGTCCTTAATCATTCCTTATTAATAGGATATGCAGAAATAAAGTAAGAGGACATGAGTCCTAGAGATTGAAGTGATATTTCTGATGAGTTTACACATAAACTGGAATTATATGCTGATGATTGCTAGAAATGTATAAAAACTTAAGCAATATGTTTAATATACATTTACTAGCCCATCATTAGATCTTCCAAACTTTAGCTTTCTAAATCAAATATGGTTGAAATGATATCCTAATATGAAGTTACTGATTATATTTGAAGATGTCAAATTATACTAATAAAACACATAGCTATGAAATGTATTTTTTTCATGTCAATGCTTATAAACAATGGTCAGCTTACACCTGTTACTTAACTAGACATGTTATACAGGCCATTCTAAACATGTTAGTATATATTTAGGTTTTGAGAAAGGTATTAGTGTAGAAAAAGATTTAGTGATCTTTATGAATAAAGTTCAAATGGTTATTCAGTTCAGAAAAGGGAAAGAATCCAGAATGAGGAAGAGAAAAAAAGTATGGCCACAAAATACTTCTGGACAACCTTACCAAAAGCAAAGTAAGACAGTGTGCTATCCCAGCAGCTTGAACTATCACTGCCTGAAGAAAGAGAAGGCAGAAGGCAGAGACAGAGTGAAGACAGGTAAACAGAATAATATGTTCTTAAAATATAGCTTAAATTGGATTCAGGGATAAGAGAGCAAGGAATCAAAACAGGAACCAAGGTTTCAAGCCTATGTGACTAAAAAGTAACACTGTTGGCTGAGATGGGGTGGAAGATATTTAGGATGGGGTAAGAGTTTATTTTATATACCTCATGTTTGGGGCTAGTGAGATATGTAGGTTAAAATTACAGTGGGCATTTAACAGGTTGAAGGGAAGAGACAGAGATGAGATTTGTTTTAACAAGTACTTATGAGAACAAAAGAGAGGGGGCAGGGTAAGTAGGAGCAAGAACAGAATGATAGAGACAACTCCCATTCAGAGGCAGAAGGAAAAAGATGGGCATTAAAGGAGAGAGAAGAGTACTCAGAGAGGTGAACCAAAGCAGTGAGTTACAGACACTGAAAGAGGAGGGCAGAGTCAAATGTGCCACATACTGGAAGAAGACTCAAAGATATGGACACCTGCCCCCGCCCTCCCATCCTCAACACATTACGACACATCAGCTTTTAAGACATTAAGTAATGAGTTGATAGTGAGAAAGTAAAGTCAAGAAATACATTACATTGATAATTTTTTGAGATGACTGTTAAGAAAGATAGGATAATGATGTTATTCCATATTTATATTACACTTTACAGTCATAGAGTACACCCACATTCATTATCTCTTTTGATGATATCTCAAGGGGACAGTCCTGTAGGTAGATGTGTGGAGAAAGGTGCAGCAAAGGGGTAATCGAAGATGTAAACAGAAGTTGGCATAATGGATGGAGTTAGTTTCCCAGAGAGGTGAAAGAGGAAAGAATTTGGTGCTGGAAAACAGTTGGGATACTTCTAATTTTGACACAGAAAAAAGCAACAGTGAGTTGTTAAAGACACTATTTTGAGGTAAAAATAGTTAAGAAAGATTCATGACTAAAGCCTTGAAAGTAATCAAGGTAACCTTGAATGGAGAGCCCAGATGACAGGAGGCTCTGGGGCTCCTGTGACATGAGCGGGGAATGTTGATTTTGGCATAAAAAGTCAAAACAGTCTCCTCCCCCAGTCATGATCTCCCCATATCTCTAATATAATACCATGTTCTCCTATGAACGAAATAGTGAGTGGACACTGAAATACTGGAGCCAACAGCAAACAGTTCAGTGTCTTAAATAAACCCAGCCGAGAGTTTTGGAGAAGTCCCTGCACTATAGAACTCAATTTATAAGTCTGCTTTGAGTTCCTACCCCCAACCCCTCTCCACAGGAAGCAAACGCATTAAGCAAGCTGTTAGAATAATGCATTTCCCCCAGGACTTTTTCAAAGGACAGGAAGTCAGTCTGTGGTCCAGCCTCCAGCCACCCTCTCAGAGAGTTGTGCTTTTTCTTTTCTTTTCTTTCTAGTTTATTTATTTATTTGAGAGAGGGGGAGGGAGGGAGGGAGGGAGGGAGAGGGGGAGAGAGAGAGAGAGAGAGAGAGAGAGAGAGAGGAGAGAGAGAGAGAGAGAGAGAGAGAGAGAATATCCCAAGCAGGCTCCATGCTCATTGCAGAGCCCAAATCAGGGCTCAGTCTCACAACTGTGAGATCATGACCTAAGCCAAAATCAATAGGAGCCAGAATCAATTAGGAGTCAGTCACTTAAATGACTGAGCCACCCACGTGCCCCTAAGAGTTCTGCTTTTTCTAAGATAGTACCCAAGTGTCTGTAACTTTCTCCATTAAAAGACATGCATGTTAAGAAATAAATTTAAGTCTGTACTCTATGAGCTAATACATTGGGAGGCAAAAATATGGTAAGTTTCCCTTTTTGGCTGAAAAATCCACATGACATGTCCACCTGGGCCCTGTAGTATCTTAGCTAGACATCCTGAGATTCTAGTCTTTTGGCTCTTTAAACCAACTCTACCATTAAAATATTAATTTCTTTATTACATCTCATATAAGATAAAGGTTACTATCTTTGCTTGCTCCAATAAACTTCCTTCCATGAAGATAAAAAAATAAAACCAACACCTTAATGATAAGGGTCGACATGAACTCTTGATTGGACCAATCATATTACCCCATCTTCCTGGCTTGGTGTGCAGTTTGGGAGGGAGTATGCAACCTCCATTGATCCAATACAAGTCATTCTTGGGATTGTTTCCAGGCTGGAGCCAAATGGGAAGAAATCCTCTTTCTTTGCTGGTAGAAGAGCTTCTAGGAAAAGATGAGAGACCAAAGTTATTGGAAGCCATGTTCCCCATGGCATAGAGACAGCTATCTGCAAAGATAACCTTGTCAGAAATAGAAATAGAAACTCTTGTCAGAAATAGAGAGTGTAAGCCCTAAAAGTGTTCCTGACATTGAATTCAGACATCTCTATGATCAGTTCCCTACAACCTGTGTTTGGGTTACACCAGCCAATAAGTTTTCCTTTTTGTGTGTGCAAGTTGGGATTTGGCCATTTGCAATCCAAAGTACCCCAACTTGTGCACAGAATACCATATGCTTACAAGGTGCTCAATAAATACATGTTGATTATTTGCTTGCTTTGGTGTTACTGATTTTTCTATACTTTTTGCTTCTGAACTTTTCTGTGTGTCCTACAACCTCATTCTCAGTGAGGCTTGATCAAAAGTCAGGCTGCAATTTTCCGATAATAACTGGGAACCTTATCCCCCCAAAGCTGGCCAAGGCCATTTAATATGTCTGTGTTTCAGCTTCCTAATCTGTAAAACATGGAAAATAATAATAGCAGCTACTTATCTAGCATCCACTATATTCCAAGTACTGGCCTAATGCTTAACATACATTAGTCTAGTTCCTAATGCAACTTTGTAACACATGCATAACAATCCCCATTTTACAGACGGGGAAGCTGAGATTCAATGAGGTGAAATGAATTGACCAAAGTCATATAGCTTGAGTGACAGAATTCTGATCCATAGCCAGGTCTGTCAGAGTCTGTGCTCTTTCCAATGTCCTATGATGCCCTACTTATTCAAAAAGCATTTGCATGTGTATAATAAGATAATGCAGGTAAAATTGCCCTAAAAATAAAAAGTGATCAAAAATCGTTCTCCAATTGGCAACAAAAAAAAATGTGGAAGTGGGCCCAAATATTAGCAAGGAAGATTTAGGCTTAGAACATTCTGACTACTCCAATTATGGCATTAGAAGTAGTAATTGAAAAAATAAAAGCTGAATCTTATATAAATGAGACATTTTATGAAGACAGAAAGTATAGCCAAGATTCGGCTCCATTTTTGAAGCCTCAATAAAACTCTAAAAGATATAAGCTAAGTTAGCTTTGCTATGCTAGGGAGACATTTCTAATTTCCTCACTGAACCATCAATATGGAGGACCTGGCATTTCCTTCGTGGCCCTGTTAATGAAGTTGCTAGTAAAATATGAATATTTTCGCTTACAGATCCAGATGGTAATATCACTAGTGTTTAAAAGAAACAAACATATAGTCATGGTGTCTATGTATCATTGAAGTATGCAAATCCTATTTTTGTATAAGTTAACTGAAAGAAGGTTAAGACCAGGGCTACATGTTAAATGACATTTTGTAGAAAAATGCCTGTGTTCCTCAAGCTGTAACAACTATTTCAAACAAATTCAAGGAAACCGTTTTATGAACTGTCTGCTATATGCCCATTTTCTTCATTAGACTATGCCGCTTTGGGCATAGAAATTGTGTCTTACTCATCTTTTTATCTCTAGAATCTAGTATAGGTAGAATTTGGCACAGGTTGCAATAGTACTTCTGTGGGTCCTGGGAATGTTAGCCTGCATGAACTTCTTCCACCATAAAAAATATTGAAAATTGTATTTTATGACCATATTGGTAAAAAAAGATGAATAGATTAGTTCTATATATTTAAACATTTTCTTTGACCTAAAATTTCTTTTTTTTTTTTCCTTCTGATTTTTAAAGGAAGTTAAAACATTTGCATGGGCTCCTAAAAGTCCTGTGGGCTCTAGGTGCTATGCCTATCTTGCATATGGATAAGTCAGTCCTGTTATGTGTTAAATACAATTTGGTTGAATGAATGAAATGAATAAATGATTTAAAATTAGTATTTAATTGGTGGTAGGAATTCTTAAAGCTTCTATTTTGGAGTCACTTTCAGTTTAAAATATTTTCAAAAAGCAAATAATAAAATTATCAAAAAGTACTAATATTCATTTAATTATCAAAAAGTACTAATATTCATTTAATTATCAAAAAGTACTAATATTCATTTAATTATCAAAAAGTACTAATATTCATTTAATCTGAAGCCAACTATTGACATACTAGTGTAAACAAATTTAAAAACCAAAAGTAGCATAGAAAGTAGCAAAATAAATATTTTAAAATACTATCAGACATTGTTATAATTTTGAACAAATACAACACACCTCTCATTAAACTTTAACTATTTTCTTTTATAAACTCTGACATTCCAAGAAAGTCAGTTCATAAGGTAGATGCTTAAAAAATGGGGGTTTAGGGGCACCTGGGTGGCTCAGTTGGTTGAGTGTCTGACTCTTGATTTCAGCTCAGGACATGATCTCACGGTTCATGAGAGGGAGCCCTGCGTTGGGCTCTGTGCTGAGAGAGCAGAGCCTCCTTGGGATTCTCTCTATCCACCACCGCCCCCCCTCAAAATAAATAAATTTTAAAAATGTGGGTTTATGCTTGGAGCTACATAATTATTGACTATAATTAAGTTAAACACGTGCCCAAAATGCTAGAGCTGCTGCCTTTCACAACATTGCTTTTGGAACTCAGCATTTCTCTACTGTTGTTTTCAAAGACATCTTTTTTAAATGGAAAATTGATTGATGAAATCTTAGCCATGAATAAATGCTAATGCATACACTAAATTAAAATGCTGTCATTTTATAAGAAAGCCTTATTGGCTAACTGTGCTATTTCTTCTAGTAATTCAAAGTCTAGTGTTTAATTTACAGAATGAAATGCGGAAATCAATTATTCAGTTCATAGTATGATAAGACTGATTTTCAGAGTTATGTTTTGGGAAGCAAACAGACTGACTTATTCACTGACTTAAAATGTGAAGTCTCATATCTGAGCCGTTTTCCCCACTTCAAAATGTATTGAACAATGTTCAAACTATGAGGAAGCATTTTTGCATTGTCTAGACAGAGTTGTGTGCAAATTAATATCTGGATAATAATTCAGATTCACCCTTCCAAAAAAGGGTATCATACATATAAAGTAGTGCTAGTATTTATGGGATGGACATTTACCAGAATTGCTCTTAAAGGCTACATAATAAAAGTGGATTAAAGCTGCCTAAATTAATTAACCATAGACACTGAAATGGATTCAGCTAATGGATTCTGCCTCTTCAGAGAGTGCCTCTTTTAATAATAAAACAAAAGCAAAAAAACATGTTTTCCTCCCTTTTTTCATAACATCTCGCCATCTGACCAAGGGCAGGAGGGAGAGTGGGACTGCTCACACCATCCCTGAGCCAGCAGGAGGGAGAGGTCATCTAGTGATCAGACACTCCTGCTTCTCTCCAAGGGCAAATGGGCTGCCTCCGCAGCTGTCACATCCTGCTGCCCTTCGAAACAGGAAACCAGTCTAGAGTTTCAAGCTTACCTTCGGCATTGCATTACCGAAGCGGCAGTCTTGCCAGATCCTCGTAAAAGCCTGTTATATGTGAAGGTGGTGAAGGTTTTGAGGGTTTGGCAAACAGGAGGGCATTTATGTTTGGGACGGGGCACTATCTGGCTCAGCTATCTGCCATCTATTGGATGACTGCAAGACAGAGAGGTGAAACAAGCAAAGAAGAGTGGAAGACATACAAGGTCATTTGGTCCATCTCATGCCATTAGGTAGAATCACATTCCCACGCACAGCTGAACCAATAAAGGGTCTTGTAATGAGACTGCTAGCTGCCCAAAAGCAAGTGAGGAGCTTCAAAGATCTAGGTTGTGAATTGACAAATCACAGTTATTCAACTTGCTTTTCAGTCAGACAAGCCCCTATTTTCCCCTGTTTCCCACACCATGTCCTGCTTTGGCCCTCTTATTGCTCATTAGCAGTTCCAGCAGAGGGCAGGCAGGGGAAAGGAGAAGAGACGTATGTTGTAGCAGCCGATCGAGAGTCTTCTGAACATGTTAAGGCAAATTTTCTCCACTACTAAGAGCAACAACAGTCTTTTTGTCCAAATGTTGTTCTTGTTATTTGTTGTGTATCTGTCTATATAAGATATTACCACTTTTCAGAGTCTCCTCTCTCAGGGAGTTTACAGTCTGGTTTGGGAAAGCAAAATGAAGACACATGACATAGTGAGAAAGCCATGCTCTAAAGCATCCCAAGCTATCCCAAGTAAAGTCATGGTTTCAAGAGAAAGAAGACAGGTCTGTGAGTGCTGACAGTGCTAACATTTATAGATTGAAAGTAGAAATTGAAGTAAATAATTAGTGCAGAGAAGTGAGAATCAATGTCTGAGCAAGTGTAATTGCCGAAAATTCTCTGAACAGGCTTGCGTGACAGCCTCAGAGAGAGGACTTGCAGGCATCCTGTTAGAATTTGGTTTATGTGGAACAGGTCTCATCAGACCTCAGCACCAGGCCTCTGCAGTGATCAGCCAAAGTGAAGGGACTGGTTGGCATTCAGGACTGGCTGGCATTCCTGGAGGAAAAAAATTCAGTATCTTTCCATATCATCCATTAAGGTCTGTGTGACAGTGTCATGAGCAACTCGCTATGGGGAGGTCTTCATCAGATAAACAGGGCTGCAGAATTCATAGCCAAGGAATGCGGGCTGGAGAGGCACTCCCAGCCACAGCTGCTACCTGAACACCCAGGACTGGCTGGGAACCAAGGAGACGTGCTGAAACCAGGAGCCTCGGCGACGAATGGCAATGTTACAGCCGCTTAATCCTGAAATGAAAAGTAATTGCTTCTGGCTTAAAGAATAAAGGAAAAACAAGATCAGCTTTGGCCGAATTACATTTTTTTCCCCCCAAACAACCATGCTGTAGACCAAGGTTCTGAAACCTGCTTGGTATTTGAAAACGTGAGGAAATGGATGTTTTCTGTCAATATAATTTAAATCCATCCAGAAGCACTGATATATAAGAGCACTTGAATGCAAATACATTTTGATTAACATGATTAAATCAAATGTGTGTACTTTCAGCTATAAGGGATGACATCGAAAATTTAGCTTACCTAAATATAATTTTAGAAAGTCAGTCTTCAAAATAGCTGCTTCTCTCTTTTCTTTTCTTTTCTTTTTCAAAGCATTTCCTACCGAAAAGTCTCAGCAGAGGCTACCAGAGCTCCTGTTTTGTATAGGTGAAACTGAAAATGGAGAAATATGGGAGCAGGGGGGAAGGGAAAGATATCTTAATACTTGTAATATATTCCTGTGACGAAATTGTCTTTTCTACAGAAAAATGAATTCATAAAGGAACTGCCAGAAGTTTAAATTATTGTTAGAAGGATCTGAAGATGGCTTTAACCCACAACTGAGTAATATTCGTATTTTTACTTGTTTACCTCTCAAGAGGGCTACAGAATGGCAAATGTCAGATTTTCTGTATACAGAGTCTCCATTTCCTGGAGAGCAAGAAGGCAGTGACAAAGAGTAAAAACACAGCAAGAGTGAGAACAAAGAAATCTTGCCTTCAAGTTTAAATATATGTATTCGTTTAAAATATTTGTGGCAGACTCACAATATGGACAAAACTAATTAAAATACTTCTTATTTCCTAGAGCCATATAAAATTGCCTACATAAACAATGATTTCACATGGTTTCACCTAATACCATAAGCCTTCACAGGAGTAACATCAGCCAATAATAACCGGTAAGGAATAAAACCCACTTTGTCTTCCTGCCATCATTCTGTACAGATACTAATATTATAAAACCAATATGACACATGCTATCCTACTGTAGGTGCTAACATTGAGGACATTCCTTACAGAAAAACCAAGGCTACTTAACAGTCATTATTCACAGCATATATTTCCTTCTTCATTAATTCAAATAAGAAAATTTGTTTTAATGTTTGTGTATTTTGAGAGGGGGGAGGGGCAGAGAAAGAAGGAGAGAGAGAATCCCAAGGCAGCTCCATGCTGTCAGCCCGATGCAGGGTTCGACCCCACAAACCAGGAGATCGTGACCTGAGCCGAAATCAAGAGCTGGATGCTCAACTGACTGAGCCACCCAGGAGCTCCCTGCTGCCAAGATAATGCTTTTACCAGAAGTTTTTTGGATACCACCAGTTTCTACATTTTATTTAACCTAACAGAACAGCATCATGGCACTGACAACTATGCCCACTTTCCTGTGAGCTCAAGCCGGTGACTGTGCAAGGCCAGCCACAGACCCAATAACTTGACACAGTAATCATAAACATAAGGGCTTTTTTTTTTTTAATTTTTTTTTCAACGTTTATTTATTTTTGGGACAGAGAGAGACAGAGCATGAACGGGGGAGGGGCAGAGAGAGAGGGAGACACAGAGTCGGAAACAGGCTCCAGGCTCTGAGCCATCAGCCCAGAGCCCGACGCGGGGCTCGAACTCACGGACCGCGAGATCGTGACCTGGCTGAAGTCGGACGCTTAACCGACTGCGCCACCCAGGCGCCCCATAAGGGCTTTTTTAAAATGAAGGGTGTCATACAGCCCATTATGTAAAGAAACAGCCACGAACAACACTGAGAATACAAAGAAAATCCACAGCTGATGCATTGTGCTCTCTGCTGGAATATGACACACAGCCAGTGACCCTGAAAGCCACAATATTTCCAAAGATGAAGGACCACGGCACTTAGTAACACTTTGAATATTAAAAAAAAAAGCAGTCCTTTTTACATCAATACTCTGTCATTCTATGCCAGGAAAGGGGACTGAGTGTGGAGATGGCCCCACTTTTCTTTTTTATGCTCAGCGTGATTCAGATGTTAGCAAGGTTTCTATTCCCATTAAAGAGAAGCCTTAGACAAGATTTCTATTCTTACAAAACATGAGTGTCAAAAGGAGATACAAATCTAAAGCATAATGTAAATATATATTTTAATGGAGATACACAGTACTCAAAAACGTTGAGGTGATTAGAAAGTGTACGCAATGTTGTTCAATGCAATTTTAACCCACATATATCACTAGCAGGTTTAAGGCAGTCTGGGTTTTCTATGTAAAAAAAATGAAATTAGAGAAATGTAATCTCTCACGTCAAATATTATTAAATCATCAATGACACATTTTCTTCAAACCCTCTTACTCCCATACCAGATGACCTTGGGAAGAAGCAAAGATCTTTCTTTGCCCAGGGACTTCAATTACCCACTCCCTCTTTAGTACCTGAATTTTGCTTTCTGGAATTACTGACAATTCAAGTATGATTTTCAGCATCCCCCCCCACCCCCGGGTGAACTAACCCCCAAGTGTCTCACAACTTGCTTTCTGAAAAGAAATATATCTCTTCAAATTATACTTCATAAAAAGTGAAGATTAATGAGATTTTAAGATACAGACTTAATGGGGTTTTATCCTCTCCATCTCCTGGTCAGTATTCACCCTCCTCTTAAGCACCCTGCTGTCCTCTTTTCCTACTGTGAATTTTGAAGAGATTCTGAGGAACAGAACCTCAGAAGTCAGCAGAGGTGACTTCACTGGAGGGCTGCTTCACCTGAACCCAGCGGGTAGGGGCTGTAGAGGACTTTACATACCACATTTGGAAAATACAGCAAGCAGAGAGTAAACTTAGAAGGTTTCCCAGGACTGCTCTAATATTGACATTATTTAATTTCTTTAAAAGATGATTGACTATGTAAATCGAAAACAGTAACAACTGTGGGGCTTTCACATATGAAGGAGTATGACATGTAACAATAGTGCAAAGGACAAGCTGGGGAACAAGAAGTATTCTTTCATGAGTTTGTTATACTACATGTGTAGTGATATAATGTGAAATCATAGTAGACTCTGTTAAGGATCAGCCACCAAAAAATAAAACAAAGATTTACAGCTTTTAGGCCAATAGAGGAGATAAAGTAGAATACTTAAAAATTCTCAGCAAATCCAAAAGGAGGAAGGAGGAAACAAAGGAATGTAAAAACAGATGGGACAAAACAAACAGATGGAAGGGGGCAAATAGCAAGATGGCAGATACAAGCTCAACATCCACAATGATATTAAATATAATTAGACTAACCACTCCAATTAAAAGGCAGGGATTATAGGGGCGCCTGGGTGGCTCAGTCGGTTAAGCGTCCGACTTCGGCTCAGGTCACCATCTCGCGGTCCGTGAGTTCGAGCCCCGCGTCGGGCTCTGGGCTGATGGCTCAGAGCCTGGAGCCTGCTTCCCATTCTGTGTCTCCCTCTCTCTCTGCCCCTCCCCCATTCATGCTCTGTCTCTCTCTGTCTCAAAAATAAATAAAAACAAAAACGTTAAAAAATTAAAAAAAAAAGGCAGAGATTATAAAAGTGAATAAAAAGACAAAAATGAGTTTATAAGACAGATGTATATAAACATCTTGTTTATATAGAGATGTACAGTTTGTAAAAGAAAAGCTTTAAATATAAGGTATAAGTATAAAGAATAACAGGTTAGAAGTAAAAGGGGAAAAAAGAATATATTTCTATTCTCTAGCATTGACCTATTTGTCCTTTTACCAATACCACAATGAGTTTATCAATTGTAGTTGAATTTAATAAGATTCCCAGGTAATTCATATGCACACTAAATTTGAGAAGCAATGGGTAGATAGCCCTTTGGAGGTGTTTCGCAGCGATAAAAGGAATTATTTATTGCATGCTTACCAAAAAGAGAAAAATATCAAGTATTAGAATTCTACTTGATTCATGATCCAAGCAAGGTAAGAGATTAAGCAACTTACTTAAGGTCATAGAAATGAACCAGGCCCTAGATTTCCTGATTCCCAGACAACTGCCATGTCCACTAAGAACTTAGCTGTATAATTAAGAGTGACACTCATTCCAATAATAGGCAAGGAAAAAAGAAATTTCTATTGATCCACATATTTACTATTTCCAACACTCTTCATTTTCCATGTTGATCTGAGTTTCCATCTGGTATCACTTCCTTCACCCTGAAGACATTAACATTTCTTAAAGTACATGTCTACTGTTGACAAATTCCCTCAGCTTTTATTTGGCAATGTTTTTCTTTTTCATTCATTCTTTCTTCCTCCCTCCTTCTTTCCCTTTACTTCCTTTTGTTTTCTTTCTTGCTCTTGCTCTCACTGTTATTATTCCCTTCATTTTTCAAGGATCTTTTCACTAGGTTTCTAATTCCAGGTTAACAGGTTTTATTCCTTTCAGCACTTTAAAGATGTTATTGCATTGTCTTCTGACTTGTGGAAAAGTCAGATATTGTTCCCCTTCTTGTGCAGAAGGAGTTTTTCCCCCGCTCTGGCTGCTGTTAAGATGTTTCTCTTTTGGTGCTTGGTTTTAGATATTTGACTATGATGCACCTAGAAGGGGTTTTCTTTATTTCTAGCCTCCTTATAGCTCATTGAGCTTATAAAACTCACGGGTTAATATTTTTCATCAAATTTGGATTTTTTCCAGCTTTTTCTTGATATATATATCTATATAGATATATGTATCTATATCTATCTATATCTATCTATCTATCTATCTATCTATCTATCTATCTATCTATCTATCTATCTATGTTTTATTCCAGTCACCCTCTCCTCTCTTTCTGAGACTCCAGTTTCACAGATGTTAGGCCACCTCATATTACCCTACAAGTCAATGAGACTCTGCTCATTTATTTCTAGTCTTTTTTCTCTATATGTGCTTCAGTTTGGATAGTTTATATTGCTGTCTTTAAGTTCACAATTTTTTTCTGTCTCTAGAATGCAATTTACTGTTAAGCTCATCTAGTGATATTTTTTCATTTCAGATAACTTTCAGTTCTAGAATTTCTAGTTAGTTTTCTTTTATAGTTTCCATTTCTCTAGTGAGACTTTTCCTCTATTCAGTTGAGTCTTTATTTTCTTTTAAATCCTTAAACATATTTATAAAAACTATTTTAAAGTCCTTGCTTGTTAACCCTAACATTTCTGTCATCTCTGCATATGTTTAATCCCTGAAGATGATACTGAAAGATAAATAAAACCCAAATAACAACAAAACCAATAGTTCTGTCAGAGATCACACATACTTAACTATTGGAATGCCAAGCACCCGAACCCTTTCCTGTCACCTGGGAAAGGGTGAGGGGTCAAGTGCCCTCCTCACTGCCACTTGCATTCATTGCCTCCTTCCCAATCCTTTATGGCTTAATCCTGGTGGGAGGCAGCCTCACAGGTCAGTACCTCTCTGAGATATTGTCCTTTTGGTACCACCACTGCTGCCATATTTTCTTCAGTGCTGTTGCCCCTGGCCCAGGGCTGCTCCAGCTTTTCTCCGCAGTCCAGGCCGGCATTAAAGAGCCCTCTCTTGTTGCTTCTCCTCTGGATGCTCCAAATGATGGCCCTACCTCTCCTGCTTCCTACTGCTTCTCTCTGCAGAGCTGAGGGGAAGCCCTGGAGGAGCTGGGCTGCCAGAACACTCAGGGCCTCCTGCCTGCCCTTGTCCCCTGAGGTTGGGCCTGTTTCTCCTCCAGCCAGATTTTCTCACCATCTACAGCTACTGGTCAGAGGATTGATTTCCCCCTGGTGGTAGCTCTTGTTGAACAAAGATTCATTAAACTGCTAAGTATTTGCTAGGACTTGCTGTGTGTATAGAATCCTATTGCTTGTCAGGAAAGAACTAAATAAACACACAGATTAATAATTTAAAACCAAATATTATGCTTTGGTACGAGTCCTCTGCTTTAAAAAGTTGAAGTCTACCGAACTCTATAGATGTTCTTTAGGTCTCACTAATTGATTTGCCAAATATATACTGAGAACATGAAATGTACCAGGTTCTGTCCCCAGTGCTAAAAATGTAAGATAGACAAGATGCCTGATCTCACAGAGGCTACAATTAACAAATAATAACAGTTACTAGTAAGTACAATATCAGATAGTAGTGAGTGATCTGAAGAAAATAAAGCAGGATAATGGGACAGAAACTAATGAGAGGAAAAATATTGGATAGGGAGGTACAGGAAGGTCTCTGAGAAAGTGACATCTCAGCTGAATGACATGGAGATCTAGGGAAAAAGACAGTCCAGGCAGGGGGACAGCAAATTTATAGGGACGTAATAACCCAGGTAATGAATGACAGGAAATAAGGTCAGACAGAAAACCCAGCCCAGGTCGGGTAGTGTTTTCAAAGCTACAGTAAGGAGTTTGGATTTTATTCTAAATACAGTGGGAAGTACTGGGAAATTTCAAAAGGGAATGACATTCTGTGATCACACTATTAAGTGATCACTTTGGCTGCTGTGTAGGGACTAATCATAAAGGAGCAGGAGTAGAAGACCCCAAGACATACTAGGAGCTGTTGTAACATAAGAAATGATGGTTCTATAATTCCAGGAAATAAGTGTGTGTTCTATTAGATAATTCTCTCTGTTGATAGCCCATTGTGCAGGATCTGGATCTACTATGTGATAAAAGTAGATGACAAGGTCAATGGCCTCAAAGACCTTTCTATAATTTAATGGAGATGACAGGTAAAATTAGAGAACAAAGGGTGATACCTTGCTGGGGCAATAAAAATTGGCAGGCTCTTGGCAACAGTCTTTGGCTAGTATAAAATCTTCTGGGTCACCCTACCCTAAATCACCACAGTGTTACAGAAGAACCAAAGAAACCATCATCCAAACCTTGACTCCTATTTACATAACCAGGCAAATTAAAAGCAAATATAACCATAATTGTCAATATTTACTGAGCTCTTAGAATGTTCCAGGCACTGTGCTAATGTTCTACATAAATCATTTGATTCTTCCAGAACAGGACTATAATAATGATTATCATTCCCATTTTTTGGATTAAAAATACATGGCTGTTGGACACGGTAACTTGTCTAATGTTGCACAGAGCTACAAGGCTAAAAGCCCAGCCTGAAATCCTGAACAGTCTGACTCCAAATCCAACCTTATAAAGATGAGGCTAATGCTTCCCAAAGTTGCCTGATGTTAAGAATTAGCTGTGGCCATTGTTAAAAATACAAATTACCTGTACTTATCTCCATGCCTGGTCCCCCAAATCAGAATCTCCAGGGAAGAGTCTAGGAAGCTATTATTTTAGCAATGGTCTTCAAATGACTCTTACTATATTATTCTTAACATAATTATTCTAATTATATAGTCTACAGTGGAATATGACATACCCAACATAAAGAATAAATGGAGAATATAACATAATGGAACAATTAAGGCTGGGGACACTTATCAGAGACTCCTTGGAAGAAGTAAGTTTTCAGCTGGATTTTGAAAGGAATGCTGAATAAAAGTAAGCAAGCATTGCAGGAAAGAAAGCCATGAAAGAGACAAGAAGGAGAGAATTGGGTATGTAGGGCACTGATAAAAATTGATGTCCCAAGAAGAGGCGGTGACTTGATTCAGCACACACCTCACCACTCAGTTCTTATAAGAATTTGAGCAGGTTTGGAGCATTTATAGGTTGCCAAAGCTGCCTAGACTCATTGGCCTGATCTTAGCCAAGATTGCCTTTGAAAGGCAATCCTTAAAACAAAACCCTATTATCATTCTCTTGGGTTAAAAAGTCAGAAAGAATCCTGTTTTCAGAATTTTTTTTAAAAAAACTAAATGTGTTTACCTGATTTCCTGTAATAGACAAATGATCTCAGAAGACAGCCTTACTTGGGATATAACAATAATTTTTCTTTTATTGATTCATAGACATTCTTAAGTACATTTCCAACTGGATGCCGTAGAAGCTATGTCCTAAATTCTTCTACAGCATTACTTTTAAGAGGCAACTAAACCAACAGATGCTCATCAGATGCTGAAATATATAGGACTCCAGGAGCAGCACTAGGGAGACAATAAGTAAAACGTGGCTGTTAATCATGAGGGTTCAGAACCCAGTGGAAGAAGACAGACAATCAAATATGTAATTCCATTACAAGTCCTAGAATGGCGGTTTGTACAAAAGGTCACTCTACAGAAGGAGCAGTGGCTCTGCCTGGGGGAGTGAGGGAAGGTGAATGGCCTTGCTTGCTGGGTTTTGGAAGATACACAGGATTTCGATGACAAAGGATGGAGAAAGTATTCTAGACAAAGGAGAAGGAAGAATAACACAGAGGTCGATGCCAAAAAGTGAGCATTCAGTCATGCAGGAGTCATGCCCGGCAGCCCACAATTTTTTTTTTTTTTAAGTCTGCAGAATGTTTTTTAAAAACTACTTGTCCATGTTTAAAATGGGGAGAATTTGTACACAAACCTTTATTTTTGATTTACTGGAAACGCAAAGATTTAGCAACACTGGGCCCACATTCAACTGATCTTGAATAATAGCTACCTCCTTTAGAGGGAGATTCTTCTCCCTAGCCCACCCCAAACCCCACACCCTCTATTGTGTTATTCCCAGCCCTCCCTATGGGCATTTGTGGTTGTGACCCCTGACAGAGCACAAGCTACGAGGTGGCAGGAAAATGCCTTGAATGAGAATGTGGTATGAGAAGTCTGGAATCTTGCTTGCCAAGTGTTTTCAGACTTTACCATGTGGGTGATGGGGGAGAGTGAAACAGGGTAGGAAATTAGTGAGAGCTGATTTTTAGGAGACTCTGGCAGATAACTTGGAGGCATTTAGATCGAATTATGGCACCACTCAGGGGGCCACCACAATAGTTCAAGAAAGACATGATGAAGACTTGAAGTAGGAAGAGTGGTGAGGAAGACGGAGGCAAGGGGCAGAGGCATAAAAGGAGCTGAGGTTTAAACATGTTCCCAAACTGTTTATAAAAATGTTTAAACATCTAGAAAAATTGAAAGAATAGTACAATGAATACCAACTGCTACCCAGATTCAACATCAACTTAACAACTGTTATCATTTTGCCATATTTGCTTTATTTTTACACACACACACACACACACACACACACATATATACATATATATACGTACACACATACACATACATATATACACACATATATGTGTATACACGTATACGTGTGTGTAAAAATAAAGCAAATATGGCAAAATGATAACAGTATGCACATATACATGTATATATGTATATATATATGTGTGTGTGTGTGTGTGTGTAGGTGTGTGTATGTGTGTGTGTATGTATTTTGAAAGAAAGTCATAGATATCATGACACTTTACACCTAAGTAACTCAAATATGCATCACCTAAAAATAAGAGTTTTCTTGTATATCACCACAATATCATTATTACATCTAAGAAAACTAATATTAGTTTTTTAATATCAGATATCATGTCATTTAATATATAACTCATATGGAAATTTTCTCCAATTGTCCCCAAAATGTTTAGCTGTTTTTACCAAGCGAAGAGTCAATCAAGGTTCATATATTGTATTTGGTTGTTAGGTCTTCTTACTCTCTCTCCCCTGATGATAATGACTTTTGGAAGAATCCAAAAAAGTTGTCTTATAGAATATCTCACTTTGCAGATTCCTCTGTAGGTTTCCTGTAATTTCATTGTTCTTTGATTTCCTGTAATTCCTATATATTTGAAGTTAGGTCTAAAGGCTTAATTAGATTGAGTTTAACACTTTTGGCAAGAATAGTTCATAAATGATTTTGAGAATTTCATCTGTATCACAGATGGATCAGTCTGTGAATGATCACATCAAAAGGAATACAATTCAAGGTTACCCCATATTATTGGAATAGCCAAATTAGTGACCCACCAGATTGCTCCTTTGCAATTGGTAAGTCACCTGTGTGATGATACTTTGTCATTGTGTGAATATCCTGTTCTGAAATATTATTTCATTGGGGGTTGCAAAATAGTGACTTTCAAATATCACTTCTTCTACGGCATTCTTTTCTAAAGGTAAGATTCCCTCATCAACTAGGATGATGATATACATATTTCTCCTAAAAAGACAAAGTAAATGTTTAGTTCTTTCCCTTTTACTATCAATTTCAGAGTAAGGATTTGTTACTTCTAATGATGTAAATGTTTTTCTTCTTCTTTCCATTACTTTTTGGGTATCACTATACACTCATGGATTTTTATATTTTCAATGTTTTGCAGTTAACTACAGTCATCTTCAAATTGTCCAAATGTGTCTAGTGGAAGCCCTTTAAAACTAGCTCTTGTGTCCCTTTAACATGCCCCCATAAATCACTGAGCATTTCCTTAGTTCCTAGGATAACAGGATATCCTAAGTTCACCGTGTAGTTTCCCTGCTCAACAACTATAATCAGCGATTTCTCCAAAGATCATTGTTCTTTTTAGTAGGTTAACGATGGAAACCAAAATGTGGGTCTAGATGTATTTATTGTTCAAGGGGTATCATTGCTTCTATATTCTTCTAGTAGACAAAACCAGGATGGACAGATAGTGGTGCTGTATGCATGTATATTTTTAATTCATGAGTCCATACTGATATTTTTCATTAAAATTTAATATTATAATTTAATATGACAAATACTTTCCCATTAGATATTTTAAAGGATGGATGAATAGAAGCGGATAAGGAGTTGCACGTGTGAGGTAAGGAAAAGAAAGAACAAGGGCTCCCTAAATTCTTAGATTGAGAATCTGAGTCTAGATGGATGGCACTGCTGCTGCCATCTTACCGAGATAGGAAGTAAGAAAAAATGGAAACACTCCTGGGCTATGGGTGAGGGATGAGAACTCAATTGTACATAGTTGAGTGTTTTATTATATTAGTTGTAAAATTAAATAATCTGCTTAAGAAGTGACACACACAGGTGAGTCAGCGTCAAGGATTTCACATAGGTGTAGAAATGTAAGCTATATTCAGAGTACCAGTCAAGAGTAATCTAACACTAAGTATTCTTCAAACACTGTTAACATCTGTGAAATGTCTGTACCCCAGTTCATGGATGAAGCTTGATACCTAAGTATGACTTATTAGGGTAAGAAAACTGAACTCAAGCAAAGGAGGAAAGAAAGAAAAACATAAAGGTGAAGATATTCTGAGAAGTAAAGGAGAAACCTTAAAAACAGTCCTGGATTTAAAATATCCTGTGTTAGTTTGCTAGTGCTGCCATAACAAAATACCACAGATTGGGTGGCTTCAGCAACAGAATGTTATTATCTCACAGTCTGGAGGCTAGTAGTCCAAGGAGTAAGGTGTTAACAGGTTTGTTTTCTTCTGAGTCCTCTCTCCTTGGCTTGCTGATGGCCACTTTTTCCCTGTGCCCTTACATGGTCATTCATGCCTTCATCTGTATTTGTGTGTCCCAATCTCTTCTTATAAGGACACTGGTCACACTACAGTAGAGCCCATAGGACCTCATTTTACCTTAATTACCTCTTTAAAGGCCCTGTTTCCCAAAGGCAGTAACAAATTGGGATTTGGACATCAAAATATGAATTTGAAGAGAACACAATTCAGCCCATAACATATAGGGTAGAAAAAAGCTATGTGATAATGATACATGTTTGAGAAAGTTTGGAAGTCTTCTCTATGGCTAGGTCTCATTTCTGACTGGACAGAGACAGCTTGGTAGCATTATTACTCGACAACAGCTTGAGCAAGTTTGAGCTGATGATTACACGATGAGCCACACATTCACCCACATTTCTATGGTCAACGATGGATATACAGAGAAAATTGGAGACAGAACATATCCACCCTGTTTCCGCCAAGATTTTCTAGGCTTTGAATTTGAGTCATTATGCTTAGCTTTGCTCTCTGCTGAGGTGGAGGGGAGGGCATTTAATCATTGCTTTTTCCTTCTTTTTCAGGACAAGTAGCCCTGTGCCGAATGACTCATCCGATACCAGCCTTAACTGTCACAAATGACGGAGCGGCAGGTTTCATCTATCTTAGAAAAGGGGAAATTAAAGAGGAAGTCGATTTTTTTTTTTTTTTTAGGATGCTAGAAGATTGGTGCTTTTACAGATGGGAAAACAAAGGCCAAAGGAGGAGCTAGAGAAAGACTTGAGGACCTGCCTGTGGACTTGCTCAGCTAGTAAGGACACAACCTTTTGACTCCTATCCCAATACTCTTTCTACTTCACCACAAAGTAAGGAGCTCTTTTGCTATGGTTTTTTGGTTTTAAAACATTCTTGGAAGCATTGCTTACAAATGATTTGAAATGCCAAAGAACATTCTGGTATAGTGGTTAAGAACCCAGACTGGTCAAACAAACCTGTGTTTGAGTCTCAGCTTTATCATTCACTACTATATAGCCTTCAGCGGGTTGTCTAACTGCTTAAAGCCTCAATTTCCTCAACAATGGAATGCGGATAATAATAGCACCTACCTCACAGAATGGCCCTCAGGACTTTAACACATTTACAAAAAAAATGAGTAGTGTTAGGCACATGGTAAGTGTTCAACAAATAAGAGGTGTTATTGTTCATTACAATACCCTAACATTTATCAGAATTCAGATTTTCCTTTCTGGTTTCCTAGGCAAAAATGAATCAAAAATAAATAAGTAAATAAATGAACATCATTAGTTAGACATCTTTCCATTTCACAGCCAAGAGGATGTTTATTACAATGCCCCAGGATCTAGCAGCTGAGCACAAGGGCAAAAAACAAACATAACAATTGAGTCAAATTATTTCACAACTTTGAAGATAAAAAATCACAGCCTAAGGAGAAAACCAAAATCTCCAAGAGAAAAGAAAGTTCTGAGACAAAAGAAGGGGGGCGGGGACGAAAGGGTGTTATGCCACCTATAAACTCAACAAAAGCATTGGTACCAGCCAAGAGTGACAGAGACCACTTTCCAGATACAAGAATGGAATTAAGATGCTGAAGAAAGTAAAAGTTATCTCCAGCAAAAAAGACTTATTTTTCAGAGTCCAGGATCCTTTAATGTGAAAAATGTGAAGAGGTTTTTTCTCACATAGAATCACACGAGGAACTGACCATTAAATCCTGACGGGGCCCTGCTGCAGTGACTCCCATAACATATCAGCTAATCACAAAGCCCACACACTTGAACAGGTTGCTATGTTAATTTTCTTTAATCAGTAATTTTTTCTAAAAGTAGGGTTCCAGGACCCTGCTGGGAAGCCTATCATTTAAAATTGATGAAATGCGATTACTGTTTTCAAGTGTCTATTTGTGCACAAGGGAAACTCTAGCCTCAACTGAAGTAATAGAGCATTTTAAAATAGATCACTAGCACAAGAGATACTTACTAAAAAGGCTATTTATTTTTGTCAATCTTTATTGCCTCAAAGGCCAAAGCAAGACCCAGAAATAAAAGCACAAAATGAATTTATCCACAATACACATGAAAAAGAAAGAGCCAGAGGGACTCTTCTGGAACAGATAGGTTCTCTGCTTAAAATGAAGGAGAAAGGCATCTTCAGTTACGTGGTCCCTTCATCAGTTCTTTGCTGAAATGGTTACAATAAGCCAGATCCATTCCTATTTTTTGTTCACTCTTTTCCTGCTGATTTCAGTTCTTGTCTAAGAGCTGCACTGGGAACATTCTGTAAGGCAATTTGGCAGTATTTAGAAAAATATTTAATATGACTATCTTTTGACCCAATAATTTCACTTGTAGGAAATTTTCCTATAGGAATTCTAATTAAAGTGTTTGAAAATACAGACATGAGGAAATTGGGGTGCCTGGCTGGCTCAGTCAGTAGAGCACGTGACTCTTGATCTCAGGGTCATGAGTTCAAGCCCAACACTGGGCCAAGAGCTTACTTAAAAAAAAATCTTTTGAGGTGCCTGGCTGGCTAGGTCAGTATAGCATGCAGCTCTTGATCTTGGGGTCGTGAGTTCAAGCCCCACGTTGTGAGTAGAGCTTACTTAGATATGAAGAAATCTACTATCCCATTGTCTGAAATACCGTAAATTGAAAGCAATCTAAATGTCCACTAACATGAGCTGATTAAATAAATAAATACTGATTCAGCTATATATACACACACCCTGGAGTCAGATCACCTGAGTTCCCATTTTACTACAACTTATTAGTTGTGGCCATTTATACTTATTTTCTATTGCTGCTATAATAAGTTGCCACAGACTTAGAGGTGTAAAGCAACACAAACTTATTATAGTCTGACAGGTTAGAATTCCTATATGGGTCTCACTGGGCTAAAAGCAGTGTGTTGACAGTGTTGGGACCTTCTTATAGAGTCTAAGAGGGAATCCCTTTCCTTGCTCATTCAGGTATTGGCAGAGCTCAGTCCCATGCGTGTGGTTGTAGGACTGAGGTCTTGGTTTCCTTGCTTGCTGTTGGCAGAGGCCTGCCCCTGGCTCCTAGAGTCTTCTTGCTGGTCCTTGCACATAGACCCCTACATCTCAAAAACAGCCACAGAGCATGGAATCTCTTGTGGTGTCATCTGACCCTGCTTCTGTCATCATCTCTCACTCTAACTCAACCAAGAAAGGTTCCACTTTTAGAGACCCAAGTGATTTAACTGGGCCCACCCAGACAGTCCAGACCAATCTCCCCATCTCAAGGTCTCAACCTTAATCCCATCTACAAAGTCCATTTTGCCATGTAAGGTAATACATTACAGTTTCCGGGGATTTAGATATAGACATTTTGGGGGGGCATTATTTTACCTGTCACACCTCTCTAAGCCTCAGATTCCTCATCTCCAAAATGGAGCTTCTTCCACATGTGGTTCTTGTAAACTAAAGATGTGACAGACTCTTGGCACATTGTAATCACTCAGGAAATGTTAGCTATCACCACCACTGCTATGTAGCCAGTGAAAAAGAGATAGAGCCATATTACGGACATAGAAAGATGTTCAAATGATGTATTTGAGAAAAGTCAGCTATAGAAAAGTGTGTACAGTATAACCATTTTTTTTAAAGAAGAAAAAAAGTAAAAAGATAAATACTTGTTATTTGTACTTACATGGGGGAAAATGGATGGATGCCAAAAAAGGGTTGTAAAGGGATAGTAATTATATCTGTAATATTTTCTTTCTAGTATAAATAAATGTCTGAGACATATATGACAGGATGTTTGCCTCTTTTTTTTTTTTTTTTTTTTTTTTAAGTAATCTCTATTCCCGATGTGGGGCTCGAACTCATGACCTCAAGATCAAGAGTTGCACACTCCACTGACTGAGCTAGCCAGGTACTCCAGGATATGTGCCTTTTAAAGTTCTGGTTTGTTATATTCTTTACTTCTCTGTGTATATAAAATGTTTAAAAAATTTTTTAAACAACTTCATGGAGAAGTCAGAAATAGGGATGCTGTCCTGATGGAACATGTATTTTGTGTTCTAGAAAAAACAATCTAAGGTTTTATAGGTAAACAGACGAAAATGTATTTCTACTTTCTGTCCATCAGTTAGCACCTATTGAACACTCATAATAGGCTAAGGATAATATTGTTTGAAAAGGCCCAGGGGTGCCTGGGTGGCTCAGTTGGTTAAGCATCCCACTTCAGCTCAGGTCATGATCTTGAAGTTCATGAGTTCAGGCCCCACATGGGGCTCTGTGCTGACAGAGGGATTCTCTCCTTCTTTCTCTGCCTCTCTCCCACTAGTGCGCACGCTCGCTCTCTCCCTCAAAATAAATAAACTTAAAAAAGAAAAAATAATAAAATGCCTAAAATATGTATGAAAATGTTTAAGAAGACTTAAGCAGAAACATGTATGCAAATTTAATACAGTCCATAAATGTTGTCAAGAAACAAAGAAGTAATCAGAAAAGTGATTACATTTCAGAGAGAAATTTAATTTTGAGACAGATTCTGAAGGAGGAGAGGTTCATAAATGTCTAAGAAGGAACAATTCAAATAAGAAAATGGCCTATATGAGGCACATAGAAGAGGCCTTGTCAGCAGAATGTGGGGAACAGTGGTAGAATAAGGTGGTTGGAGCAGAAGTTCCTTCTCCAAATTCTGAAGAGCTAGGAAAACAGATGTAGACATTTACATGAACATATGCACAGAAAAATGTCAATACACAATTAAATAGAATTTAGGCTACCAGGAAAATAGATTTGACATCACAGATTTACACTGACTGTGATAATCACCTTTTCCCCTATATTTGCTGGCTCCAATGGAGACTTGGTAAAAATGTAAAGTATGAAGCCAGTATTTATGAAGTGCTTTGAAAGAGAAAAAGGGAATGCTGATGGAGACCAGGAGTGAGCTTCCCTTCATTCTCTGTTGCAAGTGTTAGTGGAAGTGGAGTTATCTCTTTAGGGTTAGACGTAATTATTTAATAGATTAACATGGACAAATATCCTCCCCTCCAAAAGGACAATCTATTTTGAAAATATTCTGCTTAATGCCATAAAATATTCTACTGTTGGGTTACATTCAGCTTTCTGCCTAATTTGAATGAAAGGCTCAACCTGATTTTTATTGGAGGGGATGTAGATGGCTATGACCATAACAGAAAATTTGAGTCAGTCCTGATTTGTAGCTTACAGTACAGAGGGTGCCCCATGACCCATCTGGTCAATCCCCAGGTCCTGCTGCCCCTGCCTCCTCATCACCGCTCACATCCTGATTCCCTCTACTGTTGTTCCAGATCTGGCTTCATCCCAGTTTGCCCAAATACTGTGGCAGCTTTCCCATAGTCTCCCCACTACACTGTGGCCACAGTGACCTCCTCCTCTCTCTTGCTCTGACAATCTGAACAGATTCCTGCTATGCTTAAAGTTGGACTCACAGTGGGGTTGCCTCACACTGATGTCTCTGTGAGTTGTGAGGTGGGTCATAGGCCATGTATTACTGATAATAAAGCCCCAAAGATTCCAGTGAGGCATTTGTCTTAGCTCTGTGTCTAGAATACCTTCTCCCATCGCTCAGTCACTGGCTCTGATGTCTGGCAGACTCCTGTTCCTGAAGGTCTCAGCTCAGATGGGAATCCACAGTCTTGACTTCCCCAGCGAGTTCACACTCTTCTCCTAAAGCCTTGCTATGCTTTGTGTAGACTTCCACATAAGACTTGTCCTGTTTGATTGCAATTGTTTATTAAGCTCCTTGAAGATAGAGACCATGTCTTAGTTTTTTTTACATGGTTAGTAAACAGCAACTTCTAGTACATTCTAGGCACACAGTGAACATTAATGGATGTTGAATAAATAGATTAGTACTACCACTGATATGGGGTAGAGATTCCCGTTAACTAGGTCAACATTTTCTCTCCCATTCCTGCTATAGATGACAGCAGGGAAAAACCTTTCTCCCTAATTATGTTATATAACACTGTCCCATAAAGTTTCTGCATTTTGAGAGCAAAGGCTGAAAGACATTTTTTTTTCCTTCATAAAATTAAAGATCTTGATTATTGGCAAAGAAATGATGCTAGATTCATTAGAAAGAGAGTGGTCTAGCAATTCTTTCTCTGTTTCTGTAACTAATTACAGATGAGTAATTTAAAAAAATTAGTATCCGTAAAAATCAACTGCAAACCAATAAGGATGATGAGTTGAATCATAAAAATTCCATGCTATTTATATTTCCCCACACACACTCAGTGCATTTATTCTAAATGGAAAAGTACAAATATTGGGATAAAAACATTTAAACTACAGAAACAAGAAATTCCAAATGCTAATCCTGCCTAAAGGGCAGAATTTAATTCTGTGCTAAGCTACTGTATGTAGGATTAAGAGGCGTGGTTAACTGAACATTTGAGAACAAGTAATTACCACTGAGTCTATCATACATTTGTCTCACACATAATTTACACAATAAGCCCACAGTGGAGACTAATAAAAATGCCGTTTGAAACATTTTTTTCCAGCCACAACTTTTTCAGGCATCTCCCCCCCGGCCCCCCGATTAAAGATCATTTATTCTTACGGACTTAGGTTGGATGGCAGTGAGAGATTTTTTTTCTCTGATACATAGGGATGGAGAAATAACATTTCTAACTTGTTCTTCTTGGCTGTGTCCTTCCAGCCAGTCTTGGGCATCTGAATGTGGAAATGCATGGTCCCTGTAGTTGTTTTATGGAATACTTCAGAGTGGAGTGGACATGCAAAGGAACACTTTTATTTACTCATTTATTTGTTCATTCAACAAACACATATGCGCCCACAATTGTGCTGGGTTCTCAGGATACCAGTGAACAAGACAGGTCCCCACCCTGACGAGTTCACAGTCTAGTAGCAGAGACTATTAAGCTAACAATTATTACATAGAACAAGGGGCACCTGGGTGGCTCAGTCAGTAAGCGTCTGATTTCGGCTCAGGTCATGATCTCACGGTTGGGGAGTTCGAGCCCCATGTTGGGCTCTGTGCTGACAGCTCGGAACCTGGAGCCTGCTTCAGCTTCTGTGTCTCCCTCTCTCTCTGACCCTCCCCTATTAGCACTCTGTCTCTCTCTCTGTCTCAAAAATAAACATTAAAACAATTTTATAATACAGAACAAGAAGCCAGGACAGGTGGTACTCAGAGAGTTGCTGTGGCTCTGACACCTGTCTGGGATGGTTAGGGAGGGCTTCTAGCAAGAACTGCCATCCAAGTTGCATCTCAAATGATTTCTAGGGCCCAAACAGTTGAAAGAGGGGAGAAAAGTAGAAAATTCACAGCCCAGGGAAGAGCTGGCAGAGATGAGATTACAAGGGGATGTGGAAGAAGATAAGGCAGGATGGCGCTTACTGGTGGAGTAGAGCAGATATCTGCAAAGATATGGGGTCTGAGACTCTAAAAGCAACTGCGTCTGTGGCCCTCCTTCCCCTCTCTCCTTGGGACACCTGCCAGAAAGAAGATAGCTGAAAGTTCAAATATATTTGAAAGAGACATTAAATTTCTGTGCAGCAGCATCTTGGCTGGATTGATTCTGGCATTTGCTCTGATTTTAGCATTTTGCAGGAAACAGGGTGATATGTGCCATCAAAGCCATAACTTTCCAACTACAGCCCAGCTCTCTGGCTGTAATTCCGTATTTGGCAAGAGCGTGACCTGGGGCGAGGGATTTCACCTCACTGTGCCTCAGTGCCTCACCTTTAGAACAATTTGCAGAAGGAAATGAGTGACTGTATATAAAGTACTCAGGATATAGCTTGGCACAAAACAAATGCCCAATAAGTATTAGCCATAATTATTGTACTCTACCCATGGGAAGTGCCGATGAAGCCAGTTATTTAAATAACCAGCACGTTATTTATAGGACTGGGCCCAGAAGTAAAGCTGTTGTTTAATGTCTTTGGCACTAAAAGGAGATTAGAAAAGTTAACCCTGTGAACACAAAGACTGAACTTTGGCTGCCTTTCAAAAGTTACAATGGAAGTTTCTGTTTATAACCATTCATTGAACATTCATTATCACCACACTTAGTGAAATGTGTTTACTGAATATCAGGCCTGGGCATACAAAGATACCTGAGTAGGTCTGAAAATCTGTTATTCATTCAATACATGCTTAGCAAGTATCCAGAAAGTGCAAATCACATTGAGGATAAAATGATGATTTGGACCTTCCAGCAGAAGGTGATACATGCTACAAAGAAGCAGAGACAGTAATAATGAAAACCTGCTGAATGCTTTCTTTATACCATGCTCTGTGCTAAGTGTCTTACTGGGATTATCTTTGAGTGCCTGGGAGCTGAGAGGATGGAATCATGGTTCTGAGCTGGGGGATCAGGAAAAACTTCATGGAGGTGGAAGTATTAGAACAGGATCTTGGGGGCGCCTGGGTGGCTCAGTCAGTTAAGCGTCTGACTCTTGATTTTGGCTGAGATCATTATCTCAGAGTCACGAGATCAAGACCCATGTCGGGTTCCATGCATGTGGAGCCTGATTGAGATTCTCTATGCCCCTCCCCCCCCCCCCTCTCAAAAAAGGACTGGATCTTGGAAAATACTTCTGGAGTGTTACGCTTAACCCTGGTTTTACAACTGAACGGGTCCAATGGCTTTTTCTAAAGATGCTTTTTCATACAAAAGGTTATTTTAAAGGAAATAGCCAACAAAATGAGAAAGTTTCTACTAAAAACTTTCGTCTGGCTACAAAATAGAACTACTACCAACCTGAGTCCAGCTGTTGCTTAAAAAATTAACAACTTCCCATTACATTCTCCAATGTGATAGCCCTGTTGCCTGCAATGCAATCCAATCCCATTTCTCCCTGAATGCTCCTTCTTTCCCACAAATCACTGGGACTCATGTTTGCAGCACACTCTGAAATCCTGTTCCCAATTATTGGTTGTGTAATTTATTGATAAAGCAAAGCCAAATATGAGTAAGAAGGAAAGCCTAATTAGAAATGAAGCACTCAATGTCCCAACAAGGAAAATTCCAGGGCTTCAAAAATAGAAAATCAGTGATGCATAGTTTGAGGGCTTTGTCACCAAAGAAATAATCCCAGTACTTAATAAACCAGAAAATGGATTAAACAGATGGGGCAAAGTTATCAGTGGCCGAGAATGGGCACCTACAGAGAAATAGAATGATTTAGAACCAAAATGACTCTAGTACACACTAAAGAATATCTATTTGGGTCCTGAAATGAACACGATAAAAAATCCGTATGAAAAGAAATATAAAATCAGCCATGAAGAGAGAACATAACAGGGTATGGGCTGATATAGAAATGCCAGAGCTACTTTAAAAAAAAAAAAAAAAAGATTGATTAGCCAATTCAAAGAGTTGATTTGTAGGACTTTTTTTTTTTTCTTTACTTGAACCGACCTCTTGAGTGAATCAACAAAGATGGTAACTTTTAGTAGAGTGTGGATGCAGCTTCATTTTAATAAGTTTGCCCTTAAACAGAAAACCTTTTCTCACAACAGAAAAACCACCCCAACAGCACATGTGTCTGTATATTTTCTGCGTACACCTACCTGAACATGTTTCTAATCAGTTGACCACCTACATTAAGGCAACTCTTAGAGCCTGCATTTTGCTTTATAGGAGAAACAGCAAAGGCTCAGTATGTCTAAAAGTCTTTGAAAATTACAGGACTGAAATTATAGGACACTCAGTTTTGAGTGTTGGTGAGTTGCTGGATGGTCCTTCCCAGATCACTTAGCCTCCGTGTTTTCTAATTATTGTATTACACAACCAAAAGAATGATATTCACACATACAAACACACACACATGCACATCCCATACCCTTGAGCACGGAGAGACAACAGGCTGATCAGGAGGCTTCTACATCGGCAAGAAACAGAGAACGGGAGACAACAGGAAAACACAGTTTCTGAGTGATGGCAGAACAAGTTGCTATTAATGTCCCATCTTCCAACCACTGATGTGACCTAGGGGTCTTTCCCAGCCAGAGAATAATTTTAGGGAATGAGCTTCCTGGTGAGCTCACAGCTTAACACTGCTTGTATCACCATCTTGAGTCAGCAGTGGATAATGCTGTGCAGAATAAACTAATTTTAGTCATCTGTGGGATCCTTGTAAACGCTCCATAGTGACTTCAACAAGTCAGTGTGAACTTGCTATCTGTGCTTCATTTCCTGCTCTCAATAACCCACTAAGGGGTATTTTTAGATGATGACATCTTACAGGATTTGTCTAGGTGGGTTTCTTTGTTTTAGAGAAACACTGAAGATTCTGCCACAGATTCCAAAGTCAGGAGGCCTTCTGGTAAATGACCCAGGAAAGTGATTAACAAATATGGAAACAAAGAAGATGGAAATGTGTATCTTATACATGCTACAGGAAAACAGTACTGCCCACCTTACTCTCATTGTAGCAACATGTTCCGGGAGCCTCAGCCCACAACTGCATGGAGGGAAGACAAGAGAAGAGAAAAATACTTATACTGAAGCTGATACAATTTCCTCCAGCTATCATACTATACATTTGGAATGTGAAATGATCCCTCAGCTTCTTAATCATCCCGTTCTGTAGTGCACCTCTGGGCTCTGAGTCATATTTCATCGGCAGTCAATCATATGCTGAATATAGAACACCTCTAATTTGTTCAGCATCTCATGGGTCACTGAGAAAGAATAGAGCCTCAGGACAAACTCCGCTGGTCAGATCACTCAGGTCCAGGTATGTGAGCGCATCCTGTAACACTCACGAACTCGTATTTCATGGAAGAATTGTGTGTAAGATGTTGCACTAGGATTTTGTGTTTCTGAGAAAGATGCTGGGTTTGGCTGTAATTATCAAGGAATGTGGAAACCAAGAGGGGCTGAGTTGGGTGAGGAGAGTTGTAGGCAAATCAACCCCCCCAGGGGTTGCCGTGAACAGTCAGTCAGGCGGAAAGAATGTGAAGGGACCCAGTCATAGGTAAAAGATGTTTTTTGGGTTTGTCTTTTCATCCTTAGAAACCTTCAACCCTGGAACATTTGATATCAATTTGTCTCTGGTCTAAAAGGAGACTTAGACAACTTCAAAGGAAGTGTATGAGAGGCATAGGGAGGAGAGAGGGAGGGAGGGAGGGTGGAGGGAGAGGCAGAGTTGTAATTATTAATAGGGAAAAAGAAGGAAATGGTGTGTCCTGTAATTATTTGTGTAAGAAAGGCAGCTAAGAAGAGTTCCAGTGTAGAATTACCGGTTCTTGAATTCATTAAAAGTAACTCTGAGACTCTTGGATTTGGGGGGCCAAGACTTTGCTATAGGAAACTTCATTTAAATTCCTCTTTCCAAAGAAAACACACATCACACCAAGATATACAATCTATGTGTAGCTTCCTTGTGCTGCTGGAAACTCGGCCCCACTGACTGGTTCTTGTCTACCGAGAATCCCAGTGTCCTCATTTACCCCTCTAAAGGCGAGTCTGATGGGCTCCAGTTGAGCAAAGCGAGTCTTTCAGAGCAGAGACAGCTGCCGCTGTCTGGCCCATCTGCTCCTGAAAGAGGCCTGTGCGGCGGCCTCTGTGAACCACGCGGGCAGCGCTTCCACAGGATCCTAAGAAACCAACCTTTTGAGGAACGTTGTGTTAAGGAATGTCTGGAATGTTTTTCGTCCTGAGAGTTCCCGGGAAGCAAGCCTATATGGTCCATGGTGAAGAAAGGGCAGAGCAGTATTACAACGTTCAGGAAGACCAGTTCAGATCAGAGGCAGATCAGGGGGGAAATCATTAAGAGGAAGGATAAGACTGTCTCTTCTCAACCATTAAATTCAGTTTCAGAATTTCTCTCTGGATTCCAACTGCATCACACAGACCACCTACTATCGTTCCAGGCTAAAGTGACAGGGTAGGTGCTAAATAGGCTGTAAATTTTCAACGAAAAAAGTAGCAACTACTTGCAATTTGTTTTCATACTGGCCTTTAGCTTAGTGTGTGAATGTTGTTAAAATATCAGCACAACTGCACCTTTGACTTTACGTTATTAACGACAGTTATTCATAGAATCAGGAAGTCCTATTTCTAAATATGTTTTAAAAGTTTTAAATATATTTGAAGGTTTTAGAAATTCTATTTATAGGTAGGTGCCTGTATGCATGCATACACATACCCATATATGAAAATACATTTTGCCTGAATGCCTTTTTTTATTAGAACTGTAAACTTGCTAAGGCTGAAGACATTGCTTTAATAAAGATATTTAGCATTTAAAATCATATTTAGTGGGTAGGGTACCATGGTCATTTTTTTTTTTTACTTTTTATTTTGAATATTCTTCATCACAGGATTTCTCTGAAACTTTTTGTGTGCATTCCACAAGAGATACATTTAAAATTTTCATTCAGTACACTCACATGTATATGTTTATATGGTATTTATATACACATATATGTGCAAATGTATATACATGTGTGTATGTATGTGTATGTGTATACGTCTATGTGTATATGTCTATGTATGTGTATGTGTATATACATACATACACGTATATACACACATACATATGTGTGTGTGCATGCATACACATGCACTCAACAAAATTTCTCAAAACAAAACCTGCCCTTACAAAGTGAATGCATTTCTGGTATTTTCTCTTCTATTCTATTTCTCAAGTTGTATAAAATATCAATTATGACTCATTTTATTCATTTCCCTACCCATTAATGGGTCATAACCTGGAGTTTGAGAAATAC
Organism: Lynx canadensis; assembly: GCF_007474595.2. Taxonomy (NCBI): domain Eukaryota; kingdom Metazoa; phylum Chordata; class Mammalia; order Carnivora; family Felidae; genus Lynx; species Lynx canadensis. The sequence continues at coordinate 71,714,409 of NC_044310.1, forward strand.
TATTTTACTTGGCCCTTCAAATAATTTCATAATTCTATTAAAGAAAATAAAATGTTGTAAGGCAATAATACAGGTATCAATTTGAGATGAATTAAGGAAATAAGTGAGTGCTAATAAAACGACTGTATCTTTAAGTTAATACGATCATTATCATGTTATATTTTGAAGCACATTACCTTTTTAAAAATGAGAATAGTATGCAATCCCTTTCTTCTTTTTGAATAAGATTCTTTACAACCTTTCAAACTTAAAAATTAAGTTACCTCTTTTCTTTAGGCTTCTGACCCCTCCCTACTCCCCATTTTTTTTAAAAGAAAAGATAGGGGCGCCTGGGTGTCTCAGTCGGTTGAGCATTGACTTTGGCTCAGCTCATGATCTCACGGTTCGTGGGTTCGAGCCCCACGTCTGGCTCTGTGCTGACAGCTCAGAGCCTGGGGACTGCTTCAGATTCTATGTGTGTGTGTGTGTGTCTCTCTCTTTCTGCCCCTCCTCTACTTGCACTCATTCTCACTATATCTCTCAAAAATAAGTAAAAATGTTACAAAAAGATAATATTTAATAGAATAAAAAATTAAGAGTAAGTCTAGCCTTTATTATAACAGATTTCTACTAGCTCATTTAGAATTATGAAAAGGCCATATCCAGCATGAGGATAAATGCAGAGTATGGCTCTGAGCCCTTGAGGATTCTTTAGAATTGATCTATAAATTTGACTTTTGAAGACAAGATCAGACATTAGTTACCCAAAAAGGATAATAATTAAAGAAATTTTGTGGTGACTCTCTATGTGTGAATATGGAGATTCTGTCTGTAGTGTGTTTGATGATTCCCTAATATGGAGGTCCGGTACTTGTCAATAAAATTGATGGACTGGTCAGAATCCAGTAAGCTGACAACACTGAAAAGACTGTATGTTTCCCTTTAACCTATCTGATTTGTAAATTGAGATTTTTGCGTAATGTGAATTAAAATGGACCCTACTGGTGCTTTTTCTTGATGCTGCCTATAGAGTCAACAAATTGGTGTTGAGAGAGAGGTATGTTAAAACCCCAAATACCACAAGGCGGATTCCCTGGACATCAAGACGGACAGACTCTTTTGATAAGAGTGACCCTTTGACAATTACCTTACTGAATGGGACTCCTCATTAGTGGCAGGTGAGGTGGAAACACTATAAACTTCGTCCCCACCCAGAGCAGAGAATTAGGACTACAGAGCTCTCAACATGCCCTTCCATCCTCCGTCCCCACCTGGCTTTCTTCACAGGGCCTCCCCTGATTTGCCCACCACACCCAATGCCTGTTGACCTCTGCCTCCCTCTAGTCTCTTGGTGCAAAAGGCAGGCAGGGGTGTTCTCCTGTCCACTGTTGCATCTCCAAACTAGCACAGTGAACTAGGCACATTGGGTACTTCATAACAAAGGAATGAGGTAAAGAAGAGATGACTAAATGAATTTTAAATTAATCACCCACTTTAACTTGTAGCCCCCTCCAAGAGTCAGCCTTCTCTATATAGCCAGACTAGTGTGAAGCAAGTGCCAATCACTCTTCAGGGCAGCTCACTATCTCCAAAGCCAGCAGGCAGCTCCCTTCCAGGAGGCCTCTAGCCCCTTTCAGCTAAAATAAGAGGGAGGAAGCTAATATTTTATAGATAAATTGCTATGGACAGCACTGAAACGTACACAGCTGACCCTTACCAACATGGAGGTTAGGGGCGCAGACCTTCTGCACAATCAAAAATCCACATATGTTTGATACCCCAAAAACTTAACTACTAGTAGCCTACTGTTGACCATGGCCTCTTGGATAAGATAGATGAACACATTTTGCATGTTACAGTATTACATACTGTATTCTTACAATAAAGTAAGCTAGAGAAAAGAATATGCTATTAAGAGAATTGTAAGAAAGTGGGGCGCCTAGGTGGCTCAGTCAGTTAAGTGTCTGACTCTTGATCTCATGGTTCCTGAGATGAAGCCCTCCCCCCGTTCAGCTCCCCCGCCCTCCACCATCAGGCTCTGTGCTGGGATTCTCACTCTTCCTCTCTCTCTGCCCCTACCCCCAACGTGTGCACGCATGCATGATAAATAAACTTAAAATAAACTTGAAAAAAATTGTAAGAAAGAGAAAATACATTTACAATACTGTACTATATTTATAAAAAAAAATCTGTGTGTAAGTGGACCCAATCATTTCAAACCTGTGTTGTTCAAGGTCAACTGTAAAAGGCTTTCCATGAATATTTATTAAATATAGGTACAAAGCAGGAGAATCCAGTTCCTAGACACTAACTACTCTCCTTCCGGTATGGTTAGGAAAGGTTCTGAACCAGGTGGACATAAAGGGAAGTCACTATCCTATGAGTTTGAATTATATGAAACTGTTATTTTAGTAGGTCAAAGACAAGCAAATATCATCATCATATAGTTCAACCTATTACAGGTTTAAATGTGCTGCTGCCTCATTACTAGAAACAAATTGAGGCTGAATCCTGCTGATAACAACAAAGCCTGAATGACATTCCAGGCCAATAGCCACCTCTGGGGACTGAAGTGGACACAATGGCCCCAGGACTGCCCAGGTCAGTTCTTCCCAAGTGCATTCTAAGGCTCTTCAGTCTCACAAGACATTTTATGGGGAAAGAAGAAAAGGATTGATTTAGGAAATGCTGCAAACAGCATTCCTTTTCTAACATTTCCAAATTTGTATCCAACAATCAGATTAGCACAGCAAAGCATTGGAATGGTTCTACGATAAAGTTATTTACCCATGTTTAATCCAGGACATTCCAAATTTATTTGACCAGTGAAATCTTATTTGAATGTAATGCCGAATCTTATTTGAATGTAATGCTAATCTGCCCCTCAGATTAGCACAGCAAAGCATTGGAATGGTTCTACAATAAAGTTATTTACCCATGTTTAATCCAGGACATTCCAAATTTATTTGACCAGTGAAATCTTATTTGAATGTAATGCCGAATATTACAGTTAAGAGTTTGCAGTTAGAGGGGCTATTTCTGCCCCACAATCCAGGCACTTCTGGCCTCTCCCAACCCTGACTCCTAAGGCCCGAAGCCACCCAACACTGACAGAGATCCATTTCAACTTTTTATGTTTCTGAACAATGGGGAAAAGACAGAAGCTCAGGATACTCCACATGTTAATGCAAAAGTTGCATGTTAATGCACAAGTTGCTTTCTACTGATTTATGCAGATCTTCAATGCCATCAACCCAGTGTTTATGTATTTTAGTCAATGAAACTAATAGAGACCTGCCAATTATGGTATACCTACCATGTCACACTGTATTATAGTTTATATATTCAATATCTCTTGTGTATATGACCCTGCTCACAATGAGCCGAGGAAGGAGGTATTTTTGCTCCTTCATTTTGCACTCTTTAGTGCCTCGAAGATGTTAAATTTTGTGGCCCAAAGTCCACAGCTGGGATTTAATGACACCAGTTCCTATGCTCCTTCCACACATTAATAAGACTTGACACTTATATAGAGCTTCCTATAAGCCAGGCACCAAGTTTTAACTCATTTAACTCATAATAAACCAATGAAGGTGCTATTACGGTCCCCATTTTGCAACTGGGGAAACAGAAGAAGTTAACCAACTTGCTTCAGTCACACAGGTCTCAAGAGACGGGGCTGGAATCCAGATTAAGGCTGATTATTGATTGGTTCTACAATAAAGAAAGCCATTTAACCACATTTAACCCGGGATTTTCCATACTTGTTTGACTAGGGAGTCATTTGTAGGCCATACCTGTTAACAATTTGGGAAAAATCACAGGTCTATCTCCTTCCACTTGATCCAGGATGCTCTAACCTTTCCCAATCCAGAGTCCATGCCATTCACTGATGTGCTTAAACACCCCATAGTCTCCATCTGCATACCTCACTAACCAAATCTCCTAGCTGCAGAGGCTAGATGTCCAAAACTATCCATTTGCACTCTTGATTCTCTCTAAAAGCTTTGTAATATGACCAAATCAAGATAGCATCATTGTAAAGGTTAATGTAAAATAAATTATTTTAGATTATAAAGTGACTTTTACTTCCAATATCCATATAGAGAAAAACAATCTTTTCTTCTTTGAGCAACTAAAAATACCAAAAACCCTTGAGGTTTCTAGTGCCGTGAAGCTACGAATTACAGTGTGAATATCAAATAATTCTATGAAGGTCTTGTAAAAAAACAAAACAAAACAAAAAACTGAGTTCAACACATCACCTTCAATCTCACCACTGCTGGGATGGCTAAAATCGAACATTTATTGGGTATTTATTACGGGCCAGGCACTCTGCCATGTGCTTTCCACAGATTATCTTATTTGGCAACAACTTTATGAGATAAATCCTGATGTTACTCTCAACCTAGAGAAGCAAAACCCAAGGCACTAGGAGTTTAAGTAGTATGCTCAGTATCACACAACCATCTAGCAGGTGGTGGAGCCAGGATATGAAATAGAGAACCTGGTTTTTAAATGTTCCCCAGCCATTTTACATGTTAACTCTGGGGTGCACAGAGCAGAGCCAAGTATGAACCCCCCAGGTTCTAACAAAGTGATCATTTGCTGTTTGCAAGCCCTACATTAAAAGGTACATAACATCTACTAAAACCCTGGGGGAACCTTCAAAATCTGTCAACTGGAAATAGGATTCCAGTGGGGGAAACCCTAAAACCTTCAATTGCTCTAAGATGATATGTTGCTTTGGCATCTCTGGCTCATCTTAAAAGGATGTTTTTTTTGGAAGGTATAACTGAATAATATGGTATTAAAGAAACATGATTCAAGTTCTCATGCTTATAAAATCATAGTTGTCATTTCTAGGTTTGCTGAAGACTATCTTATAATCTCTTACTAAGTTGGAGGAAACCAATACTATATACACAGAGATACGTTCTGCACTTTTCTTCCCTTTCCCAAAGAAGCTCACAAGGTTTTAGGATTTTTAGTTACTCACACTCAAAGCAAAGATTGCTTTTTTCTATATGGACATTTGAGGAAAACGTCACTTTTTATTCTAAAGTCATTTACTTTACATTAACCTTTACAAATATGCCACATTGATTTGGTTACCTTGTAAGGTTTTAAGAGAGAACCGAGACTGCATTAAGTGCTGAAAAATCTAAAACAATTGGGAACTCACACAGTTTATTGTTTTTTTCTTAAAAAACATCCTCAAATGGGGGCACCTGGGTGGCTCAGTTGGTTAAGCATCCCACTTCGGCTCAGGTCATGATCTCACAGGTTGTGGGTTCAGGCCCCATGTTGGACTCTGTGCTGACAGCTCAGAGCCAGGAACCTGCTTTGGATTCGGTGTCTCCCTCTCTCTCTGCCCCTCCCCCACTCACACTCTCTGTCTGTCTGTCTCTCTCAAAAATAAACATTAAAAAAAGTTTTAATTTAAAAAATTACAGATGGATTTTCAATGATGTAAAAGAGATGAGAACAGAAGGTAAAAATTGTCCTTCAATGAGGCGTAGAGGCAGCCTTGAGAATGTGTACTTAAAGAAAATCTCTATGGCAAAAAAAATCATAGCATAAATAATCCTGGGAGGCAGTACAGGATGGGGGTTAAAAGGCTCGGAGTCCAAAAGCCCTGGTTCACTCATCAGGTATATAACCTTGTGCAAGATACCTATCCTCCCCGTATTTAGGCCCTTCCTATTTAAATGAGGTTGTTAACAAAACCCATCTCATAAGATTGCTTGCTGTGAAAATTAAGTAAGGTAATTTATAAAATGCCCGTAGGACAATGTCTGGTAATTGCTCAAGAACTGTTAGCTATTAAAAGCAGAAAATGTCATTATCATTACTGCACACATGAATGGGCGTGGAGAAGGTAAGTTAAAAAAAAAAAAACAAGGATAATCATAGGTCTACTGCTATAAACCTAAATGATAGAATTGACGTATTGTAGGTGCTCACTAAATACTGAATGACCAAATCAATCAATCAACCAATCAGTGAATGAATCAGTGAATAGAGTCACAGGAAGCAACGCTTAACTTTCAGAAAAGCTAAAATCTTTGTCTTCTGCAGGCTCCTTGCTCCCCTCTACTCTATCCGTAAGAGAACTTATCCACATAACTCAGAATACTCTTCCTATTCCCCATGCAGCATTTCAGTTTCAGTGCAGTACATTTTCAACTTTTTCCAAAACTAGACTAAAATAAACATGAGGACACAATGAACTTATAAACACTTTAAGTGACCTCAACATTATGACAGAAGAAAAAGATGTTCAAAGATGAGGTTATATTTAACACACCCTTTATTTCTAACTAGTATGACTTGAAATATACAAGTGTCTTGTGATAATATGTGTATTTTTTAATTGTTGTTGCTTTTTGCAAAAGGGTAACTATAAAAGACAAGGTACGGTGTTGAGTGAGGGAATGGGAAGGGAAAGCCAGGATATTGGCTGTTTTCCTGCCAGTACGAGAGGTATCCGTTATTCTATGTTCCTTCAATTCAGTTATGTACCTTCAGAAATTACTTTCTGCTTCCTTCCAATTCTGAACCAGGAGCAAAATCACAAACACATTCGACAACAATATGTTCCTCTTGCGTAAATGTCTCTTCTAAGCCACATACATAATTAAAATCCTGTTGACTCAGGAATAACGTCTCAGAACTGAATGTCCAAACTCTGTAACTTGCTTCCTTTTCTAACCAGACAGCACAGCTGCCAAGAGCTTCTGGGCCCTCTGCCTCTTTTCTTCATGTATAATTATTATACATTATATAGCATATACTTGATTTGCCAAAGCCTGCCAGAAAAGGTTGCTGTGACTACTCATTTAAACTCTGTTTTTGGTCACATGTATACACAACATAGTGTGCCAAAGCAAAAGAAAAAAAGGAGGTGGGGTGGGAGTGGATGTGCTTAGCAATTTTTTCTTTCCCCATGGAAATGAGATGGAAGCCATATATATAGGAGATATAAATCTAAATCCATATAGATAGATAGGTGACACAAAGATATATATCTTTGTATAGCAAACTTTACTTAAGGTGGAAGAATATTTTAAAAATCAATGATGTCATCCTATAACACAAATCCTTAGTTTCCAATATTTGAAATAAGGAAATAGATTTTAAAAGGTCTTCAAAATATATATGAGGCATAAAATAAAGCTCTTTGGCTTTCCTTCAGCTTTGGGCAGCACCAGATTTAAATCAGACACAAAAATCTGTCCTATTTTTAAAGACCTCTAGAGAAAGAGGTTGCACAATGTTTCTTAGGAAGTTGTTCCAGTATTCCTCCCAGTCATAAAACTTACCTTCTAACCTAAATCCCTCACGTTCTGGTTTCAGTCCACTTCCTTCTGCTCTGCCTAAGTCGGGTTAAAGAACAGTTGCTCACTTACCAAACCAACATTATGACAATATTCCCAGTGCTGTGTGTTCTTTTCAGCAATGGAAATTAAACACACAGCCTGCAGTTGGCTGGATCTCGTCTATTCCTTCAAAACTATTTAGATAGGATATTGGCTCTCTTTCAGTTTTCTGAAAGTTCTCCATTCTTCCACAAATTTTCACAAAAACATGTCCTTCTTTTACAGGATTTACTCAATTATTTTAGTGCATATCTATATAAGCTACAAATAATTGGAGGTTTTAGTATCTATAGCTAATTTAAATATATATAATTATAATTATAATTATTATTATTATTATTTTTACTGGATAGTTCCCTACTTGCATTCAGGTTTTTGTACCTTAGTTTAGAACTTATTTCAGAAAAACAAGGATCATCAAACTTTGGTGTGTATCAGAAAATTAGGGGAGTTTCTTAGAAATAAGATGCCCCAATCTTGGCCCAGACTCAGTAAATTATAATCTTAAGGGCCTGACATCTTTTAATTGCTCTCATTCAAAGTCTTAATTTGGTTTAGTCAACTAGAGCATTTAAAAAAAATTTTTTTTTAACGTTTATTCATTTTTGAGGGACAGAGCATGAGCGGGGAAGGGGCAGAGAGAGAGGGAGACACAGAATCTGAATCAGGCTCCAGGCTCTGAGCTGTCAGCACAGAGCCTGACGCAGTGCTCGAAGTCATGAACCATGAGATCGTGACCTGAGCAGAAGTCGGACAGACGCTCAACCGACTGAGCCACCCAGGCGCCCCAACAAGAGCATTTTTTAAAGCTATCAAAACCATTGTTAAAATTAGAAAAAACAAACAAAACAAAAAAACACACAGAAAATAAATGTGTGTTCTTTTTCCCTTTGGTAAAGCCAATTCTGCTTTTGCTGTTAAAACCGACACATTAACAGAGTCACATATTTGGTGCTGCACTGAACATTCACATCACAATTCCCATTAGCCGGAAAATCAAAACCAAACCTACTCCATGCCTACAAGTTTCCAACACTAGAACTAAATGCTCTGCCAACAGGCTATTGATGTATAAAACTTTATGGCAGATACAGACTAGTGCTTTCTGCAAGTACATTTGGCTATATTATAATGTATTCAACATAAGCTATGGGGTAGCTTTCTCAAAATTTCAAATGGGTTCTGTGGATATGTGCTTATTTAAAGGACCCTGAATGGCAACGTAAAGAAAGAACTGATTACTGTATAAAACAACATGGAAGTAGAACTATCAACACAATGGGACGAACTGAAGAGGAGTGGGAAGGTTCTGTGTGACAAGCAAGAGTATCTTTTCCAGGAAATTTTAAAGTGAATTTAGGTAGGTCTATGCTTGGATCCTAAACCAGATGTTCATATTATTATTATTATTAGTGTTGAATTGCCATAAAAGAGGAACACCGGAGGCTTGACTCCATGATTTTGCCCAGGTGGGCTTAGTTTTATTTTTCTCTGACATTCTTACACATCAGTATTGGATTACCCTAAGGGTCTGCCTTAGAAAGTCTGTGCTCTGCATTTTCCCACAAGCACATGAGCAAGAGGGAAAAAAAAATAAAATAAAACCCCTCAAAGCTACTAAAGCAACCACAGAAATGCAGGTCACAATGAAAAGGGCTCAGAAATCGAAGCAAAAGCAAAGAAGTGAAAGCAGGAAAAAGATGACAGCCAAATGTCAAGAGATACTCAAAGACAAGTCAGGTGTGCAAAGAGGCATCTCTTGTGATGGAAGCTTTTAGTATCTATTTGCTTAGCAACTCTCAAATATACAATATAGTATTAATATAGTCAGCACACCACACCCATATGCTTGGAACCAATATGTTATATGTCAATTATATCTCAATTACAAAAAGAAAAAGAAAGAGAAAAAAAGTATTCATACCAATTTGTCTGTGAATGTGTGCTCATGCTTAGCACTGTTTCTCTTTGGATTCGGGTTCATGGTCCTGTTCCAGTTCTTCTCCAAATGCTCAAATTCTTCTTTCTCTGGTTCCTGTTTAAAGTCTCCATTCTTTAATTTTCTTCTCTTTTCCTTGTATATTCCCTTCCTTACAAATCTTATCTGCCTCCATGGATTCAACCATCACCTGAATGAATATGATTCTAAAATGACATCTTTAGTCTCTGTTTTCCAAAATGAAATTACGAATTTCTAAATGCTCCCTGGACATCTCCATCTGGAGCTGGGTTCAAGGGGTCTCAAATCAAACATATCAGCTTTGCTTCCGCACTTGCTGCTTCTCCCATAAAATGTTCTAGATCACCAATTTCACCATGTGTGTGGGTGGAGGGGTTTCCCCCAATGCTGTCAAGCAATTCTTGGATGCCAGCTGGGTGTCCTACAATTTGACTCAATTCATACACTATCTACCCAGAGACAGCATCAGATTCCACAGGGTAAGAGCTCAGTCCTACAAGACTGCCCTCCCTCCATCATCCACCACTTCAGAAGTCAGTTGCAAGCCCAGGTTACCTGTGCTTCTGACCAACCAGCTATAGATTGGAAATTCCCTTGGCCCCCACCTTGGACTTCAGATGCGAAACACAAGTCCAGATTGTTATCTGCACTTCCGACCAATGGGCTCTAAATCAGAGGTTACCACAACCTCCTCCTCGGGTTCCATTAATTTGCTAGAGTGGCTCACAGAACTCAAGATACATTTTACTTACTAGATTACAGGTTTACTATAAAAGGATATAATTCGGGAACAGCCAGACGGAAGAGATGGGTAGGGCAAGGTATGAGTACAGGGCGAGGAACTTCCACGTCCTCTCCTGGTGTGCACTCTTCCAGACACCCAAGTGTTCACCAAGCCAGAAGCTCTCTGAACCCTCTCCTCTTTCGATTTTACGGAGGCTTCATTACATAGCCATGATTGATTAAATCACTGACAGCTGGCGACTGCTTCAACCTCCAGGCTTCCCCCTCCCCAGAGGTTGGGGGTGGGATTGAAAGTTCCAAGCCTCCAATCACAAGGTTGATTCTCCTGGCAACCAGTCCCACTCCTTAGGTGAAATAGAAAAGTCATTTCACTAACATAACAAGAGACACCTTTGTCTCTCTCAACACAGGAAATCCCAAAGGTTTGGGGAGGTATGAGTCAGGAACTGTGAAGACCAACTATAGGAGAAATAGATATTTGGTTACCTAAATGACCAAACACATATTTTTCCTTACAAAGTACAATATCATATCCCATGTCTTCTATTTCTGCTAATAGTACAATCCTCTCAATCACGACTACCTCTCCTTGTGATGCACCCCACCCGTTGGCAAGTCCTGGTGATAACACCTCTCAGGCAAGGCAAAGGTCACACTCACTGTCACTGGTTCACTCCTTGATTAACCCTTCATTACCTCTTGCCTAGACTATTGGAATAGGGTCCCAAGAAGGTTTGTTCCATCCCTAACTGGTTCTTGAAAATATTGGAAGGTGATTTTGATGTCAAAGTTTGATTCTTCCTGTCTCTCCCTTTTTGAAATCCTTCTGGACTTCTCCCTTGCCTGTCAAACCTAGTTCAACCCTGTTTTTGTAAAAGTAGTCAGTTTACTGAGCACACTGTATGACAAGTACTTTGCATGTGTCATTTTCTTATTTCTCCAAAAAGCTTATAGAGTGTTTGTGTATGAAATAGAGAATTACAGTCATGGAATATTAAAATATTTCCACCAATTGTGGATATACCATTGATTCAATAACCTCTTTTAGGTGATAAAGAAGTATTACACTAAATATACATATTGACTGTTAGGTTTTTCTTGATTTCAAAAACATTAAAATAAGAAAAAAATGTGACCCTTTGAAAAAAAGGAAATATACCACTATTCCAGTTTATGCCAAGCCAATGCTCTTTCCAATTTACTATGGCCCCCTTTTTCTAAGCCTAGGGTTCGACTTTTTAGTCTTATTTCCCTCTTTTGTCTTTAGGTTCCTTCCGTCTACCCACTCTTACACCTTGACCTTCATTTCTCCTGTACCAGGAATTTCATTCCTCCTTATTCCATATGTCCATACAGCCTGGTTCACACCACCTCTCCTCCATTAACTCTTTCCTGATTCTCTAAATGAGAACATCCTCTTATTCTTCTGAACGATCATACATTTTATCCTCTCCTATGAAACTACTCTTGGTACCTTGTGATTGGGCTATGTATACTTTTATCTCTCCACTAGAATGTAAATTTCGTTGAGATCCAGACTGTAACTCCTGTATCTTTAAACAATTTCCCCCAAAGACATCCTCCTGTCCTCCCTACAAAAACCAGCAACTTCTTGCATATGATAGGCTCTTAGAAAATATTTATCGACTGGATGACTAATCAGAGCACATTTGTGATTTTCCCTTTATCATTCATTATGATCAAATGAAGACTGATGGTCCCCAAGCATTTTGCCACTACCCAGCCAAGTTAGGAGGTTTGGTACTTCAAGAAAAGTTAATTCTCCTGCCATAATCAAGTCACAACTTGAAAGGCCTACCCAGCTGCACTTTTTCTAAGTGATAGCCTTTTTATTTCTCTAAGATTAAAACTCTTTTTTGAAGGAGGCTCTGCAGAACTTAGGCTAAACCAACCTTCCTTTTAAAAATATACAATCCTTCTAAGTAAACACACACACACACAAAACAAAACAAAACAAAAAACACCAGAAGAAATGCCTGTGTGCTAAAGTAGAAATTTACTGTCATTTTATTCTTGCTATTGCCTGGAGGGGAAGTTGTTGTGGGAAACCTAAATATTTTGTGCTCTTGGCCCTTGCCTTGGCATTTCATAGGAAAGTATTACAGGTAAAAAAAAGTATTTCATAGGCATTTGTTTGCATTCCTGATTGTTACCGTCTCAAAAATTGGTAAGTGATTTTGTATAGATTTGTGTTTATTTATTTTGAGAGAGAAAGAGAGAGTGCGTGTGCAGGAGAGGGGCAGAGGAAAAGGGAGAGAGAATCCCCAGCAGGCTCCTGGCTGTCAGCACTGAGCCTGATGCAGGGCTCGAACCCACAAACTGTGAGACTCTGACCTCAGCCAAAACCAAGAGTTGGATGCTCAACCAACTGAGCCACCCAGGCCCCCGTGTTTGTTTATGTTTTACAGGATATAGCAGAATCCTGTGACCATCTACCACTAAAACTCATGATTTCAGTAGTAGAGCTTGCAAACAATTTTAACCACATTTTCTTATTTAGTTCTCAAAACAACTTGATGTAGGTATTAATATACACATTGTTGGAATGGATCAATTCAGGCTCAGCATTGTTAAAGAATACTTTCGCCCAAGGTCATATAGATAATAATGGTAGAAGTTAGGGTTGAATACAGATCTCCTTATTCCAGACCTTGAACATTATTCATAATTGTACAAGGGAGCTCAGATGAGAAACTGGTGTTTTAAAATAGGAGACCATTTATGAAAGAGTCTGACAAAGTGCTGGTATGCCCTGACCTTTGAAAACACACCAAGAATGAATGATTCTGAAAGCCTAAGTGTGGGCATGCAGGAATCTGTGTGACTTTAAAATGTTACCTCAGCCCATGACTGCTCAGATTCTGAGGAAATCAGAATTCTCTATCCTCTCAAATCTCTTCTACGGGGTGCTGGGTGTCTCAGTCAGTTAAGTGTCAGACCTTCAATTTCGGCTCAAGTCATGATCTCACTGTTTGTGAGTTTGAGCCCCACGTCAGGCTCTGTGCTGTCTGCACAGAGCCATCTTGGGATTCTCTTTCTCCCTCTCTTTCTGTCCTCCCCTGCTTTCTCTCTCTGTCAAAATAAATAAATAAACTTAAAAAAAATCTCTTCAAGTTCTCCTGTTTCCAGCTATCTGGCTGGAATTTGTGTCACAAGAAAATAGGCAATTTATGTTAACCTCATAGCTCAATTTCTGAAAATCTTTCAACATCACAAATCCAGGTAAATGTGAGATGTGAGAATCCAAGGGCTAGATCAATGTTTTCCCAATCTTTCAAAGGAAACAGTTCTCTATCTATACCCTCAACCAACATATTGATTTATGAAAAGCCAGCCACAGCCAGGGAGAAAATGATGGCACCGATACTCAGGCCCACCTTGTCTAACCCCAAAGTATACTTGCATGCCCTCCAGCCATCCTCCATTCTCTGTTTACCAAGATTAGGATTGTTATTTGGCTAATAATTGTTAAAAATGAAATGGAGAAACACAAGTTTTCAGATGACACCAAGACAATCTTTGAAACAAACTGATGTTCATTGGCTAACGCTGGGTAATTTCACAAAAATGTATGAAATATGTTTAATCTTTATAAGGATCTAAAGAGATGGGCATACCTATCCCCATTTTATGAATGAGGATGCTAAGGGTCAGCAAGGTTAAATATTCACCCAAGATCACACAACTAGAAAGTGTTGAAGTTGGGATCCAAACTCTCTATCTTTCTTCCAAGTCTATGTTGTTAATGATTCTACTACACTCCTTCTCAGATCTATTTTTTTATGTGATATTAAGATAGAGATGAAGTTCAATATAATACTTCACCAGATTGTCTTTACAAGGATCCAATAAATGTGATAACAAAAGACAACGAATGACCCAGACTCCCTCACACACTGGTTTCCATTTCCTCCCTCCTCTCTGGAGTTACTCTCAAATTCTTAGTCACAACACTGTATGTACATGTCTAACACACTGAACCTTAAAAATGACAAAACAACAATTCAAACGTTCTGTTATTTTGAAGAAAACAACAATATATCAAGGATACTCTGAGATCTAATTGAGTGACAGACTTCTCCTAGACTGGTACAAGGCCAACTTGTTCATCATGCTCACTAAACCTCTAAACCTGTCTTTCATCAATTCCTGTGGTTCTAGACCACTCACCAAGACCAAAAAGTTGATCACTTCAAGAAAACATACCCACAACAACATGCAATCTTGTTTTCTAGTAATTCCCAGATTGGTTTAGGCAAGTTGAGAGGACACTAAAGAAAGGAGAAACTTAGCACTTCAATTGCTTATGGTGAAACTGGATGACAGAGGGTATAGTTGGTCTTTGGGCACGGTGCTTCCATCTTTTCATAAGAGTACTTGTCTAAGTAATTATTTGAGCATTTTTATGGGTTTTATCCGTACACATTCATAAAAGTGGGGCTGACAATGGAAAAATACATACTGATACTAAGATAAGAAGGATAAATCTCAAAGAATTAATACAATTAAGATGAAAATGGGAAAACAGTGGCCAAGTCAAAAGCAGAGAAACCTTTGCCTCAGTTGGATGATAGTTGGACTTTAGCCAGGACTCCAGGTATCCAGTGGTGAAGGGAAAGAATTAAATGAGAGAGCACAAACCAAATTCTAGAAACACACAATTAAAGATTATTTCTAAATACAAGATGTATTCAGGGATTTTATAGCACTTTTAGGTTTTTGGTCCCAAGATGCTGTTTACAATAGGTAAACCTATTATTTGAGTCTTGCAGATTTATACCTATTTGCAGGAATGCATTATGTACAGATGTACATAGAAAACTACCTGTACCTAGTTGTTTTGTCTCTACGCCCATTTGTTTAAGCTAAACAAAAAACAAACAAAAATTGGACATCAGAGTGGTGAAGGCTGCAGAACATGTACACAAAAACCCAAGCAACTTCAGATTCAGGAGCTGGAGCAAACATCCCAACTTCTGCATGGGGAAGGGCCGAGGTCAGTGCAGCTGCAAACCAGCCTCCAGCAGGGGCTCAGGCACAGGCAGGTGGCACTGCTTGACGGACAGAAGGCTGTCAGGATTGCTGCTTGCTTTCAGATGTTGTGGGGAAAAGAAACTAGATACATGAATTGCATTTAAGTTCACTTTTTTTTTTTTTTAAGTAGGCTTCCGGCCCAGCGGGGAGCCCAGTGAAGGGCTTAAACTCATGACCCTGAGATTGAGACCCAAACTGAGATCGAGACCTAAACTGAGATCAAGTCTCTTAAGTGACTGAGTCACTCAGTCGTGCTAAATTCACATTCTAAAGAGCAGCTAAATATACAACCTCAGAGCACAATGTCCTCAGAGCACAACACCCTCTGACAGTGTGTGCCCGATTTTGTCCTCAGTCTGCAGTTACAGTTTTTTCCAGTCAGACACCCAGAAGCTTTCTTTTAGGTGTGGTTTTAGCAGCCAGCCCTACCTACCTTAATCAGACTGCCTTCCTTCGCACTGGATGAAGTGAAGAGGAAATTTCTACCCACCCACTCATCAGGGACTACAAGACTCAACTCACATCTTCCAAGCCTCAGGATGGAACACGAATCCTTTTAACTACCTGGGCACAGTAGCTGACTATCAGGAAACTGCCTGTGGCTTCCACACATTGCCACACTATTTACACAGCTGATGGAAGTTTGCCCTGTTGAAGAATCTGGCTCTAGAGGATTCCCCTTAGAATTCCCAAAGGGCCCATTCACGCTGTCACACCCGCACAGATGCCTGTGGAGATAGGAACAGTGGGGTTCATTTTCTAACTTCCTCTGTACATGCTATAATTCTTCATGTTTATTTAAAAGGGGGGGGGTGTCAGAGATGAGCTAGGGGCATTACAAAACCTAACATTATATGAGGTATTTTCAAAAAATATTTTAAGTGAAGTCAACAGCCTCCTTCCCCTGCCACCCAATCATTCCTCTGCTTCATTCAGTGGCCCAAACTCTGCCTTCAAGTTCACAGGCACAAAGCAGGGCTGGGAGTGACTCCCAACAGAAAATGAACCTTTCCAAGGAAGAGAGAGGGAACCTCAAAAAGTGAACCAACTCTCACAGCAGAGAGGAAGCAGCAAAGCAGAAGCCTTAACATTCTTTTTCTTTAATAACTTAAAGGCTTACTATTAGCAAAGGAAAAGAAAATATCAGACAAGTGATTTTAGCATGACAAGAAGAGAAAGTGGAGGTGACAAAATAGAGTAATTTCCTGAAGATTATAAAGATAAGGGTTAATTTTCATCCTGTCAATTATGAAAATACGTTTAAAATGACAGAAAGCTATTCATTCCTCCAACTTACTACTCACTGGGATCACAGTGGCAGTTGAATCCTGCCAGCCATGAGGCCCGCTTTTCCCAGCTGTGAATGACCTCTTTCACTAGGAAAATTGGTCAGGAAACAACTCTCCTTTCGGGAAAGAGGTGTGTGTGAGACGTAAGTATATATCCAAAATGTTCCCTCTCTTAATTTCCTTCCCTTGCTGCCTAGCCTAAATAATTAATCTTCCTATATTGCTCACATAAGCTCCACCTAAATCAGCTCAAGCTAAAGAAGGAGGAGGAGGAGGAGGAGGAGGAGAAAAGGTAACCAATCCTCCTACATACGTCCTACTTCTTTCCTTTGGAAGAGGCAAAAGTGTAATCTCAAGTTTTTTTTGTTTTTTTTTTTAATTTTTTTTTTCAACGTTTATTTATTTTTGGGACAGAGAGAGACAGAGCATGAACGGGCGAGGGGCAGAGAGAGAGGGAGACACAGAATCGGAAGCAGGCTCCAGGCTCTGAGCCATCAGCCCAGAGCCTGACGCGGGGCTCGAACTCACGGACCGCGAGATGGTGACCTGGCTGAAGTCGGACGCTTAACCGACTGCGCCACCCAGGCGCCCCTGTAATCTCAAGTTTAAAGGCTTAGGTTTTGGTGCCAAACTGAGTTTGAATCTTGACTCTGCTGAATGAGTATGCAACTTTGGACAAATGACTTTCAACTCAATATCCTTACTTGTAAAATGGGACAATTAGTGGTTCCTAACTTTTGGGGGTTTTCAGCAGATCAAATACAATACACAGCTGAAACAGCGTGAGCACTCAGTAGAAATTCAGGATGACTGTCAAGGGCTCTTTCACCTCTAAATGGTCAGATTCAAGCAAAGACAAAAGGCAAAAAACCCTAATATAGAGATTGAAAAAGTCACAGAATTCTGAACTCCTAATGCGGCAGAAGCAAATGAAAATCAATGTAGTTATTCTTTTATTAAAAGTCTAAATGTGATACTATGCTTGTGATTATTTACAAGCTAATGATATGTAAGAGGTGGGGAGAAAATGGTCTGTCTGTATACATGATGATAGGAAGAGCTTTACTTAAGAAATTAAGAACTTAGAGGCGCGCCCGGGTGGCTCAGTGGGTTGAGTATCTGACTCTTGATTTCGGCTCAGGTCAGGATCCCAGGGTCATGAGATGGAACCCTGTGTCCATGCTCAGCTCAGAGCCTGCTTAAGACTCTCTCTTTCTCTCTTTCTCTCCCTCTGCCCCTCTCCCCTGCTCACTCTCTCTCACTCTCTAAAAGAAAAAAAGAAATTAAGAACGCAATGTCAAAATGAAGAACTAAAAAAAGAAAAAAGAGAAAAATACCTCCAAAAGAAAAGGTTAATGAATAAGCAACAAACTCACTTCATGTTCAGCTGATCTTCATAATAATGCTGCTGTTTGGAGACAGAAATAACCTCATATTATAGGTTTTCTGGGGTCAGGGAGGGAGTTGTACTATAAATTACCATGTACTCTGGGCATTGAGTTAGACCCACAGTGAAACTCAATCTCTGCCCTCCCCCCTCTCAGAAGGTCCAACTTAAACCCTTTCTCATCCCCTCAAAAGGGAAGGTTGGCCCTGTGATTAAGCAAAAAGCAGACAGAGTACATCAAATTTGGGTAGGAGTACTGGAACCAGATATAGCTACACAGTTGTAGGTTACATAACCTTGCTGAGCCTCAGTGTCCTTAAGTGAAAAATGGGACTACTAACAGTACCTATCCCAGAGTCTGTGTGAGCATTCAGTGTGAAAATGTGCATTGGGAATAAAGGTCTCCCATCATTAAGTGGCAGCAGGCAGAGTCTAATCCAGTTGTCCATTTTATGGATAAATCTAGAGATGTTAAAATCTAGCTCTAGGTCACATTTCATTTCAAAGCCTGTAATTAGAACCTAAATCCCAATTCCCAATTTAGCATTTTCACACTAAACACAGCTTCTGCTTCCACAGAGCTTTGCAAGTATTTTCCCACATTGATTTTGCCCTTTTCTGAACATCAACTGCATTTTCAGCCTTTATTACCAGTATAACACATGGATACTCTCAAATGATAAATTTGTTCCCTCCGCTATATAATAAGTTCCCTGAAGTGACAGAAGAGGTTTCAAATGTCTTCTATCTGTCCAAAGGTGTCTGCTCAAGTGCTGGGCACATAATATTGTTAACTGACTGATAGAGTGGTTTCTTTTTTTTTTTTTTTAATTTTTTTAACGTTTATTTATTTTTGAGACAGGGAGAGACAGCATGAACGGGGGAGGGTCAGAGAGAGAGGGAGACACAGAATCTGAAGTAGGCTCCAGGCTATGAGCTGTCAGCACAAAGCCTGACGCGGGGCTCGAACTCACGGACTGCAAGATCATGACCTGAGCCGAAGTCGGATACTTAACCAACTGAGCCACCCAGGCACCCTAGAGTGGTTTCTTTAGGAAGAGGTTTTACTCTGAGTAAAATGTCACTGTGAGGAAGATGCTGACCAGCGGTTCAGGTCTGCAGAAGATTAGACCAGAAGAAATGGGTTTTGAACATGCCCAAAGAGACACATAAAAAATTAACTGCAAGGCAATTTAAACACAGGATAATAGAACAAAGAAGGCCGAGGGTTCTCTCCTCATGTAAATATTTTAAAAATAGACGGTCTATTTTTAGATAAAAATAGGGTGACACGGGCCATTGGTTCCTAATGTGTAGTGTGTAAACCTCAAATGTTGTAGAATTACTCCAAAGAATCTGCAAATTGATTTGCACATCAAACTTTGTAGAGTAAATAATGTCTTTGTACCTCTATACAATATTTTCCCCCAAAGGCATGTACAGTCCGTTTTGATTTCATAAAACACAAATTCTATAAAGGCCTTGTGGATTTGGTTGTAACTTCTGTCCATTATATATATTTTCAATCAACCAGTGAAACAGTGGCTAACATTTATTGAGCATTTACAGTGTGGCAAGCACAGTGCTAACCATGTTATAAAAATTATGTTGTTTGCCTCTTATTACAGCCCAGAAGGGAGGTACAATAGTTATCCCCATTTTATGCATAAGAAACAGATTTGTAGAGTTTAAGTAACTCATCCTTTGGTTTTACTGGTAGTCAATAATGGAACTGGAATTGGGACTCCAAAGCTTGTGGTTTTACCCATTGTTAGGCCACTATCTAACTGACGGGTATAAAATATTATACCTATTTTCTTCAATGTAGGAGGTGGGTGTTCTTCAATGTAGGGACGGGTATAAAATATTATACCTATTTTCTTCAATGAAATTTGATGTTTACAAAAAGATTCCCATATCTGTGAAGGCTGGCAACAGCACAAAAAGGAAGTTAAAAGTAGCTCCAGGATAATTAGTCCTGTGACTCTAGGCAAGCCAGGTGTTTGGAACTGATGGATTCAATTGGTTGATACCAAGTGGTTGAGACAGCTCCAAGCAAGAAATTCTATCATTCTATAATTCAGATCAGCGTTTCCCAAAATAGATTCTGCACAACTCTGGTCCCAAGGGATGCTCTATAGAAAAAGTTTTCCACAGTCCACCAGTTTGAGAAACACCATAAACTAAAGAACCATTCATAGACAAAAGAGGGTACAATTATACCATCACATATTAAAAGCTCTGAGAAGTCCTGCAGAGCACTGGCTTAAACAAAATTAAACACGTTCACTTCTTGTAACACTTAACAAGGAAAACTTTTTCATTTTGTGTAACCCAGAGTACCCTAAAAATACTTGGGCATCAATCTCCTCTGTACATAACTATGTCATGGAACTAGTTTCACAGACTATTCATAGGTTATAACCTCACTTTGGCAGCTAAAGCATTTCTGTATTAATGAGGTAGGCTATAAAAGGTGACCTTTGAATCCTCCCCAAACTATCATTCTATAGTGGTGTTGGCTTCCAGAAAGCCATTAGTCTAAAGGTATATTTAGCTAAGGACCATATAGCCCTGTAATTTTTTCTCTTCAAGCATGCAGTAAAATTTTTATAATGACATTCTGAAGATTATGTTCTTTTATTCTTCAAAATCTAGTCTAATGATTCTCAAACTTTACCATGAGCAGAATCACCTGGAGAGTGTTAAAACAAGGATTGCTGAGTCTACCTCAGAATTTCTCATTCAGTAGATCTGGAATGAGGCTGAAGAATTTACACGACTAACAAGTTCCCGGGTGGTGCCAATGTTGCTGGTCTGGGGACTATACCACTCATCTAACCTCTTCTATTAGACTTAGATCTTGAAGTAGAACATGAAAGATGTTTGATTTCTGCTTCTATCATCAAGAGCTGTCATCTTTTCTCTTGTTTCTGTAAGTTTGACTCCTGAGTATTTAGCCAAATGTTTATGGTGTTTTCTTTGTACTTCACATTTTCCACTCACAAGTTTCAAAAGCTTCGGGAATCAATGATGGAAGAAAGGAGTTAGGAAAGTAATATCTTTGATCAAGCTTTAATAGAAGATATTAATATATTTAAGAGTGAAATCTTATTTTCTTATTTAATTATATAGATTAAATTTCAGTAGCGTGAACTCTTCCTCATCTCCTTGGAGGAATGACAAAGAAGTATTTTATAAATATAGGTAAGTTTTACATCACTGACACTTGGGCTTGGGATCCATTCACTGGAACCTGCAGACCTTTATGTCTAGACCTTTAATTTCTAGAATAGAAATTTTTATGATGCTAATGAAGCTTTAGAGTCAAGGGGTCTTTTGAAATAATGGTGATTATAAGTATAGCTACAGAATCACAAAATTGGCACTGCCTGGTATAATAGATGTGTGCCTCGAGAATTGCAAGTCAAATAATTGTCAGTTGGATCCTATTTACATATTTATAGATTCTAATTTTAGATGTGCCCAATTGACGCTGTTTTCTAACTCTTCAGTGTGAGGTTTCTGATTCGTTTGCCCTCTCCAGCCCTACCTACCTGTCAAGGAAGAAAGGACAGAAACCAATCTTTACTGCACATCTTCTACAGGCTACCTCATTTCATCTATATCAAACCTCTGACGAGGAACTGATTCCAAGAAAAGTCAAGGCCCAGAAAGGGTCCAGTCACATGGTTAACTGGCAGCATTAGGACATAAGCCAAGGAGACTAATCCAGAGTCCCCTCTCCCTTCAGTGCCCCTCACCAACTTCTCTGCTTCAAATCCCTAGTGATCCTTCGATGGCATAGGGGAGCTCCTTCCTTAAAGGACAACTGTAAGGGAGAATTATTTGGTGTTGGGATGAATTACCCATAATCCAGAAGCCTTAAAATGATCATTTTCACATATGTGTCACCTTAGAAGTGAAAACACAATTTGAAAACATCAAATTAAGGGAGAGAGGCAGGGAGGGCACTAACTAATGGATAAAATTAAATCAAAATGTTTTACTAAGAAGGATAAAAAATGTTACAGCTTACAGATTGTTGTTTAATAAGCCCAGCAAACAACCCAAGGGTGTAATAAAGAAGGTATAATGTAAAGGTTCTCTAAGAGTACCTTTACATTCACCTGAGGCTTAAGAAGGCACACGCAGCACTAGCCAGAGTGAAGACAGCACCAACAACTTGCGAGCACTACTGTGCTTATAGAAAGCAGTTCATGGCAGGGTAATGGTGAAAGGGAAAACATCCATCTACCCTGGCTCGGAAACTACCCAGGCTCTGAAACCCTGTGCAAACAAAGTTCTCCCAAGTAAGCTGAGCTCTGCCCACAGAGCATTCTTTAGGGCTTAGTATATGTGTAAGCTGAGTTCCCCACTATTATCCACACTATGTCAGGAAGAATTTTATGAATGTGTGACCTTAGGTTTTTAAGGGAGGCCGCAGAAGTTGACAATGACCTACGGTACCTGTGAATATCAGCCTTTCAGCGAAAAGAATGTTACTGATGAATCCAGGCTGCTCCAAAGCTCTGAAATCAGGCAAGAAATTGCCAGTTTTAATAGTTACTGGGATGTGAGAGGCACCGCAATTGGGCTGTTCATGATACCTCTGGGAAACTATTTGTAAGAAATAAACAAGGTTTGTGAATAGAGCTCTACTACTCTGGGACCTGCTGGTTTTCACTGGTTGATTTTCTAGATTACCTCGGTAACCTTATGTCAACAGAAACCTAGCTTCTTATGAACAAACTTAAATACCACTGTTCTGCATAGAATGGTACCAACTACTTCCTCATTCAGTGTTGGGATTTGGATTTCTAGATCAGAAACACAGACCAACATTTACAACATTTACATTAACAAGTGACAGGTGAAGTTCCTACTTTCATTCCTTCCTTCATGTAACATATATTGACTACCTAATCCTATGAGGGATGCTAGTGATACAAAGATAAGGCGTGGTCTGTTTCTTCAAAGATCTCAATCTAATCTACAAAACATACATGAAATGCACACGACACTATAAAGAGACAGATGTTATAAGCATTGTGGAGACCAGAAGGTAGCAGCCTAGTGCATCATGCTTCACAGAGGTGATGTTTCAACTGGGTATAAACTGATGACTAGGGAATTTGCCTGGTGGGAAAAGGGTGATAGAAAGAATTCTTTAGGCAGAGAGAAAATCATATACAGAGATGTGGCATTGAGATAGGCCATGGCATGCCAGGGAATGATAAGTTCTGTGTGGTTGCAGCCTCGAGTTTGAGGGGATGATGGAAGAAGCAGCAGAAAAGTTTAGCTCTTCTTAGCTAGGGCAAGGGTGTGAAGTGATCATGGGAACTGAAGGCAGGTTTGCAGGGCTGCTGAGGCATAAATTCACTGGGATGGGGGAGGGTGAGTGGGATGAATCCCAAGGGGATGACTAGTCCTACCAAGTATCCAATCCAGACACATCTAGACAAGCATTTGCAGACAGAAAGTCCAAGCACAGTGATGAACTGTACCAGTTTAAGCCGTCATTTCTGGAGAGTCACTGTTACTGTTTCTCTCATAGATCAGGAGAAAAAAAAAGCCATCTCCTTTCCTTTTGAAAGGATACTATTTATACACAGTAGAATACTACTCTACACACACTGGCCATCTTTCCACCTCACCAACCAAATCTCACCTCTCCAATGCATCCTCCACACTGCTGCCAGAGTCATATTCATAAAACACAGCTTCCTAAAACACAGCTATAGAATCTGAAACTCAAATTCTTTAGCAGTCTTAGCTTTTCCTCATACAACATACCTTTCTACACTTCTGTGCTTTTGTTCAGGTGGGAATGACATGCCTTTCTCTGCTGTTCTCAATCTGTCAAAATGCTATTTTCTATCAAAGTCCAGCATAAGGGCTACCTCCTCAATGAAGCCTCTTTTAATTCTTCTCATCATGATTCTTCCTTCCTTTTTGACCCATATCATCTTGCTGTTCCAACTAAGCACCAGTTTACTCTGCCTTGTCTTTTAGATGGTCTTTGGGAAGTTCCTTTGGAGTGGGCATCTTGACTAGAGAGAAGAAAAAGAAGGGTGAGAAGAAGGTTGGCATCTGGATAGATATAGTAACTGACTCCTGGACCAGTATCAGGTATTCAAAGGCAGTTAAGCAATAAATGAGACACAGTTAGAGGTTAAGGTGGAAGACTGCATTTTCCAAAGGTGGGCTGCAAAAATATTTCCAAGCTCTCCTACAAAGTGGCCTCTCATCAAGAAAGGGAGCCCAGGAGCGCCTGGGTGGCTCAGTCGGTTAAGCATCTGACTCTTGATTTTGGCTCAGGTCATGATCTCAAGGTTCATGAGATCGAGCCCCGTGTCAGGCTCTGTGCTGACAGTGTGGAGCCTGCTTGGGATCCTCTCTCTCCCTCTCTCTCTGCCCTTCCCCATTCATGATCTCCCTCTCTCAAAAATAAATAAACATTTTAAAAATTATAAAAAATATATTTAAAAAAAGGGGGGAGCCCATTTCCCTCTCCTCGAATCTGGGATGGCCTTATGACTCACTTGCAACCAAGAGAATGCTGCAGAGGTAATGCTTCTGAGGCTAGGTCAGGAAAAGCCATGCAGCTTCCTCCTGATTCTTTTGGGATGCTGGCTCAACCTCCATGTAAGATTTCCAACCACTCTGAGAAGTGAAACACCCCATGTACATGTTCCAGTAGACAGTCCCAGCTGATCCCGTACTTCCAACCATTCCCACCAAGGTGCCAGGCATATAAGTAAAGTCCTCCTAGACCCTCTCAACCAGCCCATCTGCCAGCTGAGTACCAATGAGTAACTTCAGCCGTCTCATTAGGGGCATAAAAATCTCCCAGCTAAGCCCTGTTCAAATTCCTGACTCACAGAATCTGAAACATAATTGAATGGGTACTGGTTTTTTGTTTTTTTTATTTGTTTTCATTTTATGTTTTCATTTAAATTCCAGTTAGTTAACATACAGTGTAATATTAGTTTCAGGTGTAATGGAAACTGTTTTAACTTACTAAATTTTAGAGCCATTTGGTACATAGTAATAAATACCAGAAAAGCCAGGGAATGAATCTTCACACTGCTTTTTATTCCTAAAGCTGGTAAGTCTCCTGAAAGAGTGATAATCACTGGCCAATTCAAGATGAAAGCTTCTAGGGATTCCCAGAAACATTTAGGGTGCTTGGTGAGAACCACTGAGTGACTCGGGTCCTACCTGTGAACATGAGGCCAGAAGCCATTTGGGGGCCCAGAGGCTACCAGCTAAGGGCTGCATTGCTGATCTGACCAGTAGAAAGTATTCCATCAAGGTCTGCAGAAGCTCATTGCACTTTATCAAAACCCAAAGTGGAAGGTGGAGGCATGAGATGATTCTTTGCTTGGCAGATGATAGAAACCAGATGCTTGATGAATACATATTGTATGATTTGACTGAATCCAGGGACTGGCAGCATTACTGGTGGGGCTGTTTACTGAGAGGCAATGGGCAATTGAAGCATCCCAGGTCTCCATAATGGCCTATCATTGGAAATGTGATATAGATCTGATATAGATCTTTTTGAGACATTTGAGTCAGAGGCTTGCAGGTTGGAGAGTCGGGCCCAGCCTGCTGGACTCTCTGTGAAGGGGCTTTCTGAAGATTCTGGCTGGGATTTGTATGTCTTGTCCTCGTCATATAACCCAGGCCTCTGTGCCTATACCACAAGCATCTTCACTTGAAGGTTACACTTGTTGCCCACACAGTACTTCTATTTCTCTTCCCACCATTCTGTGGAACTCATTAGCCAAGTGTTAACACCCACAGATCCCCCTATTTAAAATAGTTTTCAACCATTATTCTGAGCACTAAATGAAACATTCCTCTTTTCTGAGCTTACAATAGCTTCTTTTTCCTAAAGACCATATTTAAGATCTCTCACACTGATTTAAACCTATTAAATCCCTGAAGGAGAGGCCAACTCCAGACCAATGCACAGGCCCTCATAGTTACCCTGAAAGGGAAATAGTGAGATTTCTGATCCCTGAAGCAGCTTTCTTCTATTAGGAGATCAGAACCATGTCCTGTATTTTCAGAAGATCTATCATACTCTTATTCAAAGGATATTTTTGAAGTCATAATTTTGATTGAGAATGTGTTTTAAGCTAGGCTTTTACAAAAGTCAGATTTTGTGATGGTTTTCAAATAGCTGGAAGTTGTATTAGCCAAATATCATGTTTTCATTAAATCCAAACAAATGACATAATTTTCAGGATCATAACTATATTTCCCTCACATAAATATTAGGAATCCCAGTCTCCTGGAGAAATCTCAACTTTCCTCTTTCTCTCTCTCTCTCTCTCTCTCTCTCTTTTTTCTGAATTAAGTCAGAGATTTGTTAACTGCAAGTAAAATGGTAAACAAAAGGGCCTTTCACTCATGGATTCGGGCTAAAAAAGCCTTGAATCAAAACAAAATGGAGATATTGGCTTTAGGAGCAGACAGAATCGATTGTTTTCGGGTCAGTTTTGGTTTGGGGAGCCTAATGAAGACTGATCTCTCAACAAAGGCTGGGGTTAGTGTATTGCCATTCATCATCAATCACTAACTGGCCAGTGCCTTGCCAGTTAGTAGCCCAAACTGCCTGTCTTGAGTCAAGATACTTTGTTTTCACATGCATTTTTCAATATTCTTGACTAATGGCATACAAGTTAGTCTATTAACAAATATATGTTGATTAACATGTACATTACTATTTAAATATTTAAGAGGGATGGCTAAATCACTTTTAAAATGTGGTATTATGGGGCACCTGGGTGGCTCACTTGGTTAAGTGTCAGACTTCAGTGGGTTTGAGCCCCACAAGAGGCTCCATGCTGTGTGGAGCCTGCCAGGGATTCTTTCTCTTTCTCTTTCTCTGTCCCTCCCCTGTCGTGCTCTCTCTCTCTCTCTCTTTTCTTTCAATAAATAAATAAAAACCTAAGAAATTTTTTATATGATAAAATTTGGTATTATGCTCAATTATGCTGTCATTTGAAGCTAAATTTTAAAAATCAAGCAGTGCATTTTCCAGTGGTTTATCTGCCTCCTTGTACCCTGAATTCCTTGAGGGCAGCCTCTGGGTATGATTCATCTCTGAATGCATCTTGGTGCCTGGCACAGTGCCTTGCACACTAGAGTGAAGTAAATAGTTTTGAAATGAATAAAAAGAAGCCTCTTTGAATAGGGAAGGGTGGATTCCACCTGAATGCACAGACTGATTCTTTGACAAAGAATTTTAAAGGTTTAAAAGGAACATTTGTACTTGTAGTTTGCAAACACCTCCACACATATACTGTCTCTAAACCAAGTGCCAATAAGCTCATTTCACTGTTGAGTAAATTGACCTTTAGAAAGATTATGGGACTGGGCACCTGGGTGGCTCAGTTGGTTAAGCGGCCGACTTTGGCTCAGGTCATGATCTCGCGGTCTGTGAGTTCGAGCCCCACCTCGGGCTCTGTGCTGACAGCTCAGAGCCTGGAGCCTGTTTCAGATTCTGTGTCTCCCTCTCTCTGACCCTCCCCTGTTCTGCTCTGTCTCTCCCTGTCTCAAAAATAAATAAACATTAAAAAAATTTAAAAAAAAAAAAGAAAGATTATGGGACTTATCCCAAATTTTCTGATTCTTACCGCCACAAATACAATCATCTGTCAAAGTTCATTCAAAGAGCTCCATGTCTTTAACCTGTCTTAACCTACCCACCTCATTATTGTCAAAGCTATATTTACAAGGGGAGGGCATCGGACAGCACATCTAAAATTTCAATTTCTTCACTTGCAGCCAGATACGCCCATGCCTCATTCTCACAGAACACGAACAGTGGCCGATGAAATCTGATGTGGTCGAACTTACTTACCCAAACTTTTTTTTTTTTTTTTACAATTTTTTTAATGTTTATTTATTTTTGAGAGAGAGAGAACCAGAGTGAGAGTGGGGGAGGGGCAAAGACAGAGGGAGACACAGAATCCGAACCAGGCTTCAGGCTCTGAGCTGTTAGCACAGAGCCCAACATGGGGCTTGAACCCACGAACTGTGAGATCATGACCTGAGCTGAAGTCAGACGCTTGATCAACTGGGTCACCCAGGTGCCCCTCTGCTTACCCAATTTGTAGTGCATGCACATAAAATCTGGTGCTTGGCTTTGCAAACAATTAATCATCAGGTATAGTGTAGGGAGGTGATAAAAAATTGAAGTTAACTTGTAAAACCCAAAGATCTGGTCCAGGGGAAAGCTAAAATTAAGTCTTGATCAGAATGCTTCGACTTTCCTTGCAATATAAGGAATATGTAATGTAAAATTCTCCAAAATGTTAGCTATTTTGACACGTTTTAAAGTATTATTTAAATACACTTTCCATCATGATTTAAAGGCAGTCAGCTCCCAGGAGAGAAAAATACACTCCTCATCCTCCCGCCCCCTCAGTTCCACAAGTGAGGTGTGAGTGGCAGGTGGAGCAGAAGGCACGAGCGGGCTGGGGGGTGTTGCCTCTTCCTTCTGTGAATCAAGGCCAAAAAAAGTTCCTCACGGCTGCTGGTTCTTTGATCTCTCGATTCCTATTTTTAGAACACTTCTGTCCAATATCCTCTGCCCCAGTGCCATGACCTTTCATGACACACTTCTCCTTGTGGTTATTTTTGGGATCATATTCCTTTCCCCAAGTATTATTCCAGCTAGGATTAATGTATGAGGTAGATCAGTACAAGTCCTTGCTTGAAAAAGTACCCAAAGCACATGTTCCCACAGAAGGGTGCGAGCGCTGGTGTACAAAAGACAGATACATCATCCATATTTTTAGTCATCAAAGCATTCTAGAAGGACTGCTTAATGGAGTAGATACTACAACCTCATAAGACAGTATTATCTAGGTGCAGAACCTGAGCACGTGGATTTAGAAAATGTGTCCAGCACAGTTAACAGGTTATAAGTGTGTGTGTGTGTGTGTGTGTGTGTGTGTGTGTGTGTGTGGTTAAGGGGTAGAGAAAAAGGAGACAATCATAAAGCAAATACAGGATTTATCTCCACAGGTTTCTTTTTCAAACTTTACTTCTCCCTTAATCTACAAACCGTATATCGTATATAAGAGTCAGTGCCCACAGTGAGGGAAGGGCAGAGATCAAGCAGGCTTTCCCTGTTTGGTATCCTTCAGAAAAACATTTCTACACAGAATTTTTAAAAGAAGAACAAAAGTTGCCCCGCCAGAAATAAGAATAACACATAGATCCAGGAGAAAAAGCCCTCTTCAGTGAAGGCAGTAGTTTTTGTGTTCATCACTATACCTCCTATATCAAATATAGTGTTAAATGGCTACATCAATAAGATAATTTGATATATAAGAGCTAATCTTTTTTGAGCACTTAGTGTGTGCTTGTCACAGCTCTGTGACAAGCACTGTTCTTCAAGATCTACATAAATTAAATCACTGAATGCTACAATAAACCTATGAGTATGTGCTTGTATTGTCCCCAGTTGAGAGATGAAGATACCAAAGTATAAAGAGCCTAGATGTCTTGTCCCACATCAAATAACTGCTCTTAAGTGAGAGGGCCAGAATTCACCACCAGGCACTTTGGGGTCTAGAAATTATGCCTGGAGAGTAAAGAAATGGGTTTTCTGCCTCTGCTACATCCATGAGGAGCTTGAAGAGCTAAACTTACTCAGTATCGTGGGCTGAATTGTACCCCCTCAAAATTCATATGTGATGTCCTAACCACTACACATAAGATGACGATATTTAGAAATATAAAGCGGTAATCGGAGAGGTAATTAATTTAATATGAGGTCATTAGGGTGAGCCCTAATCCAATATGTCTGGGGTCCTCATGAGAAGAAACTTGGACAGAGGCACGTACAAAGGAAAGACCATATGAAGACTCAGGGAGAAGATGGCCATCTGCAATCCACGTGAAGATGTCTCAGAAGAAACAAACCCTGGGAGTACATTGATCTTAGACTTTAGCCTCCAGAATTGTAAGAGAATAAATTTCTGTAGTTTACACCAAGTAATCTGTGACCTTTTGTTATGGCGGTCCTAGGAAACTAATACACTCAGTGTTAAAGTGTAAAATGGGAGACAAGGAAAATGCATTTGGTCCACATTAGTCAAAACAAATAAAACCAACCCAAAACAGGGAGTTGACCAGTTACATAACTTTTATAAATTCACAATTAGGTGGGAGATGCTTTCAGGACAGCCCTTTTTTAAAAAAATTTTTTTTTAACATTTATCTATTTTTGAGAGGGAGAAAGACACAGCATGAGTAGGGGAAGGGCAGAGAGAGAGGGAGAAACAGAATCCAAAGCAAGCTCCAGGCTCTGAGCTGTTAGCACAGAGCCCATGCAGGGCTCAAACTCACAAACCATGAGATCATGACCTGAGCTGAAGCTGGACCCCTAACTAGCTGAGCCACCCATGTACCCCAGGACAGTCCTTTTGATGGCCCAGACAGCTCCATTCTTAGAAGATTCCTGATGAATACAGAGACTGAAAGATGTGACTCCAGTTATAGATTGTGGTGGGTATATAGTTTCTATGTGTATAGACTTTCTTGCTGTCAAGTATTTCCATGTTTGGAGTAACCCATTTACCAGATACCTCATGTTTTAAAGTAGTTTTTAGTATCAAGGTAATACTAAAAAAATGAGGATATAAAAATCTCTCATAATCCTATTATCCACAGATAAATGCTATAAACAAATAATATAAATGATCTTTATTTAATAGTGAGATCTCAATGTATGTAAATTTTTTTTATCCTGCTTTTGTTCAATTACCAGTTTTAAGAGCTCTTCCTCCAAGTCATTAGTTTTCAAAAAACATGATTCTAATGACTGTATGATATTACTTCCAAGAGATTATACTATAATTTACTAAACATAATACTCAATACTGTCAATGATATTGTGAGGCAGGCATTCTCCTAAACTACTGGTGAAAGTATAAAATGTTATGACCTGCAAAGCAGTTTGACATTATATATCAATATTATTAGAATAATTCACACCCATTGATCCAATAAAGAAAAGTAAAAGAAAAGCATTTATGTGTAAACCATTACCTTCTCAGTGAAGCCATCCTGACCAATTCCTTTTGATTTGCCTCTCTGACTTTTGATTTTGATTAATAGAGAGACCTCAGTGACATTCTAGATCATTCAGTATAGACACTAGTAGAGTCACATCTTAGTAGAACGCTACTCTATACCTGCTTTAGAAAAGTATAAGGTCTTGGGGAGCCTGGATGGCTCAGTTGGTTAAACGTCCGATTTCCGCTCAGGTCATGGTCTCACGGTCTGTGAGTTCAAGCCCCGTAATGGGCTCTGTGCTGACAGAGCTGACGTTAAAAAAAGAAAAGTATAAGGTCTTAAATGGGTCAAACTTATCTGCATGTAATTTAACTACTTGCCAAAACAAAGCCTCACTATTCAAAGAAAGACAACAAATACAGAAACTGAACAATATAACATCTATAACACTCAGACATACCAAGAAGGGAAAGTGTAATTCAGAATAAAGAGAAAAAATAATCATTAGAAACAGACTTTCTAAAAAGGACAGAGGGGTGGCTGTGTGACTCAGATGGTTGGGCATCCAACTCTTGATTTTGGCTCAGGTCATGATCTCACAGTTCATGAGATTGGGCCCCAAGCTGGGTTCCATGCTGACAGCATGGAGCCTGCTTGGGATTCTCCTCCCTCTCTCTCTCTCCCCTCCCCCACATGCACGTGCATACTCTTTCTCTCTCTCTCTCTCTCTCTTTCTCAAAAATAAAAAAATAAACTAAAAAAAGATGACAGAGATAATGATCCTAGGCAGATAACATTAAAATAATTACTATAGGGGCACCTAGATGGGTCAGTCAGTTGAGTGTCTGACTTCCGCTCAGGTCATGATCTTGCAGTCCCTGAGTTTTAGCACCATGTCAGGCTTTGTGCTGTCAACTCAGCCTGAGCTGCTTCAGATTCTGTGTCTCCCTCTCTCTCTACCCCTTCCCCACTCACACTTTGTCTCTCTCTCTCTCCCTCTCTATCAAAAATAAACATTAAAAAAATTTAAAACAACTACTACAGCGATATACAATTATTTAAAAGAAAACATACATATAATGAGAGTTGAAGATATTTTTTAAATAATTAATAGAACTTCTGGGAATAAAGAATATAGTGCCTGAAATAAAAATTTCACTGATGAGGTTAACAATAAGACACTGAAGAAGAAAAAAATTAGTGAATTTGAGGGTTTAGCAATCTAGAATACATTCAAAATTAAGCACAGAAAGAAAAAAAGACTAAAAAAAGAAAAAAATGAACAGAACCTCCATGATTTTTGGAATAATAGCAAGCAGTCTATTAGCTGTAAAACTGAAGTCTCAGGAGAGGAGTAGGAAAAAAGAAAAACATGTGAAGTCCTGATAGTGAGAAATTTCCCAAATTTGACCAAACCTAAAAACTCATAGACCCAAGAAATTTAATGAATCTCAAGCAGGCTAAAAACAACAAAAAATAAACAGCACCAAGGTACATGATTACCAAAGTGTTGAAAACCAATGATAAAGAGAAAATATGAAAACAGCCAGAGGGAAAGACTGATGACCTAGGGGGAAGGGTGCCTGGGTGGCCCAGTTGGTTGAGCATCTGAGTCTTACTTTTGGGTCAGGTCATGATCTCACGGTTCGTGAGACTGAGCCCCACATCAGGCTCTGCGCCATCAGTGCAGAGGATTGTGTCTTGGGATTGTGTCTCTCCTTTTCTCTGCCCTCCCCTTTTTGTGCACACTGTCTCTTTCTCTCTCTCTCTCTCAAAAATAAACATTAAAAAAAAAAAAAAGACTGATTACCTAGGGAGCAACAAAAATAAGAATTACAGCTGACTTCTTTTCAGAAACACACAAGCCAAAAGCCAATGGAATAAGATCTTTAAAGCGTTAAAGAGGGAGGGGGAAGCCTGTTAACTTGTAATTCCAAATCTGGCAAAAATAGTTTTCAAAAATGAAGGCAAAATAAAAACTGTTTTAGATAAACATGAGCAGAAATAAATTATCATCAACATACCTGAGCTATAAAATTATGTTTAAGGAAGTTTCTCCAGCAAAAGGAAAATCATATCAAATGGAAATCTGGATCTACAGAAAGGAATAATGAGTATTGGAAATGATAAATACATGAGTAAATATGAAATAGTTTTATTCTAATTTTAAAATTTCTTTAAAAGATAGTGGATTGAAGCAAAAAGAATTACAAGGCATTGTGGAGCTTAAAACATATATAGACATAAAACATATAATACAATAGCACAAAGATCAGAGAGGGAAATGGAAATATACTGTTGTAAGGTTTTTACATTATGCATGAAGCTGTGTAACATTATTTGAAGAAAGACTGTGATAAGTTTAACAATGTATATTGCAAACCCTAGAGCAAGCAATTAAAAAAAAATGAATAGCACTAGAATGACTTTTACTTTAGAACTATACAGAAAAGGTTAAAAAGAATGTCTTTTTTAAAAAACCTATTTGTTTTTTATTTATTTTAAAGAGAGAGAGAGCACAAGTGGGGAGAGGAGAGGAGGGGCAGAGGAAGAGAGAGAGAGAATCCCAAGCAGATTCCATGCTCAGTGCAGAGCCCCATGTGGGGCTTGATCCCATGACATGAAACCATGACCTGAGCCAAAATCAAGAGTTGGATGCTCAACCGACTGAGCCACCTGGGTGCCCCAAGTCTTTGTTTAAAAAAAAAAATTTTTTTTTTTTTGAGAGAGAGAGAGAGAGTGCACATGCACATGCATGAGGAGAGGAACAGAGGGAGAGAGAGAATCTTTAGCAGCTCTGTGCCTAGTGCAGAGCCCTTGGAGGACTGGATCATGAGATCATGACCTGAGCTGAAATCAAAAGTAGGACGCTTAACTAAGCCACCCACGTGCTCCTAAGAGTAAGTCTTAACTCCCTTGGAGAAACAAAAAATCAATTCTGACTTTTAGAAAATTGTTTATAAAAAGTCTGTCAAACTACTATCCATGGAATACTTAATTTGCTTCTCAGTATTAGTTTATAAACCTTTTCTCTATTGTTTTTGTGTCTTTCAGTGGAAATTTTTAAAAAATGAGCATCTTGAGTATAAAAACACATTAAAAAAATACATTCTTTGTACAATAAAATTTGTATTATGCTATTCTGTATTAGGTATTCTTTTACTTTTCCTCACACAACTTTAACAAAAAGATAAATGGGACTCAATTTCAAGGACCATATCATAGTGGTTTGGTTTATACATAGACTCTAGTGCTTGACTGCCTGGGTTCTAATCTCAGCTTTACCAATTACTAGACATGAGACCGTGAGCATATTACTTAAGTGTTTTGTATTTCAGTTTCCTGTAATGTAGGGAAAATAATGCCTATCTTATAGAGTTGTTATAAAGAACAAATGACTTTAATACATTGAAAGCACTTAGAAAAATATCAGGAGTGGGCCACGTGGGTGATTCAGTCAGTTAAGTGTCTGACTCTTGATTTTGGCTCGGGTCAGAATCTGTCTTGAAATGGAGCCCGTGTAGGACTCTTCACTGGGCATGGAGCTGGCTTAAGACTCTTGCCCTCCCTCGCCCTCTGCCTCTCCCCCGTTGGCTTATGTGCAAGTGCAGGTGCATGAGTGCAACTGCACTCTCTCTCCCTCTCTCTCTTAAAAAAAAAAAAAAAAAAGAAAAGAAAGAAAATAAGAAAAAGAAAAATACCAGGAAGGTATTAAGTATTGTAAGAGTGCTATCTATTATTATTCATGAAAATTTGTAAAATGCAGATAAAGAACTAATACTGAAAGAGATAATAAATACAGGAGATGTTGTAAAGAAAACTACTTGAGAACCAGGAGAGCAAGTTTTAGTTCTACCTTATCATTATTTACGTGGCCATAGACATGATGCTAAACTTCTTTGGGCCTTATTCATTCACTTGTTTGGTCCTTCCTTTCTTATTTCCTGTTGTCTTGAACAAATATTTACTGAAAACCTAGTATATTACAGTGTTAAGTACCAAGGTATTTGTTCCCTCAAGGTTCTTATGGGGGAGAAAGTCACATAGACAATTAAAATAGTATAACATATTAAGCATGATGATGGAGATCTTAGAATTCCCTTCCACTTCAGAAAACCTATGGATCCATGGGCACATGGATTAAACACTGATTATTACCCTAAGGAAAGTCCATTTACAGTGTAGACCTTTGTAAGTCCTGTTCTAATTTTGATCATGGTTCTGTCATTGATGATACTAGCTCATGGAATGAAACTTTATTAGAGACTGGACGAGTATGTGAGTGATTCCTTTTTGGATTTCCTTTAAAAAGAAGTTGTAAATGGAATCAAGGGTCAGCCTATTTGACAGCATTTCTTCTAATCCCTCCAGATAATGAAAACTTAATTGACTACACATTTTAATCCTCAAGCAAGAAGCTACTTTTAAGATAACATCACAGCAGCGACTTCCTACAATTTCCAGTTTGAACCCTTTTAATCTCTAATAATCACTTTGATTCAGGGTGAAACAGAAGGCCAAAAAATATATAATGACTTTCTTTCTTTTTTTTTTTAAAGCCAATATTAGAAGTTTTAAAGCAATAATTTCATTGTATTAAATCATATTTAAGAAAAGATAAATATGGAGTTGATTTAGAAACTATCATAAATACTTGAGGACATCCAAAAATAAACTAAAAATGCAGAGTATTTTAACAGTTTTCCACAAAGATCAATCATCTTCGTTTTATCTAAAATATGCTTTAATCAAAATAAGAACAGGGTGGGGGGTGCCTGGGTGGCTCAGTCAGTTAAGCATCCAACTTCGCCTCAGGTCATGATCTCATGGTTTGTGAGTTCCAGCTGAGCCCCGTGTCGGGCTCTGTGCTGACAGCTAAGAGCCTGGAGCCTGCTTGGAATTCTGTGTCTCCCTCTCTCTCTCTGCCCCTCCCCTACTTGTGCTCTGTCTCTTTCTGTCTCTCAAAAATAAATAAATGTTAAAAAATTAAAAAAAAAACTTAATAAAATTTAAAATATCATTTTAAAAAATGAAGAAGGGGGCACCTGGCTGGTTTAGTTGATACAGCACGCGATCCTTGATCTTTGGGTTGTGAGTTCAAGCCCCACATTGGGCATACAGCTTACTTTAAAAAAAAAAAAAAAAGATATTGGGGCACCTGGGTGGATCAGTCAGTTAAGCATCCAACTTCAGCTCAGGTCATGATCTCATGGTTCATGATTTCCAGCCCCATGATGGTCTCTGTGCTGACAGCTCAGAGCCTGGAACCTGCTTCGGATTCTGTGTCTCCCTCTCTTCCCTGCACCCCCTCCTCCCGCTCTGCTCATGCTTATGCTCTGTCTCTCAGTCTGTCTCTCTCTCAAACATTAAAAAATATATATATATAAATATATATGTATATATACATGTAAATATATATATGTATATATAAATATATAAATATAAATATTATATATAATTTAATGATATACACACACGTATATGTATATGTATATAAATATACATATACGTGTGTGTATATCATTAAAAATATATATACATATATATGCGTATACACACACACATATATGTATATGTATATATATATAAATGAAGAAGAAGAAATGTTTCTGTTATGGATTGAATTGTGTCCCCCCACAAAGGATATGTTAAAACGCTAGCTCCTGGTACCTGTGAATGTGACCTTATTTGATGTGGGGTGATTACAGAGTGCTATGGACTGAATTCTTGAATGTTTATGTCCCCCATCCCCACAAATTCATGTTGAAGCCTAGATTGCCAATGTGGGTGATATTGGGAAATGGGGCCAATGGGAGGGAACTAAGCCATAAAGGTGGAGACCTCATGAATGGGATCAGTGCCCTTATAAGAAGAGATGAGAGATGAATACCTTCCTGCTCTCTTTGCTGGGAGGATACAGTGAAGACAGTTATCTGCAAACCAGGAATGGTGCTCTCACCAGACATTGGGTCTCTTGGGACCTTCAACTTGGAATTCCTAGCCTCCAGAACTGTGATTAATAAATGTTTGTTTTTAAGATACCCTGTCTATGATATTCTGTTACAGCACCCTGAACTAAGACACAGATGTCATGAAGTTAAAATGAGATTATACTGGATTAGGGTGGACCCTAATGCAATGACTGGTACCTTTATAAGAAGAGGAAATTTGGACACAGACATAGGCACACCGGGGAGAAGCCATGTGAAGATGAAAGCAGAGATTGGGGTTATGCATCTAAAGCTGAGGAGCAGTGAGGATTGCAGCCAACCCCCAAAAGCTAGAAGAGGCAAGGAAGAGTCTTTGGAAGGAGCATGGGACTGCTGACCCCTTGGTTTTGGACTTCAAGCCTACATAACTGTGAGAGAATAAATTTATATTGTTCTAAGTCATCTAGTTTATGATACTCTGTTACAGCAGCCCTAGGGAACCAATAAAGTTTCTTCAGCAAAATTCCAGTTGCAGAACTTCCATTTTGTGCTAAAATGGAGAAACAATGGCCATATTTACTTTACTACCTGCAACAAATAATAAAACTAGACAAAATTTATGATGAAACATTTTGTAGACATAGGACATCAACCAGTACAGTCTAGTGATTGTTTAGAGTGGGAAAATAAGAGATGAGACCTACAATCAACCCAGCTAACTGCCTAAAAAGAATATCCAGACTGGCAGGGGAACCCAGTCAGAGTCCAGCAGTCTCCCTGAGTTGATCAGACAGAGGTAGGTGTGTAGGGAAGCCAAAGTGTCTAGAGAATATAGTGCAGAGCACTGGACAGGGAAGAGCTGCACAGAGAAAGCCTCAGAGATCTGAAAAGCACAGCCTTGGTGTCATCAACCAAGTACTGAATGGTGCATTCAGGTGAGGAAACTATTCCAAGGCTGGGGAAAGAACTGCCTAAAAGGAGTGGAAGGAACAATTCTTGGAACAAACATAGAACTGGTAATAGTTTCTGTTTTTACCAGCTAGAGTGAAAAACTTCTTGTCAGGGGACATCAGTTGAAGTACACAGAAAGGGTTAGCTTCAGTGGTGAAGACAAATTCAGCCTAGCCTAAATGCAGCTCTCATTCCTAACAAAGCTTAAAAATAAGACTTGAAAGGATCCAACTGTTTCCAAGTAATCTATGGTCTAGAACAAAATCTAAGAATATTTTTAGGAATATAAATATATTTAGCATCCAAGAAGATAAAATTCACAATGCCTTACATCCAATCAAAAATTGTCAGGCTTTCAAATAAGCAGGAAAATAGGATCTATGTTGAAGAGAAAAATAATTCAGTAGAAACAGACCCAGGAATGATACATAATGATAGAATTCATAGAGAAGAACATTAAAAGAGTTATAACTACATCCCATATATTCAACAAGGTCAGGTCACAAAAAGGTTAACTATGCTATGTAGCTATGTGGAAGGTATTTTAAAAGACCCAAATCAAGCTTCTAGAATTGAAAATAGAATGTCTCAGATGAAAAATACAATAAATGTAAACATAATACAAAAATGTGATTAACAGCAGATTATATGTCTTTCAGGAAACATTAATAAACTTGACATATAGCATTAAAAAATATCTAGAATGAAACACACAGAGGAATAAAAGACTAAAATAAAATAGACTTCCACTGAGTTGGTAAAAAATTCAAGTGACATAATATGGAGTCTCCTAAATGCAAAGGGGGAGTGTGGTGACACCAAAAAAATATTTGAGGAAATAATGGCTGAAAAATTTTTCCAAATTTAATGAA
Source organism: Lynx canadensis (assembly GCF_007474595.2). NCBI lineage: Eukaryota > Metazoa > Chordata > Mammalia > Carnivora > Felidae > Lynx > Lynx canadensis. The sequence goes on from NC_044310.1 coordinate 71,753,005, forward strand.
AATTATAAATGCACAGATCCAAGAAATCCAAGCACAAGAAACATAAGAAAACTACACAAGGCACCTTACAAATTGCTTAAAACTAGTGATAAACAGAAAATTCGTAAAAGCAGCCACAGCAATGATACATTACATAGAGAAGAATAAAGATAAGAATGTCAGAAGACTTCTCATCAGAAATAACACAAGCCACAGAACTGAGATATCTTTTAATGAAAGAAAAGACTGCCAACATAGAAGTCCAATATCCAGTACAAATAACTTTCAAACATGAAGGTAAAATACACAAATGAGTACATGAAACAACTGGTAAAAACTGAGTAAGGTCAGTAGTCTAGTTAACAGTACTGTATTCATGTCAATTTCCTGGTTTTATTGTACTCCAGTTATAAGCTGCCACCATTGGAGAAAGCTCAGTAAAAAGTTCATGGGACTCACTCTAGTACTATTTTTGCAATTTCCTGGAGTCGACATTATTTCAAAATAAAAAAGCTAAGAAAATGAAAATTCAACAACTTCTTTTTTAGATACACAAAAGCTGAGAGACTTGATCACCAGCACACCTGCACAAGAAACATTAAAAGAAGTGCTTCAGGGAGAACTGCTGCAATGTCATAAGGTACTTATGCTGTATGCAAAACAGTATCAAATCACTTGAAGGTAGACTGTGATAAATTTAAAACATATACTGTGATCCCAAAAGCAACCACTGAAATAAAACAACAAAAAGTTATAGCCCATAAGCCAATGAAAGGAGTAAAGTAGAATTATCTAAAAAATTTAGTCTGAAAAAGGAAGAAAAAGTTGAAAATAAAGACAAAGAATAGATGGGACACAGAGAAGAGCAAGATGACAGATTAATCCCAACTGTATTAATAATCACATTAAGTGTGAATGGTCTAAACACCTCAATTAAAAGATAGAGACCCAGGGGCACCTGGTGGCACAGTCAGTTAAGTGTCTGACTTCGGCTCAGGTCATGATCTCATAGTTCATGGGTTGGAGCCCCGTGTTGGGCTCTGTGCTGACAGCTCTGAGCCTGGAGCCTGCTTCAGATTCCGTGTCTCCCTCTCTCTCTGCCCCTCCCCTGCTAGTGCGCGCGCTCTCTCTCTCAAAAATGAAATAAACATTAAAAAAATAAGAATAAAAGATAGATACCTGCTACATTGGATAAACAAGCAAAACAAGAAACCCACTTTAAATGTAAAGACACACATGGATTAAAAGTAAGAGATGAAAAAATATAGCATGCTAACAACTAATGAAAAGAAGGCTGGAGTTGGGAGTAGATTTCAGAGCAAAGAATATTATTAGGGATAAAGAGAATGTATTAGTGTTCTCCAGAGAGACCAAACCAAGAGGAGATATACATATACATAGGTACATATAGAAGATGTAATAATTGTAATATACATTACATAAATATGTATAAAAAAGAAGTGTATACAAAATATATAATAAAGTATATTATAAGAAATTGGCTCATAGGAGTATGGAGGCTGACAAGTCCCAAGATCTGCAGTTGGCAAGCTGGAGCCCCAGGAGAGCTGATGGTGGAGTTCTGCTCCTAAGGCCAGCAGGCTCAAGAGCCAGGGAGAACAGATGTTTCAGTTCAAGTCCAAAGACAGGAAAAAAAAAAAAAAAAAGATATTCCCAGCTTAAAGGCACTCAGGTAGGAGGAATTTCTTCTTACTCAGCCTTTGGTCCTATTTAGACCTTCAAGGGATTGGATGAACCCCATGCACACTGGGGAGAACAATCTGCTTTACTCCGTCTACCAATTCAAATGTTACTCATATCCAGAAACACCTTCACAGACACCCAGAATAATGTTTGACCAAATATCTGGGAACTCCATGGCTTAATCAAGTTGATACATAAAATTAACTATCACAGAAGGTCATTTCATAGAGAGGGGTCAATTTATCAAGAGCATTTAGCAATCCTTAATGTTTATGCACCTAATAACAGATGTGTAAAATACATCAAACAAAAACTGACAGAAAATCCATAACTGCAGTTGGTGATTTCAATACTCTTCTTTTAACTACCCAAAGAGTAGGTAGACAAAAATCAGTGTGAATATAGAACACTTGCACATCACTATCACACAACATAACCTAATTGACATTTATGGAACACTCTGTCCACAGCAGCATAGGTATTCTTTTCAAGATAGACTATATTCTGGGCCAAAAACTAGTCTCAAAATATTTAAGAACATTCAAGTCATACATAGTTTATTTTCTGACTACAATTAAACTAAACTCAAAATAAGTAACAGAATATTACTTGAAAAATATCCAAATAGTTGGGTAACACTTTTAAATAACCCAGAAGTCAAAAAGAAATCAAAAAGGAAATTAGAAAGTCCTTTGAACTGAATGAAAATAACAGCACAACATATCAAAATTTGTGGGATGCAGCTGAAGCGGGATTAGAGAGAAATCTAGAGTGCTAAATGCTTACAATAGAAAGAAAAAAAAAAATCTTTAGATCAGTGACCTCAGCCTCCACATTAAGAAACTTGACAAATAAGAGAAAACTAAAGCCAAAGAAAACAGAAGAAAGGAAATAATGCCAGATGGCAAGTCACAAACAATAGTGGAATCAAATTAAACAGTTTTCTAAAATGTCACCAAATGTAATAGAATCCTGGAGTACAGTCCTCTTACCCAATATGCCCTCCCTTCTTGTCCACTCCCATTGTGGTCAACTGCCTAGGAAAAAGGCTTCAAAGAACTGGCCTTATGTTTCAAACTATGTAATAGAAATCTTTAGATTCACCACGCACAATTTCAGCCAAGGCCAAGAATTAATTTACATATCCACTTGTTATCATTAGAACACCAGAAGACACAAGTTTACACAAAAGGCTATAAACACCTGGACAGCTTACCAACCAAAAGTGGAAAGGTATTCAAGACAAAAATATCCAACCCTTTGTTAAGGAGAGAGTGTTAGAGGACTCCCAAGGCTTATGCTGATACTATATCATAAGCATAGTCAATTAAGTTCAAGCAGAGAAAAATAGAGTTTGTTCTTCCAAGTTTGCAGAGGAAGCACTGGGAATTCCAAGAGCAACACCGTCCAGTGCAATAAGAAAACCTCATCCCTGGGGTGCCTGGGTGGCGCAGTCGGTTAAGCGTCCGACTTCAGCCAGGTCACCATCTCGCGGTCCGTGAGTTCGAGCCCCGCGTCGGGCTCTGGGCTGATGGCTCGGAGCCTGGAGCCTGTTTCTGATTCTGTGTCTCCCTCTCTCTCTGCCCCTCCCCTGTTCATGCTCTGTCTCTCTCTGTCCCAAAAATAAATAAACATTGAAAAAAAAAATTAAAAAAAAAAAAAAAAACAAAAACCTCATCCCTAGTATGGGTCCATGTTCAGACAGAGATCCAGAAGAGATTGTGCCCACTGTACCTTCAAGAAAAGACTTACTACATAGTATTCACACACACATTATTTAGGCATGCCCTCACAGCTCTAGCCTGTATTGTCCTCAAAGTCAGGAACCACGCTTTTGTATCCCCAAAACCTACCACAGTGCAATCGATCATTAATGATTTAATAAATGTCCATTTATTTATTTATTTGCTTATTTATTTATTTAGAGCACAAGCAGGGGAGAGGGAGAGAATCCCAAGCAGGCTCCACGCTCAACACAGAGCCCGACTTGGGGCTGGATTCCATGATCCTGGGATCATGATCCTAGCTGAAATCAAGAGTCAGAGGCTCAACCGACTGAGCCACCCAACTGCCCCAATAAATGTCCTTTAAAAGGCAAGCACAAACAAAAAAGTTATAACCCAGTGTGATAGCCTAGAGACTTAGAAAACAAAACAAGGCTTCAGATCCAAGTTGAAACCAAAGAACAGAGGCTTATTATCTCTTTTCTGAGTCCAATTAGATTTTAAAAACATTTAAAAACTGGATTTGTTTCCAGCCTTCAGTGAGAGTTTGGGTGGGACTGGGTTTTATCTGACCCAGTCTGCCCATCCTTTTCCCACAGTGCTCTGGAAGAAAGCAGAGAGCGATGACTCACCAGTTGGCACAATTCTTAGTTCCTATGTACTGACACCAAATTGTGTTCCAAAAGAGAGGCGTTTACAAAGGATTAAAACCTGGATGCCCGGGCCCTGGAATGTGGTTCACGTTATAAGCTTTCCAGCGTGGTGCTAAATTAACTGCACTTGGTTCCAGATGGTTAATGACTCATAAGTGGAGAGGTGACTTCAAGTGGAAATTGTCTCAATTCTCATTTATGCCACTTCAGAAGTCTTCCCTGAGTTTGCCCCCATTCCCATCTTCATCCCTACCTCCCTCTGTGGCCCGTGCTTTCAGGGTTGAAGCCCTTGCAAACAAACAGCCCAGCTGTGAAAGTAGGTCCTTTCTGGTCACCTTTCCTGGACTGAGAGTAAAGCATTTCTCTATTCAAAATAGCAGAAAGATGACCTAGAAGGTGGAGAAAGCCCAGAGGAAAGAAAGGTGAATGAAATCCAGATTAATTGTGGTAACAGGAAAAGAAAATGAATCCATGGGAATGTCATAATTCACTATGATTTTCTCATTTCAACTCTCTCATCCTTAACTTCCCCAACACAGGAGCACGTGAATGTGTGTGCGCAAATATGCCTCAGTGTATTGGCCCAGGACCTTCTTCATATAGTCATCTAGCTTCCTTCTGAGTTTCCACTCTCTTTGTATTTGTTCTTTCTGTTACCTTTTATTGTTACCATCTTGCCTTTATGGAGCCTGTATTGCACTGTATTGCAGCCTTTGCCATGGCACTTCTCTTCTGTCTTTAAAAAATTTTTTTAATGTTTCTTTTTAAGAGAGCAAGACAGACAGAGCGTGAGCCCGGGAGGGGCAGAGAGAGAGACACACACATAGAACATGAAGCAGGCTCCAGGCTCTGAGCTGTCAGCACAGAGCTTTTAGCCGGGCTCAAACTCCCAAACCACGAGATCATGACCTGAGCTGAAGTCAGACACTTAACCCACTGAGCCATGCAGGTGACCTCCCTCTGTCTCTCAAAGACAGAATCCCTAAATCATATTTCCATCATTATTTCTCATTAAACTCCACACACATCCTTTGGAACTTGTCATCTATCCCCAGATAGGAGAAATCACATACCTCTAAATCATTCTACACAGTGCTAAGCAGGGAAGCAAATATAAGTGAAGGTTAATGTCACCATGCTTGCTCTCTGATTTTAACGATGTGGTGTTAATGTTGACAAGATGGTGATGATCTTGTTCACTTTAGTCTGTACCTCCTTTTAGAAGCTAGACTCACCAGTGGCTCAAAGACTTCAACATCAATAAGCATGAAAGTGCTAAGAGAAAGGGAAAGGCTGGCTCTATGAAGGGGAGGTAGTAATAATATAAGAAAACAGAGAAGGAGCAAACACTCATACAGGGAATGGAAATTCAGGGAGTCAGGAAAGTGCAGCAGAAATGTAGAAACGGTACAGGTTTTGGAGTCACACAGGACTGGGTCAGAATGCTTGTTTGGTCACATTCTAACTCTGATCTTGGGCAAGTTGCTTAACTTCTCTGAACGCCCACTTACTAAGCTTAGAAAGATGTTAAAATGTTCACCTTAAGGATTTTCTTGAACATTAAATGAGATAACCTTTAAGGCAGTTGGCTCCTGTCAGGTGTCCTGTAAATGTAAGTTCCCTTCCCTCCCCTCTCAGAAAAAAAGATCCATAGTGATAAGAATATCTAACAGCACCCAAAGGGTTGCTCTTGTTTGTAATCAATGCATTTTAAGAGGCTCATCTTCAGGTTCCCACTTTTAGGTGTTTGCTAATGTCTCACGAAGATGTGCATGTTTTCTGCAATTGCCAGCTTCAAAGGGAATGTGGATGTTAGTGCCTGTGCATAACTGTGCCTGATCCCTCCCAGCCATGAAAATTTACAGACTGAACAAGTCCTCACATCTTTAAAGGGTGGGATTCTAAATTAGACATCCGTTGTTTGTATCCCCAAAGGAGTTTGGGTGCACTGTACCTAGAGCACCAATCACTGTATTGTATTACTTTTTTTAATGTTTATTATTTTTGAGAGAGAGAGAGAGAGAGAGAGCGCATGAGCAAGGGAGGGGTACAGAGAGAGAGGGGACAGAATCTGAAGCAGGCTCCAGGCTCTGAGCTGTCAGCACACAGACTGATGCAGGGCTCGAACTCACAGACTGTGAGATCATGACCTGAGCTGAAGTCGGACATTTAACCCACTGAGCCATCCAGAGGCCCCAATCAATGTATTGTATTATTTGCATAAACATCCACATCTCTCCCAGGCTGTGAGAGCCATGATGACAAAGTCTAGATATTCTTCTTCTTTGTATCGCCACCTAGCACAAAGTCTGGCATGCATACGGTATTTATAGGATTGACCTGAACTATCAATCTTCTGGATCTGCAGTGTTTCGGTATATAGTCTACACCTTCTAATTCCCCAGTGGCCTTTCCCAGAGTCTCAGAAATTCAAGCACTGAACACATATTATCTTTGTCCATTAAGAATTGACTGTTTAGGTGATCAAAGGTACAAACTCCCAGTTATAAAATAAATAAATCCTGGAGATATCATGTACAGCATGGTAACTATAGTTAACACTACGGTGTTGTATATTTCAAAGTTGCTAAGAGAGATCTTACAAGCTCACCTCACAAGAAAGAAAACTGTAACTATATGTGTTGGTGGGTGTTACCTATACATATATGTTGTGGTGATCATTTTCCAATATATACAAATATTGAATCTTTATGTTGTACACCTGAAACTAATATAAAGCCATACGTCAATTGTATCTCAATTTTAAAAGAATGAAAAAAAAAAAGAAACTACAAAAAAGATTGTTGAAAAACAGTGGGGTTTCTTGTTGTTTTGTCTTGTTTTTGTTTTTTGAGAGCTAAAGCCTACTCAAAGGGAAGGGGGTTCAAGATTTTTTGTTAAATGCCTAGGACTAGCCTCAAACTGCTCTTTGCTTTTTACTTATTGTCATAATGTTGGGCACCCCACCCCACCCTCACATCCAAGGCTGAGAGACACTTTGTGCAAGTCTCAGAGATACAGGGTGTTCGCAGTGGGTGCCTGGAGGGCTCTGTGCTTAGTAACTGTTGGAGGGTGACCAATGGTTGTGAGCGGAAGCAGGTCTGTCTGCCTCCAGTAACAAAACTGATGGTGATGACTAAGTTACAGTAGAAATATCTCTCAATCTCTGAGTTCCTCCTTTGTCCTGACACATCTCTTTTTCTTCAGAGGAAATAGGAGCAAGCTTAGGCAAGGGGCTCTGTGTGGAGGGAACCCTCTTTTATTGTTTAACTCATTCATCACCAGACTCTCATGAAGAAACTGGGGCCCACAATTACTGAAAACCAAATAAACCCAAGACACACTTAGAAATACATTTAAAGGGGCGCCTGGGTGGCTCAGTCAGTTGAGCGACTGACTTCGGCTCAGGTCATGATCTCACAGTTTGTGAGTTTGAGCCCCACGTCGGGCTCTGTGCTGACAGCTCAGAGCCTGGAGCCTGCTTCAGATTCTGTGTCTCCCTCTCTCTGCCCCTCCCCCACTCATGCTCTGTCTCTGTCTCAGAAATAAATAAACATTAAAAAAAAAAAAAGAAAAGAAATTCATTTAAGTAACAACCACAGTCAGTTGTTAATGGGAAGTCAAGAAGTTGAGGGCAAGTTTCTACACTTTTAGGTGGGTTTCACAGAAGGCAAACCCCATGTTCTCCCTCAAAAGAAAAGCCTTTAGAAACAGACACTCTGCTCTCCCTCGATAGCTCTGTGCCCTTGCACCAGTTACTGACTGTAGCTAAGCCTCAGTTTTCTCATCATTTAAACGGACCTAAGATGGAATACTATAGCCAACAAGGTTATAAACATTAGATAAAATCACTAACTCAGCTATATGTATCAACTCCCTAGTCTTTGGCAGGTAAAACCCAGACCCCATAGGTATAACTATCCCCATGGCTCCTGTATGCTGAGGCCAAGTGTCAGCTGGCATTACTCCTCAGGCATGGTGTTTTGTATCTGGCTGGTCCCCGGACCACTTGAGTGCACGATTCCTGAGCTGGGGCAATCCCATTATTTTTTATAGGAGAGGAAACCAAGGCAAAAAGCCCCTCAGCTCACTATTGCCTGTAGGCAAATTTGCAATTCCATGATAGGCACAGCCTGGGCGCTTTCTTAAATGGTCACTGGGGCTCCAGTGCAAGCCAGAAAACTGGGCTGCATGGGTTTTTTTTTTTAAATCACTTCATCTATATACCACTTATCAAATGTTTTTACAGCTTGAGTTCATCTAGTTCAAAGAATGCAGAATATTCTCTAGAGAATAAGACTAGCTCATTCTATGCTAATTGTAGTAAAAGTGAAGGTAATGATGGGGCTTAGCAGTAGCAGTAATTGGAATTTATTAGGCACTTACTATGTGCCAAGCATCCTGCTGAGCATTAAACATGTCTTACGTCTTATTTCACATAATCAGCCCCACAGCCAGAATGCTCCTTTTCATTTAATCTTCGGACCTGCAAAAAGTTGGCAAGAATAAATTGCTTCAATTTCTCTGTAGGATCTATCTGTGTGCTCAAGTACTGTGCCCAAATCAAACCTTTTCTAAATTCTGAATGTGGTATGTGCGGTTTTAAGTGGGTAATTAGGAGACAGGTTATCTCTGGAAATAAAACACAAGAGGAGAAGGTTAATTCTTAATCACCTAAATCTGGAGCCATTTGATAGTGATTTATAATACATATCATATTGCTCAATCATGTTTAGAAGATGGGTTGCAGGGTGGAGTGGGAGAGGTGCCTTCTAGTCCGTTCCAACAAAATGTTTCTGTGTTACCACAAAATAAGTTCTGTAAGGTAAGGGGGTTAGAAATGCCTGGCTTCCTGTGGACAGACGCCAGGTGGAAGAAATAAACAGATATAGTTCCCATTGGATACAGATGCCCTAAAAAAAAAAAAAAAAAAAGTGTTTCCTATTATGCTGCCAAGGCAATGCCAGCGGCTTGCAACATAAATTCAGGGGGAGAAGAAAGGGAGACCCAGTAGTGTTTGGGAGTAAAGTAGAAAATAAGAAAAAGACACGTTCCAATTTTGTTGATAAAGTGTAAACTCCTACAACTGAGTTAAGTGGCAGCCCTTATTTTTTAAGTAAATGAAAGTCCAGTCAATCTAACAATTAATGGAGCCCAGGGTGCTATTATTTGACGTTTTTTTGAATGGCTGGGGGTAACAGAATGCTGGAGCAGGACAGGCTCTAGGGTCATTCATCTTAGAGATCACAACTGGCAGGGCCCAGACATTGCCTTCCTTGATTTGCCTAGGATTAACTTAGACGGAGTTTTAACTTAGATTAACTGTTTTAATTAATTGCCAACATGTAAAAAATTAAAGGACTTTACAGAAAAATCCAGATCCCTGGTATCCTTTAAAAAATGAGAAAATGGGCAAACACTGGACCTACATTTTCACCTATCAACTTCTCAGCACCCCCAAGGTTGGTCCCCACTATCACCATGGTTCCTCGACGCTGAGGCCAAGTATCAGCTACCGCAAATCCCTGAAACATCATTTTTTATCTGGCTGATCCCTGTGAGCCCTTTAGTGCACATACCCTGAGCCAGGGCAACCCCATTATTTTATAGATGATGAAACCAAGGCAAAGCCTCACATGGCTCCTGACTGCCAGAGTCCCAGTGTTATAACAGGTAAGGCCATTTGTAGAAGGTCCCAGCAGACCTGCTGCCAGTTCCCCAAAGGAATCCTGTAGTCCAGACACACTAGGTGTACCATCGTCATGCATGGTCAAGACCCTGTTCCCTCTGTCTCAAATGTCCTTCAGATTCTTGCTCATCTTGTGCTCGCTTCGGCAGCACATATACAGATTCTTGCTCATCCTTTCAGACTCCAAGTATTTCCACCCTCACTCCCCATGCAGAGACGTGTCCACACAGTACTTTGTACCTACTTCAGCAACAGACTGCAGAATCCTCCAGGGGAACATCAATGTTAAAGTGTTCTTTTTGATGTCACTAATTCCTACCATAGTGCCATGACACATCATGAGCTCTGAATAAATCCAGGGTTCAATGGGAATAAACAATTTGTCCTCAGATATATAGATAAATATACTCATGATGTATAATGCAAAAAACAAGTTCATAGCATATTCAGCCCATAAGGAACACTCAGACTGATGAAAAATCAAGTAAGTGACCTTGAAAACTTTATCTCTGTGACAAATGCAATTTCTACTAGCGAAAGCCTTGTTCCAGACGTTGAGACTCCTTGATCAATGTGGCTTGTGAGATATCAGAAGAACCCCAAAGGTCCTAGATGTCTTTCCCACTAGCCTGCCAAGGTGCTTAAAAGCGTACTACATGAACGTATGTGCATTAAGGCTTTTCCTATTAAAATGCAACACCCCTTCCCCTCTCCTCCTCAGAGGTTACCATAGCTTCAGTTAATTTATCAACTATTTTTCTATCCGATGCATTTATCCTGGAATATCTGGGTAAGTTGTGATAGAGTTAAATAAAGGTAAAGTTCTAGGAAAGGGGACAGGCCTGAATGCCTGAAGGAAGTGATGGGGAACAGGCAGTATGCACAATGTTTAAGTACAAGGCTTGTTGGAACCAAGACGCCTGGGTCCAATTCTGCTACCTCCCAGGTGAGTGTCTTGGTGAGTCACTTACCTTCTGTGCCTCCATTTCTTTAGAGAGAAAATGGTGTTAACAAGAAGATCTGCTTCAATGGGGCACTGGTGAATTAAATGAGTCAACATACAGGAGTCATTCGAAACGGTGCCTGACTTAGAGTGGTACTGTTTGCTTCTGTCATTACTAGGAGAGAATGGCAAGAGATTTAGCTCTGAAAGGGGTTGCTCCCGTTCTACCACCTACTGGTCTCCTTTCCCAATTTATACTGATGAAGGGTACAAGGTCTAGAAAGGATGGACAGCTTACCGAAGGCTGCAGGCTAGTGGACGGCAGAGCCAGGACTTCCCCTCCAGGGATCCGCCCCCACCCCACCCCCCCCCCCCCCCCCCCCCCCCGCCTAGGAATTTACTGACGAGGAAGAGAGGAAGGGGCTGTGGAAGACCCAAAGAAACCGAGAGGCGAGCTCTAGCTACTCTCCTTTCTAGAGATAATAGGACCCAGGCCTTTGGGACTTCTCTCCAGAGTCGATTCCACGTCTCTGCTCTCGGGTGGGCTCGAAGCCTGAGCAAACGCCACCCTCTGACACACACGCCCACACCCCCGCGCCTGGGCGTACCCTCTAAGTCTGGCACAACGCAGCAACTCGCTGCCCCGCTGGGAGGAAGAGTCAACAGTGGGGTGGACGGGAAAAGTGACATAATTCGGCCGCGGCGCCCTCTGCGCCAGCCTCCCACGCAGTGCGGGCTGGGCCTCGGCCCTCGCCGGGGTGCGGGCTGGGGCTGGGCCTGGGCCGCGGCGGTCTCCCGCGCGCGCTCGATCCCGCGCCCGCCGCGCCTGAGGCCCCGCGGCCGGAGGCCCAGGCACTCAGCAGCAGCGCGGCGGCCGCGCCGTCGCCGGACCCGCTCCCAGTGCCGCCGCCGCCGCCGCCGCCGCCCCCCGGAGCTGGATGACGGAGTCCTGAAAGACTTTCACCAAATATGGGCCGGGGCTGGAAACGTCCTGCGGCGGCGCGCGCCGGAAACCTCGAGTCCTGCCCACCGCGGCGACTCAGGGCGCGCGGGCCGGGCAGCCGGCAGGGGGCGGCGGGCAGCGAGCGGCCTGGTGCGCGGACCGCCCCAGCCCGGGTCCCCCAGCCGCGTGGACCCCGCACCCGGTCTCCGCAGCGGTCCCCCGGGGCAGCCGAGGCCCTCCCCGCGCGCCAGCCGTCCAGTTCCCGCGGTCAGCCGGATTACCTGTGGCGCTCCCTGCCATCACTGCCCAGGGTGGGGGTGGGGGGACGCGGCGGGGTGGAAGGGATGGCCCGGCGGCGCCACCTTAAAGCCGGCCTTTCGTCGTCACCACAAATTGTCCTGTTCATTCAAGTGGCTGTAACAGGTGTAAGTTGTGAGCCTGGGTGTGCGGGCGAGAGCACCTGACTACGAGAGCACACGCACGCACATGCACACGGCTATTAGAAGCACTCCTAACCGTCCAAGGCTGTGGTTCTCAGGACCACCAGCCGCAGCATCACCTGCGTACTTGTTAGAAATGTAGCTAATAAGAAATTCTGGGGTAGGGCCCAGCAATCAGTCTTTTAATCAGTCCACCAGGTGATTCTGAGACACGCCAAAGTTTGAGAACCACTGGTCTAGGGCTAGGAAACCGGAGTCGTCAGTTTTAGGGTGATTCTTATTCTCAGTTGCCGCCAGACAGTGAGCCCTTCTTTTGGTGACCTAAAATTCCCTGGCAGCAGCGAGTGAGAGATGTCCCCATCACTCAGCTCAAACCTGGGAGCTGCTGAAGACAACAAGCAGCTCCTTCTCTGTGCCTTGCAGCACAAGGAAACAAGGCGGCCCGTTATTCCATCATGGGGCGCGCATGCAGGGAGGGAGTGAGGAAAAAGAGCAAAAGAAACATGCAGAATTAGCATCCGAAGACACTTACCCATAAACATTTGCACATTTTCCTCTAATCTGTCAACGTGAACTGATCTGCAGCCCTGAGCGAAGAAGGCGAGAAGGCGACGGGACGTCTGGGGTTTCTGGACCGTCCTGAAGCCGGACGTGAGGAGCTGCTGTTCCTCTGGTCCGATGCCGTCGTTTACTAGCAGGCACACCAGGACGCAGTATATGGAAAGGCTGTGCACATAGGTTGCTCCAGTCTCTCCCTCTCCCCCACCTCCTGGCCCGGTTTGCTCCAGCTCCCCTCCCCCACCCCCCCACCCCAACATACTCGCAGCTTTAAATGGGCGGCTGATGGTAAGGTTCTCTAAGTTTCTCCTCCAGGGCAAACTCATCCTCCAAGATTCCCCAACTGAAGCCCAGACACAAACCCACACACCCTTGTTAGAAAACTTTAATCTGATTTTTAAAGGAATCTCTGGAATGGCCTGTGTTTCAAAGCTGTGCGGCAGACTGAATCTCTTTGCATATCTCCCGTCCCCCTCAATAAAGGAGCAAGCAAGGTATATACACTGGCCAGTTGGATCATCCATTGTAATTTTATTTTAAATCATGATAGACAGATTGCGTGAAAAACAAGGAATTCCAAAGAATTTCCTGCTCTGGGAACAGAAGTTAAGTCTATATTTAACAACATTTGAAGCTGTCAAGAATGCTTTGTGGTTGGATAACAGAGGCAGAAAAATGTTAAAAACGCAGGCTACTGCTATACCCAAATATGGAAATATTGTTACGTCTGGTGTCTGATTCACCATCTGGAAATACTTACAACCATGAAGTCAAATAGAAAAGACTCCACAACAGAAGCCAGGAACACTCCTCTCCATTCTCTCCCCACGACCTCCTCCCACCCTGTACTGCGCCTACTCACCCCCATCCCCAGTCACTTCATTAAGAGGGAAACGATAATGAAGCTTTAACGCAGGAAAAAAACGTTTTCTAAGTAATAATGGATGGACTGTCTTGAGTACCAAGTAGGGCCCAGATTTTCCTCTTTATTTGCATAACACCTGACAAGTCCTGAAAAGTAAGCCACGCACCCCAAACCCTCCAACAAAGCCTTAGAGATCCTACTCCCACAAGCCAAAGCCTCTTAGACTTATGAAAGGGCACTTTTGAATGAATGAAACTTAACTCTTTCCTGCCACAGTTCTCTTTATTGTATAATGTTTTCATTGCAATAGCTTCTCATTGTACTTATCAGAGTAATTCACAGAAAAGTTGGCACTGAGGGACTTGTTAAGCAAGACTGCTAAATTGTGAAGAACAGCCCTAACACATTAGAAAGGACGAAAAGTTCTAGAGCACATATAAAAGACTGGCATAATTACTTTGTGTTTTTATTAAAATTGCACAAGAATATAGTTTTTGAAACTTTGAGGGAGAATTTATCAGTAACACTAATGATACTGATAGTGTTAAAGCAAACAGTGTGGGGGGTCTTCTACGGCATGTGTTGCAGGTAAAACAGGATCTTAAATTCTGCTAACAGTTTTATTACAGAACAGTATATCCGAAAATCTCGTATTCCTCGGTACTTGGCTAGAAAAGCATTGCAATCCATTTGAAATGGGAGGCTTCTAAGTGGTCCCAAGGAAAAGTGTTAAAAACCCCACGAAACTTTTAGCTTTAGATCCATTGGGCCCAATGGTGCTGGAATCTGGTTTGGCATTGCAGTATATACAGGTGATGATCTCAGGACAAATTACTGCAAGGTGGTCCCCTCTGCTTTTGGCTGGCTGCTTAGTTAGCAACGCCTCCCGACCGGGGAGGGAGGCTGGAAGGGCTTACCCTGTCTCCCGCATCCGTGAGGAAGTAGAAGTCAGCCTCCCGGAGAACTCCCTGCGTTTGTTTCCTCTCAGACTTCCAACCCAGGCAGTGGGCTGGAACTAAAGTGGGAACCTCCAAAAACAAACAAGTACGACACACCAAAAAAGGGAGGGGGGGCGGAAGGGGGAAGACCTCTGCCTGGGAATCTGCCAGACGGTGGGGAAGCTGATTCCGCCCCCCCCCCCCCCATCATAAATGCCACTGCGGGTATTAATTTGCAATACACTTAACTTGGCTAATAAACACCATACCAAAGCTGGGACTTGATTCGAGCATGCCTCTATGAAATCCACAAATAGACTCCTGGCTCACAGACACACTCCCCCTCCCCGTTCGCCTCTCCATAGATAACTTGACTCTCACCTTCTTTGTAAACAAGCAAACAGCTCGCTGCCTTCCCGGGTGAGGGCTTCCAAGGCTGCCCGGTCAACTCGGCATCACCAAACAAAACCACTTTTGTTCCTCCCTCCCAGGTCCTCCCACCCTCCCAGTCCAGGCAAAGTTTTGAACTCGCCCCCCCTTGCCCCTTCCACCACCATCACCACCATCACGCCAGAAAGAGCCCTCCCAATCGAAGTCATTATTTAAAGTGGAAAAAACGGTAGATTGTTTTCTAGACGGGTCCAGGACAAAAAAAAAAAAAAAAAAAAAAAAAAAAAGGTGCAACGGAGCCAGGGGAGGCGCTTGGCAGCAGCCCGCGCCAACCAGCATTCCTGAGATGTTTGAGAATTCTGGAACGCGCAGACAGAGCCGACGTCACTGCAACACGCGGCGCCGCGGCCGGCCCGTATAAAAGGCGGGCTCTGGCCGCTTGGGCAGACCGCGAGCGAGAGCGCCCCCGAGCAGCACCCGCGCCCTTCGCGCCTCCTCGGGAAGGACCTCAAGAGAAGGACGCTTGCAGCCCGCTCGCCGCCCCAGCCCTCGCCCTCCTGCCACTGGGCCCGCCACCCCGCCGCACGGACCGGAGCCTGTCCCGTCTCCCGGATCCACGCACCAGACCTCGACTGCTGCGCACCCGTGTATCGGCGTCTTTGCTTCCGCGCTCGTCCGGACTCCTGCGCGCCACAATGAGCTCCCGCACCGCCAGGACGCTCGCCTTCGCCGTCACCCTTCTCCACTTGGCCAGGCTGGTGAGTTCTTTTGCCTCCGCTTCCCCATCCGCTCTTCCAGGCCCTTCCCCTTTCCCCAGATTGCTCCCCGCAGAGAAAACTAAACTAAAAAGTTCGGGGGCGTTTCGGGTTAGCTCTTTCTTCAAACCCCCCTGGAGACGCGTCGGGGGGCCTGATGGCAGCCGCAGCCGCCAAGGGTGGCCGGGTTGGACGGGATCAGAGACCCCCTGCGGACAGGGTCGGAGGAACCCTCCCTTCTCTGGGTTCGTCTGCTAACCGCGCCGAGTCTCACGCGTGCCTTGTCCCCCCACCCCCCTCCAGGCGCTCTCCACCTGCCCTGCCGCCTGCCACTGCCCCCAGGAGGCGCCCAAGTGCGCCCCGGGAGTCGGGCTGGTCCGGGACGGCTGCGGCTGCTGTAAGGTCTGCGCCAAGCAGCTCAACGAGGACTGCAGCAAAATGCAGCCCTGCGACCACACCAAGGGGCTGGAATGCAATTTCGGCGCCAGTTCCACCGCTCCGAAGGGGATCTGCAGAGGTAAGATGCTTGTGGTTTGGCCCCTTTAAAAAAATAATAGTCCCCGTAGTCCAGAAGTTTAGTAATTTTGAGACCATGTATGGTGATGCTTTGTTGTTGGTAGCTTGGCAGAAAGGCACATGATTTCAGCAGTCTGGAATGCAATTCAGTGTGTCTGGGCCCAACGAAAAGCGCATACGGAAAAGTGATTCCTGACTAACTTATTGTTCTGGTCTGGAGTCCCCAAGGAATTGTCGGGAACTTTACCATAAATTGAATTTAACAGCAGAAAATATGTATGAGTTTCAGGCCGTGGTTGGGAATCTTAACTTTATCCTCTTTTCCCTTTCTCTTTCGGTGCTCTTTGCAGCTCAATCAGAGGGCAGACCCTGTGAATATAACTCCAGAATCTACCAGAATGGGGAAAGTTTCCAGCCCAACTGTAAACATCAGTGCACATGTATCGACGGCGCTGTGGGCTGCATTCCTCTGTGTCCCCAAGAACTCTCTCTCCCCAACTTGGGCTGTCCCAACCCCCGGCTAGTCAAAGTTACTGGGCAGTGCTGTGAGGAGTGGGTCTGTGACGAGGATGGTGCCAAGGACCCCGCGGACGACCGGGATGGCCTCCTGGGCAAGGGGCTGGCATTTGATGCCTCGGAGGTGGAGTTAACCAGGAACAATGAATTAATTGCGGTTGGAAAAGGCGGCTCCCTGAAGCGGCTCCCAGGTAAGTTGAGACTGAGCCTGAAAGACCTTGTACTGAAATACATTCCTAGTTTGAAGCTTTGTAGAAACGACTCCTTGAGTCTGTTGGTGTCATTATGCCTCTGAGAAATTTTCCCTCTTGTTTGTCTCTAGCGTTTGGAATGGAACCTCGAATCCTATACAACCCTTCTTTACATGGCCAGAAATGTATCGTTCAAACAACTTCATGGTCCCAGTGCTCCAAGACCTGTGGAACTGGTATCTCCACACGAGTTACCAATGACAACCTTGAATGCCGCCTGGTGAAGGAAACCCGGATTTGTGAAGTGCGGCCTTGTGGACAGCAGACGTACAGCAGCCTGAAAGTAAGTTCCGGTGGTGCTTGTTGGAGACTGTTGCCTGGCAGCTGGGCGAGATGTGAACCTCTCTTCCGAGACAGAGAAACACTGTTCCTAACTCTCCTTCTTTCCTCTTTCTTACAGAAGGGCAAGAAATGCAGCAAGACCAAGAAATCCCCCGAACCAGTCAAGTTTACTTATGCTGGATGTTCGAGTGTGAAGAAATACCGGCCCAAGTATTGCGGCTCGTGCGTGGACGGCCGCTGCTGCACGCCCCAGCAGACCAGGACTGTGAAGATGCGCTTCCGTTGCGAAGATGGGGAGACGTTTTCCAAGAACGTCATGATGATCCAGTCCTGCAAGTGCAACTACAACTGCCCGCATGCCAACGAGGCGGTGTTTCCCTTCTACAGGCTGTTCAATGACATTCACAAATTTAGGGACTAAATGCCACCTGGGTTTCCAGCGCGAGGGTGAACAAACGAGGGGGGAGAAGAGTGCCAGAATCACAGAGATATGGGTGGGGGCGGTGGGGGTGAGGGACTCATTGTAGAAGGGATGCATTGCTCATTCTTGAGTAGTATTAAGGTATTTTGAAACTGCCAGGTGTGCTGGTGCAGATGGACGGACACTAACGCAGCCACGATGGGAGAATACTTCGCTTCATAATATTGGAGCCCACGTTACTGCTTCATTTTGGAGCTTGTGCTGTTGATGACGTTCTGTTTTCTGTTTGTAAATTATTTGGTAAGCATATTTTTCTCTAGGCTTTTTTTCCTTTTGGTTCTACAATTGTTAAAAAAAAAAAAAAGATTAGTTGATCAGTTAAAGCCTTCATCTTTTGAAAGAAGTAAATGGGAGGGGGTGCCATCCCTTCCTGAAGGGGACACTCTGTGAGTGACCGTGAGAGGCAGCTATCTGCACTCTAAACTGCAAACAGAAATCAGGTGTTTTAAGACTGAATGTTTTTATTTATCGAAATGTAGCTTTTGGGGAGGGAAGGGAAATGTAATACTGGAATAATTTGTAAATGATTTTAATTTTATATTCAGTGAAAAGAATTTATTTATGGAATTAATCATTTAATAAAGAAATATTTACCTAATATCTGAGTGTGTGGCATTCGATATTTTCAGAGACTATCCAAAGTCATTGGCAAAAGCTTAGCGTATTATGCATTCTTTCAATTATTCAACCAGGACTACTTGAGTGCCTACTTTGTGCCAGGAACTGTTCTAGGAGCTTGGGATAAGAGCAGGGAACTAACCTACAAAAGTAAGACAATGACTGCTTTTATCTTCAGTTGAGAAAAATCTCTGCATGTAAAGTAATCTGTTTTTAAAACATGTTGAACACTAGGCATCCTAGGAAGCACAAGGAATCTGAAGCTAAATTTGTGATTTAAATAGTAATGCTTTATGGGGCTCCTGGGTGGCTCAGTTGGATAAGCATCGGACTTGGGCTCAGGTCATGATCTCATGGTTCCTGGGTTTGAGCCCCGCGTTGGGCTCTGTGCTGGTAGCTCAGAGCCTGGATCCTGCTTCTGATTCTGTGTATCCCTCTCTGTCTCTCTGTCCCTCTCCCGCTCATACTCTCTCTCTCTCAAAAATAAACATTGAAAAAATTAAAAAAAATAATAATGCTTTATTTTCATATGAATTCAAAGCCTAAGGGTCTCCATCACTCCATCATTGTAAGGTGGGTATAGTAGGGTCATTTATCATTTTAATTACTAGGTTATTATGCTTGTCACCTTGGAAGAAGAGAGGAACTTGAATGAAACAGTCCATAACCCAGGCTGCCCATATCTAAATTCATGGGCAAGATTAAGTCTGGTTGGATAATGTGTTATAGAAGGTCACTTGTTTATAACTTTATATTTTCCCAATATTGTTCTGAAAGCATAGGAGAACTACCGAAAGATCGATCCACCCTTAGTTGGGAGCAGAAAAAAAGTCTTGGAGTCTATAGGAGTCAGTTTGTTTTCACTGAATGAGCTTGAAGCAATGACTTGTGTTAATCCTAATAAGCCAGTGATTAGGTAAACATGCTGTTAAATGCAAAGGAATGCAAGGAATTTCAAGTACTTTTCCAATAGCGTGAGGACCGAGCTACCCCATCCCCCCTTTCCTTTTTATAATATACGTTATGCTGCTGGAGGAGGGAGCAGTTAGAGTTGGCTATCCAGAAGGTCAAAGGCTAGATGCAGAGCATTCCTAAAAGAAAAGGACCTCAATCTTAGGTCTAGGAGAGGTTGAGAAGGCTGCGTCAATGTTTGTGAAAATGCTGGTAGCCTGTTTTAGAAGAATCTACCTCTTTAGAAAGCACTGACAATAAACCTTTTATAGAGAAGTTTTCCTTTCATCGACGCTCTTGGCTTCTGTTCAAATCCATAGTGAAATATTTCAGTCTGCACTTGGTTAAGAAAGTACTTGAATATTTAGGTATCGAGAAAGTGCTTTAAAAGAGAAGGGGGACAGCTCTTGGGATCCTGTAAAAAGTGATTTTTCAAAACAGTTTAATATCAATGCCTTAATGAAGACCTACAGGAAAGCACTGCCTAAGAATCTATTTAAAAGCCTTACTGAAATGCATAAAGGTTCATAGAAATGTGACGGTAAAATGTATGGGCAAAGGCTCTTCTGATTTTGGCAATGTCTTGCCTGAAATATTACAACTTGTGCCTACCCAGTTGTCTGTTTCTTGCCCGCGGCATTGAAATTTTAAGGTATTTGGGAACTTAAACACCACCTGTGCCTTCTCCGATGCAGTTAAACTTAACAGTGCAATGTAACACGCGAAACAATAAAAGTGTGAGGTTTTTGTGGTGCAATCTTGTTGAGCAGACATCCAAATTCACGGGAAAGATTTTCACATTCCCAGGCACCAATCCTGAGGTCTTTTCCTCCAACACTAAAGCCCAGCAAATTGCTTCTTACATAGAGATCAAGGAGTAATATTTTATAGATCCTTTAAGAGTGTAGGGATGTAATAGGTATACAAATAAGCTCAAATGCGAAACAAAACCAGACATGGGAAAATACTGGATCTCTGGGTCCTTAACCTTATTGTAGTAAATACAATAAGAGTGATGCATAAAGTGGTAATTAGTGCTCAATTAGTGAAGACAAATAGGTACAAATTATGTCCATTTTATTTGGCTATAAAAAAAGTAAAGAAATTCAAAGTAGGGGAGAATAAAATTATGCAAATTAGAACATGGAACCTTTATCTAGGTGCAGTGTGGAGCTCTGCCTACTTCAAGTACTGAGAAAACAAAATCCAACACCAGGCATTTGCACATATGAAATAGAAGTTACATATATAAACATGCATCATAATATACATGTGCCCCTCCACATACAGTAAAGATTTGTGTTCTTCTTACTTTCCAATCCAAAAGACCCTGGTGGTCTTGACCTGTTTTGTTTTTTTTTTTTTCTTTTTTAATAGAGATGTAAGAACTGAGAGTTATAGGGTGACCTCAGAATCTCAGGAATTCAGTGAATTTTAAGAAATAGTCTATGGGACATTTAGCACCGTAAGTGGTCTCACTGTGATGATTTTCACTTAAACACACGTGTTATCTACTCCACAAAGAGATGCCACAGAGTCAAAATTAGCAAAGTATATTTTAGAGTTATTTTTCCAGTAGAGAGACTAGGTTTGCTTCGTACACTGTCTTTTCTCCTGCCCTCTGGATCCTATTTGTAAGTCAGTGGAGCCACAGCAAGGGTCCAGTAGGACCACAGGACACAACAAAGCTGTGTTCTGAGCAGGGTGGCAGGTGATGCAGGGGAAAGAATCCCAGACTGGAACTGGGAGTCTTTTAGCACCAGCTCTGCCATTAATTAACTAGGTGATTCTGGGCAAGTGTCTGGATGGATCTCTCCTGTTTTAAAATGGAACCATAGCTTCCAGCTGGTTTTTTTTTTTCCACCATAAATATTCTTTTTCATATGCTCTCTTTGGTGCACTGACTTCTGTACCTTAAAAACTTCATCTCCTCAAGCAACTGAATGTATGAAGTGAAAGCTACTTGGGTCTTTCTGTAGGCAAATGCACAATGCACTCATCTCCAGGAAGCCTTTGAAAACCGTAATGTTATTTGACCCTTCTTCCTCTCTGAAGTACTCATGGTTATAGGATGTGGCAATCCCTGGATCTCAGCCTATAGGTCCATGCTTTCATCTTCCTGCATAGCCCGATATCTGGGCCTCATTAAATCCCTGCCCTAAATAACTCATTCTTCAAAACAAGGCGCATTGTGAAGCGTGACAATGATGTATGTGTCCTATGGATAGAACGAATGTATTTGTAACTTAGCTTTATTGGTGGTGGGCAACGCTTATCCACCTAATCTTATAAAGTGCAATTCAATTAAGCAAGTACCCAGACGCATTTGTTAGTGCTTTACGACGCTCAGATATTCTGCTCACATATTCGGAATCCACCCCTTTCACATGCCCAGTGCAAACATCCAAAGCTAAGCCATCATCATCTCTTCCCTGAATTACTTAAATGGCTTCACTTGTGACATACTGTATTCCCTAAAGGTGGCTGCAGTAGTATCTTCCACCCCACATAATTAATCTTTGTCGCTTCTGCATAGATGGGGTTTATTCTACCCTCTTGGATCTGGTTGGGCTCTTTGCTTTAACCAATGAATATCCAGGAAGCAATGTACTGTGGTGCTAGTTCCAACTGTGGCGATGACTAGAAGCTCTTACTTCATTTCTCTTAGAAATGAACTTCCATGTAAGAAGCACAATGACCCTGAGACCAGCAGGCTGTGAGAAGCCCATACCACACTGACAGGCCCTAGAGGATAAGAAGACATGAGGAGAAAGAGAAAGGTCAGGGAGAATCTTCATGTGCACGAAGAAACCACCTTGGAAGTAGATCGTCCAGCTCCAGTTGCTGATGTCTTGTGAATCAGAGATAAAATAGCCGTTTGAGTCCTTCCCAGATTTCCTGACCCATAAAACAGTGAGCAGACTAACCGGTTATTTTAAGGCCCTAAGTTTTGGGTGTTGTTTGTTGGATAGCATACATAACCCAAACATCATTGGTTTCCTGCAAAGATTCATTTTCCTTATGGGAACCAGAGTGATTCTTCAAAAATGTGAATCAGAACACGTCAACCCTTGGCTTAAAAGCTCTATGGCTGCCCATTACTCTTGGAATAACACTCAACTCCCTCCTTACTAAGTACACAGGCCCTAGACCCTCCCTATTTCTTCCCACTCGCCCTTGCCACAATCCCACTTGCCTTTTCCTCTTTGAACTAAGCCACATCAGTGCCTCTTCAGGGCCTCTGCACTAGCTGTTCCTCTGTCTCAAATGCCCCTCTTGCCTCAATGTCTCTTAATCTACACTTCTTTTTGTCATGCAGGTGTCAGCATAAATGTTACCTTCTCAGTGACCTTCCCTTGCCACCTAGTCTAAAGTAGTTCATTACATCAAGCAGTTTTATTTTCACCACGGCCCTTAGGCCTACCAGATATTATTTATTTACTATGTCTCCCCCTTCCAGAATAGCCTCTATGAGATGAGAGATTTTTGGCTTTTTCACCACTACAAAAGCATCACTTGATACTGTGCCTGGCATAAAGCAGATGTTCATTAATTTAGATTAATGCTGTCTTAAAACTGCATTATGTAGAAGGCACCCCTCCCTTAGCACAATGTCTTCTTCCTACCTCCCCTTGGGCTTTCCCCTAGGTTGTTCCTCATTCATCCATCCTTCTATTCATACATCCAGTCAATAGACACTTGCCTGGCACCACTATATTCCACGTACAGTGCTATGGACTAGTTGATGAAGAAGCCTGGTTTCTTCACTTTGGGGACATACATGTAAGCAAAGATGAGTTAAGGTTAGGTTCAGCTGCAAATAAAAAGCTAAATAAAAAATGGCTTAAATAACACAAAGGTTTATTCCTCTGTCATGTGAAAAATCCAGGTAGGCTGTACAGGGCTGATGTGATGCCCTAAGTTTTCGGGGACCAAAGCTTCTGCTATCTTGTTCACCATGTGTGGCCTCCATTCCCCAATTCACCTCACCTAGCTGCAAGGAAGGCTAGGAAGTGTAGTTCCTATCCTGGGTTGCCACGTCCCCAGCTAAAAATCAGAGATCCTATTACTACAGAGGGGAGAACTAGTAGTCTATACCACATAGCACAAAATACATTATAAGAAGTAGAATAGGGCACAGAGGATGGTTGAGGGGAAAGCTACCAACTCTCTGAAGCTGGGATGAGAGAGGTTTCTTGGAGGAGTGGTCATCTCAGTAGTTTTTTCAAAGATACATAGGTCAGAAACTATTCAAAGGCCTTGGTGCTTGAGTTGGAAATTTCTGAAATAACCAGTGATACCTTTCTCATCTCAGCCATTAAGAGAAGTCAAAGACACCCACACTACCTGGGTTCAGAGTCTTACAGATCATTAGTGTTTGAAACAGCTTATATTCTTACTTTGGGTTCAGACGTATCATGAAGAGGTTATCCATATTAATGTTCTCCAGAGAAACAGAACCAATAGGATACATGTATATGTGTGTGCACGCACACACACACACATCAAGAGAAAGATTTATTTTAAGAAATTGGCTCATGTGATTATGGGGGCTGACAAGTCCAAAATCCTTAGGGGAAGCCAGCAGGCTGGAAACTCAGGTAAAAGTTAAATCCATAGGTCAGGCCAGGCAGGCTGGAAACAAGGTAGGGTTTCTATTGTGCAGTCTTGAGGCCAGATTCCTTCTTCTTTGGGAAACCTCAGTGTTTTGTCTTAAGCCTTTCAACTCATTAGATGAGGCCCACCCACATAATGAAGGGTAATCTGCTTTATTCAAAGTCAATCACATCTTTAAAATACCATTACAGCAACATTGAGACTGGTGTTTGACCGAACAAATGGGCATCATAGCCTAGCCAAGATGACACAGAAAATTAGCCATCATAGTACCTGTGTAGTAGACCCTTTTGGGGGCAAGAAGCTCATGTCCACTCTCTAAAATGGAATGAATGGGGCGCCTGGGTGGCTCAGTTGGTTAAGCAGCCGACTTCAGCTCAGGTCATGATCTCACAGTTCATGAGTTCGAGCCCCGCGTCAGGCTCTGTGCTGACAGTTGGAGCGTGGAGCCTGCTTCAGATTCTGTGTCTCCCTCTCTCTCTGTTCCTCCCCCACTCGTACTCTGTCTCTCTCTTAAAAATAAATAAAGATTAAAAAATAAATAAATAAAACGGAATGAATTTGAGCAGAGTCAGAAAAGGTAAAAGCTTTGCTAGTTATACCCAAGACATTCCCAGGCCTGTCGTTGTGCTTATGCATGAGTGGGGAAGGGCTCCAGTATTTATTTGACATCAATCAGACATCAATCAGATTTGTGGGCTTCTCAGAAATGCTCCTGGTACACTGACTGCAAGGTCCTTCCGGAACTGGCAGGATCTACTTTAGTCAAGATGGCTGCAGGGTGGGGGAGTGGAGAGACATCCTGATAAGACCTCTAGAGAAAAGCTTTCTGTAAATCTGTCTGGATACAGCAGGACACAATCCATCACTTGCACACACCCCGAGAGAGACAAAGAGCACTCCTTCTTCTGGCCCTTCGTGCAAATCCTCACTGTAGCACTGACACCACTATATTGTGACTCGTTCTTTAACTGCTCCCATGAGATTTTAAGCTCCTTGAAGGGTTTTGGTCAATGAATGAGTACCAACTAAGAATAAATTGGAAGGAGTATGAGAACTGCGTTCTAACATCTCCAGATCTTCGTGGAGAAGAGAAAGCAAGTTTGTTCTAAATCGCCCCAGGGCAGAATTCCCAAGCTGGTGGCTTGGGCGGGATTGGGCCAATAGACAACGTTTTGTTCAACTGGCACAGGGTTTATAAAAACTGAGCTTTGTTGCCAATATTTGAAAGCTGAGAAGTTTTTTTTTTAAGAAGTCCAAACTTCTGGCTTCTTTTGAAAAATTCGTAGATCTGCAGCAGTGGACTACATTCTCTACATGGCAGCTTCTGCATGGTGAGAGCAGTGTTACAGCTTCCTCGGAGCGTGTGCTCTGCTGTTCACCAGCACAGACTGAGGAGAAGAGACACGTATGTGTATGTGTGCGGTTGGGGAAGGTGAAGGGCGGGGAAGGGACGATCTTTAAAAAACACAGGTTCTTTCTTTACTGGCACAACCCAGAACACTCCTTGGAAGTGCTTAGAAAAGTAATGTTTAGCACGGGAACCATGTTATAAGCACAGGAAAAATAGAGGCCACGTCATTCATTTCAGATGGCCATGGGGCTATAAACATGCCGTCACTTCCCAGCTTCCTTCTACGGTAACGGTCTGTGTATTTTTGAGTAGAAGTATACCCATTCCACGTAAAATATCATGTCACATTTTCCCACCGACACCGGATGAGTTGATCAGAGATATACCCTGCATCCCGAACCTCTGCTGAATTTAACCAGCCATTTTTGTAGTGACCAAAGAGCCTTCCAAGGGGAATCACAACCCATAGCCAGGATTTTGCTCTAGAATTTTTTTTTTTTTTTTAATGACTCAAAGTCCTTCCTTCAAGTGCTGTCACATAAATAATACTCATTTTTCAGAGACATTCAATAAACTCCAGAGAGACTGAGAACTTGTCTAAGTAGTTATAGTTAGCTAGCCAGTAGCAGAGTGGAAGGTGGACCTCAGAGGATTTATTCTTCAGGCTTATCTCTGACAGGGGCATTTGGACACAGGAAAGCACTTGGGTTACAGGGAAGTTGGGGCTGGTTCTTTGGTGTCAACGTGGCTCCTGGGAAGACTTGGGCCAATGGATTTTCTATAGGCGAGTCAGGATCATCAGCATCCCGCTGCAAGGATGACGCCCTTCTCCGGCAAACAGAGAATGATTCAGCATGTAAACATCTGGATCTTCTGTTAAGGAGATTTGCTAGCTAAAAAAAACAAAAAACAAAAAACAAAAAACAAAAAAAAAACGTTGCTCATTCATGGAGAGAGTTTAAATTCTGGGCTCATGAGCAAAACTTGAGAGAGGTCCTTCCTATATTCCAAATTAGTTTGTTCTTGGAAAGGAGCCTATGTCTTTAATTGACTTCTTGCATTCAGAATGATACTTAGCTATTTACAGTGTTCTCTTTAATGTCTGGGGTTTTTTTCTTAACAAAAGGAAGGCATACTTATGCAAGAACATTGTAAGAAATACAGACTGTCAAAAATGAAGGTCCCTAGGAAACATTCCCCTTTATACACATGCACGTGCACCCATGCACATGCATACACACATACTTTTAAGTGCATAATGTGTATTATTCACAGATTTGGGGGAGTGACTAACTTGCATTTATTAATATTATTATTATGAACAAAAAAGATTAGACTATATATAGAGCTTTACATTTACTATACCTTGAAAGTCAATTAATGTTGATATATGCAGTTCTCCCAAAATCGCTATAATTGCTTTATAGATTTTCCTTGTATTATTGATATGCCACAATCTATTTATTCATTTATTTATTTCAGTTTATTTATTTTGAGAGAGAGAGAAAGAGAGAGAGAGCGAGCATAAGCAGGGAGGGGCAGAGAAAGGGAGAGAGAGAATCCCAAGCAGGCTCCACGCTGACAGTGTGGAGCCGGACACAGGGCTGGATCCCAAGAACCGTGAGATCATTACCTGAGTGGAAATCAAGAGTCAGATGCTAGGGGGCGCCTGGTTGTCTCTGTAGGTTGCGCAACCGACTTCGGCTCAGGTCATGATCTCATGGTTTGTGGGTTCAAGCCCCGTGTCTGGCTCTGTGCTGACAGCTCAGAGCCTGGAGCCTGCTTTGGATTCTGTGTCTCCCTCTCTCTCTGCCTCTCCCCTGCTGGTGCTGTCTCTCAAAAATAAATAAATGTAAAAAAATTAAAAAAAAAAAAAGAGTCAGATGCTTAACCGACTGAGCCACTCAGGAGCCCCTGGTGTGCCATAATTCATTTTCAAGTTTTCTCTCTCTCATTTGACCAGGAAAGGAAATCCCCTGTTGCCATTCTAACCTGAGGGATTGCATCAGAACTGGCTTCAGCCAACTTGAGTCTCATTCCCTTATCAGTGATAGGTCCTAATTGGTGATCCTCAAGGAGAAATCCTGTGGGGGTAGGGAAAGGTTCTGAGAAAAGGGCCTTTGATAATAAAAAGAGACTGGGAGAGGAAATGCCTTTCGTCTTTCCTGGGCATAACTTGTCTCCAGCCCAGGGAGAAGGCATCACTGACACACTGAAGATGACAAAGCAGAAAGGTGAAAAGCCCCTGAGTCTCTAAAGAGATCACTAAGCTGCTGAACCACCCAGAGCTGGGCTCACCTGAAATGCAGACCTCTTGCTTGGTGTGATGATAAACCTCCTACTGTTTAAGCTGGTTCTGTTAAGCCAAATGTTACTTACAGCTAAAAGCATCCTAACTGATGATTTTATACTTGGCCCTTTTTGATGTCTGTAAGTTTTATAAATAATGTAGCAATAACCATTTCCAAAGGAGAAGAAAGTACTTTTAGATGTGAATGAATAAACCAACAAAAATATTTGGCAGGAATATAACTTAGTTATTAACATTCACTGGGGCGCCTGGGTGGCTCAGTCGGTTAAGCCACCGACTTCGGCTCAGGTCATGATCTTGTGGTCCGCAGGTTTGAGCCCCGCGTCGGGCTCTGTGCTGACAGCTCAGAGCCTGGAGCCTGTTTCGAATTCTGTGTCTCCCTCTCTCTCTGACCCTCCCCCGTTCATGCTCTCTCTCTGTCTCAAAAATAAATAAACGTTAAAAAAAAAATTAAAAACAAAAACAAAAACATGCACTTGATTGGCTATGGGTCAGCTAGACATGGGTAACAAAAAGGAAATAATGACACACGGTCCCTGGTCTCAAGGGTAACACATCTAGCAGAGTTAGTAATATATACAAGTAATTCTAGTGTACTGTAACTGTGCCAGAAACTTAGGAATATGAGAGTTCAGAGGGTAGTCAGAAAAAGCTTCACAGAGGACACAGTATCTGAACAGAGTTTTGAAGGATGAATAGGAGTCTGTTTGGAATTACGTCCCAAGTTGAAAAATACCGAAGTATTCAAAGCCTACGAATACTATCAGAGTCAGCAAATGCACAGCCTCAGACAAGACCTGAGCACTAAAAGCCATTTTGCATCTTCACTTTTGCACTTGTGGCTGAGAAGAGGAAAAGCAGCCCTCAGTAGGGACCTACAGGAGACCTGTCCTGGTGATGGGGACACGCCTGTCCCTTCCATGGGTGTTACCTTTGGAAATCCCCCACCCGCACAGTAATAAGAGCTGCCGGCCTGCACAGGGTGAGATAGCACTGACATCACCAGATATGAGATGGAAATGGTGAAGTGCACCATACCCCCAGAAGACAAAAGCGGTCTGCTTCCCCCACACAACAGCCTCGATATGACAGGATAACCTCAGGCTGACAGGACCTAGCCTGGGCCTGACCCACTGGTGGGTCACCCAAGGCAGCCCCAGTGACTACTTGGACCCGGTGGCAAAGGCAAAAAGCCCAGAGAGAAGCGACCTGGAAAACTTGGTTACTGCCATCTGATGCTCTTGTGTTTGTGCCACAGGTCAGATTCCAGTAGGAGGCCAGTCCCTTAATGGCTTCCGGTCCCTCCTAGAATAATGCTCATCCTTACCACTAGCTGCGCACAGTCTTCTTGTCCAGGATTTTAAAGGCTGTGGTAATGTGACATGCAAGCAAAAGGCCACAGGGACAGCTCCATGCTGGCTCCATAACCTCATCTATTCCTCCAGACACGAAAGAACTGTCATAATTGCACTCACAATCAAAGTGAATGTCAAGAAAAGGCATTAACTAAACAGCCAGGAGTCCTCACATTCTGTATAGGCAAGTGTGAATAAGTAATTCATGGTCTTTCTGTGCTGCATCAATGAATTAGAGGATTTGGATTTTTTTATTATGTCGATACATTTGGTCTAAAGCATGCTGGGTATTTGCATATGCACCAAGGGACTTCTTGAGCCCCCCCCCCCCCCCATGCAGTCATCTTCCCCGTCATCTGCCTAGAAGCTGTACATTCTCTACAATCTCAGAAGAAACTAGGTCTCTTGGCATGTTGTGGGAACACAGCTATTGAAATAAATGGAACATGGCAAGTGTACAGGGCCAGCAACAGGAGCCACTGCTTTTTTTTTTTTGGGTGAGGAATGGTGACGCCAAAAAAAGAAAGGGAAGAAATCCCCTGTAACATTAGATAGACTGTAAGAAACTGTTCTGAATTTGGGCCAAAAAATCAAGATTAGCAGTCACACTGAAGTGTTTTTGTATTGCATTTTTGGCCTCAGTAACAGAAATTCATTCATTGACCTATATCTGCACACACACTTATATCTGTCTGTTGCACACACGCACACACAGCCTTGTGGTTTATAATTCCTGTTTGTTATAGGTCAGGTGTAGTGCTGGGTCCCGGAAGGTACAGTTCACTAAGGACTTGCGTCTACGAATCATGGGATCAAGAAGAGTGTCCTCATTCTTCAAGGGCTGCTACCGACACCTGTCTCTGCTACTTTGCTCCTCTGGTTTTCCTGCGACCTGCATGCAAGGGAATCGGGGCTAGGCTGCTACACACGCCTCACTCCCAGAATGGAGGGAGGGCAAGGCCACTCCAGCCCAGCTTCCCTGGAGAACCATGGAAAAGGGGCATTGTTTTAAACTTATGATATACATTCTCTGCAAAGGGAAATCCACGAGGTATACTCACACAGGGGCCCAATTTTATTCTTCAACTATCAAACTCCACTTGGAGTCCTGTGGTATTAAACCATTACTTAGCACTTTCACGTACCCTATATCATCTAAGACATGGATGACTGCAAGACACAACATCATTTTACATACCTTTAAGAAAAACCCAGCCAATTATGGCCAGCTATGTCATAGTTGCATGCTTGCAGTCAAATGTATCTTGATTACAGAGCTGTTAAAGTGTAAAAATATGTACATTCTAGAATCGATGATACCCAAGGGCTTGTCTAACTAGACTTAGTTCTAGTGTAGTGTGTGAGTTCTCAGTGGGCAGGAACACATCTTTCTTCAAGATTTGTTTAAATGTTTATTTATTTGAGAGAGAGAGAGAGAGAGAGAGAGAGAGAATGGGGGCAGGTCAAAGAGAGAAGGGGAGAGAGGATCTGAAGTAGGCTCTGTGCTGACAGCAGAGAGCACGACGCGGGGCTCAAACTCAAGAACTGCAAGATCATGACCTGAGCCACAGTCAGACGCTTAACTGACTGAGCCACCCACGTGCCCCAACAGGAACACATCTTATAGTCCTTCTCTACTTTGCTGTGTCTAGCACAGTGTCATGCACATAGAAAGTGCACAATAAACTTGATAATAAATGAATGATGATAATGAATGAACGAATGAATGAATGAATGAATTGACTAGCTGAGACAAATTCTACGTCCCCCTTACAGCATTCAGTCAGCCCACTTGAATAGAGGTAAGAAGGTCCAGATTGG
The DNA here is from genome assembly GCF_007474595.2 of Lynx canadensis. Lineage (NCBI taxonomy): Eukaryota > Metazoa > Chordata > Mammalia > Carnivora > Felidae > Lynx > Lynx canadensis. The sequence continues at coordinate 71,783,659 of NC_044310.1, forward strand.
GTCTGCTTCTTCCTATTACACCCAACTTTGGAAACAGACTCAACGAGCAGACGTGGAGGGGGAGCCTTTAGCACTTACAGCACTTACTCAAGATCCGATCACCTTAAGCCCTGGTCAAGGAGCTGCTGGCCAGACACGCTGTGACACCAGGCTCCTTGGGGACCTATTTATGTTTCTCCTGAAAACCGGTGTGTAATATCAAACTTCTGAAAATAAAATCACAGTTTAAGTGGACTATGGGAGCTGGCTATTTAGAGAAGCCTGCTGGCAAGTTCTCTCTTGTAAAGTCAATAACCAGCCCAGATTTATCTATTTTATGACTTTGTATTTTTCTGTATCGCGTTCCCGTAGAGCAAGGCACACCCTTATATTGAGTTTCCCCACAGTAGAGTCTTTGTGCTGGGTCAGTAGCTTGAAGCGTTTTTGCTACAACGGGCCTCTTTCCCTTGAGGGTTCCTGGTCTGCTAGGGCGGTCCCAGTTAGACCAATCCCCTCCCCCAGAGGCCAGGGCTTTGCTGCAGTGGATGGAGCAAATGGAAATCACATTTTCCTTTGTTTTGTTTACTTTAGAATGAAGTTACTTCTGACCAGAGAGCTGCATTCCAACTTTAGAGACATGGGCCACAATGATAACACAGGCATGAACCCTGCACAGAACACAGCACATGTGAGCATGCCACATGTGTGCAGAGGGAGAGGAATGGGCTTCATACCTTCGACCCCTGTGTACTAAGCATCTGAGACATTCCAGGTTCTGTGCTACTTCTTTCGGGGAACAAAGAGATGAACAAGACGCAGCCCCTGGCCTCATGGTCTAGTTACAGTAAGCTGTGCTGAAAAACAATGCAGGTGTGAGGCTGCCTCAGCCTCAGAGAGTTGGAGAAGGTTTTACGTGGAGTACAATCTGGAAGTCAGGTCTTGGTAGAAAAGGAGAAGGGAAAAAAAAAATTAAAAAAAAAACAAAAAAGAAAAGGGGAAGGGAGAAAGGGCAAGCTGAGTAGTGAGAACAGCATGTGCAAAGGCACGGGTGTGCAAGACCGTGGGAACCCAAGAAACTGTCGGTCAGAGGGCACTCTGCAAGTATCTCCTTTTATTCCCATCCAAAGCCGGTGACACTAAGGTGAAAGACATCCCTGGACTGGATCCATAATCGCATGGGCCTCCAGGCAATCCTAAACTTGACTGCCCACATCTCCTGTTTCCCACAGACCTATGAACCTCTAGTCCTGGTGCTGTTGGTGCCACAGGACCCACAGGACCCACCGATGGGAAATCGGACCCACATTCTTGAAAAGATCTTCTCCTCTATAGTTTTGTAGGCTAAACGGTGGGAGAAGCAGGAGAGAGCCAGTTAGGTTCTTCAGTGGTGGTTCTGGAACGAGGCTGTACTACCCAGTCAGAAATGCCAGATGGCTTCCTTATACTTGCTTAGTTCTCTTCACTTGTACATCCTCAACTGTCACATGCTTGCGAAATCTGCAGGCTCATATTTGCCTGACCTGCTCCTCTGAGTCTCCCCCCAGGGTGTGATAAATAATCCCCGGAAAACACAAGTTCTCATAATCCCTTCAAAGTGGTGAGAGATATCAGAGGCAGCGGCTATGGGTTTCTGAGGCTTGAATTCTCATATTCCTAATCTCTGGGCACAGTCTCCTGTCATCGCTGGCGGACAATTCTCCCCCTCCTTAATGGTGGGCATGTACCATCTGTTTTACTTAATACTATTCAGTCAGACAGAGCTCCAGAGGTGAACTGGGGGACCCTACACTTGGGAGCGACTTGTAGGTTCCTGGATCCACCTACCCCCAGAACCCTTTCCCCCACATCCTTGGCAAGGAGTGACCCATGCTTTTCTCACTCACAGAGGTGGTATCTGCTCTGCCTCCTTCTGTAGTTCATGCTCCAGAAGTGTGAGCTGTTCTTCTGAATACTAATGTGAAATCCTTCTCCCTATAACTTTTAGTAACGGTTAATGGTTGTCCTCCTGGCAGTCCTCGGAATGAATGTGGTCCTCTCAATTATGTGCTCCATCCCTACCTGCATTCCCAGCCTTTCTTTTCTTTTCTTCTATTTGTTCCTTTGTTTGTTTTTTTTTTGTTTTTCCCTTAAACATTTACAGTGGGTACAATTATTCCTCACATGGTCTAGTCTTCGGGTCTTCATTCTCTAGTTGCTTGCTTCCAGATACATTTGAGTTTGTCAAGATCCCTCTAAAAAGGGGATATTGGTGGATTCACAGAGCCCTCTAGATCTCTCCTGAGTGCCAAGGCCAGGAAGCCTATCAGCTCCCTTCAGGACTCTAAGCGCACTTTTATTCACGAATCCACTTTCCCTACTAAATAGTGAGCACTTCTTCCCTAGCCTTTCCAGCCCCCAGCACAAGTGCAGACAAGTTTCAGAATCCGAGAGACAACAGGATATAGGAGAACTGGGTCTTCACTTGCTTAGTATCCCCACACACCAGTGCAGAGCCTGGTAACCAGGCTGTAATAACTGTATGGTCCATCAGCCAATTCATTGGTTTAATGAAAGCAGGCTAAGCTTGCATTTAATTTCTTGGCAGTATGTCAATACTTATTAATATAATAATTTTTAACTGACATCTTAAGGGTCTCTTCAGATGACCTTCTGTAAGGATAACCCACCACTTCTACTTGTGTTACTGCCTTTCCTTAATGTAAATTTAGGCTTTGGCATTTGCGTAACCCTTCCAAAATTTGATGGCTTAAAACAACAAGGACTTATTATTTGTCACAATTTTGTTTGTTGGCTAGGTGCAGCTGGGTGGTTATTCATGCAGTGACTCACTGAGCTAGGAGCTTGGGTGGGGGCTGAAACGTCCAAGATGGGCTCTCATCTTGTGGCTTCCCCATTGTTCAGTTGTTTAGACTGAGCTTCTTTACAGTCAAACAGCTGGCTTCTAAGAGGAGATGTTCCAAGAGGATGGTCCCGATGTGCAAGCATCTATTAAGCCCACTAGTGCTTCAGACTCACTAATGTCGCACTGGCCAAAACAAGTCACATGGTCAAACCCAGAGTCAATGTGGGAGAGAACTGCACCTCCTTGGGTACCAGGAGGTGATTCACTAGGGGCCACCAGTGAATCCGTAGTCTTACAGTCTATTATATTTATCCTTATTAAGTTTCATTGTTACACTTTTGAGAGGGAGTTCTTTTTTTTTTTTCATGGCTTTACAAATTCGGACTTTTTCTGGATATAGGCAATGAGGAGGAGGAGGAAGAGGACGACACATCATTTATTGTCTATTGTGTGACAGGTTATTCTTTACAAATTTATGATTCCCGAAAAACAGCCCAAGGACAGAATTATTATTTTCATTTTAGAGATAAGGAAAATGAGGTTCAGAGAATCTCAATAACTTCCTCAAGGTTTCACATTTAATTGAAGATAAGATTTCAAGGTAGGTTTCTAATTCCGAAGCATGTGTTTTCTTTTGTTGTTGTTGTTGCTGTTTTTTTTGTTTCTTTGTTTGTTTGTTTTTGTTTTTTTTTACCACTGTACGATGCTGTTTCTCAAAGTCTGCACTTTTGACTCAGTGAAATATATAATTCCCTGAAAAAAAAATGATTTTCAAATTCTAATAAAGAACCCAAGAAGTCAGAAAATGCAAAATAACTTTTCTTTCTCTAGAGTTCCTTAAATGTTTAAATCTCATTTTGTCCCAGAGTATTTCGGTGTCTACACACACACACACACACACACACACACACACACATATATATATATATATATATATATATATATTCCCCTGAGAATTGAAGGAGCCCTAAAGTGCCAATCATACGGTAAGGCTGGGGTGTTTAAATATCTGAATGAAGGTTTTGATAAGATTCTATATACATGGTTATAAGGCAGGGTTCCTACACAAGAAAGCTGAGATTGAACTTGAAGTTCAATCTTAACCCCATCCATACTGTCTGAACTGGCCTCCAAGTAGAGAACTATGCTTTTTTCTTTATCTACTCTGGTAAATTATTAAAGGGCTCTTCTGCCCAAGGGGAGATCATTAACTACCTGGGAGGTTGTGGAAGGCATCTGGCAGGTACAGCAAGGAGAACCAGGGCAGCTCCAGTAAGGATGCAGAGCTGAGCTTCCTGAGGCAGCTTCTGCTGGTCAGCCAGAATGAGGGAAAGACCACCATGGGGGCAGGAGGAGATGGGGATGGGCCAGTGGGCAAGAAAGGAGGCAAGAATGGGATGGGGAAGAGGACCTCCCTTGTCTAGCTTGCAAATGGATTTTAAACTCATTAGGTAATAAAAATCCCATTTGCTTGATTGAAAATGTGCCATATGTACCTGCATTTGCCCACACTTTTTCCTTCCTCTCATGGAGAGTGCAACTATGAGGTGACAGCCTCGTTAATTGCAAAAATAGAGGCTGGGGCAAGTGCCAGATTGGTCACTGGAGAAATGTTTATGTAGATGACACAGAAGAGCAGAAGTCGCTGGGAGTCATAGGACCTGAGCTAACCTCTTTACCAGCCCAATCTCCTCATGTCACAGCTGAGGTGAGACTTCTAAGACAGGGCTTTTCCCTTGGCATTGGTGCTGTTGCCAATCTCCGTAGGTTTAATGAATGTTGTGGGGAAACAGTTGAAAGCACTTCTCCCAAGGAATCAGGGACTAGAGCATCTAAATCTTGGCCTTTAGGCCAAGGACTCACAGCCTACTTAGTTTGATGCTCTCATTCCATCCTTCAATGACTGGTCCTCTTGGAAAGGGGTGCAGCTGTTAAGGGAATTCTCGTGCCTGTGATCTACTCTCTCAGCTTTTCCATCCACAGGATGGGCTCCAGGTACAACCTTTTTACTCCTTTCCTGCTCAAAAGCTCTTGGAAGGCTTCCTGAAGTACCATGTGGTTCATCTTGAGTCATTCTCCACGACTCACTTGTGTGGTATCACTTGTGCAGCTTCTGGATGCTCTGTTCCCCTGAAACGTGCACATAAAGAAATGACCCGTCTTTTTAAAATTTTATTTATTTAAGTTTATTTATTCATTTTGAGAGGGACAGAGAGAGTGTGCAAGTGGGGGGAGGGGCACAGAGGATCCAAAGCAGGCTTGTACTGATAGCAGAGAGCCGGACACGGGGCTCGAACCCACAAACCACGAGATCATGACCTGAGTCAAAGTCAGAAGCTTAACCAACTGAGCCACCCAGACACCCCCAAATCACCTTTTTTTTTGATTTCGTGGATGACAGTTTGTACACCATACTAACTAGGGGGTTAAACTTGGTACGGAAAGGGGTGGAAGAGAAAGATTTGTCCATGATTATTGTGCATATTTCCCACTGAGAACAAAATCAGGGGTTAAAGGTCCCTGCACTTTGGGAAGTGACCATCTGTGGGAGAGACAGATCAAAACAAATCGTTTTCATTCATGACGAATGTGAGGTGTGAAAGGTCACACTGCATGGTCAAGGCCAGAGATGGGACTAGAACCCACATCTCCCACCTCCCAGGACAGGACTTTTTCCTCAACCGTGGAGCTGTCACCAAGCTCAGTATGTGTGACTATGTATAGGGTAGACATGTTGAAAGCCATTTCCTCTAGGCACCAGGAGTTCGGGGCTGAGAGGTACACACAAAGCCCTGTGGAGCCAGACTGCACAGCCTCGACTTCTGCCTGGAGCAGTCAGAGGAGGCAACACATCAGCTGAGCCTTTGAGGACAAGCTGACAAGAGCTCAGGGAAAGGCATGCCAGGCAGAGGGAACAGCCTGGGCAAAAGCGAGGAGGTGCTCTGGACAGCCTTGGGCTGCTCTGGCTAATGATCTTCAGCCCCACACAGTGCACATAGGAACCAGGTGCACAGTGTCTCCCCTCACGTTCTACCATGTGGGAGGGCCTCCCAGGGATGTCCAGAGAGCTCTGCCTCAGGTTCTTATTGTCTGAGGTCACTGAGCCTCCTGAAAGTATTTCAGGAATGTGGAGGCCTGACTCACTCTCTTCCTTGAGTTCACAGTCTGAAGTTCATAAAATCGCTTTCCCCTTTAGTCATTCTTATTCAAACATCGGCCCACATGCTTCACAGATGGAGCTGGCAGGAAGAATACGGGGACACATTTTTTGCCCAGGATGTGAAAGGAGATCAAGGGAAGATCATTCATCAAGGGCCAAGCCCGTCTGGCAGGGGCCATCTAAATGCACAGAGAATAGCCTGCTTTGTCAGAGAGTAGAGATCCTGAGCAGAAAGGAAGCCATGGGTGCTTCTGTCTCTGTGCCTCGGTTTCCTCATCTGTAAACAGGGACAATAACCACACCTACTTCAGAGAGTCATGATGAAGGGTTAGATGAGTTAATCCATGTAAAGTATTTAGAACACTGCCAACACACAATAGGCACTTGATAAATACCAGTTTATTATTGCTACTATTGCTCATGGTAGGCAAAGAGTGAGTTTTCTAAACAAGGTGATGGGGGACAGAGGAAGTCTTCCTGGAATAGGACTGTATGAGCTAAACCTGAAAGGAAGGCATCTTCTCCAGTGTGTAGAGTTGTCTGGATGAAAAGGACTTGGGACATGGTAGACATACAGTGGAAGGGCAGTGCCAAGACTTGGAAGAGAAGGAACTCAAGTGTTGCACCTGGCCAGATGCCAAAGACAAAGTTTCAACTACAGTACTTCTCTAGGATGGAAACGGGTATCAAAATGCACTGAGAATAAACACAGCGGACAGAGAAGAGACATCTGGAGCATGAGCATTTGGGCATACAAACAGTCCTGTGCCAAGTTCCAAATTGGTTGTCTACCTTATTTTTCCCGCTGCCATGTAGGCAATGAAATTTATCAGCAAGGCAAGCCAAGCACAGATCAGATGCTCTGTTTTCCTCTTTTCTGATTCCAGTTCCCTCTAGAGGACTGAAAACATCAGGAGACTTCCAGATAAAAACTCCCACCAACACTGCCTGGGAGCTGGAACACATCACCAGTTGCCTTCATTCAAAGAGTTGAGTCCAAGCAGTCTTTCCATTGCTGGAATTCTGTTTGCACCAGGTGAACCTCTCTCTATCTTTCAGAACACTCTTCAGGGAAACGCTCACTCTCACTCTTTTTTTTTTTTTTTTTAAGTTTATTTTTATTTATTTTCAGAGGGAGAGAGAGAGAGAGAAAGCGAAGGCGGGGGGGGGGGGGCAGGGAGAGAGGGAGACAGAATCCCAGGCATGCTCTGTGCTATCAGCACAGAGCCCGACTCAGGGTTCAAACTCATGAACTGTGAGATCATGACCTGAGCTGAAGTCAAGAGTCGCATGCATAACTGACTGAACCACCCAGGCACCCCAGGGAACTCTCACTCCTGCCCAACTTCAATAAGGCACTGGGCCCCCGAGTGAGCCACAGGGAAGGAAAGCACTCAGCCCTGTGGGACCTTGAGGATGTCTGGCCGGCACGGTGCTTGATTTCTTCCTTCTACTTCAGCCTCTCAGTCCTCCTCTTTGCCTCTCCTCTTTCACTCAGTTGGAAAAGGCAGGCACCTGCCTCCGTGTGAGTCTGTCACTGCTGTGACCACAAGGTAAGAATCCTCCATGAATTTGGAAGCCTTTTTTTTTTTTTTTAAGTAAAAATACTCCCAATGGAAGAGATGATTCAAGGATTTCACTGAAAGGCACTGAAGAATAGTATTCCCTGTTCAAAGAAAAAGATGGCTGAATAGATAAGAGAAGGCCACGTCTGCCCTATTTTCAGACCAATGAGCAGATACAAATTACATGACTCTCTCATTTCATGAAAAGAAACTGGAGAGTTGAGACGAGGTGATTCTTGAAAGAAGAAAGGTTATTAGATTCCTTACTATTAATCATTAAAATTTCTTAATTTTTTATTAACCAGCTTTAAAAAAATAATAAAATACATGCTTATGGCAAATAATTCAGTGTAGAAGGAAATGAGGTGAAAAGTACAATTCCTTTTCTCCACTCCACACCCTCCTCCCCATACCTTCCTGAGACCCACTCCTCAGCAGAAACCACTCTTAACAGTTTAATCCCCATTTTTGTAGAATTTTCTATGTGCATTCCAATCTCCTCTCATACTACTTTCCGCCTTATACAAGAGGCCTTCAAACTTGGGATCTCGTGACAGTCTACTTCCCTCTTGTCAGTTAAGCTCTTCTAGTCTTTGGAAAGCTGGCTCCTTCAGTATTCTGCTAATGTCTGCTCAGAATTGTCACCTACCCAGAGAGATTTCCTGTGACCTCTCTAGTTAAACAGGAATCCTGTCACCACCACCATCCTGCCCCAACAGTGTATGCTCACCACTGTCTACCCAACCCTTAGCACAATGAAGGTATTTGAAAGATATGTGATGGATGCAAGCAGGCACACGTTAGGGGCACCTGTGTGCGCACGTACAGATTCTTCCCCAAAATATAAATGGGATGGTAGGCATAACACAGAGAATCCTGCCACAAATGATGATGATGATAATAATAATAATAACATTTCTTAAGCACTTATGTCGCAAGGACTATTCTAAGCTTTTTACATGTATTCTTTCACGTGGTTCTTACAACAACCCCATAAGATAGGCACTAATACTATCTTAGAATAGGAAACTAAGAGATGGAGCCACAGGGAGGTAACTTCTTAAGGTCACACAGCTTGCAAATGACTGAGTCAGCACATATAAATTTACCTTCATTTAAAAATGACTGTTTAGCCTTAATTAATATATTTTTCAATTTTAATACACACAACATAAAATTTACCGTTTTGGCCATTTTAAAAAGGTCTATTTATTTATTTTGAAAGTAAGAGAGAGCACCAGTGGGGGAGGGGCAGAGAGGGGGAGAGACTGAGAACCCCAAGCAGGCTCCATGCTGACAGCGCAGGGCCCGACTCGGGGCTCCATCCCACGAACCGTAAGATCATGACCTGAGCCAAAACCAACACTCAGATGCTTAACCGACTGAGCCACCCAAGTGCCCCCAGTCATTTTCAAGTATACAGTTCAGTTGCATTAAGTACATTCACCTTCTTGTGCAACCGCCACCACCATCCATCTCCAGAACTTTTTTTCATCTTCCCAAACCGAAACTCTGGACCCATTAAACAAAAACTCTTCATCCCCTCCTCCTTCCAGCCCCTGGCATCCACCATTCTATTTTCTGTCTCTATGAATTGGATTACTCTAAAGTTCCTCATTTCAGTGAAATCATACAGCACGTGTCCTTCTGTGGCTTATTTCACTTAGCATAATGGCTTCTTTAATTAATATTTTAATGAATAATTTTCAACTCTATTTTAATGTTATACTCATACACATGATACAAAAAGGCACAAAAAGACATGGAGTAAAAAGCAAGTTCTCCTCCTACATCTGTCTCCAGGCACCACAGGGCAGCTGCTCTTCCCAGTATCCTTCCATACACAATTATGCCTACATGCATTTTGTACACCATGAATAGCATATTCTACATATTGCTGTTTTGCGTATTTCCCACTTAACTATATACCTTAGAGATAGTTTCACGTCACTGTACATAGACCTGCTTCTTAGTAAATTCTGTTTATTGAAATATAATGTACATACACAAAAGTGTATATACTGTAAGCTTACAGCTGGATAAATTTTTACAAACTGAGCACACCTGGATAACTAGCACCCTGATCAAGAAATGGAACATTACCAGTTCCCTGGAAATCCTTCTCCGGCTCCTTTCCAGACACTACTCATCCCCTCACCAAGGGTATCCGCTTTTCTGGGTTCTAAACAGACTAGGTTCCTCTGTATATATAGAGTTTTTATGAAAAGCATCAGACTGCACATACTCTTGTGTTTGGCTCATTCCATGCCCCCTTATGCTGGTGAGATTCATCCATGTCACTGAACTGCAGCTGACATGGAACAATATCCTTGAATAAGTTAAAGGCCTGCTGCTGCTGCCGAGACGGTCCCCGCTGCTTGGAGGTCTTGTGTGTGGTATGCCCAGTCTCTCTAGCTCTCCCTTACGACCCTTGAATTCCTCTCGGTGGCTTTGTAAATGCCTTAAAGAGTCCGCAACTAGCCAAAATTCACCTCCAGCTGAAGAAGTGATGAAAACCAGCAGCCTCGTGTCGAGGTCTGTGCAGAAGGTTGCATTGGAACGAGCGGAGGGGAGAAAGGCCCAGGAGCCCTGCCCTCTGATCAGCATCTCTGCAGCCACAGCTCGGTAAGGCATGCTTTTTGAGGCCTCCTTCACTCAGCCAAGAACTCAAATCTCGAATTCCCCGAACATGAGGAATCATGACAAAGCACTGGTTTGCATTCCCTTTGCAAATGTTACTTCTAAAGTGGAGTCAAAACTACTTCCAAGTAAAGAGCTAAGCAGCTTTAACTAATATCAGCAAAGGGCCTAAGAAAAGAGATGTAGCTAATGTATACCATCTGTTTGTTTGCAGTCTTATGCCCTACGATTCAGGGCAAAATACCAGTTTGGGAAAGGAAATGTCACATACAAGGTAGGAACAACATACTAACAGGGCAAAGTTGGACGCACTGTTCAGCTTTGGTTGCCCACTTACGAATTTGAAATCCCTGTCAAATCAGTCCTCCACCTCCCCCCATCCTTAGTTTGGCAATGACCTGAGTATCTATTTCCAGATATGAGCTGTTAAGCAGCAGAACCAATCGGCACATTCATGTGGGGCCAATCATCACTGCCCTGAGTGGCCCAGGAGGCAACATGCAGGACTGCATTCTTGTGGTTCGCCTTTCCAGAAAGGCCTTTCCCAAGCACCACATGCTGCCTGCAGTGGGTCCAGCAGAAGAGGGGGAGGAAAGGATGCGCCCTATGGCAGACTCTGCTTTACCACAATAATACCATGCTTCTCCCTTTGGCCCATTGCGTTCCTTCTCCCCACAAAGGCCTTCTTCTGGAAGGCTTCACTGCATGGGCCTCCCAGAAGAGCTCGTCTCTACCTGACAACCTGTGAGCAATTAGTGGCTGTAGGGTATCCCGATCTCATTTAGTCATTTTAGCAGCAAAAATTTACTCAAAACTCAAGATAATCCAGAAATCATCCCCTGGCTTTCACTTAGAACATGGAAGGAGAGAAAGAGAGAATAAGCATATAAAAGAAGAGTAAAGAGCTTAGGGGAGAAGTTGAAAACAAACCTTATCCAAGTCCAGAAAGAATATTCCATTTAATTTCTTCGTAAAGATTTTCTTCGCTGAGTAAGAGTACTGTATAAGGCATGTTTCTAGTGACTTTTCAGTCCGGTACTTATTGAAAGGTGCTATATACCCACTGCAGACAAAGGGGAAAGGTACAAAGGAGGACCACATACTCCCTCAGCTAGTTAAGGACAAAGGACGGTCCGCCAGGGCCAGAGTCAACTTTTAGTCTATATCACCAGGGGCTGCTGTTTCTCTGGCCCAGGGGCCAGGGAAGGCCACTCCCGAATAACTACCTACCACTCTGTTTGGCTGTATTCCACATTCCTTCCTGGAAACTTCTCTAAAAAAAGAGAATAGAGATGAGAAATGCCCACAGGGAAAGTTTTCTTAGGGGCCTACAAGCTCAACTGGCTGGAATCTGAAGAGGGCAAAAAATGGAATGTTCACCCCGAATGATTGAACAGAAGATAAGCAAACAGCAGGTGACAGAGCAAACACAAAAGAAATATGATCTACCTACCCTAGGAAGGACTCCGGTTCTTGAATTCATCTTGAAATGGGAGGAGGTTCTTACTGACTCCGTGGTTTTGAACCCAAGTCTGAGCAAAAGCTGCACTCTTGATTCTAGAAAGAACAGTATAGAATGCAAGGGCCAAGGATTTTTAGAGCTGGTAGAGTCTGGAATCAGCTTCTTGGGAACAGAAGTTCCAAGAGTCAACAGTAGCTGGCAGCAGATAACCTCTCCAGGCTGGAGGATGGCACAATCCTGGACTGTCAGTGCCAGAAGCGATCTTAGAGATGGCTCCAGACTGAGTTCTTTGCATTTCACGTGAGGAAACCTAGGTCCAGATGGGGTAAAAGGCTGGTCCAAAGTTACACACCTGGTTAATGGCACAGTTGGGAGCAGAACCGGTGAGCTGACTTTCATTCCCCTGCCTCAGCCGTTGTGTAACCCAAGACCAAAATAGTTGGGGGTCAGAAAGAAGGGGAAAAGGTATGAGCTTTGAGATCCATTAGTAATCCCACCATTAGACACACAGTGAACATCATTAGCCGGTTAAACTTGCTAATGTCTTTAATGTGAGAGGCGATATTTATTGCACTAATGAGGTGATTGGTACAGTATCCATTTGTGCCAGACACTTTTTTTCACATTTCGGATTCTAGCAATAATACATATATAAAACGAGATTTACACATTTCCTGTCTAAACACACACCTTGGCCATTCTATTATGTACACTGAATGAGTGAACATATGTCCCTTAATTTTGTTAGAAAAAAACACTTCAATTGAATTATACACAGAATGAGGACAAAGTTTTATGGTGTGTAGTTTAAAAACAAAATTGGTTAGGTCCCCCATCCCTTTTCCACCATTTATTCGTTTTTAAAAAGTGACTTCAGTCATAATGAAGGTGTTAAGAAAGAGGCAAGGACAAAAGTCCATTCAATCAGCCCTACGCATGTCCTAACAGGGCAAGGAACAGTTTGCCCAACTGTGGAGTCCCCGGCTTGGGGCAAGGCCCCATGCCCATGAAAAGCATGGGTGAGTCACTGTATTTTAGATGCTTCTTTTTGAAGGCCCTTCAAGGAGCTGAGAGAAACTAGAACCACTCAGGTTGAGGGAGGATACAGACTTTTTTCTCATCGTTTCCTAACGTAGGTTAGAACATCAACAGTCTAGAATGCTGAAAGAAACCTCTTGTATTCTATTCAAGACGCATGAATGATATACTGTCACAGCCATTTAGAGTCTAGAAGGACTTTGGCAATCACCTAATCCAGTATCTTCATTTTCCAGATAAGAAAACAAGAGGCCCAGTTAGATCCAGTAACTTGATAAAGGTTCGTGCAGGTTCTCAGCGTCTTCTGCCAACCTCTAGTGCGTGTACTCGAGAAAGGGGCTGGGGGTATGGTGTGGCAGGCAGCCTTTCAACAGGTCTGTGAATCTTCCAGAATGCATATGCAAAGTGCATGTGGAGCATTTTCCTGGCAGATTTTGATCTACATGAATTAAACCTGAATATTTCAAGGAAGACTTTGAAACATTACAATTATAATCATCCTCCCTCCCAAAGGGTTCATTCAGGGTAGGTAGCAGGTGTGAGCACTTGGGAGACGAGTCTTCTGTTCTCTCAGAGGTGCTGAGGCCTATGCTGACCAGCGCTGACAACATGAAGGTGGGGGGTGGGGTTCAAAACCACATGTTGAGAGGGCTGCACTGTTCCACCCGACGGTGTCGTCAACTTGCTGAGACTCAGGAAGACCTTACTGCTTGCAGGGGGTGACCTTTTAATTCCCTTGACAGCTGAGGTATACATTTTTCAGCAATTGTCCAGTCTGATGACAAATGTACACAAAACCAAGTTTGGCCAGCACGGAACACCCCTGGCTTCCCCAAAGCGCTCCAAACTTCAAAGACCAAAAGATAGCTTGATGACTGAACCCATATCCTTGGGGCATAAATGCGACTGCCTCACCACTCCCTAATGGTGGCTACCATTTACTGAGCAGTTACTATGGTGCTCATGACCTGTTACCTTGTTGTCTCTCAGCAAGAGCAATGCACAGTAAGGGTAATGTTCTCTGTTTCAGAGACAGGGAAGAAAAAAAGGTCAGTCAGGGCCCAGTAACTTGCCCAAAGTCACCTGGCAAGCAAGTGGCAGATCGGATTAAACTTCTGGCTGTCTGACTCTTTCCCTTGCTTCCTGGGTTACCACCCAAGCAGGTGGACCAGTATCCCAGTTATCGTCAGGAGCCCTCCTTAATTCCAGTATTTGCCGTGCACGCGTATGACTTCCTTCAATTTCTCTGCACATTTCCACCAAATAAAACCATATGCTCTTCCATAGCAACACTGCAACACAAACATGGTGTAATCTTTATCCACTGCAGTACACAGCTTGAAAAGTTATTTAAAAAAAAAAAAAAAAAAAAGCAAAAAACGAAATAACCCCCAAAACAAAACAAAAAAAACCCCTTCACCAGTACACAGTTGAACCGAATCCCACGGTGACAAATACAAACCTACACACGGTTCTTTCCTTTAAATCTTTTCTTCTCTTTCCTTTGTAATGCTCTTAGAACACAAACTGAGTTGCAACACTTGTGACTAAGAAGGGGCCCGATTCAGTGATCCTTGGGCCCTGGGCGCGGGCCTCCTGCGGGACATGGCCACTGCCCAATGCGTGAGCGCCAGTCCCTGTCCAGAATCTCCCGCGGCTGCCCCTTGACCCACGCGGGGACCCTTGCGGAACCCAGAGTGGCTCTGGCGACCAGGCCAGGTCGTGTCCCCGCGACGCTCCCCGCAGGACAGCGTGTGACTGTGGGGAGGGGGCGGTTTCTGCCCTGCGGGGCCAGGGGACGAGAGGCAGGCGGCCAGCCCTGCCATCCCCGAGCGCTCCCTCCGCACTCCCAGGGCGGTGCGTTCCATTCCATCCTCCGCCCGAGCCTCCTTCGGCAGGTGAAATTCGCCCCATTTTACAAATGAAAGCCTCCACCCTCCCAGAAGACAGCAACTTGCCCTAAGTGACTGGCTGGAAAAGGAGAGCGGAGGGATTTGAACCCAGGACTTGTGTTTCCTTTTACTCTACCTCGCGTGGCGCCTGGCTGCCAGGGTGCTGGGGAACCCATGTGCCTGTGGTGACCTGTGTGGTTACTCCGCCCCGGTTGCGCCTCCAGGGGACCCGCTGGGTTTGGAGGCATCCACTGGAGTGATTCAGGTAAAGGCGGTCTGTCTGCCGTCCCTGCTTTCCCTTCGGATTCTCTCTTCTCCCCAGAGCCCTGGCTTTTTTTTTTTTTTAAGGCTTTCTAGGTCCTGACAAATGCAGACGCCACAGAGACGGAGACATCTCAAGCAACTAGTCAGGTGGGGTTGTGCCGTGATTTGCTCCTGTTCCTATAGGAGGTCCAGCACTCACTAGCTGAAGGGGTAAGGAATGCACCAGGTAAATGCCATTTTCCGGGTTGCACATTCAGGAACCAGAGAAGCTCGTTATGACCGGGTGCTAAAACCTGAAGAAATGTTCTTTGGCTGCTTCCTCACTGGACTCGTGCTGAGGTACCTGATGGTCTACTAAGCCGGTGGGTAGGAGGTTGAGGGACAGCCAAGTGGGGATAACAAGAACACCTGTCACTTCTGGAATACTTGGTAGGTGCTGGGTGCTCTGAGAAGCTCTTTATAATATTTCATCCTCACAGACCCAGGGGGCAGGTAGTATTATTCTGCTCTAACCCACGAGACATCCAAAGCTTTCAGAGGTAGTCTGTCCTGTCCAAGATCCTGCAGTGGCAGAGCCGGGTTCTGCCCAGGGCTTCAGACTCCAGAGCCTGTGCAGGAGTGACTTCCTCGTAGAAGGGGTGGGGACCACTCACCGGAGATACCCAAATAAGTGCACCAGGAGAGACCAGGTTATGCCTCAGACTCTCAGGCAGAACTTGAACCAGGTTTACGATAGGAAAAGGGTGGGAGGGGGGTGGATGAGGGTTGAGAGGAGAGGGAGTGGGAGTGTGTGGGGAGAGTGGGAACATCCCTGCTTCTTGTCCAAATCCAAAGAGAGGATCCAAGGTTCCAGTCAGGAAGGCTCTTTTTTTAATCAACTGTTTTTTGTTTTCAGAACTAAGGTGGAAATGACCCAGTGAGGAAGGAAAATGAGCACAGGCTGCCCTGGTCACACAATTAAAACATATATGCTGGCCAAAGGTACATCACTCCCCCACCCCTCCTTCCAGAGAGAGAAAGGCCCTTTCTGACCTGGAAGCCTATTAAAGCATTCCACTGGGGAATACTCTGACCCTTCTGAAGGCACACTGTGAGAACTTTGTTCTTTAGAATGTAGTCACACAAAGGGTTTTGTGCAAATACCGAGCTATTATTCTATAAATGCAAAGAAGCATTAGGGATGGGATGTGAACAAAAGCTGGACAGAGGGTGCACGCCCAGATGCTGTCTTGGCCAGGTTGCAATTTGAATGATCTAATGTTTTCTGGCTCCTTCTTGCTTTGCTTTTCCAATTTGGTTTGAATATTTGCATTACTGTATTATTTTCCCTGTACAATTGCTGTTGTCTGTACACAATTAGGTCATCTTCATAGCTGGGTGAGGAGACGCTGAGATGAACTACAGACGTGAGATGAACTATATAGCTGGTAGCTGGTTCCCCGCTGGGATGTGCATTCAGATCCCCATCCTTGTCGGTTCCAAAGACTCTACCTGCACCCAGGATCTGAAAGCTTTAATGTGGGTCATCCGACCAAGTGGAAAGAACCACAGCATCCCTTTGTAATGGGGGGTAAGCACATCCTGTTTCTATAATTTTCGGGTTGACTTGCTGATCTAATCACGCCATTCCTTGGGCCAAATCTAGCCCTGTATTGTAATATTCCAGACAAAAGAACAGACTATTTCCTGGTGGCCTGTGGCTTTTCTGGTATGTGGAGGGTTTGCTGAAGTTGACCCTGAGCAAAGGAGAAGGAAAGGGAAGTAACAGGGTGAAGAGGAGGGGCAAACTGCCCCTATAGGTGAAGCTAGAAATGCATATAGATGTTCAAGCCAGTGTAGAGGGTGAACGTTGACCTAGGACTTTGAAGAGAGATAGAAAGGCGACCCCAGAGGAATGGAGGCTGATTTTGCAGATGAAAGCCGATTTGGGCCATGTTCACAAAGTGCTCTGCAATTCCTCACCAGTATAAAATCTCACTGGTAGACATTCCACTAATTCAGCTTGCTCAGCTATCTGGAATTTGTGTTCCTTTGGGAAAGGCCAGTGCTACATTTTATGTTTGTGCACCCTTTAAAATAAGGTTGGGCTAAACAAAAGGAAAGGACAGGCTGTGATTAAAGCCACTGGGGAAGCCCCCTGCTCTTAAAGTGCTTCATAATCAGACTTGACCATACTTAGCTCACTGAGTGCCCCATTCTGGCAGGACCATCTCTCTGGCTCAGCCTTCTCATTGTTTCCTGCTTGCTTCCTCTCTCCACTCCCTAGATCTGAATCTATGACATTGACCTCGTTTCTCCTCTCTTCTTTCCTTTTTATCCAAATAACTCACACATCATTTATGTACTAGATATTTGATCACCTTCTGTGTCAGATATGTTCTAGATGCTGGATTTTATAACCAGCGATTGAGGACTCTGTGCTCTTACAGAGCTCAGTCTAAAGAGGAACACCGACGATAACGTGTGATGGGCAAGACCACTTCAAGCATTCAAGTGGCTGAACTGTGAGGCAGCTAAGACTCCAAGAGAGGGCATACCTTACATCTGGGCTCTCACAGATGGCTGATGACAGGATTAGAACTAGAGAGATCATTTGAAGCCTGGCCTTCTGCCAGTACCTCCTTCCTGAGGCTGCCTAGAGCCCCACAGTCAGAGTCTTTTCTGGTTCTTTCTCATCCAGTTGCACATAGTTCATACTTACTCTTCTCCCAGGAGTAAGCTACTCCCATCTCAGAAAAGCTCACATTTATCACCTAAGCCAGATATCTGCCCTAACTCCAAGAATTGACATGCTGATAAATTGAGCTGATAGATATAAAAATGCTTTGAGAACAGTATGGCAATTCAATTCTAAGTACTGAAGCTACTATCAAAGTAATACATTAGTTCAATTAATAAATCAGTAAAGGGATTAATCACTAATCAATACTAGGTTCTGTGGGAGTGACGCTATCTTCATGTATATAGTGTTGCCCTTTCCCTAAAGGAATTTATGGCAAGTTGATGGTACAAAGTTAAAGAGGAAACTAAGTAGGCATTTGCAGAGTGCTTACCATGTGGTTTTCCTTATAGTATCTCAAATAATCCTCACAGAAGTCTATGATACAGGCATTACTTTCTTCAGTGTATGGATGGAACGCCCTCCCCCAAATCCTGTCTGTTCAAGCACAATATAGCATAGGAGCTAAGAGCCCTGGATCAGCACTCAAACTGCTTGAATTCATATCCAGGCACTGCCAATTACTGGGGACATGACTCAAAATCTTTATGCTTCAGTTGTAAAATCGACATGCTAAGAATAGCACGTATTTGATGATTTCTTGTAAGGATAATGTGACCACACATTTAAGTACTTGCCACAGTGCCTGGTCCAGAGAAAGCCTGAGATAAAAGTTAGGTATTATTATTATTATCCAGCTCCAACACGTTTTTATCTGCAGACTTTCCAGAACCCCCATGAGAATTGGTCTCTCTTACCTCTATATCCTCATATCACTGTGGGCATGCCTCTCAGCATATTTTTATGTGTACCTGGTTATTAGTGTCTGGCACAGAAAAACCAATAAAAGTGTTGATGGTTGGATGAATGGATGTTTCTGTCTCCCAGAACTATATCACAGTTCATAGAAGGCAGAGTATTGTGTTTCTAGCTATAAGACAGAACATCTGGATATCGTAGATAAAATATAACAAATATACTTTTAGATGTACAAACTCTCATGCAAATTAGGGAGGTCCTCACAACACACCACACACACACACACACACACACACACACACACACACACACACACAACACTACTGGGATTCAAAGTGGTCAACTGCCACTGGATCTTTGCTGCTTTGGAAAGTCTATCTATCCAAGTGACTTTAAGGCTTGGTTTTGGGGGCTTTATGGGAGCCAGGAGACCAAAGTTAGTGTTCTCAAAAGAGGGAGTGTTGGAATAGAGAATTCTGCATACAAGTGAGACTCACAAAGGGACAGATATGAAATAAAAGGATAGATGAGAAAAAAGCCTGCCTATCTACAATGAAAAATGAGAAACTTCATCTGTCTTGGCCTGGACTCATAAGGTTGTATTTTATTTTTTTAAAACAATCCTTAAAATTTTTAAAATA
The DNA here is from genome assembly GCF_007474595.2 of Lynx canadensis. NCBI lineage: Eukaryota > Metazoa > Chordata > Mammalia > Carnivora > Felidae > Lynx > Lynx canadensis. The sequence continues at coordinate 71,802,620 of NC_044310.1, forward strand.
TTTTATTTATTCTTGACAGAGAGAGAGAGAGAGAGACAGAGCATGAGTGAGGGAGGGGCAGAGAGAGAGTGGGACACAGAATCCGAAGCAGGCTCCAGTCTTTGAGCTGTCAGCACAGAGCCCGACGCGGGGCTTGAACCCACAAGTAGTGAGATCATGACCTGAGCCGAAGTCGGACGCTCAACTGACTGAGCCACCCAGGTGCCCCGAACTTGTAAGATTTTAAAACACAGTCTTTCCTTCACACAAGTGGAGGATATGAATTTAGACTATCTCCATGGTCTGGGAGACTTCAGCTGTAAAATTAGTTTAAATTGTCCCCAGGTTTGTAGCATACCAGGGTAACTGGCACAAACAGATCTTCTGTGGAGGGATAGTTCCAAAGGTTTCACAGGAGTCTAACAGATAAAGTCCTACTGAACATGAGATTACAATTAAAATGAGAAACCACACTAAGAGGCAGGCTACCATGAGTGAAAGCCAGTAGAAATCACAATGAACAGAATTAGACATTATATAACAGTTATCATATACCAAATATAAATTGATTAAACTGTTTAAAGCAATAGAAAGGGGAAACGAAAGAAGAATAAACACAATCTAAAAAGGCCAGGGTCGGGGCGCCTGGGTGGCGCAGTCGGTTAAGCGTCCGACTTCAGCCAGGTCACGATCTCGCGGTCCGTGAGTTCGAGCCCCGCGTCGGGCTCTGGGCTGATGGCTCGGAGCCTGGAGCCTGTTTCCGATTCTGTGTCTCCCTCTCTCTCTGCCCCTCCCCCGTTCATGCTCTGTCTCTCTCTGTCCCAAAAATAAATAAACGTTGAAAAAAAAAATTAAAAAAAAAAATAAAAAGGCCAGGGGTGGGGCGACTGGGCGGCTCAGTTGGGTGTCTGACTTCGGCTCAGGTCATGATCTCACGGTTTGTGAGTTCGAGCCCCGCATCGGACTCTGTGCTGACAGCTCAGGGCCTAGAGCCTGCTTCGGATTCTGTATCTCCCTCTCTCTGCCCCTCCCCTGCTTGTGCTCTGTCTCTCTCTCCCTCAGAAAGAAAATAAACATTAAAAAAAATTTTCTTTAAAGACCAGGGGCGCCTGGATGACTCAGTCGGTTAAGTGTCTGACTCTTGATTTTGGCTCAGGTCATGCTCTCACGGTTCATGGGATTGAGCCTCATGTTGCGTTCTGCACTGACAGCACAGAGCCTGCTTGGGATTCTCTCTCTCCCCCTCTCTCTGCCCCTCCCCTGCCTGTGCTCTCTCTCTCAAAATAAATAAACATTAAAAAAATAAAAACAAAAAAGCCAGGCAGAATTGCGAAAAACACTAGCTACTTCTGAAAATAAAATGTAATTATTAAAATTAGAAACAGTAAATGAGTACAAGTAGAATAGACACCGATAGAGAGAGAATTAGAGAACTGGAAGATAAATCTAAAGACATTACTCAGGCTACAGCAAAAAAAGAGAAGGCAAAGAAATGGGAAATGAGATGTTAAAGAGGTCAGGAATAAAAAAAAATAGAATCTGAGAAAGGCAGTATTTAGAGAAAATAGCTAAAATATTTCCAGAATTAAAGAAAAGAAGTAGGCTTGTTTAATCATTGAATCTAAGGCATCTGGCAAGTGTCTGGTATCTAGTACATGCCCAATACATGTTTGTTAAGTTGAACAGACACATGTCAGTTTTTATTTAAAAAAATTCACCAGAGGGGCGCCTGGGTGGCGCAGTCGGTTAAGCGTCCGACTTCAGCCAGGTCACGATCTCGCGGTCCGTGAGTTCGAGCCCCGCGTCAGGCTCTGGGCTGATGGCTCGGAGCCTGGAGCCTGTTTCCGATTCTGTGTCTCCCTCTCTCTCTCTGCCCCTCCCCCGTTCATGCTCTGTCTCTCTCTGTCCCAAAAATAAATAAACGTTGAAAAAAAAAAAATTAAAAAAAAAAAATTCACCAGAGATACAGTTGTGAACAAAATAGACAAAATTCTTGTCTTTATTGACCTTGCATTCTGGATGAAGAAGACAAATAATAAATAAGTAAACAAATTAATACTTAAAATACTTTTTGATTATAAGAAGTGAGATGAAGGAAGTAAATATATCTATTTAATAAATATTTTGAGATTGGATTTCATCGAAGAAGCGAGACCTCAATGATAAGTCAAGTGAAAGAACATATCCTGAACAAAGTATATAGCAAGTGCAAAGGCTCTGAGTGAGGAATAATGTGGCATTTTCAAGGAAGAGAAAGAAGCCAGTGTGTCGGGATCAGTGAGTAACATGGAGAATGGTATGAGATGTAATCTGAGAGGAGGGCAGGAGAATGGGATTTTTTTCCTTTTTTTCCCTGAGAGCAGCAGGAAGACACTGGAAGGTTTTAAGTGTAGGAGCAGTGTTGTCTGTCACCTTGGCTACTGTGTGGTGTGGGAATGGAGTATAGTGGGGGCAAGAATGGAAGCAAGGAGCCTACTTAGTGATTTCAGTTGTCCAGGCAAAAGATGACAGAAACTTGGACCAGGATGATGGCTGTGTGTATGGAGAAAAGTGGTTGGATTTAGCTATTTTTTGGAAGTAGAAACAGTGTATTTGAAGTGATGTTAAAGGTGAAGGAAAGAAAAGGAAGAATCAGGCAGGATTCCTATTTTTGGATTGAGCAACTAGGTGAAGAGTGGTGCCATTTTCCAAGATGGAGAAGAGTAGAAGAGTAACACTTGGGTGGGGGTGAGGTGGGAACACGAAGCAGGAGTTCTGTTTGGGGCATATTAAGCTTGAGATACCTATTACACCTCTAAGTAGACAGCTGTGTATGAGAATATGGAGTTCAGGAAAATGAGCCCCAAGCAAAGGACTGGTTGAATTTTGAGACATAGGTTTCCTTCAAGATCTTCCTATAACATAGGTTTGGACAGGGGTACACACTGGAGACTGACCACTTCCAGCTACAGACTCTGTGGGAATAGTCATTGTAGCTCCAGAGTTCAGGAGAATGTGCCTGCCCAGTGCCCAACCCAGAAGTAGAGCTTGGAGTGTTCCAGGCCCATCTAAACCAACTGCTTTTGGTAGGGGCTACAGTTTTAAGCCAGTATGCTTTCTGAAAGATGCCAAAAGACTGAGTACAGAAAAGGCTCGGTGACAAACCCAGGCAGCTCTTGTGAGAGGGAAGGGTGGAAAAGTCATCATATAATCTGGCTCCCACCCACTCCCACCCACTAGCTCAGAGCATTGTATCTAAGAGATCCAAGGGAGTAGAGTCAAGACTATGACGCATCAGGAGGTACAAAGAAAAAGGAGATCCCAGCATGAGGTAATGACTGAAAAATGCCATAGCCCATTACATAAGCGAAAGTGAAACCTCTGAGGAACAAATAAACAAAGGGTATCATATTGATATAAAAATACAAGAAGCTCACTCTGTGGTTGCTGACACACATCATTGTGGAAACAAAACCATGTCCAAAGTGACTATGGTTCAACTTGGAACCACATGACAGGAGCTTTAGGAAGTTCCAAAATAATCAAGAATAACTTGAACAAAGTAGCATTCTTCCCCAGGCTTACGGTTTTGGGGGAAGGGACAAGCATCCCTCTGGAAAGGAGGGACAAGAATTCAAGGGGTCAAAGTGACTCAAGGTTCCACTTGAAAGAAGGAAACTACTGCAGCCTTGGAAGAGGACAGTAAGAGGAAGAGGAATGTCCATAAGCTGATGGACATTAGTCAGGATTCAGCTTTGAAGTTCACGAGACTATAGACTATACTTTTTTTCTCAGCCAACGTCCTCACTATGTATGTATATGTATATATCTATACTCACTGAGAAATTTGTCTTTTTTCATTGCTCAGGAAAACCAAGACTATTACTTTAATTCTGTACCGGATCATGTGCACTGGCCATTAGGATCACTTTGCATTGGCCACTAGGAAACTCGGAACCAAATCTGCACCCCACCCTTACTTATTAAGTACATAAATCATTAGGTAGCATGTAGCTTGTGTGGCAGCCTCACTCCTGGCTCAATCTTGGTTCTATATCCTTATTTTTCTTTCATTCCCCATTTTCTGATTAAAAAAAAAAATAGTGTATTTCACATACAATGTGTTTTGGAATAAAGTACAATACAAATAAATAAACTTTCTGCCCAAACAAGGCAGCATGAAAAGCAGGCACCTGGTGGTATTATGACATCTCAGTGAGCCAAAGAGGTTCTAATTACTGTCTGTTAGACACTCACGTCAGAATCATTAAGTTCATTAGATAGACAGGAATCTTGCTTCAGCCATAAACAAGATGACAAATTAAACGTTCACGAACAAAAGAAGGAGGTATTCAAGGCAAGAAGGGCAGCGCCAATAAAAACAATCAAACGCGCAATTCCAATTCCTGTAGGGGTTGATTTCCACCCAGCCCAGGGTAAGGCCAGGAGCTCCTCTGGCCTGCCTGGGTGGTTCTCTTACAGAAACTTGGCTGTATCCTGGGTATGGTTGGTCCCTCAGCTTCTACCTACTAGGATCGACCACACTCTTGTCTAGACAAGTGGGTCAAAATCTCTGGAAAGGTTACTTTGCTTGGTTTCTGATTATTTTTTTTTTTTACATTTTAGTAGCTTTTATTCATTTTTTGTTCTTTTAAATTGCCAAAGTTACCCACTTTAAGTTATAAAAGTAATGCAAAGGCAATGAACATTCAGGTAACACCAAAGATGTAAAATATAAAATCAAACTTCCTTTTCTCTCCCTCCTATTCCATTGCTTCTCTCCCCCAGTTCACCAAGCGTAACTGCCAGTAACTGTTCAGTATGGACACTTTTGGATCTTTTCTATGCACGTTCAGACATATTTACATATATATATATACATACACTCATAAAGTCTATGTATAGCTTTATGTTTTTTAAAAGCATTTTTAAATTCACATTATTCTGTAACTTGTTTTTTGCAATCACTAAAATATTTGGGTTCTACTTCTATTACCTACCTACCTACCACATTCTTTGTATAATGGCTTCTGAATGAATCATGAAATCCTAGTAAAAATATACCATCATATATTCAGCCAATTAAGGAACATTTAGGTTGTTTCTAATATTTTGATAGTACACATTAATGTCATAGTAAACATTCTTATACTTGTATACTTTTGCTTTTTTTTTTTTTCTAAGAGGAGAACTGCTGGGTCAAGGATATGTACGTGTTAAATTTTGATAGGCAATGCCAAATTATCTTCCAGAAAGATAGACCAATCTGTGCTTCCAGCAACTATGAAAGAGTGCCCTTTGTTCACATTCTCATCAACAATGGATATTGCCAGTTTTTTAAAATTTTGGCAGAACTGATTAACAAGAGCTTGATACTTATTTTGATTTGTGTTTGTCTGGTCAGTAGTGAGGCTGATCATCATTTTTAGTCTTTCCTTTTACTATGGCTATAATAAAAGACAAAGTTGAAGGTGTGGTTTTTGGTTTATTTTTTTTAGATAGAGATAACCAATCAAAACAGTGACATTTTGAGCTACTGATCCCTGTAAAGATCCACATATGAATGTTCCACGTTTCCATGTTAGGAAAGTCAGTCATAATTAAATTCCCAAGGTCAAATTGGACCAGATGTTTATTCTGGGATTCATGTAATGGCTTTGGCCAAAAGCATTACAAAATGTCAGAACTGTATTCTGATAATGTTCCCTTGTACCACCATTATTACACTGTTACATGTAACAGAAACAACTCTGTTCAAGTTATGGAAAAATAAATTTATTAGACTACTGGGAGCCCACCACTGAGCTAATTAATGGGCGACTGGGCCCCAGGAATATCATAGTGGTTTCGTAGCTAGCATGGTATGGCTGGGAGGTCACCTCCATACAGCCAACGTTTCAAATTTCTTGATCTCTGTGCTCAAGAGACTAATTCTAGGGAGAAAGGATCTTATTGGCTTGACTTGGGCCTCAAGGGAGGAAAGCCTCTTCACTATAGTCCCAACAGACTGAATCTAACAGGAAAGAGATCCTTCTTCAAAAGGAAACTGTAGTACTGTAAGGAAGTGAAATGGATGCTAGTCAAACAAAACTATCCCCTACACTAAACTTTACAATTGCCGTTTCTTCCCTTCACCTTGTAAATCTGCCCAGTCCCCACGGTCACTACAGATAATCTGACAGACAGTATGCTCCTCACATCCAAAAGGGGAGCCCTTGGAGCAGAATAAAGGAGACCATCCTATTCCTCATACTTTGTGCAATGCTTGTTCAAGAACTTTCCCTTTTTCCAGCCCTGGGATTAAAATATTTAAGTCTTAGAATAAGAACAATTATCCTGAGAGGTTTTAATATTGATCTTCTATCATTCTCCCTTTTCCCTGGGTTATCCTTAAATATATACAAATTCTGTTTACTCATTTATTCATCCAGCAATCACTATTTATAGAGAGCAACCTTTTGTTAGACATTGTTCTACGTGCTGAGGGAACAGTAATGAAATGGAAAGACACGGTCTCTGTCCTGGTAACCGATGAGGGAAAGAGTTAAGCAAGGTTGGAACGTGGACTCTGGGCTTTATCTGAAAAGCAACAGAAAGTTACTCAAAGGTTTTGGGCAGGCAAGAAACATCAGATTACATTTTAGACACACCGTTCTAAATGGTATGTAGAGAGAATGGGCTGCAAGTGGGCTGCAAGTGTTAAGACCAGAAGTCAAGACAACAGACAGAGGACCAAGGAAGCAGCTAGATAAGAAAAAGCAATAGCCTGGACTAGTTTGGTGGCCAAAGAGATAAAGAGATATGGACAGAATAAGTAAAGAGATATTTAGGAGGTAGAATGAACAGGATTAGGTGATTGAAGGGTTCTAAGAAAGGAAAGAGACAAAGATAACTCTTGTATTTCTGGTATGAGCAACTGGATGACTGATGATGACAATGGATAACCCAGGAGGAGGTGGCTGGAGGCAGGTGGAGAAAAGGACAAATTAGCTGTGGGTCACACTGAGTACATGTGTGATTCTCATGGCAAGTTAGCTGTCTGGTTTGCAGCTCAGTAGATTCAGAATATGGAGTTACTGGTGGGCATTAAGTCAAGGAGTTAGAAGACGCTGCCCAAGGAGAGGGGGTAAATTAAACAGAGAGGGTCACCAACATTGAACTCATAGTTTAAATAAAGAAACCCTGGAGTATGCTGATTCAATTGTAACTTCTGTGTCCTGTGGAGGACCACATCAATTCTTTTCGGTTGCAGTTTATTCTACTGTGTGACAACAGCCACCTCCTTCATTTGAGGAGATTAATAACTTAGGCAACACTCCTGGTAGCCCTGCCATTTGGCTCAGCTCAGTTCCAGCTTGTTTGGAGACAGAAGTGTTCCTCATCATACCACATCCTCACACAGATTGTCCAGGTAAGTAGCCCACCTTTGGTTCAAGGGCTTACAGATTTCCAGGGCCAACGGACCCAAGGCTATACAGGCTATGGGTTGGTGGTGGTGGGATGGTGGGGCCCACCCTTGAGGACAGCCCAGCCCTGACTAGGCCCCGCCCTGCTACTCTTTTCTTTGGTCCTCACGGCAGATTTGAGGATTGAATTCCTTCCACACAGTGTGGTCCCAGTTACCCCTCTCCTGCGTCCCTTCCTCACTCCAGTGAGGGCTGGGCTATCCAGTCACTGGATATGGAAAAACTGTGCATTCCACCAGATCCTTTGTGTTTGTGTTTCTGTTTCCGTCTGAAGTACCAGCAAGACAAGAAGAGAAAAATACACAGGAGCACATTAGGCGGAGCTGGGATTCTGCTACACATTCAGATGACAGGTCACCTATAGACAGATGATTCAGGGATCAACCTGGAGTTCTTAATACAACCAAGAAGAGACTCAGAAAGCTGGGAATATGGGCAAAAGATCATCTTGAAAACCACACACAGTTGTGGTAAATAAATGCACAATTTAAAAAATGCATTTACAAAAATATAGGGGTCTCCAGTCTAGCCCTCGTTAATCCAAGGAATTGCTTGAACCTTGTTGGCCTAACCTATGATCCCAGCTCTGACCGATGTTGCCCATGAAGGCCTCAGTGAATTCCTCTTGGAGCCTCCAGACTTCCTTGGCTGGTAACTTGTTCCTCTTGGGACGGTTTCGCCTGAGTTGAGCAGCCTGGCCCCCAGCTGTGTGCCGGCCCTCTCTCCGGTAAGAGGAAACGCTTTCAGTTGAGTCCATTAACACAAACATTCAAAAGCAAACATTCAAAAGCCACAGATCATGTTCACATAAATAAAATAGGATTGAGGAAAGCTTCACCCCAAGAAACCAAAGGGGTGTTTAAAAAACTGCCCTTGCCTTCCAAGTAGGCAGGCAGCAAAGCCACAGCAATTCCAAAGGCTTGTGTGCTTGGTAGAGCTGGGTGGCTGAGGCCACAGACCTTTGAAGAGGAAATGCCATCCCTGGGACAGGCAGGCAGCCAGCCCCTGAGTCCTGAAAGTACCAGAGAAAAGCAGAAAGCAGTGAAGGGGAAGGAGAGGCACAGTGAAGAGGTAAAAAAGGGGAGGGAACAGAGCGAATAAATGGGGAGATTCTTCCCACTAGGGTCCCCACGCCCAGACCAAAGAGCCACTACACAGAGCAATTCACTGTGCCCCAGAGACGAAGCCGGGGCACGGACAGTCCTGAGCGGCGGGCACAACCCAGGGTGACTAAGGCTTTGAGGAGGGGAGTGTGTCGTCGCTGAGGGGTGGAGAGGGGTGGTGGTGTCTGGGCTGAGAGATGCCTTTGCTTTGAAAGCTTCAGAGGAAATTAACTTTACAAGGTACCTCCCTGTCTCCCAGAGTTATTAAAAGGAGGGAGCAAAGAAGAAATGGAAAAATGGTAATACCTCAGGAAGGGCTATGTGATCCTAACAGAAGGAAATGAGAGGAAGATTAAGTGACGAACGTGCAACCTCCCCTTTGGGGAGGAAGAGCTCTGAATGTGACCTTGTGCAAATGGAAAAGAAACACAACAATGTGGCAAAGGGAAAACCGTGCATGCGCGTGAACACACACACACACACACACACACACACCAGCTTTGAATATCGAGAGATAAATGACTAATTAAATACTGTAAAACCTCCAAGTAAAAAACTGTTAGTACCGTTGTCTCAAGAAGGCAGCACTGAATGCTACAGGAATGGCAGCGAGTTGGGGAGTTGGCGTAAATCAGGGGGTCACGAGAAGGTATAAATCTGGGAGCCTTTGCCAGTCTTAACAGTGGGGCCAATAGATGGAAAGCAGGCGCTGACTGCTCTTTTGTTGTTGCTGAAGGAAAATAACCCACTACATCTAAAAACTCTTAAAAAAAAAAAAACAAGGAAGCCAACTGAAGCCATCTATTTCACAGGGTAGGAAGCCAGGTGTTTTCCTGCATGTTAAAAAACTGGGATTTAAATTTTTAAAACCCTCCTGCCTGACAATAATCCTCAGATCAGATGAGGCCACCCTCGCCCAACTCTGGTAAGCCCCATCAGTGTTTGAAAGCACAATCCTTAGACGCTTGTGCCTGCCCAGACACATGCACCCAGCAACTTCTTTACATTCAAAACTGCATTCAGGTAGGATGGCAAATCGCAGGTTGAAAAAAACAAACAAACAAAAAAAAACCCCACATTAGGGGAGACACAACCCATCCACTGTTCCTATTCTGTCTCTGTATTCCTAAGTCCTTTAGTCCCTCAAAGGCCCTTAGAATGGCAACTCTAGAAGGACTTTGATACTTCTGGAGAGGACACTCAGAGTGGCCTCCTAATGCAGGAGACACTCCTGTGCCTTCCAGATAGCACTATGTTTAGCCCGCCGTGAAGCAAACAGCTCCAGCTGGTTTCTGCTGGCTCCTTCATCAAAGCTGCTCCCCAAACCTCTCAACGCTCCCAAAACAGGAAGCCCTAAGAAGGTTAGGAATTTTCTTTACCAAACTAATAGAGTATCCTGATTGAAGTACCTCAGGACAGAAACTGACCAAACCAAAGCATTCGTGGTCATGATGGACAGCTCCTTTCTTCATGGAGAAAATAATTTTTATTTTCAATTTCTTCTAATTATTTTGTGTGTATCAACAGATTTAGAAACAACCATAGCCACAGTACTGAATGTTTATCATGTGCCAGCTGCTATATATGTGTTATTTTGTATAGTTCTGATAAGCCTGAGATGGGTACCATATTGTTTCCTTGTTAATTGAGGCTCAAAGAGGCTGTATAGCTTGTGAGAGGATATACAACTAGTACACAGAGTCAGGGTTTGAAATGAGTTCTTTTGAAATCCCAAACCAGTTCCTTTAATCAGTATACTAGATTGGCTCCTAGGGCCAAAACTAGGTTTATTTCTGCAGCAGGGAAATAAAGGAAACAAGGAAACAAGGAAAAAACTCCATGTTGAGACCTTTGACTAGTGTAACTCAATGTCCTGCTTCTGATATTGACCAGCAGGGACATTAGGTAGACAAGGCTGGGCCACTATATTTAAAAAGCTGAGTAATCTAAATAATCTTTGTTATTCATTCATTTATGGTAAATCCATTAATGTTTACAGTCTACATCAATCTCTTGGATATTAGATTCTATAAGTTCATAATTTTATTCATTTGCTACATTTTTATGTATCCTGAAACTACTTTTGGTAAGTGTCAAGGGAAGCCCTCATGTTCTAGTATTCTGTTTTTTAATAAATTGCTGATAGAATCAAGATAAAAACATCAATAGACTGGAATGAAAAGGTATAAGAATAAATTATAGGTCGTGAACTAATAAGTAAGGTTCAGTTAGTCAGCCTGTTGACTACAGAATGATGGTTAAAAAAAAAAAAAAGATGGATGCTGTCACTCAATGGTCAACCATGGGATGTGGTAATCTCAGGCTGCCTTAATAGAAACACAAGGTCCAGGACAAAGGTGGGATAACTCTGATGTAGTCTACACTGCATACATAGTAAGTCATGTTCTAGACACATAGGTTTAATAACAACAAAGACATTTGAGTGTTAAATCAAAACAAAAATGATGAGAAAATAATTGAGTGATTCAAAACCACATTCCATGAAGTGTGTGTATAGTGTGTGTGTGTGTGTGTGTGTGTGTGTGTGTGTGTTGAGGGAGAAGTGGAGTGGGGGCAGAGTAACTGACTTGAACATTTGAACATAAGGAGTGGATTCAGGGGAAAGAACTGGAACCAAATGGAAAGAAATTTCAAGGGGCTGATCGTGGCTCAGTATAAGGGAGAATTTTCTCTCAGAACTGCCAAAATGGAATGTGCTGCCTCCAATGGTGATAAGCTTCCCATCCATGGGGGTATTCAAATAGAGGCTGAATGACCACTTGTGAGAGATGGTGTGGAGGGAATTCAGACATCGGAGGTGGGCAAGGGTGGGGAAGCGACTCCATGATCTCCAGGATCCCTCCCAATTATAAGATTCCACACTTAATATCTCTTACCCTTCATTCACCATCTGGGCAATCCCTAAAAAAGCCATTAATCTCTCAAAGCTTCAATTTCCCCTTCAGTAAAAGCGTTACATAAAACCTGTGAAATCACAAGTTTGATGTGAAAATGCTATTTATATTTTACTAGGATTCACATTATCATTATATTTATGAAAATAAAAATATTCATGAGTCAACTAAAAGTCACCTTGCTTACCCCTAAGGCACCTTGGAAGGCCTTGGATTGATCTCTCTCTAATCCTTTTGGGTGTCAGATCCCCAGATTCTGTGGTTCTGCAGACTTCAGTCACACATTGGAGGTGACTACAGGGGAGAGTGGTTTGGAAAAGATGTCAAGCTGTTTCAAAAAGATGTCAAGCACATTTGAACTTCCTCACATTCTATCACTTGGGAAACTTTTGTTACTGTGGCAGTTACAAATGAGAGGAAAGTACCCCAGAAGGACTGCAGAAATGACAGGTAAATGTTAGTAGGATCATTCTTCAGTTCTGCTTCTAGCTTGATTTCTCAGGCTGGCTCCCCTTGTGGACCATGGGTACAGCCGTTCTAAAGCTCACATGCCATAAGTTAGCCCAGTGAGGAAGACAGATTGAGTTCTAGCGTTCCTAGTACAAATCCAGGGGCTCATCCTGAGATGGACTGACATGCCCATTCCTGAGCCAATTACTTTGGCTGAGAGGGTGGAATGGGGAGGAGTATCAATCCCAGCCAAACCATACAGCTGAGAGTGAGGAAAAGAAGCTCTTGAAGGAAATGTGGGGTATTGGGTAGAAGGACTAAGCAGTTTTGGACAGTCCAACCTCTGGCCACCTAACATCATCCCACAGCTTCCACACCTACAGGCCACATTCCCTTCCCGAAGGGAGATAATATAAAATCTCATCCAGTTACTAAAGCTAGATCCAAGTCCAATATTTATGTCAATGTACAAATCATGTTAAGTACCTCTTCATGGTTCAGTGATCTGTGGGTAAATAATAAGCCTAACCACACCCTATATATAATAGAAGAGAGAAAACAGAACTCCAATAAAAATTCCAAATTGCAAAGCAGAGAATGTAAAACATCCAGTGGCCATCAGTCCTCATAACATATTATAATCTTTTGGGACAGAAATGGCAAAGACTCCCTATATCTTGCAGTGAAGTGAAGGTCAGGGTTGCCTTAATTTCATTCTCCAAGAAGATCTCCCTTGTCCATTATTTCTGTAAAAGAACCTCTTTAGAGGACCACACAGCTTTAGCAGCCACTGCTGGCTGGTGTAACACTGGAGTGTGTGTGTGGTGGGGGATGGGGTTCTGAAGACTGATTTAGGGATTGGGCAATTGATTTTGTCATTGGGAATTTCTCTGATACAAATCTTCATGGGTTTAGTTGGCTCCCATCTGTGTGTTTTTGGTTGTGATGGTTAATTTTATGTGTCAACCTGACTGGGCCATGAGTGCCCAGATATTTGGGCAAACATTATTCTAGATGTTTCTGTGAGGGTATTTTTGGATGAGATTAACATTTAAATTAGAAGACTGAGTAAAGCAGATAGCTCTCCCAATGTGGGTGGGTCTCAGCCAAACGGATGAAGGCCAGAGTGGAACAAAAATCCTCTAAGATTTTCCCTTCCTTAACCACCTTTGAACTGGAACATTCCTTCAGACTTGAACAGAAACATCAGTTCTCCTGGGTTTCTAGCTTGCTGTCTCACCTTGCAGATCTGGAATTGCCAGACTCCATAATCACAAGAGCCAATTCCTTATAATAAATTTACTTCTCTCTCTCTATATCTATATCTATATCTATATATCTATATCTATATCTAGATCTATATCTAGATCTAGATCTATATCTAGATATACCCTTTTGGTTCTGTTTCTCTATAGAACACTGATTAATATACTGGTCAATTCCATGGGTTAGTAATAAAAGTAGAGATCTAGTTGATTAATAGCGTTTCATTTACAGCACAGGTGTGGGATGACTGTAATTATTGGTTTCTGCTTCCACACTGGCCTCTGTTTGGGGGCAATACAAAGCAATGATCTGGAGAGGGGAGGAACAGTTACGTTCCTTTGTTAGAAGGCAACACACCAGCTGCATCTTTTCAAAAGGCATAGCTATCCCTTTGGATAGGGTGGAAGGCTTTAACAAGAGGATTCTAGAAGAGGCTTGGGAGATCACATTTATTCCAGATCCTAATCTTTCTTTATCGCACTTTTCCTCCTTGTTTACTTAACTGTAGGAAGGAATCTGGCTTTTCCATTTAGTCAAGAATCCAAACTACTGAGCTCCATATACTTGGTCTGCCCATCACAAGCAGAAAGGATTTCTTATAGCAAAGAATTTCATTCTTTCTTGATTTTCAGAGGCATTTGTTTCAAAGTAAATCTCTTTCTTGTAAGATTTACAAAGCTTCAACCTAGAATCAGTGCATCCTACAGCCTGAACTTTTTGTTCAAGTCCCTTAATGCTACAGCCCAGGAAGACATATGGACTGAGGGTCCCAATAGACATTACACAACTATTACAGTCCCACAAAGAGTTGCCAATGGCCAACTACGAAAAGACTTCAATACCCTTCAATACCCAATGTCCTTCAATACCCATTTAATTCTCCTCCTTAGTAAAAAGATCCACAAATTTTAGTTAGTCACATCGCCACTCAGCGTAAATACTTTCTTCCATTTCCTTGTAACTAGGTGTGGCCACAGGGCCAAGTTCTACAAATAGGATGTCACAGAAGTGCTGTGTGCAACAGCTATAAAATACCTTTAAAGGGAAAGTTAAGATTATTTTTCTTTTATGGACCAATGTAGTCCTTACACTGTAGCCTAGGATAGAGGTTCTCCTGTCTTGATTCAGCCAATTCCATAATCAAGGGCCTATAACTTGCCACACTTCATTTCCTAGTTTCAAATTCTGATATAGTTGACAGAAAACCCAACTTACAAATACTTGAATAAGGAAACAGAAAAGGAATGTATTGGCTAATGCATCTGATCACTCCACAGGGATAGATGGCTTGGCTTCAGGCTGGCTCTCCTTACGGAAGCAGAACAGGCTAACCCACTTTTAGCCTTACATTTTTACAGCACGGGAGAGTCCATGCCCGGTCTGTTCTGTAGCTCCCTCAGATTGCACCAGCTTAGGCCACCTGCACAGTTGGAACCAAACATGCGATCGCACTCTGATCTCTTCAGGCTGATGAAAACCCACCCAGGAGCTAGGGCTGGGTTTAATCCCATCCAAACCAGATGGCTGAGAACAAAGGGGAGCTGGTAGTTTCCAAGAAGAACTCAAGGTATGGTTACCAGAAAGAAGTGGGGGGTGCATGTTGGGGAGCAAACAACAGATTTTCACTATACCTTTTAATATAATCCATACTTGTACCATCACTTGGCCTAAGCTTTCTAGATTCATTACTGCTCTTTGGAGGAAGACAAAATGGGACTACTGGAGATTACAGATGATAATGAAGTACTTTTGTGTGGGCTCAATTATAGAATTTCAAAGCAAGTACTTTTTGATGTGTGAAAGGAACTAAGAAAGAACTTGCTTGCCCTCTCACTCCTAAGGGGCACCTGAGTTTGGTAGGAAAAAGAGAATCTGATTGCTTAGGGGAAAAAAAAAAAACAAACCAAACCTCACAACTGCTCCTCTTTCCACTTAGGAAAGTGAGAAAAGAACATCTGGATCCTGTTCTCCCTTCGACTATCCATACACAGGTCAGCCACAAACAGTGGCTTCCTTCTTGCAGAGTCCCATTAATTAATTAGCTGGAAGACTGGATGCCCGCTCTCGCTTGGCTTTCCTCACCACCCCAAGTTTTCCATTTCCAATGCTTAGAAGTTTTGTTTGTGAGGGTCCAAATGTGGCAGGAACTATTTACAGGCTCCTAAGCTGCAGTAGCTGCAGAGGCCAAAGATGTTGGCTGAACAACTGACCAACCTTTCCAGGGAGAGATCTGAAGCAGAGAATGTGAAAAAACACCTTCCAATCTGTCAGGAACATGGAAAAAGTTGCTGTCTCTTCTGTGTTGGCGGGAACCCTGAAGCACAGCATCACAGCATCTGGTCAACCAACCACCGAAACTTCAAAACAGAGATTGGACTCTACTGTTTTTCTTTAGGAACACAGAGCAGCAGTCAGGAGCAGGACCACAGGGCTCTGGGAAAAATGAGAAGTTACTGGGCTTTGGAGACCATCTTCACCACAGATTCATACCATATGGGCTTAACCTAGAATCGACTGTTTGAGGGGCCAACAGAAATCATGATACCAAGAGGTGGTGTGACAGTCTCTTCTCACAGTAAAAATAACTTAGAGTGCTTAGCAGAAACCTGGGAGAAGGGACATTTTTCTGCAGTAAAAAGCAAAACCACCACTTGATAGTCCCTGCATTATCTACCTCCGGGAGGTAAGAAATTTCCCTTTTAAAAATCACATGGTTTAATGTACTTCCCTCTCCTTGGTTATATGGTTGAGAGCATGGAAAGTGCCTTTAGTTCTATGGAATTAAGAGTTAACACGAAAAAACAAAACAAAACAAAATAATTAAAATGCACATTTCCCTGTTTACAAGGCCTTTCATTTGCTGCTCTGGTCTGTTCACGGATTTCCTCCAACCATCCCATTTCCACTTCTGAAGCCAATTCCCAACAGGTCCCGAAATTATACTTCCTCTGTGGTTGTCCTGACTCCCAAAGTCTATCCTGTCCAGAGGCAAGCCTCAACAGCTCTCAGCTGGGAGTCACCAGCACGCCCAGCACATGCTCCCCCTGCAATCTGACATAAAGTCAATGTGATAATCATTGACAGTTGCCTTTGCGTCCTTACATCCTTTCCCCGTGGGACCCTTACCCAGGTAGTCCTGGGGAGCCACGTTCTCTGAGGTCTGCTGCAACTGCTTTGAGCAGCGCTCAAATGAGTAGTGTACAATTCACAATTCATAATGGACAGTAGAACAGACTTGATACCCAGACCCTGGAATCCACTGAAAGAAACCAGCATTAGCATGAACAGCTGGTTTGAAACAAACTGAAACGATTGAAGTTTTTATGCCCAAACCAGCAAAATATGTGAGTAACATGGATGAAATACCCAAGAGGAATTAAACACACGGGGAGAAACTTAGCCTGCTGTCCATCATTGAGGAGAAAAACCTCCAAGAAAAGCAGTTTCACAAATTGTAAAGAAACTGTCCTTTTCCAAAAAATGTTAAAAGTAGTCTGATCACCCAGACGGAGCCCATGGAGGCTATGTGGCCTAAAAGTTAAGAATGTGACCTCTGAAGCCCACCTGGCCCTGGTTTGAATCCTTGTTTACCTATTTCCTCTTCATGTGACTAATGTGTTTGGATCTGTTTCTTGCTCGTATCATACGAAAGGGGGAAGATGGTAACGCAACTAATTGACTCTAGAGCCCACACTTTAACATCTCTGAACTCTTCAGTCTTAAAATAGCTTTTGGCCAGGCCACAGTCACAATGCAGTTGTCACTGCCTGTGCAAATGTGGACTTGGTGGCTGTTTCTGGTGGCACAAATGGACAACTGCAGCCTTTCAATATTTTGGTTCATAAATCATTGTCCTGATTGTCGTGAAGCTTCAGGATGCCTTACCCAGTTAATTTCACTTACGTTTATCTTTTTATATGAGCATAGAATGATATAAAAATTTATCTCAATACCACATTACATCAATTCTACATTATTGTTTCATATTTCACCATCGCAAGTCAGGATGTGTCACACAGTTAATAAAGCTGTTTTTTGTTCTTGGTGGTATACAAAATAGTGTGTCGTACAAATTGATGGAGTCTTAGATTTGTTGAAATCAAATGCCTAAAAGAGCTCTTTATGTAAGTATAAACATTCTAAATTGAGTTCTTTAAAAAGCACTAGGTCATTAATTTAATTGGCAGCATTTTTTTTTCTTTCTTAAAGTTACATAAAATGTACATCTTACCATTAATGCATTTTAAATTCAAAGAAATACAGCAGTACCTATTTCAGGATTGTGAGGATTCAATGTTAACAGTTATGTTTACAATAGTGCCTTGCTCATGCTAAATTCTAGGTTTTTAGCTCTTAATATTTATCATCCTATCAGTCAGGGTTTTTGCTGTAGATTGAAAGAGATCAATCTATAAAAATTAAAAATTTTTATAAAATTTTCAAACTAGAGTGCTTTCCTATTCCTC
Organism: Lynx canadensis; assembly: GCF_007474595.2. Taxonomy (NCBI): domain Eukaryota; kingdom Metazoa; phylum Chordata; class Mammalia; order Carnivora; family Felidae; genus Lynx; species Lynx canadensis. Next base: position 71,820,244 of record NC_044310.1, read on the forward strand.
CTACCTCATCTCAATGCCCAATCTTTTTTTTTTTTTTAATACGTATTTTTTAAAATGTTTACTTTGAGAGAGAGAGAGAGAGAGAGAGAGAAAGCACAAGCAGGACAGGGGGAGAGGCAGAGGCAGAGGCAGAGGGGGAGGGGAGGAGGAGGGGGAGGGGGAGGGAGAATCCCAAGCAGGCTCCACACCCAAGCAGGCTCCACACTGTCTGCACAGAGCCCGATTGGGGCTCGAACTCACAAACTATGAGATCATGACCTGAGCTGAAATGAAGAGTCCCAAGCTTAACTAACTGAGCACCCAGGTGCCCCTCAATGCCCAGTCTTTATTGAGGGCTTACTTCATGACTGAAACTGTGCTTATGTTCTCACGCAATAATCAACCACAGGCTTGGCCTTTAAGACTAGAAGAATTTCAGCAATAATTAAATAGAAAGATAATCCCAGGTGCAGAGAGGAATCAAGTGAAGGAAAATATCCAAGCTCTATCATTTCTCATTTAACAATTTGACCTAAGAATAAGCTTTAACCTCTGAGTCTTGGGTTTTCCATCTGTAAAATGGATTTACAGTAAATCCCATCAGGAATGCTATCAACATGACCACTTCCATTCTCCACCTAGCCCCTGTTCAAAAGTGGCCATGTGGGCTCAAATTCTTAACTCTTGGTGAAGAATAGGAGAGGGAAGGTGAAGCTGGGGAAGAAATTCAGGCTGTTTCAGAAGTGGGGAAGCAGAGGGCAGGTTAATCTCACATAAGGACGATGAAACAGGCACTGACTACCTAGATTTTTGGACTCATTCTGTTATCTTAGAAGGACAAGTCAGATACAGGACTGACTCAGAACTGTCTGTCTCATTGACATTTTAGCCTGAGTGGACATCTGCCACCACATGGTGTCAAACTACAGAATGGACTTGGGACTCCAAAGTTAGACAGTAGTGGGCGCCTGGGTGGCTCAGTCGGTTGAGTGTCCGACTTCAGCTCAGGTCATCATCTCACAGTTCATGAGTTGGAGCCCCGCATCGGGCTCTGTGCTGACAGTTCAGAGCCTGGAGCCTGCTTCCGATTCTGTGTCTCCCGCTCTCTCTGCCCCTAACCCACTCGCATTCTGTCTTTGTCTCTCTCAAAAATAAATAAACATTAAAAAAAAAAAAAAGTTAGACAGTAGGAATTCCTGGACAGCTAGGTATACTAGCTCACCTGTCATTTCTTTCAGCCTGCAATAACGCAAACCCACGTCCTGTTACGGAATTTTTTGTGCCCCCATTTAGAGCAGGGCTTTACTGTCACATCTACTTCACTGGACTGTTGGGAGAAATCTTAAATGCTGATCCAAGCACTTTAAGTGCTTGGAATAATGCTTGGTATTTTGTAAGCTATTGATACATGTTAGCTATTACTCTTATTATTAATAGGATATTAAAAACATTTAATAACTGGGGCATTGGGTGGCTCAGGTCATGATCTCATGGTTTGTGAGTCCAAGCCCCGTGTCAGGCTCTGCGCTGACAGTGTGGAGCCACCTTCAGATTTTCTCTTGTCTGCTCCTCCCCCATTCATGCTCTTTCTCTCAAAAAACAAAACAAAACAAACAAACAAAAAAACCAGCCCCCCCAAAACAAACAAACAAAAAAACCCACTCCAAACATTTAATAACCAGTATGGCATTAGCATCAGCCAATAAAGAGACACATACAGTGTGATCATAACTAGGACTTCCACATGCGGGGATCACAGCTATGACTGCTTAAGCTAGATCTCAAAGAATAGGTAGAATACATTCTTGTAGAGACAATGAGCAAAAAGGCAGGTACATCGGGGTGGGGAAAAACCTGGAATGTCCATACAGATATCTTCTATGTTGTTTTGTGTGACCGAGGCAAAGGGCGAAAAAGAAAGGGGAGAAAGGATGGAAAAAAGGAAGGAAGGAAGGAAGAGAGAGAGAGACAGAGAAGGCTATAAAATCAGGAGGTTGGGGCCAAGTCATAAAGGGTAAGGATTCTGGTACTTGATTCAGCAAGAAAAGAAAACTGGCAAGAGATTTGTGTGCAAAGACCAAAGGATACATTTGGTTATGAAGTTCAAAATGAGTGCAGTCCACCACACTCCAATACGGGAAATGTTTACATTATAGTTCATTTAAAGAACATATGCACACATACTTTAGATAGCTTTCACTGACCAAAGTTGAAAGAAAATACTTTGTAGTGAAGTAAGATCCCCAAAAGTTTATTTTAGGGCCTATTTTTAATTTTTTTTTAATGTTTATTCATTTTTGAGAGACAGAACACGAGTGGGGGAGTGGCAGAGAGGGAGACACAGAAACCAAAACAGACTCCAGGCTCCGAACTGTCAGCACAGAGTCCAACACAAGGCTTGAACCCATGAACCATGAGTTCATGACCTGAGCCAAGTCGGATGCTTAACTAACTGAGCCACCCAGGTGCCCTAAGGGCCTATTTTTTTTTTAAGTAGTATTCATTTTTTGAAGTATTTTCCTCCCGTTCAACTCTAATTTCAATATCAAAATTTCTCAAATGTTGACAACACTGGAAGTTGCCAAATCTGTGATGGCAACGGACTGGTGCTATGTGCATGTGATCAAACCAGCAGCAACATAACGTCAAACACAAACGGAAAGTATTTTTTCAACGCCTAACATGGCAACTGAAAGCAGCAATGGCACCAAGCAGGAATTAAAATCTCTAGTTAAAGCCAATGAGGGTTTGCAGGTTAGTTTTGAATTTTACTCATGTTATTTCAAATCAGAAACCTCTTGCTATTTAACTCAAATAGGGTACAATGGACCTCTGCTAGTTTTGGATTCTCAGGAACTGTCTTTCCTCTCCTGCTCCCTTTCTCCTTTTTCTAATAATTTCCCCTTCCTTTGGGGTAATTCCTCTCCTCATCAGCTAAGGGATGGAATGTAACCCAATGTGGGCAAAATCAAAGTTCTTTCCCAAATTTTACATAACTCACTGCCGTGCTTTGGTTATGATGATGTAAGCCAAAACTGCCCATGGGTGCTGTCTACCATTCTCTCCTCCCTCCCCAAAGAGAAAGTCTGCCTGAAAGAGAAAACCAACCCAGGAAAAAACAAATCAGAGCTAAGTATGGGAGATGGAAGGATGGCTTCTTAGGGTGTTTAGACCAAGTCATGCCTGGACTTCTGTGTATATGAGCCAATAAGTTGCCGTTCATGCTTACACTAGCTTGTGTTTCTGTTACTTGCCACTGAAAGACGACTGGTTAAAAAATCAAAGTGTACAAGATCCACTTGAAAATAAATTTTAATATAGTAGTGTATGATTAAATAAAAGCAGACTGGGTATCTTTACTTAAAATTTAATGACTAATATGAAATCAGGTAGAACACACTGTATACGTCAACCAAATTAAACCAAATGTATAAAGGAAATTGTTGGCATTAGTTATGCCTTTAACATCTTATTATACACCGTGAAACCTGAATAGCACTACTTGCTACAGGGAAACAAATTGGCTCAACTACACTTTGGAATCTTTAATATCTATTATAGTAACTTTCTTTAATTCCTATTTATAATATGAACAGGTGCAAGCTTTGCTTACTGTAATTTATGGCTATTAATCCCATATACAATAATTAGCAATTATGAAAGGCCTACCTTGCCTTTGAAATCATTGTTTAAAAAATAAAGAAGGCCAGGTGAAGCTTTTCTACTTTTAAAATGTGATTTGTGAACAAAATGCAGGATGTTGAACTTAACATGGGTCAGGGAGTTTGTTTATTCATCCGAATTTGTCAAGAATCCAAACGGAGAGGCCCTCTAAAAAAAGAAATTAAGTCTTAATACTATGAACTTCTAGGGCTCTCAGTGAATTATTCCAACTTCACCCCCTCTAAGCAGCTGCCGTGGTTATTCACTAACACATGTTTGTTGTAAATCCTGTGGGAATAAATATGTATATTAATCAAATGAATGGATACTTATATTTACGGGAACTACACTAAATTCTTTCCTAAGAAACAGTCTACAATTGAAAAATCTAATAGAATTCTAGACTATAGAAATGGCAAGCATGAATTACATCATGCAGATTTTTTCCCCCCTTTCAATTTCTTCCTGGGCAGGGGGGAAAAGTACACTGGACAGGGGATAAATCCTTCGGTTGTCCAGTTTCCAATTTAAATTCTAGAAGAGATGGAATTCAATACTTTTCTTGGAAATGAGACTATGTCATCACAGATTTCACTGTCAGGAAATTGCTCTCCATCCGGATATTCAGATCACACATTCCTGTTGTGTACTTTATCCTACTTTTCCCAGGAATAATTCTGTGATGCATTTGATTGAATTCATCCTATTTCTTCTTCTTCTTCTTTAATACTTTAAATGTTTATTTATTTTGAGAGAGAGAGGGGGGGGGGGAGAGAGAGAGAGAGAGAGAGTGTGTGTGTGTGTAAGAGAAGGGACAGAGAGAGAGGAGTAAGAGAATCCCAAGCAGGCTCCATGCTATCAGCGCAGAGCCCCACGTGAGGCTCAATCCCACGAACTGTCAGATCATGACCTGAGCCAAAACCAAGAGTCAGATGTTTAACTGACTGAGCCCCCCAGTTCATCCTATTTCTTGCCTCTTTAGAGAAAACAAATTTCACTTACAGATTAAATATGAGTCCTGTGAAATCCCATTTAGTTGTCTCCCCAGAAATAGTGTGAAAAACATAATTCTACACAAACCTTTCACTGCACAGGAAGATTCCTGAAGTTGATTGAGGAAGTATACCTATTTCTCAAATTTCAAGGCCTTATTTTCTAGGAATCATATTTCCACTATTACTGTTATGGCTAAAGGTCTTGTGGCGTTATGGTATTTGGATTCTCTTCTCCAGTTTTGATCCCAAGTTACACGTATTTGTGTTCTCCTATGCTCATCCTCTCATTATTCTATTTTTTCCACAAGCTTCTTTAATTAATGTCTCTGGCTTCCTTTTGGTCTAAAACTTATTCCAATTATAAACTACAAATGAATTCACCAATGTCCAATTTTATCATTGTTTTCTTAACCATTAAATACACAGATGCAACACAGATGTAATCATCTTTTACTCTTTTATAGCCATATTGCAATTTCATAACTGTATAAATTCCAATAAAACTAGGAAACTTTAATTTCAATATGTGAGATCATAATGTATACAGAGCTGCCATAAGGTATAAATTAAGCCATGTATATACATAAATGCACATATACATTCCAATAACACTTTGAAGAGTTCCAAGTGGTTTTTTTTTCTTTAGTTATTGCTAGATGTTTCAAAACAGCATAAAACTGCTCATCATAACACCCCTGTGTGGTAATGAGGAGAGTGAAATGGGAACAGGATGAAAGGCACAGAATTCATAATAAGACACAGCTCACTGTGCAAACAAGGACACCCAAATTCGTAAGCACCGATGGTTCAAACGATGAGGAGCCACTGATTTTCTGAACTGAATAGAAGAAATAGTAGTTAACAGTATTTTTTCATCCTGTACATGTGACACTCTACTGGATGCTAACCAAGTAAAAGATCCACTCAGTCATGTCAAGAGAATAAGTTACAAAGAATCCCAAAGACAAAAATGGGCAACTGACGGATCAGTTCTGTGGATACAGGATGTGTCACACGGCCTTTATGTTTAGTGAGGTTCCGTTAACAAGGATGCCAATTTTGCGGCAGACACAGGTGATCCTTGGGTCCGGTCTTGCATCAAACTAACAAACAAAAAAGTTTTCAGCCTACAGAATTAAGCATATTAAAACCCTGGGCCTAACTAAAATAAGCACTATGCTGATCAGGTGCAGAAAAAGAGTTCTTAGGAATAAGGGCCTTACAAGTCAATCTAAGAGGCTACATCTTTTTCAAAAAAAATGTTTAGATTTTTAGTTTAGTTTAGATTGTTTAATTACTTTCAGAGAAACAAAAAATTTCAACCACCCACTGATAATATCCCAGTCATCCAACAGCTAGTCAATGCACAGTCCTCTGCAATTGTCTGGGAATTTTCGCCTTCTTCCTCCAGAAGAAGTGCTCAATTTTCATTGCCAATGTTCTTGGTAGATTCACTTTTCACTGAAAAAAATAAGTAAACATATAGTCAAGTGTTTATACTGATTCTGTTTAGCTTGTACTGTTTTTCCTTCTTCTCTCCTTCCTTCTGATGCATACCAACAGCACTGCTCATGGGGACAGACAAACCATGTCATGTTCCAGGCAGCCGGGATATACAGTTCTGGCCACAATAAAGAGACGATGTCTGAGAGTGGCAATTATATTTTGTGAGGCAACATGCTTCCTGACTCTGTGGAAGACTTGGGAATGGTCATTTCACAGTGTGGTTATGATCCCATATTGGTACCACTGAAAAGATCACTATTATCACATAGGCTGGCCAAGTGTGGTTGGAATAAATTTTTCCATAATTTTTTTTTAACTTAAAATTGAGGGTCAGTATATGCTGAGTGAATGCAGGCTGAGAGAAGACTAGCTAATCGCCTTCTCCTTCCTTTGATAGGAAACATAGCATACAGCAGAAATGGAGTTCCTTTAAAGGAGCTGTCCTTACTACAGCAAGACTATGATTCACTTACTAAGCTGAGATTCCTTACAGACAGAAACTAGATCTTTCCCCCTTACGTTTACCTCCCAGCGTAGCCTGTCTGCTGAATCAGTATGAATGCAGGTCACTCTTTTTGTTTTGCAATCTGCAAAATGGGAAACAGAATAACAGCTCTATTTCATGGCACAGTGAAGCTAAATGGAAATCCTATATTAAAACACTATGAAAGTTAAGGTTAAAATACTGATTATTTTGCTTCAGGTTTATAGCCATTTATTTCTATTAAAAAGATAAGGGAAATAAAGCTCAGAGGTAAAGTGAATGCTCAAGGGCCCGCAGCTTAATAGGAGGTGACGCTGGAATCATAAACCTAGATCTTGCCTCATATTCAATTGCCGAGTTCCTTGGGGTTTGCCGATGTTACCTAGATTTCAGATTGTCCCAGCAACCAAGATGATGTCTCCTGAATCCTTTTTATAAATAAAGCATTGAGACAGGTTCCATCCAAGATGTGGTCCTGATGCTTGTGGAAATTTACAAACTCCAGCAGAGTCCTTTCAAGTGTCTCCATGATAATACAAGTCAGTTGTTTCTTCTCTGGCTTTCTTTGCAATTTATACAAATTTTATTATAGCAACTCTTGCCCTGTAAAGTTTAGATGTCTGTTCGTGTGCCTGAGATCTATTCTCATCTCCTTACCCCACTGTTTCACACACACAGTGAAAGAGAAGAAGAAAAAGTGGGGGTGGGTGGGTGGGGGAAGGAGGAATGAGGGGAGGAGAATGGATGAAAGGATTTATTGGCCCAACAAGGGACTGATGCATGAGTAGCTGCTGTGCTATGTATTTTCACTAATTCAAGTCATCAATCTTGGTTTGGATTCCTTCCTAAAGGCAGAGACGTTTTCTAATTTTGAGTTATCTTAGAACAACAGAGAAATATGTTTTGCTGATATTTTTAAATTAATGGAGCTTTGTAGTACTTGGCATTGCAATTCGGGGAAAACTCTTCCTTTGCTTTCTTGAAGTTGCCTGTTTTCTTCTTTTAATAGCACTCCATTCTTTTTTCCTAAGACTGAAATGCAGCATGTTCTTATTAAGTCATTTAAATCTACTAACTTACGTTGGCAAATAGTGATCTGTGAAGTAAGTAACACCATTCTGAGCACTTCCTGCTGGACTGATAAAGATGGTGACCAAGCACACCACATTCCCAACCTACTGGGCTACCTTAACTGCTCAACCTTTTACAGTCAACCTTTTACATTCCTTAAAAAGCAGAAAGCAAACAAACAAAACTTGCCTCTTGCCCATCAATACTGGCAGACTTTTGAAAAAAAAATTATGGCAATCTACAACCGTAACAAACATTATAACAATGATCAAGTGTGAAAACCACTGAATCCCAGCCCAGAAACACATTTTTCCCAAACTAGAAGAGAGACACCTTGTGCTCTGAACTCAAGATCAAAATCCAACATTTTTTCCTCCGGAGAGAGAAAGAATTTCAAGGCTCTCCAAAGAAAATGCCCTGTTCTTATATAACCCTCCTCCAGCATTAAGGGACCACCCTGCCGAACATCCAAAGCTGTTGAGAATGTACAAAGAATCAGATATGTTAAGTGCTCACACAAAGATATATACGTACGAAAGACCTGGCATTATTTTTAAAGTGTGTGCATTTCTGATGTGACAACAGTGGTATGGTCCTTCAAATCCTGTCAGACTAAGTTTTTTGCTACAGCAGCTCTAAATGATCCTCTATCCTGAAAGCACCAGTCACTTTTTTTCCTGTAAATAAGTCAAATATCACATACCCCCCCCCCCCAAAATAGCAAATTTTACTTAATCAGGTTCCAAATATACTACAAAAGTAGCCTTTTCTTTTTGCTTCATTACAGGAAGGCTTCCTCAGTGCGCATTCCTAAACAAGGTGAAAGAGGGGCTGTGTGTGCTATGTTTATTTACACAGACATGTTTGCCCTGGCTAGTAACCCACATTACCAAACATCTTTCCCTGAAACCAGCATTTAGAGAGCTATGTGAATTATATTAAGGAAAAAGTAAGATTTTACACAGCTTAAAAAAAAAGCAAAACTGGCCATTTACAACACACTTCTAATTTAATTTGAGAAAATAAAATTGGATATTTTCATTCAAATTGTGAAAGACATAAAGCCAAGAGTTAACCTAAGGATTTAGAGGCCCATAAGTGATTATCAGAAACTTCATGTTTGCTAGCTAAAAATCTAAGTCAAATTGTGACGCTGACAAAGTTTTGCCCACTTCGAAAAATAAAAACTCTGCTATTCATCTTTTGCCAAGAAAAAAAACCTATTATACACATGTAAGAGAACACCTTAGAACAAAGGTTACTGCCTAGTACAGCCTATGATGCTGGCAGAACAATAAATCTAAACCATATATTTCAAATAATTTTATTTAAAAAATAGATTTCAATCCAATCCAAGGATTCAATGGTCCTCTGGAGACTGTTACAATGAAACTTGTCCTGTAACTGTAATTCTTAGCTGAAAGTGGTATCTAATGGTTTAAGCTGAGTAACCTCTCTCCCTTTTAAAAAGTAATTTCTGAATTTTATTCATCCTTTTTCTGGAGGTGTATTCGGCAACACAAACAGCTTACTTTAATCAGCAGTTGCAAACATGGGTAAGTCATTTTATATACTAAATTTTTACATGTACTATTTCCAGTTTTCATACTTCCTCCCAACTCCACTACTCACCAAAGAAGGTCAGTATCTACTTTTAAAGAATCACGAAAATGACAAAGAAACAAAATCAAAGAAAATAAAACCAGGGGGTTTTAAAAAAGATAAAGGTCAAGGCAACGGCACTAGCTTATTTAAACACAGTCCAAATTTTAACATGATGTTCTTTCAAATATATCCCTTTCTATAATGTAGGATACTAAAAATGTTTTACAATCCCTCATTTTAGGAATCCCTAAAGAGAGAGTTTTTACTAGAGAATAAATTTATTTGTTATTGGACAGACTGTTAAAGACTATTAGCTCAAAAAAAAAGACAAAAACACACAGAACTCCAAGAAGGCAAAGAATGTCCTTTTACAGCCATTCAAACATATTCATCTTAAATTGATTATGACAAGCTTATGTGCTCTCAAACACGACAGAATCAGCAGTCATTCATTTGGTTCCTTACAGAATTAACTGTAGCTATAGAGCAAATTCAGTTAAGTGTGTAAATACAGTGGGAAAACACATATACGAAGAAATAAAGACAGTCACGTAAGTGCTCGGGTTCCCTAGAGTTACTCTAAGTGTTACAGGGACAAACAGATGCACACTTACCTTGGTGAAGAACTTCCATGTCATTACTGGATTCTTTTAATACCACATGTAATGTTGGATACTCAATGATCACTTTGTTCCTCAAACTGTCACGGAGACTTTTATAAGGATCCAGTTCGTAATACCTTACAATAAAAAACAAAAACAAAAACAAAAATAAAAAACACCCTTAATATTCAAAGTTACCCATAAATAAAATAGAGTCCCTTCCATTAGAAAATTTTTAAATGTTAATGACATTAATAGTTATTTCCTTATAACATCTCTAAGAAAACCAGGTAAAAGAGCTATTACTATACTGGTTCTAAAATAAAATCAAGAGTGTATCAAGTATGACATTAGGAAAGCTTTAGAACAAGTCATTTTCATATCACAAAGAGTAAAACTAACTTTTATGTAATATCTATGTTTAATGTGTGATGAATTCTTCTTGGACAAAAGAATGACTAGCTAAAAATTCAAATTCCTCAAATATCTTTAGTTTGACCTTTAAAGGAAAAACAAAAAAAACGGAGTTTATCAGTCATGGTAACATGACATAGCTGTCAAATGTGCCACAGGTAATTAATTAGATGCTAATATTCTTTATGGTGTGCAACTCTCAAGCCATTACTTAAAAAAACTGTTTTTAGTTGATCGAAGATGCATTCCCCTAACATTCTCCCCCTTGCTTGCTTTCTTGGGTAGCAGGGGAAGCAGCAGAATTTCAGCTAGCTCACTAGGAGTTGCCTATGGGAATGTGTTGGCATGTGAATACTGTCACGTTAAAGAGGAAAAAGTTGAGAACATGTCCACCAGTGTAGCGCAGAAGTTCTCCAACCTTTTTTCTTTCACCTCCACCAATGCCAGATGATATTCACATGCAAAACACACATCCTAGGTGATACCCAGCCTGACAGCTGTAAGTCTATCCTTTTCTGTCCCACTCAAGAAAACACATTGGATGGATTACAAGTGATCAAGAATGAAGTGATCCCTGGAATACATTTGAATCTGTGAAGAGTAAATCATTCACAAACTTTGGTATTTCCTAGTTAGTAATAAATTATTTGCACCATAACTCGCAGCTGACTAAGAGAGACACGCAGTGCATGATTCCTCTGCAAGTCTGTCCCATGGAATAGTTTTCAAATAAGGGAAAATGGAAGGGCTTATTATCAAAATGCTCTGATTTCTTTTTCAGAAGGTGACAAGTGACAGAACAACTGTAAAACCAAAACATTACTTATGTTTGCATGACCACATGCCCCACCCCTGGAATTCAATTCTTTGTTTTAGAATTACAGAAAATTTTTTATGTTGAAAAAAAAACCCCAACTTACTCAGTTTTCCTAAACCAGCCACCCTAGTACCCATAGGCCACGGAACGCACACATTCTTTTCCCTGTGTAATGTAACACAGATGTGCTTATGATACTTTAAAAGTGGTTCCAGCATTCAAGGATTAAATGCTTCACATCTTTTAAACATTATTTCCCTTTGAAATAAGCAGTGTTCTTTTAAAAGTTAGCAGTAATTATATATAAAAGAAAAATGAGATTGAATTAGATATCAAAGTGTAAGATTAACTTTTAAAGTAAAATATAAAATGGATATAACCAACATTTTCTAAGGAGAAAATATGACTTGAATGTTCAAATAGGAAACTTTCAAGTAGTAGCCTACAGACGCTTGCAGTGACTTATCTTCTGTGTATTTTAAACTGAATCCTAAGACTTCTATTAAGAGACTTCACAAATATGGGAATGTTTTCTACTTATTTCAGTTTTTGAGAAATAATTTTCATTGTATACTTAACGTTTTAGGTAATCTGTGTAATCCCATTAGGTTTTTCTAGATTTCCAAAGATTAAAAAAAAAAAAAATTCTTCAAAAGCCACATGGTAGCTACAGCCTAATAATCTTGCTGACACAGTATAAAATACATTCCCAGCACAGGAACACCTAACGATACTTAAAAATCACCATGTAATAAGTTATACACTACTTCAATCTTAAAACTACAATGATTACTTGTTTAGTTAAAAAAAATTTTGGTCCCTCTTTTATGTGTGGAATAGGCACTTTACTTTCTTTTACAAAGCACTTAGCATGCACAAAGATTTCTAAGAACTTATAATAAATTATTTTTAAAATATTTTATTCAAATACAGTGAAAATCTGGTATGTTGATGGTTCTGATTAGAATCACTGAATTTTCCTTAGTGTTTACCCTAAAATGTTGCAAACTTCTAATCACAGCAATATTGCTATTGAGTGTCAGTAAGCTTTGAGGCCTCAGCTTTCCAGTCTGTTAAAGAGGTTGGACTTCACTAGATAATCTTTTTAGCTGAAATTCTGAACTTCTGTGATTTTTCTACTACTGGTGGTTACTCTTAGTCTACTATTTGCCCGTGATTAAAAAGTAAATTATGTGAACTGTTTATAAAGAAAAGCTATCAAACACATATGGGGTAACATTTTGTGATCTGCATGAAACGAAACAGCAACTTTTAGTGGCTGTTTGGGTTTGGGTCTAACACTTGAATTCCAGTCCTGGCACCATCACTTACTGCTCTGTGATTCTGGATAAGTTACTTTACTTCTTTGACCCCCAGTTTCCACACTTGAAAACTGTTAGCTCACTTACTTAAGCCATAAACAAAACTTTATATTTACCTAAAATAAAACACATTCTGATGGAAACTAAAGTTCAGAACAGTTTTTTCTGAGTAACAAAGAATGGCACTTATTCTGTAAGCACAGAAATGCCTATTTCCCTTCTAATGCATTTTATGTTTTAAACATAGCCTTACAACTTTCAAACCATTGTTTTAGATCGCATTTACTTCCAGGAGGCTAAAAGTACTTTGAATGTTTCTATTTCTATTATCTTTAGGCAAGGTGTAGAGTCCAGCTTGGCACTGCCTATAACATTCAGTCTTTAGCTCTTTTGCAAGCCATTAAGCTATTGAATCCTAAGGGACAGCTTTATCGTTTTGAAATCTTCTCAAACTCTGGAGTTCCCATTAGTAGAACGGCTCTGCTACCATAAGACAAACTACTTAGGTTTGGAAGGATTAAGACACCAACATTTGTCTTTTTTTTTTCTTACCCTTAGGGACTCTCTGAGACATTTCCTCTTGTTATTTCACTTGCTTACCCTCACAGGCCTGGTAGCTGACCCTGTACAGGCAGCTTCACAGGGGCACTATAAGGCCAGCATGGCTCAGTAGGCTAAACAGGTGTTACAGTGATTGACATTATATAAATAAAAGTTGTCTTGATATTCAAGGGTATGCTTTTAATCTTGGCTCTGTTACTAACTTTCAAAGAAACTGGCCAAGTTCTCAAACTTCTTCCTCCACTTTATCTACAAATTAGGATTAAAAAACAATTTCTCATAACTCAAAAGGAGACAGAATTTAAAAAAAAGTTCTAAACCATTTTATTTCCCATCTGATCACTGACACACCTTACATCATCTCCCTTTCTCCTCCTACAAAATACTGAAACTAAGCATGAATACTCTCCAAATTTAACAATCTCCTAGTAGTCCCTAAGCGACAGACCTTTTTCCACTAAAAAATAAAGTCACTGGATGAGGTGATCACCAAGATGACTCCAGCTTTATAATTCTGCAAGTGTAGACATATGCCTCCTCATTCAGAAAGCTCAATAGTTCAGAACTGCAGTGGTAAATGATTCTAGTCTATCCATGGTATGACAGCTATGGGATGTGGTAAAATAAAGTGACCAATTACACATTTTAAAACTTAAGGAGGGTCTTACAAGGCTCTTACTTGTTCTAGATGCCATTTGTTCAGTCTTTTCTGATCCTTACTGGAAGCTCAATTACTTTTAAATCCAGAGGCTTGGGCTCCAATCCTAAGATCCTTAAGGCTCTTAAGGTCCTTAAGATCTGTGACTCCTTAAGGATGCTCAGCTTTCTTCATCAGTATGATGGAAAAGTTATCTAGCTTGTAAAGATTAAATAAGTGAATTTAACAGCTGAAAATGTTTCTAAAGTGGAACTTGCCCAACTAGTATCAGTAATAACTTTTTATACTCCACAAAGATTTTATATAGCACCTCTAGCAGGGATATGACACACTTAGGAATTATGTTCATGATCTATGACAAGACTAGTTAGTAGGAGAAGTATGAACTTGTAGAGACAAACAGACCCAAGTCCAAATTCAGGCTTTGTAAGTATAAACTGGTTTCTTTATGTAGGTCAATTTCTCAGAGCTTATTAAGCTTACTATCTTGTAGATAGGATACATACTATTACAATTAGTAATACATGTGGAAACGCTGTAAGCACTTATTCATCAATTAATTCCTCAAACATTTATTGTTTACCACATACAGGTAGTCTGCTAGATAACAAAACGTCATAGAAATAAAACCCAGTTTGTTGAGGGCACCAAAGAAACAATTATCACATTTCATTGGGACAAGTGTCATGATAGAAATCTAAAGCTAAGCAGACACTCAAAAAAACATTCTTTGTTCCTTATCCACCTGAAGATGCTCTTACAGGCTGCACAGTGCCTTTGATATCTAGGCACTTCATTTGCTAACCCTAGCTACCCGTTTTTATCTGGTTCTTAAAATCCCTTCTCCTTCAGGGATTTTTTTCCTAATTAACACAGGGAATTTTAATTAGCCTTACTCTTGTTAACAAGCCATTTCATCTGGTACTAAGTTGAATGTAAGAGTATGAGTAGTACAGACTCTTAATCTTCAATTTTTATTAGGAAGTAACACTTTGCAAAATATGGTGACCAGCTTCTTCAGAGAAACTTTTGCTTAAAGGTTAAATAGTTCATGAATTAACTATACCACAGAATTATATTACTTTAGAGTTGGCAAGAACTTACTCCAGTTTTTTTTCCCCCCCTTTGGTCTTTCAGCTAAGGGCAATGAAGCCCTGAGAAATTAAGTATCTTGCAGAGGGTCACATACGGAAATGCACAAAGCAGATCTTGAGTTCCTTCACTCTACTGTTTGCTTGTTCACTTATTTGTCACTCAATACCTATTTACTGAGGGTCTGCCATATACCAGATACTGTTCAAGGCACTGGGAAAATAGTGGTGAACTATTAGGTATTCACTCGAGGTGAAGGATGAAGGCTTCCCAGGAAGAAAGTAATGTACAAGGTAGAGTCAGGAATAAGCTGGGTGTCCACAGGACTGAGTGGAGAATAGATATGGGAATATATATAGAATTCATAGTTTTGGTACTTATAAAAAAAATTAGGCACCTGGGTGGCTCAGTCAGTTGAGCGTCCAACTCTTGATTTTGGCTCAGGTCATGATCCCAGGGTCATGGGATCAAGCCCTGCATTGGGCTCTGCACGGAACATATAGCTTGCTTAAGATTCCTCTCTCCCGCTGCCCCTCTCCCTGGCTCGCTTTCACTCTCTCTCTCTCAAAATAAAATAAATTTTTAAAAATTTTAAAAAAGGAGAGAGAGGTTTGGTTAGAGGGGAGGCTGAAGCTCTTTGGCTAATATGAAATATCTGAAATCACCTAGAAATTTCAACTAATCAAGTTATTCCCTCCGAAGAGTATATAAAGTTGGTTACCAATTACCATATAACTAGAATGTATAAATTTAGATTAACACTGAGAATTAAAATATACTCCCAAAGCTTTTAGAGAAAATTCTCATTTTATTTCACATAATTCCCATAATTCTTCAACAATCAATACAGTATATATTTGAAATGAGATCATCACTATGGAAACTGCAGACTTACATTCTGCTAAGAACTGACCATCATATCACTTTGGATCTACTCTTCAGTACAACCTCTCAAATTAAAATTCTCAGGGTCAGAGCTACTGAAACTTGGATAGCTGTGCTTGCATCTGTCCTGTAAACACTAACCCAGCTGTGGCAACTAGGTAAGCATCAGCTTTCCTACAGCTAACTACAGTTCTTACCATAAAACTGCTTCAAGCAGAATGCCACACAAAGCCCACTGGACATATCTTCTCTGATAAAAATATTTAGTGCTCTATGTATTTCCTTTATTATGTATGGACATTCTTCAGGTTGATTCTAACACTTTCTAGTCTTCAAATGATCTCTTGCTTCCTTTGTTCTCGAGTCTATATCCAAACTGTGACCAAAGGTTAATACCATTTTGAGCACATACTCATCTTGATCATGACTCTATGAAAAATAATCAACAATCCCAGAAAGGTATAACAAAGAACTGGGGTGGTTTTACATAATCTAAGAACATGGATTATGTCCATTTATGGCATGTGCTATATTGCAGAGAACATACCAATGCACTGGAGATAAGCAGGCCTAGGTTTGGATTTAGGTATCACCATTTGGTGGGTACAAAGCTGCAGGCAGCACTCTCTGTAAAATTATAATATGTGTAAAATCTATAATGCATGAATAACATAATGTATACATATAATGTTTACAAAATGCTTACCAAAGCACTAAAAAACAGTAGGAGGCACTCATTAAGAGGTTGTTAGTAATACTATGCTTCCTAAAGATGTCTTTTTGCCTCTAGATTTAACCTTGATTTTAACTCACCCTTGCAGCAAACATTTTTTTGTGTTTGGGAAAACTTATTCAGGATCTTCACACTTTTTTGCTTATATTATGACCTAAAATAGTTTTGGAAAACAAGGATACTTTTTTATATTTTTAAATAGACATCTAAAATTTCATTTAAAATCTTTATTCACAAGTTAAAAGAACAGAATTTATCGTGTGGTGGAAAAACTGATGATTTAAAATGAAAATGTTACATCACTCCTAAGTAAATTCACTCGAATCGAAATATCATAGCAATGTGATATCAGTATCATCCATTTAAAAGATAATATGAACAAGTTCTTCCTCAACAGTCAGATCTTACATGGTTTCTTCTCCTTGAACTTGTATTTCCACTCCAGTTCTCCAAAGAATTTTATCCTGAATAATACATTTGTGTTTAAAAATCTTTTATTGATTACCCATTCATACTTTTCTGTATCAAAAATGTGTATGTAAGCTAAAAATTTAATTTTATTACCTGTGACTTTAATGCTTTAAATGTTACAATTTCTTCTGGATGGAGTAATTTTTGACAATTAGTATAAAATTGGTCAAAACACAAACATACAACAATTGAAGTAAAATTTTACTGGAAATGCATCTCTTAATGTGATGGGCAAGCATGGACGACGGCGTTTTCTACTACATGCAAATTTGTTTACTACTGATTCTTAGATTAAGTAATTTACCCCACTTGTCTCTGCAGTACTCATTAATAGAATCGAATTTGAAAAGGAAAAGGAAAAAATTTAAGTGATCCCATGTAGAGAGCCCGCTGCTGTTATTTACTAACATCACAGTTACTTTCAAGGGACCTAACTAAAAGGCAGCAACGGAGCCTGCAATTTTCACAGGACATCTGAAAGCAGCTGATGCTGTTCTCAGACATGCTGGAATCCCTTTAATGTTCTCTGATAATGTATTTAATTCTGTGCCATTATTCTCAAAATAATGTTAACTTCCAAGATCTTCAGTTTTCTAACAGCAGGACATTTTTAAAAATCCCAGCTTTTAACCACATACTATAAATTTCTTTTGTAGAGTATCTTCAAAGTACATTTCCCAATTATTTTCTGTAAGCCTGAAATAAGATAATTTGATTTTCTACTTCTGGTTCAATTAAGCAAAGGATAAAGATTAATATCTTTAAAGATGTCAGAATCTGATTTCAATAAATCCAACTGAAAATCAAATCACTTATTTCTTTATACAGCTTCAATAATCCAACTGAATAAACACCAAACGCTTATTATACAGAAAATATGCTAGATACTGTATGGGAACCAAAACGTCCTCAAGGAGTTTACACCCTTGCCAGTGTTTCTCAAAGCATGATCACAGGCATAACTTAAGAGGCAGAGGATGTAAAAAAAAAAAAAAAAAAAAAAAAAAAAAAAAAAAAAAAAAAAAATGCCGGTTTCTGGGTCCTATGTGAGACTGACTAAACCAGAGGCTATGAGGGTAGGCTGGAAATTCATATTTCCAACAACTGTCTCAAATGATTATGATGAACACTGAAATGTGAGAAGCACTGTTCTGAGAAAAGAAGAAATACAGGTTAAATGCTCAGCTGGGGAAATGTTTATGGTAAAAAGGGATACTGGCTAATAGGGATATGGGCCAGGTGGAAAGCAAGGAGGGATGTGGCAGGGCTATGAGGAGATTTGGGCAAGAGACCAGGCTCTTAGAATCAACTAAGGCTGAGAGGTGGTATCCTGCAGACAGAGTTGAGAATCTAAGAAGTCAGAATCTGAGTGAGTTACATGAACTGGACATCAGGTCTGCTCTCAGGTAGAAAAGGTCTTTGCTTTCTGGGAATTGCGTGTTAGTAAAAGAGGTCAGGTGGATCTCATTTGAGGCCTTCACACAGGCAAAACCAATTTCTCTAAAGTGACACACAAAAAAGTATCCTACCTCTTTAACTTCACTGTAAATGATTTTTAAAACATTTCATGTTACAGATCCAAAGAAAGTAATCTTAGTTTTTATTTAAAAAACATCCTCTCAGCCTGGAAATAAAATCATCCAAGAAAAAGAACTCATACTTTTGCTGGTTGCTTTTCAAAAAAAAAAAAAAGGAAGAAAGAAAGAAAGAAAAAGGTGTTCCAAAAATTATTAAATACAACCAGTACACTATGAAACAACAGAATCTGTGCATGTACAATAGGGTAGTATCCCCAAGAAGAGTAACAATCTTCTGTGATGTTCATTAAGTCAAAACTTAAATAATACTTTAGTTTGGCTTGGGTTTAAAATCTAAAGTCTCGACTTCATGTGCCAATCTTTGGAAGCAGAGTGATGGCAATTGGGGTGTGCTTCCATAAAAATAGGACAAGTCTGGAGTGTCTATGTAAAATGTCCAGGCCTTTCCAGGTACCTGTTATGCCTGGTACATTTAGTATAGAACTAAATGCAGATCTACTGTAGCATTTACCACATATCTACTTTCTCTCCTAGACTGTGAGCTCCTTGAGGGCTAGTCTTTTAGAGGCCTGTGTATCATACAGTTGCCGGAACATGGAAGGGACTCGAGGATACTTTAGGTCAAGTTCATTTATCAAAAAGCCTGTCTTCTGAGCAGGTACTGCTTTCTCAGAAGGAACTTTAAATTACACTGGGAGTTATTATAATCTCTTTTTCTGTTGCTCTCATTTTACATATTGAGAATTGAAGCCCTCAGCTAACTAAATGATATTGTCACAAATGACCAATAAAAATCCTTTAGAGCAGAGATTGGAAAACTATGGTCAGCAGGTCAAATCCAGCCCACTGTCTGTTTTTTGTGCACAAAGTCTTACTGGAACACAAGCCATACCATTGATTTATGTATTATCTATAGCTGTTTATGGGCTATAATAGCAGAGTTGACAATTATGACAGTATGGCCCACCATGCCAAAAACATTTACTCTTTGGCCATTTCAGAAAAAGTTGTCTCAGTCCTCCTTTTGGGTATTAAAGTGGTAGCAACATCTAGCAAATAGAAGCACACATATATTTAAGTGAATTAACACACTACTTATTAAGAAAATTTACACTGAATTCATACTATAGGAAAGTCACTGACTCAGCACTGCAGGAAATGTGAACAGGAAGATGCCTAATATAGTCATTGTCTTCAAAAGAATGTATCATTGAATAGGATAAACTGTATCGGGAAAAAAATAAAACATGATTGCAGGAAACTATGAGAAGCACAACATATTTTTTGAGGCTTAAAGGATAAGGAAATCACATCTAGTTGGTGGGAAAGGATAGGCTCCGCTGCAGATACGGATACAGTCAACCCAGAAAAATGGAGAAGAGAGAACATAGAGGAGACTCGTTATGGAGGCAACCATGTAAAACAGGGTGGCAAGGAAGAAGTAAAAGATGGCTCTAAGGTCTTATGTCTCATATACTGCAAGAGTGACAGTGCCAGTAACACAGAGTAAGTATCAACATTTGCTGACTGCTTACCAGATGCCAGGAACATAACCCATTTAATATATATTTCACAAACACACACACACACACACACACACACACACACACACACACAGAAAAAACAGATATGGTGTGATGAGGTCTAAACAGTTTAAGATTTAATGAGATATGTAGGTGAAGATAGATATAAACCAGGATTTGGAGTTTGGGAGAAAGGTTGAAAACATATCTAGATGTGGGAGTGACTGTACAGAAATAACAGTTGATAACACCATAAGTACACAAGTTCCTCAAACCTCATATTCTTTCAATATCCAATTTATGTTAAAAGAAATATAAACTAGCATGATTAGGTATCTGCCCCCATGTGGCTAATGGTGAGTGGCCTGTTGGGAGTATAGCTAATATTGAACTTAGGCTACTTCCCACAAGTATAAGAAATACCAAATGGCTCAAACAAGCCATTATTTTAAAAATAAAAGTACTGTATAACATATAGTCAACTGCTAGCTATATAGAACTTTTTGTTTTAAACAGATTTCCTCCTTTTTCTAAGGAAGTAATCTCTAGGATTAAAACAATAATAAAAACTCTTATATTGAGTCAATTCTAAAAGATGTTGCCCTGAATGCTGCAACTCCTAATACATGAATAATATGTATTTACTGAGAATGACTGGCTATGTGCCAGGTGCTGTGCTAAGCAGCTAACATCTCAAAGTAATCTTCACAACAATGCAATATCATTTCTGCCTTGATCCCCACTTTCAGGTGGGAAAAGTGGCTTAGGAACTTTCTAAGGTTTGTACCAAATTTATAACATTATTTCGACTTTATAGAATATCTACTTTGATGTAGGTTTTTGGATAAAAACAAAAACGTTATTTTGGAACATCTCTTAATTTGGGCTAGGTTTGAGAAGCAGTGTTCTAATAAACTTAAGTGTTTGCAATGGTGAGACTTTTGGTTTACAGTCTAGTCTGGAACGTCTTAAAGTAAAATCAGGTCTACTTCTCCACAGATTATGTATTCTGAAAGGATAGTATTACTATTTCTTACTGGAATATGTATAATCTTACTATGAATAGATACTAAGAACAAATGAACAGTATAAAACGACCATTCTTTTTGCAAATAATGTTCCAAAAAACAATGCCATTTCTACTTAAAACTCAATGTGCCCTAAGCCTCTCCAGGCCCTATACCTCCATCCCTCCAGAAACAGATCCATGCCAGGAACCTCAGTCAGTCACCTTTGCTTCGTGTTTGTGTTCCCCCACTACTGTAGAACTGTACCCAATTCATTCTTGTATCAACCTCAAGTTTTATTTATATGCCTAGAAGATTAAATGTGCTTAATTAATGGTTTCTGAGTAAATTTGGAAAGAATTATCCCATAACAGCTTAAACCACACCTTTATCAAAACTAGAACCTTATATAAACATCAAAGCAGCAAAGTAAACATAAAGAAGGTGTAGCTGAACTTCTTTATGGAAAATAAATGGTTCAATTAATAAGTAAAATACAAAAAATAGATTTGGAAAATTACAACTGAATGAACAGTATCACACTTCGGAGTATTCAAAATTCTTCAGTCCATAATAGCATAAGTGAGCAGCAATACAATGGCTGCCCCTGAAAGTACCTGGCATTACCAACATAGGCTTTTCTATTTCAAAACCACTCATTTACTTTCTGGGCTGGTTAAGAGGAGAAAAAGAGGCCTTGCTAATAACACAAGCACCTTACATGAATTCTCTTCCACTGGGAATGTAAGCTCCCGGGGACAGGAATGGTTCTCCTTACTGCCATCACCCCGATGTCTAGAATGATACCTGGACCACAGTGAGTATCACAAAGTGTTTGCAAGAGAATGAATACATGAATTTACTTAAGAAGCCACGTTAGCTTTTATAAGAAAACACAAATCCAAACCTTGTGTATTCCGGAAAGAAAACTCTCAAATACATCAGCAGCAAATTCCTTAGGGTTAGACTTGCATTCTATAATCCCCTAAATCTAAAAATAAAAGTCATGTATGGCAATGCTAAAAACTGGGAAACATTTAAGACTGCTCTAGCTCATCAGGTATATATATCATGAGACAACTGTTATAAACCCTCCAAGAATGTAAAACACAACCAGTGGAAACTGGCAACATCAAGTATTTGGTTAAAAAGACTTTACTCTGGAGTCACTGGAATGCTGTAAATCGTAGGATACATTTAAAATCAACAGCCACAAGGAAACTACATGCTTCTGCCTTGTAAGTACTTTTTAGGAAATAATAAAATCCTCCTATTTTAGCATGCTTATCTTATATCAGGAGTCTAACATTTAAAAACCTATAATAATCTTACTTAGATGTTCTCTGAATGTACTTTCCTTTAATGATAGAAGTATAATTATACATCTAAGTGTACAGCCTATCAATGACTGCATTATCTGAAAAATACTGTGGTTACATTTTTTTTTTTTTAATTTGAGACAGAGTGAGGGAGCAGGGGAGAAGGGCAGAGGGAAAGAGAAATCTTTTTGTTAATGTTTATTTATTTTGAGAAAGAGAGAGAGAGAGAGAGAGAGAGAGCGAGCATGAGCAGGGAAGGGGCAGAAAGAGAGGGAGAGAGAGAATCCCAAGCAGGCTCCATGTGCAGAGCCCAATGCAGGGCTCAATCTCATGACCATGAGATCAGGACCTGAGCCAATATCAAGAGTCAGATGCTTAACCAACTGAGCCACCCAGGCACCCCAAGAGAGAAGCAGGCTTCATGCTCAGTGCTGAGCCTGATGTGGGGCTTGATTCCATGACCCTGAGATCACAACCTGAGCCAAATTAAGAGTTGGATGCTCAACCGACTGAGCCACCCAAGCACCCCTAAATATCTTTAGTTAAAAATATCAAATGACTAAATGTCCATCAACTGACGAACGGATAAAGATGTGGTTTATACATACAATGGAATACTACTTGGCAATGAGAAAGAAGGAAATCTGGCCATTTGCAGCAACGTGGATAGAACTGGAGGGTATTATGCTAAGTGAAATAAGTCAGGCAGAGAAAGACAGAAACCATATATTTTCACTCATAGATGGATCCTGAGAAACTGACAGATCATGGGGGAGGGGAAGGGAAAAAAAAAGTTACAGAGAGGGAGGGAGGCAAACCATAAGAGACTCTTAAATACTGAGACAAACTGAGGGTTGACGGGGAGTGGGGGAGAGGGGAAAGTGGGTGATGGGCACTGAGGAGGGCGCCTGTTGGGATGAACACTGGGTGTTGTATGGAAACCAATTTGACAATACATTATATTTAATATAAAAAAAAATCAAATGAGGGGTGCCTGGGTGGCTCAGTTGGTTAAGCATCCAAGTCTTGGTTTTAGCTCAGGTCATGATCTCAGTTTTGTGAGTTCGAGCCCCATGTCAGGCTTTGCATTCAGTGTGGAGCCTGCTTTGGATTCTCTCTCCCTCTCTCTCTCTGCCCCTCCCTCACTTGCACTGTCTCTGTCCCTCTCAAAATAAATAAGTAAATTTTTAAAAAATCAAATGAAAATCTATTTCTAAATGTATCCTCATAGCATCTAATTTCATTACTCATGATTAGAAAATACTTGAAAACTGGGAAGTTTTATAGAAATTAGGATAACTATATCATGAAGCTCACTTAATCAGAAATATATGGTGTACCTTATCCCAATTTAGGATAAAAACTCCTTCACTGGAGTTTGAGATTATGATTGCCATAAAATAATGCCATCACTTTTCAAAGTTAAATAAAGTAGCAATTTTTATTTTATTTTTTATAAATTTTTAAAAAATGTTTATTTTTGAGACAGAAAGAGCATGAGTGGGGGAGGGGCAGAGAGAAAGGGAGACACAGAATCCAAAGCAGGCTCCAGGCTGTCAGCACAGAGCCTGATGTGGGGCTTGAACTCACAAACTGTGAGATCATGACCACAGCTGAAGTCGGACGCCTAACCAACTGAGCCACCTAGGCACCCCTAAAGTGGCAATTTTTAAATCCATAACCTTCCCATCCTTTGATGCTTTTATAGATCACTGAGTTCAAATAAACAACTCAAATGGGGAAATCTGAATGGTAAGTTTTCTATATAGATAAGATAAAGTAAAAATACTTATCATGTTATTCAGATAAGCTCAAGTTTAATATCAAAATAGCTAATTCTAGGTATTCCTTGAAGTTAACACTCAACTTTTACTTTATTAAGCTATCAAAGGAATGATAGTCCCTTTGGGGACTAAGGTTAACCCAAGGCCCAACTTTGGTCCTCCTTGGGTTCCTAAAGAAGGTATAAAATAAGAGAAAATAAAGGACCTTGAAAATGAAGTACAAAGAAATTGAGTGTCTAGAATTAGGTCATCTGACCTTCAATTCAGTGTACTTCTTTGATGTTTTTTTGGGTTCAGGTTTACCCTCTTTGTTAAAATGAACCTTAGCAATCTGACTGGCATTTCCCCGTGCTCTGGTTCTCTTGTGCATCTTGATTTCTTTCTAATACAACTGCATGTAATGGTTTCCCCAACTGCTTCCCTCTGGATCATGTCATGCTATAGGCATTTCTGCCACTCTCCTGGAAGACCCTGGTCTACTAGGATATGCTGAGATCTCCATCTGGAGATCTCCATCCTCCTTGCCTCTTCAAGCACTTAGAGTTACACATTTTCAAGTTAAAAATGAATGCTATCTAGGCCCAAGCAGTCTGCCCTGTATTATAAACTTTAAAATGCTCAGTATTCTACCTTTTAACACATACAATCTTGGCTTCCTTGAATTTTGGAGGAAGAAGATACTATGCCCAAGAGTCAAGTTTGACTGGCTTAGTGAGCTGGCACATTTCTTCACTGGCCACTCCCCAGTTTGCCTTGACTTAAAAGGAAATATAGCAAACCTTCTCTTTCAGGTAATGGAGGAAAACAACAAAGAAACAGAACAAAAACCATTAATAAACTAAAACAAAAGAAAAAGAGAACCCCAAACCTTTTGTTCTTAGCAGTTGTACCAAAATGATTTGGGTTGTTTTCCTTAGCTTTGGTAAAGAAATTTAATTATTTGCCTAACAGATTAGGTAAATAAGGTGACCATGGTCAAGTTGATGCATGCTTATTAACTAAGAAAACAAACAATTCCATTCATGTAGCCATTAAAATAGTATCCAATGGCCACTATTTATAATTATTCAAGGTCAGATAAGTACAACTAAAAAAATGATGAGGCAATCATTTTGATGGATAGCACTACTACTGTCTCCCTTCTACAATCCTTCTGGAGCCATCTACATGTTATCCCCACACTGGCAATCTATGACAAGGAGGTGGCAAATGCTCAGAGTGCTGCAGAAGTGTTAGAATGTTGGACACGTCACCAGGTTGTCAGGAGAGTTGGGAGAGTATATATTAGTTCCACAGCCTAGAGAAGATGAGATGAGACAACTATCCAAAAAGTGATTTCATTTTTCATAAAAGCCCTCAGAGGTGTTTTCTTAACACGCTTATGAGACTGAAGCCATAGTATACTCAATAAGAATGCACCAAGGTATGAAATAGGAGTAACATTTACATGAATTAAGTAAGTAAAATATGGTAAATGTTAAGAAAGGAACTGAATCTGAATGAGGTAAGAGACAATAAAAGAAGGAAAAAATATTTAATGATTGACTGGAGGTAAATTCCAAGGGAACAATGCAAATGGTTTTGTTTAAACATGAATTTGTATGAAACTGACTTTAAAACTTTACTAAGCAAAACTGAAAGAACGCACCTTTTACATCAGTATTTCTCACTAATTACATAAGCGTTTGATTACCAATTTCAAAAATACTGATTTTGGTTAACATGGATGTTGTAACTCTAGATAGCTATCTCTGCAAAACCCACAAAACTTTCCATCCTTCTCTCATCTGAGACCTTAAATCTTTTGGGGGAAGGAAGGGAGTAAAACGTGAACTGCATGTAAATATACTAAATGAACAAGTCTAGGGAAGAGGCACCTGGGTAGCTCAGTCCGTTAAGCAGCTGACCGACTCTTGGCTCAGGTCATGATCTCAGTTTCATGAGATCCAGCTCCATGTACGACTCTATGCTGATGGCGTGGAGACCGCTTGGGATTTTCTCTCTGCCCCTCCCCTGTTTGCTCTCATTCTCTTTTTTTTCCTCTCAAAATAAACTCTAAAAAAAACCCCCAAAATAAAACAAAAACCAAAAAACAAAAAACCCAAAAAACAAAAACAAAAAAAACTTCCTCAAATAATACAGTTTGTTAGAACCCAGCTCTCCTTACATTTCTTTGCAGTGTTTTTTCCATTGCAATATATGCAATGCTCAGTTGATCACATAAATGTTTGTATTCCCAAAGGCAAAAACTTGAACACTAGAACTGTTGTAGAGAATACTTCTTGAAATAAGTTAAAATGGGATTTAAGAATCTCTTAATTGTACATAATGCTATTTTAAAATATTTTAACCAAAATAATTGTTTTTAATGTTTATTTTTGAGGGAGAAAGAGAGAGAGAGGGCCTGAGTCGGGGAGGGGCAGGGAGAGAGGGAGACACAAAATCCAAAATAGGCTCCACGCTCTGAGCTGTCAGGACAGAGTTCAACACAGGGCTCGAACCCATGAACCATGAGATCATGACCTGAGCCAAAGGTGGACGCTTAACTGAATGAGTCACCCAGGCACCCCTAACCAAAGTAATTTTCAATTGAATTTATCCTATAAGTCTGATTATTTTTAAATTTTAATTTGAAAGTCATACTGGTATAATAACTAGCTACTTGAGCTAATCAAGCTACTTAATTACATTTTAGAATTTGAAAATATTTAAAGAAATGGGGAGGGAAATAATTTTACCTTACTAAATTTTGCTGCATATATTCAACCTTCATTAAAATTTGGACCCCAGTCTGAGAGCGAATGTAGGCTTTCAACCTGAAATAAAAATGTCATATTGAAGGAAGCAAAACTGATTTTTAATCTGTTTCAAGACAGTATCTACAGATTAAACATTTATGAGTAGCTAACAATACTTAAAATTCAACTAGCCAAGCACAGAAAAGGGGTTAAAGATATTTTCTAGCCAAGGATCTGAATTTTAAAATATTACCTTTCTTCTCTCTGTACAATATGTTAATTAAAAAAAAAAATCTATTTCAGTAAATTAAGTTAATCTTGCTATTTTATTTATTTTTTTAAAAATGTACCCAATTTAGTGACAGGTACTTTGTCTTACTGCCAAACGTATGACCAATGATGACAACTGGATTACCAATAATAAGAAGGAAAGAAATACAACTATTATACATATTCCAAAGACACTGCTTGATATGGGACATGATTCTGGTTCAGTCTGGGTACAACCTTTCATTGGCACTAGAACATGAGATTTAATTAGAATTGGGTCAGACATTTTAGAATCCACTCAGTTTAAAATTTAAACACTAGGTTACTCTGGAACCAAAACAAGCAGGTATCATCCAGAGAAAAGAAAGTCAACTGGGTTCCTGCTCAGGAAAACTAATCCACATTCTAGTAAGAGTTTCCTATTTTGAGTGCTGCCTACTGTGTGTTAGACCCTGTATAGTAACTATATACATATGCATTTTTTTTTTTTTTTTTAAGCTTCAAATAACCTTATCTAGTAGAGAAAATTAAGGTCTGGAACTTAGGTAACTTATTCCTGATCACACAGCTGAAAAGGGACAGACCTAGCTATTCTAGCCCATTTGTGTCCATGCTACACTTCTGGAGATGAGGCAGAGTGTATCTTAATTAGTTTTATGAAGACCTGGCTGAAACAGAATTTTCCTGTCTTTTATAAGGGTTACTTGGAAACTCTTAATTTCAGAGTTTTTGACTCAATTTTAAAGAAGTTTGATTTAAGGGTTAAGAGTGCAGACTCTGATTCCACACTGGCTGGGTTTAAATCCCAGCTTCCCTGCTTATTTGCAGTATGAAGTCACTTAAGCACTTTAAGGTTCCCCATCTGTAAAATGGACATATTAGCAGTAATCTACCTTCAAGGGTTATTGTGAGGATTAAATTAATTCATACATTTTTTATTATCTGCTTCAACAAGTATCTAGAAAACAGTGAATACTAAGTGTTGAGAACTGTTTTTGTTACTATCCAAAAGCATCATCTGTGACTGAAAAAGCCTTGAATAAATACCAAGGAAATGACACAGAAAGTAAACTGCACTGGTATATCACAGTCTAATAGTGTCATGGCTTTACATAATATTCACATAACCAATACCTCAATATTTTTAGTAATTTCAGAAAATTACAAGAGTTTTGAAACATACCTTTGACGAATTACAGGATCAGCCTTTTCAGGATCAATGTAAGGTTTTAGGATTTCATTAATAGTTTTATCATCTGGTACTCTTCCCAACAACAAAAAAACAAAAACAAAACTTATTACTTATAAGTTTCTACTAAAGGTGTTAACTTAGAATTACTAAATCTTGTGGCTTTTTTGTTTAAATAACTGAACACAGACCTTTTATTTTACTCTTGGCAAAATATAACATCCTTTTAAGCAAAAATTACTTAGAAAAAAAGCTCAAAAAGGCTTCTTGGACACACTTAACAAAGTCCTAAAAAGCAATATTTTGAGAAGCTCCCTATAAATCAATTATAAAAACATGAAGCCTCTTTTAACACACACCTGTGCTCAAAGATGGGAAGAATGAATTCAGGATGAAATATATTTGAAAGCTACAGAAATTAAAAATCTGAAAAAAGGTTTCAGATGATGCTAATTTCAGTGCATGTTCAAATTTATTCATTCTAAATCATAAGACCAGGGTAAAAATTGATACTACTCTCCCTGGAAATAACATATTTCAAGTTTTTCAACTTTCCTGTAAGTATGCACACTGTTTTGAACTATAAAGCTACAGAAACAAAATTAAGACACTGAATGTGTAGCTTTCCTCATTTATACATTTTCATATATACCAATGTGCTACATACCCCTATCTAAAAAATTGAAGTCCTTTCCCTGACTTTAGTCTGGCATACAACTTCAAATAAGGAAGTTCCTCACTAAAATTCATAGCACAGTTGCAAAGAGAGGACACTTAATGCAAAATGTGGATATATGCTCAGTATATTACTTAAAAAGCAACTGGAAAATTTTCCAAAGGAACCAAATAGTACACAGTCATTAAAGTTTTTAAATGACACTTAAAAATATGCAAATATGAAAAAAGTAGGATAAAAAGTTGTTTATGCAAATTAATCCCAATTTTGAGTATACATATTTTGAGGGCTATACCACAATGTTAATAGCAGTAATCTTTGCATAGTAGAATTCTGGGTCATTTTTCATTTGTTCTACAACCACTCAACTTAAGAAATTGAAAGTTTTTAGCCCTCTTGTGTCTCCTTGCAGTTTTCTCCTAATGTCTGCTCCCCCTGCTGAAGGAAACACCATCATGATTTCCCTTAGAGTTTTACCAGCTCTGCAGGTAGTTCTAAAGACTACACTGTTTTATATTTAGACGTAGAATCACACTCTATGCATTCTTCCTTCATTTGTTCTTCTCATTCAACATTATTTCTAAGATTCAACCATGTTGATGTAGCTGTAGTTGATTCATTTTTCAATAGTATTGAGCATTTCACTGAATCAAGATACCAACAACTGAGTTATCCATTCTACTACTGACATACATTTACTGATAGCACATTTAAGTTAACAGTTTATTTTAAATACAAAAACACAATAAAAACAAAGGAGTTCTTAATAAACATTGGTAGTTCTGTACCTTTTTTCTATGTACACAGCTTGACTCTGAGGAAACTGGAGCTTCACATGCCAACAAAACTGCTGTTTTCTAAATGAAAAAAGAATCATATGAGGATCAAGGTAGATAATAAAAGTGTGCGCACAAATCAAACCTCCTGAACTTTCATTTTCAGATAATAATTTGAAAAGTATTCCTAGAATTTAACGTATCTTTTCTACTATTTTTTCTAGGATTTCAGAGACTATGTTTTTTAAACAATATACTTGCAAGGATTTTTAAAAGGAAAGCAAAATTAAGTGCAGCAGTTCTGAATTACAAGGACTTTATATTCCTGAATTAGAAGGCAATTTGTCACAGTTCAGGGGCTTTTGAGATCAGTGTGCTACTACTTGAAGTTTACAAATAAATTTGCTCATGACCAAAAATAATGAGCTGATGTCTTTGCCTGACTAGTCTGGAAATTAGGTGAATGAAGTGTTGTCCAGTTGCGACCAGCTGGCTGCAGATACTTCTTAGCCATGAGTACGTGCATTCAGTAGCAAAACAGTAGACAAGTTGGTTGCTAAGCAGAATGCACTCTGAGCTAGAGTCCCTTTGCTTCCAGGTCGAAACTTTGGTTTTATACATGATCAACAGTAATAATTCACTAAATGTCTCATTTTGGAATGACCATGTTCTATTTAACATATCTAAGTTTGGTGACACTATATACCATTCCTTCTTTAAAAAAAGTTAATGTTAGAAATACTGAATCCAATACAGAAATTTAAATGTTTTCACTGTATGATGGCTTTTACATGTTTTCATTATTTAGGAGAAATTTCTAACAACCCACTGTCAAGCAAAATGGCCAGCTTCACTTATAAATCTATCCTTTAGCAGCCTGGCTCCAAAATCTCAAATAGTTTTATTTTAATACAGTCTAGTAAAATATCTCCCACCAAACATTCATATGATTTAGTCAAATTTCTGTCAGAAGACAATAACCATAAAATCAAGTAAAAATCCTTCTATTAGGGTAAGTTATCACAGATCTGCTTATGGAAGTTTTCTTTAGTAATAAGACAGTTTTTGGCATTAGCTAGAAAAAATATGCTTGCTTATGCTTACATTGAGAGTGCCATTTACCATGTAAGAAAGTCATGTTAATATGTGTTTTTTTGATTGAACAAAGGCATAAACACCCTTCACTAATTTAAAGACCAGATATCTAAAATCTCAGAGGAAGAAACCTTAAAAAAATCTCAATGCAAATGTAAGTTCATTAACTTTTTTAAATAAACAATTCTTCTAAAAGAAAACACCCCTGCAACGTTCGTTATCTATGAAAGAGGCAGAGCATCATATCACCATCAAGAAACTCAGAGGCGATACCTGGGTGGCTCAGTCAGATGAGCAAGTGACTCTTAATTTCAGCTCAGGTCAGGATCTCACTGTTTGTAAGACTGAGCCCCTGCACTGGGCTCTGCATTGACAGTGCAAAGCCTACTTGGAATTCTCTCTCCCTCTCTCTCTCTCTCTCTGCCCCTCTCCTGCTTGTGTGCGCTCTCTTTCAAAATAAACATTAAAAAAAAAAGGGAGACTCAGAGATTCCACATTTCCTTGTAAGAAGGAAATTGATTTTTTAATCCTGATGTATAATATGGTTTCTTTCTAAATATATTTGTTTTTTCCATGTTAAGTTATAGGAGAAAAAAAGATTATGAACTTGTCATCTTGCAGAATTCTAAATCATATTAAGTTACCCCAATCATTGCTTGAGTAATTTCAAGAACCATTTATCTTTCTTAACACTCAGTAGACCCTAAATACCATCAGAAAGTACTTAACATTCCAAAAACAAAGGGAGAAAAGCCCTTGGAAATTATTTTGCTATAGTTAACTAGTTTTGATTGTAAGGAAGTCATTCACTACTATTTTATTACATACACATTGCTAAATTACTATAAAAATCTTTCTATATTTGCCCTCAGTTCAAACGTGAACAAATTTGAAAAGTACATTTACTTTTAAAAAATGTGATCTTGAAATATTTCAAAAACAAAGAAAAAGAGAGTATAAAGAACAATGTACCCATACTCAAGATTTAACCAACTTGCAAACTGCCATATTTATTCAAAATACTTTTTTCTTTTAAGAAATAAAAGGTTATTGATATAGCTGATGATCCAACTTGCTACTGTTTCTTGATCTCCTTCCCTTCCCATTATCAGAGGTAAGTACTATTCTGAGTTTGGGTGTGTATTCTTACCTTCCATGGTTTTATATTCTATACACACACACACACACACATACACACACACATACATATTATACCTATAAACAATATAGTATTTTGTGTAATATTAACATTTACTTCAAACTTACCATACTCTAAATATCCTATGCCTTGCTTTTCATTTACATTATGCTTTAGGTTTATTTATAATATATGCAGATTAGTTCGTTTTATGAAAAATGCCAAAATCTATTCATTCTCTACTGATAGACATTATGACTGCTTCCAATTTTTTACCATTTGTTCTTCCATATTAAATTATGGTAAAAAAAAATAATAATAAAAGACTATCCCTAAGGATGGGTCTATCATTTACCTCTACTAGTACAAAGGATTAAGTTAGCTTCATTGGATAACTGTACTTTTTAACTCTAGGGTTAAAAGGCATTTGCAAACTGTAATTCAGAATAGAAGATTTAAGTGAACAAATGGACAAAGAGAGGTTGAAGGGTATTGTATAAGAATTCCTGAAATGGGTTGAGTTAATTAATCTCTAACGTAGTTGCCAATTCTTCAGTGTTCTTGAAACTGATGTAGTCCTGACTGGGCAATCAAATCACTTCCTAAGTCTCAAAGAATTAAGTTTTTTAATTAAGTTTTTAATTTTAATTCCAGTATAGTTAACATATTCTATTAATTTCAGGTGTACAATTTTAGTGATTCACTAAATCTATTCATGACTCAGTGCTCATCATAGTAAGTGCTATCATCGATTTCAATTCCCCCCCAACCACCTCCCCTCTGGTAACCATCAAAATTCTTCAAAGGATTAAGTCTGCTTCCCACTTTTCGTAATTACACAGTGATACATGTCCCACTTATAAAAATACACATACATCAAAATCTCAACATTATTTTTGAGGGGGATTGTGGATAATTTTATATGTTTTTTTGTATTATGTAAGTTTTCTAAGAGAACACATTTTATAAAGGGAAAAAGTAATGCTTTAGTGAGTATCTTTATGTATGCATACCCCCACCCTCCACCATAATTGTTTTTATATTTTGGACTATTTTATGAAAACACAGCATAAGGAGTAGAATCATGGGATAAAACAGTGTTTCTTAACCTAGGCAGTACTGACATTTTGGACCAGATAATTCTTTGTTATGGTGGGTAGGGTAAAGAGGGGGCAGAGGAGGCACTTTCCTGTGCAGGATGTTTAACAGCATTCTAGGCCTTGACTAAGGAGATGCCACCCCAGCAACACCCACTCCTCCAGTTGTGACATCCAAAGATGTTTTCAATTATTGCAAATGTCCTCTGGGAGGCAAAAATCACCACTGAACGAGAACCACTGGGATAGAGGTTTAAACACTGACTATTATATTGGGCGCCTGGGTGGCTCAGTCGGTTGAGCGTCCGACTTCAGCTCAGGTCACGATCTTGCGGTCCGTGAGTTTGAGCCCCGCGTCGGTCTCTGGGCTGATGGCTCAGAGCCTGGAGCCTGCATCCAGTTCTGTGTCTGCCTCTCTCTCTGCCCCTCCCCCGTTCATGCTCTGTCTCTCTCTGTCTCAAAAATAAAGAAACGTTAAAAAAAATTAAAAAAAATAAACACTATTATTCTTACTATATCAAGACTACTGTTCCCTAAATTAAACAAAATGCTTTCAATTATGTCACTGTGTCCTTGCCAAAATTATCAATGTTCTCAAGAATGGAAATACTGTACCTGAATATTCTAGGGAACTTCAGCACCTCATGGCACACGTTTAGAGTTTGATGACAGACTGGTGAAGTAATGATGGCAATTATTAAACCTAATGTTCCCCTATAGTCCACCTGACAAAGTAAGATAACAGTGATCTGAGTCCCATGAAACAAAAGCAACTACTCATGCATAGCAAAGCTTTTTCTCCTACCCCCTCAATCATGCATTCTTAATAGGAGCAGCATCACCCCAAAAGGGATAAAAATTTGTTTTGGGGAGGGTTAAAAATAATCTTAAATATTACAATGGTTTGTGGCCCTCCAAAGGGCCACTACACATAAACATATACACAGTATATCTGTGGTATCAAAATATCATGGGGGAGCAAATAGAAGGAAAATGTCTAAAAGGGCTCCTTGGAAGGCAATAAAAAAAAAAAAAAAGTTGAGAAACACATGTATTAAAAGAGGAGAATAAATGTTATTTTATACTCGGTTTTAACAAGTTAATACAGGGCACTTAACAGCTAATGCTTATTAAAATTAAGGATCGGGGCGCCTGGGTGGCGCAGTCGGTTAAGCGTCCGACTTCAGCCAGGTCACGATCTCGCGGTCCGGGAGTTCGAGCCCCGCGTCGGGCTCTGGGCTGATGGCTCAGAGCCTGGAGCTTGTTTCCGATTCTGTGTCTCCCTCTCTCTCTGCCCCTCCCCCGTTCATGCTCTGTCTCTCTCTGTCCCAAAAATAAATAAACGTTGAAAAAAAAAATTTTTTTAAAAATAAAAAAATAAAAAAAATAAAATTAAGGATCATTCTCTCCCACCATTTCAAGAAAGTAATATGTGTATGATAACACAAACTTACAGGGGGAGGGAAGTTCTATACCCATATTCTTCTAACTCCATGACTTAAAATGGTTAATTTTCATCTTGGAGTGCTACCATAATTCCAAGGAAGAAGAGTAGAAAACAAACACAGATATCCGATCCTTTTAAATGGCACTGATCTCTTGAAACAAGATTTTCAAGATCATTTATAACCAAAGAAGTGCAAATAGAAGTGAAATATTTTCACTTATCAGATTTACAAAGACATTGTTAAAATCAGAAATACTGGGGAAATACTAGGGAAGCATGGTGAAATGGAGACTTTCCATTGGTGATAGGAATATAAACTGGTGTGAGCTTCTGGCAATTCAAGTTCATAAAGACAAAAAATAAATATTCTTAATGAAAAAAATACACATATTTTTGCCTCAACAGTTTTATTTCCAGGAATTTAGTCCAAGGAAATAACTGGATGGGTAATGACATATGTTCATGTCCTCTGTGCCACTCTTTATAATAGAAAGAAAAAAATCTAAATGGGTATCATCAAAAACTGATTAAACTATACTAAATCTACATAATGAATGAAAAAATGAGGCAGAACTCTATGCATTGAAGTAGAAATATGTACGTATTGAATGATGGCATTTATGTTTAAAATATATATTCATACATGTATTTACAAGTATGAAGGACATGCCCCAAACTTTTAACTATGGTTAGTTATTTCTTGCCATTATGAAAGGACTTAATTCTTACTTTATATGTCTGTATTAAACAAATCTTTGACATAATGATTT
Source organism: Lynx canadensis (assembly GCF_007474595.2). NCBI lineage: Eukaryota > Metazoa > Chordata > Mammalia > Carnivora > Felidae > Lynx > Lynx canadensis. The sequence goes on from NC_044310.1 coordinate 71,855,469, forward strand.
GCTATTTTTTACAATCAGCAAAGTCAAAAATGTTTTCACTGGAAAGTGCAGGATGGTAATAATCATAGAAAGGACTAATTTTAACATTCTTTTTAAAACTAAAAATCTTCATTATTGGAAGTGTTCTTTTAAGAGGTTTCTTTTTTATCTCAGAAATTATTACCCAACCAGAACTAGGGTTACTTATCTAATCATTTTGACAGCTTCAAACCTAGCCTCCTCAAGAAATATGCTATAGCTAAGAGTTACATAAGAAGGCTGAATTCTAAGAACTAAGATTTCTAATATGAAATTAAATGAGCTTGATTATTTTTGTTCTTGAAAAAAGTCACCAATTTTCATCCCCCTCTCTTACTGGCTAACCAATATTTATTCGAAGAGCACTCCTAAGGGCTCACTAGGCATTTGGGATGAGTCCAAGGCAGGCTTCTGTTTAGGGCAGTAGGTCAACCACCAATCCTGGGCACTGTGTTTTCCTTCCATATCACTGTGAGAAGAATACAGTTTTCACATGAAAACACCTTGTTCTTCATGTATACTATACAGAAGGAGAATACTCAATATACTGTAAGAATGAGAGGTGGGACGGGGAAAGGATAAGTGGACTCCGTGCTTGAATCCTATTCAAGGCACCCCTTTACTTCTGATTTTTAAATACAAGTCCCTCCATGGGAGTAAGGACAGCTAGAATTTCCACATGTCTAATCTTCAGAATGCTACACCACTAATTAGTAAAGTCCACAGGTTATGAAATCTATCAGTAGATCCTTTTACCAGATAGCACTAGCCAAGTAGTAATAGTAATAACAGTAATGCTTTCAGTAACGCTTTATTAAGTGCTTTCAATATGTCAGACATTGTTCTAGATGTTTTACATGTATTAACTCATTTAATTCTTGTAATTCTGAATGAACACCATTATTTCATGAGAACTCTAAGGTAGAAAAAAGAAAAGTCCCTCCTCCAAGATCATTATTCAGCTGGGAAATGGCAGAGCTGGGATTTGAACGCAGACAGTACAATACCTACATAGTCTATGCTCTAATCGACTATTCTTTTATGATCTTACCAGAAATGAAAGTTCAACAACAAACTATGTATTTTTATGTAACATCAATTCAAATATATGTTATGTTTTATTTTAAATATTTGCCTTCATATTTTGAAATAATTTTTAGGAGTTATAGTGAACATTTTAATTGCCTCCTTGGCAATCTCTTATCATCCTCCTCCTTCCTAATCCATAACCATACTTTGACGAATAGAATCCATTCCTTACCTCTAGAGGCATGCACTTACTAGTCAGCTTAAGAAAACCACTATCTTATATCTTCCTTGACACAGTGACTCAGGATTGGGCCGATGACCTAGGTGGCCCAATTGTGGTGAATTTCAGGTTTCCTGTTCAGTAATGCTGGGAGAGAAGCACTCCTGGATATTTACTGCAACTCAAACTGTTACCAGGAGCATTCTATGACCATGAGGATTCAGCTGACACCACTGAAGATACAATGGAAAATCAGCAAAAAAAATGGGCCGTTAATGATGTAATTGAGTCATTTTATCTATGAACTCTGAAATCCATCCTATCTCTGGATGGATATTGAGTTATGACAGCCAATAATTTACCTTTTTATAGCTCAAACAGTTTGAAGTGGGTATTTTATTTCAAGCAACATAAAGCATCCTAAATGACACAAATAATTAAAGTCTTCTTCTTTCTAGGTTTCATCTTTCATTTCTGAGCAGTAGAAAAGGGAGACAGACTAATCTGTAAACTGTCAACTGTTACGAAATTCGGAAGCAGCATATAGTACCTAAAGGAATTTCAGGAAAAAAACATTTTGTTCCACTGTCAGTTATAAAACCTTATTTTAATTTAAAGCAGGAAGAAAATCTACCAAATTTTGAAACTCTTCAAGGAAAAAACAAATGTATAAAATATCTACATAATCCTTCACTCACAGCCATTTAATCTTTTAAAATATATTTCAAGAACAATTTTAAAGTCTCAAGAATAAATATAACTATTGCTCATAAAAATAATCCATCTATTTTATTAGGATTGGTACCATAATAAGTGTTTTTGGAAGACTGAATACAAAGGATCTGTGTAGTTACTTAGCATGGATTAAAATTACTGGAATTGGGGAGAATGAAAACCATAATTTTATATGTCTCACATCATTATGAAAATACTTTGAAAAGTTCCAGTTATATATTACACTTTGCTCTTTTAAAAATTAGTTTCACCACTACACAATAATAATAGGAAACAGGTTAAGTATGTGGTACTGGCTTTAGAAGACAGTATATTAAGAAAATGGATATAGCAGGTGAAATAAAAAAGCACATTTTGCTTCAAATAACTGATAAATATTTGAGTACTTAATAAAGCAGTTCTCAACTGGGAGTGGTACCAACCTGGGCGGTGGGGACATTTGAAAATGGCTGGGCAGTTCTGACTGTTCCAAGACTGGGAAGCACTTTAGGCATTTAGGTGGGCAGAGAACAGAAATGCTAGCCTTCCTGTAATGCATAGGAAAGTCCCACACAACAAAAAAACTGTCCTGTTCAAAATGCCAATAGAGCCCCTACTAAGAAACACTAGAATGCAGAAAGGAGAGTAGATATATATGCATACTAAAAATCGAACGCTAGCACTAAATGTGGCATGTGTTTTGTATTAGCTGTGAAGGGAATATGTACTATAGGAACTGCGGCAAAAAAGAAATTATGGAGAAGATGAGCTATCGTGTATTTTCACAGATGGCTAGAAAATAATGGATGAGGAAAACATTCTAGGATTAGGCATGGTAACCAGCCTGGGTACACTCCATTGAATACATTAGGAAATCAGGGTGGGGACAGGGTAGGCTGATCCATATTTAGTATGGATCCCTCATATGAACAGGAAAATGTTCTGCTCAAAGTTTGACTCTGTCTGAACTCCCCAACCTGGCATATAAAGTCTTGCAAAGCTCAGTCCCAGTGGGGCTCTCTCCAGTCCATCCCCTATCACTTACCAACTCTCCTCTCACCCTAGTTTCTAGACATACATCACCCTAGTGTCTACATACACTGTCTTAAATTTACTACTTCATCCTTTTGCATCTGATATTCTCACCTCAAGACATCCTTAACTCCTCCTTGATTTTGAGCAAGTGACTATCACAGTAAAAACACATTTTATAAAGATGTATCAGGCATCAGTGCATCAAATGACTGAGGTAAGGAGACACTGAGGTGGGGAAAGTTCCCCAATAGTCCAGGGTGAGACAAAGTGGGCCTGCATGGGAGAATAGTTGATAAATACTGTACTGAAGGAAGTAGAAAGGGATACATGTTAGAAGCACATCATGAAGAAGCAGACCTGGTGACTAGGGAAGGACTTCCCTAACTGAACCAGTCTAGGGACCCCAAGGTGATCAAGACTGTTTTCTATTTCCATGAATGCTGCCTAACTGCTGTCATGGAAAAGTACAACTTCTGTGATGCTATGTCACAGAAACTTCCTTACCACTGTCTACATGGCCCCAGTAAGTATATCCCTGTTTGGGGAACCATTAAGTTTCTAGTCTTTCACACTGTTGTTTCCTAAGTCCCTGCTGTTGCTCTGAAACTCTTCCAACCAAACTATATCCAAAGCTGCTATGGCAGAGAAACCACAGAGCTAAACATTTTCAATTAATGAATAAGTTTGTACTGAGTCCCTATTATGTAATCCCTCAAAGATCACTGCAAAATCCACTTGTCCCCCCATGACCACAACTGCTAAACCCATCACTTCATTTTCCTTTGCTCTTTTCTAAAGTCAGTTTGCAGTAAAGTATAATCATATACTACTTACAGGTTATCATGCAAACAAAATACTGTGCTTTATGAAGTGGATCAGCACATAATTGCTTAAGGGAAAAAAGTGCTACTGACATTAATACAGAGGTAGATGGGTATATTACTGCAATATAATTAGAATGCTGTAATGTTATCCAAAGAAAAAAAGTTTTGTCAGCTGTACATGATTATTTCTTTACAAGAGAGACATCTAGTGGCTGACTTCTAAAACAGGATTGGAGCTCAATTATCAATTCACACTGTTGTTAAATAATGGGCACAATTCTGTCTTCATACTGTAAGTCCAAGAGATACCCACAGATAGACAACTAAAGAACCCTGAGGCAAAAGGGACTTAAAAATTCAGTTGTAAACTGACAGTTGTAAAGGAATGGTAAGTAGGACTGAGTTGCTTAGAGGCAATGTGTAGACAAACTGAGGGAGAAAGGAAGGTCAAAAGTTGGGTCCCTTTCTGGGAAATGGGTGGTTAGTCCACACAAAAGAGCCCAAGCCTGGAATTTACCTAAAAATGCTCTTGGGGAAGGGGCTTCTCAGTCCAATTCTTTTTTCCAGTTGGTAAGTCAAAATGCATTCGTGACCTCACTGCTGAATCCACAGACCCAAGTAGAAATAAAATAAAACTTCAATGATGGACTCATGTGACCAAATGAGACATGCTACTTAATCCAGGTACAACCAATACATCTCTAGGTTTGATATCCAGGGCTTCCTGTAGCAAAACACTAAAACGCTACTGAAAAAGAGTGGCAACTGTGGATAAAAATGTGTATTTTTTATATGATAGTACCAGAATACTTTTCAGAGATACTATTTACAACTCAAAATGTATAATGGTCCTGCCCACATCTATCAATGCCTTTTAAAATTACTATTTAAAAAAATTCATTTATTCTCAAAATAAGCATTTCATGCCAATGGTCTAAAATTCAAAAGGTACAAAACAGCAAATTTCCATCCCTGTCCCCTTCTACCCAATTTCCTTCCCTTAAGATAACCACTGTTACCAATTTGTAACATTACTCTGTATTTCTGACAATCATGCCATATTTGTACATTCAGACCTGCTTCATTCTTTTTCCATTATAAATACATACCATAATTTGTGTAAATAGTCCACTAATGAATTATTTAGATTCATACTACTCTTCTGCTATTACAACCAACACTGCATTGAATATCCTTGTACGTATTTCATTTTCCATTTCTATGATTATATCTAACAGATAAATTTCTAGAAGTAGAATTGCTATGTCTTCCTGATCCATCTCTTTTCCACTACTGACCTTACCTTTGTACTGGGGCCAGTGCTTATTTTAAACCATTAGGACATTTTAGAAAAGATAATCTGAAAACCTCAATAGCATACATTAACAAATCCCGGAGAAATAAAACACAGACTGAGTTCATCAGCAAGAAAGAGATATCTTCAGGAACCAAAAGGAAGCAGGAACTAAAGACTATGGTGGAATGCTGAAGTTAGATCTGCTTTGAAAGCCTTTGCCAATCCTGGTAACAGGTTTGTCAACAGCCACGGGGTGATAGAAGACAAGATCTTGGGCCCACATAAGCTAGAGACCTTAAACTGGAATCAGAGCATAAAACCAGTGAAAGGGTAAACCAGAAAAATCCTGCATACCTATCAAAGGAAGACAACTAGGAAACTTATTGACCTTAGTTTGGGCTCCAGGGAGAAAGGCAGAGGGAATAGAAAGATCTCAATTGAAAATGCAAAACTATTGTTTCCTCAAACTGGTTGGGGTTCAAATTATCCCTACTAGTACAGTCTGGGAAACTTAAGATGAAGAAATTAAAGAGGGTCCTGAATTGGTGCCATGGAGTATCTTGGCATAAGTAAACCCATACCACCTTCTGTCTCGACTTGAGTTCATGGCTACATTTTAGATAAACAACAAGGAAACCAATCACCATAATCAAAAGTCAGCAGAAACAGCAGACAGCAGTAACAGACTTCCAAGAACTTCTGACACTGGAATTATTTACACAGATAATAAATATTCTAAATTATTAAACAAAGGGGAACTTAAACATGAGAAAGGAATACAGTTCTATCTAAAAGACAAGACAGACTGCAAAAAGAAACAGAACTTCTAGAAATGAAAAATAAAACACTCAATGCATGAGCTAATAAGATTAGACATTGCTGAGAAGGACTTGGAATAAACTACCTGAATAAACTACCCTGAATGTAGCGAAGACAAATAAGAAATTAAAATAATACCTTAGCATTTCCAGAACTGTCATATTCAGAAAGCACAAATCTCAAAGAAGATAAATAAACTTAAAAAACATGCCATGAGGGGCACCTGGGTGGCTCAGTTGGTTAAGTGTCCGACTCTTGATTTTGGCTCAGGTCATGATCCCAGGGTCATAGGATCACACCCCACACTGGGCTCTGCACTGACAGTGTGGAGCCTGCTTGGGATTCTGTCTCTCCCTCTCTGCCCGTCCCCAGCAATTTCTCTCTCAAAATAAAATAAAAAACAAATATACATTAAAAAAATATAAAAAATAAAAAACAAATCACATGAAGACCCATTCTGCAGTACTCCAAAGACCAAAGTGAAGATCTGAAAGTCAACTGAAGGGGGGGGGGAGGAGACTATATAAAAAAGTGTTCTCAACAGTGGCAAAAAAAAGTAAGACAGTGGAATAACTGAATGGAAGTACTAAAATGTCAAGATATTTCATATTCAGCTAAACTATTACGAGGGTGAGCTATAGGATTCCATATATGGAATTTTAAATCAGGCAAAATTCACCTTCAAGGGAAAAAGTTAGAACAGGTTGTCTATGCAGAGGAGAGGAGCTAACAAGGGAAGACCTTGCTGGAGTGATGGTAATATTCTACATATCCATAGGAACCGTGTTATACAGATATAGGCATACCTCAGAAATAATCATGAGTTCAGTTCAAGACCACCATAATAAAAGTAAATATTACAACAAAGCCAGTTAAATGAATTTTTTGGTTTCCCAGTGCATAAAAAGTTATTTTTACACTATATGGTAATCTGTTAGTCTATTAAATGTGCAATAGCATTATGTCAAAAAAAAACCCGTACATACCTTAATTTACAACTATTTTATTGCTAAAAAAAAAAAAAATGCTGCCCATCATCTGAGCCTTCAGTGAGTCATAACCTTTATGCTGGGGGAGGGTCTTGCCTCAGTATTGATGGCTGCTGAATGATCAGGGTGGCAATTGCTGAAGATTGGGGTCACTGTGGCAATTTTTAAAATAAGACAGCAATTGGGGTGCCTGGGTGGCTCAGGTGGTTAAGCGTCCGACTTTGGCTCAGATCATGATCTCACAGCTTGTGGGTTTGAGCCCCACATATGGCTCTGTGCTGACAGCTCAGAGCCTGGAGCCTGCTTCCGATTCTATGTCTCCCTCTCTGCCCCTCTCACTCACACTCTCTCTCTCTCAAAAATTAACATTAAAAAAAAAAGTAAGACAACAACCAATGATTTCTCTGTAGCACGTGATGCTGTTTGATAGAACTTTACCCACAGAACTTCTTTCAAAACTGACGTCAATCCTCTTAAACCCTACTGCTTTATCAACTAAGTTTATATAACATTCTAAATCCTCTGTCATTTCAATCTTCACAGCATCTATACCAGTAGTAGATTCCAGCTTAAGAAACCACTTTCTTTCCTCATTCATAACAAGCAACTCCTCATCCACAGTTTTATTGAGATTGTAGCCGTTCAGTTGCATTTTCACGCTCCACTTTTTTTTTTTAATGTTTATTTATTTTTGAGAGACAGAACGTGAGCAGGGGAGGGGCAGAGAGAGAGGGAGACACAGAATCCAAAGCAGGCTCCAGGCTCTGAGCTGTCAGCGCAGAGCCTGACGCGGGGCTCAAACTCATGAACTGTGAAATCATGACCTTAGCTGAAGTCAGACGCTTAACTGACTAAGCCACCCAGGCACCCCACTTCTAATTCACTTCAGGCTCCGCTTCTAATTCTAGTTCTCTTGCTATTTCTACTACATCCGCAGTTACTGTCTCCACTGAAGTCCTGAACCCCTTAAGGTCATCCATGAGGGACGGAATCAATTTCTTCCAAACTCCTGTGAATGTTGATATTCGGACTTTTCCCCATGAATCATAAATGTTTTTTAATGGCATCTAGAATGGTGAATCCTTTCCAGAGGTTTTCAATGAACTCTGTCCAGATCCATCAGAGGAATCACTATATACAGTAGCTATAGATGTATGAAATGTATTTCTCAAATAGTAAGACTTGAAAATCGACATGACTCTCTGATCCTTGGGCTGCAGAATGGATGTTGTGTTAGCAGGCCTAAAAACAACATTCATCTTATTGTACATCTCCACCAGAGCTCTTGGGTGACCAGCTGCATTGTCAATGAGCAGCAATATTTCGAAAAAAATCTTTTTTTCTGAACAGCAGGTCTCAACAGTGGGTTTAAAATACTCCTTAAACCATATTGTAAACAGATATGCTGTTATCCAGGCTTTGTTCTTCCACTTACAGAGCATAAGCAGAGTAGATTTAGCATAATGCTAGGATTTTGGGAATGGTAAGTAAGCCTTGGCTTCAACTTAAACTCTCCAGCTGCATTAGTTCCTAATAAGACAGCCTGTCCCTGAAGCTTTGAAGCCAGCCATTGGTCTCCTCTCTAGCTATGGAAGTCTAGATGGCATTTTCTTCCAATATAATGCTGATTTGTCTACACTGAAAATCTGTTGTTTAGTGTAATCACCTTTTTAAATTGTATTAGCTAGATCTTCTGGATAACTTACTACAGCTTCTACAACAGCACTTGCTACTTTACCTTGTACTTCTATGTTACAGGGAAACCTTCTGTCCTTAAATCTCACAAACCAACCTCTGCTAGCTTCAAAATTTTCTTCTGCAGCATCCTCACCTCTCTCAGCCTTTATAGAATTGAAAAGATTTAGAGCCTTGCTCTGGATTAGGGTTTGGCTTACAGAAATGTTGCTGGTTTATCTTCTATCCAGACCACTTTCTCCATATCAGCAATAGGTCATTTTGCTTTCTTAACCATTCATGTGTTCACTGGAACAGCATTTCTAATTTCCTTCAAGAACTTTTCCTTTGAGTTCAGAACTTGGCTGTTTGGCACAAGAGGCCTAGCTTTAGGTCCATCTTGGCTTTGACATGCTTTCTTCACTCAACTTAATCATTTCTAGCTTTTGACTTAAAGTGAGAGACAGGAGACTCTTTCTTTCACTTGAACACTTTAGGAGGTTACTGTAGGGTTACTGGTTGGCCTCATTTCAATATTGTTGTGTCTCAGGAATAGGAATCCTGAAGAGTGGGAGAAAGATGGGGAGATGGCCAGTTGGTGGACCAGTCAGAACCTACACATTTATCAATTAAGTTCACTGTCACATGAGTGCAGTTTATGGCACCCCAAAACCAACTACAATAGAAACATCAAAGATCACTAATCACAAAGGTCACCAAGACAAACAACAATGAAAAAGTCTGAAATACTGTGACAATTACCAAAATGTGACACCAATATGAAACAAGCAAATGCTGTTGGAAAAATGGCACAAGTAGACTTACTTGATGTAGGGTTGCCACAGACCTTCAATTTGTAAATAACACAGTATCTGCAGAGCACAGTAAAGTGAATGAAACGCAACAAAAAAAGGTATGCCTATCTATGCATTTGTCAAAACTCAACACGTGTATTCTTAAGATCTGTGCATTTCGGGGCGCCTGGGTGGCGCAGTCGGTTAAGCGTCCGACTTCAGCCAGGTCACGATCTCGTGGTCCATGAGTTCGAGCCCCGCGTCGGGCTCTGGGCTGATGGCTCAGAGCCTGGAGCCTGTTTCCGATTCTGTGTCTCCCTCTCTCTCTGCCCCTCCCCTGTTCATGCTCTGTCTCTCTCTGTCCCAAAAATAAATAAACGTAGAAAAAAAAAAATTAAAAAAAAAAAAAAAGATCTGTGCATTTCACTGCACGCCAACTTTATATAAACAGGAAAAGTGAGGTTCCTATCTTTCAGACAATTGTTTAAACTTTTTTTTTCACTGAACATATCATGGATATCATTCCATGACAATATTTCTACAATTAATTTGTTTTTGTTTAACGGTTACCTAGAATTCTATCTTGTGAAGAGACTATCAATTTGACTCAGTCCATACTGATGAACACTTGAGGTTGTTGCCAGTTTTTACACTATTAAAAACAGTGCTGCAACAGATATACATGTATCTCTATAAACTGTACTGATACATCTGTAGGCCAACTTCCTTGAGTAGGCATATATAACATTTTGAAAAGTACTACCAAATTGCCTTCTAAAATGACCACTAAAGTATATTCTCAGCAACAGTGGAACAGCAAATTGGTCTGGCTAACCCATACTTTCATTATATTAGATATTATCAATAAATACTTATGTGCCACATATTATATATGGCATATATATGCATATATGTAGCATATATATATTATTACAGCATATATGTATTATATATATACATATCTTTCTATGACACATGTAAATATGTATCTTTCCATGACCACCTATTCTTATCCTTTGCCCCTTTTCCTAATTAGGTACCAATCTTTTTTTTTATTAATGCATGAACACTCTTTGTCATATACGTTAAAGTTTTTTTTTGTCCTGTTGGTCTTTTCAGTTTACTGTGGTCTTTTTTAACCACACAATTTTTTAAAATTTTTATGCAAATTTAGTTATTTTTTTCCTTTATGGCTTTGGATTAAGTATTTCCTCTCTTTAAGATTATGAAAATATACTAGTATTTTTTATTTCAAGTTTAGGATTTTGATCCACCTGAAATTCTAGTTAAAAATCCAGCTTTCCTCTGACAAATGGCAAGCTGACTGACTCAACCCCATTTATTAAGTAATTATCTTTATTAATTTGAAATGCTACCTTTATCAGATGCTAGAGTACCAAACAGCCTTACATCTAGTTTCTATAATTTAAGCTAACTATAGATTTCTATGTCAACATTAAAAAATTTTACTAGAACTCCATAAATTTCAATGAGTCCACCCTTATTACTCTTTTTCATATTTTTCCTGGTGCTTCTTCCATGTTTATTTTTCAAAATGAACGTAAGTCATATTATTATAAACTCTTTCCTTCTTCTCAAAAAAAAAATCACAAATCAAAACCAAACAAAATTAGTATTTTCATTAGGATCACATCAGATATAAAAATCATTCATTTAAGAAATGTTAGTTATATAACACCGAGTCTCCTAAGAAAGGTACCTTTTTCCATTTGTTCCAATCTTTTAAGTCATTCAGTAGAGTTTAGGTTTTCTTCATATAAATCTTTCATATTTCTTCCAACAGTAATTGATTAGCAATGAGTGAAAGTGAACATAAGTTTATAATGCCCCACAAAGAGAGGAGGTAAACAAGTTAGCTCTGAAAGAGTCACTATTTTATTTATTTATTTTATTTTTTAGTATTTATTTTTGAGAGAGAGAGAGAGAGACTGAGTGCAAGAGGGGGAGGGGCAAAGAGAGAGGGAGACACAGAATCTGAAGCAGCTCCAGTCTCTGAGCTTTCAGCACAGAGCCCGACGCAGGGCTCAAACTCATAAACCATGAGATCATGACCTGAGCTGAAGTTGGACGCTTAACCGACTGAGCCACCCAGGCGCCCCTGAAAGAGTCACTATTTTAAAGAAGTGGTCTGGGATCCGCTCCAGAGAAAGCAGGTGAGTCTTCTACTGGACACATTTCCTTATCAAGCTCTTCTATTTTTTAAGAGAGAACGTCAATCTTGCTTTAGCCTAACTTATTCCTTTTTTTAAAATTAATGTTTATTTATTATTTTGAGAGAGATAGAGAGAGGGAGTGTGTGTGCATGTGCATGGGGTAGGGGCAGAGAGAGAGGGAGAGAGAGAGAATCCCAAGCAGACTCCACGCTGTCAGCAGAGCCTGACACAGGGCTTGATCTCACTAACTGTGAGATCATGACCAGAGCCGAAGTCAAGTCAGAAGCTTAATCAACTGAGCCACTCAGGTGCCCCTCAACTTATTCTTAACATAAGCATCCCTTAACTTTTCTTTATTCATTGAAGCTACCTATTATGACATTCCTGTAAATTCACCAGTCCTCTAAAATTCATCACTATTAAATACATTTTTGACCTCACAGATTGGTTAGTGTTATATTCCACCTTTGACTATAACATGAAAATTACATTTCCTATTATAAAAATTCGCACATCACACAATTTTGCATATGAGACTTAGGAGATTCATACTGGTCGAATACTGGTCAAATACTCCTACCATAAAGGATACCTGGGTTTGCTTCTAAGGTACCTATTACACTTGCTATATAACCTACTGATAGTTCTACAGAGGTACCTCAGGCACAATTATGGAGTATTAGTCACACTTCACATGAGGGTATTTAGGTTTTTTAAGCTTTGTATTTTGAAATAATTTCAGACTTCACAGAAAAGTTACAAAAACACCACAAAGAATTCTTCACTCTGTTCAGAAATTAACATTGGAATGTTTAATTTTAAACAAGTTCCATTTGAGTTTTTTATTAAACTGTAACTCAAGCTGCTTAAATAAGCAAATGGGCAATTTAATACTTTAGGAGTTATAATAGTCCTCTTAGTATACAGGACTGAAATCTCATGTGACCAGTAACAAAGTCCCCAAATATTTGAAATTTAAAGATTTTTTTCCTTAACTCCTTAGCCAGCAAAACCTGCCTGAGCCAGTTCACAATCATTTACCCATTGTAATGTAAATATTTGCATGTTTCACTGTAGACATAGTATCCTTTACGTAATACTGCCCCAGACCTCCTAGAAGTGAATATAGTAAATTTACCATATCCCCAAGGGTTTCAGGTAAGAGAAGCAGTGCTAGGTACTACTTTAGTTATCACTTCATTTAATCCATTCAATGCAGTAAATTCAATCTTGCCCAAGGTCACCTACTGTGTACTAAATGGTAGCAGCAATGTTCAAATTTAGGTTTCTCGGAGTCAAAGCATTAATCACTTCTGAAAGTTGAAAAAGAGTATTGAAAATGAGTCTCTTAAAAACAGACTACTGGGGCATGGAAAGTGAAAATAAATCCTTTGAAAAGATGTAGTATCCCCTCCTTCCAGCAAGTCAAATTTTACACTTGAACTCAGATATCACTCTGAAACGTGTAGTCAAATGTTTCGTATCTCAGTAGCAATTAAATAAAAGGAAATTTTGGGGCGCCTGTGTGGCTCAGTCGGTTAAGTGTCTGACTTCGGCTCAGGTCATATCTCGCGGTTCGTGAGTTCAAGCCCCGCGTTGGGCTCTGTGCTGACAGCTCAGAGCCTGGAGCCTGTTTCAGATTCTGTGTCTCCCTCTCTCTCTCTGACCCTCCCCCATTCATGCTCTGTCTCTCTCTGTCTCAAAAATAAATAAACGTTAAAAAAATTTTTTTTTTAAATAAAAGGAAATTTTAAAAAATGTCATCTGAATCAAATTAGCAACATTTTTTAAGAGATAACTCAGTGATAGCAAGATGTTTAAATAGGTATTCTCATATAACACAAATGGAACTGAAAACTGGTTTAGTCCCAGTTTAGTATTACTAGTCACATTTTCAGATGAGAAACTAAGACAAAAAAGTTAGGTGGTTTAGCTTAATATCACATAGCTAGGAGAAGGCTAATCATAAATAGGAACCTAGGTAGCTCAGGTCCAATTTGTGCTCTTAACCACTCCATTTTCCTATCTCTATACTATACAGAATTTTTTTACAACTATTTAAAATGAATCAAAATGACTGTAAGACCAAATTAAAGGATAAACAGACTGGTGAAAATATTCCCTATGAGAGTAAGATGAGCTATAAAAAGGCACATCTTAAAAGAGAAAATTCAAGAGCTCAGTCTTTCCAATAATCAGATACGCAAGAAAAATTTACATTCAGTTAAAGTGCAAGTATAACGACAATAGGCATTCTCATATACTTTTCTGATGAAGATACAAAGCAGTACTTTTTTGGGGAGGGTAATTTGAAGTCTCTCTCAAAAATTTTATTTTTTTAATGTTTATTTTTGAGAGAAGAGCGCACACGCAAGTAGGAAAGGGGTAGAAAGAGAGGGAAACAGGATCCGATGTGGGCTCTGTGCTGACAGCAGAGAGCCCAATGTGGGGCTTGAACTCACAATCCATGAAATCATAACTGGAGCCAATGTCAGACCCTTACCAACCTGCCCCAGGCACCCCTCTCAAAATTTTAAATGCATGCAGTCTTTGATCCAGCAATTCTACTTCTAGGGATTGATTGCAAAGAAAAAGTCATGTAAGCACACAAAGCAATTTCTTCAAGGAAGAATTGTTTAATGTAATGTTTATTATGGCATCTCTAATAATTAAAAACCAGAAATAAGCTAAATGTTCATGAATATGGTAATAATTAAATAAATATGGTAGTCATAACTAGAATACACTACTTAGAAATATGGCAGATTTGCATTAACAAATGCAGCTGCAGAAAAAAGTATCCTTTTATTCATAAAAATATTAATAATTTTGAACTTGAAAAGAGCCATGTAACTTTGCATACTCTTTGTATTTAATGTTGTATTTTATTAACGGAAAAAGAAGAAAACATAATTAGAAGAAACACGAAATGTTATCAGTGGTCATATCCACATAGTAGAATTTATAGGTGCTATTTTTCCATTACACTTTTTTTTATGATGAAGATGTATTAGTTTTACAATTGCTACATACACTCATTTCTTCCTACACTCCAGTTAGTGGCTAGGTAAATTAATACACTAAAGGTCACAACTTTACACAATAGCTACCATCAGCTCCATTTTACACGTGTGAAAGCAGAAAAGAAATTGAATCTAAAGGGGAACCCTCTTGTACTGTTAGTGGGAAGGCAAACTGGTGCAGTCACTCTAGAAAACAGCGTGGGGGGGGGGTTCCTCAAAAAATTAAAAATAGAATTACCCTACCACCTAGCAATAGCACTAGTAGGAATTTATCCAAAGGATACAGGAGTGCTGATTCGTAGAGGCACATGTACCCCAATGTTTACAGCAATGCTATCAACAAAAGCCAAACTATGGAAAGAGCCCAAATGTCTATCAACTGATGAATGGATAAAGGTGTGGTGTGATTCCACACTCAATGAAATACTACTCTGTGATGAAAAAGAATGAAATCTTGCCATTTACAACAACACAGATGGGACTGGAGGGTATTATGCTAAGTGAAATAAATCAGTCAGAAAAAGACAGGTATCATATGTTGTCACTCATATGTGGAATTTGAGAAACTTGACAGAAGACCATAGAGGAAGGGAAGGAAAAAATAAGAGAGGGAGGCAAACCATAAGAGACTCTTAAATACAGAGAAAAAACTGAGGGTTGATAGGGTGTGAGGGGTTGGGGAAGCAGGGAAAATGGGTGATGGGCACTGAGGAGGGCACTTGTTGGAATAAGCACTGGGTGTTGTAGTAAGTGATGAACCACGAGAATCTACTCCTGAAGCCAAGACTATTCTGCATACACTGTATGTTAGCTAACTTGACAGTAAGTTATTTAAAAAAAATTTTTAATAATATTAAAAAAATAATAAAGCCTGTTATGAAGTATGTTGCTAATGTCCTCATGGGAAAACACTAAAAAATTTAAGGAAAACCAACCCCAGACAATTGCAAATTCACCAGCAAAAGGCATTAATGCAGAAAGAGTCCAATTTGCCACTTCACAGATCTGAGGTGTAACAAAATAACTGAGTATAAATTTGGGTTCTAAATCCAAGAGACATACTGAATGTTTATTTTTGGAAGGCAAAAAGAAAAAAAAAAAACCTCTAACATACATTCTTGTATCTATAGAGACCCCCAAATTTTACATTTGAGGGTACATGCTTTTTAGTGCTGAGAACTAAGCTCTCATAACAATCAGTCTGAATGGTTTCCTTCATAACACAGGAATATATTTTATATTTGAGAAGACATAAACCAGTTACCTTAAATTTCAAACAAATTATGTCAATTTCTAAATATGTCAGCTTGAAAATGCACAGTGGAATCATCTCATATTTGATAAATGCAAAACATTACTTTATTTCTGGAAAGCTACCCAGGAAAAAGCAAAATCACTTTTTATAAATATTCCTCTTGAAACATAAAAAAATAAATGGGTAACACCATCTCCTAATATAATATTTTTTTGAAAAGGTGGAAATTCTATTAGAGTAATGATAATTCTGATGGTTTTGCCTTTTCAATTTATGAAGTGGTAAAACTGGAAGGGAACCTTAGGGTTTACCTAGTACAACCCCCACATCATGCAGATGCGGCCCAGAGAATTTAACTGCAAGTTACTAAGTTGCAGTTATTAAGTTACTAAGAGGCTAAGGAAGGAGGAACTCACTCAGGAATATTTTTACTCTAAATCCAGAAGGTGGACATTTGAAAAGTATTATCTAATAATTTAGTGGGCTACTTGTAATATTTTGGGATCCTGTTCCCCTCTGTACTAACGGGACCTTTCAGACCTAACACTCTCAGAAAGCAGCAGGTTAATCTCTATTGTATCATCTATACTTCAGATTTACTACAGAGTAAGTTTTCCAAGCCTCTCTCTTCCTCAGCATTGGCTTTCAAGTGAAATTGTATTTCCCTAAGTAGAAAGGATTATAAATGCCAGACTGCTTGGGTCAAAATTGTGCAGGGTCCTGCTTTGATTCATCATTTTGCCCCTGAAACCTCTGAAATACTTCCATGGTATCTTAGGTCTCAGATACACACATGCACACACATACACACAAACTGTAAGCCCAAATTTTTATTATTCACATGACATAAAATTAGTTAAAATTTCTAAATGCTTATTTTCAATTTGTGCGATCATCTTGCCACAGACCAGTAACAAAAAGACTACACTTTGGGCAGCAATGCTCTATATCAAACCAAACCTTCAAAGATGTTCCTGATCAAATTAGAATACCCAATATACTAAGAATGAAGTTAGAAACTTACTTCTTATCAAAAAATGTTGAATTTTCTTTCCTCTTTGTGAATCCATTGGGTAGAAGCTTTAAATTAATACCTTGTTTTCTAGCACGATTTTTCATAAAATACATCTGACAACCAAAAATAAATAAATAGAAAAATTAATTTTAAAATGCCTTAAATTTCAACAGTGAATAAAACAGTGTTCAAAATATAATAATTAACATTTATTGAGTACTTATGTTTCACAAACTGTGAACATTAGTATCTCATTTAATGCTCACAATACTTTGAGACTGGTACCTACTACTACCCTCAATTTAGGAAGGAAAGTTAATGAGATGCCAACATTATACACCTATTTCTGAGAGTGAGAGCCTGTAATAAAACCCAGATATAGCTAATTCTGGAGGCTGTCTTGTTAATCATATGCTCTGTAAGCCAAAAGAAGGATTTAATGAGATGTTTAAAAACACAGGTCATTTGGTAATTCATAGGGGCTACTTGTACAGTTCCTCTTCTTTTACTGAACTTTTTTCTTGATGTTTATTTATTTTTAGAAAAAGAGCGCATGCACACTTGCACAAGTGGGGGAGGGGCAGAGAGAGAGAGAAAGAATCCCAAGCAGGCTCCAAGCTCAACACAGAGCCTGTTGCAGGGCTTGATCTCACGATTGCAAGATCACGACCTGAGCCATCAAGAGTCAGATGCTTAACCAACTGAGTTACCCGTGTACCCCTTTCTGAGGTTTTATACCATACTTGGCTGTATACAACTATACAGGTAGTTCACTCAAGGGAAGAACCAAGGCATTGCCTACTTACAAGGCTTAACTTAATGTAGCTACTACTGTAGGCTATACAAAATGGGACATGTGAATATTCTGGCTCTGACATGTTTTACTCCACTACCTGTCTGGGTTGGCTGAGCAGAACTAGGCAATACCAGAAAGTAGTGAAGGAAGTAATATCATCAAGTTTTCTTCCCTGAACACTCAAATGGCAAAGTATAAGTGCAAGTTTTTGGTTTTGCAATGCTAAGAGTTAGAGAATTAAATCATAAGCCAAGGGAAAGGAAGAGCCAGCTATCACTTGTTAAAAAGAGAAATAATTTAAGAAATTACATGCAATTTTATAACTTATAGGGCTTTGGTTTCAGTAATGGTGATGACTGTAAGGACCAACTCTCCCACTGAAAACATCTAAGAATATCAGAGAATGGGGGAAAGACACATATGTAATAAAATACATTTCAAAATCACCTTAAAAAACACTGGAGAGCTAACAAGAAAACAAGAAAATACACGCCAATATTTAACGAGAAGTGAAAACCAGGACAGGTAAGCAAAGCAGTAATAAGAAATGGGCTGAAAATTCTCCAGATTTTTTTTTTTTTGGCAAATTTTGCAAATTCTAGCAAATACAGGCTTTTCCTTTCAACAGCTTTCTCAGTAAGAGGGTAGGAGTTATGACTCTAATCTTTTAGGAACCCCTCATGAAATGAGGCTGAGTCACAGAATATGCCTAATTAATATTCAGGTAAGGGTGAACCAGAAATAAACCCTACCCCCAGAGCATGCTAGGAAATTTATATCAGAATGACTGGAACAGTGGAGGGTGCAGGGGGTGAGGAAAAACAATTCATCAGAAGCTGTGGTCATGGGCCAGTTCTTGCTCAGGTCTGAAATGATTTGCTTTGCTTGTGTGGTCAAGGGAATCTTAAACTTTCAACTTGATTTAGGATAGGCCCAGATTTGCAATATTCCCAGGTACCTGGCAGAATAAAAGGCCTGTGTCCTACTCTTGAAAAAAGTTCTCACAAATCATTTAAGAAAAAAAAGTAGCACTCAATAAAAAATAAGCAAGCATAAGGAATACAAGAAAACAAAGGTTAGCGAGCAGGGACCAAAAGAGAAAAAAAGAGGTAGCTGAGAATTCTCCATGTATTCAGACACTAAAAGAATCATACACAGATTGTAGAACAGTTATGCAAAATTAAAAAAAAAAAAAAAAAAAAGAACAGCTTGAAAATACTTGCAGTGAAGAGAAACTATAAAAACTGACTCAGCAAATTTTTATAAGAACTAACTAAAACTAGAACATATCCAGAATACACTACAGAGAAAAAAAGATAAAAAATCAAGTAAGTTAAAGGATAGGTAGGAAGATTTAACTTACATTTATGATAGTTTTAGAAGACAGAAGGAATAAGAAATGGGCTGAAAATTTCCCAGAACTGATCAAAGATACAACACAGATTCAAGAAATCTAACAATTCTCAAATAAGATGAAGAAAAAGAAAACATGCATGTTCATATTATAGTGCAAATAAAGAACAGAAAACATAAAAAAATGCAGCCAGAGTAAAAAAGATTTCAAAGGCAATTAAAAACAACAGATGACTTTGCAACAATAACAATGGAAGCCCTAAGACAGTGGAACAATAATTCTAAACCCAGAATTCTATAGAGAAAAATCATTTTAGAGTGAAGAATGGGAAATAAATAAAAATTCAAAAAATCTACAAAGTAACCCAAGTGGTGGTAACCAGCAAACCCTCTCTAAAGGATATTCTAAAGGATGTACCTGAGGCAGAAAAAAAGTGATCTCTAAGGGTCTAAGGTGATGACAGAAGGCATAAAGGGTCTAAGATGATGACAGAAGGAATAAAGAGCAAAGAAAGTGGGAAATATAAAGATAAACCCAAATAAACACTGGCTGAATAAAACAGTAACTACTGTATGGAGATTTTTTTTAAAAGTCAATTTAAAGAATTGAAAACAGGAAGAAAAGTCAGTATAAGGTTAAATGGAATTTAAGTTAACTGCTGATATACTTATACCTGCCTGCTACTTATCTTTATAAATACATTTTGTTGGAATGTAGCCCCCACCCATTTGTTTAAATATTGTTTATGACTGCTTTCTTGCTACACAATGGCAGAGCTGAGTAGTTGTGACAGAAACCATATTGGCCTAGAAGAAATATTTACTATTTGACCCTTTAGAGAAAAAGTTTGCCAACTCCTGTTTTAAGGTCTTTTGCATTGTCTAGGCATTTGGTTCAGGTACTGCTTAACTTCAGATATTGGCAAATTAAGCATGCATATTGTAATGTATAGCTTAACCAACGAAAGGATAGAAAAAGGGTATATAACTTCTAAACTGATAAAAGAGAAAAATTCAAATGATAAAAATAAAAAAAAAAATCAGCCCAAAAGACAAGAAAAAGAAAAAAAAAACTGGGACAAATAGCAAAACTAAGGTGACACACTTAAAGTCAAATATACAGGTAATTTTATTAAAATGTAAATGAGGTTAATGATTCAGTTAAAAGTTACAGATTGTCAGATGGGAGAAAAACTGGAAACCAACTATATCCAGAACATAAGGACACAAAAAGGCCTTAAGTAAGGAAAAAAATAGCCCACACAAAAGCCAACCAAAGAACTGATACAGCTTTGTAAATGTTAATCAAAGTACAAAAAAAGCTAGAGACAGAGAGGGTTACCTCATAATGCCAAAGGTTAAATACACCAAGAAGTATTTCGTGAGGTATGCATTTAATAATTTAGCCTTAAAACACACAAAGCAAAACAAACTGAACCACAAGGGAAACTCACAGATCTGTTTGATTTTATCTATTGAGAAATGTTAACATACTTCTCTTTAAAAATTATAGACGAAACAGACCGAAAAAAAAGTAACATTATAAACAATTTGAACATAATTAATAAATCTGACCTATAAAGTATATATAGAGTACTATATTCAGCAAGTGCAGAATTTTTTTTTAATGTTTATTTATTTTGAGAGAGAGAGCGAACATGCACATGCACATGCATACGTGCATGCAAACAGGGGAAGGAAGGAGAGGGAGAGACAATTCCAAGCAGGCTCGACACTCAGCACGGAGTCCAACACAGGGCTTGATTCCACGACCTGGGTATCATGACCTGAGCCTAAGTCAGGAGCTGGATACTCAACTGACTCAGCCATCCAGGTGCCCCGGAATATATTTTTTTCAAGCAGAGAACATTAAAACTTTGACCATATGCTGGGCCATAAACACAAGTCCTGATGGATTTGATTTGATTTGATTTCCTAAATGTTATATTTATTTTTGAGAGAGAGGGAGAGAGAGAGAGAGACAGAGGGCAAGCAGGGAACAGGGAGAGAGAGGGGGAGACGTAAAATCTGAAGCAGGCTCCAGGATCTGAGCTGTCAGAACTGAGCCCAGTGTGGGGCTCAAACTCACGAACCATGAGATCATGACTTGAGCTGAAGTTGGACGCTCAACCCTATTGAGCCACCCAGGTGCCCCATGTCCTGATGCATTTTAAAGGAATGAACTTAAAAGAGTATGTTCTCTGATCATAATGCAATTAAGCTAACATAAAAAAGATATAACAAAAGTTAAGAGGACACATTAACAAAATAGAAAAAAACATGTAATAGCAACTGATCTAGGAAAAAAAAGACATAAATAACCATATTACAAAAGAAATTACTATAACTCCTATAGACATGTAAAGGAGAAGGTTTATGAAGAACCTTATGCCAATAAATTTGAAAATTTAGGTCAAATGAACAAATTCTTAGAAAAATGTAATCTATTAATACTAACTCAGGAAGACACAGAAAACCTACACACGGTCCCACAAATAGTAAAGAATATACCTCAGTGGCCCAAACTCTAAGCCCATACTGGTTCCTTAATAAATTTTACCCAACTCCCAAGGAAGAAGTAATTACAATATTAGTGAATGCATCCAAGAATAAAATGGGAACATTCCCAAATAATTTTCTGAAACTAGAATCATACTGATACAGAAACTTGAGAATACCAAAATGGAAAATGAGAGGTCAATCTCACTAATGCACAGAAATACAAAATGAATGCATGGATAAGGTATATATACATGTATAATACAAATGAATTCTGCAAAGTATAAAAAGCTTGATATGATAATGACACACCATGCAAGTTTAGCTTAAAATAGAAAATCAATTAAAATATTATTCGTATTATTAGAAAATTATAGATTAAAAGAACACAAATGAAATAATCAAATACAGAAAAAGTATTTGATAAAATATAACTACCATTCATGATAAAATCTGGTAACAAACTAGGACTACAATTTCCATAATCTAGTCATCAAATTATTTCTAGAAAAAATTTAAGAGCAAACGTCATGGTGCAATTGTGGAAGTTTCCCCTCTATGATCAGGAGTTGCAAAACAGTATGTACAGAAGAGGTAACATAGCGGGCCTGAGACGGTTATCTTTAGGTTAGTGTGTGGGAATTTGAATGACTGGTAAATGGTTCCCTAAACTAACATTAAACTTTTCCTAAAATAGTAAGTATGGTTCACTGTGCCTGAATTGTCTGTAAAACAATATGGTTTGATTTCCTTTTCTTCTGGGAGTCTGGAATTTGGCACCTGCTAGGCAGAGGGTGCTTATGTGACCAGCCCCCATAAAAACCTTGGGCAGTGAATCTCTGATGAGCTTGCCTAGTAGATACTACTTCACATGTGTTATCACAACTCATTGACAAAGGGATTAACTGCATACTGTGTGGACTTGGGGCTTAAAACATAAATATCTACTACCAACATTAGTACTTGACACTGAATGGGAAGTCCTCACATAAGGCAGTAAGGCAAGAGAAAGAGAAGAATAAGGACAGAAAGATAAAAAGAAATTGTGATGAAATGTTTAATAAATGTATTAACTTCACAAATGTACATAATTGAAAAATCTCAAGGTGTCTATTGATAAGGCACTGGGATAAATTTTAGTACTATAAAACATAGATTATAATAACACAAAATAAATAACAACAAAAATCTCATTCTTAAATACCAGCAAAGAGATAAAAAAACAAAGAAAATGCTATTTAAAAAAGCATGAAAAAATAAAGTGCCTAGGAATAAACCTAACAAAAAATGTGTAAGATCTCCACTGAGAAAATCAGAGATATTAAAGCTATTAAGTAAATGCAGATACAACACAGTGAAGGATTTCAAGATTTAATACTGTAAAGAAGTCCAATTACCCAAGTTACTCTATAAAATAAATGCAACCCCTATCAAAATTCCCAGGAGAATTTAGGGGACTGTAGAGTCAACAGGCTGATTCTTCACATTTTTATAGAATTACTAACAGCCATACCCATACTAAAGTATAGCCATACTCTAAAAAATGAACAAAGTCATAGGAAATACTCTATGAGATAATTAGTTGCAGTAAAAAACTACAATTAAGAGGGGTGCCTGGGGGCCCAGTCGGTTAAGCCTCCGACTCCTGATTTCAGATCAGGTCATGATCTCACAGTTTGTGAGATCGAGCCCCATGTTGGGCTCTGTGCTAACAGCGAGGAGCCTGCTTGGGGTTCTCTCTCCTGCTTTCTCTCTGCCCTTCCCCTGCTTGCTCTTTCCATCTTTCTCTCTCTCTCTCTCAAAATAAATAAACATTAAAAAAAAAAACTACAAATAAAGGAGTGTAGTATTGGTGTATATAGATAAGTAGACCAACAGAATAGAACAGATAGGTCAGAAACTGCCGCAAGCATGTATGGACGTGTGATATATGACAAAGGAGGTCCTACAGAGCAGTAGGGAAAGGATGAATTTTTCAATAAATGGTGCTAAGAAAGTGGATTATCCATATGGAAAATTAAATGGGATCTCCACATGATACACAAAAATTAATTTCAGGTAGTTTACAGTCATAAATGCAAGATGCAATGCTTTACATAAAGCTTTTAGAAAATAATTATGGAAGAAGAGATTCATAAATTCAAAGTATAAAAGAGTTTCTTTATAAACACATAAAACTACTAACAATAAAGGAAATGTACAATAAACTTGACTATATTAAAAAATTAAGACCATCTATTCATCAAAGACACTATAGAGAGTGAAAAATAAGCCTGGGAATGGAAGAAAGTATTTATAACATATACAACCACCAACAGGCATCCAAGAAATACAAGGAATCTCTACAAACCAGTAAGAAAAAGAAAGGTGACCAATAAAAAGATGAGCAAGAGACTTGAACAGGAATTCCACATGAGGAAATCCGAATGGCCAATAAAATATTTGAAAGATGCTCAATCTCATAAGGAATCAGAGAACTGCAAGTGAAAAACCCCAGTAAAATTACACAGCCATCAAATTTACAAAAATTTTAAAACCCTGACCATATCAAGTATTGGAGAGGATGTGACACCATTGGGAGTCTAAACTGGTATAACCACTTTGGAAAATGTTTTGGTTACATCCAGTAAAACTGAAGATGTGCACACCCCACAATAAAACAATTTCACTCCCAGGCATAAACCCTAGAAAAAACAGGTGTGCACATAACCCAAAATTCATTAACAAAAGTGTTCATAGTTTTAAGGTTTTTTTTTTGTTGTTATTACAGAAAACCCAGAGCCCATGAACAATAGAATGGATAAATAAATTGTAATATGGTCATAAACTAGAAAACTATTCAGAAGAAAAAAATGGATCAGGGAATGGCACAAGGGAGTGGCAGGGCATTTTTGAAGTTGATAATGTTCTAATTCTAGACCTGGGTGGTAGTTAATGGATGTCCACTTTATGATTATTCATTGAACAGTGTATTCCTATTTTATCCTTTTTTTATATGTATGCAAGATTTCATGATAAAAACAAAAAATTTAAAGAGTAATTTATTTTTTAAGAAGAATTTTATGTTCTTTTTTTTAAAGTTCACTTATTTTGAGAGAATGTATGCACACGCGCACACAAGCAGGGATGGACCAGAAAGAGGGAGAGAATCCCAAGCAGGCTCAACACTGCCTGTTAGGAGCCCGACATGGGGCTCAAACTCACCAACCATGAGATCATGACCTGAGCAGAAACCAAGAGTCAGACACTTAACCGACCAAGCCACCCAGGTGCTCCTAAGCAGAATTTTAATTACCCTTAATTACTCTTGAGAAAAAATGCTGATGAATGATAATTTTCCTTTCAGATATGTGAAATGTCAAGTCTGTATCAGGACAGTAATACCAATAAAATCAGGTGTTTTAAAAGCAATAAAATTCTGCAACTCCAGTGCCAAAATGGCCTTTGAAAAAGGAACATAATTCCATGACATGATTCAATAACACTATTAAAGAATTTCTAGAATGGCAGTTGCAATGTATTTCAAACATGTAAACTTTAATTCTGCATACTGCTGAAGGAATGAAAAAGGGATAAAAGGGTATGAAAATTAATTGTATTAAAACAACAAGTCCTGTTAGTTTTTCCTTCAAAATTAGAATCTAGTCACTTCCCCATAATTTAACAGTATTATGCAAGCCACCATCATTTCTCATCTCAACCACAGTGATAACTTTGTAACTGGACTCCCTGCTTTCAATCTTCCACTTTTGCCCACTAATGCTTATTTTTCAGACAGCAGCATGAATGCTCTTTGAAAAAGCAAACGTGCTCAAAACACTGCCATGGCTTCTATTTTCACTTAGACTGTATTAGGAGCCCTTACCAGTTTCTCTAACCTCATATTCAATATTCTCCCCTTCACTCAACTATGTTTGAGTCACCCTGTCCCCATTTTAATCATCAAATGTACCAACCTCCCCCCCAAGCCAGTCTTTACTTATGCTTTTATCACTACCTGGATAGTCTTCCTCCAAAGGTTCACGTGGCTGCCTCTTTCTCATTATTCAGATCACTGCTTAAATGTCATCTCTTGAGAAGCTTCTCCTGACTTCTATATTGAAAATACTTTCACAATCTCCTCCCAACAAACACCATTTTCATTTTCTTTAATTTCCTGTGCTTTATCTTCCACAGGTACTTAACTCTATCTGAAATTATAGCTGTGCCTCTCCTCATCTGTCTCTCCCCACACTACAAGCTCCATGAGGGGAAGAACTTTGTTCTGGTCACAGATGTATCACTAGTAACTGCAATAGCTCTGGATCACAGTAGTCACTTAATACATTTATTAGGTTTAAAAATGAATCTAACTGAGTAAAAGGAATTGTAACTGTAAGGGATGAAAAGAAATACTTACATGTTTATTGCTTATTGGTCTTTTTAAGAAAGCATCTCTAGAAATGTGGTCTGCTGTTCTTGCCACATCTTCCAAAAATCGATAATCTAAAAATTTCAAAATAGAAAAATAAACAAATGGCATACGCAATGGCCAGGAATCACCAATCTGCTATGCATAAGATGACTTACCACTAAGCAGATTCATTTCAGTAAACTGTTGTATGGAAACATATGCAGTTTTATCTCGAACTCCATTACATGTCAGTTCTGCTTTGTGTTTCTTTACACAGGGCAAACTGAAGAGACAAAGAGGAGGTACTTTTATACTCTGAGGTAAGAAGGGTATAGAGAGAGGTAGTAAGGTAGGAAATTACATATATACCTGCAGGAATATCGCATACAACGTGGACATCTGTACTTTGCTTCTTCTGTACCACAAGTTTCACACCTACAAAAGCCCACGAGAAACTTAATATTAATTCTACTTATTTATTCATAAACTTTAAATGGTGAGTTACTCATCACAACCAACTTACAGACATGTAGTCAGTGAATAAAGTATATGCCAGTAACCGATAAAATACTTTATAGCTGTCTAACATCCTTAGAAAATTCTTCTCTAAGAAACGGTCTCCAAATAACATTTACAATGTTGTCAGTACTACGTAATTCAAGAAGATGTATTAAATTTAAAAAAAAACATCTCACTTTTGACTTCTTTTTTCTACTGCAATCAGAGAATGGTATCATTCACTAACGTTTTAACTTGTAATTCCTGGCAATCTGCTAACAATTGTATGTGCACGCATTAATGAGAAGTCCAATCCATGAATTTAGACACTTAAAGGCACACACACCAGAAAAAGAATATAAGACCCAGTCAAATTTACAAAATGTCAGCTGCATCTTTTCTTCTCAACTCCACAGCCAACTTAGAATGAGGATTAAAATAACCTAGAAATACTATTAACCATCATCTATCTTTAATTGCTCTTCTAGGATCTTGGGATACTGAAAACCAAACTAGTTATTTTTATTTGGCCCACTGTGTTCTAACAGTTAACGGTCCCAATTTTATTTCCTATGCTGTCACATGATCACACACTGTAAGGAAATTAAATCAAAAGCAGTAAATATTCACAGAACCCATAAATTAGACAACTGAGTGACTTCAAGTGCATTTTTATCTAATTTTAACTTCTCCACTTTTTCATTGTTAGTTTTATTGGACTTTTCCTTATCTCTATCATCTCTTTAAGAATAATAGTGTGTCAAGAGCGTATTAAGTCAAACCAGAATCTGGCCCAAGGGTTTTCTGGTCCCCAGAATTTTCACTTCCTAACTTGGCCACACTGTCCACTGGACACTAACAGCCTGAAGTATTTTCACTGTATTTGTTGTCATCTGACAAAACCCTGCCTTCCCAGTTCCCCCTTCCCTCCACCACCAACAGGCAGGCTCCAGGGACCAAAATCTGCATTTATTTTTCATTATTCTACATCTGGCTGCTAGATTTCCTTCAATCTAGACAACGGAGGACTCTACAGCATTTCCCCCAATGAATTTCTCCCTGTCCTACCTGGACATGGCCAGTTTCCGCTTGAAGCCCACTGGGGGATTTATGTGAGGTTCTTCTTTCATCTTTGTATCATCCATCACTTCTTCTTTTGGAAAATACTTCTCTTCTTTTACACACATCTCATCCACCATTTCCTCCTTTTTTATGTTCTGACCAACAAACACCTCCTCTTTTATCTCCATGGTAGCTTTCTTCTCTTCCTTCACATCTAGCCAGTCCATTACCTCTTCCTTCACCTTCACTTTCTCTTCCTTTACATCTGTTTCGTTCACCTTCTCTTCTTTTACCACAAAACTATTCATCTCTTGCTTCACTTCCAAAGTGCCTGGTTTCTCCTCTTTCACCTTAGGTCCATCCTCTACCTCCTGCTTTACCCATCGGCCATCGAGCGTCCCTTCTTCCATTTCTGACCAGTCCGTAACTTCTTGCTTCACAACCGTTAGGTCCACTCGCATTTCCTCTACCCTTTGCCCAGTTCCTTCTCTATCCTCTGTCTTCCCCATTCCTGTCAATCCGTTCCCCGCCTCTACACGGCCGGCCTCGGTCTCGGCTGTGCCCCCGACTCTCTCCCTACCGGACTTGAGCCGTAGCCGCGACCCCTCCGCTCCACTCGGCAGACCTCCTCCCAACGTCTCTTCATTTTCAACAGCAATATTCATCAGCTCACGACCCTTGGCCTTTGCGGCCGCTCTGTCCTTCAATGAGGCTTGTCCACGCCAAAAGGAATGAATTGAGAGCCGGAACACCGAAAACCACCCACGTGTGAGCCCGAAAGCCGCTAGCAGCAAACGCCGGCCTGGTGCTTCCGTCCGAATCGTCGTAAAGCAACGCTTCCGTGCCTCTCCACTTCACGACTCTTAAAGCCCTTTACGGCTCTGCGGCGGTTGGGCCAAGAGCCTCAGAGAGAATCCGAGTGAGGCCACGCCCACTATGATTCCTCTTCTGAGGCGGGGCTTCGCCAAACCCATCCCCTGGGGGGAGGCAGCCTCCGCCCTCTTTCCCCGCCCCCCTCATCTGTGCGAGGCCGTACTTTTCCGTACAGAGCAGGGGTGTCAGGCGGAGAAGACCAGTGTAAAACCCTGACAGTTTGGGGATGGTAAGACCCACCCTGATCTGCATTAAGGATGCATCTTGTATGAAAATGGAAGAAATAGCTAATGCCACGCCTCTGCAAGCTTCATTCTTCACCTGTACTCTGGAGACGACTGCATTACAAATCTTAGTATTATTGTGAAGATTAAATGGAATCATGCGTGGAAATAAGCTAATAGTTACTGAAATAAACTCAACATATGGTGGCTAGTGTTACAGGGTATCCTGAGAGGTTTCAGATAGGAAAGAAGAAATTAACTTTTATTCCTTCAATTCTGTAACAGTGCACAACACAGCCAGTTTCCCATTCCCAGAATCCTACAGGATTTTCTCTTTAAGACTATCTAGATCTAGATATCTCCCTACTTAAAGACTGGGCCAGAAGGTCAATCCCTGAGAACAGATCTAAAAAATACACACACACACACACACAAAACAAAAAACAGGGGCGCCTGGCTGGCACAGTCAGTGGAGCATGGGACCATTGATCTCAGGGTGGTAAATTCAAATCCCACATTGGGTGTAGAGATTCTTTAAAAATAAAATCCTAAAACAAAACCCACAGTTACTTTTCAAAATTATTATTATTACATACACTATTATGTATATTAGGAATCATCACATCATGTCTGCGAGGTGTTTTTCTCATTGTATAAGGAGACTTCATAGGAGATATGGTTTTCTTGCTGCATAAGGAGACTTCAAAGAAATGACTTCTCACCTGTAGGCTGCTTTGTATTACCTCCTCAATGCAGGGCATTTCGCTGTATTACTCATTGGCAAGTTGGTCAGGAAATGAGAATTTTGATTGGGTGAGCAGAGGAAGGGAGGGAGGGAGATAATTTTGAAACCTAGTTGGGGCACCAGGGATTAAGCAGTGCTGGAAGGATCACTGAAGTAAATTGGGAAAGTTTAGTAAAATATTCTTGATGGGTAGTGAGAAAGAAGTTTCCAGAGGAATCATATGGATAGTCTCTTTCAGAGATACTTAGAGGTGCTAGATGCCCATGGAGTCAAAGAAAGCCTGACTGGATTTTCAGACTAGATTACATATTTACACTGGGGAAAGCGGAAATGACAGGAAGAATCCCTGTGGTTTTTGCTAAAGATAAGATTTGTGAGATGGGAGCAACAAAAAGGAGTGTTGATCCTCAAGAAAATAAAACCATCTGGATTTCCATTTAAGAACACAAAGAAAGTTCTGGAACTACAGATTAGACACCAGACACATAAAGACTTTGTAAGATTTTAAAACTTTTGTCCCTACATTTGTTCTTCTTATGATCTGTGTGTTTTTTTCACAGTCACTGGAGGAAAAATTATTACGCAAGTAAGGCTCTTCAGTAGCATCCCAGCTAATCAGTTACTTAAGTTAAACAATCAATGCTGTGGGACTGGAGTTTTAATGGAAATATCAGAGATTGTGGTGGTATTGTTGAACGGTAGTTTGAAGGAAAAGTGACACTTGGGTGGTCCTGAAGGCGAGAACTTTGGGTTGTTGGAGTATAGAGCATGGTATTGTATGCAAGGCTGGAGACAAGACAGGGACAGAGAAAGGGAGGCAGAAGTTATATGGAACTGTCACTGAATTCTTATCCAGTTCCTCAAACTCCTTTCCCTCCTTTTTCCACCTCACTGAAATAGTGGGACCAGCCCAGCTTCTTCACTTTAGGATTATATCTTCTTGCTGTACTATCACTTCTGTTTCCTGCCTCTGTGCCAGGCATCACCTTGCAGCTCCCCTAACCACTTTGGGAACTGGCCCTTTGCCAAAATCATAGTTGCGTTCATTTTAACAGCCAGAAACCTGGGAGTGCTTTCTAGGAAAGCCTTTTAGCTGTGACTGAAGTGTCATGAAAAAGTATATATTAAGGATGGTTAAAATCATTTCAGTGGCCCAGCAGACACTTTGTGTAGTCAACTGTATGGCTGACTGCAGAAGGAGGATTAGAAGGGCCTTTCCTGACCCTTCCATGGACAAGTAAGAAAACAAAGAGTCAGAGAAATAAAATGATTTGCTCAAGATTACGTGGCTATTAGTGGCAGCACTGAAACAGAAAATTAACATTCTGGTCAGAGCCTAAGATAAAGGCCAGCAAGTGGAATTTCAGCTATGTCCACCCAAGAGGCAGGAACCAGAAAGACTGGAAGCCTGAGTTTTATTTTGTATGGCTATGCGTTGTGATGTGTTGCAGGTTGGGCATTTCAGAAACAAATGCCGATGGGAGTTATTAGGAATCAATACTGGTGAAAAGAAAGGAGAGCAAGCAGAATTGGCCAGAGGAAGCATTCAAATTGTGATACAGGTCTGACAAGCCTTGGTGAACTTGACGCGCAGCTCAGAGAAAGCATCTCTCTTTAGAGTGGCCCACTTCAGGCAGAACTGCCTCATACTTTATATCTTGCCCCACTCAGTCATCTGATACAGTCTGCCCCAGAAAGGGCATGACCGTGGGCAAGAGGCCTCTCTGCAGCTAGAGCTGACAGCTGGACTGCACTCTGTCTGGGTGGCACATCTCCATGGCTACGAGGGTGTGAATGTGTGCCTCTGTGGCCACATGGCCTCTTGTCACTGAATTGGCTTCATTCTTCTTTCTTTGAAGGCACATTGTCTCTCTTCTCCATGTAACTTGCTAAAAAATACAGCCACTCCACAACTCCAAGACTTGTATATCCTCAGTGCATAAAATCATGGAGACTCTTGTCTAATTACAAATATCTGGGGGAAAAAATCTGATTGGATCAGCCAATTAAGGGAGGTAGGGGAAAGCACTGGGTTTAAATCTCCTTTGCCAGTAGCTATGTGACCATTCCAAGTCTCAGTGAATATATTTATGAAATAGAGATATTTATACTTATTTCACAGAGCTTTTGAGAATTAAATGAGACAATGTATGTGCAAGAGCTTTGTAAACAGTAAAGCATCCTACAAATATGAGTATTATTTTCTTCATCCTACTATTAATTTTGGAAGTCCTGCTGATGATAGCTTTGTTTAATTGTTTTCTCTTTCAGATCACGGAGGACAAAGTTGAGGTAATCAAATTCCTGGTTCTTGGCATATTTTTCTCATGCGTGACAACCCTCTCCTTAATATTGTCACTATTTGTACATCCCTACTGTCATTACCCTGCCCTTCACTCTTATACATTTGATATGGCTCCCTATATATACATATGTCTTTGTGAAATACATCGTATTGTTTTATCATATGCATCTTTTTAACAGCTTCTCTGAAGTATAATTCACATGAAATAAAATACACTTATTATAAACATACAATTCAATAATTTTAATTTTAAATTTTATAGTTGTGCAACCATCACCCAAATCCAGTTTTAGAGCATTTCCATGTGCCCCCCCCAACCCCAAATTTCCTTTTTCCCATTTGCAGTGAATCCCTGTTCCCTTCTCCAGCCCCAGGCAACCATTGATGTACTTTCCCTCCCCATAGATTTGCCCTTCCTGGAAATTTCATATGAAATAATACAACATGTGGTCTTTTGAGCCTGGCCTCTTTCATTTTGCATAAAGTTTTTGAGGTCCATCCATGTTGTAGCATGTATCAGTATTTTATTCCTTTTTTAAAAATGTTTTACTTATTTTTGAGAGAGCACAAGTGGAGAAGGGCAGAGAGAGAGAGAGGGACAGAGGATCTGAAGTGGGCTCTGCACTGACAGCAGCAAGCCTGATGTGGGGCTTGAACTCACAATCCATGATACCATGACCTGAACCAAAGTCAGACGCTCAACTGACTGAGCCACTCAGGTGCCCCAGTAGTTTATTCCTTTTTATTGCTGAATAATATTCCATTGTATGGATATATCACATTTTGTTCATTCATCAATTGATGAGCATTTGGATTGTTTCTAGGTTTGGTATATACACACACACACACACACACATACAGTCTCATTTCTCTTGAGTAGATACCTGGGAGTGGAATTTCTAGGCCATATGGCAAGTTTATGTTTAATTTTTTTAAGTTTATTTATTTATTTTTGAGAGTGAGAGGCAGAGAGAGAGGGAGACAGAGAATCCCAAGCAGGTTCCACACTGTCAGTGCAGAGCCTGATGTGGGGCTTGGGCTCATGAACCTTGAGATCATGGCCTGAGCCAAAATCAAGAGTTGGATGCTTAACCAACTGAGCCACCCAGGCTCCCTTATGTTTAATTTTTAAGAAATGGTCAAACTGTTTTCCAAAATAGCTATGCCATTTTACATTCCTACTGGCATTGTATGAGGGTTCCAGTTCCTCTCCATCTTTGCCGACACTTGGTGTTTCTTGTCGGTCTTTTTGATTATAGTTGTATAGTCGTATCTCACTATGAATTTAATTTGAATTTCTTTTATAACTAATGATGTTGAGCATTTTTTCATGTGCTTACTGGCCATTTCTCTGTCTGGATTAGTGAAATATTTATTGAAATCTTTTGCCTATTTTTAATTGAGTTATTTTTTATTATCAAATTATAGTAGTTCTTCATATATTATAGATAAAAATCTTGGGTAGATAGCTACCAAGATATTCCTTAATGATATAAAACTTTCCCAAATTATCCAGGATTGGTCTGTGTTACCGACAGCATACAGAAGTAT
The DNA here is from genome assembly GCF_007474595.2 of Lynx canadensis. Lineage (NCBI taxonomy): Eukaryota > Metazoa > Chordata > Mammalia > Carnivora > Felidae > Lynx > Lynx canadensis. The sequence continues at coordinate 71,888,648 of NC_044310.1, forward strand.
ATTGTGGTGCTCCTGAGACTAGGTTTGAAAAATGGCTGTGGTTACTCTTTCAGGCAATTGCTCTCTTTCCCACTTCACTCTGGGGAAAGCAAGCTATCACGTTCTGAATTGCCCTACCAGGAGGGCTCATGTAACAGTGAAGTGAAGTGTCCCTCCAAACTTCATATGTTGAAACCCTAACTCCTATTACCTCAAAGTGTGGCTGTATTTGGAGATAAGTCCATTAGAAAGGTGATTGACTTAAACTGAGGCCATTCAGGTGGAACCTAATTCAGTATGACTGGTGTATATCTAGAAGGGGAAATTTGGACACAAAACGATCGGGGATATATGCACACAGAGAAAAGACCATGTGAAGACACAGCAAGAAGGAGGTCATCTACAAAGACAGGCCTCAGAAGAAACCAAACCGCCAACACTTGATCCTGGACTGCCAGCCTGCAGTACTATTAGAAAATAAGTTTCTGGGGGCGCCTGGGTGGCGCAGTCGGTTAAGCGTCCGACTTCAGCCAGGTCACGATCTCACGGTCCGTGAGTTCGAGCCCCGCGTCGGGCTCTGGGCTGATGGCTCAGAGCCTGGAGCCTGTTTCCGATTCTGTGTCTCCCTCTCTCTCTGCCCCTCCCCCGTTCATGCTCTGTCTCTCTCTGTCCCAAAAATAAAATAAAACGTGGAGAAAATAAGTTTCTGGGGGCACCTGGGTGGCTCAGTTGGTTAAGTGTCCAACTTCAACACAGGTCATGATCTCAGTTTTTGAGTTTGAGCTCAGTGTCAGGCTCTGTGCTGACAGCTCGAAGCCTGGAGCTTGTTTCAGATTCTGTGTCTCCCTCTCTCCGTCTCTGCCCCTCCCCTTCTTGTGCTCTGTCTCTGTCTGTCTGTCTGTCTCTCTCTCTCTCAAAAATAAACATTAAAAAAAAAGTAAGTTTACGTTATTTAAGCCATACAGTTTGTCCGATATTCTTACAGCAGCCCCAGCAACAACCAGCAAGGAACTGAGGCCTGCTAACAGCCATGTGAGTGAGCTCAGAAGCAGATTCTCTAGTTCTAGTCGAGTCTTGACATGGCTGTAGCTCTGGCCAACAGTTGCGCCGATTCCTCACATTCAGAAAATTGTGTGACATAATAAATATTTAATGGATTAAACTGCTAAGTTTCGGGGCAGTTGCTACACGGCAATAGATAATACCGAGTCCTTGTATGGTTTGCAAATGTATTCTGCCAGTATATGGCTTGTTTTTAATTTTCCTAATTTTGTCTTTTAAAAGAGCATAAGTTTTACATTTTAATGAAGTCTAGTTTATCAATTCTTTAAATGAATTCTGCTTTTTGTGTCATACTAATAAATTTTTGGCTTGCCCAACATCCCAAAGATTTTCTCCTATATTTTTTAAAAGCTTTATAGTTTTAGCTCTTACCTTTAGATTTATAATCCATTTTGAGTTTTTTTATAGTGCAAATTAATTGATTTATTTTTCGCAATTCTCTTCTGATCCAAGCACCATTTGTTGGAAAGGCCATCCTTCCCCTTTGAATTGCCTTGATATTTTGTCAAAAATAGGTGGCCACAAATGTAAGGATTTATTTCTGGACTTTCTATTCTGTTTCATTGATGTATATGCCTATCTTTGTACCAATACCACAAACTTCCTTGACTACTGCAATTTTTTGTTTAGTTTTAAAACTGGGTAATTAAGTCCTCCTACATTGGTTCTTTTTCAAAATTGTGTTGGTAAGGATTGTATAAGAGATAGAAGTGTTGAATTCCCGTGTTGTACACCTGAAACTAATGTAACATTGTGTGCCCACTATACTCAAAATATATATTTAAAAAAATTTTTTTAAACGTTTTTTATTTATTTTTGAGACAGAGAGAGACAGAGCATGAACAGGGGAGGGGCAGAGAGAGAGGGAGACACAGAATCGGAAGCAGGCTCCAGGCTCTGGGCTTATGGCGGGGCTCGAACTCACGGACCGCGAGATCGTGACCTGAGCCGAAGTCGGACGCTTAACCGACTGAGCCACCCAGGCGCCCCAAAATATATATTTTTTAAATGTGTCGGTGTTTTTTTTAAATGTGTTGGTATTTCGCATGTCCATATAAATGTCAGGATGAGTTTATCAATTTCTACATAAGAATTTGCTGGAATTTTGACAGGGATTGGGTGGACTATGTAGATCAGTTGGAGACGATTAGCATTTTAACAATGGTGTGTCTTACAGTCCATGAAAATGGAATGTCACTCATTCATTTAATGTCACTTAACAATGTCATTGTCAGATTGTCTTTTAATTTTTTTAAGACAAGCTGATATTTTATTTAGGAGATCTCATATATGTTTATGACAGATGTTTGTCTGTAGCTCTCTCTTCTTGTAATGTTGTCAGGTTTTGTTATCAGGGTTCTTTATGCTTTCTGGGAGAGTTCCCTAACTAATTTCTACCTTGCTGATTTGTTATTTGATCGTATCCAATCTTAGTCCATCCACTAAGTTCATTTCAATCACCGTATTTTTCACAAATATGTATAAAATGTATACAGCAGTTTGTCCAGCTTATTATTGCTTCATATTGCTAATATTCTCCCTTATCTCTTTGGACATTACTCATTCAAATTTCTTACTTAAAAAAAATCCATTAATTCTGCTCTGCTAGTACAAATTTTCCAGTTTTCTAAGAAATTTTGGATTATACTCCTCAGATACATTAATATTTTCCCCTGTGATCTCATATTCACTTGGGAATATCAGCAACTTCAACTGTAATTCATACTTGAAAGGGAGGCTCAAAATCCTGAGACTTGGATTATGATCCTGATTTTTTTTCCAGGTGGCGGGTAAGGAGGAGAGTGGGTAGAAAGCTTCTGGTGTTACAGCCAGGGCCCCATTAGAAAGAATCTGTTCATCCATGAGGAGAATATGCCCCTCAGTCCATCTCCCAGTACGCCTGCATTTGCCATTGCTCTCAAGAGCTACTGTGTTCTGTGGTATTACCCAGAACCCGGGGTAGAAGGAAGAGAACCTGTTGCAACCCAACCTGTACGTATAGTTATCAGCTTCCCTGATGTTATGCCACTTCCATTGGCAGGTGTTCAGCTGGCCCTGCTGTGTTATGCCCATCTCGAGTTGGGGTGGGCTGTGATCCACCTAGGGTAATGTGGGTAGACAAGAGCACACCCAGAGATACTATTCCTCTCTTTCTTCTACCCCTGTTCCATCTCCATTAGTGTCCATCTATGACTCTAGGCCTTTCTTTCCCCACTGCAAAGGGTCCCAACTCACTTTCCTCTTCTACAGGTTTCTCAGAATTTCTGAGGAGGCTCCAAGATTCATTAGCACCCTCTCACTTATATAACATCTTCAGGATTAGACTTGGGAACTCTAGGAGATAATAGTGTTATTGATTTGCTATCTTTTCAGGAGCTGGATTTCTCAGATAGAACTTTAAAAAATAGGGATGATAGTAACTTTCTGAAATGACTTCAAAGGTGTCCCAAACACCCTTCTTATGGGCTTCCCATGATATTACTCAGTTTTTTCCAGGATGTAAGATGTTTCATTATATTCACAAAGGTTTCGTTATATTCACAACTTTGAGGCAATGCAGCAATTCCCACATACTTTTCCATGGACTGTTGTATCAGCATCAAATATGGTGTGCTTGATAAACAAATTTCTGGGTCTTTCTGTAGAGGTACTTAAAATGGAGTACCTTTTTAAGTACTGGCTGGAAAGTCTTTTAACTACTGTCTCTGTGTATACTTACGATGTGTAGTCATGTTTGGGAACCAGTGGGTGAAGGCATTACAGTTACATTGTCCAACATGAGAGCCACTAGCCACAGTGGCTACGAGCACTTGGAATGTGGTTAATCAAATTGAGATTTCCTGTAAGTATAAAATGTTCACTGGATTTCAAAGATTCAGTACATTAAAAAAAAATGTTAAAATATCTCAATAACGTTTTTATATTGACTACATGTTGCAATAAAAATATTTTAGATATATTGGTTATGTATACTATATTATTAAAATTAATTTTACCTGTTTTATCTTTTTTTTTTACTTTTTTAAATGTGGCTATTAGAATATTTTAAATTACATGTGTGGCTCGTGTATTTCTATTGGACAGTGCTGTACTAGAAGAGGTTGTTAGAATTCAAATTCCAATTAGGTGAGATTTAGATAATGTAAATATTCAAGAATTAGCTAAGTGTGGTAGTTCATTTGTTAATTCAGTCAATAAATATGTGTCTCTTCTTTGTTCAACCTGCAAGCCTGAGCATCTTTGCAAATCATAAGTTTGATGCTAACTCCTCAAAATGCTTTAATGTTTAACTTGCTCTTAGGATAAAGAACTAAAGCTTTATTATGGCCTTGCAAAGATCCCTCATAATCTGACCCATATCTTCTCTTCAACCTCATCTCTAATTACCCATCCTTCAGCCAGCAAAAGTAGGCCTGGCTTTCCTAAGGGAGCATTCATTAGGCACTCCTTCTTCTCTCTGCTGGACCTAAGTCACAGTTTGTGTGTGTGTGTGTGTGTGTGTGTGTGTGTGTGTGTGTGTTTCTTTCAAAGCACTTGTTTCACATTGTAATAATATATTCATGAATATTGTCATTTGCTTAGCATCAGTTTCTCTGCTAGATGGTAAGCTCATCAAGCACAGGGACCTTGCTTTTTTGCTCAGTTTGAATTGCCAACTCAGAGCATAGTCTCTGGTTCACATTATGCAATAAAACATGAAGACATCAAGGATGTGAACACCTATTTGCATCATACGCTGTGCCATTCTGGGTGATTATAAGCATTAACATCTATACACTGCCTTTAGGGAGGTCACCATCTAGTGAAGGGAGACAGGCATGGGAAGAGCAATAACAACCCCAGTGAAGCAAGTGTAGAAGACAGAATATGACCTAAAGGGGAAGCAGCATGCATTCCTTTATGGGGAAAGTTAGGAAAGTTTTCCCAAGGAAAACTAACTTGAAGAAAGAATAGGAGGTGGCCAGGAGGACAAGGAGGAGAACTTACCAGGCACAGGAATGAAAACATGTAGTGTCTTCAGGGAACATTAGATAAGTTAGGTATGGCTGGAATGTATTGACTCTGATGAATAAAGAAGGTGAACAGGATGACAGGTAATAAAAGGCCCAGTCACTGTGGCCTTCTATGCCTTCAGAAAAGGCCTTGAATTTCTTTATTCCATAGGTGATCAGGAGCCAGATTCATTTCCTCAGCTTGGGTTCTAAGATTGGGACACAGAAGTAGGTGATCAGAGAAGAAACCATAGGTTAGTTCTGGGTATGATCATTCTATAGTGGGGGAGCATGACATACTGTGATTTGTATGGGCCTATTATTACAGCACAGATGATTTGTTTCCAAAGAATTGGCTGCATCTATTATTGGCAAAGGCACTATTTGGATGAAACAAATAAATCATGATTCAGGAGGTTCAATCATAATTGATGAGCCTTTAGAAGGATCCAACAATTGGGTCATTACTATTAGAGGAATCCAGGACCTAATACAGAAGGCATAACTATTTGTAGCAGAGAAGTATGTGGAATAGCTTTCTAAAAAGATTTTAGAAAAAAAAACTGTAAAAAAATTTTTATTATGTATTTATTTTAAATTTATTTTCTTTTAAACACCTGAACCCAGAAGGCAGCAAGTTTTACCAGCCAGAACAATACTTAGTTATAAAACAACACTAAATAAAGTCTGATTGTTTTAATTTCTAAATTCCAACTATGAAACCAAAAACATTTTGATATCTAGTAATTAAGTTTTGTTCAAATTTTTTAATTTTTTCATTGTAGGAAGACAAAAACTATAGTATTTTTCTATGGTGTACTGAATTGTGTAGGAAATATTTGGGAACAATTAAAAATTATTTTAACTGAATCTTTTATACCGTGTCTGGGCATTTGTTTTGGTAGTTAATGGCTTACCCTCTTTTACAAATTGAACTGTTCCAGTGAGAAAAATTGAATGTAATATCAATAAAGTACAAATTAAGTTTTTATATTCTAATAGTTGAGAGAAATTTTTATCCCTTCATGAAGAATTTTTTTTTTCATGAAACTGGATTTCCAGTGTTTGCTTGAAGAAATTAGAAATTTTTTGAATTTCAACTCTAAATTTGTCCTAAACTCGATACCTAATAAAATCGAATTATTTTTAATGGCTTGTTACTGAGATTACTTTGCACTTATGTGCAGTCCTAAAATTCCACTGCTGGGTACAGCTGAGATGATAACTCAGATTCCCCACCGGTCGCTCTTCTCTAGAGGTGCCATTTTTCTAATTTAGCTTTGAATTATACCAGGACTCTGAATCCAAAACCCCCAAATTGCATAATTGTGTACCCAGGATGAGGTGACAATGACTTAATCATACCTTCAGAGCCAATTACTATGTAGGTCATGTTGAAAAAGTTATGCTTGAATAGGGCAGGGCACAATACATTGAAGGCTTAGCTTACATTTATTTCTGAAGCTATAAAAACTGCTAGTCTTGTATGGGAGGATCAAACTTAACATTTTAGTCAGAAAATGAGTTATGCTGAGGTGCCTGCTGCCAAACCCCATGTTTCTACTTCTCAGGCCATTTCTGTGCCACTAGCAACATTCCTTCTCTTTGTTTATTGTAGTCATCAAATAATAAAAACTTATTTGCTACAGAAAGAACTACTTATATGTTTCATTCCAGGCAAAAATCAGGGATAGATCTAGGTTTTGTGAAGCCTAAGGCTCATATAATTTAGGGTCCTCTCTACGGAAAACAACTAAAAATTACTATACTATCCGCAAACTTTACAAACATAAATGCCCATGTGAAGACATTTTGAAGGCCACTTTGGGACCCTAAAACTTAAATTTATTAGCTTCATGGTAACTTTGCCTCTATAAAAGCATATTTTAGGTGACCTTGAAAGAAGCAGGAGAAGATGACATATTACATATGGGGAAAAACAGTATGAATGATGACTTCTCAACACAAACAGTAGAGGCCAGAGACATTAGATTGACACATCCCAAACTGCAGAAAAAAAATGCAACAAAGAATTTTATCTTTAGGTAGACAAAACACTCTTTAAAGAAAAAAAAAAAACTTCAAATAAGCAAACCCCAAACTGGTAGCATTTTTCAACAAAAATGATGACATTATAGGACAGTAGAGGCATCCTTAGAAAGAAAATGCCTGACAATCTGGACTTCTATACCCAGTGAAATTGTCCTACAGACAAAATTGTTTTTAGACAAACAGAAAACAGAGAACTTGTTAAAGAAATACTTGGGGTGCCTGGATGGCTCAGTTGGTTAAGCGTCCGACTTTGGCTCAGGTCATGATCTCACAGTTTGTGAGTTTGAGCCCCACGTTGGGCTCTGTGCTGACAGCTCAGAGCCTGGAGCCTGCTTCAGAATGTGACTCCCTCTCTTTCTCTCCTACTCATGCTCTGTCCCTCCCCTACTCATGCTCTCTCTCTGTCTCTCAAAAAATAAATAAAGTTAAAAAAATTAAAAAAAAAAAAAAGAAATACTTAAGGGAGTTCTCCAGAAGGAAAATTCAAGGAATAAAGGAAGAAAAGTACAAGAGCGTATAAGTAGGTAAATAAAACGAAGTAAGTATTGTCAGTTTAAAATATCAGAAAATAAAAATATCCTGTAGGATTCTAAATATGTGCACAATTAAAATAACTGACAATAACACTCCAAAATGTCTGAGAGATAGATGGAATTAAAGTTTTATAATATCTGTGAGTTGTCTGGAAAATACTAATTTATGTAACCTCATTTTACCAATCCAAAGGAGGGCAAGAAAGAAGGAAAAAAGAAACAAATTAAACAGATGAGACAAATACAAAAGAATAGTAAAATACCAGGTTTCAATGCAAATATAACAGTAATTACATTAACTAAACAGACTAAATACTCTAATTAAAAGTCTAAAATTCTCTGTATGGATCCTGAGAAACTTAACAGGAACCCATGGGGGAGGGGAAGGAAAAAAAAAAAAAAAGAGGTTAGAGTGGGAGAGAGCCAAAGCATAAGAGACTGTTAAAAACTGAGAACAAACTGAGGGTTGATGGGGGGTGGGAGGGAGGGGAGGGTGGGTGATGGGTATTGAGGAGGGCACCTTTTGGGATGAGCACTGGGTGTTGTATGGAAACCAATTTGTCAATAAATTTCATATATATATATATATATATATATAAAATAAATAAATAAAATCTTAAAAAAAATAAAAGTCTAAAATTCTCAAAATAGATTAAAAATAAACAAAAATATAACCAATCATATGCTGAGTGTAACAGATATGCCTAAACAAAAGGATGAAGAGATGTTAAAAATAAAAATATGAAGAAAGATATACCATGTAGACACTAAAAACAATACAGAATTGGTATGGTCCCAAGAATTTACACCATAAAAACTGGCTAACACTATGAAGTAAGGATTGTTTCTCTTTTCACCCTAGAGAGCTAGTTATTAAACATTCACCAGCATACCTCTGGATAAAGCTATGGTAAATTTGAACGCAACTAATTACAAGTATAAAGCAAAAATGTGGGAGGTAAAAGGAGAAACAGGCATATACATAATCACAGTTGGAGATTTTAACACACTTACTTCCTATAACCAGGAGCAGACAAAAATAAATTTGCCCAATATAGATAAGGAAACAGAGAATTAGTGACTTAACCAAGTACTCAAAACCAGTGAGTGAGAGGGTTTGAACTGAATTCATGTTTTATGCATCTAAATCCAATATTCCTTCTGCTCTGGTTTTATATTACAAACAACATTTATGATATTTATTTATAATGACCACTGTAATTCCTACGTTAATATATACAAATGGGGAGAAAAGGAAGGCACATTTTGTAATTGTATACTGTTACAGTTGCACCTTATTTTTAGAGAGCCTTCATATTTATTATTAAAATATAAAATGTATTGTCACAAAACAAATTATGGGGATGGCCTGGCTTTAAAACAGATGAATAACTTTATTAAGGAATTCATCACAATGTCCTTTGGTGGTAACTATCATGGAGCTTATCATTGGAACACTTAAAATCTTTAATGATGTTGATGATGATGACACTGTTGCTGATGAAGACGACAGCAGCTTTATGCCAGGCAGTTTTACACTTTCCCGTGTCAATTTCTTGAATCCACTCAACCACCCAGTGAGAAAGTGTGATAGTTAATTGTATGCATCAATTTGACTAGCTATCGGTGCCCATATTAAAAATTATTTCTGGGTGTGTCTGTGAGGGTATTTCTGGGTGAGATTAGCCTTTGAACCAGTGGATTTAGAGAAGTAAATTGTCCCTCTACCACAGTGTGAGTGGGCATCATGCAATCCACTGAAGGCCTGAATCAAACAAAAGGCAGAGTAAGGAAGAATTTGTTCCTTTTTGCTTTGTCTGCTTGCTTGAGTTGGGACCTCTCATCTTCTGTGGCCCCCACACTGTATTTTAAGCTATTGGCTCCCCTGGTTCTCCGGCCTTTGGACTTTACCAAATGACATCACTGGCCTTCCTGGATCTCTAGTTATAGACAGTAGATTGTGGGAATTCTCAGCTTCCATAATTGTGTAAGCCAATTCCTTGTAGTAAATTTCCATAAAAAATATAAAATAAAAATATTTTTTATATTATACATTTATAATATTACATTATATATAAAATCTCTATCTCTATATCTCCCATTGATTCTGTTTCTCTAAGCACCCTAATTCATACAGAATTTTACTTTTATTATCCTCATTTTGCAATGAAGAAACTGAGACAATGAAGAATATATAATATACCCAAAGTCATACAACTAATCCACAGAGTACTCTTAATCACTATACATACTATACTGCCCATGATTATGTTAATTAAAATGTGCTTTAAATTTAATATTTCAAAAACAAAAAAACATAAAGTAAGGTATTTCTATTTTAAGGCATTTCTATATATATTTCTTAAATGATATCTAGGAAAACTACTTATGTCTCTGAAATAAGTTTTTTGGGAGGGAAACAAAAGGTATAGCACATAGACTGAAATTAGAGAACAAACTGGTTTCTTTCATTGAGAATCAACCTACCTCTACACCTTAAAAAAAAATTTCTGGGGTATCTGGGTGGCTCAGTTGGTTAAGCGTCTGACTCTTGATTTCAGCTCAGGTCATGATTTCATGATTCATGAATTCAAGCCCTGCATTGGGCTCTATGTTGCTGGTATGTTCGGAACCTACTTAGGATTCTCTCTCTCTCTCCCCCTCTCTCTGCCCCTCAGGCATCCTCTCTCTCTCTCTCTCTCTCTCTCTCAAAATAAGCTTAAAACAAAACAAAAACATTTCCATGTTCCTCAAGCAGGATATCAGACATTTTTGCCATAGCCCCATTTAAAAAAATTGTGGTAAAATGTACAACATAACATTGGTCATCTTAAATAAGTTTAAGCATACAATTCAGTTGCATTAAGTACATTCACATTGTGTGTTCCATTGTATGTACACACCAAATTTTGTTTATCAGTTCATCTGTTGATGCACAGTTGGGTTATTTCCATCTTTTGGCTATTCTGAATAATACTTCTATGAACACTTGTGTACAAATATCTGTTTGAGTCCCTTCTTTCAATTCTTTTGGGTAAATACACAAAGTAGAATTACTGGGTCATATGGTAACTCTATGTTTAACTTTTGAGAAACTGCCAAACTATTTTCCACAATGTTTGCACCATTTTACATTCTCACCAGCAGTGTATAAGGGTTCTGCTTTCTTCACATCCTCACCAACCCTTGTTATTTTCATTTTTTTTTCTTTTGGATTATAGCCATCGTAATGAGTGTGAAGTGGTATTTGACTGTGGTTTTGATTTGCATTTTCCTAATAACTAGTAATGTTGAGTATCTTTTCATTTGTTGGCCATTTATATATCTTCTTTGGAGAAATGTCTGTTAAGTCCTTTGCCCACTTTTTAATTAGATTGCTTGTTTTTTGAGTTGTAGGAGTTTTAAAAAATATATTCTGGGGTATTAATTCCTTTTTCAGATAGATGTTTTGCAAATATTTTCTCCTATTCTGTGGGATGTCTTTTCACTCTCTTGATAGTGTCCTTTGATGTACAGAAGTTCTTAATATTGATGTAGTCCAATTTGTCTTTTACTCGTTTTGAAAGTGCTTTTAGTGTCATATCCAAGAAATAATTGCTAAATCCAATGTCGTGAAGACTTTCCCCTATGTTTTCTTCCAAGAGTTTTATAGTTTTAGCTCTTACATTTAGGGCTTTGATCCATTTTGAGTTGTTTTGTATATGATACCAGATAAGGGTCCAATTTCATTCTTTTACAGGTGGATATCCAATTTTCCCAGCACCATTTGTTGAAAAAACTATCTTTTTCCCATTGAATGGTCTTGGCACCTTCGTTGAAAATCAGTTGACCATATATGGGAGTATTTATTCTGTGCCATGACTTTATTTTGTACAAATAGGAAATAAGCCCTGTAATCCTCTTATAGGTATGTAACAGATGCTTTCTAATAATGTAAACGTACAAAAGGACTATTCCAGAGGGCCATCATATGTAATAAAAGGATATGGTTGGGGTGTCTGGGTGGCTCATTTGGTTAAGCGTCCGACTCTTGGTTTTGGCTCAGGTCACAATCTCATGGTTTGTGAGTTCGAGTCCCACATCAGGATCTGCACTGGGAGTCTGCTTAAGATTATCTCTCTCTCCTTGTCTCTCTGTTCCTCCCCCACCATCTCAAAATAAATAAATAAACTTGAAATAAAAAAGGACGTGATCACAGAAGAAGAAAAACAAATACCACCAAAAAAGATTTAAAGCATATTTTTATTATAGATAAGTATGGTTTGCTGTGGCTAAAGATATGTTTATAATGAATGTATAAGTTTTTCTATATACCAAAAGGTATAATATTTCTCTTTTAATACTGATCTAACATTTCTCTGACAACAAGGGAAGTCTGAATGGGCTGAGCCTATTTTAAATGGCTAACGACTTTTTTTTCTCCTGAATGTTGCTTTAAAGACTGGTAAGTTGAATTCTTTTAGATCCCAACACATTAAATTTAAGAATAATGAAATAAAGTCAATGAATACTACAAGACATGTAATTCCTATGAAGCAGAAATAATGGTTTTTATAACTTAAAACAGCAGCAATTTCAAAAGATTTGCTGAATTAAAACTTTACAAAATATATATATACATAGTATCATTCCAGATGATCATGGATTTTTAAACATAGTATATCACAACCCCAAACTCTAACCCAAACCTACTACTGGATGTAGCTGGCTTGTAATATTTTTTACAACAATTTAAAAAATAAAAACAAAAGAAACCTCCCAATTCTCTTGTGCATAAGCACAGGTTACAGTGCGCTGGCTTTGCTTCTATATCCACAAAGAGAATTTTAAAATAGAACAAGGACTTCACATAAATAATGTTCCACTTGTTATTAAGTATGTAACCAAACAAATTAAAATAAGTACTAACAACCAAAACATGTCTTGATGTAACCAGTACATACACTCTTAAAGAATGACAAAGACGAAAAAAGAAATAAAATAGTCTATGAAAGCCACAAGCACCTTGTTTTAGAAAGAGCACCAAGCAACACAAAAAGGCAACACGTAAGAGGTAGTGTACCACCGGCTAAGATGTATATGCCCATCGGGGACCTGAATACAGCTTAGTATTTGGGAAAATAAGACATATTAGACTGTGGCTTGTAATTTTTAGACAGAAGCATTGCACATTTGGGAGCATTAGCCAGTATTGCTTCCATAGTGCTCTGCAGCTCCAGCTGTCTAATGGGTACTTTGCTCTCAGTCAAAAAATATAGGATACCCTGAAGAATTCCATGTTTATAAATTTTCAGTTCTAGGGAATTCTCTAAGAAAGCACAGATCAATATAATTTTTAAAAGAATTAAATACTTTATCAATTATAGTCCTTTAAAAATGCCTTTTCTCCTTCTTAGGAGGAAATCTTTTCTTCCTGAGATTCTTTAAAATTTAGCCAATGCTTTATTCCATGCATTTCACAATGATAGTATCTTTCTGTCTATATTTTTCCCTCTGCAGCAATTACCTGGCCAACAGCAAGAATTCTGAACTAATTCAGAAACCTTAGAGAAAGCATACAGAACTGCTTTCAATGTAGTACTTCCTTTCAGTTTTGAGATGAGGAAGTTTTTGTACTTCAATTACTGGAAGCTGATTAGGGTCCTGGGTGTGAAAAAGGAATTTTGCCTTATGCCAGCTGCCATCTTGAATCTGTAAAACAAGAACAAAGTGCTTTGATAGGTAATTGTGTCATTAGCAATCATTCTCGGCAGACAATGCCCTTCACTGTCAGACAATGCAGCTTAGTTTAAGGGTTAGAGCTAATGAATAGGAAGTCCCTAGAAAGTAAGTGCTGGCACAGAGTTAAGTGCTCAGTGGTTAACAATCACTATGACTAATTGAAGACATGGTTTATTCTTTTCTCTAAATGGCAGTATGTGTTCTGATTTTTCAGTCTATGAGGCTAAGGCTTCTGCTTCTGCTCTCTGTGGATCGGTACGAAGGCTGTTCCTAATATTCCTAATATATTCCTAATATAAGTAACACCCATCTGCTTTGTGTTCCTTTACGTGGGACTGATTCTTCAGGATGGGCATTCTTCTTGGATGAAAGGCAATGAGCTATCTCAACGTTTATGTACTTTAGGTAGGAAATAACCAGAATTGCTTCAGTCAGAAGCAAATTATAATTATGTAAATCATCTTTTAGCTTTCTTTATTGCCAGTCTGTGGTTACTGTTTATATAGTCTCTTTCCTCTCCTCTTTCTAGGCCTTTCTGTTTGTCTTATATACTATATGCTCTTTTGTTTCTGATAAATTTTACTATGGAACAAAAACACCTTATGATTACGATTCAACAAGATAAAATAGATAAACACAATTGACTAGTTTTGTGAAGCTTTTTATTAAGTTTATTCACTTCCTCATTTACTGAATTATTATATAAATTTTAAAATTTGAAGGATCCTTAGAGATTATTTAAGCTATGAATTCCATGTACTAGTCATCAGCTTGGTGTTATAACTAGAACTAGAGTTCGGTGTGTAAGACACCATTAGATTAACTCGTTAAGTCTTTCGAGCAATATTTATTGAGCACTAAGTACAGTTGACCCAGTTGAATAAGATTCAATCCTCTACTTTCTTACAGTGCCTGGGAAATATGAAGATGAATAAATTAGTTCTGGTGTTTGAATACTAGCAGCTTATACATCTAGTTGGAGAGAGGGGAAACGCAAACAAATAGACATAACACAAGACAATATGCCAGAAGTATAATATAAATAATGTAGACAGCGAATGCTGAATTCCTCATTTCCCACTGAAGTACTCAGGGGAAGCTTCATGAGTTCAGAATTCAGAACTTAAGATGGGCTTTAACGTATGCCTAATGTTGCCACTTGGTTAGAGAGGGAGAGAAGGCATTTCAGAGAAAGGTAATGACATGAATAAAAACAAACATACAAACAAAAAACAGTTGGAAAAGTAGAAGATGGTTGCAAAAATAAGCCTAGCGTGGTGTTTTAGTGCACAGATTTTGGCCTGGAACAGACTTTGATAGAAATCCAGGTACAACCAGTCTCTTTACATACAAAATGTGAAAAATAAAAACCTCACACAGTTGTGAGGATTAAATGAGTTTTCAGTTAAAGTACCTACCAGGATAGTGTGGCATAGGCTTTGGAGTTAAACACACTTGGTGTTTATTTCTTAGTCTTCACTAATTAGCTGGATGACTTGAGCAAGTTATTTAACCTCTCCGTGCTTTCACTTTCTTATTATTAAGAGAGACTTCTTTACAAAGCTGTTATAATTAAATAAAATAATGTATGTAATACAGGGTACTTGCTATATAATAAAGCCCTGATAACTAGTAGTAGGAATTATTGATGTTATTATTATTGTTGTTGTTGTCATTATTTCTTCTTCTTCTTCTTCTTCTTCTTCTTCTTCTTCTTCTTCTTCTTCTTCTTCTTCTTCTTCTTCTGTCGGTTTGGTCTTAGCTTTGGGTTGACAGTCAATCAAAGCCCACACTAGAAATGTAGGTTGGGGCCTGACTGTCCTAAGTGCTAAACAAAGACCTGATAAGTTTGGATTGTATTTCAGAGATAGTGAGTCACTGAAAGTTTCTGGAAAAAAACTGTAAAAGTTAAATGAAATTGTTGGTAATGTTGATCTCTGCTTATAGAGATGAGCTGTATGTTTGCCTCTCATTTTTCAAATACTCAAGCCCTATTTGTCTGAAAATAAAATGTTGTGAAAAAGTAGAGTCCCTTGGAAATGGTAAGAGATGTTAAATCACTAGCACACAAGAAAAGGAAACCGAGCTACTTAAAGCCATTAACGATACGTATATAAAGTGGATATTATTCTCTATAACAGGGTCAGGAAACTCTTCTGTAAAGGGCTAGTAATAAATGTTTTAGGTTTTGTGCACCATACAATCTGTCATATTTATTTAACTCTGCCATCATAGTGTGATAACAGCCATAGATAATAAGTAAATAAACAGGGGTGCCTGGGTAGCTCAGTCAGTTGAACAGCCAACTCTGGTTCAGGTCATGATTTTGTGGTCCTGAGTTCAAGCCCCGCATCAGGCTCTGTACTGACAACTCAGAGCCGGGAGCCTGCTTCAGATTCTGTGTCTCCTTCTCTCTCTGCCCCTCCCCCACTCACATTTTCTCTCTCTCTCTCTCTCTCTCTCTCTCTCTCTCTCTCTCAAAAATGAAAACCACTAGGGCGCCTGGGTGGCGCAGTCGGTTAAGCGTCCAACTTCAGCCAGGTCACGATCTCGCGGTCCGTGAGTTCGAGCCCCGCGTTGGGCTCTGGGCTGATGGTTCAGAGCCTGGAGCCTGTTTCCGATTCTGTGTCTCCCTCTCTCTCTGCCCCTCCCCCGTTCATGCTCTGTCTCTCTCTGTCCCAAAAATAAATAAACGTTGAAAAAAAATTAAAAAAAAATGAAAACCATTAAAAAAAGATTAAAAAATAAGTAAATGAACAAATGTGGCTGTGTTCCAATAACATTTATTTACAAAAACTAGTGGTAAGCTGGAGTTGGTCTGTGGACTATAGTTTGCCGCTACCTGCTGTATACCACATCTCTTAAAATTATAGATTTTTTCATAAATTTGTTATTTAATTTTAATAGGAAAAATGGGCTATGATTCAAATATTGTTTGGTAGGGCCAGCCAATCTGCAAGTCTGCCCACATTTGGTATCGGGTGTAGCGACCGACAAAATGAAATACAACTGACTTGGCCTCTATAACCTGTCTTCCATGAAATAATGAGATGTGGAATCACAGTGGTGAAAATATATGGAATAAATCTACTTATATGCTCTGTCCATCTAGGTGTAATATAATTATTCAAGATGAGGAACAAAAATTAAATCTATGTATTAACACCTATTGCATATAAAAATCCATGGATGACCAATGTGTGTGACAAAAGTTGACGAGATATAAGCAAATGCTTGATTCTGAAAAATGTAATTTTATTACAAATTGGGGACATTAAAACTTACTACCCATCTGGATCTTCAGTTTACAATTAAAGTCTTATTCTGATTATTTTAATTTTATGGTCTTGTAATTTAATGTTAGTTATACTGAACAATTCTAAAAGTGCCATCCCTTACCTTGCAGTCATCTGAAAGCACCTTAGGTTCAAGTAGAGTGTTTTCTTCAAAAATCTGGCCATTCCATCCCTTGAAGCCAATAGGTAATCCTGAACCACTTGACTGAGCACTTGTCCACACTGGTGTGTTTAGACAGTGAATAGTGATGATATGGGTGGCTTCTGAGCTCAGTAAGTGAAGGAAGTTCATCTGGACTTTTCCAACTCCAAACTCCAACTAATGTCATAGAAACAATATACAGGTTATAAGATGTGGCAATTGATAAACTTATAATTTGGGGGAATTTGAGGAAAGTCCTTGGAATGCAGCCTTGAGAAAACTACTTTCCTTGGCATTTAAATGCCAGTCAACAGCGTGTGACTGAACCACTGGCTTTTGCAGGGGTGGGGAGCAGGGAATGCCTGATTTATAGCATTTTCTGATTTCCATGGTGTAAACACTCCTACCATGCCTGATTTCAGGATATCATGGTGGTATCACTGGACATGGAGTTGGAAAGAGATACAACTCTTTCTGGATGAGTCTGTATGAGCCGGCTTCAGCATACCATTAGACTACTAGATGTGACAAAAAAAATTATAATTTTTATAATGTTATCTAAAATGCATTAATAATTAGTTGTTGACTAATAATTTTTTCCACAAAAATCTGAAATTGTGTATACTTTCCTTGCAGATCGTTTTTGGAGTTTCCACAGATAAGTTAGAAGTTGCAATAATAACTTGTTGAGTAATTTTAATTATGAGAGCTTTTAAAGATCAGGATAGAATCTTCTTCTTTGTGTTGCCGGCCCCTAACGCAGTTACAGTCATACAGCAAATCTTCAGTAAAAGTTTATTGAAATGACTGAATGCATAACAAGTATTAATAATAAAGTCAACAATATAGAGCAAAATTAGAGCAAGGAGGTCTGATTGCATATTTCCCAGGCTTGGGCAAGGAAAGAGATTTTTCCTTTTTTTCTTTCTTTAATTTTTTTTTTTAATTTATTTTTGAGAGACAAGAGAGAGACAGAGCAGACGTTGGGGAGGGGCAGAGAGAGAATGAGAACAGACTCTGAAGCAGGCTCCAGGCTCTGAGCCATCAGCACAGAGCCCGATGCAGGGCTTGAACTCACAGACTATGAGATCATGACCTGAGCCGAAGTTGGACGCTCAACCGACTGAGCCACCCAGGTGCTCCAAGAGATTTTTCTATAGTTTTTGACATTATTATTTTAGCAATATTCAAGCAGAGGTATGGTCATAACATAAGTGAACAAAAATGGTTTCTACAAGGAATTTATATGAATTTCCAAACATGAAATTAGAAAAATATCAGTTACGAGGTAACAGAGAAAGAAAAAAATAAAACAACAATCAAAAAAGTAAAAGGAACAGAGAAGAAAGGCAAAGGAAGGTCAGTGAGGCTGAAAACATGGAAGGATCATCATAAGGAACATTAGAGTTTAAGTAGTTCAGTTTTCTTTATTTTACAGGTGAGAGTCACAAGCTTGTAAACTATTTAACCTTTCTAAGACTTAGTTTCTTTGTTGGTAAGGTAGCGTATAACACTGACATGGCAGGGATGCTATAAGGATTTAAGGAGCCACATGTCACTTACCTAGCACAGTGCTGGCACAGAGTAGGCTCTTTGGTGGCTCAGAGTGCCATTTGCCAGGTTAGTAGAGGAATAGAAACTAGAACCCAGGTCCCTGATTCCAAGTTTACCATTCTTTCCACTACCTGCCCAGTCTTTCTCAGGTTGAGTTTACAGATAGGAGAGATGGGAGAGCTGATTCAGTCACGGAAGGAATTGAAGTGCAGCTCCTTGGCTACTCCTGTCTCCTTTGCACACCCTTCCCAGTCCCCATCTTTCTTCTGTGATGACCCAAATAAACATTCTGGGCCAAATCCAGGGGAGTGAGTATGATCATGCAGATATTTTGCAAGTAAGATTATCATGCTGATCTTCATCAGAGGACCATGGATTCCCTACGAATGGAAGAATCTTTCCTTCCTCTGCTTTGAGGTTAGTAATAACGGTGAATACCTACTGAGATGAACTGGTGAAACACCCCGGTTAATGAAGAGTGATATTTTAGCAAAGGGTAGTCTAACAATAAGCAGTGTAGAGATTAATAGACTGCACATTTTACTTGCTGCCTCTTTATAATGGACCAAACATACAATAGGCATGTGTATCCATTCTTTGTCAATGAGAAATAAGTTCTTGGTAATAATACCAAACTGGTTTGACCAGAAAAAGAAAAAAATGCAGTTTTGATTTCTTCAGTATTTGTTATGTGTAGAACTAAGCTTTAGGTTTTATAAGTGCTTGTTATAATCTCCAGTATCATACCAAACTAACTTTCATTCATTCTATTATACTTGAAAGAAGTTTTAAATAATAGTCAATGGATATTTAAGGCAGGTTCTTTTGTGCTAAATCACCAAAAATAGTAAGCTTTGTGGCAACATTCCTCTTTTAATGATATCATTTTCAGAAAACTTTAGGTAACTGATTACTAATTACAAACACTGGGGATTTTCTAATGTATATGTATGCATAAAAACATATGTTCCACATTTTTAAAAGGAAATTTAAAAAGCATAATCAGTAGAGTAAGCCAAGATATGTCAATCATAAAAGACATCATCAAAATGTCAAGATTCACTAGAATTACTTTTTAAAAACAAAAAATTTCTTATATGTGGTAGAGAATGATACCTTGCTTCCATTCATAAAATTCATAATTTTTTAAGGTTACAGAATTTTAAAAGTTATGTTCCCTGAAACTGGGCAAGTACTCGAATGTGTTCTACAATTCAATACATACCTTTGTTACAGAAACAGGAGATAAACATGTCTGACCACCAGCACTGAAATTGCAGAAAACCTCAATGGCATCTGAAGGGCATCCAAGATTTGGATCAATCCAGTATTTTCCTATTAATTTATTGTAAAACACAAAAATACTTAAATGCCATACTAAAACCTATTTGAATCATCATTACAAATTATCATACTTTAAATATACATTTTTATAGTCTTAACTGTAAAAAAACTTAGAAGATTATAAAGATATTTACATTTAGTCAATGAATGAAAGCTGCAAGCATTATATAAAATTGATACCAAAAATACTGTATTTTTCACGTGCCTATCAACTTAAGGGCATTTTATAATTTTAACAAAAAATGGTATAATGGCTGAATTTATTGCCTCTTTTTTTTTTTTTTTAGTTTATTTATTTATCTTGAGAGAGAGAAGGAGAGAGAGACAAGCAGGAGAGGAACAGAGAGAGGGAGGGAGAGAATCCCGATCAGGCTCTGTGCTGTCAGTTCTGAGCCTGATGCAGGGCTCAAATTCTCAAACTGAACCATGAGATCATGACGTGAGCTGCAACCAAGAGCCAGATACTTAACCAACTGAGCGATCCAGGCCCCCCTACTGCTTTCTATAGATGAGACTATCAGCTTAAAGGAACCGTCTAAAGTTACATAGTTAACAGAAAAGTTGCAATTAATGTGGTATATGTGTATATGTCTGTTCTATGTGATTACAGAGTTTAAAAAAATACATACTATATACATGTACATGTATGTTAAATGGAAACAACTTCAATCTCCCTGAGGTAAAATATTACCTTTATGAATATTGGCATAAAATTAATAAAACATTCTTTGTTTTCAGACAGAAAAGGTACAATTAAATGGTTATCTTTTTTGTGGTTTCTTCATCAGATTTGCAAGTGAGAAAAACTGAAGTCCCTGTACCGAGTGTAAACCTGCCAACCTTTGCCTTCACTGACTGCTCAGCAGAATCAAAAGGAGTCTTGAAAGTCAGTCTACAGGAAATTCTCAGGCTGAAGAACGATTGATCTAGCATCTGAGTTCCAGAGTAACGGGCTCAGAATATTGCAGGAGCACCTTATTCTAAAAGCAAAGACTAAGAATTTTTAAATGAGAGATAGCTCTGCTTTCTTGCATTAAAAAGGCAAGACAATCAAACAGTACTTGTCATTTCTTCAGTAGCGAGGAATCCTTGTCTTTCTTACCCTATTGCAAAGATTCCTCTACCGCAACCTGGGCTTCCTCTGGTCCATTATTTTAGATTTCCAGAACATCTTCAACAACTCTTTACTAACTCTACTAATCTTTCAAAATGCATACCTCCTGAATTGGTGGCTCCAAAAGTAGGGACTCTGTTGCAATGTTTTTCAAATTTTAGTGGCATTAGAAACATCTGTTAAAACACAGGTAGCTGGACCCCATCCCCAGAGTTGCTGATTCATTAAGTCTGAGGCAGGCCTTGAGAACCTGCATTTCAACAGTATCTAACTCTGGTCCAGGGACATTTGAAGACCTACTGATCTATTAAGATATGGAAGAACTGGGTGAATGAAATCCTATCCTCTGCCCCCACCCCCTTTTTTTTTAATCTTTCCCTCAGAATTTCAGACATTTTGTAAAGGTTGTAGAAATTAGTGCTGGATTTTTTACCAGGTTCTAGAGCAGGCTTCTAGTCTTATCTAATGAGGTAAACACATAATCTTCACTACTCTCTCTTGTCTTCCAAGAAACCGTTTCCTTCTACTATGTGAGCTTATTAATAAGTTCTTTATAAAAAGTTTTCCATCAACCAAACTCTCATTGTTATATGGGGAAGAATGCTTTGAATTCAGGTATTATGCTGTACAACGGTGAAATGGTAGAGACTTCATAATTTTTTCAGGATACGTTGAGCTATAAATGAAGCACCATACCATAATATGTCTTTTGTAGGCCCAAACGTTCTAACCTAAAACTGGCTCTCCCATGGGCACAGCACTTCCCTTGCAGCTCTTTCAAGTTCTGCCACAGCCTCTATTATCTTTGTGTTTGGAGTAGGGAAGGTGTCTTTCTTGCCCTTCACTGCCACCTCCGGACCATTCTTCCTATATTTTTCCTAAAACAACTCCATGGTAAAACTACTGTCATTATATTACATCATCCATTACCCCTTCCTCTTGCAAGCCACTTTCTTTGAAGATTTTATCATTGGATGGCTATTACTTTCATAAAATACACTTATGACCTAATTCTTGGTGAGACGGATGACACTTCCAATACCCTGGCCTCTCAGTTCCTTGAACTCTTCTGCCAATGTTCTCGTACCCTTCCCCTGCTCCCCCTACTGCCCCATTCACTTTAACCCTCAACTTCCCCAGGCCGTACCCTAGCCTTTGTCATTATCTACAAACTAGAATTCTGCCATTATTTCACCTCTTCTCTTTTGAACCCATTCTCTATTGTCCTGACTCCAATTATTCTCCCATCCTATCAGGACCTACAATCCATGGATAATATTTTTTTTCATGATTTCTCATAATCATGTGTTCGATTCCCTCCCTACCCAAGTAAAACCCACAGATCTTTACTAAAATTACTTCCTTGGAGACTTCCATAACATCCCTGCCCTGCCACAATTCATTGTGCTTGCCTTATAAAATCCCAACCTCATAGAAGTCCAATTTTCACCTGTACCTGCACAGCTAAATGTGGCTGAAGAAAAATACAACTATGTGGACTGGACTCACTTTAAATTCACATGTTTGTAAGACTGCCAGACAACAACACCATGTTTCCCTAATTAGTTCCCTCTGTTGCTCTCCTAGTTAACTGTTTGAAACCTTCTCTTCTTCTCTCACCTTTGTTATACCCATCCCTTCACCTTTATTCTTGAGTGATAACCTTTCAATGTCACTGAGGCAACTGAGGCAATGTGAAAGGAGCTTACAGAACCTCCAGCTACCACATCTCCTTACCTATCTGTGCTTGCACACATATATTCTGCCTTCCTTCTTATTATCGTGAATCAACTGTGTTCCTATGGAAGGCTTGTCTATTACACCTTCAGTTTCAAATTCTTCCTCTCTTAATTTTCTTTTGAGTGTAATTCTGCTTGCTGTTTCTGCCAGTTCTCATTCATGGTGTTTTATCAACCGGTATGCCTCAGTATCACTGACTGTGTGCTGGGCACTACCTTTGAGAAATGATTTGTGGAAACAATTTGAGCCCTAGGATGATGGTATATTTTATAGAAGACTTTTGTTTCTGTTAGACATGGGATGGAGGGTCCTAGCAGTCTGGAATCATCTTAGTCCAAGTTCAAAGCTTAAGACTCTGAGCTATCTTCATGATGTGAATGAAGCTAGGCTATAGTCTTGTCTCTTCCAGTTTATGTTTACTTTCAGAGTGGAGCCCTTTGAAAACCTAAATCCTCACATTTGATGGGCCACAGATACCAATTTTTGACCCGAGCCCCACAAAGCTACCAAAAGCTGCATTTAGAACACACCCAGGGCAAAAGCAGTTCTAACTGTGTTCATTTCTTTGCTGTCTCCTTCAAAATGTTGGCTTAAAATTCCCTCACTATTTTGTTGGCTATTTGATGCTTTTAACTTGAAAACAAATTTTAAAAGATATTCAGCCTGGCAATTTGAAGTACCTCCTTCATTACTGGAAATGGAAACTCTCTGGCTCTATAATTTTCTCTTAAAATCTGATGAAGTTTTAACCACCACTATTCCTCTTAACTGCTCTCGTGAAGCTCACACAGAGCATCATGCTGCTAAACTCAGTAGCCTTTCTCAGGAACCCAGTCGATCCCTTCCTCAGGCAAAATTTTCTTCACTACTGTTCATCTAGTTTTCCTCCTATCAGGGATAGCTTCTTCTCAGTTTTCTTTGCTAGTTTCTCCACATTTCCCTGATCTCTAAACATTGAAGAGCCCGAAGGCATAGGGTTTAGATCTCAGCTACCTCAGCTTTTCTTTCTCCGCCTAGTCTTTAGGTAGTTGTAAGCAGTCCAGGGGCATTAGATACTATTGATATGCAAATGACGTCATAATTTTTACCCCCAGCCAGAACCTTTCTCTCATAGCCACCAACCTCCTTGACATTCTTACTTTATGCTGAACAGATATTTCAAATGAGATATATCTAAAACTGAACTCCTGATTTTTCCTCCAAAACTTGCTTCTGCATCTCTCTTACAGCAACTCCACACTTCCGTCCATTAGTCAAAAAGCTTAGAGTCACCCTCTATCATTCTATTTCTCTCATAACCCACATCCAAATTATCATCAAGAACTGCTGGCTGTACCTTAAGGCAGAGCCAAAGACTTGATCATTTATCACTTATTCTACTAATTCTAGTCCAGCCTACCGTCATCTCTTACCTGGATCTTTTTCAGTGGCCTCCTCAATGGTTTCTTTTACTGTTGTCCTCATTATATTTGCAATACATTAGCCAGAATAATATTTCAAAGATTTAAGTCAAATCCTATCATTTCTTTGCTGCAAAACTTTGAATGGCTTCCCACCATATTCAGAATAAAAGCTGGAGTCTTTTGAGTAGTCTGTAAGATCTTATATAATCTGGTTTTTTGGATATCTTCTGACTTCATTTTCTACCACTTGCCCTTATGCACTCTCTTCTGGTCACTGGCCTTTTTGTTAATCCTAGAACATACTACATATACTCCAGTCCCAGGGCCTTTGCATTTGCATTTGTTCTTTCTGCCTGGAAAGCTCTTTCTCTAGATTTCCTATAGCTTGTACCTTTACCTTCTTCCGATATGGCTCAAATGTCATGTTCTCAGAGATGCCTTATCTAGCTACTATACTTGAAAACTTCACCCCCACTCCATTTTCTATCATATCCCCCTTCCCTGCTGTTTTGTGTTTCTCTATAGCATTTGCTGTCTCCTAGTGATGAAAATATTGTTGGGCATTAAAACCTTTCTGATACCTTGCAATCCACACCACTTAGTTATTTTTCTTACAAAGAAGGCAGACCTTGAATTAGATTTCAGTCATTTGTATGTCTTAAAATGTCTTTGTTACTTTCAATTCGATAGAATTTCATGTTTATGCCATCAAATATGGGAAAGAATCAAATAACTACTGTAGGCAGCTGTAACTGTCTACATTAGTTTAGTTTTTGTAGTAATTTAAGGCAGGAAATATCTATAGAAGTTAAGCATTTTATTAATATAAATAAAATGAATATTTTCATTGCACTTATAGAATGGAAGCTTATGTTTTTGGACAAGGGTGTGTGTGTTTTGTGATGTATATGTGTGTATATATAATTTAAATAAAATATGGACTACTAGTTACCATATAGAAGAACATAACATTTTTTTTTCCAAATCAGCATATGTGTCATTGTTACATATAAGATTTTAGCAAAAAATTTAACTACTAATATTGATCGTACAGCTGACCACAGACCCAATAGAAATTAAAATTAAATGATATATTACAGCAGACAGGGTTCCCTTATCTATCATTAGATAAATAGAACTGTTCTACTTGCTTTAAAGCTTTTCCTTTATGGTTCGATTCTAAATTCATTTTTGTACCTCTGGTTAATGGATTTGGGGCTATCAGTGTACGAATGAAAAAATTCCAAGAATACCAAACCATCTTCCTACTCACTGACTCTATAGTGATGCATTTAAATTCCATTTTGTGTAAAAGCCATAATTTTAGGAGGTGTGCTGATGGGGCCTCTCCCATGTATATTTTTTTCATGTTATCACCTTTGGCAGACCCGACAGGTATTCCTATTAACCCAAAGGTCAGTCCTCCATATTTTAATTGTTATCATGAATATGATATGTTCCAAACACGATGTGTAAGCAAGTACTATAATTAGGGTGGAGTAAGAAAAGTTGGGGATCAATAAGGATGCATAGAAGAAGACATTTGTAATGTGAACCCTCAGAAAGGGATACTCTGACTTCAGAATCATGTCTCCCTCTAAGAGTATTTGGTTTTTGATAACATTAAAATGCTTTCCTATAAGCGTTTTATCAAAACGATTAAGATTCAAAATGAATATAGTATCAATCTCAGACACACTGAAATGATGGAATTAGACATCAGAGTTTGAGAAAACCAAGAACTTACCATCTGATACTTTGTGTTCACAGTTAAGCAAATCTCTGCAGATTCGTGCTGGGTTATCTCGTGTGCCAAGAGGATTCTTGATGCTGTGCAGTAAATTGCTAAGGTAGTTCAGGGTTTTGGATATCTCTGCACCGTAGTCAATTAGAGTCACTTCAGTATTTTGGTAGTTCTGCCAAGTCATCACAGGAATCATATTAGCCAAAAACCAGAGTAGTCAGCAGCATTATTGAACCCTCATCATCAACATGGACCAAGGCAGAAGAAAAATGTATCTTTGTTGTGTGCGGTGACTTGGGAGTAGGATGTAAAGATCAGTTTATATTCAAATATAGCCATCTATGTATATTTTATTAAACTGGATCCTAAGTAAGAGATTAAATTCACTCCAAAAGCCTAGTTTTCAAGCTAACATAAAACTTAACAATTATTATGCCCACTGTAGTATATTATTTTTAAAGAAATTATACATTGAATAGAGTTTAGTCAAGAAAAATGAGTAACAGTGATAGATCCCATTTTAAGAAATGGCTAACTTCATTAAACTATTTTCTTCTACAGTATCTAATTCGTTGTTTAAAAATTCCCTAAATGATATTACACCTTTTAAAAATGTTTTCCTTAAAAAAACCCATGCATATATTTCTGCTTATTAAAAATGCTTACTTTGTCCTTAAAAGTAGTTTCATTACGTTCAATCTGTTTCAAATACAATCTTTGAGATAAAGCCACATTCTGGACTCTGAAAAACTTTCAGTTTAATTTGTATATTGAGAGTGCCAATGTAAATAAAGCCAGATATATTACCTCCATCTGTAGGGCAGCATGTGATTCAATCAAGGCTTGAATAGCAGCATTGATATCCATTTGTTTCTGTGTAAAACAAAACCATTTGAGATTAGCAGGAACATCAACACTGAGTACTCTAAAGTAAGGGCTGTAAATTCTGAAAGCAGTGCTATTAAAGTATACTAGACTTATTATCTGAAGGGGGTTTGTAACTCTTATGGTTAGACAGATGCTGCAAATTTTGCCTGGATAACTGGAAGGACAATATGCTGCCTTCATCCAAATCCTGAAAGTCTCCTAATTAAAACAGGACCAAAGTCTAGAGCCCTCAAATGAAAAACTATTTGTCACTGCTGCATAAACACACACACACAAGTTACTCAAATGGAAGAAGAATGAAATATGACCCCCTCGGTTAATAAATTGTAAAGTGAAGAATAAATAACTGTAGTAATTTATAACAGTTACATTCTTGGAAGGAAAATATAATAAAATACTACTGTCCTGAGGTAGTCACCACATTCGTTTAATCTGATACTTCTGCGGTCTTAAAAACAATTTCTGAAGTTGGAAAATGCACCATTAGTCCCAAAAGAAATAATACAGCATGAATCCAATCTCCTCCTGCATTTAATAAAAGATATTTTTAGAGAAAGGCTCAGCATAACCATTAGTAAAAGTCTTTTTGTATTTTATTTTTTAAAAAAGCTTGGAGACTAAGAAGCCTGAGTTGGGAGAAAGTTCTGTGAAATGGCATCTGTGTACACAAATCAAGCAATCTGATTTCCTTCAGAATGATTGTGTTCCTAAGATATCTTTTTACTTGGAGGGCCATACAATAAAAACTGTTTTCAACAGATCTCTCATAACTCAAGGCTGGTAATTTGAAAAACTATTTAAAATGATGGGACAATCAATAAAATGCACTCTTCCTTGCCTCAACATGTGGTTTTCATATTGGAAAATAATTGACTCATTCTGTGCATATATACTGCCAAACACTGTGATACATATTGAGGATAAACGGTAAGCTAAAAAGAAAACTGCCCTTGTGAAGCTGAAGTTTAAGGGAGAGAAAGGCACTAATCAAATCTTAAAACCACACAATTACAAATTGTGATATGTGCTATGAAAGAAAAGAAGTGCTTGGACCCATGAAAGAAATTAGGGGGTTTCAATGAAATCTGGAGGATGAGAACTTTGGAAGGAGTAGATGAGGGAAGGTTTCCTTGAGATAGTGACATTTGATCTGAGATCTGAAGATAAATAAGAATTGTTAGGAGAGGGGGTGAGAGAGCTTTCCAGGCAGAGTAACAGCCTTGCACAAAAGCTATGAGAGAGAGAAGCATGACCTATTCAAAAAGCAGAAAGGGTCAGCCTAAAAGGTCCTACACAGATTAAATAATTCCGACCATCATGCCTGTGTGAATGAGCAGATTTTGGACATGGGTCGCATGTCCAAAATATTTGCACCAAACATGGGCAATTGAATTAAGTACTAAATAATAGCCATCCTTGTATTTTCCAGGTGGTTTGTTATTAGGGCTTTGATCTTAGAAAACATAGCAGAAGCAGTTCTCAAACTCTTCAGCTTAGGACTTTTTGCACTTTTAAATATTATTAAGGGCCTTAAAAAACTTTTATTTACATGAGTTATAACTTTTGGTATTTACCAAAGTAGAAATTAAAACACAAATTTGTGTTATTGCTTTAAAATAACGCATTATACATTTTTTTAAGTTTATTTATTTATTTTGAGAGAAAGTGAGCACAGGAAGGGGAGGGACAGAGAGAGAGAGAGAGAGAGAGAGAGAGAGTGAGAGAGAATCCCAAGCAGGCTCTGCTCTGTCAGTGCAGAGTCATGAGATCATGACCTGAGCTGAGATCAAGAGTGGGAGCTTAACCGACTGAGCCACACCCCAACCCATTATATGTTAATACAAATATTTTAAAGTAAAATAATTGTATTTTCCAAAACAAAAAAATCTGAGAAGAATGGTGCTGTTTTATATATTCGTACATATCTTTAATGTCTGGATTGATAGAAGATAGCTAGATTGTCTTATTTCCTTCAGTATTCAATCTGTTATGATATGTTATTTTAGTTGAAATATATGAAGAAAATCTGGCCCTGCAGAGACATGCAGTTGGAAATAGGATTATTTTAGTAATCTTTTCGGATAATTGTGGATATTCTTTGATACTATACCAAACTTGACAAATGATAATTTCTTAAGGGTTAGTTGAAATTTGAAATCTGAAATCAAGTCTATGAACTTTTTGTGCTTTTTTATATTAAAATCTATTGGTCTAACTTGAACTGTGAAAGACTCTTTTACCTACCCATGATACTGTTAACATTGCCCATTGATTATTTAGAAAATAACAGTTCATCAGGGTGCCTGGGTGGCTCAGCTGGTTGGGCCCCGACTTCAGCTCAGGTCATGATCTCATGGGTTCATGGGTTTGGGCCCCTTGACGGGGCTGTGCTGATAGCTCACAACATGGAGCCTGCTTCAGGTTCTGCGTCTCCCTCTCTCTCTACCCCTCCCCCATGCGCGCGTGCTCTCTCTCTCTCTCTCTCAAAAATAAACATTAAAAAAATAAAAAAGAAAAAAAAATAATGGGTCATGGAGTTATGCAGATCTTCCAAATTCTGACACATTTCATTATTAATATCACACAGTTACATTTATTAACACCATCACCAATCTCAGAAAAGTGGAAGTACGGGGAAGCTGTCAAACACATAGTGGTAGATAGAAGTTTTCCCCAATTTTTATTTTTGCTTGAAAGTTTGAGACTTATCATTGGCATCGACTTCTGTCAATAGTTTCCTTGAAATGAGAGGCTTGATTCATTCATGTTTAAGAAAATATCTGCGGAGGGGCACCTGGGTGGCTCAGTCCGTTGAGCGTCTGACTTTGGCTCAGGTCGTCATCTCACGGTTCGTGAGTTCTAGCCCCACGTCAGGCTCTGTGCTGACAGATCAGAGCCTGGAGCCTGCTTCGGATTCTGTGTCTCCCTCTCTCTCTGCCCCCACCCATGCTTGTGCTCTGTCTCTCTCGCTCAAAAATGAATAAACATTAAAAAAAATTAATAAAAAAAGAAAATATCTGCTGAATACTCATGAGTGTATAATATTGTTAGTCTATCTAGTAAATATGGTGTTCTATGAGAAGAGCAGCCAGTTCAGTTTGTAACTGAGACAATTGCACAAGTGCTTTTCCTTGAGGTAAATACTATCCTCTTCAGTATGCAGCAGAAGTGTTTTTCTATATGTTCTTCTATTTTGTTCTAGAGATTACTAAAAAGTTGTATACTCAAGATTGGAGATTTAGGAGGCAGCAGAAATAGTGGAGTAATGACCTCCCAGAATTTTCTCCCCTATAAAAGCAATGAGAAAACTGGAAAAAATGTCAGAATGAAGTTTTTCAGGACTATGGAAATTAACAAAATGCTTGCAGCAATCTGGGGGGAATTTATTTAAGAAAAATATCTGAATCTTGGTAAGGGCAGTGAGCTTCATGGAACTTTAATTTGCCCTATTCCCATGTCTTTCTTTTCAGCTCTGTGGTAGCCCTAAAAATACCAACCCATAATTACAGTAAAAACAAGAAGCCAGGAAGTCATGGGGGGAACAGAATGGGGTTGGAGTTGCTCTAAAGCATCATTTCCAGTGAATTATTATTATTTGACCTGCCTGGTAGTTAGCTAGAAGACACCATTTGCAAGGCTGTCTTTATTTTACCTGACTCGCAGCTCATCCAGTGCAAAATATCTTTACCCTAAGCATTTTTCAAAAGCATTTAGAGGGAATTGTTTAACTTTGTGGCTGTCTGGAGCACTGGAAAACAGTTGGGGCAAGCAACAAGCTAACAAAAAGCTTACAAGAGAAAGGTAGGGAATGATGTGTCCCCACAGGAAATCTGAAAAGCTTTGACATATTTCTGGAAATCTAGAAGCCCATGTGCATTTGTAGCATTGTGCATATGCTTAGAAAATATCTGAGAAGGCCCTAAGCTCTTTCCTCTGGCTTTCAGTCTCTGTGAAATCAGGAAGTTAAAGCTAAGGCATAGTTTTTAATCACCTGGCAGAGCAATGAAGGGGTGCTCCAACATACACAGAGACATTTGTTAAAAACTGGGAGACTTACTGGTTCTACCATTTAAGGAAATCTCTCTCCACTTGTTAGCTGACCACTAAGCTGAGTAGAGACTTAACTGGTCACACATGTCAAAGCATAGAGACTTTACAAAATTCAGAAAAGTCAGTAAACAAAATAACATACAACAACAAATAGCAACAAAAATAAACCCAGGGTTGAGGGGAACAATTTTATTTCCAAAAATGCCTCATTATTTTATTTACAATGTACAGTCTTTGACAAAAAAATTACAAGACATGCAAAGAAACATTAAAGTATGGCCCATAAGCAAGCAAACGGGTAATCAGTCAATAGGAGCTGTCCCTGAAGAAGCCTAGATGTTGTACTTAGTAGACAAAGACTTTTTAAAGCTATTGTAGATACGTTAAAAAAAAAAAAAAAACTAAAGGAAACAATATCTATAGAACTAAACAAAAGTATGAAAAAGATGTCTTACAAATAAAGAATATCAATTCCAAAAAAAAAATGGAAATTATAGAAAAGAACCAAATAGAAATTCTGTAGTTGAAAGGTACAAAAAATGAAATGAAAATTTACTAGAAAGGCTCAAGGGTAGATTTCAGTAGACAGAAGAATCAGTGAACTTGAAGATAGGTTTATTGAAATTTTCCAATCAGAAGAGTATACAGATAAAACAGTGAAGAAAATGAACAGAGGCTCTGAAACCTATGGAACACCAACAAAAATACTAACATGTGCATAATGGGAGTCTCAGAAGAGGAAGAGAAAATGGGGCAGAAAGGATATTTCAAGAAATAATAATGGCTGTAAGACAGTGATGAGAGAAATTAAACAAGAAGAAACAAATGGAAAAATATTCTATGGTTATGGATCAAAAGAATTTATATTTTGTTTTGTTTTTTGTTAAAATGTCCATATTACCCAAAGTAATCTACAGAGTCATGCAATCCCTTATCAAAATTTCAATGGCACTTTTCACAGAAATAGAACAAACAATTCTAAAATTTTTAGGAAGACCTTGAATAGTCAAAGACATCTTAAGAAGAAGAACAAAGATGGAGGCATCTTGCTCCCTAATTTCAAGCTAGTAGTAAAAGCCATAGTAATCAAAACAGTATGGTACTGGTATTAAGACTGACACACAGATCAAAGGAACAGAATAGAGAACCCAGAAATAAATCCATGGATATGTGGCCAATTAATTTACAACAAAGGAGCCAAAAATATACAATGAAGTAGGGGCAGTCTCTTCAATAAATGGTATTGGGAAAACTTGACAGGAACATGCAATAGGATGAAACTGGATCACTACCTTAACCAGACACAAAAATTAACTCAAAATGGATAAAGACTTGAATGTAAGACCTGAAACCATAAAACTCTTAGAAGCAAACACAGGTGGTAAGTTCTTTGATACCAGTTTTGGTGATAATTTTTTTTGGATTGACACCAAAAGCAAAGGCAACAAAAGCATTGTAAACAAGTGAGATCACATCAAACTAAGAAGTTTCTGCAGAGCAAAAGAAACAATCAGCAGAATGAAAAGGCAACCTACTGAATGGAAGAAAATATTTGCAAATCATATAATCGGATATGTGGTTAATATCTAAAATATACAACTAAATCACAAAACCCTAAAACAATCCAATTAAAAATTGGGCAGAGGATCTGAACTGACATTTTTCCAAAGAAAAAATAGAAATGGCCAACAGGTTTATGAAAAGGTGTTCAACATCATTAATCATAAGGGAAGTGCAACTCAAAACCACAATGAGCTATCATTTCATACCTGTTAGAATGGCTATTATCAAAAGACAACAAATAACAAGTGCTGGAGAGGATGTGGAGAAAAGGAAGCTCTTGTAAACTGTTGGTGGGAATGTAAATTGGTACAGCCCCTGTAAAATACAGTATGGAGATCCCCCCCCCCAAATAAATAGAATTACCATCTGATCCAGCTAGTCCAATTCTGGGTATTTATCGGAAGAATACAAAAATGCTGATTTGAAAACATATATGCTTTCCTATGTTCACTGCAGCATTATTTACAATAGATAAGAAATGGAGAGAACCTGAACCACCTAAAACTAATATAATGTTATATGTCAATTATACCTCAATTTAAAAAAGGGAATGGATGAAAATTTGATGAGAAACATTAATCTACACATCCAAGAAGATCAATGAACTTCCACAGATACATCATAATCAAACTGTTGAAGGATAAAGACAGAGAGAATCTTGAAGGCAGAAACAGAAAAGATTCATCATACCCAAGAGGTCCTCAATGAAATTAACAGCTAAATTTTCATAAAAAAAATCATAAAGGTAAAAAGGCAGTGGGACAACATATTCAGAGTGCTGAAAGAAAAAGACCATCAACCAAGAGTGCTATTTCAAATAAAACTATCTTTCCAAAATAAAGGAAAAATTAAGAAATTCCCAGATAAATAAAAACTAAGAGAATTCATCACTAACAAAACTTCCCTAGAAAAATAATAATTTCAGCCTGAAATTAAAGATTACTAGGCAGAAACTTGAATCCAAATAAAGAAATAAAAAGCACTGCTAAACATAACCATACAGGTAAATATAAATGAGTATAGATTCCACACAGCCAAAACAATCCTGAAAAAGACCAGAGTTGAAGTACTCACACTTCAATTTCAAAACTTACTACAAAGCTACAGTAATCAAAACAGTATGGTACTGTCATAAAGACAGACCAATAGACTAGAATGGAGTCCAGAGGTAAATCTTTACATATATGGTCAAATGATTTTTGATCAAGATGTCAAGACCATTGAAATGGGAAAGAACAGTTTTCAACAAACAGTGCTGGGAAAATTGATATCCACATATAAGAGAATGAAGTTAGACCCTTATCTTACATCATATACAAAAATTAACTCAAAATAAATCAAAGACTTAAATATAAGAGTTAAACCAATAAACCTCTTAGAAAGCACAGGGGAAAAACTTCGTTACATTGGGTTTGGCAATGACTTCTTGGCTATGACACTAAAAGCAAGGCAAGAAAATAAAAATAGATAAATTGGACTACACTAGAATTAAAAACTTCTGTACAAAGTACACTATCAGCAGAGTGAAAAGGCAAACAAAAGGAGAAAATATTTGTATCATATATTGGATAAGGGATTAATATCCAGAATACATAAAGAATTCCTACAACCTAACAACAACAAATAAGCAATCCAATTCAAAAATGGGTGAAGGACTTGAACAGACATTTTCCCAAAGAAGATATATAAGCCAATAAGCACATTAAAAGATGCTCATCTTCATTAATTATTGGGGCAATGCAAATAAAAACCACAAGTAGGTGCCACTTCACACCCATTAGGATGGGTGTTATAAAAACAACAACAACAAATAAAACAATATAACAAGTGTTGGCGAAGATGTAGAGAATTTGGAACCCTATGCTGTGCTGATGGGAATGTGAAAGGATGCAGCTGCTATAAAATACAGCATAGAGTACCTCAAAAAATTAAACATGGTATTAGTATATGATCCAGCAATGTCATTCGTGGGTGTATACCAAAATGAATTGAAAGGAAAGACTCAAGCAGATACTGTACACCTATGTTCATAGCAGCATTATTCACAATAACTAAAAAGCAGAAGCAATTCAAATATCTCCCTGGATAACCAAATGGGGCATGTGTACATATAATGGAATCTTATTCAGCCTTAAAAGAGGAAAGTCAGACACATGCTGCAACGTTGTAGACGTTATGCTAAGTGAAATAAGCTGGTCATAAAAGGACAAACACTGTCACTTATATGTCACAAATATGTACTTATATGTTCCTGGAGTGGTCAAATTAATAGAGACAGAATGGTAGTTTCCAGGTGCTGGGGAAGGGAGGAATTGGGAATTATTGTTTAATGGGTACTGAGCTTCAGTTTTGAAAGAGCAAAAAAGTTCTGGGGATGGGTGGTGGAGATTGTTGTACAACAATGTGAGGCCCAAATGTCCATCAACTGATGAATATATACATATATATACATATATGTATTATATGTATATGTATATATATATTATATGTATGTATATGTGTATGTGTGTGTGTGTGTGTGTGTGTGTGTGTGTGTGTATATATATATTCTGGTGATCAGAATCTCAGTGGTCAGAAAGAATGAAATCTTGCCATTTGCAACAACATGGATGGAACTAGAGTGAATTATGCTAAGTGAAATAAGTCAGGTAGAGAAAGACAAATATCACATGATTTCCTCATATGTGGAATTTAAGAAACACAACAGATGAATATAGGGGGAGCGAAGCAAAAATAAGATAAAATCAGAGGGAGGAAAACCATAAGAGACTCTTAAATACAGAGAACACACTGGAGGTTGCTGGAGGGGAGGTGGGTGGTGGGATGGGCATTAAGGAAGGCACTTGTTAGGGTGGGCACTGGGTATTGTGTGTAAAGTGATGAATCACTGGGTTCTACTCCTGGAACCAATACTACACTATATGTTGACTGACTTGAATTTAAGTGTTAAAAATGGAAAAAAAGAAAACCCAAAAACCAATGTGAATGTACTGGATACCACTGAACTGTATACTTAAAATGGTTAAAATGTTATGTATATTTTACCAAAACTAACAATAATAAATAAATATGCTCATTATCCCTTACACTTAACCATCCTACCGCTGGGAATTAGTCCTATAGATATGCTGCAAAATGGTATGCATATGGACAGGACATTTGTACTGGTGGTATTAGCAAAACACTGGAAATAAACACTCATCAACAGAGAAATTAGATGAATAAACCAAAGGGTATTCTTTTTTAAAATTATTTTTGAAAAGTTTATTTATTTTTGAGAGAGAGAGAGAGTACAAGTGGGGGAAGGGCAGAGAGACAGGGGGACAGAGGCTCCAAAGCAGGCTCTGTGCTGACAGCAGAGAACCTGACACAGGGCTCGAACCCACTATGAGATCATGACCTGAACCAAAGCTGGACACTTAACTGACTGAGCCCCCCAGGCACCCCAAACTGCAGGACATTCTTAAGTGAGATGACCATTTTTTATTTTCTCTGAGTGTGGCAGTGACAAATCCAGTGACTTTTAGTAGATTAATAGTGTAAAGTATGGTATTTGATGCATACTAAGGCACCAGCAACTTTAAATGCCAACTCATAGGGGAAGGGAAGGAAAAATAAGATAAAAACTAAGATAAGACAGGGAGGCACACCATTAAGATTCTTTAAATTTTTTTTTTTCAACATTTTTTATTTATTTTTGGGACAGAGAGAGACAGAGCATGAACAGGGGAGGGGCAGAGAGAGAGGGAGACACAGAATCGGAAACAGGCTCCAGGCTCTGAGCCATCAGCCCAGAGCCCGACGCGGGGCTCGAACTCACAGACCGCGAGATCGTGACCTGGCTGAAGTCGGACGCTTAACCGACTGCGCCACCCAGGCGCCCCAAGATTCTTAAATACAGAGAACAAACTGAGGGTTACTGGAGGGGAGACGGGTGCGGGGATGGACTAAATGGGTGATGGGCATTAAGGAGGGCATTTGTTGAGATGCCCACTGGGCGTTATGATGAATCACTGGGTTCTACTCCTGAAACCAATACTACACTTGTATGTTAATTAACTTGAATTTAAATAAATATATTAAAAAAAATTAAATGTGAACTCAATGAAAAAGGCTTTCCCCCCACCCAACAGGCATTAGAGAAAAGAAATGTCATAAAACTTGGCCACCCATGAAATTTCTTGGCAATACACATATTTGTATAATTTCTAATGTATTCCTAAAGCCTAGCTCATGCCTGGCACATAGTAGGCATTCAGTTTGTTGAATTTATGAATGTTTTCCCAAGGATAGTCTTTAGTGAGGGCAGGCCCAGAGAGACTATTATGAGGATCTGCTGGGAAAGTCATTCAGCAACGTCTAAGTACCCACATCTGAGTGTAAAACTCTCATTAGGTGCAGTGAAGGAATCCAAAAGCAGTAGCTCCCTCCATGTATTCTTGTTAGAACACATTCTCACATGAACATCACTTAAAGTTATAAAAACATGCACATAAAATAGAAGACAGACAATAGGAAGTAATCAGATTGTTGGCACTAATGAGGAGAACTAGGATTCATTATACCGTGGGGGAATGAAATCTTCACAATTCTTTCCCAACTTATTTGAATAAAATGTAGATCCAGTCTGAGCACTCTAGTATTTTGAGGAGAAGTGTTATTTAAAAAAATTTTTTTAAACATTTATTCATTTTTGAGAGACAGAGACAGAGTGTGACCAGGGGAGGGGCAGAGAGAGAGGGAGACACAGAATCCAAAGCAGGCTCCAGGCTCCGAGCTGTCAGCACAGAGCCTGATGCGGGGCTCGAACCCATGAACTGCGAGATCATGACCTGAGCTGAAGTCGGGCACTTAACTAACTGAGCCACGCAGGCACCCCGAGAAGTGTTATTTTAAAGGTGTCTGAAGTCTTAAGATCCCTGGATAGTGTAAACATTGATGGGATAGGAACTGGTTTCATGTCATGCCCCTCCCCATAGTGGAAGTAACCACTTGTTCTAGGGAATCAAAGACTGCACCAGCAGCTTCAGCCTCTAAATTCACCAAACCCGGTTTCACAGTCGAGCCACTAATTGTAAATCAGTTGAATACTCCTTATCTCATCTAGTTATTTTTAATGATTACTATTTCCAACCCCTGTCCCAACACACATACTCATCTTGTTCTTCCCTTTACCCCACTGATCATTTTTGGTTAACTTTGCCATCCTGTTGTAGATTTGCTAGTTTCTAAATATCTTACCCATGTGCACTAAGGTCTGACCATCACTGTGATAATATCCTCAAATTCAAAAGTACCATCAATATATATTCCTTTTCCTGAAACATTTCCTTTTAGTTATTCTACTTTAGAAACTTGGGCAAGTTACTTTACTTTCATAGGTCTTAAAAAAAAGAAGTTAAACTGGATTAGAGGTTTTCAAACTTATCTTGACCCATAGCAAGAAATACATTTCTACATCATGATACGGTCCACACAAAAATACATACATTTAACTGAAGTTTTAAAAAACCGTATTTATTCTTATTAGGGCTGATAGACTGATTTTTTTCTTTTTTATTGAAGTAAAATCCACATAAAATAAAATTCACCATTTTAGCCATTTTTAAAGTGTACAATTCAGTTGCTTTTAGTAATTCACTAAGTTGTGTTGATAATTACCACTACTTAATTTTGAAACATTTCTATTACCTCTAAAAGAAACCTCATACCTATTAAGCATTCACCATATTTTTTCTATTCTATTTAATTTAATTTAATTTAATTTAGAAATGATTCTGAATAAGACTCACTAAACTGATCTAAGGAACCACCAACTAGTGAGTCATAAGTCAGTCTGAAATAAATGCTACATAAATTACTAAGAGAACGTCTGTCTCTAAGTCTATGAATGCTATTCCATTCTAGACATTATTGCCTTCCAAATGAAATATTCTGTCTTAGAGGATTCCCACTGTAATTTTCTAAGAGGTACAACTTGCTTTTGGACTCAATTATTCATTCATTCATTCAATAGATAATCATTAGGGCGTGAATGGAAAAGAAATTAAAAAAAAATAGTTTCTACCCTTCAGAGAGTTCACACTCTAATAATAGAAAGAGACTGGAATGAAAACGAATGAGTATAAATAAGAAGGGGAAGTGATTGGTTCTACCTTGCAGTGTGATGAGGAGAAGGAATTAAGAAGTTTCAAAGAAGATATGATCATAAATTGACCTCAGAAAGAATATATAGGTATTTTCCCATTGATATTTATACTTCTGCTCTAGAAGTCTTCTTCTCAGGGTTAAAATGTCACTTCCTTAAAATAGACTGTGAAAATCCCAGAAAGATAATATAGAGAAACCAGCTTTCATATTGGCCAAGAAGAAGGAAGGCAAAAAGAAAGGAATAAAAGAAGGAAAGAAAGAAACTAACATTTATTAAGTATCTACAACATGACAAACACATGTATTTTCTTATTTAATCCTACTAATAATTCCTCAAAGTATATATTCTTATCCACATTTTGTTCAGAATAAACATCTCTCACACTACTTCATTTTGGCTGTATAGGAACACATACAAACATTTCTAAGTGAGACAGGGCTATGGTGCCACAAAATTTGGTATTTCAGTGTGAAATTTTTCACTAACCACATCTAATTTGCCAATGATCTTTTAGGACTTGTCCTTTCTTAGGAAGGCAGCTATATCAAAATAATTATAGAGTGGGAAGGCAACTGATGAAGGTATTTGTAACCCAGGCTTTGTGGAGATCCAAGAAGAATGGAGATAGAGAGTAATTTAAGATTAAATATAGGCATTCCCATTAAAGTGCATGCCAGGGAAGGTTTTGACCCTATTCAGATGGCCAGAAAGGGGGAGTAATTTTAAAAAATCATGGAGAATGAATCTCCTATTTCCAAGGAGATAATCTTCCTATGGCATCTTTCTTGAAAGTTACTCTTCACCATGATAAAAAGCTAAGAGGTATGAAGAGTTTCTGGCCTGTTGAGAATAGATCATAGTGATCCAGCAACTAGAACTGTCAGAAACCGAACGGACACCAGTGCAGCATGTGGAAATAAGTAAGGCTAGAAGGCATAGGACTAGGCGTTGTTTGGGATAATGTAGCCAGTGGTGGATCTTTTTTAGGGAAACAATCTGATCAAGGACCATTGTATTTGACAAGCCTGCTATAGGAGTGGGGCATGGGTGAGGTTGGAGACGGAAGGAGATTCTTGCAGGAAGCAGGAAGACAAATAGATTATTGGGTATGAGAGTGAATGTAAAGCATATGGGAAACCAAACTTGGAACATCAGAGGCCAGGAGATACCAGCTGATAATGAGGCAACAGAAGCATTGCTTCAAAGATAAGGGTAGCAAGCTCTAGGTTGTTATAGATAAGCAAATATAGAAGTCTGAAGGCTACTACAGCCATCAGCAACTGAGATGGATTCTTGAAAGCCTAAGAAGTGGATTACTGGTTGGTAGAAAAACATTTAAAAAAAGGAGAGACAGAAATTAGAAGTAGGAAGAAATGGAGAGAGTATTTTTTGAGTACTTATTATGTCAGGCATTATGCTGAGTGATTTACTTTTTAATTATTTTTTTTTATTTTGAGAGAGAGAGCAAGCAGGGGAGAGGAAGGGAGGGAGGGAAGGAGAGGGAGGGATATATATATATATATATATATATATATATATATATAGAGAGAGAGAGAGAGAGAGAGAGAGAGAGAGAGAGCATCTCAAGCAGGCTCTGCTCTGTCTTGTTTAAGCCATCAGGTCTAAGGATAGTTATGGCTATAACAGATTGAGCCACCAGGACATCCCTTTACTTCTTATTTAAAACTCAAATCCACCAAGAAAGTAAGACCATCCCCTTTTTAAAGACAAGAAGTCTGAGTCTGAGGCTTAGATTTCATTATTATACCTGGGGAGGGTCTATATCAGATTAGCAAAAGAATCAGAGGTAAGGAAGAGAAACACCTTTTAAACAGGGAGTTAGAATAAGCTTTAAAAAGCTTTAATGTAATATATGAAGATAAAGTAAACAAAACCAAGAAAACTTACTCTTGGGCCAGGTGCTCCAGGTGGACCCTATAACATGACAAATTTTAAAAAGAATTTGTCAGTAGATAATCTCAAACCAGGCAAGCATATAAGCATCAACAGTAAACAGATATAAATGTAAATAAACTCACTGGAGGTCCTGGTTGACCTCTTGGCCCTTGGGGACCCTAGAAGACATGAAGATAAAGTATAATATGTATCTTATGCATATGGTTTGGTATAAACAAGACAACCAAGACAACCTCTAACACTGCCTTTCATGTGAGGCAGGTTCTTAAGATTCAAAGTTGTTTTAATATTTTGAAGCTATATGCTCTTTGCATTCAAATATCACACACAATAATGAACAAGCTGGATATTTACTTTCATGTTTTATTGATACTAGACAATGAATTTGTTCATTTTAAAAATCTATTATAAATATAATATTTAAAAATGTTAATACTGCCTAAGTATGTTTTTTCCTGTTATTTCTATATACCATCCACCTAATCAGCAAAGATGAAAATTTTAGTGTTCTTAGATACCTCCTTTTCCTTCAACACCCACCTATAATTTGATTACTACTGTTGAATTCACCACCATATTCATAGTAACAGTCTTAGTTTAGTGTTAATCATGTACTGTAGACTGAATGTTTGTGTTCCCCCCAAATTCACATATTAAAGCCCTGATCTTTAGTGTGATGGCATTTGGCTGTGGGGTTTTGGGGAGGTAATTAGATCATGTAGAACCCTTATGTGGAGTCCTTCTAAGAAGAGACACAAGAGAGATGATCTCTCTTTCTCCATATGAGGATATAGCAAGAGGGCCCTTGTCTGCAAACCAGGAAGAGGACCCTCACTTGACATTGAACCTACCAGCACCTTGATCTTGGATTTCAGAGCCTCTACAACTATGAGAAATAATGTTTCTTGTTTAAGCTATCCAGTCTATGGCAATTTGTTATAGCAGTCCGAGCTAAGATATCATGTTTTGCCTGGACTCCTAATATGACATTCTGACTTTATTCTGTCTACTATGCTAACTACACTGTGCTTGTAAAATGGAAATCTAATCAGGTCATTATTCAGTTAAAATGATTCAATAGCTCTTTATTTGTCTAGAGATGATGTAAACTTCCTAAAAGTGATAGCTGCCATTTATTGAGAACTTTTTGCATACCAAGTTGTGTGCTTATTTTCTGAGAACTAACTGTATGCCAACTCATATGCTACATTTCCATTTTACAGTGAAGAAAGTGGCAACCAGCAAATAAGGGACTGAACTAGGATTAAAATGGAAGTCAATTGAATATAAAAGTATATGTTCTTTTTTTTTTAATTTTAAAGAGAGAGTGTGTGCAAGTGGGAGAGAGGGGCAAAGGGAGAGAGAGAGAAACCCAAGCAGGCTCCACACTCAGCACAGAGCCTGATGCAAGGCTAGATCCCATGACCCTGGCATCATGACCTGAGCCAAAATCAAGTCAGACGCTCAACCGATTGAGCCACCCAGGCACCTCAAAAGTATGTTCTTAATCAATGTACACCCCTACCTCCTCTTCAAGATCTGGGCCTCACCTCTACTTACTCTCCCCAACACGTCCTACACCCCATCTATAACCAACTACTTGTGGATCTCTGCATCTTCAAAATTCTTTCACACATGCATTCTCTTGCATGTGCTATTTCCTTGACCAGGATTGCTCCTCCTTACCTTCTCTATCTGTGTAACTCTCATTCCTCTTCCAGTATGTCTTTAAAACTCTATACTTACCTTGCTCACTCATCCCCAGCCACCTCCCTCATGCTCAACTAACCACTTCTCCATTTCCTAGTACACAACACAGTGGAAAATCCCTAGGGATGTTTAAGAATGTCTTAGTCACCTTTTCATTTCCTGGAACAAGAATAGTGTCTACTTCATAGTAGGTGTTTGAAAATTGCAACTGAATGGATGAATAATGTAAAAAAATTACCTCATATTAATTTAG
Organism: Lynx canadensis; assembly: GCF_007474595.2. NCBI lineage: Eukaryota > Metazoa > Chordata > Mammalia > Carnivora > Felidae > Lynx > Lynx canadensis. The sequence continues at coordinate 71,930,856 of NC_044310.1, forward strand.
AAATTAGAATAGTTAAAATGTATGTAGTAAAATGTGAAAAGTTATGTTGAAATTTTTCAAAATGAAACAACAGTAATCATTGTTAAGAATGTCTGCTCAGGCCACTTCAGATCCTCTGTCCCCCTCTCTCTGCCCCTCCCCTGTGCACATGTGCTTGTTCTCTCTCTCTCTCTCTCTCAAAAATAAAGAAAAAATAAACATTAAAAAAAAGAATGCTCAAAATTTAACTTACTTGATGGTCAACTGAATGTTAAAACCATATTGAGCCAAATTCAGATTATGGTTAAAAGATGACAAAAGATCTCTCTTCAGTTGAGATCTGAATAATGTTGATGTCATGCTTGACTTACATTAATTATTTCCAGAGCTGTTGATTCTAAATATACTGTGAAAACTAGAGCAAACAACAGTAACTTAAAAAGGACAGAGCATTCCAGTACCATGCTTGCTGGACATTTCTTAGTTTGCATGGCTTATGATTATGATTTCAAGTAAAGAATGTACAAAACTTGTACCTCAGAAGCTACGTGATAAATTACAGAAAGGCCATGCTGGAGATAGCCTTTAAAATTGTTTTTAATGTTTATTTATTTTTGAGAGAGAGAGAGAGAGAGAGATGGTGCATGAGCAGAGGAGGGGCAGAGAGAATGAGACACAGAATCTCAAGTAGGCTCCTGGCTCTGAGCTGTCAGCACAGAGCTCGATGAGGGGCTCAAACTCATGAACCATGAGATCATGACTTGAGCTGAAGTCAGATGCTTAACCAACTGAACCACCCAGGAGTCCCTAGAGATAGCTTTTTAAATATATAGAGGTTCAGAATGAATTTGGCTGTGTAAGTTTCTCTATTCTGGAACAACACTATAAAAGTAAACCATTGACATTTAACTCCACTTAGCATATTTCTGACATTTGCAAAATCTCACTGGTGGTTCAATACAAAACATGTATCTTATCTGTGACTTTGAAAGAAGAAATTATCATAGAAAGAAGAAACTATTTCTACTGCAGATTTTATTGGTTTCTTTTCAGCTTCTTATACAAAACAAGTCAAGTCATCACAAATGTCATCAAATGAAATACTTAAAACCAAACAAGACAGGGCAAGAAAACAACTGTCTAGAATGAAGCAATTAGCCAAGTAAAACAAAATATTATTCAACAATATAACATTTATTAGTTTTCTATTCCTTTAGTCCACCATTAAGAAAAAGTGATTCACTCTCTCTAGCTACTATATAAAAAAGTATCTAGGGACACCTGGGTGGCTCATTCGGTTGAGTGTCCGACTTCAGTTCAGGTCATGATCTCACAGCTTGTGAGTTCAAGCCCTGCATTGGGTTCTGTGCTGACAGCTCAGAGCCTGGAGCTTTGGATTCTGTGTCTCCCTCTCTCTCTGTCCCTCCTCTGCTCCATGCTCTGTTTCTTTCTTTCTCTCTCTCTCAAAAATAAACATTAAAAAAAGGTATATGAATCAGTTTATTATAAAAGCAGTTTATAATAAAACCATGATTGTCTATGTTAATTTCCTAAAGGGAAACTAATTTATGTGAATGATTATGATGGTTATTTGGCCATAGTCAAAACCCAACCATTGGAAATAGACTTTCTTTCCATTTAATCCCAGAATTTACATTTGATTCTTCAAAGGTAACATTTTTTCTTACACTTTAAAAAATATTGATAAGTGCATGTCTTTGAACCTGAGTATGTTAGACTTTGACTTTTTGTGAAGGCAATCTTGATTTAATTTCATAATCTTTAGGCTGGCTTAGGTACAGAGAGCTTCTTTATTCTCAGTTATAAATTGAGAAGCTTCCATTGCTTAGCAGCATCCTGGGTCTCTACTCAGTAGGTGTAACTAGAAACTCTTCTTTTTTCCCAGTTGTGACAACCAAGTTATGTCTCTACAAATTGCCAAATGTCTCCTGTGGTGTATATGTGGTGGGGGGATGGCTCCTGGTTGAGAACAACTGATTTAGAGGGTTTAAATGGGAATTTAGTAATATTAAATAGTATTATTATAAGTAATGTGATTAGGATGGAATCAGTGAATTGTAAGGCACCAAGGATAACTACAAATTAGGAGTCGACTCATGTGGAATCTGCCATGTAAATGGCTGGACTATTCTAAATGTAGGTGAGGGGTCTATATATACCATCTTCCTTACCCAAGTTGCTCCTAAAACTTATTTTTGAGAGGTATGATGATTAATAGAAACATACAATGGTGTGGGAATCGGGAGATCTGGGCTCTGGTCTTGTCTCTATACCTAATTAACTGTATTTCCTTGAGTGAGTTGTTGCACGTTTGGATCTCAGATACCTCAACTGTAACAAGATTTGGTGAAGATCAATCTCTAAGGTTCACTTCCAAATTGTGATTTTCAAATGTTTTATCAATTTTCTTCCTCATATTTTGCATGTATTCTAAAGGAGATATTTCTCATGTATTGCTTAATGAGCTGTAGCCCTTTTTTAAATTTTTTTTTTTCAACGTTTATTTATTTTCAGGACAGAGAGAGACAGAGCATGAACAGGGGAGGGGCAGAGAGAGAGGGAGACACAGAATCGGAAACAGGCTCCAGGCTCTGAGCCATCAGCCCAGAGCCCGACGCGGGGCTCGAACTCACGGACCGCGAGATCGTGACCTGGCTGAAGTCGGACGCTTAACCGACTGCGCTACCCAGGTGCCCCTGTAGCCCTTTTTTTAAAGGCATGAATCATTATTTGATCTTGGTAAAAGATGGCATAGCTTTATAAATTGGTAAGAATGGCATAGTTTATAAATTCTTATGCCAGCTTCATGGAACATTTAAAAATAAGATTTACAAAGCCCGCTTGATAGATTCTTGTGTTTCTGATCTTTGTACAAAGAGTGGAGTGTCATATTTGTCTCAATACAATAGATCTTCGCTAATAAAAATTCATTCCAAAAATGCCCCATGTACTGGTATTATTTGAGGCTGACCCCCTCGAGGATATTTGGAAATATAATAGCTAGAAGTGTTCAGGCATTCAATTATTTAAATCATTCCCTTAAAACAAACCTGTAGAATATACTGAAAAAAAATCCTAATGAGAGTATAAGTAATGTTACTAAGCTTTTCCAGATTATGGTTTAATTGCACATTTTATGGAGTAAATTAATTGCAGATGATCTCTAGGAATTAAAAAATTACTTTTATAAAGTTCCTTAAACCATAGTGGAATCAAAAGAAAATAGATGATAAAAAGATATTTAATACCAGTTATTCAACAACAAAAAACCAGAATGAACCAATAAATTCTAATGCGCCACAGCTAATGTGGCACATTTTCAACAGCTAATGTTATTACCCATACTAAATGCTGCTGTGTCCCCTTCCTTGTACTAGGAGTCTGTACTTTATTTATGAAGGGAGCTATGGGAATCAACAGAGCAAAAGACTAGTAAGTATATCAATTCAATAAATGCTACTTTACCAGCCAGAATTGAAAATACTTGTTAACTTTTAATTTTAGGGAACAGCATTTATTTATTTATTAATTCATTTCTCAGATATTACCCACTACATAGCAGGTTCTATTCTGGATACTGATAACCAATGTATCAAACAAAGTTCCCCGTTCTCCTAGAGTTTATATTCTAGCAGAGGAAACAGAAAAATAATTTCAAATACTGCTAACTACTATGAAGAAAACAAAACAGGATGTTGTGAAAGAGAATGACCAGGAATGTGAGACTGAACAGTCATGGAGGGCTTCTCTAAAATGGTATTTGAGGCGAGACCTGAATCATGAGATAAAAACCAATCGTGTGAGGAACAGATTGCGTTTTCTAGGTAAAAGGAAGGCATGTTCCAAAGAATAGAGACAAAATCAGCTTGGTAGCAAGGGGAAAGGGGCACATCATGAGTTTAGAGAGGCCAACCAGGGCTAGTTCTTGTAGGGCATGGTAGAAAGGTAAGGAATTTGGATTTTTTTCTAAGTGCAAGAAGGAGTCATAGGAAGGTTTTAAAGAGGAGAGTGATAGAATCTGGTTTATGCTTTAATGGTATCACTCTGTTGCTGTGTAGAGAATGGACTGTAGTGGAGAAAAGTGGAAGGAACACTAGGAAGTCAGGAATCCAAGGAGACATCATGGCAATCTGGACAAAAGTGCTAGTGATAAAGAGTGGGAGAGGTGTGTGAATTCAGAATAGGAATTAGACTTGACAGGAGCTAATCTCTGCTTTAAAGAACTCTTCCTTATGTTCTATGCCTTTCTTTGTTCTTTTATGGGGGATCTGTTTATTTTTCTTTTATGTAGAATCATAAACTCTTACAGCTGGAAGGGACTTTGAGGGTATAAATTCTAATTCCTTAGTGCAAAACTACCAGTCCAGTAACTCAGAAAGATAGTCCTTAGGCTTCTAGAGACAAGCATTCATTATCATGTAAAACTATCTTGTTTTAAAGCAGTGCCTTATTATATTAGCAGCTCATTATTATATTGAGCTGGAATCAGCCTCAGCATTCCATCCATTTAGTTAACAGTATCTATTCTGCGTTAATTATGTGTTAAATCCTGTGATGGGCTTGGAATTAGGGCAAGTCAAACATACTTCCTGGTCTCACGGAGCTCACTGTCTGTGAGGGAGCTAAGCACAGAAATTGAAAATTCAATTCAGTAAGTAAATAATTTAAAATTTATTCTCTAGAGTTACTCATATTATACGTATTCTTCCTTTCAAATATTTAAAGACAGCTATCATGTTCCAACACCTCAAATATTTTCTAATTTATTCACCAGTAATTTACTAAATATTTATTTAGCACCAACTATACAACACAGGCACTATCTTGGGTGTTGCAGACACAGCTTTAAAACGAACAACAGGTAAAATATCTGTGTCATGGAGCCTATATTCTAGTGAGGAGAGATATAATAAGCAAAAAACAGGTAAAGAAACAGGTTTAGAAAAGACAGGGAATTGAGGCAGATGGGCACATTGCTATTTTACATAGGCTAGGCAGAAAAAGCCTCTTTGTTAAGAGGACATTTAAGAAAGGACTGGGGAACACTTGCCAGGCATTGTACGAGGTCCTGGCTACTAGTTCTTATGTCCACAGGTGGCAGTGGGGTTGAGGATAAAATGTCACTTAACTTAAATTAAATTAATTACAACCTCATAAATAGGAACTACAGGGATAAAAAACATGGGCAAGAAAAAGCAGGTGCAAAACCCAGGAAGCAAAGAGAGAGCAATGAGAACAAGGAAAGGGATGATAAGGTTGCAGAGTCTGGTAAGGGTTAAACATCCCAGCTATTTCAACTGGTTTTTCTAGGACATGGCTCCTCGATGCACCACTGATCTGAGACAGCCTTTCTCTGAATATGCTTTAATTTTGTCCATGTTCCCCTTTGGGGATGGCCTGACTGGTGTTACCACCTGCTTTATTCTGGGTGCCATATGTCTATCAGTGCAACCTAAAATTTCAGGCATAATCTGCTGAATTTGCAAGCCATCAGAGCCACTGAATTTTCTTTCACGTGAAATGCCTGTGAAATTGTCAGAATTACTTGAGGTTTCCTAACTCTGACAAAAGCTGACGTTCCAGCCACAGTACTTGGAGAGAACTGGTCAGGAAGACAGTTGGAGACAGACAAGTCTAGAAAATGAACTAATTCCAAGCCTCTCTACTTTTCCTTTCCCCTTTCCACTCCTCCTGGGAAATATGACTTCACTGTGTACAGATATCCTTGCTTTTGGCTGTAGCAAGACTGCTGAGAAGATAGGAAGGCCACATTTCTGCAAATTAAAAACATCTATTTTAGGGCACCTGGCTGGCTTAGTTGGTAAAGCATGCAACTCTTGATCTTGGGGTTGTGAGTTCAAGTCCCTCGTCAGTGTAGAGTTTACTTAAAGATAGTATCTTAAAAAAAAGAAAAAGAAAAACATCTATTTTGAAGCCCTCTGTGGGTTCTTAGCCTCTCTGAAACCATATACATTTCCTTTCTCAGCTAATTAATATAACTGCAACTTACTTATTCTGAGCCCCCAAGCACACCTTATGGTGACAAGCCATGTCAGCTGTCAATGCAATTTCATTATCTTTTAAGCCAAGACTTTTCTGCAACCTTTAAATTTATTCTTATTTGCCTTCTGCACTTGGTTTTAATCCCCTTCATATTACTCTGTGCCTGCTCTCTGTTTATGGCTGCTGCTTTAGTAAGTTCAGCAGGATCTCTGCTGGGAAAGTGGCTTCTTGACAAAATACCTTCTTTAACCTGGAAGCATTGGCATCCCAGAAAAGTAGGAAATAGTGCCAGTGTAAGCCACTTAGTGCTGGAAAGTGCTACGTGTACCTTTTGCCCATCCTCTCACAATTGTTTCCAATTGGCTGAAATATACAACAATTGATATGCTTCTGCTTTGCACCTCTTTAGCACTGAGTGAACACAGTGGGTATATCCTTGAGGCGATGTGGCAGTCCTCTTATTCCAGCACTGGTGAAGAAGGCTCACAAGGCAAATGCCTGATGCCTGACAAGGCAAATATGCCATTTCACACAGTGATCTGGGAAGAATTTGATCAGCAGGTTCTTAAATATGTTTAGGGGTTATCAGGTTTCACTGTAATGTACTATCTAGATTAGTTCTACTTCCGAAATACTGTAATTTTATTTTTATTTCACAAGTATCAGAGACATAATAATAATAATAATAATAATAATAATAATAATAATATAATAAAACAAGGTCCTTGCTTTCATGGAACTTATATAGCCTAGTGACAAGTGATAATATAACCATAAATTTAAACTTACAGTTTCACCTCTAAAGCCTTTTTCACCTCTGGGTCCCTACAAGAAAACAGGAAATGTTAGTTTAGTGCTATTGATAGTTATTTATCAAATGTAGTTGAGGCTATACACAGAAACATGATAACTTATGTTTTTGTTTTTTCTATCCAGCAAGACATATTGAGTAAATTTATATAAATTCTAGTTTCCTTTTCCTGAGTAAAGCAAAGCAAAACAAAATAAAAAACAAAAACAGTTTATTGATTTATCATACTATCCAAGAAGTGAGTGAGACAGGGATAACAGGCACTTAAGTCAAAACAGCTGATCTGACAATCAAATACCAAACCACTTAGAAGGGAAGTTACCAGATTAAATTCTTCTAATCTTTGTCTTCCCTAGCCTTTGAAAACCTTGTTTCTAGGATGGTGCCTTTTTTTTTTTTTTCATCTTCTCTTTCTATTCCTCCTTCTGTATATCCCACAAATTTTGATATGTTGTATACATTTTCATCCAGTTCAGAATATTTCTAACTCTCTTTGAGATATCCTCTTGGATCCATGGGTTATTTAGAAGTGTGGGGTTTAATTTTCAAGTGTTTGTAGATTTTCTTATTATCTTTCCAATTTACTGATATTTACTTTAATTCCATTATGGCCAGAAAACATATCTTGTATGACTTCAGTTCTCTTAAGTTTAGTACAAAATTTTTTATGATTCAAACTATAGTCTATTTTGGTGATTTTCCATGTACACTTGACAAGAAAGTGTAGTCTGCTGTTAGATGAACCTACTGTTTTAGAAATTCCTGTTAATATTTTTGTTTTCATCCTTGTGGAAATTATTTATGTATTTTTTTTATTTTGAAAAAGATAATACTCTTCATCTTTTAAAAAACCTGAATTTACACTTTCACAATATGTTATGATGTTTTCCATATCAATCCACATTTCTCTAGATAATTATAATGCTTACTTGGTATTTAAAATGATAATATTTTTATTGAATTTTCTACTAGATTATTTCTAATTTTTGTCATGATAACCCTGTGATAAATATCCTTGTACTCCATAAAAGTTGTCCTCCAGAAAGTGTGTTTGTAATTGCACGCACACCTGCAAAATATGGGCGTCTGTATGTCTTGACACATGCCATGTACTATAATTCTTTGTTAATCTTGCAGGCTAAAAATACTATCTCATTATTTCACCATTTATATTACTTTTTTGTGTGTTTCCTATCTTGTTACTCACTCATTTTTTTAAATGTTTCTATTTATTTTTGAGACAGAGAGAGACAGAGCATGAGCAGAGGAGGGGCAGAGAGAAAGGGAGACAAAGAATCCGAAGCAGGCTCTAGGTCCTGATGCGGGACTTGAACTCACAGACTCTGAGATCGTGACCTGAACTGAAGTTGGGTGCTCGACCAACTGAGGCACCCAGGTGCCCCTGTCCTCTACAGATGAACATTCATGTGATTTCAAACTTTTTTTCCTAATATAGCCAGTACTGTGAAAAAAACTTTCTATAATTTATGAGTACTTAATTTCTATGGCACAAATTTCTCAAAGTGGAACTGATTGGTCAAAGGGTATATATACTTATATTTTAACAAATATCCTTCCATGAAGGCTATAATTCACATTTCTACTGATGATGAGTACTGTTCTCCCTAATCCCCTTCTGAGAGGTTAGATGTAATATCTCATTATTACTTTAATTTGCATTTATGTGACTGTAAGTTAGGAAAGCATCCTTCCAATAATTATTGACCCTTTGGATTTGTTCTTCAATTTTTTATTGAGTTTCTATCTTTCTCATACTAATTTGTAAGAGCTCTTTATACATCAACTCGTATGCTTTTGCAATTATTTTTGCCCAACTTATATTAATTTTGTTTACGGAAACTTTCCATACAAAATTTAAAATTTTCAAGTATTCAAATACATATTCTGTTCTTTTGTGGTTTTCAGATTTCCTTTCTTATACAAAAGGTCTCCTCAGGGGCACCTGGATGGCTCAGTTGGTTGAGCATACAACTTTGGCTTAGGTCACAGTCCCACAGTATGTGAGTTTGAGCCCCACAGAGGGCTCACTGCTGTCAGTGCAGAGCCTGCTTTGGATCCTCTGTCTGCCTCTTTCTCTGCCTCTCCTCTGCTCATGCTCTATCTCTCTCTCTCTCAAAAGTAAATTTAAAAAACATTAAAAACAAACAAATAAATAAATAAATAAAGGTATCCTCAACCCTTAAGCTATACTTCAGCTTTCTAGATTTGTTTTTTATACTTTAAAGTCTTTTTAAAAAAGATTAAAAAAAAAGTTGGGTGAAATAGGGTTCTAATTCCTTATAGTAATGCTGTGACTTAAAGTAATTCCATCTCCCTTTCCTGTCACCGGTATAGGAATGGACATGTAGCTGATCAATGGACATGAGGAAAAATGCAGTGGAAGGCTTCTGGAAAAAACTTAATTTTTCCCAAGATAGGGCTATAGATCAGTTTTCACTTTGGATAATTATATCTGGATGTAATTGCTGAGAAATTGTAGTCATCTTTCTATAAGCCTAATTATGAAGATCACATTCAGGATGATAGAGCAGAGACGTGGAAAGAACCTGGTCTTGGACAACATAACAAAATCACTAAGTAAGCCAAATCCGAAGCCCTTCCTACCTCTGGGCTTTCCATTAATGTGATATAAATTTCTTTATTATTAGAGCCAGTTTGATTCAGGGTTCCTATTAACTTACAGCCCAAATCATCCTGATATACCATTTCTGTTATAATTAGATTCCTATATATTCCAAGATCTAATTTTGGGCTCTAGCCTGTTAAACTCATCTATTTGTTTATTCCTTTGTAATACCCTATAGTTTCATTTACAATGATTTTGAAGTAATGTTTCCTTATTTGCAAAAGCAAGTCTTCCATCCCCCACCACTATTTTTTTTTTCCACAAAGTTTTGGCCACTCTCAAGTGCTTATTCTTTCATAGTGAACTTTTCTTAGAAGTTTCTTCTTAGAATGGAAAAAATAGAATATGGAAAAAATTTGACGCGCATGCTGAATATTACAAGGGCTTTTAAGAACTATCCGTAAACAAAACACAGTGAGGTATTTTAATTGAGCCATTTCTTTATCATGGTTTCCTTGACCAATTGATATTTCACATTTTTGACAGAACAGAACAATCACTGAGTAATCAGAACAGTATGTGTTCCTTAGCTTATTGAAGAACCACCCACCAAAATATGAGAATTCTCCCACTTAAAGTCTCCCACGTAGACTATATAGCTCTGAGTAGTAAATGCTGAAAATCTAGAGAAGTGTTGACGTATACATTTCATATTTGTAAAATCAAAAATTCAGCAACTTTGGTGGGAAATTCTTCCCTAATTTATCAAAGAGAATAGTTGGACTTAATACCTGAAACATTCCATTTTATACATTAAAACTCTATGTCTCTCTACATAACACTTTGAAATCGTTCAAAATATTGGTTCCCTGCAGGGAATACACCTTTCCTCCCCAAGTCTCAATTTGCCCCTATCTACTGGGTTCTTTCTTTTGTATTTTTACACTACTGTTGGTATTGTAAAACTCTCCCATGACTTCACCAACCATTGTTTTATTTGTCAAATTTATAAAGGCACTGGTATCTACTAATTACCTCAGTCCTCTCCAGATGCACCTTGAAAGGAGGAGAAAAGCACTGTTCTTGAAGGAAGAAACATCACCTATGTCATTCACTAGCTGTACCACCTTGAATAATTAGGCGAACCTCCATGAACCTAATCTGTTTCCCTGTGTCTTAAATGCAAATAATACCTACTTCAAACGTTTTCTGTAACAATTTGAGAAAAGTTATTAAATGTTTAAATTCTTTAAGAATTTGACAAAAGTTATTAAATGTTCCTTCCTCACTGAAGTATGTACTTTATCGTCTACTGTAATTTATTTTCTTCAACGTTTGTTTTTTTTTTTTTAATTTTTGAGACAGAGAGAGACAGAGCATGAACGGGGGAGGGGCAGAGAGAGAGGGAGACACAGAATCGGAAACAGGCTTCCAGGCTCTGAGCCATCAGCCCAGAGCCCGACGCGGGGCTCAAACTCACAGACCTTGAGATCGTGACCTGGCTGAAGTCGGACGCTTAACCGACTGCGCCACCCAGGCGCCCCTGTAATTTATTTTCTTAAAGATCACTGTTAACTACTCGCTTCTTGAAACTCATCTATCTGAACCTTGTGCTTTTCTGTTTTTCCTTTTTCCTGTTCTTTTTTTTCCTGTTTTTCCCACCAACTATCTCTTTACTTTATAGTGGACACTTCCAAATACTCAAATCTTGGCTGCCTTTTGCTATACTTTCTCCCTCAGAACATGGATTCTTTTTCATGCGTTAGTGATCACCTCTATGCTAATAATGCTCAACCCACCTCCCTTGTTCTATTTTCCTTTCTCTACTCCACAGTTTTATGTGTCTACCTCACTATATACACCTTCCTCATTACACACATAATCTCTAAGTTCTCAGTAATCACCTTCCAGATGAAAACATAACATCTGTTTTTGCCCTTGGCTTCTCAAACACTCAGCGTGATCCTTTTTGAATTACTCCAGAAATAGGATTAAAGAGGAAAAAATAAGAATACGAAAAAGAAAAGGAAGACCTATATTGTAACAAACTTACAGTTCTACCTGTTGGGCCTATTATACCTTCTTTGCCAAAGGGGCCAGTGTTTCCCTGTTGGGGTAAAAGAACATCAGTCAGTCTCACTGCCGGTATAAAGAAGAAAAATTCTAGAAAATTTCTTGTGCAATGGTAAAACAGTCCATATCTGCATCATTCAAAATTTTTTAAAAATATCATAAAATCAGGAGAAATCATAGTACTTTTGATTTGCAGCATGTGACACAATTCTGTACATTATAGATTCCTATCGGGAGAATTACATCTGTATAATTTCTAACAAACATAAATCAGCCTTATAATTTTCATGTAGTGATATAACTTCAATGATGCCATTTTACATGTGGGTCATTTCATAACAAATGCAATTACTTTACATAAATAAGACTATATAGAATGATAAACAAAAATTTTGACTAACTTTCTTTACAGATGTTGAAGGAGATGTCTAAGGGACATGCAGCATGGAACTGAGAGAAAGTATGGGAATGAAACATAGAGCATCACAGGCGACCAACCTCAGTTTCTCCATCTGTTACATAAGATTGCATACTTCATAGGGCCAATATTAGAATTAAATGAGAAAAATGATTTTGAAACCGTAAGCTGTTATTGATTATGAAGATCACCTTGAATAAGCCCAATCTGGTGAACTCCTCCCAAACTAAATATGGAACATATCTTTTTTTTCAACTGAAGTATAACTCACATCCAATGTTCTATTAGTTTCAGGTGTACATCACAGTGATTCAATGTTTTTATACATTATAAAATGATCCCTACAATAAGTCTAGTTACCACCTGTTACCAGACAGAGGCTACTGTAATTACTGACTATATTTCCTATTCTGTACATTACATCCCCATGACTTACTTATTTTATAACTGGAAGTCTGTAACTCTTAATTCCCCTCACCTATTTTGCCGGCCTCCCAACTCCTCCTCTCCTCTGGTAACCAACAGTTTGTTTCCATATGTCTACGTGTCTGTTTCAGCTTTGTTTTGTTGGTTTGTTTTATTTTTTAGATTCCATATATAAATAAGATCATACTGTATTTTCCTTTCTTTGTCTGACTTACTGCTTCTTTATGAATACAAAACACCTGTTTTAGTTATTTTCCCTCAAACTCCATGCCCAGTTCCGCTGGCAGCAAATTTCAGTCTTTGTGGCTCACACTTAACCTGAACACTTAAATGTAGATATCTAATAGGATTTCTTTGTCCAACTCCTGCTAAGGTGCAGAAAATACTATCAGTTGAGATCATTATGTCATGGAGTCTATCAATAGATGGACTAGAATGAGCCTAGAATGAGAGAAATTAGCTGGTGCTCTAAAAGTAAATCTAATAGAATCACTTTTAAACACAAAGATTGACTTTAAGTGATAATTTGTAAATATGGTACCTAAATCTCAAAGATCCACAATCAAATAAAGAGAGTTGATTTCCTAACCTAATCAAATATAAGCCCTAGACTGGTTTATCACTGAAAAAAAGTCAACAAAGCTTTAACATAGTGAACTTGGCTGTGATCGAGCTATTTAGAATGATTTGTTAAAAGAATGGAGAGGTATTCATGAACTCTAGAAAACAAAGATCAAAACAGCAAAAAAAATTGTCTATGTTTATTTAAATGTGTCCGAAAGATGAGGTGTTATGATTTGAATGGTTGGTGCCAGTTAACTACATAAATAATCTTTGAAATGGAGGACAATTAATCCAGATTTCCTACTTCAATTAATTTAATTTATTTAATCATCAAGTATTTATTGATTATTGAGCAAGAACTAGCCACTTAATATCCATTCTATATTCTAATTATGCAACTAGCAAGCAACTTTGTAACATATTATTTGGTCATTCAGCTGTGGATTAAAATTTTGGTCCTTCTACTTGCCACCCATGGCCTTGAGCAAATTACCTTTCAGAGACTTCGTTTGCCCACTTGAAAAATGGGGATAATAGCATCTCTTGCAATGTTTTTATGAGGATTGAATGATATAAGGGTAACACACTGAGCACTGGTACATAATAGTTTCTTACAAAACATTAACCTATCATGACTTTCACTTGTATCTATAATGACTTAATAAGAGATAGCTGCATTTATGCATTAGTATTTGTAAGCAGTTATCAGAACTTTACCATTGGTGAACTGATACAGTTTCTGGAGCTGCAAAGCAGTATAGGCTCAGACCCTGGCCAACAAAGACCCAGCACTTTGTAAGATTCTGCTTAGAACAGATGCTAGGCAGGAAGCCAACTTCTCTTTGAGTACCAAGAAAGGATTAACTGATTGAGAACTTAATAAAACTAGAATGAATGGGTTTAATTAGTAGAGAACTTAACATATATAAGAACTTCAAAGCAATATTTATTGTAGAGAAGCCTGTCCACATATAACTCACCTGTGGATAATCAAGAATAGGGCTTTTTATAAAAGCCCTAACTTTCCACAGTTCTTCAGAAATCATAAAAATAATTAATAAATTTGCACCTGAAGAAATGCTGAGGAGGGTCTTTAAATAACCACGTCCCATGACAACACTGACCTTTGTATTACCGAAAAGAATTTATGCTAAGAGTTGGGGAAAGGGTGCAAGATTTCAAAAATTTGACTTTTCATTTAATATTTTGTGTAAGACAGTGGTTTTCAGCTGTGAGGTTTTTCACGGCTCCTTTCTCCTACTTCTGGACCACTCTCCTGCCTCTCTCTGCTCTCTTCACCCTCGCCCTAGCAGCTGCAGTTAGCCTAGGGGGTGTCACTGCTGCAGGCAAACCACGGCTCGATGTTTTATAGCTTGTTTTCTTTTCAGTTTTATACATCATCTCATCAATTAGGAGACTGGTTAGTAGAAACAGAAACAAAACCAAAAAGCAAAAAAAACACCAACAAAAACTGCTGATGGCTTATCTATCCCTATTTATATTTGCTATAGTTTGCAATTCCAGGCACCGACCAGCTAATTGGAATTCTTCGGACGCCAATCTTCGCAACTCTTTAAGCAGTTCCTCATCACTCTCTAGGGATACCCACCCCTGAGCTGGGGAAACATTGGTATTGGGAAATATTTTTCAAAGTGTGGGGTGAGGAGCTCTGGCCATAGGCAAGCCTCCTCCACGTGGCGCATGGGTGTGGTCTCTGGTCTCTGGTTATATTAATGCTGGTAACATGAAACCCTTTATTTTTTGTTCTGAGTGTAAGTTAATAAATACATTACCCAGTGTCAACATTAATTCTGATATGTACTGTAAGTAAGAGCTAGGAATATGGTTGTCTATGGGGTCTTTTGCTCAAATTAGTATGTGAACTGAAAAAGGCTGAGAACCCTTGCATGTGATCTAATGGGTTTCTATCTTAAAAGTCATTTTATTAAGTTATTAATTTGGAGTATATCAATTTCAGAGTTCTTAATGCTGATTCCTGCAATCAGCAAAGAAACACAATTTCTGGGCAAGTACAATGACTTTATACTTACTCTCTGTCCAACAGGACCTTTAGGACCTGATATTCCAATGATGCCAGCATCTCCCTCAGGACCCTAAAAATATAATAAAAATAAAAAGTCAAAATCTTTAATTCTGTATGGACATTTTACAAGTTAAATAATCTTCTAACAATTTATTAAGAGTTGGCTCTGAAAATATGGAATGTAAATGGATAGTTAATGATGTGCATGCTGAGTGCTTTGGAGGAACTGTACAAAAGTGTGCAATTTACTTTGAAGTACACCAAAGTGAATTGAGAGAGGGAGAGAGGGACAGATAGATACATGATAAAGCAAGTGGAGTAAAAAGCTATGGTAGAATCTAGGTAATAGGTATACGGGTTTTCACCCATTCTCTCAACTTTGCTGTATGTTTGAAAACTTTCACAATAAAATGTTTGGGAAAATGGAATGTGAGGGAGACAAAAGCAAATTATTCAATAAAATTGGTAGGGAAATCTATAGCTACACAAATTTTAAATTAACACATTTAAAATTCAAACATATAACTGTACCAACTAAAATTTTACAGATTAAAATATACAAAAACTCAAGTCAGAGACTAAACACTGGTATTTCAACATCTTTCTGATGAATAGCAGAAAACATGTAAACGTACCCTGGGGCCTGGGAATCCTTGGAAACCTGTCAAACCTTGGACACCATGTTCTCCCTGCAATGTGAATAGATACGATCATCATTATTGTGCAACGGTGGCCTGATCTGGAGAAAAATAATACTTAGTGAATTTCTGAGTTGGCACATACAGGCTGCCCTTTAAGGCCAGGCTCTCCACGTGGTCCTTGATCACCTTGTGCTCCTCCGTGGCCTCTTTTACCTTGAATTCCAGGTTGTCCAGGTAGTCCTTGTTCGCCCTATGGGCAAAAAAAGAAAGGCGATCTTGACTTTAGAATCTACCAACATAATTGAAACCCAAATACAAGTCCATCTTTAGGTATAGTACAGGACACTCAGGAGATCAAATTCTGCATGGTCATTCTTCCTACTGATATTTTCCACATAAGTAATATTTGATTATAATGAACAATACGTGTAGCCGTGGGGAAAGAAAATTCCAAGGATTATGGCCGTAAGTGTGGAAAGAAGAGGGAAGGGGGTACCTAGAAGCTAGAAAGAAGGCAGTGGGGCTAACGAGAGAATGGTGAATGTGCGGTGTGTGTGTGGGTTGTATATTACATATGACGGAATGTGCACTGTATTTGAGTTGATGTTATTTTGCTGTGTTCTTCTTACCATACAGAGATGATTCAGCTTATACAAGAAACAAAGCAGATTCTCCTGAAGTGTGAACCCTGGTTTTTGTCATGGTTGTCTTTTCAATCCTGTCATTAAGAAATTTCTATTACCTGTTTCTCAAGGTTCCTTTGATATAAATTCCCTTTATCTCCTCTAAAATTCCACTTAATGATATACTTAATCGCCATTATTTTATTTGCAAAGGTTAAGTCTTTTCTAAATTTACTTTTATTTTGTTTTTCAAGTGAAAGTTGAAATATCTTTCACACCATGTCTAAAAATAAGAATCAGGTAGAGTTTGCAGATAAGTTAATGAAAAATGAAGCTTGGTAGACTTTAATCAAAGATTCTTTAAGATTAGCACATTATCTTTCACTGTCTGAAGACAAAGATATAGCTTTGGGACTTGACAAATATGGATCCTTTTTATTGCAGATTCACACATTAAAGAGAGGAATCTTATTTCTTTTCCTAGTTTTAGCATTTGTTCAACTACTTTGAATTTTAGTGGAAAGGGATGTGTCATTTCCAGTTTACCCATATGGATCAGAATATCTGTACATTCTTTAGAAGTGGAACTATGAAAAGTTAAGAGGTAATATGATGACGGTGACAACATCTCAATCCTAGGCTTTTATGAAATCACTTTAGACACTAGACTAATCTCTTTGTTGTCTGGGTCAGTTCTGCACTGAGATAGCTCTGAAACAGGTTTTGTTTGGAAAGCCTATTGACATGTGACAACATTCCATTCAATGCAGGATTTAATTACGGTCACTTTGACTCTATGAAATAAGCTCTACTCTTATCAGATTTATAAATTGGTTGGTTAGGTTCAGACTCAGAGGAATAGAAAGTGTATCTAAGAAAGTATGGATCCAGAAGTAATAAGATTTCTCTTTTTTTTTGGAGGAGAAGGTAGATGACAGAGGGGGAAGAAGAAACAGAATGAGTCAAAGGGCATTTTTTAAAAATGTTTATATATTTTTGAGAGACAGAGCGTGAGTAGGGGAAGGGCAGACAGAGAGGGAGACACAGAATCGGAAGCAGGCTCCAGGCTCTGAGCTGTCAGCACAGAGCCTGACGTGGGGCTCAAACTCGCAGACTGTGAGATTATGACCTGAGCTGAAAACAGACGCTGAACAGACTGAGCTGCCCGAGCGCCCCAAAGCATTGCCAGTTCTGAGTTAATGAGTTGTTCTGGCAAATTACATGCACTGTGGTTATCACAGGAGATGAGTATGTCAAGGCCATACACTGTTTTTCCTAATGTGTTATTATTGGTCAAATTTTTAAAAAATGGTTAATCTTACCATTGTGTGATTTAGCCAATGAACTCAGGTACAATAAGCATGTTAGTAGTGCTCCTCATCCATCAGAAGAAAATGTGAAAGTACCTTTGGGCCTGGAACCCCTGGGCTTCCTGGAAGGCCTGATGGCCCCTTGGCTCCTCGAGGACCTGGAGACCCAGCTGGTCCTGCTCTTCCTGGGCTGCCTCTGGTGCCCTAAATAACATAGGTAAGAAATAAAAATTGGGGGTCTTTCCTAAAACTCCATCCAGAGGCTCAGTAACTGTAGGAGGCGTTGGTGTTCTGAAAGGCTACTGTTGACACACTGCTCAGGTTTGAGAGTTATCCTGGGCTTCTTTCCCAAATAAGTGAAATATTTAAGTCATGTTTTTACCTACCTAAAGTCTCTAATTATAGTTAATATAATGGTCTGAGGTATTTAAAATGAAAATACTGAGGTAGTACAGTCTCTTAGTACCTTCTGACTTAAATAGCCTAGGTGTAAAGTATGTTCATTGTATTCTAACTTTCTGTATTATATTTGGGTGTGCATGACAACTCTGATAACTGATTAATGTTTCCTTAAGAAAAAAATTCTATGGATATTAACCAGACTTACTGTGGTGATCATTTTCTCAATATATACACATATTGAATCATCATGTTGTATACCTAGAACTAATATAAGCTCTATGTCACTCATATCGCAATTAAAATTAAAAAAGTTTAATAACTTTTTTTTTAGAGTTTCTGAGTGGTTCATTTGTTAGCCCAGCAAGGAAAGTCACTTACTGACATGACTTAAATCATGTACCCAAAGTAAACTTGTTTAAGATTAAGTTAGCCTTTTGGCAAGAACAATGGCCTGAAATGTTGAAGACACTGGAGCAGCATCAATAAGCAATTAAAAAACAAGGTAAATGCTTTGGAATGGTTTTCCTTGCCTCTTGATGAACTGACAGATGTTAGCATTACAACTCAGTTGTTTATTTGGGGAGTCAATGCTGTGTTAAAGTGACTAAAGAATTAACGTATATGAACAGTTTGTAATTGACTATAGGTGAGGACATTTTCAAAGAAATTAAAGCACTAAATCAGTACAACCTCAAATGGAATCGGCTAAAATGTGATAAAACTGATAGCAAATCATTGGAAGAAGATTTACTGGACAAATTTACAAAAATTGTGAAAATGTACAGTACTTAAAGCTAGGGATATTCATTTTATTATTCACCATCAGTTACACTGAGGAAAATACTTGAATCTAGCATGTATTGTTGAACAAGTATTGTCAACAGTGAACTCCATTGACTCTTGCAACCTTCATCCATTCTGTGATTTTTTTGTGTGAAAATAGAACCTGAATATCCTCATTTTCCCTATCACAAAGCAATTTGATGGCTTGGCAGGGATAAAGTTTTACTGAGCTATTTTGAGACCAAGATTGAAATTGTTTTGAATGAGAAGACCCACCCTCAACCTCTATTATTGAATAACGAGTGACTTCAGATATTAGATTTTGCTACAGACCCTATAATGTTTATCAATGAATTCAACCTAAAATTACAAGGCAAGGAAATGCCTATTTGTGAAGCATGTACTGTGGTAAAGTCATTTCTTTTTAAGTAATGTCTATGCCCAACATGGGGCTCAAACTCACAATTCAAAGATCAAGAGTCACATGTTCTCACCAGCCGAGTCAGCCAGCCACCCCGTGTGGTAAAGTTATTTTGATGACAACTAATGTTCAAATCACAAGTAATGTGAAGCAACTTTTATATATTTCCTATTGGTGTCAAGAATTAAAACAGTGAGACCGTCATTTCCACATAAATTTGTAGAGGGTAGATTTTCTGAGCTCAGCTACTGCCAGTAGCATTTTTTAGCACTAGAGGCAAGAAATTTGTGTACTTCAAAATCCATTTAACTGTGCAGCTGAGAAGGTTTCACCTAAAGTCCAATTGGATATGAATAATATGCAATGTAATGACATAATAGAAGGCAAATATCAAGAGAAGATTCTAACAGAATTTTATAAATTCCTTCCAAGCAATGAATAGGCACAGTTAAAATCATATGTTTGTGACTTTGGTAGTACCTATCTGTGTGAAAAGAATTTTCAAAAATGAAGTATGTAAAACATGCAAAATCTCATTATAGGTCAGCATTAACAAATAAAAAGAAAATTTTGATGATATGGAACTGTAATAAGCTAAATGTTATCTCCCTCCCACAAATAATTCCATTTTTTCTCATCACTAGAATTGTATTACCAACAAAAAGTTGTGCTAAATTTTATTTTGAATTGCATGAAGAAAAAATTACTGAAAATCTATTTTATCTTTTGTTGCATAAGTTCTTAAATAAAACCCTTAATTTTGCCTCTTGCCTTTCAAAGCCTAAAATAGTTACCAATATTTACAGAAAACATTTGTTGACCTTTGTTCTAGATGACCACTACTTTCTCAGTTGATTCCTGGGATACTAAATTGGGTTGTGCAATCATTCTTTCATGCATTCAGCAAAAAATTGATGATGATATAGAATATCATCTATGTGAAAGGAAGGTACCATAGGAAGCCATATGGGGAATACAAATATAAATATGTTTTTATTTTCAAGGAGCTTAACATTAAGTGAAAAGGATAAAATGTAATTATATAAACAGTTATAATAAATACAGAAATATTTTAAAAATTGCCAGATGAGAAGAGAGATAGAAAGCAAATTCTAGAGAGGTTCTGAATAGGGGAAATTACTTTTGGTGCTGATCAAAACAGGAATTACTGATAAAGTAGAGTAGAACTGGATCATAAGATAAAGATATTGCCCTTAAAGTTACAAATGTAATAGGAAAGATGATTTGCTAAAGAGAGTATTCCTGTAGAAGGTCTGGTTGGGAGAATAGGATTTAAAGATAAAGCCAATTTTGAATATAATAGTAAGGTATTTTTCCTTTTTTCTCCAAGTTATTTCCTCCAAATTATATCACCACATATCTTTTTATTTTCTTACTTACAGTGAATAATTCAACATAGTTAAAGAATTACCTTTTCTATGTAGATTTTCTTCATGATCACAAAACTCACTATAGTAATGAATGTAAATGTATTCTATATCACTACGTGCCATGTACTATGCTGGACACATAGAGAGAGATGCCTACAGAGTATAGGTTCATATTCCTAGGTTGACCTTTAAACTTTTTTTGTCCCAATCTACATTAGCCATTTTCTCTCTCATCATTTCTCTACATTAGTGGTTCTTGATATATGCAAGGAACCATTTGAAGACAAAATAGGGGAAGAGAGAGAGAAGGAGAGAAGGGGAGTAAGTGAGAAAAGAGAGGGAGAGAGGGGAGGTAGAGACAAAGAGACAGAAAGAGAGATGGAGAGAGAGAGGAAGGTGGGGCAGAGAGAACATGTACACACACACACACACACACACACACACAGAGAGAGAGAGAGAGAGAGAGAGAGAGAGAGAGAGAGAGAGATCCACATTGTGGACTTAAGTTTCAGGTGGTTATATGGTTCTTACATATTGCTTGCACCTTAACCAAAGTGCACTTATCTCTATTTCCTTCCCCTTGTCACATGAATTTGAGGACCCTGGATGCATGAAATCTATCCTATTTCTTTCCCCCTGCCACACAAATCCTGGATTCAGGACTTGGTGTCATTTAAAAATTTTTGTAAATCTTTATTTTTGAGAGAGAGACAGCTGAGCAGGGGAAGAACAAAGACAGGGAGACACAGAATCTGAAGCAGGCCCCAGGCTCTGAGCTGTCAGCACAGAGCCTGATGTGGGGCTCAAACTCACAAACTGTGAGATTATGACCTGAGCCGAAGTCAGACGTTCAACTAACTGAGCCACCCAGGTGCCCCGGGACTTGATGCCATTTTAGAACTCACTAATGCAAATGAAAGCAAATCCAGTCAGTCACCTGAGACCTTGAGATAAAATTTCAAAATGTTTAGTGAAGATGTAGGTGTCATACCAATGGCCAGGTGTCTAATAGAAATAAGACTTTATAGAAAAGGCAAGTCTCGGGGCGCCTGGGTGGCGCAGTCGGTTAAGCGTCCGACTTCAGCCAGGTCACGATCTCGCGGTCTGGGAGTTCGAGCCCCGCGTCGGGCTCTGGGCTGATGGCTCAGAGCCTGGAGCCTGTTTCCGATTCTGTGTCTCCCTCTCTCTCTGCCCCTCCCCCGTTCATGCTCTGTCTCTCTCTGTCCCAAAAATAAGTAAACGTTGAAAAAAAAAAAAAAAAAAAAGAAAAGGCAAGTCTCAAAAACAAATTTTGATGAATAGTGCCCTCCCCATGAAAAACAAAAAAAGGTGAAAAATGTAAAGAAACCAATGGCCTGCAGAGAAAGCAGATTCTAAAAGGTCATATAAAAGATGGAAGGAAGGGTATGTAAGCAAGGAAAAAAAATCATACAGACTTAGGTTAATATATAGACTTAGGTCCAGTGTTAAACTAGGTGAAATGTAAGGATTTTTTTTTAAAGTGGATTGTCTTGCAAAGCTGTGAATAGCCTATCCTTGGATGGTTAATATATAGACTTAGGTCCAGTGTTAAACTAGGTGAAATGTAAGGATTTTTTTTTTAAAGTGGATTGTCTTGCAAAGCTGTGAATAGCCTATCCTTGGATGTATTATAGAACTAATAGACGCCACAGGGAGAGGATATCATATGACAGATTACCCTAGACAATTTGAGGATACCTCAACGTTCCAAAATTCCGAAACATTAGCACTTTACTTGTAATTTTAGGCAATTTTTAAGACCTTTATTTGCTAACAGTAAAAAAAAAAAAAAATGTATCTTTTGGGTAACGCATGGACAATGGACATTCAGACACTGCTGAACGCTCCTGAAGTCAATAGGTCTTTTTAGCTGAGAATAAAAAGGACCCTAGAACTAGTCCGTAGGGTTAACTGAAAACTAGAAACTTTACTTGCAGTGCTATCACATATTTAGCACAGCACAATGACTATGTTCCAAGTCATTTACTGTTCATGTTGGTTTCTTAGAGAGAAATTTGAGGATAGTAGCAGAGTGTTCTGTACAAAGTTCCAAACAATGTTTCATACAAGTAGAGAACAAATATTTCTTATTATGAACACAAAGATGGATGAGTAATTTTGCTTTCAAGAGAAACAGATGCTTATGCCTAGGCATTCTTTCCAATGTCTTCCAAATGATTTGTCTAACACCAATAAGCAAAGAGTAAGTCATTCTGAGTGAATTTTAAAATGTAAACAAAACCAGAATTAATTTGTTCACAGATGATGAAACCAATAAACTCTGGAAGAAGTGTCAGTTTTGATTGGACTGAAACCAGTGACTGCTTAATCCTTGATATTCTAAAGAAACAAGTACTTGGGTCAGTAATCAACAACAATAACATCAGCCACAAGAGTTACTTCTTATTGTCATCTATGTATCAGAAACTGTCATGGTAATATGGTTGTATTGTTTTATTTAATCGATGTCAGTTAAGAAAAGAAGAGGGATTCCGTGTCTTTTACTTTGACTTCCCCGTGGGGAAAGGAAAGAGTAGTTTACGTATAACTTTGCCTTTAATCTGGAATTGAATGGAAAGATCTGGAAAGGAAAATGGAGTTATCTGCACACATTAGAAGGACAGAGAGAGAGAGGAAGATTTTGTTACAGTGATGACTGGTTTGTATATAATAGTGAAACATCACAGAGAATGCCCCTAGGTCTCTTAATTTAGTTGCCTTAATCTCATTAGGATTGAAACAACTATATTAAGAAATAAGTAAGAAAGAAATAAAATTTGCTAAAGACAGGCAACAATAGAAATACACATTTTAAAGTAGATTAACAAAGGGGTGCCGTCTTTAAAACTATGTTGAATGAAAAGATAAATATTTTTAATGTTAATTTTATTGATTTCTCAACAACAGAATAATAAATTTAAAGTGACACTAAACTTCAAATTAGTTGATATTTTCCTTTAAAGTAGCACCTTGAAAATTACTAAAAAGTTTTTTTCTTTCCCTACTGCCAAGCATTCTTTGTGTTCCTAGCATTATATTTATGTAGTTATTTATTGTGTGAGAAAATAGCAATTAAAATTAATTTTCTTTCTATAGAGCAAAAAATAAGTATGATGCCCTGAATTTTTTTGCATTATTAGGCAACATAAGTACTGCATTTTTTGTTTAAGCCAGCAAATCAACGAGTTAATAAAAGTAATGCTTTGCTTCCTTTACTCCAAGCAACTAAAGACACTTCTGTTTAAGTAAGAATTTCTCATTTTATTTGGTTTACTAAATATATCCCTCCTAGGAAAGAATTGGCTGTTTAAAAAATACGGGATAGGAATTATTAGGTGATTATATGCAAGGCTACATTATATCTAAATAATGTAGCATTCATAACATTTTCCTTCAGTGCCAGTCATAAGTAATGCGGCCAAAGGCTGGAAATAAGATTTATGAATGAGCTGTATACTACAGTTAGGAGATAACTTCAGTTTTGAATCTCTAAACATATTAAAGCTTATGGAACTTGGAGCAGCGTTGAGACAAGTCAGGTTAGCTTGACTTAGGTTATTCTCAAGAGTATACAAAACTAACTCTTGTTCAGCCTTAATGAATGTAGGCATTTCAACATTGTATTACCTCACAGAAATTATTCACACATTTCCATTAGAACAACTGGTGGTTTGTCAGTCTTGTAAAATGGACAGGGCAAATGTCACTCTAATATTGGGCAAAATTAATGTATCTTACGAAATCTCCTTTACTCAGCTCAGAACGTATAATCACAGGACTAACAAGGACTGAAAGAAGTTATTTCATTTATGCTTTGGCTCTTAGACATGTCTAGGCTCACACTACTATGAAGAAATACATGTCCATCTTTTATTTCAAAAATAGCAAATCTATACCCATATTATTTTATTTGATCCTCAGAATCCTGTGAACATGCCGATTCTTTCCTGACTGCAGGTTTTTCCATTTTGATTCCTTCACATAGCGTGTTCTTCCTTCATTCTGTATATACCTGGCTCAGTTTCCTGAAGGGGTATATAGTATAAATATACCCCAGTATGACTTCCTCAGTGAGGCCTCCACTGTCTACTCCATCTATAATCTACTTCCCACATGTTCTATTTCAAAACCCTATTTATTTCTTTCATAGAACTTAGCACAATTTAGAATTGCCTGATTTGTTTATATATGGACTACTACTCAATTACTAGGCTGATCCATATTGCATTATGAATTGTTTTTAGGTCTAAAATGGTCAAACGTCAGAAGTTTCTTGCTGTTTCATGTATGTTTCATGAAGGCAATTCTTTGTCCATCTTGTTCACTGCTCTATTCTCTAACTCCTGGCTCATATTAAGCACTAAACAAATATTTTTGAATGAATGAATGTTTGCTTAACCACGAATATCTATTACTATGGAAAGATGATAATAGCTCAATAGTAGACATTCACATAGAATGTCTCATTTGATACTCAGAAAAACCATATGAGTCAGGTATTTTTGTATTGCTGGTATAGATGATGCTTAAGACATTAAGTAGGTGACACATCCTAACTTTATTCGGGTCTCCGAAGTCATTGTTATTATGCAAAGAATATTCATTCTTCAAATATTTACTGAGCTCCTTCTATAGGCCCAACACTGCTAAGTGCTAGGGATGCAAAGATGAATAAAACACGATCCCCATTCTACAAGAGTTTGCAATCTTTTGGGGGCAGAAAGATGTGAAGATATGTAATCAGCAGCTATATGATCCATCCTCTGATGGAAGCAGTGTATACAGTATACATAAGTTCAGAGCAGGGAGGCTTAACTCTGAGTGAAGAATCCAAAGAAGAGTGTCTGAAGGAGGCAACCGTTCAATTAAGTCCTAAAAGAGCAAGAAATTATTCATCCTGAAGTCAGAGAGAAAGATGGAAGAGCTTTCCAAGCAGAAGGCATAAATTGCATGTACAAAGGCATTAAAGTAGGAAAATATGCAGAATTTGGAGGAATGTCTAAGTAATTAAGCATACCTGAAAGGGCACAGTATAGTGGTTAAGGACATAGGTAGGCTCTGAATCTACATTGCCTGATTTTGAATTCTGGCTCTATTATTTGTTGTCCGTGTGACCTCAGGCAAGGTACTTAGTCTCTTGGAGTCTCACCTTCCTTTTCTGTAACCTGGAGATAATAGCTCTACCTACTTGATGGTTTTTTTCTGAGGATTAAAAAAACTTCATCCATATTCAGCACCTTGAATAGTGCCTCGCACGTGCTAAGTGTTTAATAATTGTTAGCCGCCATTATGACTGAAATGCACAGCAAATGTGAGGAGAAAAGTGGACTATAACACTGGAAATGTAAACAGAGGCCAGATCATGAAGGATCAACATTCCAAGAAGACTATGAACTTTATTGGATTGAGAGTCATTGGAGACTCAACTAGGAACATTACATCCTTTAGCAAATCTTTCATTTTGTTGCTAATAAGCAGCCAAACAGACTGTGTTTTGTCTGCTCTGGAAGAGTTCCTAATGAGCAGTTAATGAGCCAAAACAAGCAGCAGAGGGAATAGAGAGAAAGTAGCAATCAGGATAAACCATAATTGGAAATCACCCTCTTAATAATCAAGAGTTGACAGGATCTGCTGATGGTATGTTTCTTTCTCCAAAATACTGTGAAGAAAGAAATGTATCTTCTCAGAAACAGAAGTTTCTTTAGTGTGACTAGCTCACAGGCTAGAGAACACACCAGATGGGTGGCAGGGCTGCTGGTGTTCTTTAACAGAGGCTTCCACGGTGGTCTTCCTACTCTGTGCTTGGATTATGAGTGGGCTGATGAAGTGTGTTTTTCCTTCCTATACTGGGCACAATCCACAAGTGGAAAACTTAAGACTTTCGATGTTCTTTTAGGACAAGCATCTCATTTTATACAACACTTAAGCTTATGTTCACCTGACAAAGTGCAAAGTCAAGATTGAAAGGCCTTGATTTGTCTTAAGTCAAGATGTTAGTTTTGTTTCTTTCCCTCTTTTCCAATAACCAATTTTATAAGTTGCAGCAATAAAAAAATAAAAAGACCGGTAAGCCTTCATTTTGATGACAAATAGATTTATGATCTTTGCAGGGAAAAGTTGTTTTCCTTTTTCATAAATGATTGAGGCACTACTGAAGTCCAACGCAATGAAAACAGCATGGTAGACTCATTTACTACAGATGTGCTAAATTGACGAGTCTCAAAACACTCATTTATACAGAAGGAAATTCACACAGGCAACTGTGAGTCTCCCCAATACTATCCTTTAGTTATAGTCACATGACCTTGGAAAAACACCGAAACTGTGGAGTGAATATGCCAAGAATTCTTTAACTCCTTGGCCACATCAAAAAAAAAAGAAAGAACATTGTTTAGGAAAATCAGGCAGTTGCATAATGCTAGAAATCCCAGAATAAATATTTTTCTCAGTGGAAAAATCCAGCAGTCTTTAAAGGTAAGCCAAGAAACACCACGGTGCCATGATTTAAAAAAATAAAATAAAAATTACAAAAAAAGACCAATGGAAAGATGTCCTTATCCGTTGTTGAAAATATTCCAGGGAATATGCTAGTATTTAAAGACTGTGTTACTATCTCTTAAGTAGTTTTTCTACTGCCACAGTAAGTTTCAGAAATAATTACTTAGAAATCATTTCACCTAATGACCAGTTTGGCCATTGTTACCTAATGTCATTGAACAGACCAGTTCCTTATAAAAACTATTATTCTGATTTCATATCATATATTCTACAGGGAGCAGAAATACTTACAGAAAAATTTTCTGTATTCTTAAATACCAATGGCATGTGTAAACCTTGGGGCTTTATTTAAAGGGGATTCCTCAAGGGAAAGTTAATTTTGTTTTTATTTTGAAGGCTACAAAACATTTCAATATTTATGACATTCTGATATTCAAAGTATGCATGTGAAATTTTTCTTATTCTTTGAAAATGCTAAAAAGTAGGAGATGATGAATTATGATCTGATACCTAATTGCTTACTAATAGCAATAGCAGATACCATTCAGCTTCATGGATTTGGGAGGTATACAACATTATTGTAATTCATTTCAACTCCTTTCATCATAAGATTCCATGAGGTTTTTATACAAGTCATGTATAAAGGGACATGTGGCTCTGAATCTGTTTTTTATTTATTTTTATTTTTATTTATTTATTTATTTTTTTGGGACAGAGAGAGACAGAGCATGAACAGGGGAGGGGCAGAGAGAGAGGGAGACACAGAATCGGAAACAGGCTCCAGGCTCCGAGCCATCAGCCCAGAGCCTGACGCGGGGCTCGAACTCACGGACCGCGAGATCGTGACCTGGCTGAAGTCGGACGCTTAACCCACTGCGCCACGCAGGCGCCCCTGAATCTGTTTTTTAAAAATGACTGCCTAATTAGAAGTGGAATAGCTTACAAAGTGGAGCTAGAATATGCATGTTTTATTACCTAATTCATACTCAGATTCTCCTTGCTCCTCATTATGTCTTCAGCGTCTCCATATCTACTAGGTCTATCTAGCATTTAAATGTGGTTAAGCTTCTCTCACTTAAAAATAACTTCTACTATAATTTCAGTTTCATCTCTAGTTATTGCCCTCCTTTCTCTTTCAGGGCCAAATTTCTCCATTGAATTGTCTGAATATCTTGATTTCCTCACTGTCCACTCTCCTCAAGCACTGCAATCCTATTTCTGCATCCCCCGCATCAGATCAAATGGTTATATGCTGATGTTACCGATGATCTCCATATACTAAAGTATAGTGGTTATAATTTTATCTTTTTAGATTTTGGTACTTGTCAGTGTCTGTTTTTGCAAATACCAGAAACTAATCCTGGATAATTTAAACAGAAAATTTACTGAAAAGGTACTGAGTAGCTCACAGACAAATCCAGAAAGCCAGGTTCGGAAAATACATAGAATTGAAGGAGTTTAGGTAGCCAGAATTTGGACACTGCAGAGTGCATCACCGCAGCTTGCTAGACATGGACTCCAGTCACCCTTGGAACCTGAGTGCTATTGGGGTTACTGCCACTGCCACTAGAGTAGAATTCTCTATTATCCCTGCTTCTGCGTATCACTAACTCCCCAGCCAAAGGGCTAGCTGGACATGACTGATTGGTTAGGCCTAGGTCATAGGCCTGTGTCCTTGTTTCAAGGAGGAAATGGGAAGTGAAAATCTAGAATCTGACTTCTGTAGAAGGTGCCCTCCCCCCACCAAGACTCAAAAAGGGAGTAAACATAAACATTTATAAACATAAGATGGGGTTAAAATGCTGAGTAGCCAAAAACCAAAAAAATGAAATTAATAAAACACATGTCCATCACAATCTCTCAGGATTATTAGATCTAGTTGATGACTTTTTCCTTGAAATATTTTTTTTCCTGAGTTTCTATGACATTACATTCTTTTTCTCCTACCTATTACGATCACTCCATTTCAGTCTCCTTTGTAGTCTCCTCTTCCTTCTTTACCTGATTTCTAAATGATAGAAATCCTTACAGCTCAGTACCAGACCTTCTTTCCATCGTTTATTTAATATTTGTATTTTTCTTCATTTGTTCCCCAAATCTATTCACTGTTGCTTCTCTATCTTGCTGTTTGTCCTGGGAATTTGACCTTCATGGACTGTTATCATCTGAGTTCCCTTGTCCTCTTTTCACTTTCAGTTGGGGTTGGCCAATGGGGTACATATCTCTAGGATATTAGAGGAGAAAGGAGTACTATATTTATTTCTTCCATTTCCTCCTGGCTTTGACATTCTGTCAGTGGCTAGGTTACGTTCAAATACAGCTCCCGTAAGGTGCCCCTTTTCCCACAGCTCCAGCCCTCAGCTTGGCTCTCGACTTGACATTATTTCTTTCCTTTAACCTTTCAGGTCTAAGGACAGTAACCACATCCTACTGTTGATAGTCTCTGGATTCTCCCAACATCCCTTACTGGCTGTCTTAACCCTTTCTTCATTTCTGTAAATATTTTTTTCAAAATTCAAAAGTAGAGTATTTCATCTACTTTCTAACATGACTCTGATTAAGTACATTTCTATATGCTGATGACTCTCACATTTATATCTGACATTCTCTCTGAGCTCTAGGCCAGAATATCTAATTGCCTAAATGTCATAACGTTACCCATAAAATTTGGGCTTCCTTCACTGTTTGCTTTTTTTCATGACGGGCAGTATAATGCACCAAGTTAGGAACTTGCACAAGTTAGAAATTTGGAAGTTATCCTTGACATCCCTTTCCTTCCCTTATCTCCCTTAACCAAATATCAAGTACTGTAAAAACTACCTCCAAAATACCACTAAATCCACCCACTTCTTTCCATTTCCACTTCACTAGTCGAGTCCAAACCATGAAGATATGCAGCCTGAAATATTGCAATAAATAGTCTTCTTATTAGTTGCCTGTATCTATGCTTGCCCCTTTCAATCCATTTTCCATAATGAAGCCAGAGCGAGTCCTTTAAAAATGGAAAATTGGGATAATGTCCCTCCTAACCTCAACGGGGTACTAGTATCTTCAGATAATGCTCAATATCCTTAACGTGTCCTTCAATATTTACATGATGTGGCTCTTGTGTACTTCAATGGCATCAAACTGTATCAGCATACATCTTGTTCACTAAACTTTAGCCATAATTGCTAATGTTCTAGTTTTTCAAACACACTATGTTCTTCCTAGCTTTGTATATGCTGTCATCTCTGCATAGAATGTTTCTTTCAGGCTTTCCTCACTCACAGTAATCATTCCTAATTTATTAACTCCTACTTATTCTTCAGTGTCATCTCTCTCTTTCTCCCTACCCTCTCATATCAAGCCACTTTACTGACATAAATTGCAAAGTACATAATTTGATAAGTCTGCATAAAAGATTTCACACATTTGTGAAACCATCATCACAATCAAGATAATATATCTGCCCCCTCCCCCAAAAACGTTCCTTTGGTAAGCCCTCCTTCTCATACGTCTAGCACTCCCATCTACAGGATACCCCCGATTTGCTTTCTGTCACTACAGATTAGTTTGCAATTTTTAGGATTTTACATAAGTAGAATCATACAGTATGTGCCCTTTTTGGTCTCTTTTTCTTCACTCAGCATATATATTTTGAGATTCACTCATGCTATAGCATGTGTCAGTAGCTCATTCTTTTTATTGCAAACTAATATTTCATTGTACATACATACCACAATTTGTTTAGCCAGACACCTCTTGAAGAACATTTGGGTTATTTCCAGTTTAGGGCTATTACAAAGATAAGTGCTATGAATATTCATGGACAAGTTTTTGTGTAGATACATGTTTTCATTTCTTTTGGCTAAGAGTAGAAAGGCTGGGTCATATGATAAGTATGTTTAATGTTTTAAGACACTGCAAATGTATAGGTAATTGATGTCTTAATGGTATCTGATCAATGAACATGGTATATATGCCACTTATTTAGCTCTACTTTAACTTTTGTCAGAAATGTTTTATAGTTTTCAGCATATAGATTTGCACATTTTTGTGGTCATGTTATCCCATTTTGGCACTATTGTCACTACTGTTTTTTAAATGTTACTTTCTGATTGTTAATTGTTAGTATATAGAAATACAATTGAAATTTGTATACTGATCTAACAACCTGCAACTCTGGTAAATTTACTTATTTTTTTCTTGTAGAGTCTTAAAGATTTTCTACATAGATGATCATGTTGTCTATGAATAAAGAGAGTTTTATTTCTTCCATTTTACTTGTTTTTATTACCCTCACTAGAACCTTACTTAATTGATTAGAACCTCCAGTACAGTGTTGAATTTGTCATATATATGTGAGATATCTGTAGGAATATGAGGCCTCAATGGTTAGTCTCACAAATACCTAGACTGGAAATACTTTTTGGAGGAAGTACTGAAATAATAATAGAAACAAATTCAGGAGATTCTATAAGGGATATTGAAAGTAATAGTGATCAAATAGCTTGATTATTACTCAAAAAAGAAGCAATGGAAATAAAAAAAGAGAAAGTAAATGCATAAAAACTAAAAGTAAAATCAAGGCAATATCACAAAGTGATGGAGGCAAAGAGTAGTTTATAGAGACAAAAGGAAATGAGAGGACATAAAAGTGCTTGTTTTGTTAGAAATACAGATAGTGATACATTTAACAAATCAATACAGTTAATACATACCAATATATACATATTTGGTTCTTAAGTTCAGTGCAACTGGTACAAAACATCAATCAAAAAAGAAAGGGCAACTTTTATTTTATTTTTGAAAAATGTTTATTTATTTTTGAGAGCGAGACAGAGTACAAGTCGGGGGTGGGTAGAGAGAGGGAGACACAATCCCAAGCAGACTCCAGGCTCTGAGCTGTCAGCACAGAGCCCGACGTGGGGCTCGAACCCATGGACCAGGAGATCATGACTTGAGCGGAAGTCAGATGCTTAACCGACTGAGCCACCCAGGCACCCCAAGAAAGGGCAATTTTTAAACCAGCAAAAGAAAATTTAGTGTATCCAATAGAAATCAGGAAAGAAAAAAAAGAAGACAGAAAAGAAATAAGACAGTATAAGACAAGGAAAAGACAGAATTAAGATGGCAAATATTCTTAATGGAGAAATTTTAGATGCGTTCTCTAAGATCTGTGCAGTGGAAGAATGTCCCCTATTGCTACTACTGTTTAACATAGTATTGAAGGTCCCTACCAACTTATGTGGAAGGAAAAAGAAGTGAGTGTAAGGAAAGAGATCAATCTGCCATTATTTGAAGGTGATATTATCTGTCTTAAAAATCCAATAGAAACAAAAGCAAATTATTAGAAATTTAAAAAAATCCAGTTGTATAGAATATAACCTGAATTAGTGACATTCTTTAAATAAGTAATAACTAACTAGAAAATAAAATAAAAAATAATACACAAAGTCTTTATTAAGAAGCAATACTCCATATTGATAAGAGCAAAGAATATGGAGTTAGTCTGTCTTTTAGCTATGAGACACTTGAAAGTGATAATCTCAGTGCCTCAGAATGTATGTAGGTATGTATGTATTTTTTTTTAACTGAGGTATAATTGACCTCAGTTTCTAGATGCATAAAATGAGGATCGTAATTGTATATATCTTATAAGGTTGTAAAGATTAAGTGAGTTGATGTAGTCAAACACTTTATCATGGTACCTGGCACATAGTTAGCATTATATGAACTTTTGCTGTTATTATTATGGAAATATTTCATTATAGGACAATAGAAAATTATTAAGAATAAATATTTCATCTATTTGATTAACTAAATGGTAAGTTATGAATTTTCTCCCAATAAAGCTATAAATTCAAGACAAACCCAATGACAATTCAAGTTTTTGTTTTGTTTTTAGAGAAACCCAGCAAATCTAATCTCAAATGTATGGGGTAGAAGTGCAAAGAAGGGGAACTTGCCCCATTAAATATGAGGACACATTGCAAAGCCATAGAATAAGAACAGTGTGACAATACAAACAGACCAGAACAATTTTTTTCTGTAGAAGGCAAGAGAGTAAATATTTTAGATTTTGTGAGGCCATTGGTCTTTGTTGCAACTACTGAACTCTGCTTTGTAGTACAAAAGCTGCCTTCAATGTTCCAAAGGTGGCTTAAGATATTTGATGAACTCAAAACACAGTTGGGTTGTGTAGTCCCTAAAATTGTGCTTCTTTATGGTTCTTATTTATAAGCTTTTATATGTGCAAAAATGGCATATATTATGTATGAGTTATTAGATATAAAATATGCAAGAGAATGTACTCATTGACATTCCCTGGAGATCATAAACATAATTCCAAAACAACTATTAAAGCAGTGATTGGCTAATCTGAGACAGTATCAAAACTAAGAAAGCTAAAATATATATGGTCTAGCAAAAAGACACTTATAAATAAGAAATAAAAAGTAAAGAGATATTCATTCTACTCACAGGAAGTCCCTGTTTTCCTGGTAGCCCAACTTTTCCAGAGTTTCCTGAAATGCCATCAGCTCCATGGTATCCTTGCATGCCTTTTGGCCCAGGTAGGCCTGGAAGACCCTTGGTAATTAAATTACATGGATTATAGACAGATGCTGTACAAATGTTTAAATGACAATTACCTTTGGGAGGGGGATGTTTACATTTTTAATACCCTACCCCAGGATAAATTTTCCTGTTTCCTGAATTCCTTTTTGGATTCCACAGATCAGGTAACTCTTTAAAAGTTCCCTAAACAGAAATGCCACCAAGCTAACTAAAATGTGCTGTGTAAGCTTTTCAGCTTTAGTGTAATTCTCTGATACTTTTCATTGTACTGGCCCATGCTTTACCCAGCTATGGTGAAAAGTCAGCTATATGCATCTGTCAGCATAGGAAACAGCTATCATTTACTATCTGCAAAACCTCATGCCATATTATTTTCTCAAGAAACAAATTACAAAACAATAATTTATCAAAAAACTACAAATTACAAAACAATAATTTATCAAAAAACAATAACTTTTTGTTAGCATTTTGAAATAGATGATTATATGACTGAATAAAGGTCTGAACATTTTTTTTCTACTCTTGGGTAAGTGGATATTACCTATATGAATCTCTGGTCTGAATGTGCTTATATTTTGTGTTCATTTTCTCTTCTTTTTTGAGCCAACACAGGCCACCCAAAGTAGACATCTCACCCTTGGCTGGGGAAGACCAGCAGGAAGTAAGTCTCTGCTAATAAGCCAGTCAACACATATTTGCCTGCCTAGAGGAAGCTGATGGCTAAGGTAAAATCAATCTTTATTCTGTGATGAAATGATTTAAAACATTCTTTTCTAAGACTTTCTGTTCTACTTGCCAGGGAACTGAGAGGCTGAGTCCTTCCATTACAATCCAGCTTAGGCTTTTTATTCATGCTTGAAGATCTCTGACCTTTCTCACCAATCATTTAGTTATATTTCCAGTTCCCTGTTTTCAGTGGTTCATGATCAGAGAGTAGCATGAGTCCACAGAGAGAGCTCCATAACACCGGAAAATAGCATCCTTCAATTGCTGAGACTTGTATTTGTACAGCAAGCTTGGTTTTGAACTCATGGTCATATTTTGTTCCCTCTGTGTTCCAGCGTGGGCTTAAATTATTTTTTGAAGACAAGCTGATTTATCCAACACTTGTCATAATTGGCCCCAAACCTTCTGCTTGCTGAAGTTGCCAATTCTATTTAGAAAAACAAGAAAGATGAAAAGCGTCTATTACTTACAGGAATCCCAGGTTTCCCAGCAGGGCCAGGAGTGCCTTTTTTCCCTTTAGGACCCTAAAAATGTGAAGCACAGCTGTAATTAATTGTAATAAACTTAATTAAACTGAAGGCATAGAAAAGAACCCTGAGACCTGGATGCCACAGCACGTAATGCCACTAACTAGCTGTATATCATTGAGATTGTCATTTAACTTCCCTGGGAGTCATTTTCTTTATCTGAAAATGAGAGTTTGACCAGATAATCTATGAATTTCCATCTAGCTCCAAATTCTATGGTGTAAAAATTTAAATACTGGCTCTAAAAGGGAACTAAATATTATTTAATAAATGTCCACCTTTTCAGACAGAGCTTTTGTCTTCCTATTGAAAGTGGCAAAGTGATTTATTAATTCAATAAACATTTACCAAGTTTTACGTATCAGGTACTCTGTGCTCTGTTGGGAGTGCAAAGTCAAAGTTACTGATCTCAAGGCACTCACATTGTAGTAAGGGACATGAACCAATAGCCTAAAATGTGCTTATCTGGAAGCATAGACAAGAACATACTTGTGAATCAAAGAAAAGATATTTATTTCCCACGGAACTCTTTGTTTTTCCATGTGGGAGATGTTTTAAATCATAATTGATTCAGCAGTAACTGGTCTGCCAGGATAGTTAGGAATTTTGCCCTTGCAAATCATGCCATTATTGTGATGATATCCTAAAATTATTTTAAAAAGAAAAATGTGGAAAAGAGTGACCTAGTTCACAAATAAGAAAAAGAAGCATATTGTCATTACCAGACACATTTCTCAGAAGTCATCAAAAGTTGTCACAAACAGGATAATTCCACCAAAACGGGATGTTAAGTTATTCAAATTTCAGATAAATTGTGCCAAAGATTCAATTTGAGAACAACAAAGTAAATAATTTCATAACATATTACATCTTCTGTAAATGAACTTAATATTTTAAGAAGAAATAGTATATGTAGTAATAGAAAAAAAGGGCATTTTGTATAAGAGATAAAAATCTTTGTTAGAATTTGATAATGGGAAGCTATATGGAACAAGAGTTCTACCTCCAACTTGGAGAACTATTTTACTTGACTTAAAAGGTCACTAATATAAAGTCTTTCTAAGGGTGAGGAAACCAGAAAATGAAACAGTAGATGATCTGAGTTAAGTTGAAGGAGAAGAAATTTCTGGAACATATGCTCTCTAAAATAAAATATACCTTTTAGGACACAATAAAGAAATAAAATAAAACTACAAGATTTTAAATACTGAAAAAATTGTGATTTCAGGTATCTCTAATAGCACTAATTAAATAGTATATGAACTATGATAATATTCAAATATGTTAGCCAGAGTATTTTTTCCTTCACAGTATTTTTTTTTATGCAAAGTGATAGACCTGCTCTAGATTTTAGATTTTCAAAATAGACTATTCCTTAGCTTATGGATTTCCACATAGTCTTCTGAAACTCATGGTGAGGTAATAATTTTAGAAGGATATATTTTGAGAAGAATACATTTTTAAAAAGAAAGCCTAATTTTTATTTTTTATTAAATTTTATAACTTTCCCCCCAATGTTTATTTATCTTTGAGAGAGAGAGAGCATGAGAAGGGAAGGGGCAGAGAGAGAGGGAGACAGAGAATCTGAAACAGGCTCTGTGCTGTCAGCGCAAAGCCTGACATGAGGCTGGAACCCACAAACCGTGAGATCAGGGCCCCAGCTAAAGTTGGATGCTCAACCGAAAAAAAATGATTTTTAAATATGAAAACTCTATATTTGAGTATCAAAAACCAAGGTGACAAAGGAGTCCAGTCATACAATTTATGCCATAAAGAACAGATTTAGAATTATAATAGTATAAGAGAAAAATTTTTCTACTTAAGGGAATATAAATATCTTCAAGTTGGCGAAAGGTAAAAACAAAAGCATAAGAGAAGCAAGATTGTTTGACACTGACAGGAATCTCTGAGAAGGGCCCTTTATACCTCACTCTACCCTCAAGTCCTGGTGTGGGGGAAGCAATAATACCCTCAGATAAGTATGGGAATTTGGGCACAGAGACAATGGCTAGGGAGACTAAAGTCCTCATTTAGAAGTCCACATGAACTGCACTGAGTGTCAGCAGTAGAGTAGAAATTTCTACATTGGGATGTCTAGGCTGGTGGGCTTGAGAAAGTCTGAGTCCCACGAGCACCCAGCATGGTAAGGGGATTAGCAGAATACATTTCCACGTGGCCAAGAACAGAAGCAGATGGCTCTTAAAGGCCTATATAAAAGAGACTTTGTACCTTTTCTGTACACAGAAAATAGCTATACATGCCAGCATGGATTAAAGAACTTCTGCAAGGAGGGCCAAGGTAGATGTCAACATGGTGGGATGATGGCTACTAAGGACCTAAATGGATGATGTGCATTTCAGTGTATACTGGTGTAAATAAATGACTGAA
The DNA here is from genome assembly GCF_007474595.2 of Lynx canadensis. Lineage (NCBI taxonomy): Eukaryota > Metazoa > Chordata > Mammalia > Carnivora > Felidae > Lynx > Lynx canadensis. The sequence continues at coordinate 71,968,074 of NC_044310.1, forward strand.
GACCAAACTCACCTTCCATTCCTCTTCCCCACCACTGCCACCCAGAATGTAACTGCAGACTTGACAAGAGAATGAATAGGAAAACTCTAAATCAAACGCAGGATATTTGTATGGATGGAGTTAAAGACAGTTAATTGACTAGAATGTTCTACCAATTAGGTTTCTACCACCAGGCAGGATGGGCACTCAGGATGGATGTTAAGTTCCATCATAAAGAACATAAACAAAATTATATTTTTAGTATACCTGAGTTTGTGACTTAAGGTTCAGACATACTATGCATGTGAGTAATGGCTTTACTCCAAATGCTTATATAACAAAATAAAAACAAAGAGATTCACATATCATCACAGACTGATTACATTTTGGGATGACCATTATGTTGGGGATTATTTCAGAAAAGCTAAATGTTGTGCACTGAAATCTACATGTATGGGTCTGTTATCATGAAAACTAGGATGTTAATCAGACCTGGATGGGCATCAGGAAGCAGCTTCCAATAGAATAACACAACAGAAAAAGTATGACTATAAAAATTATTTTTGAAGTATACTTTGCTACTTGTAATAGGACAATAGTGGTAAAATCTGCCTATTGAAGACAAAAAGTATTTAACAAATAACAAAACTGTAATGTCTGCTGTTTTGAGATGTTCAAATCAGGAAAGATTTCCTTATTACAATTATTGTCATCATACTAAAAGGAAGTAGGCCAGCTAGAAAAGCCATAGTCTAACAGTGGAGATTTTATATGTATAAAGATCAATAAAGTGTAGAACACTGATACTTTAAAAAAACTGCACATTAAAAAAAATCTCAAAATGGAATTGTTGGCTTATAACTAAATTAAGAGCCAGGCATTACTAAACATTAATCCTACGGAGAGGTAGTCTCCTATTTGTAGGAAATTATAGATTTGGGCCAAAGACAAAGATAATATGTTGTTATATGAGGTGTTGGTACATGACTGAGTTGCTATCATAAGAAGGAAAAGAAAGTCACTCTTCAACTAATACCCAGAACTCAACTATAGTAAAGCTAGAAGTATTCTAATGCTACTTTCAAACTTAACTTACTCATGTTATTCTATTTAAATATTAAGTACCTCATAAATCAATAAATAGACTTTACTGTTTTAAATGGATCTGATTTCAAATAGGCCATCATGTTTTTCAAAGCTAAGCCAGACAAAAGAAAAAGCACAATTTTATGCTCACTCTAAAGACTACAAATAAAAATCGTTTGCCTTTCCTATTTGATACTGGACATTTTAAAAATGTGTCATCATAGTCCAAAACCTGTTATTTAAATGAAGTTGAAGGATAGTTACCTCAATACTTAGCTAGTTCTAACTTTGTTAGGACAGATTTACAATACAAACACAGATTTAGAGTTAGGCAATAATTGTACTCTTTCTCTCTCTTCTTTTTTTTCTCTAACCAAGAAATTTCAATTCACTAAAATCTGGAATTTTGTTTTGGAAGAAAAATAAGATTTTGGCTTGAGTCTTAGTCTTGGAAAGCCATTACAGGACAGTTCACTACATTTAAATTACAAAAGTCTTTTTGAAAATGTAGTGGTTCTGCTATTGAATTTGACTTGTTCTTTCTCTCTACTGTGTCATGAATGAGAGCCCAATGAATAAGTTAGATGGTTAAGTAAAATTAATCATAAAAGATTTCAAAGTAATAGCAGGCTTTTGTATAATATTGGGAGTCAAGAAATAACGTTTCTATTGTTAGTTCTGTTAACTAATTCTGTGATCTTAGGTAACTCAATCTGTCTGAGGCTTAAATTTCTTCATCTGTAAAATGAGAGGGTGGTCCAGATGATTTTAAAGGGCCATTTCTAAATCTAAAAAACAAATTTAAAGCTTTGCAAAAACAAGAAGACAGTAATTGGACAGGATCCACCTGACCACTGAAGGTGTCCCTAGTGAATAATACATGGTCAATGATTATTCTTGTAGCAATTATTAGTATTTTAAATTCTTTTTAAAAACGTTTATTTATTTTTGACAGAGAGAGAGAGAGCACAAGCAGGGGCAGAACAGAGAGAAGGAGACACAGAATCTGAAGCAGGTTCCAGGCTCCCAGCTGACAGCAAAGAGCCCGAAGCAGGGCTTGAACTCACCTATTGCAAGATCATGAACTTGAACTCACAAACTTGAGATCATGACCTGAGCTAAAGACAGACGCTTAACCGACTGAGCCACGCAGGAGCGCCTAAGACGCTTTTTTAATGTAACCTTGAACTGTATGTCAGCATTGCCCAAGGCAGGAAAGAACTAATTCCCTTGAATTATACAGAATTTAAACCATGGCTTCTCAGAATCTTTTGGCTCTGATACCCAGGGTAAGTTGACCACGTAGGCTGGATATGTAGTTGTTTAGTAAGAATATATGATTTTCACTGGCATAATTTTAACAGATACTAATAAATACCAAAACATTTCTTCTTCCTGAGATATGTCAAAAAAGAAAAAGAAAATACTAAGAATATGAAAGTACTAATTCTAAGAGATGAGAAATTTTGGGATCAAACCTTGGGGGAGCATTTGCATCCTTAGGCACTTAATGCAAGTCACAAGAAGGCAGTAGCAGTATTCTAGGTTCCTAGCTGTTTCCACTACTTTTTCCAATTTTGGTATTAAAAATTCTAAGCGGGGGAGGAGGGGTGCTTGGGTGGCTCAGATGGTTAAGCGTCCGACTCTTGGTTTCAGCTCAGGTCATAATCTCATGGTTCGTGAGTTCAAGCCCTGCTTCTGGCTATATGCTGATAGCTCAGAACCTGCTTGGGATTCTCTCTCCTCTCTCTGCTCTTCCCCTACTCATGCACACATGTGCTCTCTCTCTCTCAAAATAAATAAATAAACTTTTAAAAAATTCTAAGTGAATGAGACAATTATCTTCTCTCTGTGTGTTTTCTCTTGTTAAGGCTTGCCTTCCATGGGATATTTTTATTTTTTATTTATTAGTTTTTATTTATTAAGGAACCTGACAAAGAGTTATTAGGTAGATGTAAAGACCATTCAAAAATGGCTTTAAGGTGAGTGAACACCTATGTAAAATCAGATTCAACTCAATTTTATTACTCCTTTAAGTAGGAAGCACAAAGTATGGGTGAAGATTGCTTAACAAATTAGGAGAAATGTGGTTTCAAATTCATTACTTTTTATCCATTCTCACCTAATTTATTATTAAAATTACACTAAATTTTTTTAAGAATTCTACTTAAAATCAATAGCATGTGAAATCAGAATGCCATGAAATGCAGGATAGCAGTAAACTGATGGTACAAATCACAAAGCAAGTTATAAGGCAACAACCTTCAGTAAGGTTGAGGCAACATCTATCAGTGCACAGGGAAAGAGACTACATCCAATAAGCTAATACATTTTTAGTTTGTTTGATAACAGATAACTGACTTATGGAAAAAAAAAGTGTTTTAAACAAACTGTGAGTCTGTGTCACATAGTCAAACTATTTCTCCCCCTACTCTACTACAACAACTAAGTAGGTTTGACTGATAGGGTTTCACTTTGCAATGCTGGTCTTAAGGCCTATTGGTACTTCTGCTTGAAATCCCAAGGAAAGAGGAGTAGTTTGGGACAACCTTAAGCAATTTTTACCAGAAGGCTGCTGGTAAAGGGAAATGTGGATGGCAGTCAGAACACATGAACTTAATCAATAATCTTGTTTTAGCACAATTATTGACAAATACTCTGATTAGAGGCCTACAGTGATCCTTGCTCTGGAAGGGTGAATGATCATTTAAGTTATGATAAACAGCAGCTCCTATGTCCCTGCTCTCTCAAACCAACAGTAAGTTTCAAATTATCTTAAATAATTTCAACTTACTTCAGATCCTCTCTCTCCTTTTAGTCCTTGTTCACCCTGGTCACCTGGCTCACCCTTTAATAAGAAACCAAAGAGAAATCACATAAAAAACAGACACCAAATAAGATATATTAACATTAATTTTTTTCAATGCCAGAATCACAAAGAATGTTCTCAAAACATACTGGGGGCCCTTGTTGTCCAGTAGCACCTCTTGGTCCTGGTATACCCATGGGACCCTAGGAATAGAAAAGATTATAGTATTAGAGTAAATAGAGACATGCAACTCAGAGAATAGGGTAGTATCACTTAAAATGGTAGCAAAATGTTACAAAATTCAATTTAAATATCAAAAATTATGATTCTTTTTCAGAAATATTACAGAACATAATAGCCACTGGATATTATGACAATTGAGAAAGCCTGTAAAGTTTTGTTTTGTTTTGTACATAGGTCAACATAGTAGGTTGAATGGTAGTACACCTGAAGATCTCTATGCCCTAAACCCCACAGACTGTGAATATGATCTTTTTTGGAAAAAGGGTCTTTGCAGATATCATTAAGTTAATGATCTTAAAAAGAGATTATCCTGAATGGCCTATGACAAGTACCCTTAGAAGAGAGAGATAGATACAAACAACAAAGAAGAGGGCCATGTGAAGGCATACGCAGAAACTGGAGCTATGCAGCCACAAGGAGCATTGTCAGCCATCAGAAGCTAGAAGAGGAAAGGAAGAATTCTCTTCTAGAAACTGCAGAGGGAGCAAGGTCTGTTAACACCATCGTTTCAGATTTCTGGTATTTAGAACTGGGAGAGAATAAATTTCTGTTGTTTGAAACCGCCCAGTTTATAATAATTCTGGTCAGGAAACTAAGACAGTAAATAACCAAAGAAATAAAAAGTTTGAGAACAAATTTCCTTTTTCAGCCTATTCCTATTGTAGAAGTATACCACTTGGATATACCACTTGGATAAATTTAGTATTTATGGTATTTATACCACTTGGATAAATTTAGTATTGAAAATTGGGAGTCATTAATGTATATAATGCCAAGACACATCAAGTGACTTTGATATTCAGCAGTCTGTCATCACCCTAGTCCTCCTAGGAAGGAATGCTGACCTACCACATTTCCCTTTTCAAGTGTGTAAATAGAAACTAGCAACAACCCAAGGGCATTTCAGATTATGCATAAAGAATTCTGCATGCAGTCTCATTCTTCCCCTTCCCTACCGTCCTTTTCACTTTAGAATTTCTTTCCTCCTACTCTGTGTATTACAGAAAGAATGCCATAGAAAAAACAGTTAGTAGGCTCATCTCCTTTTTCTGGACTAGGAGAAGTAAGGATTGCCTTTATAGACTAATGATATTTATCTCACAGAAAGATCAGTTTAAGCTCTCTTTGTTTGCATTCTTTGAGGCAACTGTTTGTGGTTTTAAGATTCAACCTCCTGATAAAAAAAAAAAAAAAAAAAAAGAATTATTTAACAGAGTGAACATTGCCAAGAGACAAAGACTGTTTGGAAGGCTTTCTATAGAACATGGCCATAACTAAAGAGAATACCATTACCACACATCGCCTTACTAGCAAAACATGAGCAGAGTCAACAATAACAGAATCAGGTCAGTCAAGAGGAAATGTGGTGTAAGTATATATGACTATTATAAGTCATTGATGAAGCAGAATTCAGGAGAGAAGTGATTGGTGAAAGGATGAAGTTATACAACGTAGTGAGAGTGAACAGATGAGCAAACTATAAAACTCAAGATCATGATGGCCAGTTGTGACTTTGCCACCATTTTTGTCTGTGTTTTATAAAGACCTTTTTAGAATGGTCATAAAATAGCCAATAGCTTCTCCTGGTTTTGTGAAGTCTGGATACAAATCTCACTAAAAACAAACTTGCTTTCTAGAAGTTTCACTGTAATTCCTCTAGTTCTGTCTATTTCAATAAAAATTGAGAAAGGCCATTTTCTGCAATGTTAAAAATTAAATATGATGTAGTAAATATTATTATAAAGTTATGTAGGCAAGGTTCTGGGAAGTGATTGACTTTGCCTGATGATATTAGTAGTGGGATGGGCTAAATGGTGAAGGGGAGTTAGATGGTCAAGGATTTTATAAGGGAAGTGATGATAAGCTGAATCTTGAAGGATGAGTGTTCCAGGCAGTAAAGTAAAAAGAAGATATTCTGGCAGAGTGGATAGCATGGGGGAATAAATGAAGATTTATCTGACAGAACATGTTAAGTGGAGAATGGATTTGAGAGGGCTATGACTAGGGATAGGGAGTCTAGTTTGGAAGCTATTACAATAATTCAGACAAAAATGATGAAACCTAAACTAAAGTAGGTCAAAATGGCTAGATTCCAGAGCTATCTAAGGTCAAAAGAAGTGGCCAATTAAATTTGAGAGATGAGAGGAGAGAGAAGGGAGAGGAGGGAGAGAACAAGAGAGATAAAGGGACAGAAAGAAACAAAAGGAGAGAAATAGAAACGGACACACAGAGAGAGCAATAGACAGAGGGGGACAGAGAGATACAGAGATGGACAGAAAGATAGAGAGAAGGACTATTCATTTATTGGCTTGAATACTTTAATGTCTAATGGTAGCATTCACTGAATTGAAGACATAGAAAGAATATGATCAAATTTGGGGAGGATGATAAAACTGACCAAACCAAAGTGAAATGGAGTTTGAGCTAGAATGTAATTTATTCCATGTATTTCTAGGACTTCATCTCACACAAATTTAGTCTGATTTAATCTTGGGTATCTGTATATTTCTGCTCATATTTTTAAAAAGCAGATGTTGACAGTATAATATGCTTATCCCCACTATATTTTCTCTCTTTCTCAAGCCTTACATGAATTTATCTCGACCTTTGGGATGTATAGTTTTCTGGATGACAACTATAATTTACTATATCTGTTTTTATGCTGATTAAATGTTCTTATTATATGTCTTCTACATGTGATGTCCACAGAGGCAAGTACTGTATCTGGGGTATCCAGTATTATACTTATGTCTTCTAGCTCTGTTCCTGGCCTATGGCAGACACTCAAATATATGATGAGTGGACAGAGATTTTATCATGCATGACACATAAGATCTGTCATGTATAATGATTCCTAATAAGTACTAAGTACTTACTACTAAGTATTTATTGATGATAATGAGCAAGACACATGACTTTTGTAATTCTCAGTTTCTTCAAGAGGAAAAGAGAACAAAAGATGGTGAACAAGATTTTTAAAAATTTCTAACTTTTCACGGCAAAATGGAAGCAAAATCTACATTATCATTCAATTTTTTTAATCCCAAAAGATAACTGTGAGCTCACTACAATTGTAAGAACATTTGTAAATATAAAAATGTTTTTAAAAAGATTGGTGATAATCATTCAGTCATAGAAAGGCATGGAGTACTAAAACATTCTACAACATTGATTACAATATAATACATTAAGTGAAATGAAGCCAGACACAAAAAGCTATATATTATACAATTCCATTTATATGAAATATCCAGAAGAGATAACTCAATAGAGTCAGAAAGCAGAGTAATGGTTGCCAAAGCCTGGGAGAAATACAGACTAACTGCTTAATGGGTATGAGGCTTCCTTTTTAGGGTAATGTAAATGTTCTGGAACTATGTAGCGTGTGATGGTTGTACAATATTGGGAATGTACTAATATCTTTGAATTGTACACTTTAGAATTGTTAAAATGTTAAATTTTATATTATGTGTATTTTAGTACAATTAAAAGAAGGGTTGACGATAATGTTAATCATTAGTTTACCACAGTGAAATGATAGTATATACACTTTAAAATGATAGAAAAACAAACATTTGAAAATTTCACCTGAGGCTACAACAGAATAATCTAACTATAAATAAAGCACAGTTCCCCTATATGAATCAAACTTGTGCTCGGAAAACCTGGCAGGGGACAAGTGTGGATATTTCATGGCTTTCAGATGTCTAGTAATAAAATTATTATGGCTGCCTGGTTCATGATGGCTTGTTTCGAATAAAACCACCAACAAATTACAAAATGACCTCTAAAGACTAAGGACATAGGATAGAATAAGACATAAAGGAATATGTGGATCAAACTAATTCATGAAATATTGACAACTGAAAACATAATCAGGAATATTTGTGGAATGAGGAAGGAGAAATTGATTCCACAGTGAGCCCAGGAAGAAGTTCTCTGATGAAGGATTTCTGAATAAGGTGTGACTATTCAGAATAAGACAGGCAGGGTTTCTCTTCTGCTAGCCAGATGAAGAGATTCTTTTCTTCTTCCAAAAGAATATCTATTTGTTTGTTTGCCAGTAAATTTGCTAGTTTAGCAACCAAATATTTCACAGTTGGTAGAGGCCAAAAGAAGATATTGCAAGAACTTGATTTTCCTGAGAATGTGTGAAGTTTTGCACAGAAAAGGCTAAGGAAGGTGTTTTCCAAAATGGCGCAGCAGCATAGAAGTTCTCAGCTTGTCTCATCGCTGAGGTGCAGCTAGATCAGCACCAAACCATTTTGAACACCTAGGAAATTGATCCGATGATTAACACAACAATCTGCATAACTTGAGCCACAGAACTCGGCAGGTACATGGTGCGAAGAGGTGAACTGGGGGAGAAAAAGTTGCAGAGGATAAGGAGGTGTTTTTCTGGGCAGAGAACAGAGAAAGAAAAAGGGGGAGAGTGCAGCACACTAGGATCATACAGGAAAAGCACTCCCCCCAAAAGTAGCTGGAAAGAGTGGAAACACTGACAAGGGACTGAACAAGAAATTTGTTCTTAAAAACCACTGCTGGGTAGAAAGGAGAGGGTTACAATACCATTAGGAATCTATAAACAGTGGAGCACAGAGTTGGAAGTTCTGGAGCTCAATACCTGGCAGTGCTCTAGTTTTGAGTAAATCCCCAGGAGCAGACAGTGAGGTTCAAGGGGTCTGTGGGCCACAAGGGGAGAAGGGGTTCCTCTGCTTTGAGTGCATTTGGTAGAGGCCATATGGCCTCCCCACAGGCAAAGGTCCCAGTGGACTCTGGACAGCAGCCTCATTTGCTGATATTGGGACAAAGACACCAGAGTGCAGTGAAACCTGGCGCTGGCTGTATATTGTGATTTGCCATAATCTCTGAACCTCTGCTGCTGCACCACTGCATGAACACATTCTGGTGCAAGCTGGCCATTGCTCAGTGAGACATTCCCCCAGAGGGTCAGAGTGGGTCCAACCTGCAGGGTTCTCTGAAATGAGGGGTTTGGAAACACATCCCCATCTGAGATAAAACTCAGGAGGGAGGTGCTGCCTAACAGGCTGATGACTTGGACATGGACAGGGTATAAGTGGGGAATGGACAGAAGCCTGAGACAAAGGAGGGGTTCTTGATTATGGGTCGGTGAGAGCACAAAATTCCTGTGCCAAAAACTAGGAAGTTAGGTGAAGCCATTTCCACTGCCCCTGCCCATGCACACGGGCATGCACACCACACCAATCCACCCCAGTAAGCTGAGCAGTGCCACCTAACGAAGAATGGAGCTGTTACAACAAGTCCCACCCAACTGTGACCTCCAAGTGCAGCCCCCTAGAAGACCAGCACAAATCACTCCATGTGCTTAGTGTATGGAGTATAGAGTGCTTCATAGTTTGAGTTCTAGGGGAAACTGGATGTAACTTCATTCAGGTTTCATTCTGTTTCCTGGTTTATCTATTATTTTTTTTGCTTCTGTGTTTGTTTAAATTGTTTTTCCCCTCTCCTTTCTTTTCTTTTTCTTGGATAGAGAAAGAGAAAAAATTATTTTTATTTTCTTTTTAAAACAATATGTTTAAGTCTTTTTACTATGTTTTTGTTTTTTTGTAAATCTTTTTATTCTATTCCACTTTCTTCATTTCATTTTATTCTACTTTATTATATACACGTTTTTTATGTTTTTAAACTTTTCTTACTATTTTTTTCATTTTCTTTCCTATTGTTTCTCTATTATATCAAAATTTTTCAACAACCACCAAAACACACCTAGGATCTAGCTTCCTTTATTTATGTATTTTTTTTGTTTCTCATTTTCTCATTTTTATTTTTTACTTTATTAATTCTTTTTCTTCTTTCAAAACGACAAAACTAAGGAATTCACCCCAAAAGACAGAACAGGAAGAATTGACAGCCAAGGGTTTAATGAACAGAGATATAAGAAAGATGTCTGAACTAGAATTTAGAACGATGATAATGAGAATATTAGCTGGGGTTGAAAAAAGCATAGAATCCCTTTCTGCAGAGATAAAAGAAGTAAAATCTAGTCAGGACAAAATTAAAAAGGTTATAACCAAGATGGAATCTCAGATGGCTGCCACAACGGCAAGGATGGATGAAGCAGAGCAGCAAATCAGCGATATAGAAGACAAAATTATGGAGAATAATAAAGCAAAAAAAAGAAAAAAGAAAAAAGAAAAAGGGAAGCTAATGCAAAAAAGCATGATACAAGAATTAGAGAACACAGTGACTTACTAAAAAGGAATAACATCCAAATCATAGGAGTCCAAAAAGATGAAGAGAGAGAAAAAGGGGTAGAAGGTTTATGTGAGAATATTATAGCAGAAAACTTTCCTAATCTGGGGAAAGACACAGAAATCAAAATCCAAGAAGCATAGAGAACTCCCATTAGATTCAACAAAAACCGACCATCAATAAGGCATATCATAATCGAAATCACAAAATACACAAACAAGAAAAGAATTATGAAAGCAAGGGAAAAAAAGTCCTTCACCTATAAGGGAAGACAGATCGGGTTCACAGCAGACCTATCCACAGAAACGTGGCAGGCCAGAAAGGAGTGGTGGGATGTATTCAACGTGGTAAGTTGACAAAATATGCAGCCAAGAACTCTTTATCCAGCAAGGCTGTCATTCAAAATAGAAGGAGGGATAAAGAGTTTCTCAGACAAACAAAAACTAAAGGAGTTAACTAAACTAAACCAGCCCTGAAAGAAAATTTAAGGGGGACTCTCTGAGGGGAGAAAAGATGACACAAAACAAAAAAGGCCAAAAGCAATGAAGATTAGAAAGGACCAGAGAATATCACCAGAAACTCCAACTCTACAGGCAACACAATGGCACTAAATTCGTATCTTTCACTATTCACTCTAAATGTCAATGGACTAAACGCTCCAATCAAAAGATGTAGGGTATCAGAATGGATAAGAAAACAAGATCCATCTATATGTTATTTACAAGAGTTTTAGACCTTCAGATTGAAAGTAAAGAGATGGAGAACCATCTATCATGCTAATGGTCACCAAAAGAAAGCTGTGGTACCCATACTTATATCAGACAAACTAGATTTTAAAATAAAGACTAACAAGAGATTAAGAAAAGCATTATATCATAATTAATGGGTCTATACATCAAGAAGATCTAACAGTTGTAAACACTTATGCTCCCAATGTGAAAACACTCAAATATATAAATCAATTAATCACAAACATAAAGAAACTCATTGATGATAATACCATAATAGTAGGGGACTTCAACACCCCACTTACAACAATGGAAAGATCATCTAAGCAGAAAATCAACAAGGAGACAATGGCTCTGAATGACACACTGGACTGAATAGACTTCACAGATATATTCAGAACATTTCATCCTAAAGCAGCAGAATATATATTCTTCTTGAGTGCATATGGAACATTCTCCAGATCAGATCATATACTGGGACACAAATCAGCCCTCAACAAGAACAAAAAATCAAGATCATACCGTGATCATATATTCAGACTGATCATATATTCAGACCACAACGCTATGAAACTCAAAATCAACCACAAAAAAAAAAAATTGGAAAGACCACGAATACTTGAAGATTAAAGAACATTCTACTAATGAATGAATGGGTTAACCATGAAATTAGAGAGGAAAGTAAAAAGTACATGGAAGTCAATGAAAATGATAACATGACAGCCCAAAACCTCTGGGATGCAGAAAAGGCAGTCATAAGAGGGAACTACATAGAAATCCAGGTGTTCCTAAGGAAGATAGATCTCAGATAAACAACCTAACCTTACACCTTAAAGAGCTGGAAAAAGAACAGCAAATAAAGCCTGAAAACAGCAGAAATGGGAAATAATAAAGATTAAAGCAGAAATCAATGATATAGAAATTTAAAAAATGTAGAACATATCAATGAAACCAGGAGCTGATTTTTTGAAAGAATTAACAAAATTGATGAACTCCTAGCCAGTTTGATCAAAAAGAAAAAGGAAAGGACCCAAATAAATCACGAATGAAAGAAGGGAGATCACAACCAACATTGCAGAAATACAAATAATAGTAAGAGAATATTATGAGCAATTATATGCCAATAAATTGGGCAATTTGGAAGAAATGGACAAATTCCTAGAAACACATAAACTACCAAAACTGAAACAGGAAGAAATAGAAAATTTGAACAGACTTATAACCAGGAAAGAAATAGAATCAGTAATCAAAAATCTCCCCCCGCCTCCCAAAAAGGAGTCCAGGGCTAAATGGCTTTCCAGGGGAAAGCCTGGAATTTTACCTGGAAACATTTAAAGAAGAAGAGTTAATGCCTATTCTTTTGAAACTGTTGCAAAAACTAGAAATGGAAAGAAAACTTCCAAACTCATTCTGAGTCCAGCATTACCCTGATTCCAAAGCCAGACAAAGACCCCACTAGAAAGGAGAGCTACAGACCAATTTCCCTCATGAACACTGATGTAAAAATTCTCAACAAAGATACTAGCCAACTGGATCAAACAATACATTAAAAGAATTATTCACCACGATCAAGTGGGATTTATTCCTGGGATGCAGGGATGGCTCAATATCCACAAATAAATCAATGTGATACATCACATTAATAAAAGAAAGAATAAGAACCACATGATCCTCGGGGTGCCTGGGTGGCTCAGGCGGTTGAGCGTCTGACTTCGGCTCAGGTCATGGTCTCGCGGTCTGTGAGTTCAAGCCCCGCGTCAGGCTCTGTGCTGACAGCTCAGAGCCTGGAGCTGCTTCGGATTCTGTGTCTCCCTCTCTCTCTGCCCCTCCCCTGCTCATGCTCTGTCTCTCTGTCTCAAAAATAAATAAACATTTAAAAAAAAAAGAACCACATGATCCTCTCAATAGATGTAGACGAATCATTTGACAAAATACATCCTTTCTTGATAAAAGCCCTCAAGTAAGCAGGGATAGAAGGATCATACCTCAAGATCATAAAAGCCATGTATGAAAGACCCACCATTAATATCATCCTCAATGGGGAAAAATTGAGAGCTTTCCCTCTAAGGTCAGGAACATGACAAGTGTGTCCACTCTTACCACTGTTTTTCAACATAGTGTTGGAAGTCCTAGCCTCAGCAATGAGAAAACACAAAGAAATAAAAGGCATCCAAATTGGCGAGGAGGAAATCAAATTGTCACTTTTTGCAGATGACATGATACTCTATGTCGAAAACCCAAAAGATTCCACCAAAAAACTGCTAGAATTGATCCATGAATTCAGCAAAGTCACAGGATATAAAATCAATGTACAGAAATTGGCTGCATTTCTATACATCAAAAATGAAGCAGCAGAAAGAGAAATCAAGGAATCGGTCCTATTTACAATTGCACCAAAAACCATAATATACCTAGGAATAAACCTAACCAAAGAGGTGAAAAATCTATACACTGAAAACTATAGAAAATTTATGAAAGAAATTGAAGAAGACACAAAGAAATGGAAAAACATTCCATGCTCATGGATTGGAAGAATAAGTATTGTTAAAATGTCAATACTTTCCAAGGCAATCTACATATTCAGTGCAATCCCTATCAAAATAACACCAGCATTCTTCACAGAGCTAGAACAAAGAATCTTAAAATTTGTATGGAACTAAAAAAGACCCTCAATAGCCAAAGCAATCCTGAAAAAGAAAATCAAAGCTGGAGGCATCATAATTCTGGACTTCAAGCTGTATTACAAAGCTGTAATCATCAAGAAAGTATGATACTGGCACAACAACAGACACATAGATCAATGCAACAGAATAGATAACCCAGAAATGGACCCAGAAACATATGGCCAACTAATATATGAAAAAGCAGGAAAGACTATCCAATGGAAAAGCAACAGTCTCTTCAGCAAATGGTATTGGGAAAACTGGACAGTGGCATGCAGAAGAATGCTCCTGGACCACTTTCTTACTTAAAATTAAACTCAAATTAGATGAAAGACCTAAATGTAAGACAGGAAGCCATCAAAATCCTAGAGGAGAAAGATGGCAAAAACCTCTTTGACCTTGGCTGCAGCAACATCTTACTTGACATGTCTCTGCAGGGAAGGAAACAAAAGCAAAAATGAACTATTGGGACCTCATCAAGATAAAAAACTTCTGCATCGCAAAGGAAACCATCAACAAAACTAAAAGGCAATCAACAGAATGGGAAAAGATACTTGCAAATGACCTATCAGATAAAGGGTTAGTATCCAAAATCTATAAAGAACTTACCAAACTGAACACCCCAAAACCAAATAATCCAGTGAAGAAATGGGCAGAGGACATGAATAGACACTTTTCCAAAGAAGACATCCAGATGGCCAACAGACACATGAAAAGATGCTCAATACCACTCATCATCAGGGAACTACAAATCAAAACCACATTGAGACACCACCAGTGTCTCACACCAGTGGTGTGACACACCAGTCAGAGTGGCTAAAATTAACAACTCAGGAAACAACAGATGCTGGGGAGGATGTGGAGAAAGGGGAACCCTTTTGCAGTATTTGTGGGAATACAAACTGGTGTCTGGAACAGTGTTGAAGTTCCTTAAAGAATTAAAAATAGAACTACCCTAAGGCCCAGCAACTGCACTACTAGGAATTTATCCAAAGGATACAGGCGTGCTGTTTTGAAGGGGCACATGCATCTCAATGTTTATAGCAGTGCTATCAACAATAGCCAAAGTATGGAAAGAGCCCAAATGTCCACTGACTGATGAATGAATAAAGATGATGTGGTATATATATACAATGGAATATTACTCGGCGATGGAAAAGAATGAAATCTTGCCAGTTGCAATGGAACTAGAGTGTATCATGCTAAGTGAAATTATTCAGTCAGAGAAAGACAAATGTCATATGACTTCACCCATATGTGGAATTTAAGATATGAAACAGATGAACATAAGGGTATGGAAGCAAAAATAATATAAAAACAGGGAGGGAGACAAATCATAAGAGATGCTTAAAGATAGAGCACAAACTTAGGGTTGCTGGAGGGGTTTTGAGTGGGGGGATGGGCTAATTGGGCAAGGGGCAATAAGGAGAACACTTGTTGGGATGAACACTGGGTCTTATAAGTACATGATGAATCACTGGATTCTATTCCTGAAATCATTATTATACTATATGTTAACTAACTTGGATGTAAATTTTAAAAAATTAAAAAATGAAAAAAATGAAAAAAAACTGAAAATGAACTAAAAAAAATAGAGTCATGTTGTTTTTCAAGCAAAAAAAAAAAAAAGCTAAGGAAGTTTAAGATGGTTTTCAAATTTTTCTGGAAGCAGTGGGTTGGCTTCTCAACCCAAAAAGAACCTAAATACACTGAATTCCTTGGATTAAGAAATACTTATAGATCCAAATGTTATGTAAATTGGAAACAGAATATACATGACATTCAAAAAATGTTTCTCTAAAAATAGAAGAAGTACAAGATGGCCACCACAACAATTTCACAAACATTTAGAGTGACCTTCAACATTTACTTCTAAGAGAATTTTAGGAAGTGCAAGTTGATTTTTCAGATTTCAGGCTTAAGGAAATTAATATATTGATGATAGTTACCTACCTACCAGCTTGTCCATTCAATCTGGCTATTTAAGTCTTCATTCCAAATATGGCCACTGATATTTTACATGGGAGAGGGGTATATTGGATCAAACAACCCATCAATTCACTATTAAAAATGAATTATGTTTATATACATATTATATACTATTATGTACAAAACTCAGAACAAAACATTGTAGAAGAAAGAGAGAGGTCATATTCAAATTAGGGAGCTAAGATATCTGCACATTAAAAATAATTAGCAAATATATTAGCAACATAAGATGGTAAAATATTTCTATTGAATACCTTCTATAAATAATAAACATTATAGGACTGAGGAATATGGAAAGATTACTGTTAGGGTGAGCTTAGGAAAAGGGAGTCTGTACTAGATTATGAAGGAAAGATAGGATTTATGTAGATAAAGTTTAGATAATTCTGTGAGTATGCACAGAATGTTGTGAGAAAATGAATGACATAGAAACTATAGGGAGAGAGTTAGCAGATGACCAATTTGTTTAGCAACTGACACTATAAACAGGAAGGGAAGAGAGATAAGACAGGAATAGAGAACATCCTAAACATAAATATGCTAATAAAAATGACACGGAATAAATTCTATACATAATCTAATACAATTTTGGCTGATGAAGTTGGTCTCATAAAATCCTTCTAAGAGTGGAAGAGGACAAAAACTGACAGAAGGCTTGAGAATATAATGACATTCATCCACCTATTTGACAACTCTATTGAATTCCTACTATACATCAGGAACATTATGTTCTAGAAATTGGGTATATAATGATGAAAAAGCCAGACAAGAGTCTCATTTTCATGGATCTTACTTTTTGGTAGGGAAAGATAAGACACTAAACAAAAAACCAAATGTATGTAAAAAAAAAGTGGTTAGATAATATAGATGGCACTAAATATCATGAAGTAAATCTAATATGATGCAAAGTGAAGAACAGAAAGAGAAGGCCTTTCCCGAAGTAACATTTCAGCTGAGATCTGATGATGAGAAAAAAGCAGCAATGGGAGGTGAAGATGAGTCCAGAAAAAAAGGAACAGAAAGTACAAAGAACTAGGCTTCTTCTGGGATCAAAACCTTAAGATATTACTCATAACTCAATGATGCTTATTTTCATTTGAAACTGAGCAAAACCACCAGAGAACACTGATTCAATTTAGAAGCAAGGTGTGAAATTTGCTGTAATTACCTTATAGCCCTCTGCTCCAGGCTCTCCTCTCTCTCCTTGTTCCCCCACAGGACCCTACAGAGACCACATGCAAAAACAATCAGTTCCACAGCTGGATCCAAGAATTTGTGAATGCAGATAATACAGTTAGTGTGGCATATTTTTTCCCCAAAAATGTGAAACCAAATGTATAATTATTTGTTTAGTTCCACTAATATATTTCAAAAGACTGAATATCAATAACATTAAGAACATCATAAGCATTGAATTATTTGAAGAGAATCTCATAATGATCTTGCTAGGAAAAATATTGAAGAAATGAAGTCCACTTAAACATTATGAATTTTCAGATGGATGAAGTATGTTATACATGATGTCAAATTAACTTGCATTTTTACTTAATGTTAAAATGATAGAAAAAGATTTAATCTGGATCATTCAGCCATGTAATCAATTCCATTAATTAGAAGATCAATTTAATCATCTTTTTATTTATTTATTTTTATATTTTGAAGTACAGTTGGCATACAATATTATTATAGTTTCAGGCATACAACATAATGGTTTGACATTTATACACATTATGAAATGATCACCAGAATAAGTCTGGTCACCATCTGTCACTATATGTAGTTATTATAATACTATTGACTATATTCGCTATGCTGTACTTCACATCCCCATGACTTACGTATTTTATAACTGAAAGTCTATAACTCTTAATCCCCTTCACCTATTTCACCCATCTCCTTATACCCTCCCCTCTGGCAATCACCAGTTTGTTCTGTGTACTTATGAATCTGTTTCTGTTTTGTGTTGTTTTGTTTTTTGGACTCCACATGTAAGTAAAATAATACACAGTTTGTTCCTCTCTTATTTCACATAGCATAATGCCCTCTAGGTTCATTTTTGTTGTCATGAATGGCAAGAATTCACTCTTTTTATGGCTAAGTAATATTACATTTTGTGTGTGTGTATATACATACATCTTCTTTATCCATTTGTGTATCAGTGAACACTTAGGTTGTTTCCATATCATGGCTTTTGTAAACAATGCTGCAATGAACATACATACAATGAAGATACCAGGTGTATGTATCTTTTCATATTATGTTTTTCAATTTTTTTTTTCAGATAAATACCCAGATGTCAAATAGCTGGATCCTGTGGTATTTCTATTTTTAATTTTTTGAGTAATCTCCATACTGGTTTACGTAGTGGCTGCACCAATTTATATTCTACCAACAGTGCATGACGGCTTCTTTTTTTCCACATTCTCACCAACATTTGTTATTTCTTGTTCTTTTTTGATACTAGTCATTCTGACAGCGATGAGGTGAAATCTCACTGCGGTTTTGATATGCATTTCCCTGATTAGTGATGTTGAGCATTTTTTCATATGTCTATTGGCCTTCTATACGACTTCTTTGGAAAAATGCCTATTCAGGTCCTCTGCCCATTTTAAAAATCAGATTGGTTTATTTGTGTTGAGTTGTAGGAGTTCTTTATATATTTTGGATATTAATCTCTTACTGGATATATCATTGCAATATCTTCTCCCATTTGCCTTTTTGTTTTGTTGATGATTTCCTTTACTGTAAAAAACTTTTTAGTTCGATGTAGTCCCAATTGCTTATTTTGCTTTTATTGCCTTTGCCAGAGGAGACACATACCACAAAAATACTGCTAAGACTGATGTGCCAGAGTTTATGCCTGTTCTCTTTTGGAAGTTCTATGATTTCAGGTCTTACATTTAGGTCTTTAATCCACTTTGAGTTTATTCTTGCATGTAATGGAAAAAAGTCGTCCAGTTTCATTCTTTTGCATGTAGCTGTCCAGTTTCCCCAACACCAATTATTGAAAAGATTATATTTTCCCCATTGTATATTAATTGATCATATAAGTGTGTGTTTATTTCTGGGCTCTCTATTCTGTTCCATTGACCTATGTGTCCTCTGTTATGCCAGTACCAAACTGTTCTGATAACCACAGCTTTGTGTGCAGTTTGAAATCAGGCAGCATGATACCTGCAGCTTTCTCAAGACTGTTTTGGCGATTCAGGGTCTTTTGTCATTGCATACAAATTTCAGATCATTTGCTCTAGTTCTGTGAAAAATACTATTGGAATTTTGATAGGAATTGTACTGAATATGGAGCTTGCTTTGGATAGCATAGGCATCTTAAAAATATTAATTCTTCCAATCCACAAAACAATGTATCTTTCCATTTATTTTTGTCATCTTCAGTTCTTGCATAAATGTCTTTAGTTTTCAGAATATAGGTCTTCTGCCTCCCTGGCTAAATTTATTCCTAGATATTTTATTATTTTTATTCATTATAAGTAAGATCATTTTCTTAATTTCTCTTCTGATAATGTTTTATTGTATAGAAATGCAACAGATTTCTGTATATTCATTTTGTATCCTAATTTAGTAGTTGTAATAGTTTTTTGGTGAAGTCTTTATTTTGTATTTACAGTATAATGTGATCTACAAATGTTGACAGTTGTGCTTCTGTCTTACCAATGTGGATGTCTTTCCTTTCTTTTTCTTCTCTTATTGCTATAGCTGACATTTCCAGTACTATGTTGAATAAAAGTGGTGAGAGTAGGCATCTTTCTATTATTCCTGATCTTGGAGGAAAAGCTTTCAGCTTTCCACCATTGAGTATGATGCTAGTTGTGGGTTTGCCATATATGGCATTTCTTATGTTAAGGAATTTATTGAGAGTTTTCATCATAAGTGAATTGTTGATTTGTCAAATGCTTTTTCTGCATCTATTGAGAAGATCATGATTTTTAGCCTTCATTTTGTTAATGTGGTGCATCAAGTTAATTGATTTGCAAATACTGAATCATCCTTGCATCCCTGGAAAATATCTTATTTGATTGTGGAATATGATCCCTTTAATGTATTGCTGAATTTTTTTTTTTTTTTGCTAACATTTTGTTGAAAATTTTTGTATCTATGTTCTTCAGGGATATTGGCCTATACTTTCCTTTTTTGTACTGTCTTTTCTGGTTTTGGTATCAGGACACTGCTAGCCTCATAGAATGAATGTGAAAGCATTCCTTCCTCTAATTTTTCTTGAATAGTTTGAGAAGGATAGGTATAAACACTTCCTTAAATGTTTGGAAAAATTCACCTGTGAAGCCACCTGGTCCCTGAGTTTGGTTTATTGGGAGTTTTTTGGTTACTGATTCATTTTCATTGCCAGTAATCAGTCTGTTCAGATTTCTATTTCTTCCTGATTCAGTTTTGGAAGATTATAAGGGTTTAGGATTTTATCTTTTTTTTTTTCTAGGTTGTCCAATTTCTTGGCAAACCTGTTTGTAGTAGATTTGGGGATGCTGTGCTTTTATTTCCATTTGTCTTCAAACAAAACTAATGTTTAGTTAGCAGAATGTTGTTTAGCTTCCATGTACTTGTGTTTTTTCTCCATTTTTTTTCTTGGTATTTATTTCTAGTTTCATATCATTGTGATCACAAAAGATGCTTGATATGATTTCAATATTCTTAAATTTATTAAAATGTTTTTTGTGGTCTAACATGTGATTTTTCCTAGATAATGTTCTGTGTGCACTTGAGAAGAATGCATATTCTGCTGTTTTTGAATGGACTGTTCTGTATATACCCATTAGGTCCCTCTGGCCTAATGTGTTGTTTGAGGTTACTATTTACTTATTGACTTTCTGTCTGGATGATCCATCTATAGATGTAAGTGGAGTATTAAAGTGTCCTACTCCTATTGTATTACTATCAATTTCTCCCTTGATGTCTGTTAATATCTGCTTTTTAAATTTAAGTGTTTCTAAGTTGGGTGCATAGATATTTATAATTGTTATATCCTCTTGTTGAATTGAACCCTTTATCATCATGTAATGCCCTTCCTTTTGTCTTGTTACAGTGTTAATTTTAAAGTCTATTTTATCTGATATGATACCCCTGGTTTGTTTTTTTTTCATTTCCACTTGGAGTATTTTTTTCTATCCTTTCCCTTTCAATCTGTGTGTGTCTTTGGGTCTGAAGTGAGTCTCTTGTAGGCAGCATATAGATGGGTCTTTTTTTTTTTAATTTTTTTAATGTTTCTTTATTTTTGAGAGAGAGACAGGGAGACACAGCGTTCGAGTGGGGGAGGGGCAGAGAGAGAGAGACACACACACAGAATCTGAAGCACGCTCCAGGCTCTGAGCTGTCAGCATAGACCCTGATGTGGGGCTCGAACTCACAGACTTGAAATCATGACCTGAGCTGAAGTCACTTAACTGACTGAGCCACCCAGGTGCCGTGAAATGGCCCTTATTTTTCTTATCCTTTCAGTCACCCTATGTCTTTTGATTGGAACATCTAATCCATTTACATTTAAAGTATCAACTGATAGGTATGTACTTAGTGCCATTTTGTTAACTGTTTTCTGGTTGTATATGTAGTTCTTTTCTGTTCCTCTCTTGCTCTCTTCCTTTGTGATTTGATGATTTTCTTTAGTGTTATGTTTGGATCCCTTTTTCTTTATTTTTTTGTGAATCTATTGTAGGTTTTGGTTTGAGGTTTCCATGAGTTACATATATAACACCCTATGTACATAGCAGTCTATTTTAAGTTGATGGTCACTTAAGTTCAAACACATTCTAAAAGCCCTACATTTTTTATTCCCCTCTCCCCATGTTTTGTGTATTTGGTGCCATAATTTACATCTTTTTATTTTGTATATCCCTTAGGTAATTATTGTAGACATAGTTGTTTTTTCTACTTTTGTCCTTTAACCTTCATACCAGCTTTATAAGTAGTTGATCCACTCTCTTTACTATATGTTTGCTTTTACCAATGAGCCTTTTTCTTTCATAATTTTTTTTTACCTCCATTTATGGTGTTTTCTTTTCCATTTTAAGAAGTCCCTTTAACCTCTCTTGTAAGTCCAGTTTAGTGGTGATGAATTCCTTTAACCTTCATTTGTCTGGGAAACTCTTTATCTCTTTAATTCTGAATGACAATCTTTCCAGGAAGGGTATTCTGGTTGTAGGTTTTTCCTTTCAGCATTTTGAGTATATCAGGCCTCTCCTTTCTGGCGTACAAAATTTCTGCTGAAAAATCAGCTCATGATCTTTTAGGTGTTACCTTGTAAGTAACCAGTTGCTTTACTCTTACTGTTTTTAAGATTCTCTCATTACCTTTAATTTTTGACAATTTACTTACTCTCTGTTGGTGTGAGCCTCTTTGGGTTCATCTTGTTTGGAGCTCTCTGTGCATCTTGCAGTTGGATGTTTGTTTCCTTCCCCAGGTTAGGGAAGTTTTCATTTATTATTTCTTCCTTTTGTCTTGTTACACTCTTTGCTTTAAAGTCGACTTTATAAGACTTCTGTTGATATTTATTGTCCAAGAGTTTCCTTAAACTATCCTCTTTTTCTTAACCTTTTTCTTTGTACTCTTCAGTTTGGATGACTTCCACTACCTTGTCTTCCAGATCGCTGACCTGTCTATATCCTTTAATATGCCATTGTTCTCCCTAGTGTATATATATTTTTTTCATTTCAGCTATTGAATTCTTAAGTTATGATTAGTTATTTTTTATATTTTTCTATCTCTTTGTTGAATTTCTCATTGTTCAACTACTCTTCTTCTGAGTTCCATGAGCATCTTTATGACCATTACTTTGAATTCTTTATCAGGCAGATTGCTTATCTCTGTTTCGTTTGGTTCCTTCCTGAGGTTTTGTCTTATTTTATTTGGAACGTCCTCCTGTCTCCTTGTTAGGCCTGTCTCACTGTGTGTGTTTCTATGTATTAGGTAGACCAGCTATGTCTCATGGTCTTGATGGAGTGGTCTCATATAGAAGGTGTCCGTTGGGCCTTAGAAGCACACTCCTCCTTTGTCACCAGAACCAGGTGCTCCAGGAGTGCCCTGTGTAGTTTCTTTGTGCCTTCTTATCGCTGGCATGCTTGTGAGTGGGGCTGGCTCCTGGCCCATTGGCTGCAATGACTGGCCACAACTGCTGTGGTCACACTGGTGGGCAGGACTGGCTCCTGACATGGCTGGCTGAGAGGCCTGGCTGTGGCGGCTGTGGGTGTGCTGGTGGGTGGGATAGCCCCTGGTGTGCCTGGCTATGAGGTCAGGCCAGGACTGTTGTAGGCATACTGATGGGTGGGCCTTGCCCCTTGTTCCTGTCAGGAGCCACTCTGGAAGGGCGCCAGTCCAGGCCAAAACTACTCGTTTGGTGTGTTGGAACAAGAGCTACTTTGGAGAACACCAGTCCTGGGCAAGGCCACCTGCAGGGTGTGGCAGGATGGGAGCTGTTTTGGGAGACACTGTTTAATGATCTTTTTAAAAGCATCTAATAGCTACCTACTTTAACATTCTTGATCAGAAACTCTGTTGTTTATTCTTTTTAATTTTTAAGATATAAATTAACTTAATAAAAATTGCATCTATTTATTTTTAATCTGTATGGTAGTAGCTAATAAACCTACACTTTTAACTTTTTTTCAAATATTCCTAATATAAATTCTTTGATATGATAAACTATTCAAATTATCTAGTGTAAAATATACTTGGAAAAGCAATTTTTGCATACGAGGACCTACTGTCTAAAAAGAAAGTCAAATTGAAATCTTTGTGAAAACCATAAAATTGATGAGGACAATTGATTGACAAATTTTAACTTATTCCTATGTGAGTAAAGATATTTGACATAATGTAAGGACAATAATCTCTGACTCTGTTTTAATGATTTAGAATATTCTTGGTTTAAGTTTCACACCTGTTTGATGTCTACTAGACAAAATAATGATTGTTATGCTAGACTTTTAATATATTTATTATATTTTAGTGACATTCTTTGATTCTGGCGTACTTGAATCTGGGGAAAAAACAAGCACTTTTATACACTATTTGCCCATATGTTTCCATTTGCTTTTCAGTTTTTGCATTATTTCCATATTTTTCCCTGTCAGGGCTTTAGAGAGACTAGAACATATTTGATAAAAACCTTATATATATTTTATAGATAAGTATGCCTCTATATGAGATGGCTTCATTTAATCAGAATAATTCCAAAATCTTTTGTATTTCTAAGACAAAATATAACTTTCACTCATCTCGAAAGAGCCAGATCAAAGCACCAGAAGTAACTACATAATGTGATCCTTCTGCTTTAGTATTTAAACATATTTTTTAATGTTTATTTATTTTTAGGAGAGAGAAAAAGAGACAGAGCATGAGCCGGGGGAGGGGCAGAGAGAGAGGGAGACACAGAATCCAAAGCAAGCTCCAGACTCTGAGCTGTTAGCACAGAGCCCAAAGCAGGGCTTGAATCCATGAACCATGAGATCATGACCTTAGCAAAGTCAGATGCTTAACCGACTGAGCCATCTAGGCACCCCCAGGATTTTTAAAATCTTATATGATATCATGTAGAAAATTGAAAATCAAACCAATTATATTTATTTCTATGAGTTAAACACTTTTATTCTACCTATTTAATTTACATATGCCCTTTAAGATTATTTTCATAAAATATGAATATAGAGATGGTCATTCAGATAATCAAAGCTACAATAGCTACTTTTCTTTTTTTTTAACATATATTTTTAATGTTCATTTTTGAGAGAGACAGAGAGTGGGGGAGGGGCAGAAAGAGAGGGAGACACAGAATCTGAAGCAGGCTCTAGGCTCGGAGCTGTCAGCACAGAGCCTGACGTGGGGCTTGAACCACAAACTTGGAGATCGTGAGCTGAGCTGAAGTCAGATACTCAACCAACTGAACCACCCAAGTTCCCCTATAATAACTTTTCAAAACAGAGTTTATAGTTAACCTTCAGATACTTAATTAGAAGACTATGGATCAGTGATCTTCAAAGGTATTGGTTATAATAACTGATTAAGTTTTAAAGTCATTTGGTAACTATATGTAAATTACTATAAAAAAGTATACAGGTCAGATTTTTTTAATACTCAGAAATAAATCTGAATTTGATGATTTTTTAAACATTTTTTTTACTATTTATTTACTTTTGAGAGACAGAGAGTGAGCAGGGGAAAGGCAGAGAGAGAAGGAGACACAGAATCCAAAGCAGGCTCCAAGCTCCAAGCTGTTAGCATAAAACCCGATGCAGGACTCAGATCCATGGACTGTAAGATCAAGACCTGAGCCAAAGTCAGATGCTTAACCAAGTGAGCCACCCAGGCACCCCATGAATTTGATGATTGAAGAAATGTCTGCCCTAAAATATCTAGAGTATAGTATTTTGATAATCTCTGCAAAAGGTTGTTATAGTGCATTTCATGCTGAAAGTTAGATTTGGAAAGTCACTGTAATTAAACTATATATTATCCTAAGGATCTTGACTTGGATATAAATAGATTTTACATTTAGATAATACAACTATAAATAGTATGTGCCTACAAAACCATGTTATGAAACTAACAGAATAAAACTCCCTGAAAAGATGTGATTGGTCATATGAATCTATTATATTCATTGCATTTTATCTTGAAACATCAAAATAATTTTAGAAAAAGACCTACTGGTTCACCTCGAGGCCCAGGTGGTCCTAGCACTGTGCTATCTTCTCCTGGATAACCCTATAATGAAGATAATTATTTACAAACAAAATCAAATTAATAAAATAAACTTTGAAATATGTAGCTTATCATTGTCTCATATGTATGACATCTACAATCTGGCTTTATCTTTTTTAAATGGAAAACTTTACCTACAAAACTTAGCACAGGATATTTTATACAGTTGTAATTCCTATATGGTTCTCAGAAGTGTCTATCAGCTTTAATTACATACAAAGCAGTTTAGGAATTTGTTCAAAGTTTCAGGTTTCCAGTGATACTACAAATTAAGAGTAGTATTATTATAGTTATTCTTAACCCAGAAAATTTTTACTATAAATTTCACTATAAACATACTGGTCATTTAATCTAGAGTCTCACAATCTGTTTCAACAAGTAATTAGTTTTAAGTTTACAAAGCTTTATAGATTACAAAGTACTTTACCATATATTATTTCATGAATATCTTGAAACAACCTATTGAAGACATTTTAATGACTTAAATTTTCATCTCTTGGTATTTACCTTCTAGAATTTGCAATACTTCCCAAATTGAAAAGTGTTTTCTTTTATTCTTTGAAAATGTTTCCATGCACACTTTCAGAAAGAACACAAAAATTAAATATTTAACTTTAGGATTGCAAAGTCAATATACACACATACCTTTTCTCCTTTAGGTCCTGACAGCCCAGAAAGGCCTGGCTGGCCCTGGTGGCCCTAACAAAAGGACAAGAAAGTAGACATTCTCTGTATCATTTGTGCATGTTCTACCTAATACCACCAAGGACATGCCATTAGATACTGCACTATTCTGAAAGAAAAACAAGATTCATTCTCTAGGGGGATGAAGCCTAAATGCAGTAGCAAAGTTTATCGGTGAGATTTCATCTTAATCTGCATAATTGGAATGACATCTTTATATAACCATTTTCATGCAAATACACACATTTTAATTTCCAATTAGAAATGATTACCCTATATCCTGGAATTCCTGGTTCTCCATCAGGTCCCATCAATCCTAAATGTCCCTAAAAAACAAAGTAAATATTAGAGAGAAAATAGCCAACTGATTGAACCATTACACTTGTACTCTGATTACTTAAAATTTAGAATTTCTGAAGTATAATATTTTACTTAGTCTGAAATGGGAAAACAAGAAATAACATTCTAACTTCTGTCTTATTTTTCTTCTGAACCACAAAAGTCCCACCAAAAAAAAATGTCTCTTCAGTTTACTTCTGGTATGAATATTCTTAATCATATTAAGAAAAATACTTTCAGTTGTCAGAACCCTATAGGTTTTCAGCAAGTTCTTGGAAATGTAACATGTATCTGTCAAAGTTTATAGTATATATATATTTTTAATGTTTACTTATTTTTGAGAGAGAGAGAGAGGACAGGGGAAGGGCAGTGAGAGAGAGAGGGAGACACAGAATCTGAAGCAGGTTCCAGGCTCTGAGCTGTCAGCACAGAGCCCGGCGCAGACCCCGAAATCACAAACCATGAGATCATGACCTAAGCTGAAGTCAGACGCTTAACCAAATGAGCCAGCCAGGTGCCCTTATATCTGGTCCAAGTTTATGGTAGATGTGCCTCACTGAATATTAGAGTATAGCCTGAAAGTTTTTGATATTATCATGATGGGATCGTGGAGAACTCCATACTCATTGATAGTTTCAGATGCTTTGATGAAGAAAAGTTTCAGCTCTGGTCAAAGTTGTTAAAGGAGAAATAGTTGGCAACTTATGTGTGATAATCACTCTGTTATTGCTCTTATCAATATTTTGCAGATGAGGATACTACATAATTTAAGGGTTATTCATAAATGCCTCTAAAGTACTGAAAATGTGACTCAGACAACTAAAAAGAGTAAAAATAATAATCCTAAAAATGTCTTACCTTTCATACTACCAAAAATTTCCACACCAATTCTCCTATTTAAGTTTGAAACTAAATAGGAGATGAGAAAATTAAGGCACAGAATAGGTTCATGCCTAACCAAATATCAGATTAACCAGAAGCTCTAAATATGATTATTTACCCAAAGAACCCATGAGAACCACCTATCATTTAAGTGGATATAAAGTTAAAACATAAAAGTAAGTAGATTTCTTATATAGCACCAATAAAAAGATATAATGGAAAAAAGATTGCATCATAAATCATAAAGTCCATAAGAAACCAACAATAAATCTAACAGGATAGAGGTAAGAACAGAATAAAGGAAATAACAAAACTTTATTAAAGGACATATAAGATGATGTAAGTAAATAGAAAGACATATACTGCTTCTCTACTGAAAGATTCAATGTTAAAGGAAAATGAAGAGCTGATTTTATTTTATTTTTTTAAAAATTTTTTTCAACGTTTTTTATTTATTTTTGGGACAGAGAGAAACAGAGCATGAACGGGTGAGGGGCAGAGAGAGAGGGAGACACAGAATCGGAAACAGGCTCCAGGCTCCGAGCCATCAGCCCAGAGCCTGACGCGGGGCTCGAACTCACAGACCGCGAGATCGTGACCTGGCTGAAGTCGGACGCTTAACCGACTGCGCCACCCAGGCGCCCCGAAGAGCTGATTTTAAAGTTCACATGGAAGAGAGAATTAAAGTAAGAGCTGAACTTTTCAGAAAAATGAATTATGGAATACTTGCTCTTCTCAAAAGTACTGTAATAATATAACAATTAAATAGTGTGGTATTGAACCCAAAAATAGGCTAACAGATTGACAGAAGAAAACAGAGAGAATGAAAACAGGTCAATAAATATTTGAGAGTTTAGTTTAGTGGGATACAGAGTGACTATTTATTAAATGATTTTGAAACAACTGAAAATCTACTTGGAAAAAAGAAAATCAAGTTCTTTACAACTTATTTCACAGCAAAATAATAAACTTCATATGAGTTAGGAATAAAAATAAAGCTATAAAAGAATTAGAAGAAGGATATGGAAGAGTATTTTTATATACTTTAGGTAGGGAAGGCATTTCTAATGAAAAAATAAAACCTGTAAAGTAAAGGAGTGACAAATTTGAGTATATAATAATTAAAATCTCCAGCAAAAAGATATCAAACAAACAACACTAAATGTAAAATGACAGAAAGAGAAATTGTATTTATAATACATTTTGTAACAAGTTTAACAAAAATATATTATCTAAGGGACGCCTGGGTGGCTCAGTCGGTTAAGTGTCTGACTTGGGCTCAGGTCATGATCTCATGACTTGTGAGTTCAAGCCCTGCATTGGGCTCTGTGCTGACAGCGTGGAGCCTGGAGCCTGCTTTGGATTCTGTGTCTCCCTCTTTCTCTGCCCCTCCCCCATCATGCTCTGTCTCTCTCTCTCTCTCAAAACGAAATAAACATCATATATATATGATATGAATAAACATCATATATATATATATCTATATATAGTTATTACAGTTTAATAAGAAAAAGACAGCAGCCTAATGTAAATCATGTAAAGTGAATATGTAAAGGCAATTTCCAGAAAAAAAAAATCACTTAATTGTAATCGGGGAGATATAAACAGAAAGAAAATGAGACACATGTTCTCATTTATCAGATTGTCAGACATCAAAAGGGTTAACATGAAGTATTGGTGGTGGGAGTGTATATTGGATGAAACCTTTTGGGGAGGCAGTTGGAGAACATGTGTCAATATTTTTAAAGTGAATATTCTCTTTAGACAAAATCCAAAGTAGGAACCTACTTTGAAGGCAATACTCTGGATTAGTTTCCATATTTGTTAAAAATTAATCATATTAAATAAAGTTTTGTAACATACAAGCCCAAATCAGGAAAATATTAGTAATTTAAATCAAAGGAAGAAAGACCTGAAGTGGTAAGATGAATATGTCAAATGAGCCTGAGATAAACTTTCCTCAGACAACTGATGAATTATACAATGCTCTCAAGAAGGCTTTGGTGAAAAGTCTAGCATTTGTGACATTTAACGGAGACTAGGAAATACACATGCATTTTGTAGATAAGCTTATTAAATAGTGAAAACACTAAGTTTAATAATTCATGCATCTCTCATGCTGTGACTTTCTAAACAGGTCCAAATATATTAGCAATAAAATTTTGCTATTATAGGTTCAGAAGTATTTATGTTACCCTTGTTTCCAACACTATATAAAGTTCATGCAAAAGATTAAATATTATTAGATGTTACAGATATTGATCAGAGCCGGTTTAAAAAAAAATCTCCATGAGCATGTAGAGTCCAAGCTTATAAAGAAAAATCATTTTTAAGTAAATCTAATTTTCAAAAGCAATATGCCAATCCTGACAGCATAGTTTCATACAGATATTAAATTCTTATTTTAAGTGCAAGGCATATAAACTTTCCCACTTAGGTTAAGAGTTATAATCTGAGTTTTTAAAACTTCATTTCATATTTTATTTCCATTTTGAGTTTTTTCCCCTTTCCCTTTTTCATGTCCAGAAACCACTAAGCCATTTAAGTACTGTGGAATGCTTACAATTCTCCACAGCTCATGGAGGTAGATTATTTTCAATGGAACTATTGCTTTCTCTGTAAAATTAATCAAGGGATGAAACTTTAAGGACATGGATACATTTCTTTTCCATCCACAGTGAACTCAGGTCTGGAAATAAATCAAATACTAACCACAGCACCTCTCGTTCCTCTGGCACCCTTAGGACCACTTTCCCCAATTTGTCCGGGAGCACCTCTGCTTCCAATTTCTCCGGTGGGCCCTATTTGTCCTTTTTCACCCTGTGGACGTCGTTAGTAAGAGAGAAAAGTGGGAAAAAACAAATTTTTACCTAGATGAATTAACTATATCATATACCTGAATGACACCAGAGGATAGTCTGTAAGCAAAATTCTGTAAATAGTAACTTGGGTTTACCTAGCTGGTGGTGGAGACTGCCACTGACAATAATAACATACCATCACCACCTAGGTTATCTGAAAGATATGACTGAAAGTAATTTAGGAGAAAGAACATTAAAAAAAATAATTTTGGCCAAACAAGCAGGGGAGATCTGGTGTTCATGTTGAACTACCAATAACCAATTTTTTATTTTTGAATTTGTTAGGTATGTATGTATGTATGCATGCATGCATGTATTTCTTGTTATCATGAGAAAACATAGACTGTATAAGAAACCTGCTTCTATACACAATTTCAATCCCACAAAGATCTATTTAATGTATACAGTTTCCAGTGTATGTTTCTGTATATTCAGTGGCTTGGAGTCTGCCTTTAAAAATCCATAACATATTTATATCATTTAACATCCTTCTGAAAACTAGTTATCTTCTGTTTTCCATCAAGCTGACTGATCATTCTCTACCACCAAAATATGGCTGCTTTTAAACAACTTTAAGTGCTATAATTCATTTTCTGAAAGTGGGAACCAATCTGTTCTGCTGTAGACAATAAAGTAGATACAAAGAAAAACTAGACTGTGATCATAGGAAGGAAGTTTTTGGTATTTATAATAATTCGCAGGGATGCAGGCTACTGTAAAGAATTATACTGTTCCACTTCTAATGTTGATTTTAGATATAACATCAAATATGATGAAAAGAGACTTCAGTATTGGGGTTATTTTCATGGGTAAGAGTGGCTACTAAAATTCACCTCATTCATTTTTCCTTACTTCTTATTCTAACTAATCCTGTCTCTACATTATGACAAAGATAGGCTGGGTGTATGTTATAGAAATGATAAATTAGACTTTGGGAACTAGATATGGTGTGATTTGAAGCTAATTATAGTCATATATTCAGAACTGTTGTATTTGAATAAGAAAATCATACTTGAACAAATTATTGGCCCCATACAGAGATGAATTTTTCATTATAATGTTCCAGAATTTTATACATTTTCATTTTAGTAAGATATAAAAGAAACATATAAACCATATTCTGGATGTGTGTTTCTAAGTCAATATATGGGAAAGATAAAATAATTAACCTTTTCAATTTAGATAAACATAGTACTAATAAACCCAGAAACAATCTCAATCATAATCTTTTCCCCTAAACATTTTACTAAAGTTGTTACTATTACACAAATGGTGTAGTATTTTCCTTTTCTCTCTTTTCCTGCCCAAAGTCTACTGAAGAATTTTTGGCAAACAGGAGAAGAAAGGCAAATATCTTCACAGAAACTACAGAGTGAGACTGTTGCCTTCAAATAATTAGGCGATAAATACTCCTAAGTAGAGTTAAATTTAATTTATATAAATGTGCCTTTTAAAGCCAAATTTATATTCTTTATTACCATATATCTCATGCAAATAAAAATATCACCAGCATTCTATGGAGCTCAGAGCACATCAGAAGAAAGGAAGCCTTAAAAAGATGTAAAAAAAAAAAATTACCTTTTGCCTGGGCGACCTCTTTGCCCTGGAATTCCCACAATTCCTTCAGATCCCTGAATGTCCAATATAAAAAAGAAAATAAATTGTTAAAGAAAGGACTAGATGGCATATTTAAATACTTACATCACATAATCACTGAATTGAACATTATGTAAAATGAGGGTACTTTCAACAATATTGTGTTTGCATAATTATCTAAAAATAGGTCATGATGATTTACATATACAAACTGGTCAAGATAGACAAAATTAAACTGTTCTTTATTATAGGAAGAAAATTATTTGGTTTCATCACCATTTTAATTAGTGAGACTGTAATTAAACTAAACCCAATGCATCCATGTTAATTTTAGCAGTTCTATGAGCTACTACTGTGGTTTCAACATCTTGTTGACTGTATAGGATTATAAATATATATTAAAACATGGTGAAGAAGAATCTCAAGATCTTTGGAGTAGTAGATTAAGGAGGTTTTCTTGGTCTGTGGAAAAAGAGAGAGGGAAATAGATGGAGAAAAAAGAAGTAGTCATATTCAACTTTAAAACAGTATTTTCATTTTAATCTGTATTTATTCAGACAAAGTAGACTGAAAGTTTCAATACAGACTTTTTTTTTTGTAAAATTGGCTAAAATATTTTAGATTGTCCTGTGAATTTGCAGGTCAACAATAATTAGGCTTAAATGAGATCCACAGTAAGCCCAGGGTGCAAGTTCTGAAACGGCCAACAATTAATCACAGCACTCCTTGCATTAGTTGGAAATGAAAATGGAAACCTCAAATTTGTGTCCAAAGCTTGCAAACTGCAAAAATGATGTAGACAAGAAATAAATTGTGGTTTACCACTGTGCTATGGAGGCTCTTGATAAATATTTGTTGAACGAATAACAGATACCTAAGAATGACTCATGCCCTATGCTCCTCAGTAAATGCTCTTCTAGCCTCAGAAGTCACTGAATTTAGAAGCCAAAATGGTTAAGTTCTATGTGCTGTAGTTCTAGCTGCATCCAGAGGTCAAAATGATAGTTGCACTAACCTGAGATTTCTTTGCGGTAATATGGACTTTTAAAAAGAGGCAGATTAACTTTCATTAGAGGGTAATGGTGTGAGCTTTTAAAAGTCAGACTGCTAGTTTCATAGTCTGGCTCTGTCACCTCACAGCAATATGACCATAGGTAGATTGTTTAACTCTAAGGGCCTCAGTTTCCTGTTCTATAAAAGAAGTACAACAATACCTCTTCAAAGAGTTATAAGATTAAATGAGATAGTGCATGTAAAGCTAAAAGAACCGGACTTTAAACTGAAGAATTTAGCTCAGTGTTAGTTCTCACTAACGTCTGCTGCCTTTTTCAAGTGTATTATATAACATTTGAATGTTTATAAAAAGATATTAGAAGGTACAATAAATACCCATGCACCCACCACCCACTGTAAGAAAGAGAAGATACATATGTATTGAAGTCCCATATGCACACATACCTTCCAACACATTACCCTCTCCCTCACTCAGGTGCAACCATTTTCCTCAATTTATCATTCCCAAGCATTTCTTTATACCGTTACTCCATTTGCATGTATCTCCAAGCAGTATGTGGTAATGTTGCATCTTTTCAAACTTTAAATAAGCATACTTAATGCATTCTTTGGAAACTTTTTTAACACACATTTTGCTTTTGAAATTAATCAGTGTCTTTAATCTACTCACTTTCTGTTTTTCATCCTACGGGATTCTATTTTCTTATCAAACCACAGCTGATTTAACCACTTTCTTACTGATGAATTTTTGGTGTTTTGTTTTTTTTTTTTTTGTCCTGTTACAGATAATGCTTGTGAACTCATCTATGTGCCATGTTAAAGGTGGTTGTTTGTTTTGTTTTTGTTTTTATGGAATAGTCCCGGAAGTTAAACTGCTGGGTTGTAGAGGTATGTACATCTTTAGGTATACAAGAGAATGTAAATTATTCTCCAAAGTAGTTTTTGTCAATTTCCATTCCATAGCAATATTTCAGAGTCCAATTACTTCAAATCTTCTGTAAAGCTTGGTACTATCAGACTTCAAATATGTCCATTTCATTGTGGTAAATGATATTTTATTTGTGTTTTCAATTTGCATATTCTGATTATTAAGGAGGAATGATTATCTATTCACACCGTTATTTCACATCTATATGTGATTCTGCTCAATATTCCCCTGAGCTGGACTTACTGAGTTATCCATAAAGTTTTTACATATATTCCTGATACCTGTATTTTGCTCATTCTATATAACACAGATCTCTTCTCAGCCTGCAGCATATTTTTTCACTTTGTTTAATATAACTTCTGATTAACATAAGTTTGTGATTTTAACAGAGTCATATTCATCAGTATTTTCTTCTTGTCTTCTTCTTTTCAGTGTTTAGGAGATCCTGACTGCTTCCCCTCCCCTCCATGAGGTTCATAAAATGTTCTTGTAAATGTTCTCATGCTTAACATTTTGAATTTTCACAATTAGGCCTTTAATTGGAATTTCATTCTTTTGCGTGCGTGTGTGCACTGGTTTGAAGGAGTTGTTTTATTTTATTTTGTTTTTCATTTGGATAACCAATTAGGCCAGTACCATTTATTGAATATTCATCCTTTCCTTAATGATTTGCAACCTGTGATCAATGTATTAAACTTCATGTTTCAAAATATACTAAGCTCTGAGTCCAGGTTACCTTCTATTTCCATTGGTCTCTTTGTCTTCTGTGAATGAACATGACACTGATTAAATTACTCTAGCTTCAATCATAAGTTACGGTATCAGGTAGGGTAAGTTCTCCCTTCCACACACCACTCTGCCCAACCCTTGTCACTTGTTCTTGAAAATGTTTTTGATATTGGTCCTTTGGTTCTTTCATATGAATTTTAAAATCACTTTCATTAATCAGGTCCTATAAAAAAAAGTCTTATAGGGATTTTGACTAAATTGTATTGAATTTATAGACTAATGTTAGGGGAAAATTGATAATTTTTTTGATATTGAGTCCTCCTATCCATGAATATAAAATATCTCTCCATTTATTAGGTCTTTGTTAATAACATAATTTTTTGACAAAAATCTGCAAATCTTTTGTTAGCACTTATTTCTAGTTGTTTAATTTTGTGATGATCTATTATAAATAGTTTTTTTGTTTGTTTATTTATTTATTGAGAGAGAGGGAGAGAGCAAGCAGGGGAGGGGCAGAGAGAAAGGGAGAGAGAGAATCCCAAACAGGCTCCGTGCTGTCAGTGCAGAGCCCGATACAGGGCTCAATCCCATGACTGTGACATCATGACATGAGCTGAAATTAGAATTGGATGCTCAACCTACTGAGCCACTCAGGCACCCCCAGTAAATATTATTTAAGGTTTTCTAAACTGCTTGTGGCTGGTGAAGAAGAATGGAATCTATTTTTGTATATTCTTATATTTAGCATCTTGCTAAAATCTCCTTAATTCTAATAATTTGTCTGTAGATTATTTCTCGTGTACCGTACTGGCTGGGTTTCTGAGTAAATGTTGGATAGAAATGGTGAATAGTGGTGATCTTTGCTCATTCTTTGAAGTTTCACCATTAAGTATGATAGTCAACGTGGATATTATATTTTACTAAATGCTTTTTGTTTCATTTATTGAGATCATATTTTTAATTCTTTAATTTGTAAATATGTGACTTAAATGTATAATTTTAAAAAAATGTTAGGCCTTTGTTGCAATACTTGCACAAGAGGGAATTCACTGACACCTTTATTATATCAGCACTCACAATGAGGTGCAATGAATTCACTATTCAGGTGTCGTCCAACACTACTGCATGGCAATGTTATCTGCCAACCACCATGCAGTTTAGACATCGCTGTAAGTGTTTATATATTTAAATACCAACAAAACTTGTGGAGAATGTAAAAATAAAAGTGATAAGCCTCTCACAACGTGTATAATTGAGAAATTTGTCATTAGTCTGCAAGAGGACTTACACATTCTTCAAACTTCCATTTTCGCCTCAGTGTCAAGTGAATGACCTGCCCTTATACTGCACTGAGACAGAGTAGCAATCAAAACAAGAGCCACCTCCTTTTCCCACACCTGATCTACCGACATACCTCCTTATGCACACACATATTCCGCCTCCCTTCTCTTACGAAGGAAGAAGTTTCTCTGTTGCTTGTCTGAAGCCAGTGCCTCACTTGTATCTAAAGCCCATGTTCCCTTCATGGCCTTCTCTTAACACTTGCACTATCATTTTTTCCTCTGACTACATCATTCCCGACAGCAATTAAATAAGCTAGATAGCACTCATTAAAAAACAAAAACAAAACCCTTCCTTGACCTCATGTCCTTCCCTCCCTTCCTTTCTATTCACTCATTCAATGTCTCAGTACTTTCTAGTTCAATTTACTTCCCCATCACAGCAGAACTTTTTGAAAGACCTGTTTATGCTCATTGCCACTATTTTCTTACCTCTCATTCCCTCTTCATTTGGGCTTTTGTTCTTACCACAGCTCTGAAATTGCTTCCCTTTCAGGTCACCATGTAACCTTCATATAGCTAAATCCAATAATCCAATGGCTCATTTTATCTCAACCTTTTTTCATTCTTGAAAAATTTTAAGGTTTTGTTTATATGGCAGCATGCTTCCTGAATTTTGGCCTCCTTATATAACACCTCCTATTCTATGATTCCTAAAATTATGTCACCTGTCCTGACTGTATAATTGACCTTCTGGTTATCCTACCTACTGACATCTTTTTGAATTTCTATAGGGATTTCAAACTTTATGTGCCCCAAACTGAACCCTTGAATTATCCCCTCAAATCCCTAAATCTTGTCTCTTCCTTGTCTTCTCCAACTCAGCTATAATGTGGCAGTATTTTGAAAATTATCAAAATTGCTTTTCAATTTTGCCTTTTTGAATATATGGACTTTACCCTATTCAGCTTGAGGGGGTCATATGCCCAAGGGTTATATGTATTAAGAAAATTTTTCTGTTTTTTGTTTCCAACTTTACTAATTCACAAGGTGACCTTGGAGCACCCAGCATACAGAGCTATACTATATTATAGAGAAGACACACTTTCCATCTATTGCAATAGAACTCTAAGGCTTTTTACTAGGTGATAAAGGATGAGAATATGCTATAGGAGAAATAGAGAGAAAGTCAGGTTGTTGTTGTTGCTGTTGTTGTTGTTGTTTGTTGTTGTTGTTTCTTTTGGCTCCAGGAGATACAGGAGCGCAAAAAGGGAGGGAGAGACCTAAATGTTCAGATTTTCCTCTTTCTGAGTTTTGGCAAAGTGAGACTCTTGTTCCCCACTACCTCTTCAGGATGCAGGAAAGGTACCTTCTCTCTAGATAGCATTTGGTTTATGGCCATATCACTTTGGATGCTCAGGAAAATCAAAATGACGAACATTTGTTAAATTTTCCTAAACTCCTTGATTCCTATATGATGTAGATGGCAACTTAGAAATACCTGGGGAGCTTGTGTAGTGTGTGGTGGGGGAGTGGTCATTACTCTAGAAAGACATGGCTCTGTCATAACGGCTGATGAGCAGACTTCCTGGGCTAGAGCTGAATGAGAATCCAGAAGACCTGAGAAGGATCTGCAGATTAGTGGAAGCTGATTAGAGGGAACCTCTCCCAGAAAGGAAATGAAAATTACTAGCTGCAGACATTATCATCAGAGGCCAGCAGGGTAGGCAGTAAGGAAACTGACAAGGGACATTACCATGTCCCTATCTTAAACACCTGCACCTAGATCCAAAGCCTCCTCATCCTTACCATCACCAGACACTCAGACTCTCTAATGGAAAAGAGCAGAAGAGGGAGGTCAAGAGCTGATAAATTTGAGAAGCAACATTGTAAGAATCTGAGCATTACCTACAGAGACTACTAATTTATAGGAACAAATTGTTTAAGCTTTCAACTGAGTTGGGTTTAAAATTTTCTTTCCCCAAGCCTCCAACCATTCCTCACTAATCAGTAAGTTAGAGCTTGTGAGGAAAACCAAATAAACCAAAAATAATGAAATCACATATATCCACATATGTAAATACCAATTTGTAGGTCTGTAATATATTTAATGATATGATCACCAGTTCAGTTGCTCCAGCTAAAAACCAGGATTTATTCTTCATTATTTTTTCCCTCTTTCTCAACATCCAAACAATGAGTGATTACAGTCAGCTTTATCTCCAAAATATGTCTTAAATGGGATCACTATCCCCTATCTCTATTGTCCCCTTACATTCCCAACCATACTACTTTTCATCTACACTACTGCCACGGCCTTCTAAGTCCACTTTTACCCTCTAGTCTATTTCTTCAAAATTCCCCAAATGATCACTAAATTCACATTTAGTGAAATTAACATTTCAAACCCCTTGACCTGTTTAAAACCTTCCAAATGGCTGCACATTGAAATCAGAATCATCTCCAAATCTCTTATTATGGTCTGTAATCCTCTATATGATCTGGCTCCTTTTATTTCTCTGATGTTATGTTTTCAAGTTACTCACTACATTCCAATTACTTGGCCATTCCCTCCCCCCCCCACGCCCACCCCATCTGGCCCCTTTCTAATAGTGCATCTAATAAATGCCTCTCTGCCTTTAGAGCATTTGCATTTAAAGTCCCCTTACCTAGAAAGCTTTTACCTTAGATATTCACAGACTGGCTGCTCTACCTTAGAACATCTGGTTCAATTGTAACCCTATGTAGTCCTTCTGTGACCACCCCAATTTAAAGTGGTCTATTACCTCGTCACTCTTTATCTCATTACAGTTTTCTTTTCCTCACAGCACTTATCACTCTCAGAAATTACCATTCTTGTTCACGTTTCCTTCCACACCGCAGTGTAAGTTCCAGGACAGCAGGGACCTTGTCTGTTTTGTTTATTGCTGTAACATTAGTACCCAGAACTGTGCCTGGCATATACCTGATTGATAATAAATTATTTAATAAACAAATGAAGATAGAATTGCATGCCCCAAATGAAATATTTAGCCTTAATCAGACAGTAACCTAGGCTACTTAGTATCATTGTAAGAAATAACATCTTAAAAAACATGTACTAAAGTTTGTAGTAAAGCCAAAGTTTATGAACAAAAGGTGAAGAGTAGTGAGACATTTTTATACTACCTTTTTGTTTCTAATAAATGTAACATATGCATCTACTAGGAACATTTTGCACAGTAAATATTTGTACATTTGAAGAACACATTATATGTGAAAAAAGGGGATTGCTATTGCATTTTCTTTTGTCATTATAATCGGAAAGATTTCTCCTGGTTCTTTTGTCCACATCTTTTTT
The DNA here is from genome assembly GCF_007474595.2 of Lynx canadensis. Lineage (NCBI taxonomy): Eukaryota > Metazoa > Chordata > Mammalia > Carnivora > Felidae > Lynx > Lynx canadensis. Next base: position 72,007,178 of record NC_044310.1, read on the forward strand.
CTCTTCAAAGACAGGTTGCTTCTCTTTTTTGTGGGGTGGGGGAGGACGTGGATTGGGGGGGATGTGGGATGGGGTTGGAACTTCCACTGATATTAGGCTGGTTTATTTTAGTGCTTGTTCTAAAAATGCATAAGAAATATCTTGCTGCAAAATATTTGCTTTTAAAAGGCAACGCTACCGCAACTCATTTGTGTGCTTAGAGGCTTGCAGCAGACTGGAAAAATAGCAACATTTTCTAAATGAGCATGTTTTAGTAAACTTCTTCAATAATTCCTAAATAAGAATGCTTTTATATGCTGACAGAGAATAGTTGGCTTTATGCTGAGCCTACTCATTAAATAGAAGGAGTTGAGATTCCAGCCTATTACTTTAAATATGTGAGAGTAGCTGTATTGTCTTGAAAGTAACACATCACATCTAATTAAAATTTTTTTTAATGTTTATTTAGTTTTGAAGAAGAGAGAGAGACAGAGCATGAGCAGGAAGAGGGGCAGAGAGAGAAGGAGACACAGAATCTGAAGCAGGATCCAGCCTCTGAGCTGTCAGCACACAGCCCATAGGTGGGACTTGAACTCACAACCATGAGATCAGGATCTGAGCCAAAGTCAGACACTTAACCGACTGAGCCACCCAGGCACCCCACATCACATCTATTTTTTTAAACAACTTTGAGATACAAGTCATATACCATATATGAACCTGTTTAAAGTATACAATTCAATGAGTTGTGCGACCATCACCACAATCAATGTTAGAACATTTTCATTGCCCCCCAAAAGAAACCCTGTATCCCACAAGCAGTCACTTCCCATTTCCTCCCAACCACCATCCCTAGTAGCCATAGGCAATCACTAATCTACTTTCTGTCTGTCTAGATAATGCCTTATTTGGGACATGTCATATATCATGTGGTCTTTTTTTACTGGCTGCTTTCACTTAGCATAATGTTCTCTTTTCTTTTCTCTTTTAAATGTTTATTTATTTTGAGAGAGGACAAGTATAAGCAGGGAGGGGCAGAGAGAGAGGAAGAGAGAGAAATCCCAAGCAGGCTCCATACTGTTAGCATGGACCCCGATGTAGGGCTTAATTTCATGAACTGTGAGATCGTGACCTCAGCTGAAATCAAGTCTGACACCTAACGGACTGAGCTTTCCAGGCACCCCTAAGCATAATGTTTTCAAGGTCCATCAGTGTTGTAGCATGTATGAGTACATCATTTCTTTCATTGCCAAGTAATAATCCATTGCATAGATACACTACCTTTATTAATATACATTTACAAATGATCAGTTGAATGATCATTTATGTTATTTTGGCTATCATTAAAATGCTTCTATAAATATTCAGGTACAAAATTCAAATTTTGTTTGAACTCTGCTTTCAATTCTATTGGGTATATACCTAGGAATAGAATTGGGGATCATATAGCAACTCCATGTTATCATTTTGAGAAAATGCCAAATTGATTTTACAAAGTGGCTGTACCATTTATATCCCATCAGCAATGTATATTTACATCTTCAGCAACAATTTGATATTTTCTGTTTTTTTGTATTTTAATTTTTTTTTATTATAACCATCCTAGTCAAGTGAAGTGGCATCTTGTGGTTTTATTTGAATTTTCCTAATGGCTAATAATGTTGATCATCTTTTCAATTGCTTATTGGCTAAACTATATATCTTCTTTGGAGAAACATCTGTTTAAATGTTTCACTCAATTTTTCAATTGCTTATCTTTTTACTACTGAGTTGGAAGGGTTCTTTGCATATTTTGGATACAGTCCTTTATCATATATGATTTGCAAATATTTTCTCCCTTTTCATGGGTGTCTTTTCACTGCCTAATGGTGTTTTTGAAGCACAAAATTATTTTTCTTTCTCTTTGCTTCTTTCCTCCTTCCTTCCTTCCTTCCTTCCTTCCTTCCTTCCTTCCTCTCCTCCATCCCTCCTTTTTCTTTCCTTTTTTTTTTTTTTTGTAGGTAGGGTTTTACATCCAGTATGTGGAGCCCAACATGGGGCCTGAACTTACAACCTGAGATCAAGAGCTGAGCTGAGATCGAGAATTGAATGCTCAACCCAACTGAGCCAGCCAGCACCAAACTTTTAATTTTATGAAGTCCAGTATATTTTTCTTTTGTCACTTATACTTTTGGTGTTATCTAAGAAACTTTCATAATCAAGGTCATGAAGATTTACTGATATGTTTTCTTCTAAGACATTTATAGTTTTAGCTCTTAAATTTTGGTCTGTGATCCATTTTGAGTTAATTTTTGTGTGTAGGATAAGGGTCCAACTTTTTTCTTTTGCATGCAGGTATCTACTTGTTTTAGCACCATTTGTTGGAAAGACCATTATTTTCCCTTTGACTTTCTTAGCACATAACATGTTCTTGTAATTCAATTATCTTGTTCTATTTTTGTCCCCTGGGATTTATTTTATTCATTGAGACAGCCAATAATGTTGGATATAGTAAACAAGTTTGGGAGTTATAGAGTGATTCCTATCACAGGTTATGTTCCTCTTCTGTCTGAAACCTTTTCAATGCCTTTTTACTACACTTTGAATAAAAAACCAACTTTGTACCATGATTTAATAATCCTTCATGATCTGCTTCCTATTTATTCTTCAAGCTCATCTCAAAAAACTTTTCACTATTCTCTATGCTATAGCTATAATTAGCTTCCCTTTAGTTTTCCAAATACATCTAGACCATTCCCACTTCCAGATATTGGCCCTTACTATTCCATCTGCCTTGAGTGATCTCTCAAAGTTCTTGGCATGACTGGTTCTTTTTCATTCTTCAGGTCTCAACTGAATCCTCCCTGTCCAGAGAATCCTTCCACTCAGTGCCCTATTGGAAATAGGCTTCTATTCTCTTAACCAGCTATTATTTTTCATCACCCTATTGTTCCATCATTGCATTATTGCTATCTGCCATGATCTAGTCTATTGTCAGTGTTCACAATATCATAAAATCTGAGATCAGGAATCTTGCTAATCTTGTTCCCCCTTGGTATTCCCATTGCTTAGCAGAGTTCTTGATTCATAGAAGGTACTCAAAACTTTCTTTGAATTAATGAATGGACAAATACATTTTTATAGAGTCACACTCTATGAAGCTAATAAATTTTGGAGCATCTAAGTTAATGCTTTTTTTTTTTTTTAAAGCTATAGAACCTTTTCTTCCAAAGGAAAGCCTATACAGAATCTCATGGTAGATATACATAACAAAGATTTTTTTCTGACTCACATAGTAATAAGAAGAAACACTCTTGCCCATTCAGCATCCCTCCCTGACATAGTCATCTTGGGAGGCTCTGCCCAGCTCCAACCCCTTTATCATGTATAATGTGTAAACTGAGAACCAAAGAAGGACTCACCCAACAATGTACAGCTCTTTAGTGGTAGAGTAGGGACAGTGGTAGAGCAATTCTTGCATAATGGTCAGTGCAGAGGTCTTTCTATTTCTGTGTTGCTTTATGACACAACAGTTCAGAACAAACAAGCCTAAGACCAGAGTCATAAAAATCATTCAGAAGATAAAGATTTAAATAAGTCCTTTACTCCTTAATGCCACTGACCTCAAATTTCCAAACTTATTATTTTTTAGGGTTTCCAAGGAAATTATCTCAGAAATAAGATTCATGTATACCTTATTATTCTTTTCTAACTAATGATAAATCCTTTCATCTTTCTGACTTTGCTTTGTAAGATCCTATTAAAAAAGCTTCTTAGCTTTATTTTGCTTCATCTTTTCTCAAGATATTCCCCTATTCCTAATTATCATACCACTCTATCTATACAGGTGGGAAAAAAATCACACTTCTATAAATCCAACCAAGTTTGTCCTAACAGATAAAATAGACAATTTCATTTTTACATATTCAACTTTTAACTTCATAGCTTCACATCTGTTTAGATGTTAGATAGTACAGTGATAGATTTTAAAGAAATGGATGACAGACCATAACTCAGGCAGATGTTTCTTCTCAGATGCTTCCAAATTCTTCTCCCATACAGAGTTATGCATTTAGGCAACTGCATACTTTAGCATAGAATTCAAGCATAAAATACACATTTTAAAATTATGCTCAAAGTAGTCTAAATCTTAGATTTAGGAATTGTTACTGATGCTCCCTGCCTTATTTTTCAACCTAGTTCTCATTTCCAGTCTTCTAGAGAGAAGAACATTTCTTTTCTTGAAAATAAATTGTATTTCTTTTTTTCTCACTGTCTTGTTTATTTTTAAGAATAGGTAGCATCTTTGTGACATTGCCTAAGGAAGAATGTTTTAAATGTGAAAAATAAATCCAACATCAGGCTGTCTGATTAAGCAATAGTTCCTTGGATCATAAAATTCTTTTGAAAAAAATGTGCCATGGTATTTTTATTGGGTTTATGAGCTGAAAGACATTTAAATTCCAAAGAGAACAACAAAAAGAATAAAAAAGAAACACACATGTGTTTGTTACTAAAAAAGGCACCAAGATGTGTACAAGGCAAGATTATTCCTGGGAAAAATTATGAAGCAGATGAAATCTGTGTTTATCATTTTTCTATGTCTTGTTTTGAGCCTCTTTTTTTCATCTCTGTTCTGCCCATCACCAGCTGTCAGGCGCATCATCCCCATCTGGGGTTCCTGTCTGTTTCCTATGGCATGGCTAGACCTTTATTTAGGTTCTGTTTCTTCCCACCAACATTTAGGATTCTGCTGGGGAAGTAAGCTAGGTGATTAAAAAAATCCATGCTAAAGTATTATTAATTGTTAATGACTTTCTTATATAAAAATAATTTGGTAAGAATTCTCAGAAAGATAATTACACTTTTTCAGCATTTGTTACGTGGCTTCTCTGTGAGTCCAGCCCTGATGAGTCCTCTACAAAAAATGAAAATGTCAATATCCCCAAAAAGGCAAAACATAAGCCCAAGGCTGGTCACCTCATGGGAGTAGTGTGGCTTAGAGGCATAGAAGTCAGACAATAAAGGAGCTAGAGTCAGCTCTGCCATCTGCAATTATACTTCTCTTCTCTGAGTTATATTTTCAGTTGTAAAGTGGGGAAAATAAAGCACTACTGGATTCTTGGAAGGATTCTGTGAGAAATGTAAGTGAAATTCTATTGTTCCAGTGCCTGGACCAATAGTTTGAAGACTAATATTGGGGGGTGATTCCCCAGTGCTTTATATTGCTGCAGTGAAGCACCTATCATAGTTTTCCAGGACTGAGAGAGCAGGATGGAATAGAAATGGACACTTTACCACTTATGTAAAACCAGGGGAAAAAAAGACTCAACTGGCCAATGCTAAAAAACAGGAGACATTTCTGCTTCATCCTCAAACTTCAAAGTCACTTTGAAATACATTGGTATAATTATCTATTATTTTGGAGAAGAGTGAGATAGCATTATTTTAATAGATACTAAAGGAATTATAATTAGGGGTAAATGATATGAATGGCAAGGTAGCCAGTTTGTGCTTATTTATGGTATTTGTTGATTCTTCCAGATAGGGCTCTTCTTAGCTCTTGGAGATGTAATTGAGATTACTAGGGCAGGAAATATCTTCAAAAGGCTAAATAAGACCCCTAGGGTATGGCAAAAAGAGAAATCATTTTATGGTAGGGTCATAAGTAATGACTCCCAAGATATGAGAATATCTTCAAAGGCAAGAATACTTAGAAAAGTAAAGAGAGAATAATCTTGGGAGGAGAACACATGTTTAAACATGTGAGATAAAGACGAGGGGACAGTAAAGTAAAAGACAACATGTCCAGAGAGGCCTTATCTAGAAGATGTAACAAATATCATAAATTAAGGATTTAAGCAAGAAAAAAGCTGTTCTCATTATTTATTTACATCTTCTATTGGCTCTGTGGTGAGAGAGAATCTGTCCAATACATTTAGAATTTCCCTTGAAGTCATACTACCAATTTTATATCAGATCCTGATAGTTTAAATTATGCCTGCAAAGGACTTCTTATGGCATTCTAGAGCTAGGACATTCTCTACCGAATAATGTCAGCTCGATGAATAAAATCAGAAATAGTCAATCAAACTACGTTTGAGATACCACAAAATGTTCCCCTTCAAATGCTTTATGACAGAATTTCCATAGCTGAGGTGACATCATCAGGATAGTCACATAAGTCATTCCTGAATTCAGCCATCCTCAGAAGACAGACCAAGTAGCTAGTATCCATATAAAAGACCCACCATTGTGAAAATCCTAGAACCTGGGGGTGAGGCTGAGGCACTCTCCTAGATCACAGGGATACAGAAGGACCAAGCAGAAAGGTAAGAGTAAAGATGTCACTTTGATTGCATTGTCCTTTCCTCAGGACCAGCAGAGTACTGCATCAAGTGGCTCCCTTGGCTTATAGTTTCTCCAGTGAGGAAAAGAAAATCCAAAATGCACATTTAGCTCCCCAGTATTGTAGAATGCTTCCAGGTAGCCCAATAAAGTTTCACCTCATGGGGATCATTGGGAAAGAATGCAGACTTGACTACTAAGGATCAGATAGAGACAGAGAAGAGAGGCAAGGATTACAGCATCCTTCACCAGATCTTGGTGGACTGCATTCTTGATTGCAGTAGCACGTGAGCAGAGATCCCAGTCAGTGATTCTGCACATCTGCAGAGCTGAGTTGGTGGCTCTGTCTGGTCAGAGATCTTGGCTGAAGTGTTCTGCATTATTTGGGTCCCAGCCAAAGGGTCATACTTGCTGTGGAGCCCATATATGTCCCTGAGTAGTCAGGGAAGCAAACCTGAAACCTTGCCCAACAGTTAAGCATATACTCCCATCTCACTCAACCAGGATTGCCTGGCCATAGAATTTGGGCATTTGTGGAATCCATACTATAGCCCTACTCAGACAGGCAGCCCAAACCAGCAGCCCCGTCAAAATGTTGGGCATGACCAGAGAATCTGAACAGTGGCCCAGACAGTCTTGGAACTCAGCTTAAAGTACTGCCCAGCTGTAAAGTCCAGCCAACAGCTCTACCCAGCAGCAAAATCTAGTTAAGGGCTCTGTCCAGTTACAAAGCACAGCTTGCAACCGAGGATAGGACAAGAAGCCCAGCAAGTGGCCCTGCCCAATCACAAAGCATAGACTTCAGCCCCACCCAACAAAGAGCTCAATAGTAATTCCACCCATGAAGCATATAGTCTCCAGCCTCAACCAACACTGAGATATAGCTGGATGGCCCCACTTGACCAGAAAGCCAGGCAAGTGACCTTAAGCAACACAGAGGCACAGCCAGTGCCTAGGTAATCATGAAGCGCAGTCTGCAACTCTGCACAAATTGGGACATAGCCTGTGTTCTGTCCCACTGTGAAACCCTGCTTGTTGTCTCATGAAAATGGAGTGAAGCCAGTAGCACTATCCAGTAGGATGCACAAGATGAGACCTGCCTAAATACAGAGTCCAATCAGATGCATTGCCTTGCCAGGCAATACAGCCTAAGATCTCACCCTACCCGCATCCCTACCCAACTAGGGTGCCTATTCACTGGCCTCACTTGAACATGAAGTCAAGACAGCAGGCCTCACTTAGCTGCAGAGAACAGCCAGTGACAACCCTCCCCCAACTTCAGAACGTGGGTAGGGACCTTGCACAACTGGAGACCCCAGTGGCAAGCTGTACCTACCACAAATTCTACCAGTTAACCAGTCCAGTATCCCAAGCAAAGCAGACTGGTGAGGGCCTTTCCCTGCCAAAATGAACCTCTAATGTCTGGAGAGAGACTACTTACTCAAATGTGCCGATACCAGTGCAAGGATACAAGGATCATAAAGAATCAAGTAAACATGACAACACCAAAGGAAACTAATAAAACTTCACTAACTGATATGAAAGTAATAGAATTCCATGGACTTTCTGACAAATAATTCAGAGTAATCCTCCTAAAGAAGTACAGTGAACTATAAGAACACACAAACAGACAAGTAAAATTAGAAAAACAATGCATGAACAAATGAGGAAATTCAACAAAGAAATAGAAACCATAAAAATAAAATAAAAATCCTAGAGATGAACAATACAATGACTGAACTAAAGAATTCAATAGAAAGCTTTAGCAGTAGACTGAACCAAGCAGTAGCAGTGAACCTCAATAAGTTATTTGAAGTCACCCAGAGGAGTAAAATGAAAAAAGCACAAACAAACAAAGAACAAAGTAAAGTGAAGAAAGTCTATGGTACTTATGAGATAGCATCAAGTAAAATATACATGCATGCATTGTGATGAGACCAGAAGGAGAAGAAAAGGACCAGAAAGTCTATTTGAAGATATAATGGCTGAAAATGTCCCAACGTGGGGAAGAGAAATGGATATCCAGGTTCTTGAGGCCTAAAGGATACCAAATAAGTTGCATCTAAAAAGAATTACTTTGAGACACATCATAATTAAATTATAAAAAGTCAAAGACAAAGAGAATTTGGGGAGCAGCAAGAGAAAATTGACTTGTCACAAAAGAGAGCCTCCATATGACTATAAGTACATCTCTCAGCAGAAACTGCAGGCCAGTAGAAAGTCAAAAATTTGCTTCAAAATACTGAAAGGAAAAAAAGTCAACCAAGAATACTATACCCAGCAAAGCTGTCTTTCAGAAATGAAGATGTGATAAGGACTGTCCCCGCAAAACAAAAGCTTATGAGTTCATCACCACTAAGACTGTCTTACAAGAAATACTAAAGGGCACTTTTCAAACTCAAATAAAAAATAGAATTTATGTCACAAAAACAGGAATGTGTAAAATTCACCAACAGATATAAATATATATACATATTCAAAGCCAGATTCTCTAATATTGTAATGATGGTGCATAAATCACTTATAACTCTAGTTAAAAAGTTCAAAAACAAACATATTAAACTAAAATAACTAAAATAATTTGTTACTGTATACATAATATAGAAAGATGTCAATTGTAACATTAATGACCTGAAATGTGAAGAGGGGAGAAGAAGTAAAAGTATAAAGTTTCTGTATGCTATTGCAGTTGTTACCTGCTTAAAATAGGATGCTATGAGATATTTTATGTAAGCCACAAAGGAAGAGTGTGGTCGATACACAAATTTTAATAAAAGATTTAAGTCACACTGCTACAAAAAAGTCATAAAATCACAAGTAAGACAATAAGGGAGAAACAAGGAAGAAATGATCTATAAAACAGTCAGCAATTAATTAAATGTCAATAGGAAGACCTTATCAAAAATTACTTTAATTTTTAAATGTATTAAATCCACTAATCAAAAAATACAGAATAGCTGCATGGATAAAAAGACAAGAGCGACCTATATACTGCCTGCAAGTGACACTTAAACTTTAAGGACACACAAAGACAGAGTGAAGAAATGGAAAAAGATACTTCAAGCAAAAGAAACAAGGGTAATCAAGAGAAAGCAGGGATACTTACACTAACATTAGACAAAGTAGACTGTAAGCTAACTAATCATAAGAGAAAAAGAAGGTCATTACATAATGATAATCAATAATATATAATTATAAATATTTGTGCACCAAACATTGGAGCTTTTAATACATAAAGCAAATACTAACAGAAATAAAAGAAGAAATACAAAGCAACATAATAATAGTTGGGAGACTTTAATAGCCTACTCTCTAAAATGGTTATATCATCCAGGCAGAGAATCAATAAGACAACAATGGATTTGAATAACACTATAAACCAATATACCTAACAGACATATATAGAATATTCCATCGAACAGCAGCAGAATATACATTCTTTTTAAGCCTACATGAAATATTTTCAAGGACAGATCATATATAAGGTCACAATGTAAGTCTCAACAAACTTAGGAAGATAGAAATTATATCAAGCATCTTTTTAACCACAATGGTATCAAACTAGAAATCAACAATAGGAAGAGAGCTGGAAAATTCACAAATACGTAGAAATTAAAAGCATATTCCTCAACAAACAATGGATGAAAGAAGAAAGCAAAAGGGAAATAAAAAAATCGTTAGACAAACAAAAATAGACACACAACATAGCAAAATTTATGGAATGCAGCAAAAGCAGTTCTAAGTGGGCGTTTGCAGTGATAAGAGCCTACATTAAAAAAAGGAGAAAGATCTCAAATAAGTAACTTAACTTACACCTCAAAGAAGTAGGAAAAAAAGAGCAAACTAAAGCCAAAGTTAGCAGAAGAAATGATGAAGATTAGAGCAAAAAGTAAGTGAAATAGAAAACAGAAAAGTTATAGAAAAGATTAACAAAAGTAATACTGTAAAATCTTGGATTGCTTCATATATTGTAACTTGTTCGGCGAGTGTTCTGCAAAATGAGCCCACATGTCTAATAAGTTTTAACTTGATAAATGCACAATGCCTTGAAGTATGAGTTATCATGACACTGAAAATCACATGATAACAACCGAGCCAATAATTCTTTCTCTCTATCACTGAGGGATTGTGGGTGATCATCTTCCATGCTTGGATGCTCAGTCACAGGTCGTGTGGTGTTTGGCAGAAATCAGTGATTTTTTCAAAACATTGGAAGGTACGCACAAATGGTACTAGTACATTTTTTGTCACTTCAAAGGACCTATTGACAGTCCTTTGCTTTTCCACACAAGAGTAAGCTTAGGAATGCTTTGCTTCATTCTAGGTCATTGGATAGGTTCCTGTTAAAGTTTCATGGAAAGAAAAAGATTCAATTGAACCAATAGACAGTAGTGATTCTGTTAGTGATAGTGAAAGTCATCCTACACAATAACCCTCCTCTCTCTTGTCTCCCTCACACCAGCTACGAAGGTTTTCAAAGGTCAGTGCAGGCTAATTTGCTTATTTTTCTTAATATTTTGTATTTCCTTTAATATTTTGTATTATATTATAGTATTATAATCATTTTTATATGAATAATTATGGATTGTGAAAAACTCATCTGAGTTTCCATTATTTCTTATGGGGAAATTTGCTTTAATCTACAAGTGTTTTGCATTACAAGCATGTTTCCAGAACAAACTATGGTTGCAAACCAAGGTTTTACTGTAGTTGGTTTCTTAAATGATAAACAAATTGACAAACTTTTAGCTAGACTCACTAACACAGAAAGGCCTCACGCACAGTTAGAAATGAAAGAGAGACATTATAAGTGGACATTATACTACAGAAAGACTAAGGTTCATAAGATGCCTCCTCAGATACAATTATTTGTCAACAAATTGGACAACTTAGAAGAAATGGATAAATTCCTAGAAACATAGTACTTACAAGACCGATCATGAAGAAATAGAAAATTTGAATAGACCAATAATGATAAAGAGACTGAATCAGTAATGAAAAACCTCTCAACAAAGAAAAATAGATTTTGCTGATGATTCCACCAAACATTTAAAGACAAATTAATGATAATATTTCTCAAATTCTTTCAAAATTTTGAAGAGGAGAAAATACACCCAAGCTCATGTCTATATTACTTTGATACTAAAGCCAGAAAAGGATATTCTAAGAAAATAAAACACAGCCCAATATCCCTAATGAATATAGATGTAAAAATTCTCAACAGAATAGTAGCAAATTAAATTCAGCACATTAAAAGGATCATACACCATGATCCAGTGGGATTATTCCAGGAATGCAAGGATTGTTTGTCTACAAGTTAATCAATGTGATAAACCCTACTCGGAGAATTAAAGAAAACCATATGATTATCTCAATAGATGCAGAAAGAGTACTTGGCAAAATTCAATAACCTTTCATGATGAAAACTTTCAACAAAGCAGGAATTGGGGGGAACAACTTCAACATAATAAAGGTTATATATTACAAACCCACTACTAATATCATGTTCAACAGTGAAGATTAAAAACTTTTTCTCTAAGATCAGCAACAAGAGACCAACGTGCCCACTCTCACCATTTCTATTCAACATAGTACTAGAAATCCTACCCAGAGAAATTAGGCAAGAAAAAGAAATAAAAGGCATTCAAATTTGAGAGGAATAAAACTGTCCCTGAAGATATACATTATCTTCATATAGAGAAACCCTAAAGACTCCACAAAAGAACTGTTAAAATTAGTAAAGACTTCAGAAAAACAACAATATGCAAAATCACCTATAAAACCCAGTCATGTCTCTATATACTAACAATATATATCTAAAAAGAAATAAAAATTCCTATTTATAATAGCATCAAAATAATAAAATACTTAGGAATATAACAAGGAAGTGAAATATCTATGCAGTGAAAACTATAAGACATTCATGAAAGAAACTGAAGACACATAAATGGAGAGATATATCATGTTCATAGGTAGGAATAATTAATATTGTTAAAATGTCCATATTACCCAAAACCATCTACAGATGCAATGTAATTCCTTTCAAGATAACAGTTGCATGTTTACAGGAACAGAAAAAATCCTAAAATTTGCCTGGAACCACAAAATACCCCAAATAACCAAAACAACATTGAGAAAGAAAAATAAAGCTGGAGGTCTCACACCTATTAATTTCAAACTATATATACTAATCAAAACAGTATGATGCTACCATTAAACAGACATATAGATTAATGAAAAAGAATAGAGAATGCATGCATATACGGTCAACTTACATTTGAAAAAAATGGTCTATACACACAAATGGTGTGATATACATACATATATATATATATACATATATATATATATACACAACACACTATATATGTGTGTGTGTGTGTGTTGTGTATATATATATATGTATATGTATACATATATGTATGTATGTATATATGTATATACATATATATGGTCAACTTACATTTGAAAAAATGGTGTGTGTATATATAATATACACACCACTATATATATGTGTGTGTGTGTGTGGTGTGGTGTGTGTGTGTGTGTGTATATATATAATATATATATATATATATAGTGGTGTGTATACATAATTATATATATATATACACCATTTTTTTCAAATGTAAGTTGACCACATATATGTATATACATATATATGTATATACATATATATATAAATATGGGGTGTGTGTGTATATATATATATAGTATTGTGGTTTATATACACAATGGAATATTGTTCAACCACAAAAGAAGGAAATTCTGACATGTGCAACAACGTGAATGGACCTGGAAGGCATTGTTATGTGCAGAGGAAAAAAATACTATATGATCTTATATGTGTATGTATAATATATGTGTATTATCTACAAAAAACTGAATCATTGAAACAGAGTACATTGATGATTGTTGCCAATAGTGGACCAGATGGGGAAATAGTCAATGGGTACAAGCTTCCACTTATAAAATAAATAACCCATAGAGATCTAATATACAATGTGGTGACTACTTCACAATATTATATATTTGAAAGTTGTTAAGAGAGCAAATGTGAAATGGTGGATGTATTAACTAATTCTATTTGGTAATCATTTTATATATGCATATATATGTATATATATTGTATGTGTATATATGTGTATCAAATCTCACATTGTACACATACATACACATACATACATACATTGTACACATACATAACATTGTACACAATGTACTTGTCACTTATATCTCAAAGTGGGAGAAAAAAAACTTCAAGGACTTGTGTGTCAATGGAAAAAGTTGTCTTTCTTCCTTGGATATTAAGTCGGCTGATAATCAGTCCCTGGTTTGGCCCTCTTTCAAGTTATAGTCCACACTTTCAATTACCCAATGGACGTATAAGGCGATCAGAACTGTATCTGTGTTTGTGTCTGTGTGTGTGTGTCGGGGTGTGTGTGTGTGTGGTGTGGTGTGTGTGTGTGTGTGTGTGTAGATGCTAGGGGACTGAATTACTGAGTACTCAAAATGAACCCAGCACTACTCACCGGAGGACCCATCAGACCTGGTCCACCCAAGGGTCCTGAAGCACCTGGTAAGCCCGTCTCTCCTTTTTCTCCATCTTCTCCAGGAAGACCCCTTCCTCCTGGGTTTTCCCTGTAATGCAGTAGAAATTTTTAAGAAAGGGAGAGCAACACAATAATTACATCACACAATAAGCAGATTTTTGTTTAGAACATAAAAGTAATTATGTAATTATGTAATATTTTAAAGATTTAATAAAAATCTACTTATACATAGTGAGAAAGTATAATTTACCTTTAATCCATCTTTTCCTTGGAGACCTTCTTCTCCAGGTGCTCCTGGTTCACCCTATGTGTAGCAAAAACAGTAAGATTTATTGTTTTGCTAAATCATTCACCTTAACTTCTTTTTCTCCTGATATCTATAGAAAGTAGCAGGTTTTTGTACATTTATTCCTACTTCTTATTTATAAGGGTTATTTGTCAGTATAATAAGCTTGATATAATTTGCTTGGAATAGCTCTGAAGATGATTTAAAGAGTCAGTATTATAAATTCAAAAAAGATGGTTCCAGAATGTTATTTTTTAGATATTTAAGAGAAATATGTATTCATTTGTATCTCTGCAAATTTATATAGCTAGACCTGTGTTTCTGAATTCAAAGACTGTAAATACTACATCTCTTAAAGTTGTAGTACCTTCCTGTACTGAATTAATGGATTTAATATGACTTAATTTAGTTAAAATCAGTGTACCAGATTTTTATGGTCTGTATTTTCTCTTTTACAGGGGAGATTGCAACAATAAAGGCCCTGGTACATCAAGAAGCTGTCTTCCTTAGATAGAGAACTTCACAGAAAAGTATAGCCATACTCTATGAAGCTATTAAAGTAGTACTGACTCTTTGTCACCTAAAATATTTAAAAGTAAGTTAATTAGTGCATCTTTACAGTTGCCCCATTGCTCCCACCACTGACACTTCCAATTACCCAACCCTCTGCAAATAAAGTGAAAATGAAAAAGACACCGGGTGTAAGATATATCTCCCTACTTTGTCTTTTAGTATGCAAATGTCTCTTAAAATTATCTTGGGAAAAACTTACCACAGCTTAAAGGCTGTCTATAGTAGAATAACTTCTCTAAGCTATCCAATTATACTTCTTTACAATTTTTTTCCTCAAATCTTGATAACTTTGTGTGACTCTAGAATTTTTTTAAACATAAATTAGATTGTGATCATTTTTGGCCCTGTTACGTCAGGGAATATCCCGAGAGTTGATTACTATTATTTGTGAATTTCTTCTTTTTTTTAAGTTTATATTTTCAATGTTTATTTACTTATTTGAGACACAGGCAGAGGAGAGGAGAGAGAGAATCCCAAACAGGCTCCATGCTCAGCACAGAGCCCAATGAGGGGCTTGATCCCACGAACCGTAAGATTATGATCTAAGCTGAGATCAAGAGTTGGATGCTCAACCGACTGAGCCACCCAGGTGCCCCTGTGAATTACTTCTTAAGGTAACAGTAGTGACAATCACAGTGACTCTGAATATGTGTAAAGCATTCTGCAGAGTATACCCAATACCGAGAAAAGGATGTACGAGTTTAGGACTCCAAACACTACTAATACAATGTGGACAGGGTTTTGCATGCAGCTATAGAAATATGAAATAAGGACAAATGTTTTCTTTTATGCACCAGAAAGGTTTATTATGCATTTTAAGACTTATTTATGCTAAGTTTTGAGTCTGTGAACTACATAGGTCAGTGCATTAAAATGGTTCCCAGCAGACATTTACCCGTAACCCTGGTTCTCCAGCAACTCCAACATTGCCTGTAGGTCCAGCATTTCCCTGAAGAAACAAAGGGAAAGATTAAACTTTTTTTTCTACTAAAACAACATGTCTAATAATTATAGAAGGCATATCATGAGGATAGGAGTTTTTAAAACACTTCCCAGTTTTTTCTTTTTCCTGGATTAATTTTTTGATAATATTTTGCCCCACTAGCTTTATCATTTCTATTTCTTCTCTCTCTCTACACACACACACTCACACACACACACACACACACACACACAGTATAGGTAGATAGATAGATAGATAGATAGATAGATAGATAATTTTTTCTGACAAATATTTTTCTGACTTACTTGAGAACACTTCCCATTTTTATCTGCTATCCTTCACTTGCTTTCAGAATTATGGGTATTTGCCAAAATGTGGCAAACATAGGGGATTCAGTATTGAAAGTTTAGAGACCATTCCTTTTACTATTTAGAAAGGTTACCTTTGCACCTGGTTCACCTTGCAGACCTGCTTCTCCCTCAATACCTGAAGGACCCTAGAAGAGAAGATTTGACACATTGTCTGGATATATTCCTTCACCAGTTGCAATGGCAATAACAACCTTATAAGAAGATGGTAGTAGTTTTAGCCCAAAGTGAGATACCTATGTTCAGGAAAGTATTTTGCTGTTACTTATAAACATCATCGCATAAGACCAGATAATTTCTGGGACCTTTTAATAATTCAAGTGGTTAAGACAACATCACCTAAGTTAGAACTTTTAAGACCAGTTTTCTTCAAATTCTTCCTCTCATATTTTAGTCCTTGGTCCTCATATTTTAATACTTGGTCAAAGAGAAATCACTTCCCATTTCCTCTTCTAATTTTCTACCCTCATATTCTTACATAATATTCTCTGTTTTTTCACTTTTTACTCTTCCATCCATTTCTGTTGAGCCCTTTGGAGCACACTCCCTTTAAAATTTCAGTTTTCTTTATTCATTTTATAAAAAATATCACACAGGGGCGCCTGGGTGGCTCAATCGGTTAAGTGTCGACTTCGGCTCAGGTCATGATCTTGTGGTTCATGAGTTCAAACCCCATGTTGGGCTCTGTGTGGACAGTTGAGAGCCTGGAGCCTGCTTTGGATTCTGTGTCTCCCTCTCTCTCTGTTCCTCCCCAGTCGCACTCTGTCTAGCTATCTCTCTCTCAAAAATAAGAATAAAAAAAAAATCACACAAAGGTGATATGAGCTAATTCACATTATGAAAGATGTTTATGGTATCTTTTCCACTTTCCTTTCATGGGTGGGTCCAGTTGGGAAGCACTTGGCTCCTTTTACCTTGCAAACGTAAACTTCTTACAACCTCTGGCTATCTCTAGACCTGGAGCTCCTACAATTGCTATTGTATTGTTTTTTTTGTTTCAGAGATGCTTCAGGGATGTTTATCTTGTTTTGAGCATATTAAAGATACCCTCCCCACTCCCCTTCCTTGTTCTACCTTCTTCTTCTCTCTCTTTCACATGTATGTATGCATATGTGTGGTATGTATAATTACAAACACATACATATGTATTTTGTAATTCCCATGTTTTTGGAATAGAGAGGTATTTTAAAGCATTCACTCACAACACTATCTGACCAAAAGCTTTCTGTTTCCTTTCTACCTTTCAGTGATTCCTCAGTAGTTCTGATCCATGGGTGATACTCTTCATAGAACTATTAGAGCTTAAACTATCTTTATGTCATAGTATCTATCTCATAGTGTGTTATGAGAATCCATTAGTACAGCAAAGCACACAAGTACTACTAGGCACATAGAAAATGCTCCATAATTGTGGGCTATTATAATTATCATTAATATAATGCAAATTCATAGTTTCCTTCTAAAAGCTTGACTTTTAGTAGGTATATCTGCCCTTTCACTTGCCTTATAGTCATTTCCCTCTCCCATTATCCTCAACCATTATTCTAAACCAGCAAATTTCCCTCAACTCAACCCCTACTTCTTATCACAACAGAAATTATGTCTCCTACTCTGTTAAAAAAACTTCAAGTCATTAGGTATAACTTTTCTCAGCTTTCTTTAGGCTCAGAGGATGTGGCATAGTATAGGTTATCAGCATTAGTTTTTGAGTCAGATGTGTATTCAAAGCCAGGCTCTACTAATTCTTAACCTTGGGCGGATTAGTAGATGATGATCCCCATCTCACTGATAATCTACTCTGATCTCAGGAAAGGTATTGCCATCCATCCTGTTGCACAGCCTAGAAATCTGGGAATAATTTTTCACTTCTCTTTTCCCTTTACTTCCCATATTCTACAAATATGAAGGTTCTGCAGAATTTCTCAAATCAATCCACTTCTTTCCTTTTCTATACTTACTACTTTAGTTCAGAAGTCCATCATTTCTTGCCTGGTTGAATGCAAAGGCCCTTTAGTAGGTATACATGGCTTCACTCTCTGTCTTCTCAATATATCTCTAAGCGCTGCTGGAATTATCTTCCAAAGATATAAATCTGACTTTATCACTGCCCTGCTTATACCTTACAATGATTTTAACACAGCCATAAGATAAAACAAAACAAAAGGCAACCTAATGAACTGGAGAAGGATATTTACAAAGGTATATTTGATAAGGGTGTAATATCCAAATTTATAAAGAACTTATACAACTCATACCAAAACCAATAATCCAATTAAAAATGGGCGGAAACGACATGAATAGTTGGCCAACAGACACATGAAATGATGCTCAACATCACTCATCATCGGGGAATACAAATCAAAACTACAATGAGATGTCACCTCACACCAGTCAGAATGGCTAAAATTAATAAAACAAGAAATAACAGGTGTTGGCGAGGATGCAGAGAAAGGGGAGCCCTCTAACACTGTGTTGGGAACACAAACTGTTGCAGTCACTGTGTGGGGTTTCCTTAAAAAATTAAAAATAGAAGTACCTATCATCCAGCAATTGCACTACTAGGTATTTACCCTAAGAATACAAAAAACACTAATTCAAAGGGATATATGTACCCTGATGTTATAGCAGCATTATCAATAATAGCCAAATTTTTAGAAAGAGACCAAATGTCCATCTACTGATGAATGGATAAGGAAGAATGTGGTGTGTGTGTGTGTGTGGTGTGTGTGTGTGTGTGTGGTGTGTGTATACCATGGAATATTACTCATCCATCAAAAAAGAATGAAATCTTGCCATTGAAATGACATGGATGGAGGTAGAGAGTATTATGCTAAACAAAATAAGTCAGAGAAAGACAAATACCATATGATTTGACTCATATGTGGAATTTAAGAAACAAAACAAATGTTCACAGGGGAAAAAGGAGAGAGGAAAACCAAGAAACAGACTCTTAACTACAGAGAAAAAACTGATGGTTACCAGAGGGGTGGGGATATGGGTTAAACAGGTGATGTGGATTAAGAAGTGCACCTGTTAGGATGAGCACAAGGTGTTATCTGTGTTGAATCACTATATTGTTCACTTGAAACTAATATTACACTGTATGTTACGGAATTTAAATAAAAACTTAAAAAAGAGAGAGAACTTATGTGTATAAAATTAGGTTCACACAACGGTCATCCCTACTTTTAATGGAATTTTAGGCTTTGTTTCTGAATATGAAACACAACATTACAGAATTATTCTTAAATATATACTTAATGTATCAACTTTACCTTGAAGAGTCTTATAAAAGTACTGAGTACTAGTGAAATAACAAGAAAGAGGCACAAAAAAATTACCTCAGCACCCGTTTCTCCAGGAGGTTCCAGCATCACCTGGCAATCCTCGTGGTCCCTATATTAAATAAAATTAAGATCTGAGCATCAAAGTACTCTGTATTTCAATTAACATATGCATCTAAATATGTAATTTATAATATATCATATGTCATAGAATACATATTCCTTTAACAATGTATTACTTTACTTTCGTATAAAAAAATTTAACTTTATAGTGATTCATTTGTGTGTATGTGTGTGTATGTGGTGTGTGTATGTGTGTGTGTGTGTGTGTGTGTGTGTGGTGTGTGTGTGTGTGTTTATGTGTATGTGAATAGTATTAGGCTATGTTTGCATTCAAAAGAAAAAGACAAGAAGGACAGTACCCTTTCATTCCCTAATTCACTCATCCCTTCAATAAACATTTATCAAGCACCTAAATAAGTATGAAATATCATGCTAAGGGTTTTCAAAAAGTTACCTTTAGTGGATATGATATTCCTGACAAATATGTGACAAAAATAGCATTTTTAAAGAAGCAAATATATGACCTCCAATGAAATAAAAATATGTTGTAGTTTATATGGTATTGAGTGAGTCCAGTTCAACAATATCTCTGTTTCACATGAACAGATATAACAGTGTTACCCATATAGATAATCACTAAGGTGCAATAAATGCATGTTGGGCCTTCGTGGGAATCTTGGTCACTGTAATATTGAATAGTATAATTTTAAGTAAACAAATATTGAATAGTTTACTGCATAAACATCAGATTGCTGAACTTAAAGATGTGTGGAAGCCATTTCACTGGCTGGAATTATTTTAGATTAATACTTATTTAGCAACTACAATATAATGCTATTTCTCCAGCCATCCAAAGAAGCTACTTGCAGTTTTTGACCTTTTTAGAAAGCACAAAGAAGCTGTTTTCTAGATTAAGAAAAGATAGTTTAAAATTTTCTATGAGATTATGCTCCCTAACAATTTTGTGAACACCTCACTTTAAAAAAAAGTGTAGTAATGGGAAGGAAAAAATGTGCTATATTGGTTGTCTTCAACTGTTTTCTTAATTGTTACAGTCAGTAATGTTCAATTAACATTTAAAAAGTATGGCAAGTACCAAAAAAAAAAACCAGATTAAGTATATATTAAGTATATCAACCATTCAGAGGTACATTGTAAATATTCTTGCATATTTCCTTCTAGCTCTGTTGTGGGGGCATACTTATAAATAATGTAATTATCTGTTTATGCTTAAGATTCTATTTTGAATATAAATATTTTATCATGTTGTAAATACTTCATAACACTTGTTCAACAGATACATAATATCCATTCATCTCTATTCTATAGTACTGTAATCTAGTCATTTTCTTAATAACAGACATTTATATTGTTTCTATATCTCCTTTACAGTAAATATTACTTTACTAGATTTATTATATGCATGTTAGACTATTTATCAGTGAATGTTAGGACCTGTAACATCAGGTGATATTGTCAAATAGCTGAGATAAATATTTGAAGGCTAGGGTTGTAGGTTGCATAAGCCATTAAAAGGTATTAAGAGGTCAATGATGTTTTTCATTTATGACTCATTAATATTATGTATAATATTTTAAAATTTATGAATTCTCCTCAGCATGTATTTCTACACTGTTATAAAGATGCTGAGAGAAACATGTCTGTGCAGATGTCTTTGTGTGTATTCTGCATATTCTCCCTTAGAAGAGAGTCTGAAATGTACCATTATTTAGTCACAAAGTCAAGTACATTTCCGGAAAGGTTGCAATAACTGACTTTTCACAAGAAATACATAAAAGTAAAATCTATTTCATTGAATTCATGCCAACACAGAATATTCATTTTTAAATTCTTCTTTAATTTGATGGACAACCTCTTATCTTAAAATGTGTATATATTTAACTATTAGCAAGGCTGAATATCGTTTCTGTTATTTATCAGCTATCTGTAATAATCTATGTATTACTAATCATGTCTTTTGCCTATGTATTTTGGAGTCATCTATAAATTTGTATGAGTTTTTTATGTGTTGTGGACACAGAGTTTCAGGCATCCTATTTTATTGTTAACGTCTGCCCAGTATGTAGTTTATCATTTTATTTTTAAAAATATGTTATTAGGGTGCCTGGGTGGCTCATTTGGTTAAGCATCTGACTCTTATTTTGACTCAGGTCATGATCTCACAGTTTGTGGCTTCAAACCCCATGTCGGTCTCTGATTCTCTCTCTCGGCCCCTCCCCTTCTCGTGCACATACTCTCTCTCAAAATAAATAAATAAGTTTAAAAATATATTGTTAAAGATAACTTTTTTCCCACTAAGTGTGATCACTGTTAAATCTGTTAATCTTTTAAGACTTTTTCCATCCACATTTAAGATTAAAACATCTATTTCCATTTAATTATTCTATATTATTCCTTTAAGCTTTTAAAATTAAAGTTTATTTATTTATTTGAGAGAGAGAGGCTTAACTGACTGAGCTACCTACGCATCCCTAATACATTAGTTTTAAAAATTGTCAATCTTTTAGTTAGGTAATAATTTGACTTTCTACTTAAGTCTGTTTTTGGGTCTCTTAATGAATTTTTGAAGTTTTCTCATATGTGCCCCATCCATTCTCATTAAGTTTATCCTTATGTATTGTGTTTTGTTTTCTATCTACAGTGGATATTTTTTCTATTATATTTTATTACTTATACACAGAAAAACTTATTTTTAAAAATATTTATGTCTTGCCATTATATTACTCTATCTCAGAAATTGAAAAATACAGAATTAAGTTTTTAGGTTTTACAAGTTTTGGGGGTTTATTTTAAAATTTCACTAAGTAATAATGCTTTCCTTTCCTTATATTTCATTCTGTGTCATATACCACTACACTGGCTAAAACTTTTTGAATAATGTTAGAAATATAGTGACTGTGATCTTATCTTGTGGCCTATGCTTCTAGTGTTTTAGTGTTTCTTAGCAGGTTGGGTGAGAATACAAGATAAGCTACTTTCCCTTATTACAGAACTATGCTTATGTTACTAGAATATTTTTGTTTTAACTAATAAACTTTATTTCTTACAGAAATTTTAGATGTATAGAAAAATTAAACAGAAAGTACAGAGAGTCCCCATATACCACCCCTGCCTAGTTTTCCCTATTATTAATATCTTATATTTGTTACAATGGATTAACCAAGATTGACACACTATTACTAACTAAAGTACACAGTTTACACTCTGTGTTCACTCTGTGTTGTACTGTTATATGAGTTTTGAGAACTGTACATCATGTCTCCATTGTGACAGTATGATACAAATAGTTTCACTGCTTCCAAATTGTCCTGTTTTCCCCCTATTCATCTCTGGTCCTCTTCCCCCAACACCCTGGCAACCACTGGTCTTTTTGTGTCTGTGTAGTTTTACCTTTTCCAGAATGTCATATAGTTGGAATCATAAAGTATTTATACTTTCAGATTGGCTTCTTTACTTATCAGGATGCACTTGAAAGGTCCCCTCTGTCTTTTTGTGGCTTAATAGCTCTTTTCTTTTATTGATGAATAATATTTCATTATATGGATGTATCACAGTTTGTTTATCCATTTACCTTTTGAGGACGTATCAGTTGCTTCTACCTTGGGCAACTATAAATAAGCTTGCTATAAATATTCATGTGCAGGTTCTTGTGTGGACATAAATTTTCCACTTGTAGGGGCGCCCGGGTGGCTCAGTCAGTTGAGGAGTCGACTTCGGCTCAGGTCATGATCTGGCAGTCTGTGGGTTCGAGCCCTGTGCTGGGCTCTGTGCTGACAGCTCATGAGCCTGGAGCCTGCTTCAGATTCTGTGTCTCCCTTTCTCTCTGCCCCTCCCCTGCTCATGCTCTGTCTCTCTCATCTCAAAAATAAATAAAACATTAAAAATTTTTTTTTTTACATTTTCCACTTGTTTTCATAAATACTCAGGAGCATGATTGCTGGATCATAATGGTAAGAATATGTTTAGCTCTGTAAAAATCTGCCAAGTTGTGTTCCAAAGTTGCTGTACATTCTGTATTACTATCAACAATGAATGAAAACTCGGTTATTCCACGTCTTTGTTAACATTTGGTATTGTCAGTGTTTTAGATTTTAGCCATTCATATAGGTATGTAATAGTATGTCACTGTTTTAATTTGTACTTCTTAATGACATATGACAAGCATATTTTCATATGTTTCTTTGCCATCTGTATGTCTTTGGTGTAGTGACTGTTCATATCTTTTGCCTACTTTTTAAACGGATTGTTTTCCTATTATTAACTTAAAAATTTTTAAATGTTTATTTTTGAAAGAGAGAGACAGAGCACAAGACAGGGAAGGGCAGAGAGAGAGGAGACACAGAGTCTGAAGCAGCATCCAGGCTCTGAGCTGTCAGCACAGAGCCCAACGTGGGGCTGAAACTCACAAACTGTGGGATCAGGACCTGAGCTGAAGTCGGATGCTTAACCAACTGAGCCACCCAGATGCCCCTCTTATTGTTAACTTTTAAGAGTTCTTCTGTATTTTGTATATAAGTCCCTTATCAGATCTGCATTTTGCAAATGTTTTTTCCCAGTGTGTTGCATGTCTTTCATTCTCTTAATATATCTTCCCCAGAGCAGAAGTTTTTAATTTTAATGAAATCCAACTTATCAATTTTTCCATTCACAAATAATGCTTTTGGTGTTATATGTAAAAAGTCATTGTTAAATCCAAGATCAGTGAGATTTCTTCTTATGTTAACTTATAGAAGTTTTATAAATTTTAAACTTAGGTCTATAATCCATTTTGAGTAAAATTTTTTTTTTAAGTGTTTTTGAAAGTTGTATTCTGAAACCTTGTTATTTTTTAAAGTTTTATTTATTATTTTGAGAGAGAGAACCAGCAGGGGAGGATCAGAGAGATAGAGAGAGATCAGGGGAGGGACAGAGAAAGAGAGGGAGGAGAGAGAGAATCCCAAGCAGGCTCCGTGCTGTTAGCACAGAGTCCCAACCATGAGATCATGACCAGAGCCGAAATCAAGAGTTGGATGCTTAACCAACTGACCTACCCAGGCGTCCCACCTGCAACCTTGTTATAACTGCTTATTGGTTCCAGGAGTGGTTTTTGTGTATGTTGTGTCAATTGTTGGGGTTTTCCACATAGTTGAGTTCATACCTACTTTGTTACTGTTTTCTATTTGTTCCTCTTGTTCTTTGTTTGTTTTGTCTTCCACCCTTTTTTTAGCCGGCTGTGAATTTCAATAATTCCATTTTCTCTCTTATTTTACCATATCAAGTATACTTCTTTAAAAAATTTTTCAGTGGTTTCTCTAGAGTTTGCAATGCACATTTATAATTAATTCAGTCTATTTTCAAATAACACTATATCACTATACTTATCCATAAAATGTGAGACTAAATACACTGTTACAGTTACCATTTTGCACCAATACCTGTTCTATTAATTAAGAATATAAAAACAATGACTTGATC
Organism: Lynx canadensis; assembly: GCF_007474595.2. Taxonomy (NCBI): domain Eukaryota; kingdom Metazoa; phylum Chordata; class Mammalia; order Carnivora; family Felidae; genus Lynx; species Lynx canadensis. The sequence goes on from NC_044310.1 coordinate 72,032,029, forward strand.
TTACTTTTATATATTCCTTCTAAAGCTTTTCCTTTCTTCTGTTTCTAGAGTCTCATCTATATAATTTTCCTTCTCTATGAAGAACTTCTTTTAACATTTCTTACAAGGTTGGTCTACTCGTGACAAATTCCAACAGTTTTTGCTTGTCTGAGAAAATATATTTCTACTTCACTTTTGAATTCCAGTCTGAACATTTCTAAGTCTCTGACATATCTGAGTCTGTTCGTGATACTTGCTTTGTCTCTTCAGACTGTTTTTTTCCCCCTTTTATCCTTTTCCCCCTTTTATCCGATATTTTGTTGTTGTTGTTGTTGTTGAAAGCCAAGTAAGATGTAAAACGACCCGAGGTAAATAGGTCCTTTAGTGTAAGGTTTTATGTTATCTGGCTGGGAATTAGGCTGTGTTTACTGTTTGCTGCACTATGGTGTCAGAGGATAAATTTCCTCCTAGTGTCATTGTGTTTGTCTTGTCATTGTCTTCAGGCTTTCCCAGAGACACCTTTATTTTTTTTTTTTTTTTTTTTTTTGGATTCCTTCTGCTTGAGATTATTTTCAAGGTTGAGTCTTTTCTTTTTTGTTTTTTTTTTTTTTTTTTTTTTTTTTTTTTTTTTTTTTTTTATATGAAGTTTATTGACAAATTGGTTTCCATACAACACCCAGTGCTCATCCCAAAAGGTGCCCTCCTCAATACCCATCACCCCCCCCCCCCCCCCCCCCCCCCCCCCCCCCATCAACCCTCAGTTTGTTCTCAGTTTTTAACAGTCTCTTATGCTTTGGCTCTCTCCCACTCTAACGTCCTTTTTTTTTTTTTTTTTTTTTTTTTTTTTTTTTTTCCTTCCCCTCCCCCATGGGTTCCTGTTAAGTTTCTCAGGATCCACATAAGAGTGAAACCATATGGTATCTGTCTTTCTCTGTATGGCTTATTTCACTTAGCATCACACTCTCCAGTTCCATCCACGTTGCTACAAAGGCCATATTTCATTTTTTTCTCATTGCCACGTAGTATTCCATTGTGTATATAAACCACAATTTCTTTATCCATTCATCAGTTGATGGACATTTAGGCTCTTTCCATAATTTGGCTATTGTTGAGAGTGCTGCTATGAACATTGGGGTACAAGTGCCCCTATGCATCAGTACTCCTGTATCCCTTGGATAATTCCTAGCAGTGCTATTGCTGGGTCATAGGGTAGGTCTATTTTTAATTTTCTGAGGAACCTCCACACTGCTTTCCAGAGCGGCTGCACCAATTTGCATTCCCACCAACAGTGCAAGAGGGTTCCCGTTTCTCCACATCCTCTCCAGCATCTATAGTCTCCTGATTTGTTCATTTTGGCCACTCTGACTGGCGTGAGGTGATACCTGAGTGTGGTTTTGATTTGTATTTCCCTGATAAGGAGCGACGCTGAACATCTTTTCATGTGCCTGTTGGCCATCTGGATGTCTTCTTTAGAGAAGTGTCTATTCATGTTTTCTGCCATTTCTTCACTGGGTTATTGTTTTCGGGTGTGGAGTTTGGTGAGCTCTTTATAGATTTTAGATACTAGCCCTCCCAGAGACCCTTTAAAAGGGTTTGTGTCTGTAGTTCTTTTAGCTGTAATCCTCAGCTATTAAATAGGAGCCCTATTTATGTGGTGGTGAGTTAAGGTGGGGGGTGGGAAGAAGCATTCTATAGCTTTATGATATAGAAATGGCTAGGGCTGGGAATTGTTCTTCCCAGTTCAGTAGGCTTTTGGTGAAACCCCAAACAGTTAGCTCTGACAAAACAGGTTCCCTTGAGGGCAAGCCTTGTTAAGGAGAACAGAGAACTCTGGGCATATTTCAAAGTGGTTATTTTTCCCATCCCACTGCTAGACGCAGAGAAATAGACATTTCTCTGAACTTTATAGTGAGAACCTAGCAGGTCTCCTGGAGGTAAACTCAGTAACAAGTGGGGCCTTCTTAGGAGCCTCTCTTAGTTTTTTTAACACTTAAGATACTCTAAACTGTGTCTTCACCAATTTGTCAATTATAGTTTAAAGTGCTCCTACCATCCAATTACAGGCTTCTGCTTCTGGTAAGCTCTGGTTCTCTCTATCCTCCTGTCTGTCTCTCCAGTTTTCAGGCAATAGTTTGTCCTTTGACCTCATTGATCTAAAAAGAGTGTTGATTTTCAGTTTGCTAGGCTTTTGCCTTATTGTAAGAAGGGGAATGGCAGCTTCCAAGTTCCTTACAATTCAGACCAGGAATCGTTTTATTATAAATTTTAATAAATCAAGAGTAGTTGTTGAATTTAATGAGTACTGGTTTTTTAGCATTTTACCAGTATATCTGTTATATGTTATAATAAGGCTTTCTTAATATTAAGTAATTTTCCCTTTGTAATTCCTCTTTTGTGTCATCTTTCACTTCATTCAGTTAATTCTTTTTATATAGCTGATTTTACTTGATATTTTTGGTATTTAATTGAAATTCATCTCTAGCCTTTCATTTTTTCTTTTTCTGTATGGCTTTAGAATTGTCAAAATTTTACTGAGACACTGATATAGGATCTTCTTTCATCATTTGTTTCTAGAACTTTTGCCATTTTAATATCTTCATGAGTAATTTAATGTTAGTTTTCATCAAATACTTTTAATTAACCTGAGAATCCTGATAATTATCTTTTAAGGTAAGTGGAAGTGACTTCTGGTACCCAACTAAGGAAGTGTACATAGAAAATAATATTTTTTAAATTGGAGGGTATATTCTAAAGCAAGCTTATCAAGAATTGACCTTTTTTAAACTATAGCATTCCCCTCATCTTCCTTTTTTAAAGGCAATTTTCAATGTTTAAAGATAGCAAAATATTTATTGGGTCAGCCAGACACTTAGGAATCATACTTTACATATGGAAATCTATCTCCTATAGATTTTATATCTCCTTGTGAATCTTTTATATCCTACACTCTTTTTTTCTGCTAATCAAAAGGGTTCTAACATCTCTTACTTGGATTATTGTAACAGAAAGGAGTTCTTGTCCATTCCTAGTCCCTTCCAATTTGTTTGAATAATCTTTACAACACAATAATATCATCATAAACTAGCCCTATCTCTTCAATGACATTATTTTCTTCGTATGATAAAAATACAAATCCTTGGTCATAGGGCTCATAAAGCTACATGTTTTGTTCTCTGCCTCTTTTGCCATCCTTTTCTTACACTTACTTCCTACCTGACTCTGTGCCCCACCAGGCTAGTCTTCTTTAAGATCTTCAAATAAATATGCATAGCTTCCTCTCAGCTCATGTCTCTCTAAAATGACCTCTCCCCATCTTTTGCCTAAGTAACTACTATTCATTCTTCAGATCCCAGCTCAAATGCTCCTCCTCCTGAAGTCTTCCCTAAGGATAGTTTCTCTGTTATACATTCTCTTAGAATTGGATGCCTGTACTTCACAGCATTTAGCTCAGTTTGCAATTTTCCATTGTTCTCTGTGATAATCTAATTAGTACATATTTATATCATTAGACTGAAACCTCCATTCTTACACCATACTCCCAGTGCTGGTACTTAATGAATATTTGTTGACTGAATGAATGATATGGTCAACTATCCAAACCCCAATATTTGCATTGCAATGAGCAAATAGTTTGAATCTTGTCTGGGAAAAAGACAACTCTCAGGGGTTTGACTATAGAAAAGATGTGGTTTCTCTTAGTATTCTTAAAATATAAATCTCACATATTTTTGTGTCTCTCATTTTACCAATTTACTTCCTTTCTTTTCTATAATTTAACTAGGTAACTCAAAGCAAAGCCCATAACATCCATTATAAGCTTATTTGCATTTTATTACCAGACCCACTGACCCAGTGGACCTGAATGTCAAGTTTTAGGTGCTATAAACTATTAAATTGTTTATACTATAGTAACAAACATTTTCTTGTATAAAGCCTAAGCTATTGTCTCTGCTGTTGGCATAGCTCTTTTGACATACTTCCTTAAATGTGTCCTTATTAAGTTAATTTCCATTGCATTTCACTGCATCTAATATACTGGCTGACTGATTTTGCTTTTGGGTATAAGACCTTTTGTAATTCAGTTGACAAACATACACTAATTGATCTAATATGCCAGGTATTATACCAGGCAGGATTATAAACATGAGAAAAGTGGTCTCTAACTTCAAAGAGATATAAAATTTTTTAGAGGAAAGAGATATTTAAGTAAATAATGTTAAAGATGGTTGCATTATTTTTGGTCAAATAAGATTAGGATACAACAAGAGATATAAAACAGGGAGAGAACCAAAAAGAGTTCATTTGATAAACATCATTTTTAAAATTCTTATTTGGGGAGATTTATATTGGACAGTTAAATGTTTACTTCTTGCTTAGAGAGCTTACACCAGAGATTAAATATGTAGAGGAGGAAATGAACACAATTTGGTAAAGAATAGCTCTTTGTTAAATTTTCCACTTGCTACTAGCTAAATGAATTATGCAAAGGCCACCTGTAAACCTTTGGGTCAACTAATAGATAAGATCAACCCAGTAGAATTTCCAAGACTATATTGTATTATAAATCTTACAAGCATGTTATAGCATATTACACCTAATACTATTAACCAGAAGAATGACTACATAGGAAATAAAGAATAAGTTGTGAGAAAGTGGGTGTGAGAAAGTCTTTCCTTTTAACAATCATTTTCCATGAAATTTTATAATCGAATCACATTTATGAATGTGATGTAAGATTTTGCATTACTGGTGGTACCAACGTTTCTGTCATGTTTGTGCATTTGGGCCCATCAGATGTAGAGTTTGACTTCTTTGTATGGTATTTCATTACAGAGTTGGCTACAAAAATATGATTGTGTGTGTGTGGCAATGTAATAATCATTATAAGAACAGCTAGCCATTCACAAATTTCTGTGAGTCAATAAAACAGAGCTGTCTTTGTTGAAATAGAACTATGTGAGTTTTAGCAGTTCCAGAGAGATAGGAACATTGACAATATAAGACCAGAAAGGTAATAAAAACTATACTCACAGCAAAATATTTTCTATAGAATTAGGTGCTCCATGATAAATGCTGCTTTCAAAAATGTACCACCACAGTACAGGAGGGCAATAACAAGAAGGTAAATGTATATTATGAGGAAAATACAATGAGAAAAATATAAAGTTAAACTTACTGGTTCTCCTTCAAGTCCTCTGTCTCCTGTACTCCCAGGGGGTCCTTGTAAACCCTGAATAAACAAAGGCAAAATTTGAAGAAAAAGTGATGCTTGAAAATGTTTTAGTTTCCTTACCTCAGCTTTCCTTTACAATCCTCCCACCTAACTTTCTGTCAACCTCTATTGGTTCTCTTTTCTTTCTGTGGTAAATATACATAACATAAAGTTTTCCATTTTAATGCTTTTTAAGTGTGCAGTTTTTGTGGTATTAAGTACCTTCACATTGTTGCACTACTATAATCACTATTTTATTTTCAGACCTTTTTATCTTCCCAGACTGAAATTCTATCCCCATTAAAAACATCCTTTCTCCCTCCCCAGTTCCCCTGGAAACCACACTTCTTGTGTCCGCCTCTAATTTGATTACTTAAAGTGCCTTATATAAGTAGAGTTATACACATTTGCTCTTTTGTCTCTGACTTATTTCATGTGGCATAATGTCTTCAGGTTTCACCAATATTGTAACATGTATCAAAACCTTCCTTCATTTTTTGGAAAGGAGGAGATGGTAGTGGAGTATGAAAACCCTAGGCTCACCTACTCCCACAAATACAAGGTAACTATAAAATCATCCTAGGTACCCCAGAAATCAACCTGAAGACTGAAAGAACAAACTCCACAACTAAAAGGAGAGAAAAGGTCACATTGAAGAAGGCAGGAAGTATAGAGACATGGTTTAGGGAGAAATGGATCCTGGCCTGCTGTGTAGGGGAGGGAGTAATGGTTTTAGAGAAGGTCAAGAGAGAGGAGCACACAGGGGAATGCAAAATGAGAATGTTTCCCATACTATTGGCTTAGGAAATCAGAAGGGCTGAATTTTGTGAGTTTTTGCACCCACTGGGGCTTAAAGCCTAGAATTTAAAGGTTAACAGGCTTGGCAGAGATAGAGCCTGAAAAACACTGCACTGCTCTTGGACAGAAGGCAGGCAGACAACCTAGGGGCATAGTGTGGAAACAGTAATATGAAGAACTCTCAGGCACAGTGGGGAGATGATTCACTCTTCTTGGAGTAGGTCTCTGAGAGGCAGCTTTCAAGGAGATGCCTCTCCACTTCTCTGGAACAAAGTTGCTGCCAACACCATTTTTCTTCCCCCATCCCTCAGCATAAACACAGAGCCACCTGCAGGAAAAAGCACACTAAGCCCCACCACCCTGCACTCTGGTGGAAACTGCCTTTCTCGGTCATGCCTGCCTCAGTCCCAGTGGCAGGCTCCTCTGCAAGAAGAAGACCAACACAATCCCTGACCACACCACATCTGCCTACTAGCGAGTTTTGCAGGGCCTCAATTCTGGTGGAGGTGGTGACAGGTCTCATTTCACAAGCAGACTAGAGAAACACCTAGTTACATCTCACCACATTCAGGCCAAGGACCAATAATTGCCCACAGCAGGCAAGAGGAGCCTCTGCCAATGAACAGCCTGAAGGGTAGAGCAGCTGGAACAAAACAGCAGGGCATATGCAGCACACACTGGAGACACTCCCTGAAGTGTCAGGTCTGGATACTAACTTATTTCTTCATAAGGTCATTACTTCAGGAACCAGGAGACATAACTGGCTTTTCTAACACACAGAAGCAAGCAGAGACTTAGACAAATGAGAGACAGACGAGAATTTATCCCAAATGAAAGAACAAGATAAAGTTCGTGGCCAGAGATCTAAGCAAAACATATATGAGTAACATGCCTGATGGAGAATTTAAACCATGATAAGGATACTCGCCAAAGTTGAGATAAGAATGGAGGGCATCAGTGAGACCCTTATCACAGAGATAAAAGAGTTAAAAAAGAATCAGTCAGAGGTGAAGAGTGCAATAAATAAGATTAGAAACACACCTGATGTAATGAACATCAAGTTGGAAGAAGCAGAGGAATGAATTAATGACCTAGAAGACAAAATAATGGAAAGCAATAAAGCTTAACAAAAGAGAGAAAGAAGAATTATGCAAAATGAGAATAGGCTTAGGGAACTCAGTGGCTCCATCAAACATAGTAACATTTGTCTTATAGGAGTCCCAGGAGAAGAAGAGAGAAAAAAAGGGGCAAAAAATTTACTTGAAGAAATAATATCTGAAAACTTCCCTAATCTGGGGAAGAAAATAGACATCCCAATCTAGGAGGCACAGAGAATTTCCATCAAAATCAACAGATGTAGACCCACACCAGACATATTGTAATTAAATTTGCAAAATTTAGTAATAAAGAAAATATCTTAAAAGCAGCAAGATAAAAAGAGTCCTTAACTTAAAAGGGAAAATCCATAAGGCTAGCAGGAGGTTTCACAACAGAAACTTGGCAAGCCAGAAGGGAGTGGCATGATATATTCAAAGTGCTGAATGGGAAAAATCTGATGCCAAGAACACTCTATCCATCAAGGCTATCATTCAGCATGAAAGGAGAGATAAAGAGTTTCCTAGACCAACAAAAGCAGAAGGAATTCATGACCACTAACATAGCTCTTTAAGAAATATTTGAAGAGATTCTTTGAGTGGAAAGGAAAGACAAAAAGTGACAACCTAAAGGCAGGAAAAACACAAATCAGTAAATCAGTAAAGGATACAAAATATAATAACATACCTAAAACATGGTGCAGGAGAGGAGAAAAGAATGGGTTCAAAGTTAAATGACCATCAACTTTAAATATAGACTGCAATATGCAGAGGAGGTTATTGACAAATCTAATGGTAACCATATATTAAAAACCACTAATAAACATGCAAAGAATAAAAGAAATAAATACAAATATATCACTAAGAAAATCAGAAAACCAGGAAAGAGGTGAGAAAGGATCAGAGAAAATCTTGGGAAACAACCACAGGAAAAATAATAAAATGGCAATAAATACATATCTATCAATAATGACTTTGTAAATGGGCTAAACACTGCAATCAAAAGACACAGAATGTCGAATGGGTAAAAAAAAAAAAAAAAAAAGGCCCATCTATATGCTGCCTACATATAGGAACGGAGAAGTATTTATCATGAAATGGATGTCAAAGAAAGCCAGAGTAACAATACTTATATTGTATAAACTTGACTTTACTTTTTGAAAAATGTTTATTTAATTTTGAGAGAGTAAGAGAGAGAGAGAGAGAGGAGGGGCAGAGAGAGAGGGAGACACAGAATTCAAAGCAGACTCCAGACTCTGAGCTGTTAGCACAGAGCCCAATGTGGGGCTCAAACCCATAAACCATGAGATCATGACCTGAGCTGAAGTTGGACCTTTAACCGACTAAGCCACCCAGGAATCCCAATAAACTAGACTTAAAAAAAAAAAGACTGTAACAAGAGACAAAAAAGGACCCTATATAATCACAAAGGGGACAATCCAACAAGAAGATATAACAATTGTAAATATTTATGTACCTAACGTGAAGCACCCACATAGTTAAAACAATAACAAACATAAAGGAACTAATTGATAATAATACAGTAATAATAGGGGACTTTAACACACCATTTACATCAATGGACAGATGATCTAAACAGAAAATCAACAAGGAAACAATGGCTCTAAATGACATGTTGGACCAGATGGAATTAACAGATATATTCAGAATATTCCATCCCCAAACAGCAGAATACACATTCTTTTCAAGTGCACATGGAAAATTCTCCAATAGATCACATTTTAGGTCACAAAACAGTCCTCAACAAATACAAGAAGAATGAAGTCATACCATGCACCACACACTATGAAACTAGAAGTCAACCAGAAGAAAACATCTGGAAAGAACACAAATACATGGAGGTTAAATAATATGATACCAAACAATGAATGGGTTAACACATTCATGGCTTTTTGGGTCAACACAAAAAAGAAAATAAGTCCATGGAAACAAATAAAATTGAGAACAGAATGGTTCAAAACCCTTGGGATGCAGCAGAAGTGGTCCTAAGAGGGATTATATAACAATACAGGCCAACTCAAGAAACATCTCAAATAAAACCTAACCTTACATCTAAAGGAGCTAGAAAAAGAACTACAAACAAAACCTAAGGCCAGCAGAAGGAAGGAAATAATAAAGATTAGAGCAAGAATAAATGATATAGAAACAAACAAACAAACAAAAACCCACAATAGAACAGATCAATGAAACCAGATCTTCTTTGAAAAAAATCAATAAAACTGATAAACCTTTAGCCAGACTTACCAAGAAGAAAAGAGAAAGGACCCAAATAAGTAAAGTCACAAATGAGAGAGGAAAAATAACAACCAACACCACAGAAATATAAAATTTACAAGAGAATATTATGAAAAACTATACGCCAGCAAATTGGACAACATAAAAGAAATGGAAGAATTCCTAGAAACATGTAAACTATCAAAACTGAAACAGGAAGAAATAGAAACTTGAACAGACAAATAACCAACAAAGAAATTGAATCAGTAATCAAAACATTCCTAACAAACAGAAGTTCAGGACTAGATGGCTTCACAGGCGAATTCTACCAAACATTTAAAGAAGAGTTAACATCTATTTTTCTCAAACTATTCCAAAAAAACAGATAAGGAAGGAAAACTTCCAAATTTATTCTATGAGGCCAGCATCATCCTGATATCAAAACTAGATAAAAACACTAAAAAAAAAAAGGAGAATTATAGGCCAATATCTCTTATCAACATAGATTCAAAAATCCTCAAATAATACTAGCAAATCAAATTCAACAATACATTAAAAAAAATCATTCACCACAATCAAGTGGGATTTATTCCTGGGTTGCAAGGGTAGTTCAATACTTGCCAACAAATCAATGTGATACATCACATTAATTACAGAAAGTTAAGAATCAGATAATCATTTCAAATGATGCAAAAAAAAAAGGTTTTGACAAAGTAAAACATTCATTCATCATAAAAAACCTCAACAAAGTAGGTTTAGAGGGAACCTACCTCAACATAATAAAGGTGATAATATGAAAAACCCACAGCTAATACCATCTTAAATGGGGAGAAACTGGGAGCTTTTCCTATGGTCAGGAATAAGACAGGGATGTCCACTATGACCAATTCTATTCAACATTGTACTGGAAGTCCTAGCCACAACAGTCAGACACCAAAATGAATAAAAGGCATCAAATGGCAAGAAAGAAGTAAAACTTTCACTACTTGGGATGATATAATGCTATACATAGAAAACCAAGAGACTTCACCAAAACTGCTAGAACTGACAAATGAATTCAGTGAAGTTGCAGGATACAAAATCAAAGTACAGAAATCTGTTGCATTTTTACCCACCAATAATGAGGCAGCAGAAAGAGAAATTAAGGAATCAATCCATTTACAATTGCACCAAGATATAAGATACCTAGAATAAATATACCAAAGAGGTGAAAGACCTGTACTCTGAAAACTATAAAATATTGATGCAAAATTGAAGATGACACAAAGAAATGGAAAGACATTCCATGTTCATTAATCAGAAGAACAATACTGTTAAAATGTCTATGCTACCCAAAGCAATCTACACATATAATGCAATTCCTTCGCAGCATTTTTCACAGAGCTAGAACAAATAATCCTAAAATGTATATGGAACCACAAAAGACCCCAATAGCCAAAGCAATCTTGAAAAGAAAAGCAAAGCTGACGCATCACAATTCTGCACTTCAAGCTACATTACAAAGCTGTAGTCATTAAGACAGCACGGTACTGACAGAGAAAGAGGCAATAGATCAATGGAACAGAATAGAAAACCCAGAAATAGACCACAACTATAAGGGCAGCTGATCTTCAACAAAGCAGGATAGAACATCCAATGGGAAAAAGAATCTTCAACAAATGGCATCGGGAAAACTGGACAGCAACATGCAAAAGAATAAAACTGAACCACTTTCTTACACCATATATAAAATAAATCCAAAATGGATGAAAGACCTAAATGTGGGACAGGAAACCATCAAACTCCTAGAAAGAACACAGGCAGTACTTCTTGACATCAGCCATAGTTACATCTTTCTAGAGCTGTATTCGGAGGCAAGGGAAATAAAAGCAAAATAAACTATTGGAACCTCATCAAAATAAAAGCTTCTGCACAGCAAGGGAAACATCAACAAAAACTAAAGGCATCCTATAGAATAGGAGAAGATATTTGCAAATGGCATATGTGATAAAGGGTTAATATCCAAAATATATGAAGAACTTATAAACTCAAACTCCAAAACCAAATAATCCAGTTAAAAAATGGGCAGAAGACATGAATAGACATTTTTCCAAGGAAGACATACAGATGGCCAGCAGACACATGAATAGATGCTCAACATCACTCACCATCAGTAAATGCAAGTCAAAATTACAATGAGATATCACCTCACTCTTGTTAGAATGGATAAAATCAACAACACATGAAACAACAGGTGTTGGCAAGGATGTGGAGAAAGGGGAACCCTCTTGCACTGTTGGTGGGAAAGCAAACTGGTGCAGCCACTCTAGAAAACGTATGGAGTTTCTCAAAAAGTTAAAAATAGAACTACCTTGATCCAGCAATCACACTACTAGGTATTTACCCAAAGAGTACAAAACACTAAATCAAAGGGAACATGCACTTTGATATTTATTGCAGCATTATCTACAACAGCAAATTATGAAATCAGCTCAAGTGTCCATAGACTGATGAATGGATAAAGAAGATGTGGTATACATCTACACACACATGCGTGTATAACACAATGGAATATTACTCAGCCAAAAAAATAAAAGAATGAAATCTTGCCATTTGCAATGACATGGATGAAACTAGAGTGTATTATGCTAAGCAAAATGAGTCAGCCAGAGAAAGACAAATACCATATGATTTCATTCATATGTGGAATCTAAGAAACAAAACAAACAAGGCAAAAGGAAAAAGAGAGAGAGGAAAACCAAGGAACTCATAAGTATAGAGAACAAACTGGTTACTAAAAGGGTAGTAAGTGGACAGATGGGTTATATAGCCAATGGGATTAAGGAGTGCACTTGTGAGAGCATCTGGTGATATATGTAAATGCTGAATCACTATATTGTACACTTGAAACTATTATTTACTCTGTATGTTTAACTGGACTTTAAAGAAAAACTTAAAAAAAATTCCTTCATTAATAAAGTTCAATAATATTTCATTTTATATGTATACCATATTTGTATATCTATCTATTCATCCAGCAATGGATAGTTGGTTTTTCTACCTTTTGGCTATTATGAATACTGTTCCTATAAACATTGGTATAAAAGTGTCTGAGTCTCTGCTTTCAATTCTTTGGGATATATATCTAAAGTGAAATTGAAGGATACTATGGTATACTATGTTGAACTTTTTGAGGAACCACCTAACTGTTTTCCATAGCAACCCCACCACTTTACATTCTCACCAGCAATGCACACGGGCTCTGATTTTTTCTCCATCTTTGTCAACACTAGTTATCTCTATGCAAATGTGTGTGTGTGTTTTTTTAATAGTAGTTACCTTAATGGGTGACAAGTGGTATCTCATTGCGGTTTTGATTTTCAGTTCTCTAATGACTAGTGATATTGAACATCTTTTCATATGTTTATTGGCCATTGCATATCTTTTTTGAAGCAATGTCTATTCAAGTCTTTTTGCTCATGTTTTCATCAAGTTGTTTTTTGTTGTTGAATTGTAGGAATTCCTTATATCTATCTATATTCTTATACTTAATCCCCACTAATATACAGTGACAAATATCCAGAATTACTTCAAATTAGATTTTGTGCCTTTAATATTGACATAAAATGATTTTTCCTCCAAAAATAAAAATCTTGTGATATTAGTAAGTATACTTATGCCCTTAAGACCTGGAGAGGCATAGGAGTCTCAGAACCTAGACGACCAGAAATGTCTAAATTGAGCTAATATCCTTTATTTTCCCCTATTTTTATACCATGCCATCTATGGTACCATTAAACTGAGTCTCAGAAGTGGAGGTATATTCTAAAATAGTATGTAAAACTAAATAGAATTCCATGTCTTCTTTGATCCTTCCATTTAAAAATTTGGGGAGCATGTACGATGTACCAGACATGATGACTGTTAATGATGTAGAAAATACTGCCCTTGTCTATTTGCAATTTGCCTGCTCTACATTATTGACCTTGGGAAGGTTGGCAACTATACGGTGGATCACAATCACCATTTTATATTAAAACTAAAAGCTAAGAAAAATATGACATTAAATCTGAAGTAAAGATATTAAAAACTCCTAGCAACATAAAGCTTTCCAAGTGATAGCCATTAATGCTATATTTAGTTGTGTATGGTTCTCTGGTTAAGGAAAGGAAGATATGTAAAATCACAGACTCACATCTGACTAAGGCCCTATTTCAGTCATGAAAATTATACGCTGCCTACATTAAGGCTCCAAAATGAAGAGACAGAATCAATGTAAGGGTTCCCTTTGTGCTTGGTATACCAACTGACACATAGAGCAGAAGTTCAGAACCTTGAATAATGTCTGCCCAATTTGCTTTGTGAAGTATGTTTGTATACAATATCAAGCTTAATATATACTTTTAATGATGTCATTGGTGCATAAAAGCTGTTTGGCAACGTTATGAAATAATCTATGGATTCTACTTATTTTTATTACAGACAGGAAAGGAAAGCATAAGCTGGTACAAAATAAAAATTCCCTTTAAGGCTTTTCAGACACTATTGAAAATATATTCTTTGTAGTAGAACTTCTTGCTCCATTACTTCAATCCAGCAACTACAATAATGATGACCAGAAGAACAAGTATGTGGTTGCTATATATTGAGAGCCTATGCCACGTACATAATGAACATCATTTGATATATTATAGAAAGTATCTCATTTTAAAGACAGGAAAACTGAGGCTCAGAGATGTTAAATAATTTGTATAAAGCCAAAAACAGTTAGTTAAATGGCAGAACCACTATTTGACTTCCAATGTCTGACTCCAATGCCATGTTCATCTACTATACGGAACGCATTTTACTGATTTCAACAAGAAATCATTCAATGCCTTTTCATTTTCAGTAAATGTACAGATCATCCTCAAAGACTTTTTATGAGAATAAGCAAGGAAGCATATGAATGTTATTTCATTGTAGGATTATAAAAACTATGTGCATCATTATCTGAAAAGGGAGGAAGAATTACTTGTCTTTGTAAAGATTAAGAAATAAATCTTTCTCAATTATTCTGAGTTCCTCCAGAGAAAACTACTTAAAGAAGAACCGTTAAGAGTTTCCACTTCCAATACTGGCCAATAGCTCCTATCAAACCAACTTATACAGGTATAACTATAAACCCAAGACAAAATATTTTAAAAACCATTGGAGAAAGACCCAAAATAGGCAAAATTTAGAGTGGAAAGGTCTACATGTAGAAGAAAGGAATTTCACTGTCTGATTTTTTTTTTTTTAAATATGGCTTTCACAAAGAAGGTAAGATATGTAGGGTAGTTAAGAAAAAAGGGGGATAAAAACCTGCAGTCTTACTGGCATGGAGACCCAGAGGGTAGAATATGGAATGACCTAGCTGTAGGGAAGTCAGCTGTATGGAAGAGAAAGTCAGAGAGGAGGAGCCTGAAGTTCTGAGTATAACCTCTGCCTAATTCTCTTGCTGGCATTTGAAGTATGTAATGATGTGGTAGAACTGAGCAACCCAGCAAAGCCTAAAAGAACTGGACAGATATTTCAGCAGCCATTTACCACAGAAGAGAGAATATCTGGAGTTTAAAAGCAGTCAAGTAAACAATTTGCCAAATTAAAAACCAAAATGAAACAAAGAGCACTCTTTAAAGAAATATAACAGAATTTGGAATTTCTACAACAAATCATTAAGATGTCCAAGATATAATTCAAAATTACTGAACAGGAAAATTTTCCCATATTAACAAGAAAAGGCAATTAACACAATCACACTCAAGATTACCCAGATAGAATTATCCCATAAGGATTTTAAAGTAGCTATTTAAAATATGCTCAGTAATGTAAATAAAATACACTTATGGTGACTCGACAGGAAGATGGCGCGTAGGAGGACGCTGGGCTCACCGCGCGTCCTGCTGATCACTTAGATTCCACCTACACCTGCCTAAATAACCCAGAAAACCGCCAGAGGATTAGCAGAACGGAGTCACCGGACCCAAGTGCAGACGAGAGGCCCACGGAAGAGGGTAGGAAGGGCGGCGAGGCGGTGCACGCTCCACGGACTGGCGGGAGGGAGCCGGGGCGGAGGGTGGCTCGCCAGCCAAGCAGAGCCCCCGAGTCCGGCTTGTAAAAGCGGAGGGGCCTGACGGACTGTGTTCCGACAGCAAGCGCGACTTAGCGTCTGGGAGGTCATAAGTTAACAGCTCTGCTCCGAAAGCGGGAAGGCTGGAGGACCAAGGGAGGGTGAGCTGCGGAGCCCCCGGACGACAGAGCTCAGTTTGGCGGGGAACAAAGGCGCTCGCCAGCGCCATCTCCCCGCTCATCCCCCAGCCAAAATCCCAAAGGGAACCGGTTCCGGCCAGGGAAATTGCTCGCTCCGCGCAAACACCCAACTCTGTGCTTCTGCGGAGCCAAACCTCCGGCAGCGGATCTGACTCCCTCCGGCTGCCACAGGGCCCCTCTGAAGTGGATCACCTAAGGAGAAGCGAGCTAAGCCTGCCCCCCCTGCCGCCATGCACCTTGCCTACCCACCCCAGCTAATACGCCAGATCCCCAGCATCACAAGCCTGGCAGTGTGCAAGTAGCCCAGACGGGCCACGCCACCCCACAGTGAATCCGCCCCTAGGAGAGGGGAAGAGAAGGCACACACCAGTCTGACTGTGGCCCCAGCGGTGGGCTGGGGGCAGACATCAGGACTGACTGCGGCCCCGCCCACCAACTCCAGTTATACACCACAGCACAGGGGAAGTGCCCTGCAGGTCCTCACCACACCAGGGACTATCCAAAATGACCAAGCGGAAGAATTCCCCTCAGAAGAATCTCCAGGAATAACAACAGCTAATGAGCTGATCAAAAAGGATTTAAATAATATAACAGAAAGTGAATTTAGAATAATAGTCATAAAATTAATCGCTGGGCTGGAAAACAGTATACAGGACAGCAGAGAATCTCTTGCTACAGAGATCAAGGGACTAAGGAACAGTCACGAGGAGCTGAAAAACGCTTTAAAGGAAATGCAAAACAAAATGCAAACCACCACGGCTCGGATGGAAGAGGCAGAGGAGAGAATAGGTGAACTAGAAGATAAAGTTATGGAAAAAGAGGAAGCTGAGAAAAAGAGAGATAAAAAAATCAGGAGTATGAGGGGAAAATTAGAGAACTAAGTGATACACTAAAAAGAAATAATATACGCATAATTGGTATCCCAGAGGAGGAAGAGAGAGGGAAAGGTGCTGAAGGGGTACTTGAAGAAATTATAGCTGAGAACTTCCCTGAACTGGGGAAGGAAAAAGGCATTGAAATCCAAGAGGCACAGAGAACTCCCTTCAGACGTAACTTGAATCGATCTTCTGCACGACATATCATAGTGAAACTGGCAAAATACAAGGATAAGAGAAAATTCTGAAAGCAGCAAGGGGTAAACGTGCCCTCACATATAAAGGGAGACCTATAAGACTCATGACTGATCTCTCTTTTGAAACTTGGCAGGCCAGAAAGAATTGGCACGAGATTTTCAGGGTACTAGACAGCAAAAATATGCAGCCGAGAATCCTTTATCCAGCAAGTCTGTCATTTAGAATAGAAGGAGAGATAAAGGTCTTCCCAAACAAACAAAAACTGAAGGAATTTGTCACCACTAAACCAGCCCTACAAGAGATCCTAAGGGGGACCCTGTGAGACAAAGTACCAGAGACATCACTACAAGCATAAAACATACAGACATCACAATGACTCTAAACCCGTATCTTTCTATAATAACACTGAATGTAAATGGATTAAATGCGCCAACCAAAGACATAGGGTATCAGAATGGATAAAAAAACAAGACCCATCTATTTGCTGTCTACAAGAGACTCATTTTAGACCTGAGGACACCTTTAGATTCAGAGTGAGGGGATGGAGAACTATTTATCATGCTACTGGAAGCCAAAAGAAAGCTGGAGTAGCCATACTTATATCAGACAAACTAGACTTTAAATTAAAGGCTGTAACAAGAGATGAAGAAGGACATATATAATAGTTACAGGGTCTATCCATCAGGAAGAGCTAACAATTATAATGTCTATGCGCCGAATACCGGAGCCCCCAAATATATAAAACAATTACTCATAAACATAAGCAACCTTATTGATAAGAATGTGGTAATTGCAGGGGACTTTAACACCACCACTTACAGAAATGGATAGATCATCTAGACACACGGTCAATAAAGAAACAAGGGCCCTGAATGAGACATTGGATCAGATGGACTTGACAGATATATTTAGAACTCTGCATCCCAAAGCAACAGAATATACTTTCTTCTCGAGTGCACATGGAACATTCTCCAAGATAGATCATATACTGGGTCACAAAACAGCCCTTCATAAGTTTACAAGAATTGAAATTATACCATGCATACTTTCAGACCACAATGCTATGAAGCTTGAAATCAACCACAGGAAAAAGTCTGGAAAACCTCCAAAAGCATGGAGGTAAAGAACACCCTACTAACGAATGAGTGGGTCAACCAGGCAATTAGAGAAGAAATCAAAAATATATGGAAACAAACGAAAATGAAAATACAACAATCCAAACGCTTTGGGACGCAGCGAAGGCAGTCCTGAGAGGAAAATACATTGCAATCCAGGCCTATCTCCAGAAACAAGAAAAATCCCAAATACAAAATCTAACAGCACACCTAAAGGAAATAGAAGCAGAACAGCAAAGGCAGCCTAAACCCAGCAGAAGAAGAGAAATAATAAAGATCAGAGCAGAAAATAAACAATATAGAATCTAAAAAACTGTAGAGCAGATCAACGAAACCAAGAGTTGGTTTTTTGAAAAAATAAACAAAATTGACAAACCTCTAGCCAGGCTTCTCAAAAAGAAAAGGGAGATGACCCAATAGATAAAATCATGAATGAAAATGGAATTATTACAACCAATCCCTCAGAGATACAAACAATTATCAGGGAATACTATGAAAAATTATATGCCAACAAATTGGACAACCTGGAAGAAATGGACACATTCCTGAACACCCACACTCTTCCAAACTCAATCAGGAGGAAATAGAAAGCTTGAACAGACCCATAACCAGCGAAGAAATTGAATCGGTTATCAAAAATCTCCCAACAAATAAGAGTCCAGGACCAGATGGCTTCCCAGGGGAGTTCTACCAGACGTTTAAAGCAGAGATAATACCTATCCTTCTCAAGCTATTCCAAGAAATAGAAAGGGAAGGAAAACTTCCAGACTCATTCTATGAAGCCAGTATTACTTTGATTCCTAAACCAGACAGAGACCCAGTAAAAAAAGAGAACTACAGGCCAATATCCCTGATGAATATGGATGCAAAAATTCTCAATAAGATACTAGCAAATCGAATTCAACAGCATATAAAAAGAATTATTCACCATGATCAAGTGGGATTCATTCCTGGGATGCAGGGCTGGTTCAACATTCGCAAATCAATCAACGTGATACATCACATTAACAAAAAAAAAAGAGAAGAACCATATGATCCTGTCAATCGATGCAGAAAAGGCCTTTGACAAAATCCAGCACCCTTTCTTAATAAAAACCCTTGAGAAAGTCGGGATAGAAGGAACATACTTAAAGATCATAAAAGCCATTTATGAAAAGCCCACAGCTAACATCATCCTCAATGGGGAAAAACTGAGAGCTTTTTCCCTGAGATCAGGAACACGACAGGATGCCCACTCTCACCGCTGTTGTTTAACATAGTGCTGGAAGTTCTAGCATCAGCAATCAGACAACAAAAGGAAATCAAAGGCATCAAAATTGGCAAAGATGAAGTCAAGCTTTCGCTTTTTGCAGATGACATGATATTATACATGGAAAATCCGATAGACTCCACCAAAAGTCTGCTAGAACTGATACATGAATTCAGCAAAGTTGCAGGATACAAAATCAATGTCCAGAAATCAGTTGCATTCTTATACACTAACAATGAAGCAACAGAAAGACAAATAAAGAAAATGATCCCATTCACAATTGCACCAAGAAGCATAAAATACCTAGGAATAAATCTAACCAAAGATGTAAAGGATCTGTATGCTGAAAACTATAGAAAGCTTATGAAGGTAATTGAAGAAGACTTAAAGAAATGGAAAGACATTCCCTGCTCATGGATTGGAAAAATAAATATTGTCAAAATGTCAATACTACCCAAAGCTATCTACACATTCAATGCAATCCCAATCAAAATTGCACCAGCATTCTTCTCGAAATTAGAACAAGCAATCCTAAAATTCATATGGAACCACAAAAGGCCCCGAATAGCCAAAGGAATTTTGAAGAAGAAGACCAAAGCAGGAGGCATCACAATCCCAGACTTTAGCCTCTACTACAAAGCTGTCATCATCAAGACAGCATGGTATTGGCACAAAAACAGACACACAGACCAATGGAATAGAATAGAAACCCCAGAACTAGACCCACAAACGTACGGCCAACTCATCTTTGACAAAGCAGGAAAGAACATCCAATGGAAAAAAGACAGCCTCTTTAACAAATGGTGCTGGGAGAACTGGACAGCAACATGCAGAAGGTTGAAACTAGACCACTTTCTCACACCATTTACAAAAATAAACTCAAAATGGATAAAGGACCTAAATGTGAGACAGGAAACCATCAGAACCTTAGAGGAGAAAGCAGGAAAAGACCTCTCTGACCTCAGCCGTAGCAATCTCTTACTCGACACATCCCCAAAGGCAAGGGAACTAAAGCAAAAGTGAATTACTGGGACCGTATGAAGATAAAAGCTTCTGCACAGCAAAGGAAACAACCAACAAAACTAAAAGGCAACCAACGGAATGGGAAAAGATATTTGCAAATGACATATCGGACAAAGGGCTAGTATCTAAAATCTATAAAGAGCTCACCAAACTCCACACCCGAAAAACAAATAACCCAGTGAAGAAATGGGCAGAAAACATGAATAGACACTTCTCTAAAGAAGACATCCAGATGGCCAACAGGCACATGAAAAGATGTTCAGCGTCGCTCCTTATCAGGGAAATACAAATTCAAAACCACACTCAGGTATCACCTCACGCCAGTCAGAGTGGCCAAAATGAACAAATCAGGAGACTATAGATGCTGGAGAGGATGTGGAGAAACGGGAACCCTCTTGCACTGTTGGTGGGAATGCAAATTGGTGCAGCCGCTCTGGAAAGCAGTGTGGAGGTTCCTCAGAAAATTAAAAATAGACCTACCCTATGACCCAGCAATAGCACTGCTAGGAATTTATCCAAGGGATACAGGAGTACTGATGCATAGGGGCACTTGTACCCCAATGTTCATAGCAGCACTCTCAACAATAGCCAAATTATGGAAAGAGCCTAAATGTCCATCAACTGATGAATGGATAAAGAAATTGTGGTATATATACACAATGGAATACTATGTGGCAATGAGAAAAAATGAAATATGGCCTTTTGTAGCAACGTGGATGGAACTGGAGAGTGTGATGCTAAGTGAAATAAGCCATACAGAGAAAGACAGATACCATATGGTTTCACTCTTATGTGGATCCTGAGAACTTAACAGGAACCCATGGGGGAGGGGAAGGAAAAAAAAAAAAAGAGGTTAGAGTGGGAGAGAGCCAAAGCATAAGAGACTGTTAAAAACTGAGAACAAACTGAGGGTTGATGGGGGGTGGGGGGGGGGGGGGAGGTGTGGGTGATGGGTATTGAGGAGGGCACCTTTTGGGATGAGCACTGGGTGTTGTATGGAAACCAATTTGTCAATAAATTTCATATATATATAAAAAATACACTTATGGTGAATAAACAAACAGGAAATCTCAGGACAGCATCTATAAAAATGGAAGTTATAGAACTGATAATTAAACACCTGAAATAAAACTTAAAAATTCAATACCATAAATAAAATTTCACTGAATGGACTTAAAATGTGAGTGAAGATAGAGTCATATTACTCTATTGAAAAAAGTAAAAAGGAAAAGATTAAAATAGGAATGAATAAAAGCCCCAGAGACCTAAGGGATGATATCAAATGTTAATATATAATTACTTTGAAATTTTTGAAAAAGGAAGAGGAAAAGAAGATAAAATAGAAAAAAATCAAAAGAAATAAAGTGGAAAATTTTCCAAATTTAGTGAAATAGAAACTTACTACAAAGAATCTCAGCAAATCTCAAGCTGAATAAATGTGAAGAAATTCATCTAGGCACATCATACTTAAACTACCAAAGCCAAAAATAAGAGAGACTCTTGAAAGGAGCTAGAGAAAAATGATATATTTACATATGGGGAAACAATGATACAAGATAAATGTGGACTTCTCATCAGGAAATACGAAAATGGCCATGTCATCTTCATAGTGCTGAATGCAAACAAATAAAAGAAAATCTTGTCAACCCAGAATTCTATATCCAGTGGAAAAATATGATTTTCACTCATATGTGGAATTTAAGAAACAAAAAAAATGAGCAAAGGGGGGGGAGAGGCAATGAACAAACAGACTCTTAGCTATAGAGTACAAATGAGGGTACAGAGGGCAGGTGGGTTGGATAGATGAAAAACAGATGATGGGGATTAAGGAGTGCATTTGTGATGAGCACAGGGTGATGTATGAAAATGCTAATTATTATATTGTATACCTGAAACTAATATAACACTGTATGTTACGAACTGGAATTAAATTAAAACTGAAAAAAAATTCATGATAAGAAAAAAATGATAGTGACAATAAGACATTTTTTTGTAAAAAAAAAATACAGAGAGAATTCATGACTGGCAGAGTTTGACTATAAGAACTTCTAAAGGAAGTTCCATAGGCTTCAGGGGAAATGAATACATTTGGGTATGTATATATCTATCTATATATATCTATAAATATCTATCTATAATATCTTATATATCTATATTGGAAATGTATATCTATAAAAAGGAAGGAGAACATCAGAAAAACTAAACGCATAGATAAAAAACCCACTACTTCCCCCCACCAAAACCATAAAATACATATTTCACTTATGCTAAACACAAAATACTTCATTTATATTAAAGCAAAATTTTAACTTTGCAATATGGGGTTTATAGCACACACAGATATAATACATAAAACATTTATGGCATAAACAACAGGAAGTTGGTGGTAATGGGTCTATATGGTTGCAAGTTTCTTACACTTGTGTTAAGTATTACTGTTAACTCTAAGAAACTACAGAGAGTTGGGATCTGTACTGGCAAACTGCAGTCTGGGAGTCAAATCTAGACCAGCACTTGTTTCTACAGAAAAAGTTAGTGACTCCTGACCTAGAATAACCACTTAATAGTGGTTAATAAAATAATAGTGCAGGGGCACCTGGGTGGCTCAGTAGGTTAGAGTCCAACTCTTGATTTCTGCTCAGGTCATGATCTCATGGTTCATGAGATCAAGATGTGCATAGAGCTCTGTGCTGATAGCATGGAACCTGCTTGGGATTCTTTCTCTCTCCTGCTTGTGTGCTTCCTCTTTCTTTCTCTCTCTCAAAATAAAAAAATAAACTTAAAAAAATAATAGAGCACAAGAAGTATAGCTAAAAAGCCAATATCTAAATTAAATGGGGTTCTCATTGCCAAAAGAAGGCACTGAACAACAACAGCACCACTACAAGGAAAAATAATCATAAATGGTTGACCAAAGTACAACCAAATTGATAAATACATTAAATGGAAATGGACCAAACACAAATTAAAAGGTAGAGATTTTCAGTATGAATGAAAAAGCAAGACCCAACTATAAGGACCCTCACTTTAAATACAAACCACTTTGGGGTGCCTGGGTGGCTCAGTTGGTTGAGCAACTGACTTCGGCTTAGGTCATGATCTCGCAGTTTGTGGGTTCGAGCCCTGCGTCAGGCTCTGTGTCTCTCTGTCTCTCAATAATAAGTAAATGTTAAAAAAATTTTTTTTAAAATACCAAACACAGATCGGTTGGTTGAAAGTAAATGAACAGAAAGATAGGCTATGCAAACTATAAGTGAAAGAAGTCTGAACAGACTTATAATCAAATAAAGCAGATTTCAAAAATAAATAGTATTATTAGGAATAAAAACTATTGCCAGAGATATAGAGGAATATTCATAATGATAAAAGGGGATCAATTGATCAGGAAGACATAATCACCATAAACGTGAATACTCTAAAAATAGCATTTCAAAATATAAAGCAAAATTTGACCAAATTAAAGACAGAAACAAAATTACAAAATCATAGTTGAAGATTTAACAGCCCTAACTCATCAACTAAAAGAATATCTAGACTAAAAAATATTAAAATAGTTATAGTTTTTTAAAATATTTATTATTTTTGAGAGAGAGACAGGACAGAGCACAAGTGGGGGAGGAACAGAGAGAGAGGGAGACACAGATCCGAAGCAGGCTCCAGGCTCTGAGCCGTCAGCACAGAGCCCAATGCAGGGCTTGAACCCACAACACTGTGAGATCATGACCTGAGCCGAAGTTGGACAATCAACCAACTGAGCCCCCCAGGGGCCCCATAGTTATAATTTTTATAAGATTCAGAATTCGAAAAAACAGTTACTCAGGTTTTACCACCTGAAATACACAATGGATCATGGCCCTTCCTCAAAGGATTTCTCCTTTGAGCCAGATCTACACACGGATGGAAGGCAAGTATAGGAAATAGTGTTGGCCCATAACAAATGTACTTTTCCTGGATATCTTGACAAACAGAATACTATATGTGTTACCATTTTCATTTAATATATGGCTTTAGAATTATGACAATTTAATCAAACTATATAGCTATTAGGTAGGATGTACTGGAACAAAGGTCAATCTGACCTTTCTATTATATAGCGCTGCCTGCTTGTTGACAGTTTGCATAAATGACTAGAGACATTGAGATATTCCTGTAGGATCAAATAAATCTTTGGGGACATCTGGATTTCTTGGATTGATTGATCCTAGCTTCCCTAAGATCTCAAAAGCCTATTTCTGTTCAATCAAGAAGACAATATAGGTATAGAGCCACGTAAACCTCAATAACTACTATAAATTCATGATTTAACGTCCAATACATGTCATCCACTAAAGTAATTTTACTCTTCCAGGAGTCTATGCATTGCTTGACTTAAGCTATGGTTACAAAATGGTTCTAATGTCTTTTATTTGATTGAGGAAGTCAAACATCACATATCATATTTATCTAGGCGTATCTGACAGGCTGCAAATAAAATAAAATTCTAAGGAATACCAATGATATATAAAATAGGTAGGTAATTTTTTTTCTCTAGACCCTCATTTCTTTACAATGAAAAGAATGAACTCAATGGGCTCCAAATTTCTCTATGCATTGCTACATATTAGCTTTGTATACAGTGTAGCAAAATGGAAAATATCTACAGAAATAACATTTGCATTGATATAACAGAAACCAAGATGATGAATATTAATACTCAAAGAATATTCTTTGGGGATGACTTCAGTTAATAACACTGTCACACACAAGTTCTTTCCCTGAATACATTTTTCTCTTTTAGGTTTCTGATGTTTTAGATTTGACCACTGTCAAATATAATGCCATTATGGAAACAACAGGCAGGGGCAGCAGATTTCAAGAGGAACACATAAATGCAATGACATTAGTGACAATTGCTATAGCAGGAAAAACATTTTTTCTCTTATCCTTTCTGGCTCTTCAGTTGCCAGCCATTTAAATTATTATCTAATTTTAGAATTTTAAATTGAGTATGTATATGTACATGACAAAGCAAAATATCATTAAATTATAATTATCATAAAAATCAAGATTCTAAATAAAACCAGAAATGTATGAAATGTATGAAAGCTCATAAGCTTATGTGCTCAAAATTTTTATATATGTGCTATCACATATATGTGTGTACATATGCACATATATAAAAAAAATATATATTTATATATATAAATACATACATATATATTTAATATATATTTGTTGTTCTTGTTTTTAACATTTCTCCCCTTCAGTTAGTGAACGAAGACCTTGTGATCTTCTTTTGGTTGACAAACTCCTGCCTGTTTCTATGCTATGACCATAAAAGAGAACTTGTTGCCACTCAGGGAAAAAACTATATACTTCTGAAAAGATTTTTTGATAGTAGGAAAATACGTAGCATTCGCTAATATTAAAAACTCTAAGAGCAGTGCCACGGCAAAGCATGATGACAGACATACGTCCACATTCCAAGGGTCTGAAGAGCACTGGACTTAAAATGAAAGTAGGCAAGAAGCCTCAAAGAAGTTTCTTGTTATGTTAGCTTTATCAATATTCCATTAATTTATACAATATTGCGCCATTTTATTTTAAAATGGATTTTACAGAAAATTTTTTTTTATTTATTTTTTTAATGTTATTTATTTTTGAGACAGAGAGAGACAGAGCATGAACGGGGGAGGGGCAGAGAGAGAGGGAGACACAGAATCGGAAGCAGGCTCCAGGCTCTGAGCCATCAGCCCAGAGCCTGACGCGGGGCTCGAACTCCCGGATCGTGAGATCGTGACCTGAGCTGAAGTCGGACGCTTAACCGACTGCCACCACCCCGGCGCCCCTAGAAAAATTAATCATACTAGGTAGAGTAAAAGTAACAGTTATCACCAACAGTTTATAGGTGGGTAAACCTCAGCCCTACAATGAGGATGCAACTTGCTCAAGTAAAACACCACCCTAACGACTGAAGGAGGAAAAGAGCTGGTATTCTCTTAGTCTAGCACGTGGAATAGTCACAAGAGTTGTGTCAGAGAATAAACTGAACAAAATTATTCATTGCTTAATTATTCTTTATTACTTACTGGTTTCCCTTGAATTCCTCTCTCTCCAGGGTTTCCAGTCTTACCCTATAGAAGGAAGAAAATGCTTGGGTCAAGTAACTCCCTCACCAATTATTAATCACACACGGAGAAAAATGGGGAAGATTTTACACATTCATCTTTAATGTTAAATGTTTTACTACTTACAGTAAGACCATAAGGCCCTCTTTTTCCTTGATCTCCTTTTTCACCCTAACAAAGTATCAATACCAGAGGAATTAATACAAATGTGAATTATGGTCTTACACATGCTAGCCTACACTCACATACAAGAAAATAAGGCATCAAGTATGTAGTTCAATATTTAAAAGAAAACATTTCTCTGTGTGTAATAAAAACTCTATGTATGTTTCATATTTATACCAAGAGAAAATTCAGAACCATACTTTTGTAAGGAAGGCTCAAAAAAACTTAACTGCTTATGAAATGAGAAATCAGTGTTTACCTTGGAACCTTGTATACCTTGTTCCCCTATGAGACCATCTGGTCCTCTTGGTCCCTAGGGATGGAAAAACAAATCCTCTTCTTAATTTAAATGTTTTTTTTTTCAACATTCTGCATCCTTACAAATAAACACACTGTGTTCTTCTTGACAAACTCCTATTTGTTTCTGTACCATGAACACAGAAAAGAATACAGCTAGATATATGGATGAACCTCTTTGTATGGGACAATCAAGCCAGTATTTTCAAGATTTAAGGCCAAAGAATAAAATATAAGACCATGACAACAGATGATTCAGTTGTGGAGGTGGTTACAGTACAGGTTTGTTATTTCACTATTTCGTTCATCTTGTTCACTCAGGAGCTAGCCACAATAAATTCTAAGAACAACTCTACACTAACTTAAAAGTGGCTGGCTTGTTTATTCCAACTGTCTCCTTGGGTTTTATATCTTGGGAATGGCATTTTTCTCTTTGTTAGAAAATGAGGGCTGACTGCATTGTGCCTGTTATGCACCTGCTTGTCAGTAGTTACTGGAAGATGGTTGGGGACACAGAAAAGGGACAGAAAATACAGCTAGGAATGAATATTCATGTAAATTTAAAGCTAAGTTAAGTTGCTATCAATATTCTGTTAATAGCTGTGAAGAACCAGTGGTTGCAAAAGTCACTCTCTAAATAAATGGTAGTATATGTCTCCATGCCTAAACTATAACTCTCCTTAGAAGATCTGATCTTAACGTCCCTTTCAAAGGGAATAACTCAGTTCTGTAACACTGACAACACTGTCACATCTACTGTGGAAAAGGACTGCATTCAGTGTTACAGGGATACACGACTATAAGAAAATTTCTCCTTCACGAAGTTTATAGAATGGTAAGGTAAATTATACAACTGATTATAATATAGGGGGAGAAAAGGCATTTAAGGGTGAAAAGGATTCAAAGGAGGGAGAGAGTTTTCACTTTTTTGTTTAGGGAATAAAGATATCATTTTGACAGTTGGAGATCATGCTCTAGAAGGAACTCTGGACAGAGGGATAGGATGGTATGAGAAAAGGGTAAAGAGGTTAGGAAACCCAAGAATGAAAAAAAGGTAGTCTGTTAGATTGTTTATTGATTACACGTAGCATTTCTTAGTATCTCTATATTAAGTATTTTCTATACTAAGAAATTTTTGGAAAGACTGGGACTTGAAAGGTGAAAGACTGGAGTTTATTTTTAAGTCAATAGGCAATGAGAAGGCACTGAATGAATAGTGATACACATTTCCCAATACATCATGCTGATACGAAGGAACACCTTACGTGAGGTTGCTTTAGCTTTCTGTTCTTCAAAAACTGCTTACTATAATAGGACTCTCTTCCTGGGTACTCCTAGGGTACTGCATTCCCTGATCCTCTTAGGCACACTCATGGGATTAGAGAGAAGGCTCACACTCCATGAGGATCTCCACTGGTCAGACTAAAGTTAAAGCCATAGCTCTATAATCTCCGTCTGTACTTACAGTACTCCACAATTTGTCCCTAACTTCCGTTTCTGCCCTATTTTTCCATAAAAGACTGTAAACTTGAATTACAGTCTTATTGTGTAGAACCTTGAATGTCAAGTTGAGGAATATGGACTCAATTGAATAGATAAGAGACTTTCAAAGTGTGTCACTCATTTAGCAAACATTTGCTGAGTGCCTATGATAAGCCAGGCGCTGTTTCAGGCACAGAAGATACGGTAGGGAGAAGAGACACATCCCTAAATACATAAACAATGAAATAAATATACAAACTTGAATTATAAAATGACAATAAGTAGTCAAGTGTAATGAAGTAAAAAAAGAACTCAAGGGACTAGAGAGAATTCAAAATGGGGACCCCTATTTTAGAAAGGGTGGTCTGAAAAGTCTCTCTAAAATGACATATGGGTAGACACCTGAAGGAGGTAAGATTTCAGGCTTTGCAAATAACTTGGGGAAGATCATTCTGGCAGAAGAAATTGAAACTGCAAAGGTCCTGAGGTGGGGACAAGCTTGGAATGTTAATAGTTAAGTAACTAAAATTAAAAAAAAGCAATTATTAAAGGATGACTGAAGTTTTAAGTGCAAAGATTCCTCAGGACCTGGTTCTAATCATCACCTTCACCTTAAAAATTCAGCAGCCTGTATTGATTCTCTTTCTCTGTCTCCTTTTAAGCACATTTCTCCTCTTTCTCACCTGTAAGGAAACACTTTACAAAAATTTTTGGAGTCATAACAGAAGGTGGTTGAGGGAGTACGAAAAGGAATGAGTGTGTCTGGTGACAGATGGTAGCTACATTTGTGGTGAGTAGGGCATAAACTCAGTTGTTAAATCACATGTAATACACCTGAAACTAATGTAACAACGTGTGTCAACTATAGTTCAATTAAAAAAAAATGTGTCCACTGTTATTTGGGCACTCAACTCTTTTGCAACCTGAAATCTCTATCTTTCTTGGACATTTTGTTATAAATAACTAGTAGAGTGAGGACAGCATTAATAGCAAACAAACTGGAAGTGTAGGTTTGCTTGGGTGGAGAGGGGGTATTTAAAAATACTTTCATATTATTATTCATTTACTAAATGAGGACTATATGGGGAACAAAGAAAGACAAGTTTCTGCTCCTACAGTGATGACAAAGATAACCACATTTAGTTTTTTTTTTTTTAAAGGTCTAAGTATAGCAATTGCATTAATTAAAGCCTGTAAAGCCTAAGGCTGCTAATTAAGAGGTAGTCTGGAAGAACACTAGGAAAGCTCAATACTCTCTATGCTTCGGTTAAGGCTAAATTAATTAACTCAAAGCTTAGCTTTATCAGTGTCTCTAAGTTTCACTCTGATATCGGTTGTAAAAGTTAACCCTGGGTTAGTTAATGTGCCTTCTTTGACTCCTGAGGCAAAGTAAGTTTTAGGACAAGATCCAAGAGAGATGAAGAGTATTGTAATAGGCATTTAATGGGCATAAAGTTATTTTTTTAATGCTTATTTATTTACTTATTTATTTTTTTAACGTTTATTTATTTTTGAGACAGAGAGAGACAGAGCATGAATGGGGGAGGACCAGAGAGAGGGAGACACAGAATCTGAAACAGGCTCCAGGCTCTGAGCTGTCAGCACAGAGCCCGACGCAGGGCTCAAACTCACGGACCGCGAGATCATGACCTGAGCTGAAGTCGGCCGCTTAACCGACTGAGCCACCCAGGCGCCCCAATGCTTATTTATTTTTGAGAGAGAGAGAGAGAGAGACAGAGCATCAGCAGGGAGGGGCAGAGAGAGAAGGGGACAGAATCCGAAGCAGGCTTCAGGCTCTGAGCGGTCAGCACAGAGCCTGAAGCGGGGCTCAAACTCACGAACCGTGAGATCATGACCTGAGCTGAAGTTGGATGCTTAACTGACTGAGCCACCCAGGTGCCCCAAGTTATTTTTTTTAATACCTGCTTTAAAATATCTGATTATCTATAAGCCTCTTGGAGAATGTATGCTGGCTAAATAAAATATCTGATCTTTATCCTTTTTAAGAAAAAGTTGGCGACAATAAGTGGCTGTTAGTAGGTTCTAAAAACTGGAATAAAGTCTGATAACTCAGTCCATAAATTAAACATGTTTCATAAAATAGCAAGTATTTGAATTGTAGGCAATAATCTTAAAGGGTTAACACAATTCCTGAACAATCAATATAGTCCTAGAAGTATTGCAGGATAGGAGACAAAACCACTGCTTCATATATATGCTACAATAAAAAAAAAAAAAACAAAAACTGTGATTAAAACACTGACATAAACAGCACACTTGTTTATGTAGGAAGCTTTTAAGAGAATCTCTATAACACTTGTAATCAATTTTAATAAGCCAAAGTATCTATGAATGAAAGAAACAACCCTTATTCACAGAACAAATGTCTTTCTAATTTGGATTCAGTATGTTTTTCCTTTTCACCACATCCATCTGTCTTTGCTTGACCCCTCTATTAATTTTTTTTATTTTTTATTAATTTTTTTGATGTTTATTTAGTTTTGAGAGAGACAGAGACAGTGTGTGAGCGGGGGAGGGGGAGAGAAAAAGAGAGACAGAATCCAGAACAGGCTCCAGGCTCTGAGCTGTCAGCACAGAGCCCGACGCAGGGCTCGAACCCACGAGCAGTGAGATCATGACCTGAGCCTAAGTCAGACGCTTAACCGACTGAGCCACCCAGGAGCCCCAGATCCCTCTATTAATTTTAAATTACTCAGATGCCTAACTAATTATGCCTAGCAGTCTTTTCTAGCTCTTGATTAACACAGCTGGGACAAAACGTTCTCTTAAACAAAAACTAATATTATCTGTGACTTTTTGCGGAAAGATCATTTCATCCTAGTCTTGTTATAAATTCTTCCAGGAGAAGAAACCACACAAGAAGCTCCTCTTCATCACTTGGTGTCCTCCAGGTAGTGCTAGCATCAAGCCTAATCACAAATGCTGATGGCTGGTTTCCCAGTATGGTATACATTTCCTTGAAGAAGCCGCAATTCAAAAATTTTATAATCCTATACATTCTATATCTTGCATACAAAATCTAAAACATATTTCTAATACAGCCATTTCAATCTTTTCTCCCTATTTAAATCCTAAATAGCATAGAATACAAATCATTTAATTGAATGCCTCTATACCACCCCTCTAGAGGAAGGACACAAAATCTGAAGTTGCCTAATGATCAAAGACCCAATCCATGGGCAAGAAAAGAGAGGATAACTTTGCTAGGTGTGCCATCTCTTCTGTCAGGGCAGCTGGACACAGGACACAGAAGTACACATTGGGGAGATATCACCAGATCAGTTACTTAGCCCCAGTGAGTTCCATGTGTGCATGAGGGACAGCAACTAAAGTTGTGCTGATTCTTAGTGACCCAAAAAGGCTAACCTACCATCTTTCCAGTACTACAGTAGAGAATCCGCTAGCCTATATCGTCTATATGGGGGATATGATTGTATATATTATATGTATTAGCTTTGGCATGTTAAGTTATTTTACTACACTTAAGTAACTATTCTTTAGCCAAACTTCGCAGGTGGAAAAAAGCATAGAGTATGTAGGATAAATAATAGTACTTTACATTTGTGGCAAATCTCCCACCTAAGAATCTCCAATCATAAGAATGATACTTTCAGCCAATCCTGCTTTTTTTTTCATCTATATAAGAAGCAGGATTTTACAACCTTCACAACGCAGGTTAGACAAATTTTCATTATTCTAAATTGTTTAAGTTGTTTTCTGGGATGGCAGACATTGTTGGTTGTCTGAG
Source organism: Lynx canadensis (assembly GCF_007474595.2). Taxonomy (NCBI): domain Eukaryota; kingdom Metazoa; phylum Chordata; class Mammalia; order Carnivora; family Felidae; genus Lynx; species Lynx canadensis. Next base: position 72,063,897 of record NC_044310.1, read on the forward strand.
CTTTTCTTATCCTCTGGAAATTGTACAGTATTGTACAACATTTCAAATGCCAAGTAGGCTGTAACTAATTAAATAGAAAAATCCATGTGGTCCAGATCTAAAACGTAGTTAACACTGGATCCTCCATGGTATGAGGAGAATGCTTGACAAATTGTAAGAAATCAGTAAATGTTAGATAGTTGAATGACAGACGGATGGGCAGGCAGACCCCTAATTAAGAGAGTGTCCTATTATTCATGATGTTCACATGGCCATGTGATAACAGTGTAAGTCACAGGCAACACAGTAAGGGCACATAAGCACTAGTTCCATAATGATAATTCTCTGTGTGATCTCAGTGTCAGTGTGCCTGGGCACAGCTTCCTCTCCAGTGTACTGTGACACAGTTGTGTGCCACAAAGGGGTTACAAATGTGCTGGGAAGATCAACCCCCTCAGCCATTGGCATGGCAGAGAAGAGCTGGAGCACAGGGACTTTGAGCCAGATACCTTTTTCATTTATCTCCGTGGGTTAGACATATATCGTCATCTTTCTTTTCTCTCTTTTCTTTCTTTCTTTCTTTTCTTCTTTCTTTCTTTCTTTCTTTTTCTTTCTTTCTTCTTCTCTCTCTCTTCTCTCTTTCTTTCTCTCTTTCTCCTCTTTCTCTCTTTCTCTTTCTTTCTCCCTTTCTTTCTTTTTCTTTCGTTTCCTTCCCTACTTCCTCTCTACCTCTCTCCCTCCCTTCCTTCCTTTTTTCCTTTCTTCTTCTTCTTTTGAAAGGGCGGACCTATGCTGGCCGACTCCATCTTGTTCTGTGTCCTCCACCTTGACCACGCCTCCTCCCCTTGAGTAACCTCCCGCTCACCTGTTCAAACTTCCCATCAAAACACGCCCTGGCGACCTGCTAACAGGACTCCTACCCTTCCCCAGCCAATCGGCTGAGGCCACAGCCATTACCTCACCAACTGCCCCTAGACCCCAATAAAACCTTTGTGCTTTTGAAACTCGCTCTCTCTCCCCGGTATCTCACCACTGCGTCGGTGCAGGTAGGGGATTGAACTCGAGCTAGCTCAAATAAAGGCTCTTTTGCTTTTGCATCAGACTCGGCTCCTTGGTCTTTGGGGATCACAAATTCTGGGCATAACACTTTTTTTTTTTTTTTGCTAATGGAAAACATTGGGAAAGATGGACCTAGAATATTGAGATCACATCCATAGTGGAGAAGAGTTTGATAAGAAGAAAAGAGTGGAAATGGGAAGATACTAGGTGACATCTAGAATGGAACTTTCTAATAATACATTCTTTTTCAAATATTCTGGTCTTCAGTTCTTTTTTTTTTGTATTCTCAATGTTCATGAATTGCCTGAAATATTCTCCTGCAAAGGAAGTGTGTTCATTCAAAAAAGCCTTTATTTCTAAATAAGATTTCCTTGTTTAGTAAGTAATGAATGAACTTTAAATAATTGTGAGAAGCCATTTTGGGAGAGAATCAGTAAATGTATTTGGAGGATAAGAAGAAAATAGGCCATTGAGGAGGTAAGAGTTGAGGACAAAGTGGCAAACTAGAAAAGGGTAACTATCTACCCAAGGGTCATGGGGAGGTCAGAAAACCACAGAGCAAATGAACTTTCCATACGAATTAGCGATAACACAAGTGGTTCAGAGGAGATCTTGCTCAGGCACATGACTTCTACTTGGACAATCAATAAGACCTCAATTACTTAATTAACAAAGGGCAAAACAGAGCAAAGTATTCTGCTTCGTTTCAACTCTCACAAAACTGGTTGAACTTTCTCACTCTGACTAATACAAAGCCGAATAAACACATTGGACCCGACCAAGTATTGAATGGTGGCAGGGTGCAGACCACTACATGACAGTGTGGGTACAGATCATCTACTGTCATTTTTTATTCTATTATTTTAAACACCATTTGGACTAAAGTAGATGTGGCCATCGAGATTATTTAGAGATTGTAAATCTATAACCCAATAAGAAAGATAGTTTTTCAGAAAAGAAATAATAATAGAGATAAATTTGCTCTCTTTCGTCAATCTTCACCTAAAACACAGGGCATGAAGCTAAAGCTGTTCCAACTGGGCATTCATAATAGTTTTCTCCCATTTGCCAACTGGAAAATGCAATTTTTGTTTTGTTTTTAACAAAATTTGTTCGTTGGACAGCATGTTTTTAGAATTTATAAATATTTTCTTCACTAGCTCTAAAATTCAAGGTCAAGCCAAGGGAGAAAGAGAATTCTTAAAGCCCACATATTCAAATTTATCAAGGGAGAAAAACTCCTTAATAAGCATTCGCTTGGGAGTAAACACACTAAGATTTGAATCCTGGTTTTGTCATTTCTCTCTGTGTGCCTATAGACCATATACTTAAAAGCCTCTGAGCTCTGATTTCCTCGGCTAGAATATCTGAGACTATACGTCTTCTCTGGGTAGTTTTAAGTATTAAGTATACGTATACTTATTAATATACGTATTAGTATACGTATTAGTATATGTATTAATATACGTATTAGTATACGTATTAATATACGTAAAGGTGCCTGGCATGTAACAAGCATGCAATATACTGTGGTTCTGATTTCTTAAAAAAGGATTTAATGTTTAAAAGACTCAAAGATTGAAAGATTTCTAATTACTAAACAATGACGATTATATCACTTCTGATTTGCAATGAACAAACTCTTAGTTATCCTGTGTGTGTCTTCATTCCATTTTCTATCGTTCTTATTTTGTCAGGATGTTACTATGTAAGTCTCTTGTGAGTAGAAAAATAATTTATTTAAACATCTTCACATTTATAATTTTCCCAAAGAGTGGAACTGGAAATTGAGAATAAGAAAGAATTCTATGTAAATTAGTAAAATTTGTAAAACATAAAATGGAAAAGTGTGGTTTTATCAGTACAGATGATTATGAGTCACACTCAAATTAATGTAGGTAGTTCATCTAATTTAACAAAAATAAGGAAAAAAAAACAATAAGCACAATCTAGAAGACATGGAGCTATTTTTGCTGAATGCATCACAATTATGAAGCCATTTTTTTGAGGTTAATGTACTTCCTGCATTAGATAACTTACTCTTTGTCCTTTAGGACCTTGACTTCCAGGTGGTCCTCTTGCTCCCACATGACCCTACATGTTGAACATTTAAAAATCAGTTATAGAATTCACAGGAATGTTATCAAAATAGTAGTTATGACCTTGGGAATTCTTAAAATAAAATTGGTTAGTCTCCTTAAAAATATGCTTTATTTCTGAAATAAATGCCATACTTTCCTCCCCAATATTCTCCACTCTCCCAGTATTCTAAGTTGTTTTCAGGAGGAACACATATAGAGTGACAGTGGAAAGAGACACCCATTTAGCCAGTGAAGTCAGCTGGTACATCAAAAAAGCAATGGCTATTGTTGCAGGATTTTTTTCCTCATGATTCTAGACATTTATGATAATCCATCACATAAAAATATATTTTTCCTGTTACCGTGAAAAGTCACAAAATGCACCAAATTAATATGCCACAAATAGACTGTAATGAAGATTAAGTTGTTACTTATTACTAAGTCAATTACAATGAATTTTTATAGTCTTCAATAAAGACTCAATTAGAAAACAAAATTTATTTATCTATATAAAATTAGGCAGGTAAAAACAGTGATCTTTTATAGAATCTTGGGTTTATTTATTATCTTATGTGAGTAAAAAGATTGGCAACTGTACCGATCAACACCAATCTTCCTAATTTTAGAAGTCAATAACATGTCTCTCAGTGTACTGAAAAATCAGGCCTCTCTTTAAAACAGGAGCTTCACAAAACAGCATAAATTGTTTCTGATAATAGCTCCGTTGAGGTGATTATTAAGGCTTATCTTTTTCATATTTAAGTTGATGATAATGGTCAAATTTTGATAAGCCAAACTTCACTTCTTTACAGATATGATTTTATTACCTTTCTCTATATCACAAATGGAGTATTTTCAAAACTCAATATTTGTTCAACGAAGGTATATTTTCTTCGACTTTTATCTGGTCATTTGAAAATATTTGCAAATTTCTAAGGAAAATATGTTGGAACTTGTTTGTGATTTGTTTATTTAAGCTCACTTCTAAGCTTGATAACTGACGCTGTCTTCTTATACATGGCTATTCAAAAGAAAGTTTAAATTTCTTTTTGTTTTAGACTACAGAATTGTCCTAATTATTAAAAGTGAGCGATAAATAATATAGCAAGTAGAGTCAAGGGAGTTTAAGATACCATGACATATTCTGGGGTGTTTTGCTTTGACTGGGGAGAGAAGTGGCCTCCATCGATTTATACATTACTTATTTTGCATAAAAGCAAAAAATATAGTATAACTAAAATCATACAATTAAATTTAAATAGATGTCCTAGAAGGGAATATAAAGTCTTTTCTGTACTTACAGGTAATCCCAGGGCACCAATGGGTCCTGGATCCCCAGGAGGACCTGGATATCCCTAAAATTTGAGTAAAAATATGAAAAACATAAAGTCTCTGTTCTATCTGATAATTTTCGTTGAAGACAAACCAGTAAATTATAAACAGTAATAAAAGGTGTTAATGTAATAAAATCTCTTTCCTATCAAAGATATAAAAGGCCATAGGAAATATTCCACAGTTAGATAATAGAAATAAATAATGTTGGGCGCCTGGGTGGCTCAGTCGGTTAAGTGGCCAACTTTGGCTCAGGTCACAATCCTGCAGTTTGTGGGTTCAAGACCCACATCAGGCTCTGTGCTGACAGCTCAGAGCCTGGAGCCTGCTTTGGATTCTGTGTCTCTCTCTCTGACCCTCCCCTGCTTGTGTTCTGTCTCTCTCTGTTTCTCAAAAATAAATAAACATTAAAAAAAAAAATAAGTAATGTTTACAGGGAAGCTGTGAACCTTTTATTAGTAACACTTTGGCTAGGAAAGAAATTTTCAAACCAGAATCATATATTATGACCTACTGAGAATAGAATATTCATCTTATATTCTGTAGGTTTTGTTATGCTATGAATAGATATATGTTATGTTATATAGACCATGAAACCATTTCAGTGTCAGAGGTCAGGGAATTCTATAATTAAGGAATGTGAATGTGTAGAAATAGTGTAGCCTGTCAAATTTTAGAAGTACCACACACACATGATATTAATACTAATTAATACTAATTCAGAGAATTTCTTAGTAGGCAATAATTCCTGAAATTGATTAACCTAATGGGTATGTTAAATATTTTGCTTGACAGCAATTGGACATAGGTAAGAAAATAATCTTATAGTATTTTGCTGACAATACAGAGTTTAAAACTAAAGAATAGTTTAGGGGGGTGCCTGAGTGGCTCTGTTGGTTAAGCGTTCGACTTCAGCTCAGGTCATGATCTCACGGTTTGTGAGTTCGAGCCCCTTGTCTGGCTCTGGGCTGATAGCTCAGAGCCTGGAGCCCGCTTCGGATTCTGTGTCTCCCTCTATCTGCCCCTCTGCTGCTTGCCCTCTGTCTCTCGCATTGCCTCAAAAATAAATAAACATTAAAAAAAATTTTTTTTAAAAAGAATAGCTTGGGTAAAATAAATTTGTATATAGTATTATAATACTATATAGTATTATATAGTATATAGATCTATTATGATATATTTTGGGAAAGCAAGATTCTTTTATAAATTTTTTTTTCTAGTTCCTGTCATGTTTAGAAACTGTTTAATAAACTAAAAAAAAAAAAAAACAGTCTATATATAACATCTGTCAGCTATTACTACCTTAAAGGTGCAAGAAAGTAAGATGAATTCGGATTCTGATCTTTTATATATCAAAGAATTACTTCAGGACCACAAACTCATGGACGAGTGGCAGTGATGATATGTGTCATATAAACTATAAGTAATGAAAGAAAAGTAGAATCCTAATTGAATTTTCTTTTTCATCCATTTCAGCTAATTTATGGCAGTTTAATTCTTCTCTTAAAATGATAGACTCACTTGACCAAGCCATCTGATTTGCATGCTTGTTAGTGCCAATCAGCATTTGAAAGGTAAACTGTTTAAGGGAAAAGAAAATTCTAATGGAAATATACTATAAAATAGAAATTTTCACTTACTTAAATTCCATTCAAGGCAATCCCACCTCTGGAATTACTATGTTCTTTGGAAATAGATATTTCAAATCACTAAGCTCTTACCATGACACCCTTTTCCCCCTGGGGACCTTGTGGACCTGGACTTCCACGTTCTCCCTTTTAAAACAAAGGAAAAAAAAAAAAACACTGAGGCAAGCTAACCAGTCATGATTGAGCTAAGTGAAATTGTCAGAATCATACCTTACATGTATATCTTACCTTAATTGCCAATACTTTTTAATTTACAAATTTTGCACTTTACCTTCAAGTTGCTAGACTTTTAATACAATAAAAATCCCCCTAAGGTATATTTCAAAGGATAAAATACTAAAAGTATTGTTGCTTTGTAAGGAGAAATGCTTACCATTTTGAGACATATAAAATAGTAGTAAAAGTATCAAAAATATTGTCAAAATTAACTAATCTCTACAACCACTGAATAAAATTTTATTTCTGTTCTGTCAACCTACCTGAGCAATTAAGTATGATCAGGATAATCAAACATGCCATAGCAGATTTAAGTAATTAAACTGATTCACATTAAAATTCCCAAGATTGTCATAATCTTAGTGCAGAAGATTTGACTTTGCACAGAAGAAACTAAGTCAGAATGAAAATATTATAAATATTTATTTTTTGAAATTAGCTCATTTTGTATTTGTCATATTATTATTGATTGTCAAAAATCAATAAATATATATTAAGCACTTTCAATGTACAAGAGTTGGAGAGATCTAACAGAAATTTGACTTAGAGTCTACTCTCAAGTATTTGGAGACATGACATTAACAAAGGTGATCAATTAGAGGACAATTAAATTGTAAATTGTGTGGTGCTTATTCTAAGTCCAGGAAGAGAAGAAATCAGGAAGGATTAGAGGAATCTGGGAAGACTTTATGGAGGAGATAAGAATTTCAGTCCTATAGTTTGGCTTTGAATAAATAGAGGGAAGAGGAGAGGATATTCTAAAGCAACAAAATAGTGAGAATAGGAATTGGAACAGGTATGTCATATACGAGATGGGAGAGAGAAAGGTTTATATTGGAGAATATTAGAAAATTTGTTGGATGAACTGATTGAGCCAAGATTATGTAGTACCTTGACAGTAAAGTAGAGGAGTTAACAGGGTCAGGAATAGGGGGCCAATGATGGTTTTTAAAAATGTTTCATCATGCCCATCAAAATTAGTCCTCTTCTAGTATCTGCGATGGATTAGAGGATTTAAAGGGAAGGGCAGGGTAAATATGACAGGAGGTAAATTTAAGATAAACTGGTAAGAGTATGTCTGAGGGGATAGCTTTGGAATGACTGTTAGAAAAGAAAGCTTATATATATATAAAAAGAAAGCTTATATAGAAAAAACTCTAAGTCATGCTAAAAGATTAGGCATAGAGAATGAAGGAAAAGGGAAAGTAAATATGGATTTCACTCTTTTTATTCCAGAAGACTGGAAGAATTGAGATAGGTATAAGACACACTAATAGAAATGAGATAATTGGAAAGAGGCCAATTTGAATGTGGGGGGAAAATTGATACATTTTAGATATGTTGACTGTGACTTAATTTAAAAATTTCAGTACCAGAAGTCTTAGCCATAGTAATCAGACAACAAAAGAAATAAAAGGCATCCAAATCTGCAAGGAAGACGTCAAAGTTTCACTATTTTCAGACATGATACTCTTGTAGAAAACCCAAAAGACTCCACCAAAAAATCACTAGAACTAATACATAAATTCAGCAAAGTCACAGGATATAAAATCAACATACAGAAATCTGTTGCATTTCCTGGGGCGCCTGGGTGTTTCACTCAGTTAAGTGTCTGACTTGATTTAGGCTCAGGTTTTGATTTTATGGTTGTTGAGATCAAGCCCCATTTCAGGCTCAGTGCTGACAACACAGAGCCTGCTTGGGATTCTCTTTCTCCCCCTCTCTCTGCCCCTCCCCAACTCGCATGCATGCGTGCATTCTCTCTCTCAAAATAAATAAAAATAAAATTAAAAAAGAAATCTGTTGTATTTCTGTACACCATAATAAAGCAGCAGAAAAAGAAATCAAGGAATTGATCCCATTTACAATTACACCAAAAAACAATAAGATACCTAGGAATAAACCTAACCAAAGAGGTAAAAGATAGTACAATGAAAACTGTAGAACACTTATGAAAAAAATTGAAGATGACACAAAGATATGGAAAGACATTCTATGCTCATGGACTGGAAGAACAAACAATGTTAAAATGTCTACACTACCCAAAGCAATCTACACATTTAATGCAATCCTAATCAAAACACTAATAGCATTTTTCACAGAGCTAGAACAAACAATCTGAAAGTTTGTATGGAACCACAAAAGACCTCAAATCGCTAAAGCAACCCTGAAAGAGAAAAGCAAAGCTGGAAGCATCACCATTCCAGTCTTCAAGCTGTATTACAAAGCTGTAGTGATCAAGACAGTATGGTACTGTCACAAAAATAGACACATAGATCAATGGAACACAATAGAAAAGCCAGAAATGGACCCACAACCACATAAGTAACCAATCGTTAACAAAGCAGGAATGAATATCCAGTGGAAAAAAGACAGTCTCTTCAACAAATGGTGTTGGGAAAACTGAACAGCAACATGCAGAAGAATAAAACTGGACCACTTTCTTACACCATACACAAAAATAAATTCAAAATGGATGAAAGACCTAAATGTGAGACTGGAAACAATCAAAATCCTAGAGGAGAACACAGACAGAAACCTCTTTGACCTCAGTCACAGTGACTTCTTAGTAGACGTGTTGCTGGAGGCAAGGGAAACAAAAGCAAACATGAACTATTGGGACTTCATCAATATACAAAAGCTTCTGTACAGCAAGGGAAACAATCAACAAAACTAAAAGGCAGCCTACAGAATGGGAGAATATATTCGCAACTGACATATCTGATAAAGGATTAGTTTCCAAAATCTATAAAGAACTTATCAAACTTAATGCCCCCCAAAAAAATAATCCAGTTAAGAAATGGGCAGAAGATAAGAATAGATATTTTTCCAAAGTAGATGTCCAGATGGCTAACAGACATATGAAAAGATGCTCAACATCACTTATCATCAGGGAAATGCAAATCAAAACCACAATGAGATACCATCTCACATCTCTCGAATGGATAAAATTAACAAGAAACAACAGATGTTGGTGAGGATGTAGAGAAAGGGGAACCCTCTTGCACAGCTGGTGGAATGCAAACTGGTGTGGCCACTCTGGAGAACAGCATGGAGGTTCCTTAAAAAACTAAAAATAGAACTACCTGAGGACTCAGCAATTGCATTATTAGGCATTTACCCAAAGGATATAAAGATACAGATTGGAAGGGATACATGCACATCGATGTTTACAGCAGCATTATCAACAATAGTCAAACTATGGAAAAAGCCTAAATGTCCATCCACCCAATGACTGACGAATAAAGAACATCAAAAAGAATAAAATCTTTCCATTTGCAGCAATGTGGATGGAACTAGAGTGTATTATGCTAAGTGAAGTAAGTCAGAGAAAGAAAAATGCCATACGATTTCACTTACATGTGTAATTAAAGAAATAAAACTGATGAACATATGGGAACGGAAAATAAAAGAGAGAGGGAAACAAACTATAAGAGACTCAACAATAGAGAACAAACTGAGGGTTGATGGACAGAGGTGGGTAGAAGATGAGCTAGATGGGTAATGGTTATTAAGGAGGGCACTTGTGAGGCGCATTAGGTGTTGTATGTAAGTGATGAATCACTGAATTCTATTCCTGAAACCAATACTGCACTGTATGTTAACTAACTAGAATTGAAATAAAAACTTGAAAAGAAAAAAAAAAAAAAGGAAGGAGTAGCCAAAGGTTTCAAATACTTCTAAGAAAGGAAAGCTAAGGAACTGCCATTGTTTCTGTATCTATGATACTGTCTGCCTTAAATGTTGTGCCAGATAAACTACTTACTTACTTGTAAGCTAATATATAAGAAATATTCAGTGGATAGGGTGAAAATATATTCTTTGTTGAACCTAAAAAAATTCGGATGGAAATAACTGGAATATTATTTAATTTACTTCTAGTCCTGGTTCCACTTAATTATTCACAAAGTAGCCTCATGTAGTAATTGCACTAGACCATCGCGTTTACAAATTATATTCAGCAAGTTAGGTTTTAGTCAAAGAGTCAAAGTTTTTGGGTTATTATCTACTAGTCCATTATAAGATTCCATAAAAGAAATTTTAAATGCCCTTGGAGGTTTCAAGTAAAAATTACTTTTTATTAAAAAAAAAAAGCTTCCCTAAATTTGAAACTCAACATGGAAAATCACTCCCAAGTAATGATTTTAGGTAATCTTTAAGCAAATTACAATTTCCATTACAATAGCCAGGAATATCCATGAATAAATGCATACTGCATTCCAAGTGGACAGCAAGAGATTGTGACCGAGACTTGGAGCAGGTAGTGATTACTTATTCTCTTTCAAAATGGCTTCCTTTAGGGGGCTTGCTCTGATAAAGTAGATTTAAATATGGTCTAATCATAAATCTAGACCATCAGTTTCATCTTTTCAGAGCACAGTATCACAACCTAAAGAGTACTCTGCCCTTTAAAAATTAGAAACATATATGCTATTAGCTATATTCAATATACTTAAGATATTCAGGACAGGTGATGTATTTTAAGTTATGAGTGATTTCTAATTAATAACATAAAATACCAAATACCAAATACCTCCTTTTACTTTAGCCTGGCATTCTTACTACTTAAAAAAAAATGAATGAAATTACCTTTTCACCAATGCTTCCAGTAATCCCAACTTCTCCAGGTAAACCGACAGGTCCCTTTTAGGAAAAAATGTAACAGAAAATACACATTTATTGCATTGCTATTACAGCATCTTGGTTTTAAATCACCTGTAATTAATATGTTTCCTTCTAACTTATCCTAAATTTTATATTAGAATGAAATTCTTCCTAGTATAGATGTCCAACCTATGACTTCACATCCAAAATTAATCTATTCACTCAATCAACAAATATATATGAATGTCTAAGGGGTGGCAGGCCTGTGCTGGGAGGCACTGTTTCAAATCCAAATACAGTTCCTGCCCTTGTGGAGTTTATAATCCAGTGGATGTTATAAAAAGTTGCGGTTTTTCCATAGCTTCTTGATGTGAGTATATCAGCTGAAGAAATCCTGTGACTTCTTTGAAAGCTTCTAATACCACAACATGCCCATTCATTAATTCACTGTCACTCAAGAAATATTTTGTGCCTGCTCTGTGCCAGGTACTACATTGCTTTGCTGAAATTTCATTAGCAGACCTAGGCCCTGCCTTCCTAAGGCAAAAGAGTCTTATACAGAGACAAAAACAATTAAATTAAAAAATGAATAATTACAAATCATCATATTGGCTCATAAAGGAAACAACTATGATGCCCAGGCAGAGAGTGGAAGAGAAGACCTATGGAAAGATGGTCAGGGTAAACCTCAAGTTTGACATCTAATCTGAAAGCTGAAGAATAAGAAGAGGTCAGTAGGCAAGAGAAGACAGAGTAAACCGCTTGAGTGAAGAATGAATTAGTGTGCTGAAAGAGATGAAAGAAAGCAATCATAATACTGTTTCAGAGTGAACAAGGCTCCGTGTTCATCCACCTTGTCTTTATGGATTCTACTTCAAGCAGGATAGAAAACACAAAGAATAACAGGACAAGTTTTACAACAGCAGCATAATCCTTCTCCTGTTTTCAGTTATGAAGTTATTTTCCACTATTATTTAGAGATGTATGAAGCATTTTCTTTTTCAATAGCTACCAAGCAAAGACCCTGCTTAAATAGATTATTGTACAATAATATGCATTAGTATATAGAAGGCACCTAAATCATGAAAAAACAATTTGATGTATTGAAGCTAACTGAAGTTAATACATGAGGCATAATTTTATCCACATATATTTGTATCATTATCCATATCAATCTCTTCTCTCTCTCTACCTACATACCTATCCACTTACCTGTGTATACCTACCTACCTACCTGTCAATCTATCTGGTGATCAAGGATACACTAACATATGTTAAGCACTCCTTATGTGCCTGATTTAATCCTCACAACAATCATATTTGATAGTATTATCCTGATGCCCCTACAGAAAAGACAATGAGTTAAATAGCTTGCTGAGGTCAATGAGTTTAAATAGTATAGATGAGTTTAAGTGGTTATTGAGCACTTGAAATGTAGCTGGTCAAAACTGACATGTGCTGTAAATGTAAAGATATCAGATTTTGAAGATTTAGTACAAAAAGAAAGAAAAATTCAAATCATTGTTTCAGTTGGTTACATATTGAAATGATAATGCTTCAGAGATACTGGCTTAAATAAAATATTACTAAAATCAATTTCATCTGCTTCTTTTTATCTTTCTAAATATGGCTACTGAAAAATGTTAAGTGACATTTGTGACTGGCATATACCTATTGGACAGTACAGATCTACATTCTTAAACACTACACTAATATTAGCGGTTATATCCAGTTGGAAGTGATCTAATAATTTATTTCTATGGTTATTAATTTTAAGAGCATTGACACTTTCACTCTGAGACAATCAGAGATCAATGGGCAGTTAATCACATCTGAGCACAACAGTGAAATATAACTATTAGTGAGAGAGTAAACAAACTAGCAGAACCTGAACACAGACTAGTATTGATTCTGGGAAAAAAAAAAAAAAAACCTTTTCCTAACACACACATATATATATATATATATATATATATAACCCAGGTGAGTGAATGGAGTAGGTCCATTTGACATATCCCAATATTGACTATGTATACCAGAAAGATACCACCTACAGAACTATTCTGGTTAGCTCACAGCACTTACTTATTAATTAACAGAAACTGAATTAGGTGCTAAGATTTAAAAATCCAGAGATTTTTTTATAAAAAAGATTTTATATATAAAGATTTATAAGATTCCTAGTTTCAGATGACCTAGCTTGCTTGTAGGCAAGCATTTTCAAAGGCAAATACTAGATAGATCTAAGTAGCAGTTGCTACTTAGATGCTCTCTTTAGTTCACCACAGTCCATACCAACTGCTCTTATCTCTTATACCTGATCCATTTTACTTACTTATACTACCTGCCTGCTCCCAGTAGGGCATTTGAGTTTGTCACTCCTGATTTAAGTATTAGAAGGTGCAGTCCATCAAAAGGGCATACTTGGAAGAGATAGGTTCTCACTGGAAAATAGGCAGTTCACAGACTTACATCCTTGTTCACAGGGAATCTTTAATGAAACGTACATTAGGAGAACATAAATAATTTATTAAGACTTTGAGTCTTGACGTGCCTGGGTAGCTCACTCAGTTAAGCATCCAACTCTTGATCTCAACGCAGGTCATGATCTCGCATTTCGTGGGTCTGAGCTGTGTCAGGCTCTGTGCTGACAGTCTGGAGCCTGCTTCGGACTCTCTCTCCCTTTCTCTCTGCCCCTCCCCAGTTACCTTTCTCTCTCACTCTCTTTTAAAATAAATAAATAAACTTTTAAAAAATTAAAAAAAAAACTCTGATTCTTCCCACTAGTTTTCTTTAGTTTTTTTTTTTTAAATAAATGTTTATTTATTTTGAGAGTATGAGAGAGAGACAGAGAGAGAGAATGAGTAGGGTGGTGGCAGAGGAAGAAAGAGAGAGAATTTTTTAAATATAATTTATTGTCGGGGCGCCTGGGTGGCGCAGTCGGTTAAGCGTCCGACTTCAGCCAGGTCACGATCTCACGGTCCGTGAGTTCGAGCCCCGCGTCGGGCTCTGGGCTGATGGCTCAGAGCCTGGAGCCTGTTTCCGATTCTGTGTCTCCCTCTCTCTCTGCCCCTCCCCCGTTCATGCTCTGTCTCTCTCTGTCCCAAAAATAAATAAACGTGGAAAAAAAATTTTAATAAATAAATATAATTTATTGTCAAATTGGCTTACATACAACACCCAGTGTTCACCCCAACAGTGCCCTCCTCAATGTCCATCACCCATTTTTCCCTTTTCCCCACCCCCCATCATCCCTCAGTTTGTTCTCTGTATTTAAGAGTCTCTTATGGTTTGTCTCCCTCCCTCTCTGTTTGTAACTCTTCTTTTCCCTTTCCCTTCCCCCATGGTCTTCTGTTAAATTTCTCAAGATCCAAATATGAGTGAAAACATATGACATCTTTCTCTGACAGACTTTTTTCACTTAGCATAATACCCTCCAGTTCTATCCACATTGCTGCAAATGGCATGATTTCATTCTTTCTCATTGGCAAGTAGCATTCTCTTATATATAAACCACATCTTCTCTATCCATTCGTCAGCTGATGGATGCTTAGGCTCTTTCCATAATTTGGCTATTGTTGAAAGCACTGCTATAAACATTGGGGTACATGTGTCCCTATGCACCAGCACTCCTGTATTGCTTGGGTAAACTCCTAGTAGTGCTGTTGCTGGGTCACAGGGTAGTGCTATTTTGAATTTTTTGAGGAACCTCCACACAAAGAGAGAGACTCTTAAGCAGGTTCCATGCTCCACACGGAGCCTGACTTGGGGCTCCATCTCACAACACTGAGATCATGGCCTGAGCCGAAATCAAGAATAGGATGCTTAACTGACTAAGCCACCCAGGATTCCCTCTTTAGTTTCTTGTATCTATTTTCAAGCTATACACTTCTGGAGAAAAAATATTCTAAATTAGTGTTGTCGGAATGGTGTACATTTTCCCAAAGATGAAATGTATAAAATTTCATTCTTATTTCATTAGTTATTTATTATCTACCAAGTATAAGACACTATACTAGTCAATTTAGAAAGGGCTATTAACTAAAATACAAAGTATATAGTAAAAATATTACAAGAAGATAAAGTATATAGAATTTCAGATAAAGTAGTAGTCAGCAAAGTGACTCCAAAGACTGGCTACCTCTTTTTGTAAATAAGTTTTACTGAAACACAGCAATGTCCATTATTAACCTATGTTCTATGGCCACATTTGCTCTGTGAAGGCAGAGTAGTTGTGACAGATACTGTATAGCCCACAGAGCCCAAATCATTTCTCTTGGATATTTAAGGGAACTACAAACAAGTAACTGAAGCCATAGCCTTCATGTACAAGAATTATCAGCAATTTATACCTTTTTGGCCAAGAATTTTCATTAAAAAGTTTCAAAACACTGATTCCACATCTTACACACATTAAAGAAAATGACAAAGCCTAGAACCAAAACATGCTGCGTGTCAAGAGCTGGACAACTCTATAGAAACTGAAAACACTTCACTTCTTATAAAATAGGATACATAATAGTCTATTTAAAGATTTTGTAAGCTAAAGCGGAAATTCAAAAGGCCAAAAAGCCTCGTGTGCAATAAATCACTTGTTCAAACTGAAAAGAAGTTATTATTTTTTTCCAAAAGTCAGTAGAAACTCTAAAATACACTAGTGCCATTTTTTAAAGTAACCACATCCTACTTGTTCACTAAAGACATATAAAATTAGAGTATTTCCTAGTTGAAACTAAAATGTTAAAAACAATTTTGTAGGAAGTTCTTAGACTTAATAATTGCGCCTTAACAGTGGTTTAGAACTTGTCTACATTGTTTCAAATTTTCAGTGTGGAAAGGATTGCATTTGCAAGATAAAAAAAAAATCTCAGCCCCCAAAGCTCTTTAAATTCACTTGAAAATGTTGTATATAAGACAAATTCTCTATGATATAGCTCTGTTTCATCTTAGAAACATATTAGCTTCAATGTTTGCATTAGTGTGTACTCTCTGTTTAAAAATAAAAATTTTAGAAGTCATCTTACCACAAAAAAGTAGTAGTACTCAGTTGTACTATATGAAATTGCTGATATTTTAATTTTACCTTAAAAATTAGTAATCTTACATGAGGCACCCTAGTACAAAATTTCCAGGGTAGGAGAAACTGAAGACTGGTCAGATATGAAAATGACAACTTTAAGCACTACGTGGGAAAATGTACTTCTATATCTAATATTTATTTCTCCATTTTAAATTCTCATACCTTCACATATTTGTCCAAAACAACAAAAATACAGACTGTCGTCAGCCTGGACAGATATGGGGAATTTATAGAAAAGTGGAAATAAAGTGTGTGTAATCTATCTGGATAAGAAAGAGGAATTCCTTTTTAGATACGATGAATAGGAGATATATACTGGACATTCTGATAGGAATATTCACTGCACAATGAAGTATGCAAGTCTAGAGCTAAGGACTATTATTATTTTTATTTATTTTATTTACTATTATTATTATTATTATTTGTGAATAATCAGCAAATAGACAGTAAAGACCTGGAGAGTAGATAAGTCACCAAAGTGAGTACGTGGACTGAGAAAAGGAAAGGCCAAGAACAATAACATTTAGAAAACAGGATGAAAAAAAGAAAACTTACGGAGTTGACTATACATGGAAAGTATATGGTCAAAAGGACGATATTGTCTATTTTTTTTTCTCTATAATGTTTTTCAGGACGTTTCATTTAGGAGTAATTTTATGACCTGATAAACATGAATGAACCTTTTCTGTTTGTTTGGAAACATATCACTGTTCCTAAAAAACTAACCTTTGGATCACTTCACCCCTATTTTCAAATGAAATCTATAAGCTAAGGAGATAGTTATTTGACACTGTGACTTGGAGTAAGCTACTTTAGCTCATTTGCCTCATCCTTTACCATTCAGGAAGCTGCCTGTAACCTCAAGTTCATTTGTCTGTGTGCTCTATACGTTCATTAGTCTGCATTGCTCTACAAGGCAAGGATAATGCCTTATCTAATACTGTGTCCCTTATACCTAGCACACTCTTGGAATATAGAAGATAATTAATAAATATGTATTGAGTGAATGACTAAACAAATTAGATAGAGCAGTAGTGATGGAAATAGAGATGAGCTGCCCACACAGCCCTTTAAGAAGATCTTGCTGCTGTAATCAACTTCTTCAAAGTCTAGGCTTCAGCAGAGAGGCCTACATCCAAAGACTAAAGTGAGAGTATGAAGGCATGTCCATTTTTGCCTAATATGGGATTACTCTGATGGGCCATATATGCCCCAGAGCTCCCTAAAGGGTTGTTTGGACTCTTATTTCCTCCAGTGGAAGGACAGAGAAACTGAGTAAAAGCTTAGGATTTAACAGAATGATAAAACTCTAGGGAAAGTAAAATCTCTAACCAAGACAAGCCTATTAGAACAAGGTCAGGGCCTTGGCTGGGGAAAAAAAAAATGGGATCCTGACACTTGGCATGGGGACACCTGTATAGAAGTCCCTGAAGATTTTGAATCACCAGACTCCTTCGAACTCTATGAGCTTACAGAAATGGCCTACTTTTTAATGCTAGTAGTCTCTCCTATAGAAAATGTGTACCCCAATTAGGCTTTGTCTATACATCCTCTTTTGGCCATTATGCCAATAACTAGGGGTAAGTCACAGTATAATCCATCTGGAGCTTGCCATGTCTGATATAGGAGGAACAGACCATACGCCAAAGAAATGAAAGATCCAGCCAATGTATACTGGTAGGAGCTGGGAGAGTATGTGGGAACCCAATTTTAGAGGTACTTAATCAAGGGAGCCATGACATAATATAAAAAAACATAAATATAACAAAAAATAGATATGAAAGAGTTTCTTAGTTTGGGAGCACTCTTCAACGATATAGGATTTAATACCCTTGTACGTACCTCAAGAGATTGTGAAAAGTCCTGTAGTGGGTAGTGGGTCTAAGCTGTGAGGTAAGCAGCTTTGCCACTTGGGCCATATGACTGGGCAGACCCTATGGTTTTAGAAACATTAGAGGTGGGAAAGGAAGCCATGTAGAGCTCACAGCAAGCTGTGATAGGAAGGACATAACAGGCTCCTTGGGTTTTGAGGCAAGGCCATGCCATTTGCAACAGAGAATTATTTGTGTTTTGAAAATCAAATTCTAGCGTGCTACTAGGCTGGGGTAGAGACTGAGCACCTAACCATGGGACCAAATGACCATGCATCTAGATCTGTCATAAGCTGTCATATCAGACAGAAGATAAATGGTTCCAGTGCATTGTGGGATGGAACATGAGCACAACAGAGGTACAGGTGAACTGAATGAAGAAGTGGTCTAGATCCCCAAACTCTTTTTCAGCAGACACCTTTGGCTATCTAGGAGAACCCTTATGACCAGCTGCTTGAAAAGGAAAAAGTCCAAACTTGGTTTATGGATGGGTAGTCTTAATGCTATGGAATGAATGCTTGTGTCCCCTCGAAATTCATATGTTAAAGCTCCATTGGGATGGTATTTGGAGGTAGGGCTCTTGGGAGGTAATTAGGTGATGATAGTGGAGCTCCTGGGATGGGATGAAAGTCCTTATAAGAAGAAGAGAACTAGCCCTTTTTCTCTATACCATGTGTGGACATACTGAAAAGACAGCCATCTGCAAACCAGGAAGAGGGCCCTTACCAATCACTGGATCTGGTCAGTGCCTTGATGTTGGACTTTCCAACCTCCAGAAGTGCGAGAAACACGTTTGTTGTTTAAGCCACCCAGACTGTGGTATTTCCTTATAGCAGCCTGAACTAAGATACTATGTAGTTGAGAACCAAAAATGGATAGAAAATGCACTATAGCTTCAGTTGAAAGTGTCTTAAAAGGCAATGACAATGGAATATTTGTAATGAGCAGAATTTCTGGGAGTGCCCCAGACCATCCACCTTGTGGGAGAAGTGGCTTCAGGTTAGAATATATACAGACTAGTGGGTATTTGTGAGTGACCCAGCTGGTGGGTTAGGCACTTGAAAGGAAGGAGACTAACACTGGGAATAAGATTTGAGAATGAGGTGTTTAGATGGGCACATTAGACAAAACATTTGTATCAAATGTTAATGCCTACTAGAGAAGGTCAAACATGGAAGAATTACTGGAAGGATACAGCATGATTTGGAAAGTTGACATCAGCAAGTCTTGGTCATTAGTCATCACGGTGCTGGATAATGGGCATATGAATGAAATGGGCATGGTGGGAGAGATGGAAAGTGTATGCATGAGCCTGACATCATGGGTTCCCATTTAACAAGGCTAAATTAATTACTGCTGCCACTGAATAGTCACACTGCAAACAACAAAGAACAACACTGTGCCTATAAAATGATGCCATTCTTTGAGGAGAACAATCAGCTACTTGGGGGGCAAGTTCACTCGGGAAAGGTCAACGATCTATTCTAACAGAAATGACATACTCTGGGAGTAGGTTGCTTTCCTACCCTCAGGCCTCAATTAGCAGCGGTATCTGATATCTTACAAAATATCTGTCTTACAAGACCCCCCCAAAATTGTGTCAGAGCACGACACCCACTTTATAGCAAAAAAGTTCTGACAGTGGGACTATGTTCATGGGATTTAATAGTTATATCACATGACTACAAGAAGCTTCCAATCTGACAGAGCATTGGAATAGCCTGCTAAAGGAGCAGTTAAAGTGCCAACTAGGAGGTGACAGCTTTTAATGATAAAGCATCACTCAAAGGATGAAAAAGTATACACACTGAATCAAAGACAGTTATGTGGTACTGGGTCTCAAACAGGAAATATTCATTGGTCTTGGAACCAAGGGGTGAAAGCAGAATTAATCCTACTTACTACCACCCCCAACATCTCTGCCTGTACTTTCCATCCCACAAAATGTAAGCTCTGCTGGAATAGAGGTCCTAGTGCCCAAAGAGGACATATTTTTATCAGATGATACAGTAAAAGTTCCACTGAACTGCAAGGTTTGTCTGCCCCTTGAGCACTTCAAGTTCTCTGTATCTGAGCACCAGAAAGCAAGGAAAAGTCACCATTGTGGTATAGTTAATTTACCCTGATCATCAGAAAGAGGGGGAAGATTGATATCATTTGTGGTCCTAAAACTAGATGCAGTAGGGGCTATAATTTGTACCTCTCACTCCTTTTCCAAAAGTTTTCCTTCAGGAAGATAACCCAGCAGAATCCTAGAGGAGCATCTACCTGAAAGGATATGAAATCAATCCAAGTAACACAAGGAGTGCACTGTGGTGAACATCAATATGGGCCCCCCAGATACTCCATCAAGGAAGAAGGTACTGCTCAAGCTGTCATCAGCTTCAGAGGGCCTTCTTGACCAAAGACACACCCGTTCCATGGTGGCCCTTATACTATGAGTTAGAGTACTTGAGTTAGAGTACAAAAGCCCAGCCATTCAGCCCAACAAGATAGGTTATGAAAGATCCAGAGTTTTCTGTAGGGATGGCTAAGATTTAAGTAGGACCCCATCAATTTGACTTCTCCATCTATTCAATCTTACATCCTCTTCCTCTTCCCTCAAGTGTTACTTACTAATAAATACCCTGCAGCAAAATGCCATTGCAGCAGTCTGCTTGTGGAATATGCAACTTGTGCTGACATGTTTCCCTAAATATAAGTCTCAATCCACTGAGGGCCATGGAATTACTGCAAAGTATCAGTGAGTCCATACATAGGCACTGAAAGTATGCTAAATACATGACTATTGTTGGTCTATAAAACTGACCTTTATTCATGAAAAGATTAGAAATAACTAAGAGTATGTCTGAATCAGTAAAGGCAGATTTCCTTTTTAAATCTTTCCTTTGACAAGATATGTGTTAGTAGTGTAGCTATAAGGTACACACCTTAAGCCTACTTTCATTGTTTCATGATTTTTTTAACTTTAAGTTTTAGTTAGTTAACATACAGTGCAATTCTGGTTTCAAGAGTAGAATTCAATGATTCGTCACTTACATACAATACCCAGTGCTCATAACAACAAGCATCCTCCTTAATAACCATCACCCATCTAGCCCATCTTCCTTCCACTCATTTCCCTCCCACATATGAGTGAAATTTTATGGTGTCTGTCTTTTTCTGACTGACTTATTTCCCTTAGCATAATACACTCTAGCTCCATTCACATCATTGAAAATGGCAAGATTTCATTCTTTTTTGATGGTCGAGTAATATTCCATTGTACATATATGCCACATCTTCCTTACCCATTCATCAGTCAATGGACATTTGGGTTCTCGCCATAGTTTGGCTATTGTTGATAATGCTGCTATAAACATCGAGGTGCATGTACCCCTTCAAATCTCTATTTTTGTTTTCTTTGGGTAAATACCTAATAGTGCAACTGCTGAGTCATTAGGTACTTTTATTTTAAGTTTTTTGGGGAAACTCCATACTGTTCTCCAGAGTGGCTGTACCGGTTTGCATTCCACAACTGTGCAAGAGGGGTTCCCCTTTCTCTACATTCTTGCCAACACCTGTTGTTTCTTGTGCTGTTAATTTTAGCCATTCTGACAGGTGTGAGGTGATATTTCATCATGGTTTTGATTTGTATTTCCCTGATGATGAGTGATGAGTGATGTTGAGCCTACTTTTAATGCTTGGGTAATGACTGTTATCATCCTTACGATAAACTGAATGCTTAATGTTGTTTAAATAAAAGGGAGGAAATTGTTCTTTACATATATATGGTTTCTGGGGATTGGCTTGCAAGTCCAAAGAATAAGAAAACAGTATTTGGAATGTATCCCATATGCAACTGAGGGAGACACTCTGAGACAGTAACTGGAGTGAGATGTTCATCCCTTTCCCTTTGTGCTGAGTGATAAATCTTGTCTTGATAGATAGGGGATGAAAGGTTTCAAGTTCACCAAAAACTGAGGACACTTTGCCAGCAAAAAATTTATAGCTTATTATAATTTGTTTTCCAAAGTATTTGACTGACTTTACAAAACATTCTTTAAGCATATTTTTTTTAAGTAAGGTACACTTATACTACATGCAGACATAATCACTACATCAATATCTAGTGCCCAAGAATTCAAATAAACCAAATGAATAAACCATATAGCACAGCACTTATGCTAAATCATACCTGTAACTGAATACAGGAGACAGATAGCTCTCAATTTTTTTGGAATGATGTACAAGTAAATAAAAAAAATGATTACTCATCTGTGTTATCTATTGTCTTTGAAGCTAAGACTGTGCCTAATTAGCTTTATTAATTTAAATTTTCTGAAAAGTGAAGATAAACTATCTATAAACACTGGTGACTTACTAAAGAAAAGCCAATTATACAGAAAGCCTGTATTCATTAACACTTTAAAAAGTATAGACATGCCCTAAAATAAATTCATTCATTCATATAGTCAACAAACATTATTTGAGAATATAATACATGCCAGACATTAATAAATAGTGTGGAATATTATATATAGTCAGTTAAATTTAGAATATAGACAAACATTTCATTATTTTAGAGGCTCCTGATTGGACAATAGTTTATTGTGACATCAGTTCCTCCATTTCGGACTCTTGGCATTTGGATATACAGGTTTTCTAAAATATATAACTCAATGGTCTTCTCAGTATCCAAACAGGGATTTCAGTCTCTGACATTTCCCTAACCACTACCTGATTCTTACTTCCTTGGATCATACATGGAGTCATGAAATAAAAAGTTAGAATGAAGTTTTGCCTCAGGATCGTCTGGCAATAATTAAAAGAACATGCCTGGAATGTCTCCTCAACAGATGCTTTTACTCACACTTATGTTATGAGAAGCTTGAGAATAGAAAGGCAAGTGATACTGTCCTCTCTGCACTAAACTGCCTGGCATCTGTTGTTTACATTATCCCACTCTTTTGAATGAGTCTCATGACAATAAATCAAAGGTGATAAAGTAAGTATCAACATAGGGCTAACACCTAATCTTGGCTGAACTTCTTAAATTATTAAAGATATAAGTTGGATGAGAAATGAGAGAAATTCTCCTGCTATGACACTTGTGCTGCAAAACATTTGAACTGTAAGCTCTCCCTAAAACTCTAATAAACTAGCAAGATCATTCACAGAAACAAGTATATGCTTATAATCACAGCACATTTTTCCCCACATATAAAGCATTGAATTAGTTCTGCATTCTTTCATGCAGATCTCATGTCTTGAGTTTTTGTTTTTGTTTTTTGCATGGATTCTATATGAAAACAAAATTAAAGTCAGAAAATCTGTTGTCTGATGCCTCCCATCAAACCCTTCTTGCACCAAAATCCCTGTACCTAAAACTGAGGAAAATAACAGGATGGTATTTATAGATTACTAAAGATTTAAGTTCTAGTTTAGATATTCATTTATGAAGCAGGTCATGGAACCAGTTTGGGTCTCATCTTCCCAATTCTAAAAAACAGAGGATAGACTAGATAATCCCTCTCGTACATTCCAGTACTAAAATTCCATAATCTCTCTCAAAGCTTCCATCAATAAGATTCTATAAGGAAGATGAAAAGCACCCAGGCACATAAAGATATTTGAAATCTTTTGAGCAGGTGATAAAGAGATCTATTTTTTTAAAATATTTACTTATTTGTGTGTGTGTGTGTGTGTGTGTGTGTGTGTGTGTGTGTGTGAGAGAGAGAGAGAGAGAGAGAGAGAGCGAGCGAGCGCAAGGGAGGGGCAGAGAGAGAGGGAGACACAGAATCCAAAGCAGGCTCCAGGCTGCTGTCAGCACAGAGCCTGATTCAGGGCTCAAACTCTTGAACTTTGTGAGACCATGACCTGAATCGAAACCGGACTCAACCGACTGAGTCACCCAGGTGCCCCGAGATCTTTTTTTTTTTTTTTTTTAATTGGAGTACTTTTATTTCATAGGGAGAAAGGTGTATCTGGCATTCTGGATTTTTCAGCATCACTAAAGAAACTATTTACTGACAACATTCTACAGAAGGCAGATTTTATGAACTCTCATAGATCTTCATTGTTTTCGTTAAACTCATTACTTTAAAAAATGTATAAATTTGTATAAGCTCTTTGAGAGTAGACTATGTTCTGTTCGTCTTGAGGAGCATTTCAGCTAATCTCATGCCTAGCACCTTACTTGGCACAGTGCAGTTGCTCAGTAAATATCTATAGAATGAATGCATGGCATAAACTGGATATTTGATTACTTTTTAAAATTCAATTATAGCTAACATATAGTGTTATATTAGTTTCATGTGTACAATATGGTGATTCAATAATTCTATACATCACTCAGCGCTCATCATGACAAGTGTACTCTTGATTCTCTTCACCTATTTCACCCATCTGCCCACCCATCTCCCCTCTGGTAAACATCAATTTGCCCTCTATAGTTAAAAGTCTGTTTTCTAGTTTCTCCCTTTTGTTCTTGGTGTGTTTCTTAAATTCCACATATGAGTGAAATCATATGGTATTTATCATTCTCTGACCTATTTCACTTAACATCGATGTTGCAAATGGCAAGATTTCATTCTTTTTTATGGCTGAATAATATTTCGTTGTCTACACACATACACTATGTGTGTAAGTACACACACATATATATACCACCTCTTCCTTATCCATTTGTCTATTGATAGACATGTGGGAGGCTTCCATAATTTGGTTATTATAAATAATGCTGTAGTAAAGTGTATATATCCTTTCAATTTAGTGTTTTTGTATTCTTTTTTTTTAATGTTTATTTATTTTTGAGACAGAGAGAGACAGAGCATGAAGGGGGGAGGGGCAAAGAGAGAAGGAGACACAGAATCGGAAGCAGGCTCCAGGCTCTGAGCCATCAGCCCAGAGCCCGATGCGGGGCTCGAACTCACAGACCACGAGATCGTGACCCGAGCTGAAGTCGGACGCTTAACCGACTGCGCCACCCAGGCGCCCCAGTATTCTTTAGATAAATAACCAGTCGTGTGATAACTGGATCATATGGTAATGCTATTTTTAACTTTTTTAGGAACCTCCAGTGGCTGCATCAGATTGCATTACTACCAACAGTGAAATAGGGTTCCTTTTTCTCCACATCCTCACCAACACTTGTTTTTTCTTGTGTTTTTAACTTTAGTTATTCTGACAGGTGTGAGGTGATATATTATTGTGGTTTTAATTTGAATTTCCTTGATTATGAATGATGTTGAGCGTTTCTTCATGTGTCTGTCCACCATATGTGTATTTTCTTTGGAGAAATACCTGTTCAGGTCTTCTGCCCACTTTTAAATTGGATTATTTGTTTTTTTTGGTGTTGGGTTATATAAGTTCTTTATTTTCTGTACTAACACTTTATCAGATATGTCATTTGCAAATATATTCTCCCATTCTGTAGGTTGTCTTTTAATTTTGCTGATTATTTCCTTTGCCGTGCAGAAGGTTTTTATTTTGATGTACTGTCAATAGTTTATTTTTGCTTTTGTTTCCCTTGCTTCAGGAGACATATCTAGAAAGATATTGCTATGGCCAATTTCAGAGAAATTACTGCCTATGCTTTCTTCCAGGATTTTTATGGTTTCGGGTCTCACATTTAGGTCATCAATCCATTTTAAATTTATTTTTATGTATAGTGTAAGAAAGTTGTCCAGTTTCATTTTCTGCAAGTGGCTGTCCAATTTTTAATTGACCATAAAATGGTGGGTTTATTTCTGGACTCAATTCTGTTCCATTAACCTATGTGTCTGTTTTTGTGCCAGTACCATACTGCTTTGATTACTACAGCTTTGTAGCATACTAGAAGTCTGGGATTGTGACACCTCCAGTTTTGTTCTTTTCAGGGTTGCTTTGGCTATTTGAGGTCTTTTGTAGTTCTATACAAATTTTAGTCTTATTCATTCTAGTTCTGTAAAAGATGCTGTTGGTATTTTGATAGGGATTGCATTAAATCTGTAGGCTGCTTTGGGTAATACATACATTTTAATAATATTTGTCCTTCCAATCCATAAACATGGAATATTTTTCCACTTGTTTGTGTTGCCTTCAACTGCTTTTATCAATGTTTTATAATTTTGACAGTACAAGTCTTCCAACTCATTGGTTAAAAACTTCTGGGGGCGCCTGGGTGGCTCAGTCGGTTAGGCGTCCGACTTCGGCTCAGGTCATGATCTCACAGCTCGTGAGTTCAAGCCACGTGTCGGGCTCTGTGCTGACAGCTCAGAGCCTGGAGCCTGCTTCTCATCCTGTGTCTTCCTCTCTCTCTGCCCCTCCCTCGCTTGTGCTATGTCTCTTTCTGTCTCTCAAAAATGAATAAATGTAAAAAAAAAAATTTAAAAAAAAATTAAAAAAAATTAAAAAAAAACTTAACTTCTGTATTCCTAGGGATTTTATTATTTTTGGTGCAATTATAAATGAGATTGTTTTCTTAATTTCTCTTTCTTCTATATCATTACTAGTGCATAGAAGTGCAACAGATTTCTATACATTAAGTTTGTGTCCTGCAACTTTACTGAATTCCTTTGTCAGTTTTAGTAGTTTTTGGTGGAGTCTTTAGAGTTTTCTCTATGTAGCATTATATCATCTGTAGACAGTGAGAGTTTGACTTCTTCCTTAGGGATTTGGATACCTTTTATTTCTTTGTTATCTGATTGCTGTGGCTAGGACTTCCAAAACTATGTCAAATAAAAGTGGTGAAAGTGGACATCCTTGTCTTGTTCCTGACCTTAGAAAAAAGTTCTCAGTTTTTCCTCACTGAGTATGAGGTTTGCTGTGGGTTTTTCATATATGGCCTTTATTATGTTGAGGTATGTTCCCTTTAAACCTACTTCATTGAGGGTTTTTTTTTTCATGAATCGATGTTGTACTTTGTGAAATGTTTTTTTCTGCATCTATTGAAATGATCATATGGTTTTTATCCTTTCTCTTGAGATGATATATCACAATAATTAATATGCAGATATTGAGCCACCTTGCATCTCGGGAATAAATTCCACTTGATTGTGGTGATTTTTTTCTTAAGTTCATTTACTTATTTTGAGAGAGAGAGAGAGAGAGAGAGAGAGAGAGAGAGAGAAGGGGGCAGAGAGAGGGAGAGACAGAATCCCAAGCAGGCTTCTCACTGTCAGCACAGAACCCAACACAGGACTTGAATTCACGAACTGTGAGATAACACCCTGAGCCAAAATCAAAAGTAAGACACTCAACCAACTGAGCTACCCAGACATCTCAATTGTGGTAATTTTTTAAATGATTGTGGTAATTTTTAATTTAATGCGGTAATTTTTGGATTTGATTTACTAATATTTTGTTGAGGATTTTTGCATCTATGTTCATCAGAGACATTGGCTTGTGATTCTCTCTCTCTTTTTTTTCTTTTTTTTTTGTAGTGTCTTCATCTGGTTTTGGTATCAGGGTAATGCTGGTCTCATAGAATGAATTTGGAAGCTTTCCTTCCGTTTCTATTTTTTGGAAAAGTTTGAGAAGAACGGGCATTAACTCTTCTTTAAGTGTTTGGTAGAATCTGCCTGCCAGGCCATTTGGTCCTGGACTTTTGTTTGGAGTTTTTGATTACTGATTCAGTTTCATTGCTGGTAATCCATCTGTCCAAATTTACTATTTCTTCATGCTTCAGTTTTGGTAGGTTGTCCAATTTTGTTGGCTTATAATTTTCATAATATTCTGTTATAACGCTTTTCTGTGGTGTGAGTTATTATTTCTTCTCTTTCATTTCTGATTTTGTTTATTTGACTCCAATTTTCTTTTTTTTTTAATAAGTCTAGCTAAAGGTTTATCAATTTTGTTGATCTTTTCAAAGAACAAGCTCCTGGTTTCATCGATCTATTCTATTGCTTTTTTAGTTTCTATATAATTTATTTCTGCTTTAATCTTTATTATTTCCTTCTTTGTACTGTTTTTGGATTGTGTTTGTTCTTCTTCTTCTAGCTACTTTAGGTTTAAGGTTAGTTGTTCATTTCAGATTTGTCTTGCTTATTTATGTAGGCCTCTATTGCTATAAACTTCCCTTTTGGAACAGCTTCTGATGCATCTCAAAGATGTTAGACCATTCTCATTTTAATTTGTCTCCACATATTTTTTTAAAATTTCCTCTTGATTAGTTGAAGACAATCCAGCTCAGCCACAACAGTAAGGCATACATAGGAGACACCTCTGAAGTGCCAGGTAGGTTCTGGTGAACAAGGAACATTGCACTGCAGGGCACTACAGGATCTCTTCCTCATAAGGACACTACTTTCAAGAGCAGGAAACATAGCTGGCTTTCCTAACACAGAAACAGACACAGAAAGTTAGACAAAATGAGAAGACAGAGGAATATGTCCCAAATGAAAGAACAGGAGAAAATCACAGCAAGAGAGCTAAACAAAGTAAGTAATAGGCCTGAGAGAGAATTTAAAGTAATGGTCATAAAGATATTCATTGGACTTAAGAAAAGAGTAGAGGACCTCAGTGAGATCCTCAACAGACATAGAAAATATAAAAAAGAACCAACCAGACATTAACTCAATAACTGAAATTAAAAATATACTAGATGGAGGGGTGCCTGGGTGGCTCAGTCAGTTAAGCCTACGACTTCGGCTCAGGTCATGATCAAGTGGTTTGTGAGTTTGAGCCCCGCAGCGGGCTCTGTGCTGACAGCTCAGATCCTGGAGCCTGCTTCAGATTCTGTGTCTCCCTCTCTCTCTGCCCCTCCCCCACTCACACTCTGTCTCTCCCTCCTTCAAAAATAAGTGAACATTAAAAAAATTAAAAAAAATATACTAGATGGAATAAATAATAGACTAGAGGAATGGGACAGTGTAAGGGAAAGCAATCAAGCTGAATGTGAGTGAGAAACAAATAATAATAATAATAATAATAAAAGAAAATAGACTTAGGAAACTCAGAAATACCATCAAGCATGATAACATTTGCATCATAGGAATCCCATGAGGAGAAGAGAGAGAAAAGGTAGGAGAAAATTTATTTGAAGAAATAATAGCTGAAAACTTCCTGAATCTAGGAAACAGCAATACAGATCCAGAAGGTACAGAGAGTCCCCAACAAAATCAACCCAAGGAGGTCCACACCAAGAAACCATAATTAAAAGGGCCAAAAGTAGAGATAAAGAGAATTTTAGGAGCAGCAAAAAAAAAAAAAAAAAAAAAAAAGTTATATACATGGGAAATCCTATAAGGCTATCACCTGATTTTTCAGCAGAAATTTTGCAGGCCAGACGGAGTGGCATGATATAGACCTGTGGAGAGTCTGCTTTGCCTATCTTCAGGTTATTTTCTGGGTTATTTATATGATGTGGGTGTTGTGTAGTTGTAGCCATGGGGCAACATGAACTTAGGATCCTCCTACTCCACTGTCTTCCCCAGAAATCTTGGATGCTGTATTCTTAATTAAAATGTTAAAACTGTGGAAGTTCCCACAGTTTACTTATATATAAAAATGTGATGATCTTTACTTCCCTGTTTAAGTTATTAAAAATAAGGAAGGAAAGTGGAGAATAGAGAGGAAGAAAATGTCATCAAGATATGGCCTTCTCTCTTTTGGCAATGACAAATATTTTTGAACTTGTATGCCAACTGTTTGGATGATGGTTCTTTGCAAGCCCACTTGACTGATACATGTGACACTTCTGGGCTCAGGTGTAGGAGAACATCCTTAAGATACACTGCAGAAAAACCTGAAAATCTCTCCTGAAAGGTGAAGGTATCATTTGCCAGAATGATATCATACTGGGTCACATTTGTCCTTCAATTCTTGCACTTTGATCTCCTCTTGCCTAAGTTATTCCTGCTAGTTTTCAATATCTACCCTACTTCATTTTGACCATTTTAAGTGATTGGCTTATTCTTGGCTCATTTTGTATATGAACGTGTATGATGTATGCTCACTAATTCTCTAGAATTGACTTTTACCAAACTTGGTTTGGTTTTGTGACATTGTAGAATATATTGGGTAAATCAGTAATCTCACGAGTACATTACTGGTAGAAAACTCCCTCTAGGCAGAGAACAGATCCTTGAACATTTACTGTACTGATGATAAACGTAATAGCATAGCATAATACGGTGCTGAAAATACTGAAGCTTAATGATACCTGTTTGAGAAGGTAAAGCAATTTCACAAAATCCCAATGTGAGTTCTTAGGTTCTTCATACTACTGAATTTCTCCAAAAATGTTAGCAAGGTGGCCTTGCCTACCACCATGCTGGTCATATCATCTTCCCCATTACTCAACTCAGGGCATGTAGAAATGTGGTAGGCCTGTATAAATATATATATGGATTCTTCTCATTGAGTAACATGAAGTTTTTATGCCAGAGCACTGGCACTCCTTTGGAGTCCTTAAAAATGTACAAATGCCAATCAAACTCTATGTCAACATAGCCAAGGACAACATATAAACCCTTAATTCATATGGATATAAATATTCAGACTCCTTACTTAAAAAGTGACCAATGATGGGACAGTTCCACCAAAGAAAGTTAAATTCTAGAAGATTATCCAATAAGAGGACAAGACTGCAACTCAACTACCTCTTAGCTACCTGGGGTACCACATCTAGCCAAATAGGCTTACCGTTTGTTATTATTCAAGATACAAGCCCATTGGAAGTTTCTAAAGAAAAACCTTGCATATGATTTTGTATGATCCTTCTTTTGCTTTGGAGCCCAGCAATATACATAGGGGGGCAAAAAAAAAACGGGAAGCAATTTTATCATTCTTTAATGACTGGAATCTCAAGACCATCACCAACTGATCTGCTATCCATGGCACAGATGTTACACAGGTTGGCCTAATTATGTGGCAATCCGTTACATACTAAGCTAGATCTTGCATAGAGGGAGGGCAGAGTGCAGTTCCAATTTTAGGTGGTTCTGAATTTTAATAGTGAGGTGAATGAACCCATCTTCAGACTTCCTATAGACAGTTTGAAAGACTATCTGCAACTGTAAAATGTTCTCTAGAGGAATAGTAATGCTTTTTCATGACTTATTTGTGTTGATAAATCACCAGTTACTTGGAAGATATTATGGTATATGCCTCCAATACTGCCTCATGTGAACACTGTATCTGCACATCTGTGCAGAAAAGACTTGACATAGCAGGCCTGAGATTACAATCCTTACAATGGCCTGCTTACCAGGATTGCTATCCTTACAGAGGCCCTTTACTGGCATCTGGGACCTTGGATTTGGGGATGGTTCCCACCATTTCTGGAACCAATAAGAATGCTTCTTTTCAGAGTGCCTAAACTGTGCCAATAATTTAGTTTATGTTGAGTACGTGCTTTTCTTCCAGGAGTCTGGAGTTTTGGTATACACTAGGCCAAGGGTACCTGTATGAGCAGCATTCAATGAAAACCTTGGGTACTGAGGCTTAATGAGCTTCCTTGGTAGAGAATATTTCACATACATTGTCACAACTCATGAGTTAGTCCTGTGTGAGTCTACTGAGAGAAGATTCTGGGAAGCTGCACTAGATTCTCCTAGACTTCACTCCATGCACTTTTCCCCTTTGCTGACTTTGCTCTGTATCCTTTCACTGTAATAAATCATAGTTAAGAGTATAATTATATGCTGAGTTTGATGAGTCCTTCTAAGAAATCATCGTATCTGGGAGTGGACTTGGGGACCTTCCAACACAATGTCTTAGAGTACCTGTGTTAATACTATTTCCATGAGAAACTTGAAGAAAAAAGGGAAGCAGAATCTTCTTGTTATTCTTTTCTTTATGCAAGAGCAGCAGCAGCAGCAACAGATACAACCACTGACATTTATTAAGCACCGTCTGTGCACAGGCTGTATCTGAAGCAGTTCTTATTTTCTAATAAATATGTAAAGATAAATACATATATAAAAAAATAAACATGTAAACAATAAACATGCAATAAAGATATATATATAATAAATGTATAAATATATATAAATGTGTATATATATATATAAATGTAAACATTTAAATCAACAGGTAAAAAGATATTTTCACTATAAGTTTTACAAATGAGGAAGACAAAATTCAGTTTAGAATTTAAATCTATATTACTTCAAAACTCATGCTGTTTCTAAAACATCATATGCATTTCTTCTCCTTCAAATGTAACAATTATCTAACTAAGAGAACCACATTTTTATATGGTAGTTTATCTTCGCTTTTCAATATTCAAACTGAAATTTGAAATTCTTATTTTTCCCTATATTATATGCATAGTGCCTGGCCAAAATAGTAAAATAGTGACCACAGAAAGAAAGAAAACCAGTTAGTGTGTATTTATGCTTGTCCCACAGAGAAAAAGGGATAATCTTGGGTTCTAATACCTTAGGAATAAATGAGATATTAAATGTAAAATAGTGGAGCGTCTGAATGGCTCAGTTGGTTAAGTGTCTGACTTCAGCTCGGGTTATGATCTCACCATGTGTGGGCTCAAGCCCTGTGTTGGGTTCCATGCTTGGGATTCTCTTTCCCTCTCTCTCTTTGGCCCTCCCCTGCTCATGCTTGCTCTCTCTCTCTCAAAATAAATAAAATAATAAAAAAACAAATACTGTGAGGGAGATAGTATTATTATCCCCCTTTAAAAAATGTAAAATAGTTAGTACCTGGCATCAACAAATGCTTTAATAACTATTAGTCCCTATTTCCTCATAGGTGAGGAACTGCTTTGGTGTTTGGACCAATTCCTTAACATCCTTGTACCTATTCCTATGTGACACTTAACATCCTTGTACCTATTCCTAAGTGTTTTAGATTTGCCTACCATAAGTAGATAAGCACACAGAAGTTGGCAAATACATGTGGAACTGAGCTGACTCTAGTTGTCATTAGGTTGGCAAGCATTTCAATCCAAAACATATTTACTGAATTTCTGCCAAATACCAGGCATGTGCTAGATAGTTAGGAAACCAAGATGAAGCCCCCTGCTTACAATCTAGAGCCCCAATACAGGGGAATAAATGCAAGTTAGTATAGTTGGCATGGAGAGAGGAAAAATTACCAGCAAAATTGCCTTATTCAAAATATATGCAGTCTTTCAGTTTTATCTAAGTTATATTAACTAGAAGCTTAATGAAAATAAAATAAATGACCACTGGACAGGTTTTCATGCTGGGCGTGTCATATTTGTGTGTCTACTGACACCAATGGAAAAAAACACAACTGATTCTTTAACAATAAATAACCTCTGGCAATTCTACTACAGGAAACAAAATCATTGTTTTAGAGAGCTTACTTTGTTTTAAAATAAATGTAATTGATTGAACTTCAGTTGGCATGCCAGATTGATATCTCATTAAAAAGACATTCAGCTATAATGCTTTCTGCAATATAAAAACTCTATTAAAATTTTTTTTAGGGGCGCCTGGGTGGCGCAGTCGGTTAAGCGTCCGACTTCAGCCAGGTCACGATCTCGTGGTCCGTGAGTTCGAGCCCCGCGTCAGGCTCTGGGCTGATGGCTCGGAGCCTGGAGCCTGTTTCCGATTCTGTGTCTCCCTCTCTCTCTGCGCCTCCCCCGTTCATGCTCTGTCTCTCTCTGTCCCAAAAATAAAATAAACGTTGAAAAAAAAATTAAAAAAAAATTTTTAATGTTTATTTTTGAGAGAGAGAGCATGAGCAGAGGAGGGGCAGAGAGAGAGGGAGACACAGAATCTGAAGCAGGCTCCAGGCTCTGAGCTGTCAGCACAGAGTTGGATGCGAGTCTCAAACTCACAAAACATGAGATCATGACCTGAGTTGAAATCGAACACTTAACCAACTGAGCCACCCAGACGCCCCTGAAATATACAAATTCAAATCCAGGATAACAACCACTAAGTTTTATCTCATATTTTTAAAAAGAGAATTATTTAAGAGAACTTCATTTATATCAATAGTACATGATATAAAGTTTTTTTTTGGAAACTCTTCATCATAGAAGCTTCCTGGAACTTGACAGGCATGCATGCTATGCCTGTCTAAGATATTTCTAGGCAAAATTAAATTCATAGTCATGCAATTTAAAAAATATGCTATAAGAACTTATTCCACTTTGTTTCCCTCAGGCCATTGATGTAAATTGATGTTTTCGAAATAGTCTATTCCTTTCTCATCACTTTTTTTTTTTTTTTTTTAATTTTTTTTTCAATGTTTATTTATTTTTGGGACAGAGAGAGACAGAGCATGAACGGGGGAGGGGCAGAGAGAGAGGGAGACACAGAATCAGAAACAGGCTCCAGGCTCCGAGCCATCAGCCCAAAGCCTGACGCGGGGCTCGAACTCACGGACCGCGAGATCGTGACCTGGCTGAAGTCGGACGCTTAACCGACTGCGCCACCCAGGCGCCCCTCTCATCACTTTTTGTAGGGTTAAATATCAATTTGCTCGACATCTGTCTTGGTGATTATTTTTTTGGATTAGACTCCAAAAACAAAGGCAACAAAAGCAAAAATAAACAAATGGGACTACATTAAACTAAAAGCTTCCGCACAACAAAGGAAATCATCAACAAAATTAAAAGACAACCTACTGAATGGGAAAAATATTTGAAAATTATCTATCTGATAAGGAGTTAATATCCAAAATACATAAAGAACTAATATAACTCAACAGCAAAAAAACCTGATTCAAATAGCCTGATTAAAAAATACAAAGGATCTGAATAGACATTTTTGCAAGAAAGATATACAGATGGCCAACAGGTACATGAAAAGATACTCAACATCACTCATCATCAGGGAATGCAAATCAAAACCACATGGTATATCACCTTACACCTGTTAGCATGACTATTACCAAAAAGACAAGAAATAACAAGTATTGGTGAGGATGTAGAGAAAAGGTAATCCTAGTGCACTACTGATGGGAACATAATTTGGTGCAGCCACTATGGAAAATAGGAGGTTCCTCAAAAATTAAATGACATATAACACATTTTTTTGGTAGCTAATAATAAGCC
Source organism: Lynx canadensis (assembly GCF_007474595.2). Lineage (NCBI taxonomy): Eukaryota > Metazoa > Chordata > Mammalia > Carnivora > Felidae > Lynx > Lynx canadensis. The sequence continues at coordinate 72,098,723 of NC_044310.1, forward strand.
ATTCACTACTATCCTGTTTCTTCTATTATAAATTTATTACTTTATGGGATTCTATGATCCTTAAGGGGGGTGGTAATCATATCTTTCTGTATTTCCACAATATGCTACAATACTAAGTAGTCAAAATATTTAATGAGAGATACAACATTAAAAATACAAAGATTGACAATTATTTAGTCTTTATGGGGTTTTCTGAAATTTTTGCTTGGCATTCTATGCTGACACACTTCTGACAACTTTTTATCTTTTCAGAATCTTCATTTCTATTTGGGTTTTTATTTAATATCAGTATCTTCTACTAGACTGGAAAAGCAGTCTGGTTCCAGAGTCTTTATTCTTGTCACTTTATTATACTGACCTAAGGTATTTTGTTTTCATAGTCATAGTTGTATATGGTCCTCACTATTTCATTCAACCATTATTTACAAAACACATAGCAAGTGAAAGATTCTTGTGCTAGATAATATAAAGGATTTAAATAGGAATATAAACATCCCCCAAGATGCTAATAATCAACCATTGATTGGCTCTGTCTCTCAAAAAGAGAGCCAAGGGATATATATTGATATCTAAGACACAAAAATTAAAGTGTTAAATGTGATAAAAGTCTATATTTTATAATACTTAACAGGATGGAAGTTTATTTTCAACTGAGGGATTTAGGAAAAATTTCCCACATGTACCATTTGAGCTGGGCTTTTAAAGAACAGATTAAAAAAAGAAAAAAAAAAAACAGATAAGATTTGGATATAAAGAGATAGAAGGGTAGGACATTTCAAAATAGAACTAAGAATCATTTCAATCATTAATCTTTTTTAAAGTTTATTTGTTAACTTTGAGAGAGAGAGAGAGAGAGAGAGAGAGAGAGAGAGAGAGAGAGAGAGAGAAAGTGAGCGCACAAGCAGGTGAGGGGCAGAGAGAAGGGGAGACAGAATCCCAAGCAGGTGAGGGGCAGAGAGAAGGAAAGACAGAATCCCAAGCAGGCTCTTCACTAACAGCAATTCAGGACTTGAACTCATGAACGATGAGATCATGACCTGAGCAAATATAGAGTTGGATGCTTAACCAACTGAACCACCCAGGCACCCTGCAATCATTAATCTTTGAACAAGTATTTATTTAACACACATTATCTAGCAGGCACTGTATATGAGATATAGTCCATGAGTTCAGGGGGCTTTTACTTTATCTCCTAAATATCTTTCATAACTTGCCCTTTTGCCTCTGTCCTAGTTAAAGTACTTGACTATAACCTCTCCCTAACACTACTGCAATTACTTCTTTACTGGTGTCCCTTTATTTCCTTTTGTTTAAAATTTTTAAATCTTTTTTTATGTTTGAGAGAGAGTGAGAGTGAGAGTGAGAGAAAGAGAGAGAGAGAGAGTGTGTGTGTGAGAGAGAGAGAGAGAGAGAGAGAGAGAGAGAGAGAGAGAGAGTGAGAGTGCAAGCAGGGGAAGAACAGAGAGAGAGGGAGGCATAGAATCCGAAGCAGGCTCCAGGCTCCGAGTGGTCAGCACAGAGCCTGACATGGAGCTTGAACTCAGGAACCGCAAGTTCATGACCTGAGCTGAAGTTGGATGCTTAACTGACTGAGCCACTCTGGCTGCCCAACTTTTATTTATCTTACGGCTAGCATGACATTTCCAACTGGCTAATCTGGTTCGTTTATAATGTTACTATAAATTCAGCACATCCTTACTGCCTACAGGATAAAATGTGAACCATGCACAGGATAAAATATGGATGGCATATATTTATAGGGCTCTTCATTATTTGATTAATCATTGTTTACCTGTTGAGATTCTTTCTTCACTCTCTTCCCTTCTCACAGTATGAAACTTATAGCAATTCAGTATATGCTAGATTCTCTCATGATTATCAACCTTTGTATAGGTCTGACCTGTTACCTGGAGTGCTGCCTGAGAGCCTGCTCTATTTCTAGGAAAACTCTGACATTATTCAATATCCTGCTCAAGCACTGATTCCATTCCAGAGCCTTCTCCTGGTTCCCCCATATAGAATGTAGTGCTCTTTTCTTGCAGATATATGATTATTGTATTATAACTGTTTTCTACATGATTCCCCACTAATGAATCAAAAGAACCACTTTTTTACCTTTTATCTGTAGCATCTGGTGGAATATTTAATAAATAATTGGTATACAATTAATATTTGTGAAATAGTGAGAGCCTCAAAAGCCAGTGGAGTAAGGTTGTAGAATAAATGATGAATGCAAGATATAATGTAAATGTAGAACTTACAAGGTTAGTCATTTACCAAGTAAGTGTGAAGGAAAAGAGGGCATACAAACAAAATGCTGAGCTTTGAACGCTGGGTAACTGAAGGGTAGTGGTGCTGATTATGGAAAATGCTGAAAGAAGTAAGAGTCAACCAAGATAGGAAGCTCCTGAATGCACATCCCCCCACAGACACACCAAATGTATAGCTATACATATGGAGAAATTCCCTGCTCAAGAGATCCAGAAATTAGCTGAATGACTTCTACATATGTGGCAAATGAAAAAAAATGCCCACATCAAAACAGGTTGGAAAGGCTAAGACATATTCTTACCACAAACTCCACTCCTGGCATAGCACTATACAAACAGGGGGGTACTCCCAATCTCCCAGCTTCTTCCTAAAGAGAAAAGGGTTTAAACCCCATATCTGGCACCCCAGTTTTTAAGACTCCCACCAGAGGGATGGGCTCCTCAAAACCTAGTTCTGGGAGTCAACAGGGCTTACTCCACAAGACCCATTAGACTATAGTAAATGAGAAAGCAATTCTTAATGAATAAATGAACACTTGCCATGGCTACTCCCCCAGATCTCAGTGTAGAAAGAGCAGACAATATCATCTATCTCTCAGTCTTTCCCTGAATGAGACTTACTGCATACTTTAAAGCTGCTACCTGAGGGCCAAGTTCATAATCTAGCAGGAATCTAAGGGCTGGCTGTGATCTTCCTCAGAGATCAGGAAAGCTACTGGACATCTCCCCTGCCTTCTCCCGCCAGTATGCTCCTGGTCACTAGTTTGTATATGTACTATACTCCAGTTTCTACAGCTGCCACCCAAGGGATGGGTCTCTTGGCTGGATTGTATGGCTTGGATAGCCAATACCGCCCACACTCACAAGTCCCATGGGACTGCAGCAAGCAAAGATGCAGTTCTTAACCAGCTATCCATCCAAGGCTCAGTCTGTTAGGAGCAGCCAAAATCAATGTCCATATTTCATTCTTTCCCTGGAAGGGGTTTATTTGCATATTTCAAAAGCTGCCACCTGAGTGTCAGGCTTCTAATTTAACAGGCATTTAAGGGCTGGCTGCAATCCTTCCCCAGAGACTGGGAAAGCCAACAGATACCTCTCCCACATTCTCCCTCCTGCCCACTACAATAATAAAGCCAAAATTGCCAGTATCTCCCTGGAAGGCATCTGGCACCCCAGCATTTGAAGCTGTTGCCCAAGGGACAGGTCAGCAGATTGCCTTAACAGTCAACAGAGATTGCATTTACAAGTTCCACAGGACTGGAGTAAACAAAGATATAGTTCTTAGCAAGTATAGGAGCACTCTCTTATGGCAGTATACCCAGGCCATCACAAGGGAACAGGCAAGAATGACATCTCCCAGTTTCTCCCTGGAAGGGGCTTAACTATGTACTTAGTTCTACCCAAGGTCCAACTTTGAATCAGCCTGCATATAGGTGCTGCTGATCTTTCCCATGGAACACTGACAGGTATCAGCATACCCTCAACTATTGGGAGCCACTAAGGAAAAAGAAAGAGGTTTGGGAACTCACAAATTTGAGAGACATCTAGGTGCTCAGATCAGGTGTGGCTCATCTCTTAGAGGAGATCATTCTCTCAAGACTGGGAAAGGTGGTGGTTTTATCTAATGTACAAAAACCAATGCAGAGAGTCAAGTAAAATGAAAAAAAAACCCAGAGGATTGTGTTTCAAATAAAAGAACAAGATAAATCTCCAGAAAGGTCTTAATGAAATAGAAGTAAATGATTTACCTTACAGAGAGTTCAAAATAATGGCCATAAAGATGTTCAATGAGGTCAGAACAATGTATGAACAAAGTCAATTTCAACAAAGATAGAAAATATTAAAAAGTACCAAGTAGAAAAATCATAGAACTGGAGAATACAATGACTGAATTGAAAAAATCATTAAATTCATTAGAGGGACTCAACAACAGACTAGATCATGTGGAAGAAAAAAAATAAGTGAACTCAAAGACAGGTCCATTCAGAGGAACAAAAAGAAAAAGAATAAAAAAGGGTGAAGATGTGCTAAGAGACTTATGGGACATTACCAAAGGAACCAAGAGAGCCTCAGAAAGATAAGAAAGAGGTAGAAAGCTTATTAAAAAAAATAATATCTGGAAATTTTCCTAACCTGGAGAAATAAACAGACATCTAGATCCAGGAAGCCTAGAGAGTTACAAATATGATTAATCTAAAGAGAACACCACAAGATATTTATAGTTAAATTATCAAAAGTTAAAGACAAGGAGAGAATCTTAAAAGTAGCAAGAAAAAATTCAACTTGTACATACAAGGGAACCTCAATAACAGTATGAGAAGTATTTTCAGCAAAAACTTTGTAGGCCAGAAGGGAGTGGGGTGATACATGCAAAGTGGTAAAAGAAGAAATTGCCAACAAAGAATACTCTACCTGGTAAAGTTTTCCTTCAGAATTGAAGAACAGATAAAGTTTTCCAGACAAGAAAAAGTTAAAGAAGTTCTTCACAACTAGACTAAATTTACACAAAATATTAAAGGAAGTTCTTCAAGCTGATATGAAAGGATGATATTTAGTAACTGGAAAACATCTTAAAAAGTATAAAACTCACTGGTTAAGGTAAATATATAGTTAAAGTCAAAATAGTTTAAGGTTTCAGTGGTGAATAAATTACTTATAACTCTAGCATGAAAATTTAAAAATTATTAAATATAATTATGGCTACAATAATTTGCTAATGGCTACACAATGTAAAAGGAAACAAATTATGACATGAAAAACAGAAAATGGGGGGCCATTGTATGTGTTCAAAAATAAGTTACCATCAGCTAAAGTTAGATTGAAATAATACGTTTTATGTAAGTTTCATGGCAACCACAAGGCAAAAGGCTATCAGAGATATCCAAAAGATACAGAAAAAGAAATAAACTCATACCACTACAGAGAATCACCAAATCACAAAGGAAGAGAGCAAAAGAGGAAGAAAGGAACAAAGGAATTAAAAACAATCAAGAAAGAATTAACAAAATGGCAACAGTAAGTTCATACCATCAATAATTACTTTAAGTGTAAATGGACTAAAATCTCCTAAACAAAAGACACAGAATAGCTAAATGGATAACAAAGGAAGATGCAACTAGGCACTGCCTATAAGAGACTCATCTCAGTTTTAAGGACACAGTGAAATGATGGAAAAAGATATTCCATGCAAATGGAAACTAACAGAAAAGAGAGGTAGCTACATTTATATCACATAAAATAGACTTTAAACCAAAGACTAAAACAAGAGACAGAGAAAGTTATTGTGTAATGATAAAGGAATTTGATCAAGAGAATATAATATTTGTAAATATTTATGCATTCAACTGTACCTAAATACATAGCTGTACCTAAATATATATTAACAGATCTGAAGGCACAACTATAATAATGGCAGAGGACTTCAATACCTCACTCTCAACAATGGATAAACCATCCAGACTGAATATCAATAAAGAAATAGTGAATTTAAATTATATGTTAGACCGGATGGACCTAACAGATGTATACAGAACATTCCATCCAACAACAATAGAACACACATCTTCTCAAGTACACATAGACCATTCTCCGGGACACATGTGGATCATTCTCTAGGATACATCATACACAAGGGTCATTCTCCAGAATAGATCATACACATGGACCATTTTCCAGGATAGATCATGTGTTAGGACAAAAAATAAGTCTTAATAAGTTTAATAAGATTGAAATCATATCAAATATCTTTTCTACAACAGAAATCAGTAACAAGAAGAAAACTGGAAAATTCACAAATATGTGAAACAATGTCATATACCATAGCATCAAAAATAATAAGATACTTAAGAATAAACTGAAGATAAAAGATCTGTATACTGAAAACTAAAGACATTGATGAAAGAAATTGAAGAAGACATAAATAAAATATCCTATGTTGATGGATTGGAAGAATTACTAATGTTAAAATGTCCATACTACCTAAAACAATCTACAGATTCAATGCAATCCCTATTTAATTATAATAGCATTCTTTACAGAAATAGAAAAAATAATCCTAAAATTTGTATAGACCCACAGAAGACCCTAAATAGCCAAAGAAATCTTGAGAAAGAATGAAGCTGGAGGTAGCACACTTCCTAGATTTCAAACTATATTAAAAGTTGTAACAATAATAATTATAGCAATACCATAATAGTAGGAGACTTCAACACCCCACTCACAGCAATGGACAGATCATCTAATCAAAAAATCAATAAGGAAACAATGGCTTTGAATGACACATTGGACCAGATGGACTTAACAAATCCATTCAGAACACTTCATCCTAAAGCAGCAGAATATACATTCTTCTCCAGTGCACATGGAACATTCTCCAGAATAGACCATATACTGGGACACAAATCAGCCCTAAGTAAGTACAAAAAGATTGAGATCATACCATGCATATTTTCAGACCACAATTCTATGAAACTCGAAATCAACCACAAGAAAAAATTTGGAAAGGTAACAAATACTTGGAGACTAAAGAACCTCCTACTAAAGAATGAATGGGCTAATCAAGCAGTTAAAGAAGAAATTAAAAAGTATATGGAAGTCCATGAAAATGATAGCACCACAACCCAAAACCTCTGGGACGCAGCAAAGGCAGTCATAAGGGGAAATTATATAGCAATCCAGGCCGTCCTAAAGAAGGAAGAAAGATCTCAGATACACAACCTAACCTTACGCCTTAAGGAGCTGGAAAAAGAACAGCAAATAAAACCCATAACCAGCAGAAGACAGGAAATAATAAAGATTAGAGCAGAAATTAATGCTATCGAAACCAAAAAACAAAAAAAAAGTAGAACAGATCAATGAAACCAGAAGCTGGTTCTTTGAAAGAATTAATAAAATTGATAAACCATTAGCCAGTTTGATCAAGAAGAAAAAGGAAAGGACCCAAATAAGTAAAATCAAGAATGAAAGAGGAGAAATCACAACCAACACAACAGAAATAAAAACAATAATAAGAAAATATTATGAACAATTATATGCCAATAAAATGGGCAATCTGGAAGAAATGGACAAATTCCTAGAAACATATACACTACCAAAACTGAAACAGAAGGAAACAGAAAATTGGAACAGACCCATAACCAGTAAGGAAACTGAATTAGTAATAAAAAATCTGCCAAAAAACAAGAGTCCAGGGCCAGATGGCTTTCCAGGGGAATTCTACCAAACATTTAAGGAAGAGTTAATACCTATTCTCTTGAAACTGTTCCAAAAAATAGAAAAGGAAGGAAAACTTCCCAACTCTTTCTGTGAAGCCAGCATTACCCTGATTCCAAAACCACACAGAGACCCCACTAAAAAGGAGAACTATAAACCAATTTCCCTGATGAACATGGATGCAAAAATCCTCAACAAGATATTAGCCAACTGGATCCAACAATACATTACAAAAATTATTCACCACGACCAAGTGGGATTTATACCTGGGATGCAGGGCTGGTTCAGTATCTACAAAATAATTAATGTGATTCATCACATCAATAAAAGAAAGGACAAGAACCATGTGATCCTCTCAATAGATGCAGAGAAAGCATTTGACAAAATACAGCATCCTTCTTGATAAAAACCCTCAAGAAAGTAGGGATAGAAGGATCATACCTTGAGATGATAAAAGCCATATACGAGTGACCCAATGCTAATATCATCCTCAATGGGGAAAAACTGAGAGCTTTCCCCCTAAGGTCAGGAACAAGACAGGGATGTCCACTCTCGCCAATGTTATTCAACATAGTATTGGAAGTCTTAGCCTCTGCAATCAGACAACACAAAGAAATAAAAGACATCCAAATTGGCCAGGAGGAGGTCAAACTTTCACTCTTTCCAGATGACATGATACTCGATATGGAAAACCCAAAAGATTCCACCAAGAAACTGCTAGGACTGATTCATGAATTCAGCAAAGTTGTAGGATATAAAATCAATGCACAGAAATCGGTTGCATTTCTATACACCAACAATGAAGCGACAGAAAGAGAAATCAAGAAATCAATCCCATTTACAGTTGCACCAAAAACCATAAAATACCTAGGAATAAATCTAACCAAAGAGGTGAAAAATCAATACACTGAAAACTATAGAAAGCTTATGAAAGAAATTGAAGAAGACACAAAGAAATGGAAAAAGATTTCATGCTCCTGGATAGGAAGAACACGTATTGTTAAAATGTCGATACTACCCAAGGCAATCTATATATTCAATGCAATCCCTATCAAAGTAACACCAGCATTCTTCACAGAGCGAGAACAAATAATGCTAAAATTTGTATGGAACCAGAAAAGACCCCGAATAGCCAAAGCAATCTTGAAAAAGAAAACCAAAGCAGGAGGCATCATAATCCCAGACTTCAAGCTATACTACAAAGCTGTAATCATCAAGACAGTATGGTACTGGCACAAGAACAGACACTCAGATCAATGGAATAGAATAGAAACCCAGAAATGGACCCACAAACATATGGCCAACTAATCTTTGACAAAGCAGGAAAGAATATCCAATGGAATAAAGACAGTCTCTTCAGCAAGTGGTGCTGGGAAAACTGGACAGTGACATGCAGAAGAATGAACCTGGACCACTTTCTTAACACCATACACAAAAATAAACTCTAAGTGGATGAAAGACCCCAATGTAAGACAGGAAGCCATCACAATCCTCGAGGACAAAGCAGGCAAAAACCTCTGATATTGCCCGCAGCAATTTCTTACTCAGCACGTCTCTGGAGGCAAGGGAAACAAAAGCAAAAATGAATTACTGGGACCTCATCAAAATAAGCTTCTGCACAGCGAAGGAAACAATCAGCAAAACTAAAAGGCAACCGACAGAATGGGAGAAGATATTTGCAAATGACATATCAGATAAAGGGTTAGTATCCAAAATCTACAAAGAACTTATCCAACTCAACACCCAAAAAACAAATAATCCAGTGAAGAAATGGGCAAAAGACATGAATAGACACTTCCCCAAAGAAGACATCCACATGGCCAACAGACACATGAAAAAATGCTCAACATCACTCATCATCAGGGAAATACAAATCAAAACCACAATGAGATACCACCTTACACCTGTCAGAATGGCTAACATGAACAACTCAGGCAACAACAGATGTTGGTGAGGATGCGGAGAAAGAGGATCTCTTTTGCATTGTTGGTGGCAATGCAAGCTGGTGCAGCCACTCTGGAAAACAGTATGGAGGTTTCTCAAAAAACTAAAAATAGAACTACCCTACGACCCAGCAATTGTACTACTAGGCATTTATCCAAGGGATACAGGTGTGCTGTTTTGAAGGGATACATGCACCCCCGTGTTTGTAGCAGCACTATCAACAATAGCCAAGGTATGGAAAGAGCCCAAATGCACCTCAATGGATGAATGGATAAAGAAGATGTGGTATATATATACAATGGAGTATCACTCGGCAACCAAAAAGAATGAAATCTTGCCATTTGCAACTATGTGGATGGAACTGGAGGGTATTATGCTAAGTGAAATTAGTCAGAGAAAGACAAAAATCATATAAATTCACTCATATGAGGACTTTAAGAGACAAAACAGATGAACATAAGGGAAGGGAAACAAAAAGAATATAAAAACATGGAGGGGGACAAAACAAAAGAAACTCATAAATATGGAGAACAAACTGAGGGTTGCTGGAGGGGTGGTGGGAGGGTGGATGGGCTAAATGGGTAAGGCGCATTAAGGAATCTACTCCTGAAATTATTGCTTCACTATATACTAACTAATTTGATGTAAATTTTAAAAAATAAAAAATAAAGTTAAATTATAAAAAAACCTGATGAGATACAAAAAAAATAATAATGATAACAACAACAACAATGTATTGGAATAAAAAGAGTCACACAGATCAATGGATCAGAATAGAGAGTCTAGAAATAAACTCATGCATATATAGTCTATTAATGACACAGGAGCAGCTCCTGGAAGAAAATATAGAGAGGGGATAGCTCCTTGACATTGGTCTTGGCAATATTTTTTTATACTTCACATCAAAAGCAAAGGCAGGAAAACAAAAATAAACAAACAGGACCACATGAAACTAAAAATCTTCTGCATAGCAAAGGAAAGCATCAACAAAATGAAAAGCAGAATGGGAGAAAATATTTGCTAACACATATCTGATAAGGGATTAATATCCAAAACATACAAGGAACGCATACAAGTCAATAGTAAAAAGGAATAATCCAATTTTAAAATGGGCAAAGAATCTGAATAGATAATTTTGCCAAAGAAGATCTACAAGTAGCCTCTGGTACATAAAGATGTTCAGCAGCACTAGTCATCAGGGAAATGCAAATCTCAACCACAATGAAATACCACCTCTCCCCCGTTAGAATGGCTACTATTAAAGAGACAAGAGGTAATAAATGTTAGCAAGGATACAGAGAAAAGGGAACTCTTTTACACTGTTAGTGGGAATATAAACTTGCACAGCCACTCTGGGAAACAGCATGGAGGTTCTTCAAGAAATTGAAGATAGAACTACCATATGACCTAGTAATTCTACTTCTGGGTGTATATCCAGAGGAAATGAATTATTACCTTGAAGAGATATCTGTGCTCTCATGTTCATAGCAGCATTATTTACAAAAGCCAGTTTAGAAACAACATAAATGTCTGTTGATGTATGAATGAAGAAAATGTGATATATATATATAGATACCTATATAGATATCTATATCTATATCTATATCTATATATATATATATATCTCACAGTTATAAGACTGAATAAGGTCTGAGGACCTAATGTATATCACTGTGATTACAGTTGATAACAATGTATCATATAATTGAAATTTTCTAAGAAAGTAGAATTTATATGTTTTCACATAGACATAGAGGTAAATAGTAGGGTGATGGATATATTAGTTAACTCTTTGGGGGAATTCTTCTGCAATGTGTACGTATATTAAACATTTTACATTTTAAATATCTTACAATGTTATTTGTCAATTACACCTCAGTTAAGCTGACAAAATGGACTGATATAATAGAAAATTTTATTAGTGGACATTTTAAATGATCTTTGATAATATACAGAAGTAGAAAACCTCAAGAAAAAGAAAAAGAAAATGCTGAGAGGAGGAGTTGTATGTAATGGGTTTGGGAGAAGGGGTGATGAGTACAGATTTGAATCCAATGAGGCTGTGATCATAGAGTGGTTAGTACTCTGCATTGTGAATCCAATGAGTCTGAGGAACAATTTTTAACTTTAAAGAAAACTACGGATCAGAGTAGTCTTTTGGATTTACCTTCATTTATTATTTACTTCGTTTATTTCTCAAATATGTTACACTTCGCGTTTAGGTTTTGCTTCACAAACCCTGATCCTTACAGGACTTGATCTAGTACTGGAAAGACATGTAGAGGTGCCTGGGTGGTTCAGTCGGTTAAGTATCTGACTCTCGATTTTGGCTCAGGTCATGATCTCACAGTTCATGAGTTTGAGCCCCACATCAGGCTCTATGCTGACAGTGTGGAGCCTGCTTGGGATTCTCTCTCTCTCTCCCTCTTTCTTTTCCTCTCTTGGGGACCCTCCCATGTTTGTTTATCAAAATAAATAATGATGTTTTATAAAATAAAATATGATATTGTTTATCAAAATAAATAAATAAACTTAAAAAAAAAGACATGTAAATAAGTAAGGGCAATCAATGAATGATGATAGAAGCGCGTATAAGGTATAGAGGATAAAGCAATCAAGGCTTAGAGGAAGTGACGCTTGAGCTGACCTGTGGAAGACCAACAGGTATTTGTGAACCAGAAAAGATGAGAAGGACATTACCAAATAAAAAGTAATAAAAGCCAGGTGAGGTGTGACCACTTGTGCCTTACTTAACTCCCTCCAGCTACTCTGAACTGCTTACAATACAGTTTTGCAAACACTCCAGATATTTTGTGTTTCCATATGTTTTATTCTCATGCTGCTGTCCCCTTTGAAATGTCTTTCCTTATTCAGATTGTCTCATGAGAGAATGTCATATTTTCAGATTCTGTTCAAGTACACTGAAGTCCTCTTAAGATACAGCCAGTAGCAAAAAAAAATTAGAAAAACTACCTTTCATTTCTTAATTTATTTCAGTTCCATCATATAGAACATATATTTATTGCCAATGTTAAATATATTAGGCATATGTTCATTGCTATGGGAGGCAGTTTTCTGTATAGATAATTCAAATAAAAAGGCAACTGTGACATAAGTCAAAATAAGCTAAGGACCATGATAATGGAGATAAAGTAATGAAAGGCTTAACAAAAAAAGAGACTGAATCTAATTTTGGGCAGAGACACCAGAAAGGACTTCATGGTAGAGCAGATGATTTGAGAGGGGTCTTGAGAGTTGATGTTAGGCAGATAATAGGAGTGGGGAAATGAAGACCTTTGGAGGTGGTAGCAACAATCCAAAACAAAGGCATAAAAAGTGGGTTGCATTTAAGGAACATTGAATGGATTGGGAAGTGTGAGAAAAACAAGTAAGTATAAAGATAGGTGAGGGATGTATTGTAGGCAGCCTTAAAAGTCAGGTTGAAAATTCTTATAATCTATATTCTTAAGGCCTCTATAGATTTATTCCACTTATTATATCCTATCCACTTAGCATTTTTGGAGGAACTTGTATCATCCAGGTCTTTCCAGATTTTAGTGACTAAATTGATTTTACTTTTAATGGCATACTCAACACATAGAGAAACATAGATTTTGACAGATAATTTTTCCAAAACTCATTAATCAGAAAGAAAATCCACAAAAAAGCAAGCATATAATCCTTGTACCTCAGCAGCTACAATATTTCCATCTGGCACTGAAGAAATAAAAAGGTTATATAGTTATAAAAAGTTTCTATAAGACACACAGCTGGCTGTATTTATGGTTAAAGTAAAATCCTGATTTCACGTAATTATTTTTCCTGTGGTCAAGAGAAACATGCATCTTTTTAAACAAAAATGTTGTGATGTTCCCCCTCAGGCTGTTTTGTCAAGTTGATGAAAAAAAGAGACTTCATAAACATAAGATAGAATGCAAATGCAAAATATCTCAACTTAATGTGAAATAAAGTCTAATGACATCCTTAGAACCTTCCCCAAAGTAATGAAAGATTAACTCACTAAAAATATATGGAAATCCTTTGACTCTTAGAACAGAACTTCAAAAAAAGTGTATAATGTTCAGAAGAATGTTTCTAGTGAACTTGTGTACATATAGAGCAGATTTCTTTGTTCTTGGAAAATATTTTCTGGTAATATTCTTAAGGGTTTGTTAAGGAAAAAAAAAGATACATTGCAGTAGAGTACTTTGGATGTACATGTGGCCTACATATAAATGCAAATTAACTCATTATGTTAATGCTTAGTACACAAAATCAATGTGTGGTGGCAACACAATATGTCTACAAGTTTAATCTGGTTTTTTATTTGAAGGAATCACATTCGCACTTAGTGCTTTCTTTGTTAATAATAAAAGAGTAATGATGCAGAAGCGCATATGGCAGATTAATTTAGTAAGGGCTGGTGTATCCCAAATAAAGTGTAACTTTTTATGAAAGGAAAAGGCAAACTATAGCCTGTAGGCCAAATCCTGCCTGCTGTCTATTTCTTTTTTTTCCCCACTATTTTTATAAATAAAGTTTTGCTGGGAACACAGCCAGAGTCACTCAGTTACATATTGTCTAGGACTGTTTTTGTACTACAGTAGCAGAGTTGAGTAGTTATGACAGAGATGATATGGCATGAAAGTCTAGAATATATAACACCTGGCCTTTTACAGAAAAATTTGCTGACCCATGTTCTAGAATGAATATAGCTCCTTAGGTTCCAAATCCAGTACATTGGTTACATAGACCTTATGTATTTTTTTAAACAATCAGGACCATAAGAATTTTTTCACTAGCCTTACTCTCAGTCAAAACTGCATTTGCCTTCTGCAAAAGTAGTCATGCCAACAGGTAGCCCAAGGCAACCCCTTTACCCTGATCCCTACATGGACTTCCATCAGTTCATCCCATTCTTTGATATGAACAAGAAATGTACTCTCCATCTTATAAATTCTGAGCATAAAAACGTCATTAGAAATCTTTGCCATTTTCAGTGATGTGCAAATATTTAAATAAAATAGTGCATTACTAATAAATGAAAATAGTGTAGCTTTTATGCAAACACCTTCAAGGGAAGTCCCCTAGCACTCCCTTCCAATCAAAGTGCCACCCCAGACCCCTGTATATAGAAATTTAGAACCGCCATTCCCTCAAAAGCTATGATTACCACATTGTAGTATTTCTAGTTAAGAAACCAGTAACATGTTTTTAGTCAAAGCTGGGGGTTCTCTATCAACGTATAAAATCTTATGGTAGGCACCAAAATAATTTTTGCTTCTTTTTTTTTTAAAGACTATCTTCTATAATAGGATTCATGTTTTGACGAAACTATGTGTATAATTCTTTACTCACTTTCTAGATGACAAATCACTTAAGGATCAAGCTTTATTTGGTTGTATATCTAGCACATGGTAAATGTTCAATAAGTATCTTTTGAATGATAGAATAAATAAGTGAAAGAAATAAGTTTTCTAGTGTCAAATCATAGGATAATATTTAAACTCATTTAGATTCTGAATCTTAATGTCCCAGGCTGAAATATAGAATTATATTAAATGTAATTTAAAAAATCCTTAGGAGTGAATCCTGAAAAACCAAAGAGAAGAAAAAATAATAATTATTTCTATCAATTCTAAAATAAGTAAAGTGATCAAGTTTATGTTTCCTTAGAATGCTAATAGGCTTAGCACCCTAGGCAGTAAGCACACTAAATGCTTACATTTGAAAAAGACTAATGTTATTGTTTATATTTGGAAGCACCAAGTTCCATTTTAATTTCTCTTTTATTTGATTACTTTGAAGCAGTTTATTGCTATTTTAATTTGGGCAATCTGGAATTTATTAGACTAGGAAGTGTACTCTTGTTTATTACTCTGCAATATCATATGTATGATAAATACCTTGTTCCCTGTATTATGCCACAAATGTTGGAACTTATTCCTTTCCCCAGAATATTTTACTTTTTTATAGTCACTCAATGTGTACTTAGTAAAGGTAAAATAAAAAATATATACTTAATGTAAAACAAAGTTTATAAGCCTTTACATTGCTAAGATATGCTTGGCTTTCAATCACTTCTGTGTTTTTAGCTTGTAGCACAGTATCATGTGTATCATTCATTTTCCCCATAGAGAGAAATTTTGTCTTTTATAATCATGTGAATTTTTTTTTCATTTTTGTTGGTTTCCCCTTAATAACCACTCATATGTGATTTAATCTTGGTCTACCTCTTCCGACATGTGCTTTTGTGATATGAACAATTTTCTGTAATCTTCATTTTCCCATATACTTTAACTTTCATAGGTGTAAAAAAAAAATTAGGGCCACTTTGATACAGTATTTGTTATTTTCTTAGTAATTTACTTCACTGTTTACAGAGAGATGTCATAAATGTCTAATAAAATAGTATATTTTATAGCCCAAAGGACTCAGAAATCCTTCCACTATTCCCAGAAATTTGTTGACTCCCTGTCCCTTGAGAAATCTCTTGCGTTTGTCATTGAAAAACTATTGGCACCTAATTTATGAATAGCTCACCTTGGAGTTACCTGCACCTGGTTTTCAGAGAATGGTAGGTTTGGTAGAACCATCTTTAATTCACTTCTCTTCAATTGACCTGAATTGTAATGCCATATGTTTTCTCTGTTCATATCCACTGATACGTCCACACACTGTGTGCATTCCCTTCTGATTTCACTGATATATACTTCTTTCTAATTTTCTACACCTCCATGAGCTTAATACTATAGTGAAATCAATTTACCCTGGCTTCTTAAATTGAATAAGTATGCTACTTACACATTTTAAAGATGATAAATGTCAAATACATGATCCTAAAACATAATAATTTTGGCACATCTATGTTTTTGAGACGCTTCCTCAAACCATAATGTGGTATTTGGGGCGCCATAATCTCTAACTTTATACAATAACAAGACAATATGTATTCATTAGAAAGACAATTGGAAATCTTCATCTCATGGTTAAAAGGAAACAGGGTGCTAAATTACTTGATTCTCTGAAACATGTTTTCTTCTGTATAAAATAGAAGTAACTTTTATTTCCCAGAGTCTTTGTGAGGATTAAATATACACAAAAATCCTTTGTGAGGATTAAATATACTTTGTGAGGATATAACATACACAAAGTATCTGACATATCACAGATTTTCAATAAATAGTAGCTATTTTATTATATTCACGTAAACATTCTTCTCATGATTGTATGTATGATGGATATAAATTTTGTATAACTTTCTATTCTGAAAAAAATTACCTCTCCCTGCCATATAGGAGACATACAAGAGCTTTGTAGCTGTCTTACAGGTATGTGAGCTTGGAAACAGGAGGGGAGGGATGACCTTTTTAAGATAAAGGCCCTGTGACTCCAGAGGCCTTATAAGGGCAATTTGATAGAGTCTTACTTTGTTCTTATTGTTTGGCTAAATGGTGCTGTCTGCTCCTGGGACTTTTCCTCAAGAAACTATGAGTTACTTTTTTATGATTTAGGTAAGTCCATCTAAAGCTAGCATCCTCCTTTTAATGAAAGGAGAAAAGCAACTTCCTAAATAAAATCAATTTGTATCAAGTTTGATAATAATTTCATGGTAATGCTACCAGAGAGCAACAAAAGTAACCACTGTAATAAATGAGGTTTTGTGATAAGCAATTCTAAAATATTTTCTTCCAGACCTTTCAAAATCTTTCCTGATTCCATTGTATATATACATTGAATTATATTTCAATACTTCTCAGAAATTAATAACATTTGACAATATTTTAAAATTTAATTGCCAGCATGACCTAAGAGATTACAAAGTAAAATTATGTTTTGCTCATTTCCAAATCTAAGTTTCCATTTAAAGGCAGTTTCCATTTAAAGACAGGACAACTAAAGTAGATTGGGAAGATGGCAGAGGCTAAGCTCACCTCCTCCCATGGATACAATTAGAGAACACTCACATCAGTGTAAATAACCCAGAAACTGACCCAAAGACTGGCAGATCAGACTTCACAACTAAAGGTAGAGAAGAGGCCACAGTGAAGAGAGTAGGAGGGACAGAGATTCAGTGGGGAACAAACAAACCAGCAGTTAACAGAGTGGGGGAGGAGCTGAAGGCACAGAGAAGTGGGAGAAACAGACTATCACACCAGGAAGCCCTCATGGGGAAGATGAATTCCCATAACATTTGGCTTTGAAAGTGAAAGGGGCCTGGTGCCTGGGTAGTTCAGTTGATTAAGCATCCAGCTTTCTATTGGCTCAGGTCAAGACTGATTGATTGATTGATTGAGTAGCCTCGGGCTCTGTGCCGACAGCATGGAGGCTGCTTAGGATTCTCTCTCCATCATGCACTCTGCCCCTGCCCCACTTGCTTTTGCACTGTCTCTCTCTCTCTCTCTCCAAAAATAAATAAATAAACTTTAAAATATAAGGAACGTGAAAAGGGCCAAATTTCCATGAGTTCTTACAACCAGCAGGATTTAAAACCTGGAATCTTAAATTTCAGTGGGCTCAGCTCTGAGAGAGCCCAGAGGTCAGGAGGAAGTGGAGTCCCCATACTTAAAGAGACAACATGACAAACACCCCCACAGATATACCTAGAAGCAGCAGTTGGAAAAACACCTGGCACAGATGGGTGGGTGAGTGTCCAGGAGGGACAGGGATCACAGGAAGACCTCTCCAGGAACAAATGAGCTGGCAGGCACCATTTCCCTCCCTTGCCCCTCAGCATAAATACACAACCACCTGTGAGAACCCAGCGCAAAGCCGAATACACCACCTAACTTGCTTACACTAAGCCCTGCTCCACTGGGCTTCAGCAGATCTGCCCCTTTCACACCTGCCCAAGTACCCCCACAGCAGTTCCCCTCCCCTAAAGACCAGTGCAAACCTTGCTGACACCGAGTCTCCTAAGCAGTGCACTTAGTGGATCCACCCAGGCCAGCCCCAGTCCCAGCAGCCATAGCAGGTCTCATTTTGCAAGCAGACTGGCGTGTACTATGCTAAAACTGTGTGCCTCACAGGAGCACAGTCCCAGCAGAGGCAGCATGTCCCCGAAGTAGTGCCGTAAGCCTGGCAGTGTGGAAAGAGCTCCCTCAGGGGCCAGCACCATTTCAAAGTGACTACTGCCCCAGAGGGTGGGGTAGATAACTATACACTAGACCAGATGGATTTAACAGATGTATTCAGAACATTCTATAATAAAACAACAGAATACACATTCATTTCAAGATCACACAGAGGACATTTTCCAGAATAGATCACATATTCTCCAGAATAGATCACATAAAACAAGTCAACAAATTCAAAAAGACTTAAGTCATACTATGCATCTTTTCTGACCCCAACACTATGAAACTAGGAAGCAACCATAAGAAAAAATCTGGAAAGAGCATGAAGGTTAAACAAGATGCTCAAATGAATGAGCCAACCAAAACACCAAAGACAAAATAAAATTTACATGGAGAGAAATGAAAATGAAAACACAGTGGTTCAAAATCTTTGGAATACCCCAAAAAGCAGTTCTAAGAAGGAAGTTTATAGCAATTAAGCCTACTTCAAGGAGCAAGAAACACCTCAAATAAACAACCTACCCTCACACCTAAAGGAACTAGACAAAGGAGAACAAACAAAATGCAAAACCATAGAAGGAATGAAATAATAAAGTTTAGAGGAAAAATAAAAGATATAAAATCTAAAAAAAACCCAAAAAACAGAAAATAGAACATATCAATGAAACCGGGAATAGGTTCTTTTAAAAGATGAATTAAATTGATAAACCTCTAGCCAGATTCAAAAAAAATAAAAAAAAGGAGAAAAAGAAAGAAAGAGGAGTCAAACAAAATTAGAAATGAAACAGGAGAAATAGCAATCAACACCAGAGAAATATAGAACATTGTAAAAGAATATTATAAAAAATTACATGTCAACAAATTGGACAACCTAGAAGAAATGGGTAAATTCATAGAAACATATAACCTACCAAAACTGAAGCAGGAAGAAATAGTAAATTTGAAGAGAACAATTAATTACGAGCAATGAAATTGAACTGGTAATCAAAACAACTCCCAACAAACAAAAGTCCAGGACCAGATGGCTTCACAGGCAAATTCTATCAAACATTTAAAGAAGAGTTCATACCTAGTCTCAAACTTTTCCAAAAAATATAAGAGGAAGAAAAACTTCAAATTCATTCTATGAGGCCAGCATTACCCTGATATCAAAAAGACATTAGAAAAAAAGAGAATACAGGTCAGTATCTCTGATAAACATAGATGCAAAGGTCTTCAAAAAAATATTAGCAAACCAAACCCAACAACACATTTAAAAAATCATTTACCACAATCAGGTGGGATTTATTCCTAGGCTGCAAGGGTGGTTCAATAATTACATATCAATCAATGTGATACATCACATCAACAAAACAAAAAAGAAGCATATTATCATTTTAATAGCTGCAGAAAAAGCAGTTGACAAAGTACATCCATTCATGATATAAAGCCTCAAAAGAGTGGGTTTAGAGGGAACATACCTCAACATAATAAAAGCCTTATATGAAAAACACACAGCGAACATCATAGTGAAGAAAAACAACAGCAATCAAACAACAAAAAGAAACAAAATTCATCCAAACTGGTAAGGAATGAGTAAAACTTTCACTATTTGTAGATGACATTATACTACATATATAGAAAACCTGAAAGACTTCACAGAAAAACTGCTAGAACTAATAAATGAATTCAGTGAGGCTGCAGGATACAAAATCAATGTACAGAAATCCATTGCATTTCTACACACTAATAAGGAAGCAGCAGAAGGAAAAATTAAGAAAACAATTCCATTTACAATTACTCCCAAAATAATAAAATAACTAGTAATAAACTTAACCAAAGAGGTGAAAGATCTGTACTCTAAAAAGTATAAAACAGTGATGCAAGAAACTAAAGACAACACAAATGGAAAGACATTCCATGCTCATGGATTGGAAGAATAAACATTGTTAAAATGTCTATACTACCAACAGCAATCTACAGATTTAATGCAGCTACTCTCAAAATACCAACAGCATTTTCACACAACAAAAACAAACAATTGAAAATTTGTATGGATCCACAAAAGACCCCAAAGAACCCAAGCAATCTTGAGAAAGAAAAACAAAACTGGAGGTATCACACTTTTGGATTTCAAGTTATATTACAAAGCAGTAGTAATCAAAATAGTATGATACTAGCACAAAACAGACACACAGATCAATAGAACAGAATAGAAAACCCAGAAATGAACCCACAATTATATGGTCAATTAATCTTTGACAAAGGAGGCAAGAATATGCAATATGAAAAAGACAGTCTCTTCAACAAATGGTGTTTGGAAAACAGGACAGCTACTTGCAAAAGAATAAAACTGGACCACTTTCTTATACCGTATACAAAAATAAACTCAAAATGGATTAAAGACCTAAATGTGAGACCTGAAGTCATAAAAATCCTAGAGGAGAATATAGGCAATAATTTCTGATATTGGCTGTAGCAACTTTTTTCTAGATATGTCTCCGAGGCAAGGGCAACAAAAGCAAAAATAAACTATTGGGACTACATCAAAATAAAAAACCTCTACACAGCAAAGAAACAACCAACAAATCTAAGTGACAAGCTACTGAATGAGAGATTTGCAAATGACAAATCTGATAAAGGGTCCAAAAACATAAAAAGAACTTATACAACTCAACACGACAAAAACAAATAATCCAATTAAAAAATGGGCAGAAGACACGAACAGACATTTCTCCAAAGAATACATACTAATGGTCAAGAGACATTAAAAGATGCTCAGCATCACTCATCATGAGGGAAATGCAAATGAAAACTACAATGAGACATTACCTCACACATGGGAGAATGGCTAAAATCAAAAACACAAGAAACAAGTGTTGGCAAGAATGTAGAGAAAAAGAACCCTTGTGTACTGTTGGTGAGATTGCAACTGGTAGAGCCACTGTGTAAGATAGTGTGGAAATTCCTCAAAAAAAAAATTAAAAATAGAACTACCCTATGACCCAGTAATCACACTACTATTTATCCAAAAACTACAAAAACAACACTAATTTGAAAGGATATATGCATCATATGTTTATTGCAGCATTCTCTATGATAACCAAATTATGGAAGCCACCCATATGTCCACCAATAGATGAATGGATAAAGAAGAGGTGATTTATATATATATAATGGAATATTATAAAGCCATAAAAAGAATGACATCTTGTCATTTACAACAACATGGATGGAGTTAGAGAGTGTAATGCCAAGTGAAATAAGCCAGTCAGAGAAAGACAAATACTATATGATTTCACTCATATGTGGAACTGAAGAAACAAAACAAATGACTAAAGGGGGAAAAAAAAGAGACAAACCAAGAAACAGACTCTTAACTATACAGAAAATCAGATGGTTACCGAAGGGGAGGTCAGTGGGGGAATGGGTGAAATGAGCAGAAGGGATTAGGAGTACACTTATCTTGATAAGTATTGAGTAATATATGGAAATGCTGAATCACTATATTGTACACCTGAAACTAATATACCACTGTATGTTAACTACACTGGAATTAAAATAAAAAATAAATAAAAGACAGACTAAGATGGGGCACCCTGGGTGGCTCCGTCGGTTAAGGGCCCAACTATTGATTTTGGCTCAGGTCGTGATCTCAGGGTCATGAGATCGAGCCCCACATTGGGCTCTGCACTGGGCATAGAGCTGCTTAAGATTCTCTCTCTCCCTCTCCCTTTGCCCCTCCCCTGTTTGCGCGCTCTCTCTCTTAGAAAAATAAAATAAAATAAAAACGGGGCCCTTGGGTAGCTCAGTCAGTTAAGCTTCCAACTTCAGTTCAGGTCTTATCTCACTGTTTGTGGGTTCGAGCCCCACATTGGGCTCTATGGTAACAGCTCAGAGCCTGGAACCCGCTTCAGATTCTGTGTGTCCCTCTTTCTCTGACCTTCTCCCACTCACACTCTGTCTCTCTCTCTTTCTCAAAAATAAACATTAAAAAATTTTTTTAAATAAAATAAAAAATAAAAAAAGAGAATAAGATAATAGGCCAATTGATAAAAATAAATAAAAGTTAAAGACAGGATAACTGCTGGTTGCTTGGTACAGATAAAAATGCTTGGAACAGGAAGTAGAAAATACAGATATGAAACCCAGACTTACTGCTTACTAACTAATATGAATTGGAACACATATAACTTCAATAAATTTCAATTTCCTCACTTACAGAGTGTCAATAAGATTTATCTTACTAGGGTTGCTTCGAGATTAAATGAGACAATAGTTCTTCAATAAATAGAATTCTTGGGGCTCCTGGGTGGCTCAGTCAGTTGAGCGACCAACTTTGGCTCAGGTCATGATCTCACAGCTCCTGAGTTCGAGCCCCGCGTCGGGCTCTGTGCTGACAGCTCAGAGCCTGGAGGCTGCTTTGGATTCTGTGTCTCCCATTCTCTCTGCCCCTCCCCCGTTCATGCTCTGTCTCTCTCTGTCTCAAAAATAAATAAATGTTAAAAAAAAATTAAAACAGGAGTACTGATGCATAGGGGCACTTGTACCCCAATGTTTATAGCAGCACTCTCAACAATAGCCAAATTATGGAAAGAGCCTAAATGTCCATCAACTGATGAATGGATAAAGAAATTGTAGTTTATATACACAATGGAGTACTACGTGGCAATGAGTAAGAATGAAATATCGCCCTTTGTAGCAACGTGGATGGAACTGGAGAGTGTGATGCTAAGTGAAATAAGCCATACAGAGAAAGACAGATACCATATGGTTTCACTCTTATGTGGATCCTGAGAAACTTAACAGGAACCCATGGGGGAGGGGAAGGAAAAAAAAAAAAAAAAGAGGTTAGAGTGGGAGAGAGCCAAAGCATAAGAGACTCTTAAAAACTGAGAACAAACTGAGGGTTGATGAGGGATGGGAGGGAGAGGAGGGTGGATGATGGGTATTGAGGAGGGCACCTTTTGGGATGAGCACTGGGTGTTGTATGGAAACCAATTTGACAATAAATTTCATATATTGAAAAAAAATAAAAATAAAAATAAATAAATAAAATAAAATAAAATCATTACAAATAGAAAAAAAATTAAAAAAAAAATTTTAAATAAATACAATTCTTTCCTTTCATTTTTGCTTCTGACTCCACCTCTATTGTTCTTGAAGGAATTGGTTATAATCCAATTTAGAATCAGCCATCAGAAGCTCTATGATTCTAACAGTTTTGTAATGAGAAGTGGAATACCTGATTTCGAGGATTATCCATGGCCTCTTCCTCTTCTTTTCTGCTCATCAGTCATTTACTATACACTAGCATACCAGAGGGCAGGCAGAAAACCAGAGAGGACACAGTAGATTGCTTATGAAATCTTACTAAGTTGATAAATTAAGGAATAAATGATGTCAAGTCAAGTAGTTTAGTTATATTTTAAGAGATAAATCAATATGGGTAGACTATAGGACGATCCTAATAATTCCTTCAAGCGGACAGAAAAGTAGCAACTGAAACTTTATGTAGTCACTTCACGAAAAAAAAAAAATCCAAATTTTATATTCAAAATAACAGAGGCACCTGGGTGGCTCAGTTGGTAGAGCGTCTGACTTCGGGTCAGATCATGATCTCGCAGTTTGTGAGTTTCAGCCCCACGTCGTGCCCTGAGCTGACAGCCCAGAGCCTGATGCCTGCTTCGGATTCTGTGTCTCCCTCTCTCTGCCCCTTTCCTGCTCATGCTCTGTCTCTCTCTGTCTCTCAAAGATGAATAAATGTTAAAAAAAATTTTTTTATATTCAAAATAATGAACCAGAAGAGAATCCTGGGGGTTAGTGCTAACCATTTTCCACTGACAATTTCCTGCTACAGGAAAAAGCCTACGTGGTTTTGAGTAGCTCAGCGATAAAGGAAATAGAAGTTATTATCCCCTTCATGAAGAAGGCTGTGGAGCTGGTGCCTCTAAAATACTTAGCCCTGTTCTGTATGCTCCAGTGACAGAAAGACATAATGAAACTGGAGGAGAGCCAGAGAAAAGAAGCCAAATTGGCAGGTAAGAGGAAGACTAGAAGCATTTAAGTTCTTAGAAAAAAGAGTCCTAGATTCTTAGAATTGGAACTATTCTTAGACATCAAATATACCAATTCCTTATGCTTCCAGAATATTCCTGATGAATCATAAATACTTTAGTTATCAGAGGCCTTCCCTTTTTTTGCAGCCTATGTCCAAATGATCACATCAAATATATCTCAAGTGCATTCACTTCTCTGATATCCACTGCCATCATGCCGGCCCAAGTCATCTTTCTTTCTCATTTCGGCTGCTACAATAGCATTGTAACTGGTTATCCTCTTCTTCTCTGCTCCTCATAACCATGTTCCAACTTCCCAATCCATTGCAACCAGAGTGATTGTAAAACACAAATTAAATCATGTCATTGGCTTACTTAGAATACTTCAATGATTTTCCATCTACTTCAGGATCGAGTCCAAAGTAATAAACATGGTCCTGAATGATTTGGCTCCTGCCTCCTTTACTAATAGCCCTTAACTTTGCTTTTTCCTTGGCTCACCAAGGTCTGTCCACATTGGCTTCCTTTCAGTCCCTATAAAGCTAAATGCTTTCCCACATAGGACCATCCCATATAACAATAACCACCACCACCACCATTACAGCTAACATTTATCAAGTTTTTACTATGTGATTGGCTCTGTGAGAAGTGCTTTAAGTGCATTATCATATTTAATCCTCACAAGAAACTCCATGAGGTGGTTTTTTCATCCTTTTACTGTTGAGAAAATAATATTTAGAGAAATTAAGGTATTTCTCTAAAGCAAGGTTAAGTCCAAAGGTGAAAAGTATGCTATAGTGCATATTCCAGTAAAGTTCTTTTTCTCTACCCTTCCCTAGCTAGATCATACCATGCTTTATGGTCACAAGTCATATGTCATTTCCTCAAAACAGTCTTCTGTCATTTTCTGGTCTAAATTTGGCACCTGTGTCATAGTCTCTTAAACTTTTCCTCTATAGAATGTATCACAGTTTGTCATTATGTATTTCTTTATATAGTTGTTATTTATTTAATATCGTCAAACCTCCAACAGACTTTAAGTTTCATGAAGGTAAGGATTATAGGTCCAATAAATGTGAATGAATATAAATATAAAAAGCTGCTGAATACATGATTGAAGAAAGTCATCCAAACATTCTAAGAATGAGGTGTTGAATCACTCCATGGGAGAGTCTAAGTGTTAGAAATTCTATTAAAATATTTTTGTCTACAAAAAAAGCTGTTCCCTTATAATGTCTATTCACTGATCCTAATTCTGGTCTCTTGACCCATACTGAAAAACTGGATTCTTTTCTCTTTTATACCTCTTTAAATATTTTCAGTCTAGAAAGTTAAAGGCAGAGAAGACTGGCAATTAAGGTGGGATAATTCCAGATTTATTCATAAAAAATAGAATGCTAGCGTGAAGAGTATGAAAGGGTATCTTTTGGAATTCCAAATATATTTAGGGCACATTCACAGCAATTAATTATTTGCCTACACTATATGAATGTAAGAAGAACACA
The DNA here is from genome assembly GCF_007474595.2 of Lynx canadensis. Taxonomy (NCBI): domain Eukaryota; kingdom Metazoa; phylum Chordata; class Mammalia; order Carnivora; family Felidae; genus Lynx; species Lynx canadensis. The sequence goes on from NC_044310.1 coordinate 72,124,768, forward strand.
GACCTGAGATATTGATGGGGCTGCTTCTGTTGGCATGCTATCATAAACTGCATTCTGATGTGTATAGATCAAGAAAGAAACAAAACTGGAGGATGTCCAATTAAAGACAATTGAAAGAATTACAGAAAGATTGGGAAAAGTAAAAACTAGCTATTCAATTACCACTAACTTCAGATGTCTCAAAATTACAAGACTGATGTCAGGAAGTGCGATCATATCTTCCCATAACTCTTGTGAGTTCTGTTTTAACAGAACTCTGGATTAGATAAACTATATTTCTAATATTTTGAAATTAAGAAGATAAAATAAAAGCTGGGGATTACCAAGAGGCAAAAATAAAATATTCTTTAGGCATTACATATTTTTAACTCAATAGAGCCACTAAACTTCTTTTTTAAGTCTTCATCTCCTATCTTGAATGAGAAAGATGGAGCCTCAAATATGAAAAGGCCCTTTTGTTTGACAATATATTTGACACTTAAAACCTTTCGACAACTTGTAGGCCAAGTGGCTGTTAAACCAACACGAAACATCCCTAGCTATGTTAAATGACTTGATGGTGGGGGGATCCTTTCACAAAGTATATGTATATCAAATCATCAAGTACACTTTAAATATCTTATAACTTTGTCAACTCTACCTCAATACACTTTGGATTTTGAGATGTAGATTTTGAGTTTGGAGCTCTAGGTTTTAATCTCAGCTCAGCAATTTATTAGCTATGTAACTCTGAACAGGTTTCTTACTGTGCTTCAGTTTCTTCATTTCAAAAACCAGAATAACAAAATGTGTCTTGTCAAACTGTTTGAGAACAGAATGAAATACCACAGTATTAAAAATCACCTAATATTATGCCTGAGATATAGAAAATGATCAATAAATGTTAATTTCTCTCCAATAACAGAAATCCACTCTCTGCCAAAGCACTCCATTTCCTCTTTGGGTAACACTAGCAATGGGTTCTTATGCTATGTGGAACTAGTCCAACATTACCAGGTAAATTACGCTTAGAAGTTTAATATAGGATATTATATTAAGAAAAGATGCTCTTCATTGGTATTTTAACTTTGGCTATTAATTCTAGTTTGTATATATTTCTTAAGCAATTTATCACTCTGAAGTGGCAGAATTTAATTTCTTTGAGTGACCTTAGAAAAATATGAGTTACAATTATATTTGAGGAGAAGTCTTGAATGATCTAATTGATATAAATAAATACTCCATTGAAATTTTCCTTCTCAGTAAAAACAAAAACAAGAAATTCTCCTTCTAGTGATTCAGGATTAATTGGCATGGCAATGATCTTTTAAGATTAAATGGAGCCTTCTTATTTTTTATTAAGAATAATGACTAAAAATAACAAGGAGGGTGCCTGGGTGGCTCAGTTGGTCGTCTGAGTCTTGGTTTCAGCTCAGGCCATGATCTCACCATTTACAACTTAGAGCCGCATGTAAGGTTCTGTACTGACAGCCAGGAGCCTGCCTGGGATTCTCTGTCTCCCCTCTCTGCCCCTCCCCTGCACGTTCTCTCTCATTCTCTCTCACTCTCTCTCTCTCTCTCTCTCTCTCTCTCTCTCTCTCTCTCTCCCCCCCCTCCCTCCTTCTCTCTCTCTCAAAATAAATAAATTAAAAAAAAGAACAACAAAAGATAAGAATATCAGAAATGTATTGCTGTTTTACTACAAGACCAGAAAATATAATTGTTTAGTTACTTAAGATTGCAAAATAACTTTTAAGAAAATTTTATTTTTATCTAAGTCATAAGATAGGTTAGAGAGAATAGAATTTGATCATTTAACCTATTAAATGGTACCACTTGCTTTTTGATAACCCAGAACACTTTGTAAATAAACTCACTTGCTTGTATCAATTTACCATTTTATATATGTTATATAGGTTCACTTGTTAGAAAATGTTTTAGCTGGCTTTTCCTAGTGCAGTTAATAAAATTACTGCTAACATAACTGATTCAAATATAACACAAAGCCTCCTACTCCTGCAAATTTAATTTTTTTTTTTCAACGTTTATTTATTTTTGGGACAGAGAGAGACAGAGCATGAACGGGGGAGGGGCAGAGAGAGAGGGAGACAGAATCGGAAACAGGCTCCAGGCTCTGAGCCATCAGCCCAGAGCCCGACGCGGGGCTCGAACTCACGGACCGTGAGATCGTGACCTGGCTGAAGTCGGACACTTAACCGACTGCGCCACCCAGGCGCCCCCCAAATTTAAATGTAAGTTTAAACAAGTCAAACTTTTTTGAGGAAAGAGATTATAGTACGTTTTCCAGTATATTACCTCTTAATTTAATCTTTCAAATCTAAAGAAAAATATTTTTAAATTTAGTAACTTTATTAACTATTTTATGGTTTGAGAAGCTGTAGCTTTTTAATAATGAAAAATGTTAAGGTCAAATTTAGATTGAAATGATCAGAACTAAAATTAAAGATCAATTAGAAATAAGAATGCTTCTGAGATTATAAGTATATTGGACAAAAATAACAGTAACTGCATTTCTCCTCATTTCTCTTGTATAGTAGATTTTGTCTGTCATATCACAAGTGAGTTTAAATTTGTAGGAACTATGAATTTTATATTCTGAATTTTATAACCCTAGGTGGTGGTTAATGTGACTCGTAAACATGCTTACGGATGACGAAAAAAAAATAAAAGAGCATGAAATAAGCTTACTGTTTCACCAATCTTTCCAACGTTTCCTTGATCTCCTACTTCTCCCTGTTGATAAATAATGTAAAGCTGTAAAAATAATTATTTTTCAAACAAGATCACTCATGACATTGCTTCCATTTTCATTTTTAATGTAATTAGTCAAAAGGTAAAAAAAAAAAAAAGGTGAAACTTAGTTCATCAAAATTCTGTGATGGTATACCTGGGGAATGTCATCTTTCCACTCCTTCTGTTCAAATGGTATTTACCTATTTTCTTAAATTACATGCTTCGATTTATGACTTTTAATAACTTTTAAAACATGCAAATAAGTTTTAAAATGAAATATTTGTTGAGGTGTACCCTGTAAGGGGCAGAGTGATAAGGGCTGTGGAAGATATTAAGAAGAATAAAAATAAAGCCTTTGCCCACAGGAAAGTGCTATTTGTTTCAGGGGAAAGGATCTCACAACGCGAGGCAGAATACAGGCCACAATTAAGTGGTAAGAGAGTTCATAGGGGCTTGCACACTGTGGGCTGGGAAAGCTAGCACTAGCTTCACTGGGGAAGGAGTGTATATTCATTCATAACCTTAATTAGAGTCTATAGTCTCTAACACTCTGAAAACTCTAAGCTTTTCACCAATCGTTTGGTCGCAAACTTGACCTACCTGAATTTATTTTGTAGCAAAGCTCGATCTGATCTAAGTGAAGCTACTCATAGTCTTGTTTATTTTAATTAATGTGAACATCCTTATGTTTCACCACAGAAATATTAGTGTTTCTAACTACGGTGTGCTTCCCATACCCTGCTGGCAACGTTAAGTAAAATATAGTATACCCACCATGTTATCTTTTGATAATTCAAATAGCAATGATTTCAGATAATAGATCATAAAACTGTGTTTGAGTTGGGCCCTGAAGAACAGGTGATACTTCACCAGTGATAAGAAAGGTCCATTTTTGGTATGAAAGGTAGAAGATTAAATTCAGGGTGCCACATATAATCTGACAGGAATGTAATCTTATTTATAGAAATAGGAAATTAAACCATCAATTTCTGTTTAAAAACTGGTAATTACAATTCAGTGTGGAATAGTAAAATGTTAAACTGCACTAAACAATATTGTAGCCACTAATGACATACAGAGAGCTACTAAGCATTGAAATTGGCTGGTGGGAAATGAAAAGTAATGTAAATATAAAATACACCCTAGATATTAAGCACTTTGTAGCAAAAAATAATATATCTCGTTAATAATTTTAATATTGATCCCATGTTGAAACGATAATATTTTCATATCTTGGGTTAACTAAAATATATTACTAAAATTAATCTCACTTGTCTCATTTTACTTTTACATTGTGGCTCACATGCGTGATTCATCTTATATACTCTATTTGATAGTGCTGATTTTAAGCACTAAAACCTAGTATTCACATGAGTAACAATTTGAAATAATTTTTTAAAGACTATGCAAATTTTCATTTCATTTCTACATGCATACATTAAACAGTAAACACTGGAGCACTGTAGTAGTTTGTAAACCCTAGTTTTGACTGACAATTCACTAGATGGCTTTTATAAAATATTTGTGGCAGAATAATATATAGATCATTGATTTCCTTGTATTTCCCCCTCCTTATCTAATACCCCTCTCAAATTCTAAGGGAGATGGGCAGTTTATGCTCTTTAGTCTTAGGGGAGGTTTGTGTTAACAGGTAGAAAGCAGAAGTCGGTTGCAGATTACCTGCATTCCTGCTTTAGTTTTCAGAGCGCCTGAGGTTAGGAAGTGAGTTGTCTTTGAGGGCAACAAGAGAGAGAGGAATATTTCCCCAGGCCTAGGGAGAGAACAGAGATCCTAGGGTTCTGTAAAAGGTGGTATGACCCTTAACCAACTCCCAAGTGCTCCCTCCAGGAGTGTCAGCATCCCTCAAGGGAATGCCAGGTTCTGGTCAATAGCTATATTACACACCAAGACTAAAATTTCAGGGACAAATACAAGGAGCAGGACATTCAAGAACTCCTTTATCTCCTGGCCATGCAGATGCTGGCATGATTCTAGGAAGGAGGCAGGATGTCAATATGATTAAGATTCAGTTTCTTGCCAGTTTAACTAGATGGTAGCTCACAGGTGGAATTTTTAGAGCTATTGGACAGTACAGAGATTAATCTCAGTCAAGGAGAAATAAGCTTTCTGTTGATAAATATCATGCTTCCATTTTTTGTATAACTTGAAAGTCAGGTACACATATCCTCCCCAGGATAATTTTAGCCACAGGCAGACAAGCTGATACATTAGAAAATATTTTAGCTCATATTTCTTTATTAAGTAACCTAAAAAAATATTGTTTGGCTTTTCCTTAGATTCTAGTATCATGAAAATAACTAGTTTAATATAAATGATGAATTCTAACTTTAAGAAATTTAGCTATAGTGCTGTAAAGTTTTTTAATTTTTCCTTAAGTTTTAATTTTTTTAACGTTTATTTATTTTTGAGAGAGAGAGAGAGAGAGAGAGAGAGAGAGAGAACGATTGGGGGAGGGGCAGAGCGAGGGAGACACAGAATCTGAAGCAGGCTCCAGGCTCCAAGCTGTCAGCACAGAGCCCGATGCGAGGCTTTAACTCACAAACCGTGAGATAATGACCTGAGCTGAAGTTGGACGCTTAACCAACTGAGCCACCCAGGTGCCCCAAATTTTTCCTTAAGTTTTAAATTTGTATAAATTGGGGTGCCTGGGTTGCTCAGTCAGTTATTCGTCTGACTCTTGATATCAGATCAGGTAGTGATCTCACGGTCGTGGGACTGAGCCCAGTGTCGAGCTCCATGCTGAGCATGGAGCCTACTTGGGATTCTCTCTCTCCCCCTCCCCTGATCATACATGCTCTCTCTCTCTCAAAAATAAATAAATAAATAAACATGAAAACAATTGTATAAATCACCAGTTCTTATGAGCTAGTTTCTTTTAGTTCTTAGTATTATACATATAACCTGCTGCATGGCTTTATATTTGTTGGTGTTGAAGTCATTCAAAACTTGGAAACAAGGCAAAAAAGTAGGTGACCCATCCTTTCAGTGACAGTAAGTGGTGAAGGCCACCCCAGTGACTATCTAGGGAATGTACTTAGAATCACTGTAATTGCTTAAAGGACCCAGACTTTATGCAATGTAAATTATATATTATGTATATGTAAATTATATATTATATATATATGTAAATTATACATCTATATAATATATAGGTAAGGCTCAGTTGGTTAAGGGTCTGACTCTTGATTTTGGCTCAGGTCATGACCTCATGGTTCATGGGTTTGAGCCCTTCAGTCAAGTTCTGTGCTGACAGTGTGGAGCCTGCTTGAGATTCTCTGCCTCCCTCTCTTCTGCCTCTTCCCTGCTTTCTCTCTCTTTCTCTGTCAAAAATAAATAAACAGAATAAACACACACACACACACACACACACATATATATATATATATATATATGTTTAGTGAAGTTATATTAACTTGTAGATTTCTGTACAGTGAAATGAACAGTTGGGGCCCCCAAATTGTGGTTTATTCTCCTGTATCTACTCACAAACTTTAACATCTCTTTTTTCAATTGCGTATCTATTCAAATAAAGATACATATATAAACACAGTCACAGTCATAAATATTTATAGATATATAGATATTGATATAAAGCTATATGGCTTCTCAAACGCTATTTGAGCCAGTTTTAACATGTTACTGGTTTCCTCATTAATAAGTTGAATAGAATCTTTGACAGGTGTTCATATTATATTTTTATTAAAGTCATCATTTAAAATTTTTGAAAACTATACTTTACAACTGGTAATAAGTCAGCCACTTTACCTTTAAGCCTTCTGGTCCTGGTTCACCTGCATACCCCTTTTGACCTGGTTTTCCCTAGAAGAGAACAGAAAAAAAAGGAGTTAACGTTTAATCATTTTCATTTTTAGAAGTTTACAAACATTCATGTAATTCAGACCATTCTATGAGATTAAATACTTCAAAATTATTTGATAAGTGTATTTTATCATACCCATTAGCCATGGGTATGGCTACAGTGTTTAACTGTTTACGATATGCCCAGCACAGTTCTAGGGGTGGGGGCTGGAAGAGTGCACGAAGCATACCTCTCCTACATAGAGCTTACATTCTAATAAGGATGATATAATATTTAAAAAAAAATAAGTAAAACATATAGTATCTTAGGTAGTGGTAAAAGTGAAGGACACAAAGTAAAGCAAGGGAGAGAGATATCAACTGCTGTGGGGGTTTTGTTCAAATTTTTAATAGGAGTTCTCTGAGAAGGTGGTAATTGAGTAAAGACTTAAAGGGACAAGTTATTTGGCTATCTGAAGAAAGTGTATTCCAAGCAGAGGAAAAGAGCATGTGCAAAGGCCCTGAGGCAAGAATGTGACTGGTGTGTTGAAGAAACCATGAAAACCATGAAACGTCAATGAAGCTGGAACAGAGTAAGAGGAAAAGATCAGTAGAAGATGAGGTCAAAGAAAGGAATGGGGAATGGGAAGCCAGGTCATGTAGGGCCTGGTAGGTTATACTAAGGGCTTTGCCTTTTACTCTGAATGAAGCATGAAGCCTTAGAAAAGCTTTGAGAAAAGAAGTGTCATTATCTATGCTTTAACAAGATCACTTCGATGCAAGAGCAGAAGCAGGCAGTCCAAAGAGGGCTGAAATAACCTGAGCAAAAGATGACAGTGGCATAGGTAGTAACAGAGAAGGTTGTGAAAAGTGGTAAAACTGTGTATACAGTTTGAAGGCAGGGATTACAGGATTTGCTCACAGACCGTGTGTAAAATGTGGGAGAAAGAGAAGAGTCAAGAATGAATTCAAGATGTTAATCTGAGTAAGGGATTAAATGAAATGGAGAAGACTGTAAGAAGAAAGGTTTGGAGGGTAAATTGGGAGCTCAGTATTGGACACTGCTATTTGATAGTCTTGTCAGATACCTAAGTGCAGAGATCGTCTGATAGTTTTACATGCCCAGAGGTTCAGAGGGTAGAAAAATTCTGATCTAAATGTATGATTTTGGAACTCACCAGCATTTTGATGGTATTTAAAGCCATAAGACTTGACCAGCTTATCTGGTCCAGTGTAAACAGAAAAGAGAATAAGTCCACAAATCAAACCACTCCAAAATTTTAGAATTTGAAGAAATGAGGAAAATATGCAAATTTCCTACCAGAGTTAGGAGGAAGACCATGCAAGTGAAGAAAGTGCTTCCAGGAGGAGAGTGTGATCTTGTCCACTTCTGAAGATTATCGAGTAACATGAGGACTAAAAAATGACCATTGAATTCCACAATATAGAAGTCACTGATGACCTTAATGAGATGATTTATTTTGGAGTAGTGGGGACCAGAATGGTTTCAGCAGACAGCGTGAGGAGAAAAAATGGAAAGAGCATGTATAAACAATAATTTTTTTAAAGTGTATTTATTTTGAAAGAGAGAGAAAGAGAGAGAGACTGAGAGTGCAGGGAAAGGGTAGAGAGAAAGGGAAAGACAGAAAATCTCAAGCAGGCTCCGTGCTGTCAGTGCAGAGCCCAACGTGGGGCTCAGAACCATGAACCATGAGACGATGACTTGAGCCAAAACCAAGAGTTAGACGCTTAACCGATCAAGCCACCCCAGGGCCCCGACAATAATTTTGAGTATTTTTACTGAAGAGGGAAGGTGAAAAAGGTAACACCTGGAAGAAAACCTGGGATCAATATAAGTTTTGTGTTTTTTTTTTGTTTTTTTGTTTTTTTTTAATTTTTTTTTTTCTCAACGTTTATTTATTTTTGGGACAGAGAGAGACAGAGCATGAACGGGGGAGGGGCAGAGAGAGAGGGAGACACAGAATCGGAAACAGGCTCCAGGCTCTGAGCCATCAGCCCAGAGCCTGACGCGGGGCTCGAACTCACGGACTGCGAGATCGTGACCTGGCTGAAGTCGGACGCTTAACCGACTGCGCCACCCAGGCGCCCCTGTGTTTTGTTTTTAAGCTGGAAGAAATCATAACATCTTTATTTTCTGATGGAACTGATCCATTAGAGAGAACAAAGTTATGATGCAGGAGAAAGTGGGAATAAGTAGGCAAGAGAATAAGATATGTAGTAAACAAGTAGAAGTTTGACCTTAGCTAGAAAAATGGCTGTTCATTCACAATCACAGGAGAGAAGGCAGAGTCAATGGCATAGATACAGAGAGGTGGGTAGAAGCAATACTAGAAACTAGAAAAAGAGTATGGAAATAGAATTCAGAATGCAATCAAAGGGATAATGTGGTGTTTTAGGCATGATGAGGAAGGATGTGAGGTTATGAGGGAAGTAGGAATAATGGAAAGGCAATAGGATCGATGGGTTAAAATTCTTATTGGGACTGTGGGACTAGTTATAAGAGAAAATGTACTAGAAAAAAAGGACATTATGGTTGGAGAATGAGAAGTTTGAAACTGAAAATAAGGAGAAGCTGGTATTACTGGTAATGACAAGGTAAAGGTATGACCACAGCAGTTAGTACCTAAAGAGAGCAGAGAATAAGATCACTGCAGGAGAGGATGTCAAATCCTAGATATTGGGTAGATCGATCTACAGTATGTGGTTTCTAGTACTTAACAACTGATATCTGATTATACAAAATTTGATGGAAAAGTGTGTGGGGAGATTGTTAAATATAATACTAATTTATAATACTTGCCAGGTATTATAGATTTGCATTTTGTTATTCCTATCCATTAACAAATACTTCCCTATTGTTCTTTCTTAAAACAAAACAAACAATTCTCCAGCTTTCATTGTATTTTGACTACATACAAAAACTTTAGTAACTTTAAAATTATATTTAGGACTTCTATCCAAAAAGTTGTTCTAATTTTTACCTCTACCTTCCTTGAAATTGTCTAGTGCTTTCCTACCAAGCACAAAGTAAAGAATAAAAAACATCTTATTACTCTTAAGTGTCAATTGCTCTGTAATCAATTTGCAGATATAGGAGAAGAAATGTAATTAAGAGTCTAAATTATTAGATTAGTCTATGATATTTACAAAAAGAATTTTGAGTAATACACTTCATTCACATTGTTTTGGAAAAAGCCTTAGCAAGAATATTTCTTTCATCTTTAGTAATGTAATACTCAGACATTATAGTAATTAAGAAGTAGTTATACATCATCTCTACATTACAGAAGGAATCTCACTGGAATCTGTAGCAGCCCATTTATAATCTCTTTGAATTCAAGAAATTCAGAGCATCAGGGCTGGAGTCATCACTTTGGGTCCTATTTAAATTTTGTCATATTAGCTTTCTCTTGAGCATGTAATGCTTGAGCATGTAATAGTAAATTAAAGACTTATTTTAATATTTTTAAAAAAATGTGGACAATGTCTCGCAGGGTTGTTTTCCAGATTAGAGATGATTCATGTAACATACTTAGAGCAATACTAGGCTTAAATTGATCTGAAACCAATGGAAGCGACAATAGTAATAAATATTAAGACTTAGTAGATAAGACGCAATCATGGCTCTCCTGAGTTCTAGAGAAGTAAATTTTAAATGAGTACATTTTAAAAGGTGCAAAAGAAAAAATTACTGTCTCCTTAAATGTAAAAATGTTTTAAGAACCTGTATGTTATGATGTTTCTCATAAGAAAGAGATGTAGTTCATGTGAGTCTAATGATTCCTCTTAAAATAAATGTGATAGACACACCTTAAGTATCTCATGATAATGTAAGTTTTGATCATGAATGCCCAAATTCTTAAATAACTTATTTTCAGAACTTGAAAACAGGCCATTCGTATATTACTACACAATATTAACTGAAGAAAAAGTTGACAGAAAATGCATCTTATTTAGCTTTCCATAATTTTACTGGCACACTTAGACAACAGAAATTTCCAGAACATCATTAAAATGGCTAAGGCATTTAGCTTCCTATTACATTTTGAGAAAATTTATAAATAATTAGCTCAAATTACTAAGACCATAAAACCACTGTCAGAATAAGTAAATATGCAGTAGGCATATCATTTAAAATATCCCTGGAAAATTCCAGTTATAGGCTTACATTATTTGGAGGGATTGTATGCTTATAGTATGTTTTTTTCCTTTGTTACAACTTAAAATTTGGTGCTATTAAAAGACATTCACATAACAGTTGTTTTAAGAGAAGCACTTTTTGAAGAGTATTTATATGATACTTACTCTTGGTCCCAGTTCTCCAAAGAGTCCAACTGGTCCTTCTTCTCCCTTAGATAAAAATCAGAACATTTCATGGCCTGAAATAAGTACTTAGAAATGTAAACACTTATTCTATTTATTCTGAAACCTGAAACTCACTCTGAGATGTGATGAAAATAAAGCTGTGGCTTGTTTGTATTTTAGAACTGTATCATCCCATAACGTTTTAATTTTTTCAGTTACAACACCACATCTACTCTAAGGGATACCTGTACTATTTGACTGTTTTTAAATTGGTAGATGATAAAAGTAGTATATAGAAAATTGAGAACGAATAAGAGTAAAAGTGATTAGGGTATCCATCACAAAATCAGGATATCTGACAAGGGGCTAATATCCAAAACATATAAGGAACTTACACGACTCCATACCAAAAGCCAAAAAAATCCAATTAAAAAATGGGCAGAGGACCTGAATAGACATTTTTCCAAAGAAGACATACAGATGGCCTGGAGGCATATGAAAAGATGCTCATCATCCCTGGTCATGAGGAAAATGCAAATAAAAATCACAGCGAAGATTAAGAATCACTGAGATCATAAATTAGGGATAACCTTTACCTTCTTGGGCTCAGTATCTCTCCCACTCAATTAAGTTCTGAATAGATGGAAATTAATATCCATTGGTATATTAAAATATTATTGGCAAAGAATGCTTGCTCTTGGTACATTTTAATACTTCATTCATTTAATAAATATAGTTTTGATTCTTAGTTCTGTTTTAAGGCATAGAGATATAAAGGTATATCAGATCCTACCCAAACGGAGCTTAATGTCTAGAGCTTTCTTTAGACTAACTTATAAGTCCAATGTCCTTGGGATCAAACCAGTTATAATGTCATAAAATATAAAATCTTGTGTATTCTTCTAGGATCAAAAAATGTATAGAGTAACATCAAAAAATAATTTTTATACATTATTCTTAAAGAAAATTAGAAAGCAATAAATGTTTTTATTATATTTGTTGACATATTTTCTAAATATACTGACTTTTCACCTTTAAATAAAAAGTTGATATTACCATATCTGAATAGCATACACAGACCTATCTAGCTTCATATAATCTACTTTATTTATTTGATCAACGAACATTTTTCTCAATTCACAATTCAATTAAAATAAAATTTCTTGGGTCACAAATATAAAATAGACACAAATAGTAAATATACATCCAACTACATATGAGGGAGATTCTAGCTCAGATTCCTCAGACATTCCATGGAGATCACTGGCATAAATTACTTAATGAATTCACAACACTGAAAATGATTCCAAATCCCATTTCATAACTGCCAGTGTAAAATGGTAACTTAAAAAATCCTGTACGGCAAAAATTGTCCACACTAAAGCAATGTTTTCTTTAAGCAAAAAATAAAGTCCAAGGAAAAATAAAAAGGGAATACTTGAACTAAAACAATTGCTGACTGGGGTATTTATTTTTTCCATACCTGAGGTCCTTTGAGACCAGGAGGTCCTGGAGGTCCCCTATTTCCAAGGAGTCCCTATAAAAGAAACATAGGCACAAGCAAGAAAAACTTCAGCTCAATTAATATTTTTCAATCAGCATTAATCTGGATATGGGCAATACAATTTGGTACCATTCTTTTCCCATTATGAAGTTATCAAATTGGGTCAGAGGGTAAGTGACCAAAAAATATAGAGCATCTAAAAAATTGGGAAATGTAGTAAACTTATTCTTTAAAAATATGTTATCATTCAAATAATCTGCTCAGTATGTTTCTCTTCAACCAGACACAACCAGACACTCAGAAAAAGTACTTCTAAATTTAAAGCAATGGGTCCTGGGGCGCCTGGGTGGCCCAGTCCGTTGAGCTTCTGACTTCAGCTCAGGTCATGATCTCCCAGTTCACGGGTTTGAGCCCCCGCGATAGGCTCTGTGCTGACAGCTCAGAGTCTGGAGACTGCTTTAGATTCTGTGTCTCCCTCTCTCTGCCCCTCCCCTGCTCTTGCTCTCTCTCTCTCTCACTCTCAAAAATAAAATAAAAAATAAACATTAAAAAAAAAGCAATGGGTCCAATTGTTAATTTGATAATAGTACAACAAATACATAATACAGTATCCACAATGTCTAAAAACAGATGGAAGAGATATATGCTGTTTTAATATCCGTTAAGAGACTAGCAGAATCTAGAATACATTATTTGCACTAAATGTTCTTCAGTTTATTTCCCTTCTTAATACAAGCTGGCAAAAAGAGGAATTTGCAGAAGAAAGTAACAATCTGAATGTGATTAGCAATTTCACGATTAAAAGAAATCTGTTGTTACTCAAAATGCATGCTATTAAAAATCGAATGCTCTGAATAAAAATTCAGCAAAGTCACTTAAAAAAATCTTTCTACTTCAGAAAACACCCTATACTATCTATTTAACATGGTGACATTTTTCTTATTCAGTTCTGTTCCTCTAACTATTCAATGTGTCAGCAAAGTTTTAAGTAAATCTCTTTTAAAAACTACCTTCTGCATTATTGCTTTTAGTGATTCTATAACCATTCAAAGATTTTATCTAATTTTTAAATGTAGTAAATAACTATGCCAAATAGCAAATCTATCCAGGTAGCTTTAATCATTTGTTCTGGAATGCAGCAAAGTGACAAACCGCACTAAAATCTTGTCTTCACATTATGCCTTGCTCTATCTTTGCTAAATTGCAACACAATCAAAAGGTGAAAAACTCTTGGTCAGTTTAAAAGTCTACAATATATTATCACAGGCTTATTATGTACATGGCGCCATTGGAGAAACTGCATGATCTCAGGCAATAACTTAACGTTTTTGTGCAGCTCTCTTATTTTTCATTGGAAGAGATGGATTAGATTATTGAAATGGGTGTATGTTGTTGTATGCAAGTCCAACATACATTTGCTTTTTTTTTTCAGGCAAAAGCATCCTAATTTTACTTAGGGAAACACTTTCTCCCCACTCAGCCCACACGATTTGAAGGGAGGTGAGTCCATCCCTGACTAAATTTGAGGGTGGACATGTGACATGTACCTAAGTCAGCCAGCATATTCTACACCCCCAGAAACAGTGATTGGTTCAGTAATGAGCCAGAAACCCACCTCAGTCTAACTAAAGGAAATTCTGGACTACATTGGAACAGTTGGGAATAGCATTAAGGATGATGGGAAATCATGAAGGAGAGAGAGCCTGAGAATGAAATCCATAAATTAACACATAAAGAGAGTAGGAGTAACTGGATTCTAATGATATTGTTTGGGGTCCTGGATTTAGTTGTTTGAATTCCTAAACTTTGTTCATATTTATATAATCATGTTTAAGTTGCATTTTCATTACTTACAACTGAAAGAATTCTGACTGATACAATGATGTCTAACTCTTTAGTATCCAAAATATTCTTCAAGATCTCTAAGTGATAGGTTTTAAGTATTTAGACTGACAGAAGGTATAGAATCAATGCTATGATATTTAAGTTCCAACACAGGACAGCTAATGCTTAACTATTTAATTAATTCTTCATTCATTTTTCATCCAACATTTATTAATTTTCTATGTGTAAGGTATAATAAATAGCACATTAGACCCTGAGTATACAAATACAAATGAAACACAGTTCCTATTCTCAATGAATTCCTAATTTATTATTGATGATGGCACTTTAAAATAAAAAATAGTACATAAGAGTTGTAATCGAAGTAGAAGTAAAGTATGATGGGAAATTAGATGAAAGAGAAACATCTTCTCTGGGAGAGTCAGAAAGTTTGTAATATTTGCAAATAATTTTTTGCTGAGTTATCATTGGCTAACAAAGCCGATCATTTTTTTTATAGCATAAAAAAAGCAGACACTAAGAATCTATTACCAACTCCTGGGGCTCAAAAGACAATGATGAATATACAAGTTTAGATTAGTGTGTATGTGTAAGAAACGGACTCAGCTCCATATCCAGGGTGTAACTAGCTGATGGCTGAGCGATAAAAGAAAACTAAGTTCCCTTATTCTCTCACTGCAGCTTTTTACCCTGCATAGGTGGTATTACTGACCAAGAAACAAAAAATAACTCTCTCAGGGAAGCAGATAAATCCAGAGTCTTTTTTCCTTTCTCTTCCAAGACCAATTTACAATCTTAAAAAAATTATAAAGGCAGAATTAAAAAAAAAATACTAGTTATATGCTGTTTATTAGAAACACAACTAAAACAAAAATACGGGGAGGTTTAAAGTTCAGAAAAGTAGAAAAAGATATGCAAGAGATTCACCAACTCAAAAAAGCTGAAATAATCATATTAGTGTTACATATGATAGACTTCAAGGTAAGACAGATTATTAGAGTTAAGAGGGTCACTAAATAATGATAAAAGGCTATGTTCACCAGGAAGAGATGAAAAACTCTCAATTTTTATGCAACTAATAAATTCCACATACATGAAGTAAAAATTGATAGATAAATAAAGATAAATTGAGTAATCTAATGTTAGGGAAATTTTAACACATTTCTCAGAAATTACTAGATCTTGGCAGATAAAAATCAGGAATAGAGAAGACTGAAATAGCAAAGTGACCAATCTGGATCTAATGGCCATATGTAAAACACCGAATCCCCAAGTTGGAGTTTACAAAGTCCTTAGAAGCACACGTGGAAGATTTGTGAAAAGTAATCTCAAGAACGAAATAAGGCCATAAATGAGTATCAACAGTTGCATCAATCACAAAATTGCAGTACATCTACATAGTGTGTTACTATATAGCAGTAAAAATAAATAAGCTGTAATTACATGCATCAGCCTAGAATATATGGGCAAGAAAAGACTGAGTGGCAGGGGCAAATCACTGAAGATTTAATGTACTATGGTTCTATTTATATTAATTTCCAAAACAAGCAAAACAACACATTGGTAAAGTGTGGCAAAAGTATGGTAAAAATATGGCAAACACAAGGGAGTTGTTATCTATAAATGCAAAAAGGGAAGTGAGGGATACTTGAGAAACTTACAATGGTCTAATTCTTAACATTAATACAGTTTGTGTTATTGTCATTGTTTAAATTGTGCGCGTCTCATATTTATCATGTTAAACAAACAAATTCTTTTTTTTTTAATTTAAAATAGAATCCGAAGTCGAGTCTGGATATGGATTTCAGCTCTGAAGCTTACTAGGGCTATAACCTGAGTTTCCTTATCTGTAGAATAATGTTACCATCATCATTATGAGGTTGTTACAATAAATAAAAGGGTACCTTGAATATAACAGAGACTCAATAAATATTAGTTTTCTTCTTATACATTGCACGTTGATTAGTGTTTACAAGTCTTTAAACTGATATTGCACTTATCTACCCCATATATTCACTACATTCATATTTAAATTTGCTATTATTGTTCTTCTGAAAACAACTCTTTCATCATTTTACTCTCAAAATCTTCCATAGAGTAAAAGAGTGGAGTTTCAAATGCAACTGAAGTCGTTATCAGCTTAAAATAGGTTGCTATAACATAAGAGGTTTCATATAAACCCCATGGGAACCACCAAGTATCTATAAAAGATACACAAAAGAAAACAAGAAAGGTTTTGAAGCATGTCACAGCAAAAATTCAACAAAACATAATGGAAGACAGCAAGAGAGGAAAACAGGAACAAAGAAGCTATAGGACACAAAACAATTACAGTGAACAAAATGGCAATGGTAAGTTTTTCTTTATTAGTAATTACTTTTTTTTGAATGTTTATTTATTTATTTTGAGAGAGAGCATGTGCAAGTGGGGGAGGAGCAGAGAGAGAGGGAGAGAGAGAATCCCAGGCAGGCTCCACACTTATCACAGAGCCTGGCTGTGGGGCTCAAACTCACAACCATGAGATCCTGACCTGAGCTGAAGTCAAGAGTCAGATGCTTAACCAACTGAGCTACCCAGGCACTCCAGTAATTACTTTAAATGTAAATGGATTAAAGTCTGCAATCAAAAGACTTAGAGTACCTGAATGGATTTTTAAAAAATCCAATTATATGATATCTACAAGAAACACACTGTAGACAACATATATAAAATGAAAGTGAAACTTGGAAAAAGATATCCCATGCAAATGATAACCAAAAGAGAACAGGTGTGGCCCTACTTACATGAAACAAAATAGACTTTAAGTCAAAAACTGTCATAAGAGACAAAGAAGGATATTAACTAATGACAAAAGGGTCAATTCACCAGGAAGATATAACAATTATAAATAAATAAGCACCCAATATCAGATACCCAAATACACGAAGCAATCATTGACAGAACCGAAGGAAGAAACAGACAGCGACACAATCAGTGCAAGAGATTCCAATGCCCTATTTTCAATAATTAATAGAACAACCAGACAGAAGTTCAATAAGGGAAACAGAGGACTTGAATAACACTAAAATCTAAATGGTCCCAATAGATAAAGAACATTCCACACAAAGCAGCAGGATGTATTTTCTTTTCAAGCATATATGGAACATTCGCCAGCATAGATCACATAGATCACATATTAGGTCACAAAACAAATCTTAACACATATAATAAAATTTAAATTATGCCAACTATCCTTTCTAACCTTAATGGTATGAAAGTACAAATCAACAGAAGGAAAGCTGAAAAAGTCACAAATAGGAAGAAATTAAACAACACACTCTTGAAGAACCCATGGGTTCTTCAAATCAAAAGAATAAATTCAAATCAAAAGAAATCAAAAGGTAAATTAGAAAATATCTTGGGACAAATAAAAATGAAAACACAATATACTAAAGTTTATGGGATGTTTAAAAGCAGTACCAAGAGGGGATTTTATTTATTATTCATTTATTTATTTAAAAAAGTTTATTTATTTATTTATTTATTTATTTATTTATTTATTTATTTAGAGAGTGCAAGAGCACACATGCAAGTGGGGAGAGGCAGAGAATGGGGCAAGAGAGAGCTAATCTGTGCTTAGTTTAGAGCCAGACTCGGGGCTAGATCTCACCATTGTGAGATAATGACCTGAGCTGAAATCAAGAGTCAGACACTTAACTGACTGAGCAACCTGCAACCCACAGGCCCCCTAGGAGAGAATTTTAAAATGGTACACACCTACATTAAAAACGATCTCCAATAAGCCACCTAGCTTTACACCTCAAGAAACTAGAAAAAAAATAAAAAAAGAACAAATTAAGCCCATAGTTAAGAGACAGAAAGAAATAATAAAGATTAGAGCAGAAATAAGTGAATAGAAAATAGGAAAACAATAGAAAAAATGAATAAAACTTGGTAACAATTAATAAAACTTTTGTTAATGAAAACAAAATTGACAAACCTTTAGCTAGACTAACAAAAAGAGAGATAATACTCAAATAAAATAAAAAATGAAAGAGGATCATAAGATGCTAGTATGAACAATTATATACCAACATTTTGGATAACCTAGAAGACACACATAAAATTCCTAGAAACATATATCCTACTAAAACTAAACATGAAGAAATACAAAATCCAATAGATCTCTGAGTAGTAAGGAGATTGAATCAGTAATAAAATATATCCCATCCAGGAGAAGCATAAAACCAAATGACTTCACTGGGGAATTCCATAAAACATTTAAGAAAGAATTAATGCAAATAATTTCAAACTCTTTCAAAAAGTTGAGTAACGTAAAATTTCTGTTCACAGATGACAAGAGGCGGGAACACTTCCAAACTCACTTTATGAGGCCAGCATTACCCTGATACCAAAGCCAGACAAAGACACTACAAGAAAAGAAAATTACAGGCCAAATTCTCCAATGAATATAGGTGTAAAAACCCTCCAAAAAAAAAAAAAAAAACTAGCAAAATGAATTCAAGAGCACATTAAAGGACCATACATCATGACCAAATGAGATTTACTCCTGGGATATAAGAATTGTTTACATATGAAAATCAATCATATGATATACCACATTAACAAAACAAAAGAAAAAATAACATGATTATCTCTATGGAGGCAGAAAAAGCATCTGACAGAATTTAATATTCTTTCATGATAAAACACTCAACCAACTAAAAATAGAAGGAAATTGGGGCGCCTGGGTGGTGCAGTCGGTTAAGCGTCCGACTTCAGCCAGGTCACGATCTCGCGGTCCGGGAGTTCGAGCCCCGCGTCAGGCTCTGGGCTGATGGCTCAGAGCCTGGAGCCTGTTTCCGATTCTGTGTCTCCCTCTCTCTCTGCCCCTCCCCCGTTCATGCTCTGTCTCTCTCTGTCCCAAAAATAAATAAACGTTGAAAAAAAAATTAAAAAAAAAATAAATAAAAATAAAAATAGAAGGAAATTACCTCAACCTTATAAAGGTCATATATGAGAAGTCCACAGTTAATATTGTGCTCAACAGTGGAAAACTGCAAGCTTTCCTCTAATATTAGGAATGAGGCACGGATGCTCATTCTCATTGCTTCTATCCAACATAGTACTAGAAGTCCTAGATAGAGCAATTAGTCAAGAAAGAAAAAAATGCATCGAAGTAGGAAAGAAAAGGTAAAATTTCTGTTCACAGATGACAAGAGCATGTATGTAAAAAATGCTAAGGATGTTAGCAACATATTGTTAGAATTAATAAATGAATTCAACATAGTTGCAGAATTACAAAATCAATACACAAAAATAAGCTACATTTCTATACGTTAACAACAAACAATTCAGAAAGGAAATTAAGAAAACAATCCCATTTACCACAGCATCAAAAACCATAAAATATTTATGAATAATTTTAACTAGGGAGGTGAAAGATTTGTACACTGAAAATTATAAAACATTGTTAAATACTTAATACTGTTAAAACATTTACACTATGAAAAGTAATCTACAAATTCAATGGAATCCCTGGTGAGAACTCAATGGCATTTTTTGCAGATATAGAAAAAACAATTCTATCATTCATATGGAACCACAAAGAACCCTCAATAGTCAAAACAATCTTGAGAAAGAAGAAAGCTAGAGGTCTCAATTTCTTGACTTCAAAATATATTGACTCGGGTCATGATCTCACGGTTTGTGAGTTCGAGTCCCGCATTGGGCTCTGTGCTAACAGCTCAGAGCCTGGAGCCTGCTTCAGATTCTGTCTCCCTCTCTCTCTGACCCTCCCCCACTCACACTCTGTCTCTGTCTGTCTCTCTCTCAAGAATAAATAAACATTAAAAAAATTTTTTAAAAATGCTCTAATAGTCAAAACAGTTTGGTACTGGCATAAAGACAGATATATAAACCAATGAAACAGAATAGAGTACCCAGAAATAAAACTACACACACATGGTCAGATAGTCTTTGACAAGGGTGCTATGACTACAATGGGGAAAAGATAGTCTTTTTAACAAACAGCGTTAGGAAAACTGGATATGCAAAGGAATGAAATTGGATGCTTAAATTACACCGTGCATACAAATCAACTCAAAATGGATTAAACATTTAGACATAAGACTTGAAACCATAAAAGTCCTAGAAGAAAACATAGGAGAAACCTCCATTATATTGGTCTTGATAATGACTTTTTGTATTTGACACAAAAACAAAGGCAACAAAAACAAAAATAGACTAGTAAATACTTCTGCACAGAAAGAAAACAACCAACACAGGGAACAGGCAACTTATAGAATGAGAGAAAATATGCATAATCCATAAATATGATTGTTTAATATATAACATAATAAGGAACTCCTACAACCCAACAGCAAAAACCAAATAAGCCAATTAAAATAATAGCCAAAGGACTATAACAGAAATTTCTCCAAGTAAAACACACAAATGATTGAGTATATGTAAAATGTTCAACATCACTAACCATTAGGGGAATGCAAATCAAAGCCACAAAGAAACATCACCTCGTTAACTGTTAGAATGACTATTACAAACAAAAAAGGAAATAAATGTTGACAAGGATGTAGAGAAATTAAAACCCGTGTGCACTGTTGGTGGGAATGTAAAAAAAAAATAGTGCAGCCATTATGGAAAACTGTGTGGAGTGCCTCCAAAAATTAAAAAATAGAACTACCATATGATACAGCCACCCCACTCCTGGGTATTTACCTAAAAGAATTGGAAACATAATCTCAAAGAGTTAAGTGCATTCCCATGTTCAACACAGCATTACACAATAGTCTATAGGTGGAAACAACTTAGATGCACATCAGTGGGTGAATGGATAAAGAAAATGTGGATATTTAGACTACTGGGCAATGGACTGTTATTCAGCCTTTAAACGGAAGTAAATTCTAACATATGCTACATCATGCATGAAACTTGAAGACCTTATGTGAAGTGAAATAAGCCCATCACAGAAGAACAAACACCGTATAATTCTAGATATATGAGGTATCTAAAGTAGTGATCGTCATAAAAGCAGAAAGTAGAATGGTGGCTGCTACAGGTTGGAGGTAGAAATTCAAAGTTGCTGCTCAACAGGCATAGCCTTTCAGTCATGCAAGATAAAAATGGTCTAGCGATTTGCTGTACAACATGTGGATGTAGTTAACATTATTGTACTGTACACTTAAAAATTTGTTAAGAAAGTAGACTTTATGTTATGTTTTTATCATTACAACAAAAAGTCTTCTTTGGGCTTATCAGCATTTAAACTTCTCACCTTTATATTTAAGATATGTCACAATCTGACTCCTAACTTTTTTTTTTAAGACTGATAGGTTTACTTTTGCCCTCCATCTCTAGTTCATTTTTGTATTTATTGTATAAAGACTCTCATTCCTTGACTCTACCTGGCCAAATCCAATCCATCCATCTCAAAATCCTACTGTAAAGTTTTTCAGAAAAATGGCCATAATAGTCATTCCCTGAGCTCCTTATTGTTCATTTATATGTTGCCTAGTTATGCTTTTTTAGCTTTTCCCATGTGGAAATCTCACACTTCCGGAAAATTACAAGTTCCTAGCAGACAGAAGACCATGTTTTAATCTTATTTCCAAGTAATTTCTTAACATAATATCTTACGCATTGTACAAACTCATAAGTACTTTTCAGCTGACTAAATGATGTCTGGAGAATAAAATGGCTAGTGTAAGAAATCTTGATTTAGCACATGAAATGTGCTCAGGGCTGAGCTGAGGTGCTCTTAGAAAACTACTCAGAGGTATGCATTTTTCTCTTACCGAGTTAGCTCACCTCTGTACATATGATCACATGACATTTTCATAATTCAGTGTGAAGGTTATTTCCACATATTCTGTAACATAATTTTACAAATTAAAACAGGCTTCCTATTTCTAATAGTAGGCTTTCTCCAAAAACTTATCAGAGATGTCATACAACAGAAAATAACAGCCTATTTTACCACCCCTAATTCCACAGCCAAAGTAACAACACAAACCATTATAGGAATAAATAAATTATTCTATTTACTGGAGAACAGAGAATATTTATTGGGCACTTACTTTCTGAAGTAAGCAGCAAAGGATGGTTTTTCTAATGTTATGAGATACTTGAAAGCAGATGGCCAAATCGGGTGGTTCTTAAAAAGGCTCATGAGAGTATGTTTTGTATCTATATACACACACATATATACACACACATACCCATAATGAATAGAACCATAATCAACATAAGTTTCCAATCTTAGTTTGAGGTTTTTAGTCAACTGGCAGAAAATGAAGAGAAAATAAAAGGCTTCTTTAGAGCTGTGCCAAATTGCTCTGGAAAGAATCCAACTGGCTTACAAATAGGGTAACCATGTATTTCACATAGAGTGCACATAATTGTCTTGATGACCTCCTTGAATAGCCTCAACAGAGCTTTAGTAATTGATATTGTCCCTACTTTCCAAACAAGATATGTATATTAAAATAAATGAAGTTCTAAGATGCTTCCGTGATATTGTGTACAGAACTAAAGATCACGCTAATAGGGTCAGCATGTTTGACTCTGTTCTTCCCTTCTGTTTCTAGAAACGACTTCAATAAAAATAATGAAGCACCAAGAAGAAAAACATAAGCAGACGCTTCTTAACCTACAAAACAAAGTCCTTCTTCTTTTAAAATTTTCTGGTCCTTTTGATAAAATCATCTCTTCTGAAATGTTATTTTAAAATTCAGTAATTTTAAACAATTAGTCTAGTGATGTTCCTGATGAAGCTTAAAGTTCCTGTTTATTGAATACATTTAGATAAAGTAATCCACAAAGTAATTATTACTCATTGGAAATTCAACCATTTGTATTCATTAAAATGTCTGGTTTTCAGGGTTTTTTGTCCCACTTTTAAACAATGTAATTCTAAGACTAAAAGAAGTAATGAGAAGGAAATTTTAAATATCACTATTGTAATATTGGTTGGTTTTATCAGTTGGTTTTCTTCAGTTCTATGACATTTTTCTTTACAAAACTTCAAGAGAAACAAATTTTCCAAACTGAAAAGAATTTAGAAAGCTACCTGGTTCTTCACCTAACATGAAATGCATACTTGAAAACATTAAGTTCCATTATCACTTCCTTTTAAAGTAATTCTTAATTTCCTAGAGCAGAATCTGTTTCTCATTTATCTAGGCTCTCATAGTACTTCACCCACTCTTTAATACAGCATTTCTTACATTTTGTGCTATTTTTATGGTATCTGTCACCAAACTGTTACCTCATCCAGAGGCAGAACCATGGTTTAGAAATCTATAATCTTTATAATCTATATAAGGGGCACCTGGGTGGCTCAGTCAGTTGGGCGGCCAACTTTGGCTCAGGTTATGATCTCGTGGTTCATGGGTTCAAGCCCCGCATCAGGCTCTGTGCTGACAGCTCGGAGCCTGGAGCCTGCTTCGGATTCTGTGTCTCCCTCTCTCTCTGCCACTCCCCTACTTGTGCTCTGTCTCTCTCTGCCTCTCAAAAAAAAAATAATAATAATAAATAAATGTTAAAAAAAATTAACAACAACAAAAAGACATCTTTATAATCTCACATTTACTCCTTGGTCTAACACATAAAAGAAATTCAATAGATGTTAAATAAATGAAATACTGAGTGAATGGATAAATGCATGTGTGTATATATGCATCAAGTTCAGTTATGTAGCAGGTGAAGTGTTAAACATTATAGAAGTTATCAATTCCATTCTCTATACTACCTTTCTCTCTCAACATCCCCTCATGCTACTATTTCTATTTTTAAGTTTGGTTTACTGTGATTTCTTGATTGTTTCTACCTTGATGTCAAAGAGGAACTTCAAACTAACTATACCCAGAATGAAACTTCTTGTATTTCCCATCCTCTAAACCTGCTCCTCCTAAGTTTCCTATTTAAATCAATGACAACAGTAACCCAAGTAATAGTCTCAGCTTTATCCTCAAATTCTCTTTCATTTAATAAATTCCAAGTTGTATTGTTTCTATTTCCCAAATAGTTTTTAAACACAGTCATTCAATCAATCATGCATTCAGCCAATATCTATTGCATTCCTGTTATATGTTATGGACATTATTATGATTATTGTGATGTTCATAAAATCAGTTAGGCTCTTCTCTCAAAAGCTTATAGTCTAATAGAGAAATAAATCATCAGTTGTAATATATGAAGGCAAGAAGCTTTGAGATTTGAACAAGTATAGTACGGTTTGGTATTCTAAACAGTTTAACTGGAATAAGGTTTTCGGAAGAGTGATGCTTCCATCACTATATGACTGTGTATGTCTGTGTGATTATAGACAATAGAGTCAGAGAGACAGGGTAGGTTATAAAGAACCTTGCATAAAAAGTAAAGAAGTGCGAGCCTTAACCTGGAAGCGTGGAGATCACTGAAGAAATAAGCACAAGGATGACATGATAAGATCTATACTTTACAAACATTATTCCATCATCTACTCAAAAGCAGATTTGAAGAAATGCCAGACTGGAGGCTGGAAGAACAAATGAAAGATTATTACTAATGCTGGTGAAAAGTAAAAAGGGCCTGAGCTACAACATTGGCAGTGAAAATGGTTTTAAGTGCAAAGGGGAAATTTTGATTCAAGAGAGAGATCAGTGTAAAGGTAGGTGATAACTGATGGCATGAGGTTATTCAGTAGTTGAGGAGAGGTTTTGCTGCAAAACGTGTGTGGGACTTGAATATAGAGAAAGAGGAGGAATATTTCTTCCATAGAGACAGAAAAAAAGGGAGAAACATTGCTGTATATATGGAAACTTTGTAGGTGGCCAATAGGGTTGCCAGATAAAATACAGGATGCCCAGTTAAGTTTGAATTTCATGCAAACAACGAATAGCTTTTAGTGTAAGAGTGTTCCACGTATTATACTTCCATCCTGTCACAAGCTTCCTTTTCCTGAATGCCATACATCTCCCTTGTCTGGATGCAAATCCTACTCATTCATCATGTCAGCTCAAGTGCTACCTTCTCCGCACAGTTCCCTATTCCATTACTTGCCAGACTGGAGGCTGGTATTACAAATTGAATATTATTCATATGGTTATTATAAAAGTTTTCTTGCAGATCTTTCTCTGGATTGTAAGTCTTTTGAAAGTAAGGATCAATACTTTTCATCTTTGTGGACAGTCTAGCACAATGGCTCATATGAAAGGCAATCAATAAATATTGGCTGATTGATTGAATGCTCTATTTCAGATCTTTATAATTCTTTTCTAGCTTTTACGAGTTCATCTCCTTGCCTTCAGTTTCCCTCCTATTTAAGCCCTCCTCCATGCTGACTGATATATTTTTAAAACATAAATAACCCAGGACACTTTACTACTTAAATATCTTTGATTGCTTCATGATGCCCATGAATAAAGTAGAAACAGTTTAGCATGGTATTGAATGTTTTCCACAATTTCGTACCAAAGCTAAATGGTTAAGAACTGGGTTAGAATCCTGGCAAAGTCACTTGATAGTTATGTGACAGCAATAACTAAACCATCTGTAAAATGGAGATAATACTTAGCTTATAATGCTATTGTGAAGATAAAATGAGATATGTGTAAGACATTTACTATATATAGTACTGTAGTATTTGACACTATAGCACACTAACAAATACAGCTATTATTAACATCCTTTTGAAATGGACAGATCATTTCTTGTGCAAGAAACAAGATGACTTTTTATATAACTTTCTTAGAGGCCAACTATTCTACCTATGTTATTCTTGCTGAATAATAACTGAGAAAAGAAAAATATTTAGGTTTGTCTTTATACTTTAAAGTGTCTTAATTGAAAAGAAATCTTTATTCCCTAAAGGAAAATAAGTCCTATGGTTGCATGTCAAAATTTATTGTCAAGACCATGCATTCTGCATTTTTTTTCATTATCTTAAAAAAATTATAGGAGGATTATAAAGTTTGAATGCTCGATTGATCTTGATTAATCTAAAATTCATGGTAAATATCTAGGAAATTTTATAATAAAACCACACCCAACCAACCTTATTTGATGCATTTAAGCCTCACTGGTAGTTTTTAACACCTGTCACAAATACAATGTCCTCCACAAATATGTGAAGTTAAAACAGATCATGGTCAGTATGGGATATTTTGGACATAGTTATTAAATTATTAAATTAAATATGAATTAAAGAGTAGTATTCCAGTTTATAATATTAAGTCCTCAAGAGGCTTAATTAGTTGCTTGCAAATTAAAGTAGGGCTTTTTAAAATTCCTTCATATATGGCTACATAAAAATATTTTATTGGTGAATATTTATGAATAGTCAAAATTATATCCACACTACCAAATATAATAAAACTTGAGATTCAACTATCTTATCTATCCTAGATAATTTTACCAAAACACATATTCATGTGTCAACACTAAAAAATACACTGTTTTTTAACCTTGAGACAATGATAATTTCTATTTAATACAAAGTTTTTCATTTTCTCAAATATTTCTCCTCTCTATACATGTACACTTCAACAAGTCAATTAAATCAAATGCTTTACACTATCTCTATCTTTATCCCTCTTCCATATTGGTTATTTGTTTGAGTACTGAATTACTACTGACTAAGTTAGGGAAAGGAGGAGGAGAATAAAGCCATGTGGAAATCCCCCTCCCATGTTCTCTGTCTTCTTT
The DNA here is from genome assembly GCF_007474595.2 of Lynx canadensis. Classification (NCBI taxonomy): domain Eukaryota; kingdom Metazoa; phylum Chordata; class Mammalia; order Carnivora; family Felidae; genus Lynx; species Lynx canadensis. The sequence goes on from NC_044310.1 coordinate 72,151,679, forward strand.
CATATTGTACAGATGAGGCTGTTAGCAGGACTGAAAGCTCCCTGGAACTTCAGCCTTATGAAGAAATGTGAGCTGGACCCTTTTAGCTACTTTAAACTTTTACTAGTCTAAATATTCCTAAAGTTTCCAAATAAAGCTTGGAAGGCTAGGAAATCACAAATTTAAAAACAAACCTAATTTCTTTAGAAGTGGTCTTTTTCTCTCGTTGTTACACATCTAGTTGACAGAATTACAAAAGCAGCAAGAGAAAAACAGCTTGTTATATACAAGGAAACTCCCCTAAGACTATCAGCAGATTTTTCAGCAGAAACTTTCCAAGCCAAAAGGCAGAGACATAATATATCCAAACTGCTGAAAGGCAAAAAACCAACCAAGAATACTCTACTAGTAAGATTATCATTCAGAATCAAAGCAAAGATAAAGAGTTTTCCAGACAAGCAAAAGCTAAAGGAGTTCATTACTACTAAAGTAGCCTTACAAGAAATGTGAAAAGTACTTCTTTAAGTTGAAAAGAAACAGCATTGGGGCGCCTGGGTGGCTCAGTCGGTTAAGCGTCCGACTTCAGCCAGGTCACGATCTCGCGGTCCGTGAGTTCGAGCCCCGCGTCGGGCTCTGGGCTGATGGCTCGGAGCCTGGAGCCTGTTTCCGATTCTGTGTCTCCCTCTCTCTCTGCCCCTACCCCGTTCATGCTCTGTCTCTCTCTGTCCCAAAAAAAATAAATAAACGTTGAAAAAAAAAATTTAACAAAAGAAAAGAAACAGCATTAATTAATAGCACGAAAACATATGAAAGTATAAATCTCACTAGTAAAGGTCAATATACAGCAAGGTAGTAGATTATTATAAAACTACTATGAAGGTTAAAAGACAAAAGTAGTAAAACTAACCATAATAGTTAAGGGACACACAATATAAAGAGATGTAAAATGTGATGTCAGAAAAATAAAATAAAATGTGGGAGGTAGTAAAAATGTAGACTTTTAGAATTTGACCAAATTTAAGTCGCTATCAACTTAAAATAAACCATTATGTGTATATGTATATGATGTTAAATGTGAGCCTTATGTTAACCAAAAAGCAAAATCCTATACTAGACATACAAAAGACAATAAGAAAGGAATCTAAGCACAATACTAAATAAAGTCATAAAAACACAGGGTAAGAGAGCAAGAGAAAGGAACAGAGAAGAACTACAAAACATCCAGAAAACAATGAACAATAGGCAACAAATACATACCTATCAATAATTATTTTCAATGTAAATGGACTAAATATTCCAATCAAAAGACATAGAGCAGTTGAATGGATAAATAAACAAGACCAATCTATGTGCTGCCTATAAGAGATTCACCTCAGGTCTAAAGATGCACATGGGTTGAAAGTAAAAGGAATGCAAATGCAAATGAAAAGAAAGTTGGAATAGTAATACCTATATAAGACAAAACAGACTTTAAAACAAAGACTGTAGGTGTACCTGGGTGGCTCAGTTGGTTAAGTGGCCAACTCTTGATTTCAGCTCAGGTCATGATCTCATGGTTCATGAGTTTGAGCTCTGCATTGGGCTCTGCACTCACAGTGCAGAACCTGTATTGGAACTTCTGTCTCTCTCTTTCTGGCCCCCTCCCTCTCATGCTTTCTCTCTCTCTCTCCCAAAAATAAACATTAACAAAATTTAAAAATTAAAACAAAGACCGTAACAAAAGAATAGCATTACGTAGTGATAAAAGGGTCAATCCAAGAAGAGTATATAACATTCATAAATATTTATGCACCCAACATAGAAGCACCTGAATTTATAAAGCAAATATTAACAGACAAAAAGGGAGCAATTGATAGTAATGCAATAATAGCAGGAATAGTAGAGAAAACAATAAAAAAGATCAATGAAACTAAAAGCTGGTTCTTTGAAAAGGTAAAAAAAAATTGATAAATCTCTAGTAAGACTCTTCATAAAAAGAGAGAGAGCAGGCCCAAATGAAATCAGAATAAAAGAGGAGAAGTTACAACTGACAATACAAAAATACGAAGAATCATAAGAGACTACCACAATTATACACCAACAAATCAGAAAACTTAGAAGAAATAGATATTCCTAGGAACACACAAACTACCAAGAAATAAAAAAAAAATGTTAATAGACTGAATTAAAAGTGATAAAATTAAATCAGTAATTTAAAAACTCCCCAACTAACAAAAGTCTAGGACTAAGTGGTTACATAGGTGAATTTGACCAAACATTTAAATAAAAGTTAGTACCTATCTTTCTCAAATTATTCCAAAAAAAATAAAGAGGAAGGAATACTTCCAAATCCATTTTACAAGGCCTGCAGTACTCTGATACCAAAACTAGACAGAAACAACACAAAAGAGAAACTTATAGGCCAATAAACCTGATGAATAGCATTGCAAAAATCCTCAACAAAGTATTAGCAAACTGAATTCAACAATACATTAAAAGAATCATACACCATGATCAGTAGAATTTATTCAAGGAATGCAAGGATGGTCATCATCCATAAATCAATTATGTAATACACTATGTCACCAAAACAAAGAATAAAAATAATATGATCATCTCAATGGATGCAGAAAATCGTTTACCAAAATTCAGCATCTACTTATGATAAAAACTCTCAACAAAGTGAGTATAGAAGGAATATATATATATAGGCCAATATAACAAAGGCCATTTATGACAAACCCATAGCTAACATCATACTCAATGGTAAAAAGCTGCAAGATTTTCCTTTAAGATCAGGAATAAGGCAGGGATGCCCATTCATACCACTTTTACTCAAAACAGTACTAGAAATCCTGGTCAGAAGAGTCAGGTAAGAAAAAGAAATAAAAGTATCCACAATGGAAAGGAAGAAGTAAAACTGTCACTATTTGAATATGACATGATACTGTATACAGCAAACCCTACAGATGCTACCAAAAATCTATTAGAACTAATAAATGGATTCAATAAAGTCGCAGGATACAAAATTAAGGTACAGAAATCTATTGCATTTATATAAACTAATGACAAGCTATCAGAGAAATTAAGAAAACACTCCCATTTATAATTGCATCAAAAAGAATAAAATACCTAGAAACATATTTAATCAAGAAGTGAATGGCCTGTCCTCTGAAAAGCATAATACATTGTTGAAAGAAATTAAAGACAACCCATATAATAGAAAAGATTTTTCTGCTCATGGATTGGAAGATTTAATATTGTTAAAATTTCCATGCTATCCAAAGCAACCCACAGATTCACTGCAATCCCTATCAAAATACCAATGGCATATTTCACAGAACTAGAAGGAAGAATCCCATAATTTGTATGGAACCACAAAAGATGGTGAATATCCAAACCGTCTTGAGAAAGAAGAACAAAGCTAGAGATACTAAGCTCTCTGATTCCCTTTCTCTTTTTATCTTATTTTTCCTTCCCTTCCCTTCCCTTATGTTCATCTAGTTTTGTTTTTTCTTAAGTTCCACATATGAGTGAAATTGTATGGTGTCTGTCTTTCTCTGACTGACTTATTTCACTTAGTATACCCATTGGAGGCAAATCATCCCTGTTGGAGGCAAACCACAAGAGACTCTTAAATACAGAGAAGAAACTGAGGGTTTCTGGAGGGGTGTTAGGCTAAATGGGTGATGGGCACTTGTTGGGATGAGCTCTGGGTGTTATATGTAAGTGATGAATCATTAAATTATATTCCTGGAATCATTATTACACTATATGTTAACTAACCTGGATTTAAATAAATTAAAAAAATAAGTTCTCTGATTTCAAACTACACTACAAAGCTATGGTAATCAAAACAGTATGGTACTTGCATAAAACAGACATACAGATCAATAGAATAGAGGACCAAAAGAACAACCAAACATGAAAACAATTCCTTATTACCTTGAAATAAGTTGTACAGTTTATTAAACGCAGCCGAGAAAGTTCAAAATATCCAGACATGTTCTGATATTCCTAAAGTCTTCTTTTACCCATTCACTGAGATTTGAGATTAGAAAACACTCTTTCTGTCTCTCCATATATATATATATACACACACACATATATATGTATATATGTGTATATATATAACCAAAATAAGAATGACCATATATATATACACATATACATATATATGTGTATATATGTATATATATATATATATATATATAACCAAAATAAGAATGACTACATATATATATATATATATATATATATATATATATATATATTGAGTACATATATATATATATATGTTTGTTGTGTTTGTTTTTTTTTTTTTACCTTAGATCCTTCAGGGCCATTTTGTCCAGGAATCCCAATATCTCCTGGAAAACCCTAGGGAACATAGAAAACATAGAGAGTTTACTCAATCGCCATTACTGTAATTCTAGTGAGCATTTGAAAATTTCCTTTGCCATTCTTTCATGCCCAGTTAAAGTAATTTATACTGCTCAAAAAGTTAATATTAAAGGTTAATTATTGCACAGTTGTTTAACACTGGAATACAGAACTGACAAAGTGTTACGTCCCTTCTAAGAACTCTCACGCCATCTTGGAGTCCTGCAAGGTCACTTAATGTAGTGTTTTGACTTCTATTATTTTCCTCATCAGATTGTAAACTCCTTGAGGCAGTTTTATGTCTTAAGAACTATTATATTCTCAGCAACTATTATATTCTTGACAACCTGGCACATAGTAAGTGCTAAAAAAAGTTATTTTGTTGTTGTTGTCATTGTTGAGTGACTGATTTGCTTCTTTTGGGGGAAAAAAAGACATGTCTGATGGCTACTTCTGGCCCCTGGGCACTGGCTTACAACCACTGGTTCAGAATATCCCCATGGATAATTCATAGTTCCTGTCCATCCTCCAGATGAGTCTGAAACATCTTCTCATTCCAGGAAGCAAAAAGACTATAAAAGGTATCAAATCTAGAGTTATGTGAAGAGCTCTGAGGGAGCTTGAAGAGGATCCCACTGGGCAGATATGGGATAATATGAACTTCAATAAGGATAAGAATTGCAATGGATTGAAACATATCAAATATTTTTGCTATTCATAAGTTCATAATGATACAACAATTAAAGAACTGCCCTCTTTTAGAGGATTAAAGGAATCCAACTCATTATTTTGAAAACTGGTAAAGAAAGGTGAAGAATCAAGCATTTACTCTACTTTTCTCATGTATACTGTGCCACTACTAACCAAACAGTGGACAAGGGGATGTATTCAGCCAACAAATAAAAAAGAAATGATACAGCAAAAATATCTATATTTTGCAATCTTCTAATGATTTAATACATCTAGGCATTTGAGTCATCAACTGGTACTAACATCATTAAAACAAAGAGATAACTAGACATTATGTACTTTCTGATGAAAGAACACAGTATCACCTGTAGTCCCACCAAAAATAAATAAGCAAAACTGAATATGGTCAGGCCTCTCTATGTGACTACCCAGGTCACATGACTGGGGATCTTCAACAGCTAAATTGTAAGGGGGAAAAGGGAAATGAAAAGAGAGCTTGTAAGCTGAAAGACATAGCCATAAAATAAGCTTAAACTATAGTTTTAAAAGATGCATACTTGAGTGATAAACCATAAAAGAAAAAAGAACTGGTAACTTTTGGGAGGAGAGAAAGGCTTGTGGTTGTGTTTGATGTAACTATAAATGGGATTGTTTTCTTAATTTTCTCTTTCTCATAGCTCATTATTAGTGTACAGAAACATCACCAATTTTGTATATCAATTTTGTGTACTTTCTTAATAGAAATAGTCTAATCAATTTTTATCAAAAAGCAGAAACTGAATTGGCTTTAAAAATAATAAGTGAAAACATGTCCTCTATTTTCAGACTTCTCACATCTGTTTACTGTACTGAGAAGAGTGACTCAGCATTCTCTCCAGTAAAACCAATGTTTTATTACTCTCTAATCACTAAAGGCTGGAGACAAATTCGCATGCATTTTTTACAGCAAAACCTGGGAACTAAAGTACTAGCAGATTCGATTAGTATCCTGGGAAATCATAAGGGTAAAATATGGTCATTCTTATTTTGGCACTAGTTAGAAGTTTAGAAGCTAGAGTGTCCTAATATGGCTAAGTACATCATGATCTATGGCATATAGTGAGCACTTCAGTATTTCTTTGATAAGAGTTATGAAGTCTCTGTTTTCTACTGAAATATACAGTCTTCCCAGTTAAAAATGGTAAATGGATAAACAATCCACAAATAATTAAATCCAATGGGTAAGTTAATTATGGTATATCAGAAAATGAAATAACCTGGATGTGGCAACCTGGATGTAACTCCAACGTGTTATACTAAGTAAAAGAAGCCAGACCAAAAGAAAGTATACACTATATGAGTTCATTTATACAAAAACTTTAGAAAAATGCAAATTTATCTATAGTGACAAAAAGCGGATCACTGGTAGCCTAGAAAGGGTAGGGGCAGGAAGGTCAGAGAGAGGGATTACAAAATGTAAATAAGGAAATTGTTGAGTTTGACAGATATGTTGGCTATCTTGATCTTGGTGATGATTTTGTGTTATACATACACACAAAAAATGTGATTAAATCATGCAATTTAAATATATGCAGCTTACTTATGTCAAATATACCTCAATATAGCTGTAACAACAACAAAAAAGGTAATTGTGTTTTGGCAGGAAACAGTCTGTAATGATTTGAAGAACTCTAGAGAGAAAATATAATTTATTCATTGAACTTGTCCCCAGATCAAATCAGTGAAGTTCAGATTTTGGATTGTTTTGAAAGTAATAGCATATTCAATTTTAATAACTGGTTGAAAATAAAGTATATGTTTTGAGAAGTTTATACTTTCCTGATATTTTATAAAGTAGCTTTAAAATACTCTTGTTATAAACAATAGCATCACTTAGGGCACTTAACTCTCATAAAATTTTCAAATTTTCATTGATTTTTATACTCATTGTGCTTTAAATATACAATAACACAATACAGTTGACTTAAATTTATCTTCTTAGTAGTTTATAAGTCTGAACAAAGTAGAAATGAATACATTCTTAGAAAAACAGTCATATTAAAACAAGATGAAATTAATAAATCATTCAAGATAGGGCAACGCATAAGTTATGGATTCCTAAAGGGCAAAGTTACTCAAAGCCTAGTCTGCTGTCAGCATACTGTATATTCAATAAAAAGTCAATAGCTTAAATTAATGACTAAATTAACAATGAATTGTTTGAATACTTGTATTTTTAATTTTGCAATTTCAAAGTTATTTTTTGTTTAAAAACAAACAAAAAACTACCCTCCCCCAAACCCAACTATCATAGCTTCTATGGAAAGGATTGCAGTTTTGCATATGCAAGCAAGAAAGAATGCAGCCAGAGGGAGAGAGGTTCTGTAGGGGAGCATTTCATTTGAGACATGGATCCAAAAAACAATCATAAGGTTTTATTCTTTAACATTTGTGGATGTACATGTCATGTCAGTAATATGGTGAGTCCAAGTAAAAAAGTAAAAAAAAAAAAAAAAAAAAAAGGATTAAAATGACCTTTGCTGAGTGAGAATAATCCATGCAAAAGTTAATGCCAAAAAAAATATTTGACAGGGCAGAAGTAATAAATTCACTTTCCAAGTAAACTATAGAAACTAAACTTTAGCACAGGGCAGCATGTAACTGCAGACTGAGGAACTGTTCTGTCTTCTGGGAAAACCACAAACAGAAAATATGCACTTCTGGAAAAATAAAGGCAAAATAAGAAATTCATCTAGGTATATGGCTTTCTTTCACTCTCTTTTGCTGTTTTAGAATTAAAATACTGTCAAAAACAGTCTTTTTTCATTATGATATCATTGAAAATCTTTGCAAATGATTACTGCTATTCATATATTTTCGCCTTAGCCATTCTATATTTTTGAGTAGTAAATATGGCACAGCTGAATTCCATATATATGTAGCATTCTAAAAACTCAGCAGAGAAAATCCAGAAACAAAGACAATGAAAATTCCTTATAACACAAGGAATTCCTTATATACTCTCTGAATGACTTTTTAAATAAGACTTTAAATATTAGCAGTATGTTTGAAGTCACTCTTAAAAGAACCTACAAAGTCAATTGCAAAGTCCACTTTTATTTTACTGAAATCCACACAAAACCATACCAAACTTACAATTTTTTTTCAACATTTTTATTTTTATTTTTGGGACAGAGAGAGACAGAGCATGAACGGGGGAGGGGCAGAGAGACAGGGAGACACAGAATCGGAAACAGGCTCCAGGCTCCGAGCCATCCGCCCAGAGCCTGACGCGGGGCTCGAACTCACGGACCGCGAGATCGTGACCTGGCTGAAGTCGGACGCTTAACCGACTGCGCCACCCAGGCGCCCCCCAAACTTACAATTTTAAGATAAACAATGTCGACCATTGTTTGATCCTTAGGTTTGGATAACCTATGGTGACAAAAAGCAGGTCAAGGAAGGGAGGATCATGAGAAACAGAAAGGAAGTCACAAAGGTGAACAAAGAAATTTTGGGTTTTGATGGATGTGTTCACTATTTTGATTGCGGTGATAGTTTCATGAGTTACACATATGTCAGAAATTATCAAATTGTACAACTTAAATAAATATAGTTTGCTATATGTCAACTACACCTCAATAAAACTGTAAAGCAAAAAGGTAATTGATACTGGGTATTTTTAGATAATCACTGCCCTTTGGTAGACAACACTCTGCAATTATTTGAAGACCCTTAGAAAACTTGTCCCCAGATAAAAATCAGGTAAGCTCAGATTTCAAATTGTTTTGGAGGTAATAACATGACTATGATTTTATACTTACCTTTGGATAAGTATCATTTCAGGTACTCCATTTCTATATATTTGATTCATGTAGAATTATTATGAGTGTCTTTATTAATTAAAGAATATCAATTTATTCATTCAACATGTTACTATGTATCAGCCATTGTTCTTGGCATTGAACATATACTAGAGAACAAAAATATTCCTTGGTATCATAGAATGTATATTCTGGAGACTCTTTATCTCAGATTCTCCCTTTTTCAGTGTGTGTAAGTTTGTGGCAAGGGGTGGGAAGTTAGGTGATTTAAAAGCTGATTTATATTGTTATGAGGAACTGGTATATATTGATTTCCTACTTTTGTTCCAAATGCACAGCTATAGTCATGGGCCACTCTATTTTGTTTCCTGTTCTTTCGTGTCTCCAAGTGGAATGAATATTGTGGCTACTTTGTTTCTTTCTAAAATGAATCTGATTATTTGACACTCACACCTATATTTAGGCCTCAGGGAAAAGAATGCACTTTACTCCAAAAACCTGGCCTTGGAGCTATAAGCAATACTTGATCAATATATTAGCTTATCTTCCTTTGGAGAATGGAGAGTATATTTTCAACTGTGTGGGCGGCTGTACTATGTTACTAGAGGCATTTTGAAAACTGTATAAGTGGGTGCAATGGTACATGTAGATACTGGGCATCAAAGATGTAACATGTAGAGGGCATCTTCTTTTTTATCTGCTCACCGTCTCTTTAGGAAAATACTCTTCCCCAATTTGCAGTCCATGTGCTTCTGGTCCCCATCCCAGTTTCCAGGAGTAAGTAAATAGCCCAAATCTTGCCAATTACAGTATTCCATCCCCATGAGTACTGTGATTGATTTAAAGATGATCATGTACTCCAAGAGAGATTGGCTGGAATCTACCTTAGAATATTTGCTGGAGCTATAAAGAAAGAAGAATGCTTTCTTTTTGCTAAGATTGCTAACTGTGAGGGAAATATAAGCCTAGAGTTGCCAAGGGCCATATTTTCCACAATGTGTTCCTGTGAATGAAGCTAACAGACATAAGTAAAGCTAATAAGTGGAGAGTGTCCTGATTATATTCATCAAATTCCTGTATTTGGCCAAATGTCTAGGCATAGATACTGCTGGATTTCCTGATTACATTAGCCAATCCTGAATTTTGCTTAAAACTGTTTGAGGTAGGGGAGCACCTGGGTGGCTCAGTTAGTTAAATGTCTGATTTCAACTCAGGTCATCATCTCATCGTTCATGAGTTTGAGACCCAAATTAGGCTCTGCACTGACAGCGTGGAGCTTGCTTGGGATTCTCTCTCTCGCCCTCTCTCTGCCCTTCTCCACTCACTCTCTTTTTCCCTCAAATAATAAATAAACTTAAAAAAAACTGTTTGAATTATATTTTGTCATTTTTAATGGAAGTAGAATTGACTAAAAAACTGAATTATTTGTAGTTTTAAAATATACATAGCTTCCTTTTATACCTCTGCTGTAATACCCTTGCCCTCTGTTTCTATTTGATAAGTCGGCTCTATTTCATCAAGTCTTTGCTCAAGCAACCATACTTCTTGGAAGTCTCCTTTAACTCACTGCCCCAGGTTCCTTCATCATATAATTGGTTGCCAACTCAAATATAACATGATCTGTGAAGCTTTTCATGGTTTCCCTTAGCCAGAATCAGTAGCTTGTTCCTTTATATTCCTATAGAACTCTGTTAATATGGCTATTTAGTAGTAATCACACTATACTGTAATTAAGGGTTTGTTTCTTTATTCCAATAAAATGTGAGCTCATGGAGGAAAATAAATGTATCTTACTCATCTCTATATCTCTAATATTTAACTTAACATGTTGCTAGCGACAATTCTCCATGGTCTCTTGTATTTTTGCACATTATACAAACGAGATGTTAATTATTCATTGTTCCAATCTATATTTTCAGGGATTTTTGTATAGTAAAGATGGCTATAGAATCTCCCTCTGTAGCAAAAGGCAGGAATATAAACTTCCATATAATAATAATCTTTCTGGAATACATTTATTTTTTTAAATAACTGACGATTATAAAAGATTCAGTTTCTCTAAGTTCAAAGTTCCTCTTATGTAATATAACCACTGCTTATGTAAATGTCATCTAGCCCTCTTTGCATCACCCTGTGAGAAGGCTCAGAAAATCAGAGCAAAAATACTGATACTCTGGACACTGCTATTGCTAAGAATAATAAACAGTCCTTTGTCTCTGTCCCATGAGTTTTGTGTCTTCTAATACAATCTGTGAAACTCTCAGGCTAATTTGTTGGCTTGGATATAGGATAAAATTTCAGATTCTTCACAGTCTCTGACAGTTCTGATGATGAGAATGGGATACAAATGGAGACACAGCTTTCTGGAAGAGGAAGTGTGAGGGCCTTACCAGGTGATTAATGGGATTTGAGGAAAGTCCCTGGGAATAGGCAGTGAGCATGTTAACCAAATTTTATAGTGAACCAGGTAATGAATGGGTCTCCACTTTATTGCCTGCTAAGAGGAGCAACTTGGGGAGATGGGTGTAGGCCAAGTACTGGGAACCAGAAGTATTTTCAAAGACGGTTGCCTTAGTTGTTGCTAATTCTCCTTGGAGTGGAAAGACTTCCTCATCAACCTAGTAAACAGCCTCAGGCCCACCTCAATGTAACTACAGTAGTAAGTACTATTAGTGACAGCAACTAACAGTACTAAGATTCAACCTGGGTAGGCAGAAGATTCTGTCCCCTTTCAGACAGCAGTTATGGAAACTCCCACCTGAGTTTAAAAGGACAGAAATTTGTGATCATTACTGGAAGCAACCAGGAAAATCAATAAAACTTTGGCTGGTTCACTTGAGAGATGAGGGGACGGGTTCCATATACAATACAAGAATTGTGGTAATAAACTTGACTATCTAGCTACTAGAAGTCTCTGCCTTGATACCACTTTGAATCGAAGGACTTATGCAATTTGGCACCAACCTAGTTTTACAACCTTACCTATTACTCTATACCAACACATGGAATCTGCATCAGCTAGCCAGTTTCATTCATTATTCTGTAAATCCACAATGCATATTACCTAGGATCTGTTTATGTGATTTATCCTGCCTGGAATGCCCTCCCCTTTTCCTGCCATATACTGATCAACAATCTAATTCAAGATCCATTTTTTCCATGAACCTGTCCCTAATCCTTCCATCTCCTGTTAATCTCTCTCTACGAACACTGTACTATAATGCTACTTATTTAATTCTTGCATGATGCCTTTACTGTTATCTAAAAGTATTTGTATATATCTTATTTATCCCAAGTAGACTGTAAATTGACACAAATTATGAACAATATATTATTTTTGTGTGCATCCTATAGTGTTTACTAAGCATAGCTTTGTACACAGTAGGAATATGAGAAATTATTTGTTATTGACTAATTCAACTGATTTCACCACATATTTCTTTCAGCACAAGTTTTTGAGTAACAACTAAAAACATAAAATTACTCAACTAAACCCAAGTGATAAAAGATAACAAAGAAGTAACTAGTTTAATTAAAGCGAATTCATTTGGACTAAGATCGACCCAACTGGCCATAGGCTGGCTTATTCAAGTTAAGTCCACTGAGGTGCTAAAATGTACATTTAGAAGCATGACTTTATTTGATATGAGCAGACTCTCCAAATAAACTTCAGCATTTGACTCTAGGGAAGACCGCCCTAGTGGAAAAAGAGGACCCACTGGTTGGCCACTTCTAATATCTCTGTGATTAGTGGTCTCAGCTCATTTTTGTAGTAAAACAATTGGCTCCACTTACCAAGAACATCGTCCAAAATTCAACTATTTGGCAATCTCAGTAGTCCATGGAGGTTAACAGCTGAATCAACAAACATTCTCACTACCAAGCTACCACATTTGAAGGTGGTTTGCTGCCAGAACTGGGAGGAAACATGGGATTAGTGCTCAAAACTGATGCTGCTATGCCGAAAGAGTGAAGATTCCTGTGTAGCACTTTCCATATGTTTTTGTTAAAAGCAAACAAAGAACTAGCATAGAAAAAAATTTAACCTTATGTTTTAAAGTACATGAAATTTTATCTTGGGCCATCACTAATATTTACAATTCAGTGAATAGGTAAATGCAGATATACTTACTTCTCTGTCACTTTAACAATTTGCCTAGAATAAGCACAACATTAAGGAGAAAAAAGCTTTGAAGAGGTTTGAAGTGACATTTATTGAGATGATCTTTAATGATGAACAGTCTCTTCAATATCAATGGCAAATAACTTGGCATTTACAACAAAAACTTAAGAGCACTTTGCTTTCACTGACTTTTATGAAGATCTGAGCTTCTGAACTAGCAAGAAATATTGTACTAGCAAGAAATATTGGCCAGTCTTGTCCTGTCGTATTGGCAGTACAGATGACAACTTGTATGGTATGATTAATTTGAGGAGTATCACAGTTTCTAATCACCCACAGATTTTTTTCTGCTCACTAAATGACACCTCAAATTCTACAATTCAAGACTCATTACATTGGTTCCAGGTTTCTGTTTAGTGTTAAAATGTAAATATCCTTGAAAGGAGATTATGTTGAAGTTAGCTGTTCTGCTAACCATTTACTGCTTGAAATGAAATATATTTATCAGGTCTTTCTTCCATAAACAAGCTTTGATGGGAAAGGTAAATTATGGAAAGGAAAAGAGACACTGGTTATTTGAGATGGACAAGAACTCATGCTCAAGGGAAAGAACACAGGAGAAACCAGAGGTCATAGGAATTAAGTTTTTGGCTATTTTATAATTTTCTCTGGGGACTAAACTGATTCTAGATTATTTTATTATTATTCTGATTGTTTTAAGAAAATAATTGATTTTTAATTTTTAATTTTATCAAACTGAATTAATCTTGATGTCCAGGAAAAAAGACAGAGACAGTGGAAGTTTTGACACGGTTTGAATTGAATATTGATTTCTTGCATATAAATGCCTTGAAATCAAGACCAAATCTAATTGACCTCAGCATTTTTTTTAGTGAACATATTGAGAGATGATCTGTTGAAAAGGAAGAATTATAACTGGACTGTCTAAAGAAAAGCCTAAAAGGAAGAGATCTTCCTATAGTTAGGTAGACCTTTGGGTTCTAAGGATCAGACAGTCATTCACATCTACATGACTGTCAATCATATTGTATGGAGAGAATGTCAGAGATTACTGCCACCATTAAAAATATAAAATGTGTATATGTGGTGGTCTCTGTCAGAGCATTGTTTAATTCACGAGACTGGTGCCTACAAAAATCAGTTGGATTGTGGAGAATGACTATAGACTACCACAATCCCACTTGCAGCTGCTGTGTCAGACATAATATTATTACTAACACAGATGACTAATGCCTTCTGTATTTGGTATGTAATCACTGATTTGATAAATGCATTCTTTTCCTTCATAATCAAAAGAAAGTTAAAAAAAAAGAGTCTGCATTCAAGTGGGGCCCTTCCAATCTGGAAGTTATCAGCAGTCCATCTTCACAGAGACAGATAAGTATTTTACAAGAGTTTACTTTCCTTCCTTTAGAGCCTCAACTAGCCCAGTATCTAGAAAATTATAGAATGCCTAATCCACAGGCATGGAACCCCACAGAGAATAGTATCTGAACAAGATACCCTCTCTGTATCAAAGGAGGTACCAGAGTGTGCCTTCAGTGATTCATTGACCTTCACCTAATCTGTACCATCTAGAGGTAGCTAGTCTTACAAAACATTGGAACTGCCTTCTAAAGTTATAATTGAAGTGCCAACTTAAAGGAAACAATATAAAAGGAGTACCACCCTTTGGGATATAGAGTATTTTTTAAGTCAGAGACCTGTATATGGTGCTTTTGTCCACAATAGGAAGGATACGTGACTTTGGAAACCAAGGAATAGAAGTGGATGTCATCCTATTTACCATCACTCCCAGTGACATCTAGATTTTGTACTTTCTTTCCCCACAACCTTGGACTTTTCAGGGTTAGATATCCTGTTACCCAAAGGGGCTCTCTCTTGACAGGAGACAGAGCAAACATCCCACTAAGCTAAACATATGGCTGCCAACAGGGCACTTTGGACTTTTTATGATGAGGTATGGGCAAACAAGAAGAGGAGTCACCATATTGGCATGGTTAATTGACTCTGAAAAACGAAGAGGCAAGACTGCTTTTACACAAAAAGGGCAGAAAAGAATACACATGGAACTCAGGTGATACACTGGACATCTCTTAGAAGTCTTATCAAGAGTTCATATTCTTCAGTAATGAAGATTAAGGTTATACCACCAGGTAAGCCACCAAGACCTACTGAGGTAATAGCTGAGGGTGAAAGGAATTTAAAATGGAGAATGAAGGAGGGAACAATGAGTACCAGCTGTGACCCCAAGAGAAATTAGACCATCAGCAGCCATATGACATTTGACTTACATAGATGAATTAGATCAAAAATAATGAAGACATAGTAAAACCTAAAGAATATAATAGAGAAGAGTAAGTCACTATATACTAAAATTCACATTTGATGATAAAAACATACCTCCTTGGCAAGTATATATTGAACATTCACAAAAAATGATCACAACAAGAAAAAGACTGATAAGCTCCACAAAATAGAACAGCAGCCTCTGATAACAATGCAACAAAAATAAGAATTATTAACAAAATCAAAACCATTGGCACTCCCCCCTGGAAATTCTAAATCTCCTTTTTAAATAACTCTTGGGTGAAAAGGGAAATAACTGAAATTACAAAATATCTAAAAGATAATAGCGATAAAAGTACTCCATACCAGAATCTTTGAGATACATTTGAAGCAGTAATCAGAGAGAAATTCATAGTCATTAACAGTTTCAGGAATGAAAATAAAATAATGAAAATAAATAAAATTAAATCCCCAACTAAAAAAAAACAACATAAACCATAAGTATCTCAAAGATATATATAATAAAGACAAAAGGGGAAACTAATTATGTAAAGAAAAGAAAAACAGAAGACAATAGAAACAATTTCAAAAATGTTTTTGAGAAAAAAATAACTGGACAAACTCAATCAAACCTAGCCAAGAAATAAAAGGAGAAGCACATATACAAATATTTAAAAAAATTTTAATGGTACATTGGAAATAACATTAAAACAAAAAATTAAAAATCATAAAGAGACTATTTTGTGGATTTATATGGAAGTAAATTTGAAAACCTAGATGAAACATAATTTCCTAAGGACAATTTAACAAAGCTAATCCCATTAGAGAGCTTAAAAAGGCTACTTTCTGCAGAAGCAATAGGAAAATTCAGAAACTACCCCTTAAAAAGCATCGATTCCAGATGGTTTCACAGAGGAATTCCACCAAAGCCTCATAGATAAGATAGTCCCAATATTCCATATATTACTCCAGAGTACTAAAACTGAAGATTTCCTAATTATTTTGATGAAATAAGTATAACATTAATACCTAAACTTGATAAAGAAGTACAAAAAAGATTGAATATTATAGATAAAGATCACTTATAAATATTGATGCAAAAGTACAACTATCAGTAGAATTAGCATTCTATTAAGAAAATATACCATGATCAAATAGAATTTTTTTAAAAATGCAACAGAAACTAGTGATTATATAGAAATAGTCAATTCATAGAAATTATATAGAAATAGTCATTATATAGAAAATAGTTAATAGAAAATCCATTACTATAATATACCATATAAATAGATCTCAAAAGAAAAAGTATATAATTATCTTTACAGAGTTTGAAAATATAACAAATATTTGACAAAGTATAACAATCTTCTCTGACTAAAAAATATCACTCAAAAATAGGAATGTATTTTAACATGATAAAATACATGCATATTTTAATTTTAACTCAGAATTTACTTCATGAGGAATCACTATAATATTTCCATTAAGATCAGGAACAAGGCAAGGAGGAATACTACTTCCAATTCTTTAACATTTTACCAGAGGTATTACATACAGTGCAATTACACATAAAAAATTGAATCATAGGTAAGAGAACTGAGAAAGAAGAACTAAAAGGATCTCTATTTGCAAATTACATGAGAGCATGTCTAGAAAACTTTAGAAAATCAATGATAAAACTAACTCAAAGATAAGAAACCATTAAAGTAGCAGGATATGAAATTAGCATTCAGAAATCAGTAATTTCCATACCCATACAAAACCTGTTAGAAACTAGAATAGTAGAGAAAATCCCATTTACAATAGCAACAAAAAAGATGAAATACCAGGGAAAAAATTTAATAAAATAAACCTATATGTACAAAACCTCTATGAGGAAAACTTTAAAACATTTCCTAAAAAACACAAAAGCAGACTTGAACAAATAAAAGATATTCATTATTCTTGGACTGGATGACCCAATATCATAAAAATGTCACTGCTCCCTAAATTAATCTATAAATATGTCTAATAAAATAATTATTATTAAATGCAAATCAATATAAATAATATTTTTTAGTGAAGCTAGACATGTTGATGCTGAAGTATACATGCAAAATACAAGTATGTAAGTATAGGCAGGAAAACACTGATAAAGAAAAGTGAAGAGAACTTATATAGCCTTTTCAGGCATTAAAACATACTATAAACTACTATTAAGTAATAGTACCATAAGGAGTAAGTTTTAAAGTACCAAGACTTCATTTGTTCTGATTACTTACAGCTTTGTAATATAGCTTATAATCAGAAAATGTGATGTCTCCAGGTTTGTTCATCTTTGTTTCTTCTTTCAGGATTGCTTTGGTTATAGACTAGTAAACAGAATAGCCCAGACATAAACCCATGCATGTACAGTCAACTAATTTTTGACAAGGGTGGCAAGAATGTGTAATAGGTGAAAGACAGTCTTTTCAATAAATTGTATTGGGAAAATTGAATATCCACAAATAACAGAATGAAACAGGAACCCTACCTTACACCACTCACAAAAATTAACTCAAAATGGATCAAAGACTTAAATATGAAACTGGAAACCATAAAACTGCTAGAAGAAAATAGGCAGAAACCTCCTTGACATTGGTCTTGGCAATGATTCCTTGGATAAGACACCAAAAGCACAGGCAACAAAAGCTAAAATAAACAAGTGGGAAACAATAAAAAAAAAAAACCTGAAAAGGCAACTCATATAATTCAATAACTAAAAAACAATCCAATTAAAAATGAGCAGAGGATCTGCATAGCCATTTTTCCAAATAAGACACACAATGGCCAATATGTACTTGAAAGGGGGCTCAACATTGCTAAACATCAGAGAAATGCAAATCAAAACGACAGAGATATCACCTCACACCTGTTAAAATTACGATTATCAAGAAGATCAGAAATAACAAGTGTTGGCAAGAAGTAGAGAATAGAATCCTTGTGCACTCTTTGTAAGAATGTAAATTGGTGCAGCCACTATGGAAAACAGTATAAAGATTCTCAAAAAAATTAAAAATAAAACTCCATATGATCAAGCAATTCTATTTCTGGGTATTGATCTAAAGAAACAGA
The DNA here is from genome assembly GCF_007474595.2 of Lynx canadensis. Lineage (NCBI taxonomy): Eukaryota > Metazoa > Chordata > Mammalia > Carnivora > Felidae > Lynx > Lynx canadensis. The sequence goes on from NC_044310.1 coordinate 72,170,039, forward strand.
AAACACTAACTTAAAAAGATATATCCACCCCTATGTTCATCGCAGCATTATTCACAATATGTGAGATACGGAAAAAATCTAAAAACATACATTGATGGGTAAATGGATAAAGATGATGTGATGCAAAGGAGGGAAGATGGCAATGGAGTAGGAGGACCCAAGGATTGCCTTGTCCTGAAAATACAACTAGATAACTATTAAATTATCCTAAATACCCCAGAAATTGACCTGCCGAAAGGCAGAACAAACTCCACAACTAAAGATAGAGAAGAGAACACACTGAAGAAGGTAAGAAGTGGAGAGATGCAATTTGGGAAAGAAATGGATGTGGCTGCTGTGGTGGGGAGGGAGTTGCAGAGAAGGGTGAGAGACAGGCTAGCACACAGGGGAGTACATGTGGAAAATGAATCTCCATAGCAATTGGCTTGGAAAGCCAGAGGGGCCCTATTTTGTGAGTTCTTGAAACCAGCAGGGCTTAAAGCCTGGAGTTTTAAAGGTCATCTGGCATGGCTGAGATAAAGCCTGGAAGGCATTGCCTTATCTTAGAGACAAGGCAGGCAAACAACCTGCATGGAACATACAGCATGGAAACAGTGATTTGAAGAGCTCCTGGGGTACACAGTGGAGAGGTTATTTGCTCATTTTGGAGCTTGTTCCATAGAGGCAGCATTCACAGACAGACCTCTTGGGAAGAAAAGAACTGGCTGACACCATTTCTCTGCCCTGCACCGCACCAAAAGCACAGGGCCACCTGCAGGAACAAACACAGTCCAATATTCACTACCTAACTTGCTTATGCCAAGTCCCACCTCCACCCATGCTCTGGTGGAATAACTCCCCTCCTCCTCATTCCCCACCCAGCCATGCTTGCCTCAGTCCCAGTGGACCTGCTCTCCCACAAGACCAGCCCAAATCCCTGCTCACATTGCATCTTCTCATGAAGGGGTTTGCTGAGCATCAGTTCCAATAGAAGTGGCAACAGGTCTCATTTCACAAACAGATCAGAGTACACATAGTTAAAATATGCCACATTCAGGCTGGGGACCAAACACTGCCCACAACAGGCAAAGAGAACCTCTGTAGACAACTGGCCTAATGGATAAAGCCCCCAGGGCAAGACAGCACAGTACACACAGCACATGCTGGAGACACTCCTGGAAGTACAAGACCCTGGGGAATAAGGGAACACTACACAGCAGGGCACCAAAGGACCTCTTCTTTGTAAGTCCATTACCCTCAAAAACAGGAGATATAGTTGACTTTCCTAACACAGAAATAGGTGCAGAGACTTAGGAAAAAAATGAGAAGACAGAGACATTTATCCCAAATGAAAGAACAGGACAAAGCCACAGCCAGAGATCTAAGTGAAGCAGATATAAGTAATATGCCTGATGGAGAATTTACAGTAATGATCATAAAGGTATTCACTAGACTTGAGAAAAGAGTCAAAGACAGGAGTGATACCCTTACCATAGAAATAAGGAATAACATAGCAGAGGAAAGGGCTCAGTAAACCAAATGATAAACACACATGAAGGAATGAACAGCAAGCTGGAAGAAGCAGAGGAATGAATTAATGACCTAGAAGACAGAATAATGGAAAATAATCAAGCTGAACAAAAGAGAGAAAAAGGAATTATGCAAAATGAGAATAGGCTTAGGGAAATCAGTGACTCCGTCAAACAATAACATTCATATTACAGGAATCTCAGAAGATGAAGAGAAAGGAAAGGGGACATAAAATTTATTTGAAGAAAGAATAGTTGAAAACTTTCCTAATCTGGGGAAGGAAACAGATAACCAGATCCAGGAGGCACAGAGAACCCTCATCAAAATTGACAAAAGCAGATCCATACCAAGTTATATTGTAATCAAGTTGGCAAAATATAGTGATAAAGAAAAAAATTTTAAAGCAGAAAAACAAAAGAAGATAGCAACATACAAGGGAAAATTCATGAGGCTGGTGGAAGATTCCTCAACAGAAACTTGGCAAGTCAGAAGGGAGTGGCATAATATATTCAGTGTTGAATGCACAAAATCTGAAGTCAAGAATACTCTATGCAGCAAGGCTATCATTCAGAATAGAAGTAGAGATAAAGAGTTCCCCAAACAAAAGCCAAAAGTGTACATGACTACTAAAGCAGCCCTGTAAGAAATATTAAAGGGTACAATTTGAGTAAAAAGGAGAGAACAAAAGTGATAATAGAAAGGGAGAAAACACAACAACAGTAAAAATGAATTAGTCTGTAAAAAGCCAGTCAAGGAAATCACAAAATAAAAGGATGTAAAATAAACAACATGTACCTAAAATGTGGAGAGGAAAGGAGTAAAGAATGGGTTCAAACTTAAATGACTATCAACATAGGCTGCTATATGCAAAAGAGGCTATATACAAACCTAATAGTAATCATATGTCAAAAACCACAAATAAATATGCAAAAAATAAAGGGAAAAGAATCCAAATGTATCACTAAGAATATCAGCAAATTGTGAAAAAAAAAAAAAAAAAAGACAAGAAAGGATCAGGAAAAATCTTCAGAAACAACCAGAAAACGAATAATAAGATGACTATAAATACATACCTAACAATAATTACTTTCAATGTAAATGTACTAAACATTCCAATCAAAAGGCATAGAGTGACAGAATGGAAAAAAAAATCAAACCTCGTTTATATACTGCCTTTAAGAGACTCATTTTAGACGTAAAGACACCAGCAGACTGAAAGTGAGGGGACAGAGAAAATGTTATCATGCAAATGGATGATTTAAAAAAAGACCAGAGTAGCAATACTTATATCAGAGAAAACAGACTTTAAAACAAAGACTATTACAATAGACAAAGAAGGATACTATATTATAGTAAAGGGGACAATCCAACAAGAAGATATAATAATTGTAAATACTTACGCACCCAATATAGGAGGACACAAATATATACAACAGTTAATAATAAACATAAAGGACTAATCAATAGTAATACAATAATAGTAGGGGACTTTAATACTCTACTTCCAACAATGGAAAGATCATCTAAACAGAAAAATCAAAAAGGGAACAATGGCTTTAAATGACACACTGGAACAGATGAATTTAACAGATATATTTAGAACATTCCATCCTAAAACAGCAGAATACACATTTTTTTCAAGTACACTTTAAGCATTCTCCAGAACAGGTAACATATTAGCCCACAAAATAAGTCTCAACAAATTCAAGAAAATCAGAGCCATACCATATACCTTTTTGACCACAATGTTTTGAAACTAGAAGTCAACCACAAGAAAAAATATAGAAAGAACATAAATACATGGAGGTTAAATAATATGCTACTAAACAATGAATGGATCAAACAGTAAACAAAAGAAGAAATAAAAAAGTATATGGAAACAAATAAAAATGAAAACAGAATCATCAAAACCTGTTGGGATGCATGAAAAACAGTTCTAAAAGCGAAGTTTATACCAATACAGGCCTAACTCAAGAAGCAAGAAAAATCTCAAATAAGCAACCTAACCATACACGTAAAGGAGCCAGAAAAAGAACAACAAACAAAGCCTAAAATCAGCAGAAGGAAGGAAATAATAAAGATCAGAGTAGAAATAAATGATACAGAAACTAAAAACACAATAGATCAATGAGAACAGAGATGTTTCTCTGAAAACAATCAATAAAATTGTTAAACCTCTAGCCAGACGTATCAAGAAATAAAGAGAAAGGACTCAAATAAATAAAATCTCAAATAAGGGAGGAGAAGTAACTACCAGCACGACAGAAATACAAGCAATTATAAGAGAAAATTATGAAAAACTATACACCAACAAACTGGACAAACCTAACAGAAATGGATAAATTCCTAAAAACATATAACCTATCAAAAGTGAAGCAGGAAGAAATAGTAAATTTGAATAGGCTGAATACAACAATTAAATTGAATCAGTAATAATAATAAAAAAACTCCAAACAAACAAAAGTCCAGGACCAGATGGCTTCATGGGCAAATTCTACCAAATACTTAAAAAAGAGTTAATACCTCTTCTTCTCAAACCATTTCAAAAAATAGAAAATGAAGGAAAACTTTCAAATTCATTGTGTGAGACCAGCATTACTCTGATATGAAAACCAGATGAAGACAAAAAAAGAAAACTACAAGCCAACATCTCTAAAGAACATAGATGCAAAAATCCTTAAAATATTAGCAAATCAAATCAAACAATACATTAAAAAAATTATTCACAACATCTCTAAAGAACATAGATGCAAAAATCCTTAAAATATTAGCAAATCAAATCAAACAATACATTAAAAAAATTATTCACCACAATCAAGTGAGATTTATTCTTGGCCTGCAAGGGTAGTTCAATATTCACAAAGCAATCAACATGATACATCACATCAATAAGGGAAAGGATAAAAACTACATGATCATTTCAATAGATGCAGAAAAAGCATTTGGCAAAGTACAACACCCATTCATGAAAAAAACCCTCAACAAAGTAGTTTAGAGGGAACATACCTCACACAGTTAAGACAACATATGAAAAACCCACAGCTAATATCATCTTCAATGGGGAAAAACTGAGATCTTTTTCTCTATGGTCAAAAACAAGGCAGGGATGTCCACTCTGACCAGTGTTATTTAACACAGTATTAGAAGTCCTGGCCACAGCATTCAGACAATAAAAAGAAATGAAAAGTGCCCCAATTGGCAGGGAAGAAGTAACTTGCACTATTTGCAGATGACATGATACTCTATACAGAAAACCTGAAGACTCCACCAAAAAATTGCTAGAAGTGAAAAATGTATTCAATAAAATTGCATAATACAAAATCAATGTAGAGAAATCGGTTGCATGTCTACACACCAATAATGAAACAGCAGAAAGAGAAATTAAGGAATAAATCTCATCTACAATTCCACCTAAAACAACAAGGTACCTAGGAAGAAACCTAACCAAAGAGGTGAAAGACGTGTACTCAGGAAACTTAAAACACTGATGAAATTCCAGATGACACAAAGAAATGGAAAGACATTCCATGGTCATGGATCAAAAGAACAAATATTGGTAAAATGTCTATACTATCCAAAGCAATCTACACATTTAATGCAATCCCTATCAAAGTACTAACAGCATTTTCCACAGAGCTAGAATAAACAATCCTAAAATTTATATGGAACCACAAAAGACCTCAAAGAGCCAAAGCAATCTTGAAAAAGAAAGGCAAAGCTGGAGGCACCACAACTCTGGACTTCAAATTTTATTACAGAGCTATAGCAATGAAAACAGTATGGTACTAGTACAAAAACAGACACATAGGTCAATAGAACATAACAGAAAACCCAGAAATAAACCCACAACTGTATGGTGAATTAATCTTTGACAAAGCAGGAAAGACTATCCAATGAGAAAAAGAGAGTCTCTTCAACAAATGGTGTTGGGAAAACTGGACAGCTACACGCAAAAGAATGAAACTGGACCATTTTCTTATAACATACACAAAAATAAAGTCAAAATGGACTAAAGACCTAAATGTGAGACCTAAAACCATATGACTCCTAGAAGAAGACACAGGCAGTAACTTATCTGACATGGGCTGTAGCAATATTTTTCTAGCTAGGTCTCCTGAGGCAAGGGAAATAAGAGTAATAATAAACTATTGGGACTGCATCAAAATAAAAAGCTCCTGCACAGTGAAGGAAATAATCAACAAAACTAAAGGGCAATCTACAGAATGAGAGAAGATATTTGCAAATGACATATCTAACAAAGGGTTAGTATCCAAAACATACAAAGAACTCATAAAATTCAACACCAAAAAACTAATAATCCAATTAAAAACTGGCAGAAGACATGAACACACATTTCTCCAAAGACATAGAGATGGCCAATAGACACATGAAAAGATGTTCATCATCACTTACCATCAGGGAAATGCGAATGAAAACTACAATGAGTTTAATTGTATCACCTCACATCTGTCAGAACGGCTAAAGTCAATAAGACAACAAACAACAGTTGCTGGCAAGGATACTGGTAAAAAGGAAACTTCATGCACCATTGGTGGGAATGCAAACCTGTGCAGCCACTCTGAAAAACAGTATGGAGCTTCTTCAAAAAGCTAAAAATACAAATATACTTTGATCCAGCAATCACCCTACTGGGTATTTACCCCCAAAATTACAAAAAAAAAAACACTAATTCAAAGAGATACAGGCACCCTGATGTTTATAGCAGCATTATCTACAATAGCCAAGATATGGAAGCAGCCCAAGTGTCCACTGATTGATGAATGGATAAAGAAGATGTGGTATATATGTACAAAATGAAATACTATTCAGCCATAAAAAATAATGAAATCTTGACATTTGCAAACAACAGAGTTAGAGAATATAATGCCAAGCAAAACAAGTCAGAGAAAGACAAATACCATATGATTTCACTCATATGTGGCATTTAAGAAACAAAACAGACAAGCAAAGTGTAAAACATAGAGAGAGAGAAATCAAGAAGCAGACTCTTAATTGTAGAGAACAAACTGATGGGTACCAGAGGGGAAGGGGTTAGGGGGAAGGGTTAAAAAGGTGAGGGGATTGAGGAGTGCACTTGTGATGATGAGCACTAGGTGATGTACTGAATTGTTGAATCACTATATTGTATATCTGAAACTAATACAATATTTGTATGTTAACTAACTGGAATTAAAATTAAACTCTTAAAAAACCCAATGTGATGTACACACACACACACACACACACACACACACACACAGGAATATACTAAGCCAGAAAAGAAAGAATGAAATCTTGACATTTGAGACAACACAAATGAACCTGGAGTGCATTATGCTACATGAAATAAGCCAGAAGAAAAAGAAAAATACTGTATTTTATCACTTCTATGTAGAATCTTAAAAAAAATAGCTGATTTCATATTAACAGAGATTAGAATGGTGGCTGAGAGTGACTGGGGGGAGGCAAAACAAGGTGTATAGGTTCAGTTATAAGAATACAATAACATGAATAGAGATGTACAGTTAGAAGAAGAATAAGTTCTGAGAATCTAATGTACAGCATGGTGACTATAGTTAAAAATATGGTATATTTGAGATTTAGGTTCTGGGAAGGTGGAAGCGTAGGAGGACGCTGGGCTCACCTCGTCCTGCTGATCACTTAGATTCCACCCACATCTGCCTAAATAACCCAGGAAACTGCCAGAAGACTAGCAGAACGGATTCTCTGGAGCCAAGCATAGAGAAGAGCCCACGGAAGAGGGTAGGAAGGGCGGAGAGGCAGTGTGTGCTACAGGGACTGGCAGAAGGGAGCTGGGGGCAGTGGAGGGGCAGCCCACCAGGCAGGGCAGAGCCCCCGAAGTTTGGCTTGCAAAAGCGGAGGGGCTGGACTGCGTGAGTTCTGACAGCCAGAGGGACTTCACATCTGGAATGTTAGAAGTCAACAGCTCTGCTCTCGGAGAGCAGGGAGGGTGACAGGACGCTGGGAAGGAGAATTGTTGAGCCCCGGAAGACAAAGCTCAGCTCTGCAGGGGAACAAAGGCACTGGCAAGCAACATTTCCCTCTCCCATCTCCCAACTGAAATTCCAAAGGAACCAATTCCCGTCACCAAACTTGCTCGTACCATGCAAACATCCAACGCTGTGCTTCTGTGGATCCATCCCTCCGACGGGCCTGCCTCCCTCCTGGTGCGACAGGGCCCCTCCCGCAGGGGCCACCTAAGGCAAAGTGAGCTAAGCCTACCCCTCCCGCCCCTGTGCACCTTGCTGATCCACCCCAGCTAATACATCCTTGGCCAGATCCCATCGAAGCAGCACCACAAGCCTGGCAGTGTGCAACCAGCCCAGACAGGGGCCACACCACTTCAGTGAGTCCTGCCCCTGGGAGAGGGGAAGATAAGGTACACACCAGACTGACTATGGCCCCAGCAGTGGGCTGGGGGCAGACATCGGGTCTGACTGCGGCCCCACCCACCAACACAAGTTTCTCTGGACAGCATAGGGGAAGTGCCCTGCAGTTTGGAGCTACCTCAGGGACTACCCAAAATGACAAGACGGAAGAATTCTCCTCAAAAGAACTCCAGCTAACGAATTGATCAAAACCGATTTAAGCAATATAATGCAACAAGAATTTTATAATAATAGTCATAAAATTAATCGCTGGGCTTGAAAAAAGCAGAGAGGACAGCAGAGAATCTATTGCTACAGGGATCAAGGGGCTAAAAAATAGTCACGAGGAATTAAAAAATGCTATAAATGAGGTGCAAAATAAAATGGAGGTGGCCATAGCATGGATTGAAGAGGCAGAGGAGAGAATAGGTGAATTAGAAGATAAAATTATGGAAAAAGAGGAAGCTGAGAAAAAGAGAGATAAAAAAATCCAGGAGTATGAGGGGAGAAGTGGAGAACTAAGTAATGCAATCAAATGGAACAATATCCGTATCATAGGTATTCTAGAAGAAGAAGAAGAAGAAGAAGAGAGAGAAAGGGGCTGAAGGTGTACTTGAACAAATCATAGCTTAGAACTTCCCTATCTGGGGAAGGAAACAGGTATTGAAATCCAAGATGCACAGAGAGCTCCCTTCAGACGTAACTTGAATCGATCTTCTGTACGACATATCATAGTGAAACTTGCAAAATACAAGGATAAAGAAAGAATTCTGAAAGCAGCTAGGGATAAACAGGCCCTAACTTACAAAGGTAGACATATCTACAGAAACTTGGCAGGCCAGAAAGGAATGACAGGAAATCTTTAATGTGATGAACATAAAAAATATGCAGCCAAGATTCCTTTATCCAGCAAGTCTGTCATTTAGAATAGAAGGAGAGATAAAGGTTTTCACAAACAAACAAAAACTGAAGGAACTCATCACCACGAAACCAGCCCTACAAGAGATCCTAAGGGGGATTCTGTGAGTGAAATGTTGCAAGGACCACAAAGTACCAGAGACATCACTACAAGCATGAAAACTACAGACATCACAATGACTCTAAACCCGTATCTTTCTATACTAACACTGAATGTAAATGGACTAAATGCTCTAACGAAAAGACACAGGGTATCAGAATGGATAAAAAAATCAAGACCCATCTATTTGCTGCCTACAAGAGACCCATTTAGACCTGATGACACCTTCAGATTGAAAGTGAAGGGATGGAGAACTATCATGCTACTGGAAGTCAAAAGAAAGCTGGAGTAGCCATACTTATATCAGACAAACTAGACTTTAAATTAAGGGCTGTAACAAGAGATAAAGAAGGGAATTATATAATTATTACAGGGTCTATTCATCAGGAAGAACTAACAATTACGAATCTCTATGCACCGAATACGGGAGCCCCCAAATATATAAAACAATTAATCACAAACATAAGCAACCTTGTTGATAACAATGTGGTAACTGAAGGGGACTTTAACACCTCATTTACAACAATGGATAGATCATCTAGACACAGGATCAGTAAAGAAACAGGGCCCTGAATGATACATTGAATCAGATGGACTTGACAGATATATTTAGAACTCTGCATCCCAAAGCAACAGAATATACTTTCTTCTCCAGTGCACATGGAACATTCTCCAAGATAGATCACATACTGGGTCACAAAACAGCCCTTAATAAGTATAAAAGAACTGAGATCATACCATGCACACTTTCAGACCACAATGCTATGAAACTTGAAATCAACCACAGGAAAAATCTGGAAAACCTCCAAAAGCAGGGAGGTTAAAGAACACCCTACTAAAGAATCAATGGGTCAACCAGGCAATTAGGGAAGAAATTTAAAAATATACGGAAACAAATGAAAATGAAAATAAAACAATCCAAATGCTTTGGGATGCAGTGAAGGCAGTCCTGAGAGGAAAATACGTTGCAATCCAGGCCTATCTCAAGAAACAAGAAAAATCCCAAATACAAAATCTAACAGCACACCTAAAGGAAATAGAAGCAGAACAGCAAAGGCAGCCTAAACCCAGCAGAAGAAGAGAAATAATAAAGATCATAGCAGAAATAAACAATATAGAATCTAAAAACACTGTAGAGCAGATCAATGAAACCAAGAGTTGGTTTTTTGAAAAAATAAACCAAATTGGTAAACCTCTAGCCACGCTTCTCAAAAAGAAAAGGGAAATGACCCAAATAGATAAAATCATGAATGAAAATGGAATTATTACAACCAATCCCTCAGAAATACAAGCAATTATCAGGGAATACTATGAAAAATTATATGCCAACAAACTGGACAACCTGGAAGAAATGGACAAATTCCTAAGCACCCACACACTTCCAAAATTCAAACAGAAAAAAACAGAAAACTTGAACAGACCCATAACCAGTGAAGAAATGGAATCAGTTATCAAAAATCTCCCAAAAAATAAGAGTCAAGGACCAGATGGCTTCCCTGGGGAATTCTACCAGCCATTTATTTATTTATTTATTTATTTTTTAACATTTATTTATTTATTTATTTATTTATTTATTTATTTATTATTATTTTTTTTTATTTTATATATGAAATTTATTGTCAAATTGGTTTCCATACAACACCCAGTGCTCATCCCAAAAGGTGCCCTCTTCAATACCCATCACTCACCCTCCCCTCCCTCCCACCCCCCATCAACCCTCAGTTTGTTCTCAGTTTTTAACAGTCTCTTATGCTTTGGCTCTCTCCCACTCTAACCTCTTTTTTTTTTGTTCCTTCCCCTCCCCCATGGGTTCCTGTTAAGTTTCTCAGGATCCACATAAGAGTGAAACCATATGGTATCTGTCTTTCTCTGTATGGCTTATTTCACTTAGCATCACACTCTCCAGTTCCATCCACGTTGCTACAAAAGGCCATATTTCATTTTCTACCAGCCATTTAAAGCAGAGATAATACCTATCCTTCTCTAGCTGTTCCAAAAAACAGAAAGGGAAGAAAAACTTCCAGACTCGTTCTATGAAGCCAGCATTACTTTGATTCCCAAACCAGACAGAGACCCAGCAAAAAAAGAGAACTACAGGCCAATATTTCTGATGAATATGGATGCAAAAATTCTCAACAAGATACTAGCAAATCGAATTCAACAGCATATAAAAAGAATTATTCACCATGATCAAGTGGGATTCATTCCTGGGCTGCAGGGCTGGTTCAACATTTGCAAATCAATCAATGTGATACATCACATTAATAAAAGAAAAGATAAGAACCATATGATCCCGTCAATCGATGCAGATAAAGCATTTGACAAAATTCAGCATCTTTTCTTAATAAAAACCCTTGAGAAAGTCGGGAGAGAAGGAACATACCTAAACATTATCAAAGGCATTTATGAAAAGCCCACAGCTAATATCATCTTCAATGAGGAAAAACTGAAAGCTTTCCCCCCGAGATCAGGAACACAACAGGGATGTCCACTGTCACTGCTGTTGTTTAACATAGTGTTGGAAGTTCTGTGGGGCACCTGGGTGGCTCAGTTGGTTGAGAATCTGACTTCGGCTCAGGTCATGATCCTGCAATCTGTGAGTTCAAGCCCTGCGTCAGGCTCTGTGCTGACAGCTCAGAGCCTGGAGCCTGCTTCGGATTCTGTGTCTCCCTCTCTCTCTGCCCCTCCCCCACTCATGCTCTGTCTCTCTGTCAAAAATAAACAAACATCAAAAAAATTAAAAACAAAAAACAGCGTTGGAAGTTCTAGGATCAGCAATCAGACAACAAAAGGAAATTAAAGCCATCAAAATTGGCAAAGATGAAGTCAAACTTTCACTTTTTGCAGATAACATGGTATTATACATGGAAAACCCAATAGACTCCACCAAAAGTCTCCTACAACTGATACATGAAGTTAGCAAAGTCACAGGATATAAAATTAACGTACAGAAATCAGTTGCATTCTTATACACTAATAGTGAAGCAAGAGAAAGACAAATAAAGAAACTGATCCCATTCACAATTGCACCAAGAAGCATAAAATACCTAGGAATAAACCTAACCAAAGATGTAAAAGATCTGTATGCTGAAAACTATAGAAAGCTGATGAAGGAAATTGAAGAAGATACAAAGGAATGGAAAAACATTCTATGCTCATGGATTGGAAGAATAAATATTGCTAAAATGTCAATACTACCCAAAGCAATCTACACATTCAATGCAATCCCAATCAAAATCGCATCAGCATTCTTCTCGAAGCTAGAACAAGCAATCCTAAAATTTATATGGAACACAAAAGACCCCGAATAGCCAAAGTAATTTTGAAGAAGACCAAAGCGGGAGGCATCACAATCCCAGACTTTAGCCTCTACTACAAAGCTGTAATCATCAAGACAGCATGGTATTGGCACAAAAACAGACACATAGACCAATGGAATAGAATAGAGACTCCAGAATTGGACCCACAAAAGTATGGCCAACTAATCTTTGACAAAGCAGGAAAGAATATCCAATGGAAAATAGTCTCTTTAACAAATGGTGCTGGGAGAACTGGACAGCAACATGCCAAAAAATGAAACTAGACCACTTTCTCACACCACTCACAAAAATAAACTCAAAATTGATGAAGGACCTGAATGTGAGGCAGGAAACCATCAAAACCCTAGAGGAGAAAGCAGGAAAAGACCTCTCTGACCTCAGCTGCAGCAATTTCTTACTTGACACATCTCTAAAGGCAAGGTAATAAAAGCAAAAACAAACTATTGGGACCTCATGAAGATAAAAAGCTTCTGCACTGAAAAGGAAACAATCAACGAAACTAAAAGGCAACTGACGGAATGGGAAAAGATATTTGCAAATGACATATCGGACAAAGGGCTAGTATCCAAAATCTATAAAGAACTCACCAAACTCCACACCCAAAAAACAAATAATCCAGTGAAGAAATGGGCAGAAGACATGAATAGACACTTTTCTAAAGAAGATATCCAGATGGCCAACAGGCACATGAGAAGATGCTCAATATCACTCCTCATCAGGGAAATACAAATCAAAACCACACTGAGGGGCGCCTGGGTGGCTTAGTCGGTTAAGCGTCCGACTTCAGCCAGGTCACGATCTCGTGGTCCATGAGTTCGAGCCCCGCGTTGGGCTCTGGGCTGATGGCTCAGAGCCTGGAGCCTGTTTCCGATTCTGTGTCTCCCTCTCTCTCTGCCCCTCCCCCGTTCATGCTCTGTCTCTCTCTCTCTCTCTCAAAAATAAATAAATGTTCAAAAAAATTTATAAAAAAAAAAAAACCACACTGAGATATCACCTCATGCCAGTCAGAGTGGCTAAAATAAACAAATCAGGAGACTATAGATGCTGGCGAGGATGTGGAGAAACGGGAACCCTCTTGCACTGTTGGTAGGAATGCAAACTGGTGCAGCCACTCTGGAAAACAGTGTGGAGGTTCCTTGAAAAATTAAAAATAGATTTACCCTATGACCCAGAAATAGCACTGCTAGGAATTTACCCAAAGGATACAGGAGTGCTGATGCTTAGGGCACTTGTACCCCAATGTTTACAGCAGCACTTTCAACAATAGCCAAATTATGGAAAGAGCCTAAATGTCCATCAACTGATGAATGGATAAAGAAGTTGTGGTCTATATACACAATGGAATACTGCTTGGCAATGAGAAAGAATGAAATATGGCCTTTTGTAGCAATGTGGATGGAACTGGAGAGTGTTATGCTAAGTGAAATAAGTCATACAGAGAAAGACAGATACCATATGTTTTCACTCTTATGTGGTTCCTGAGAAACTTAACAGAAGACCATGGGGGAGGGGAGAGGAAAAAAAAAGTTACAGAGAGGGAAGGAGGCAAACCATAAGAGACTCTTAAAAACTGAGAATAAACTGAGGGTTGATGGGGGGTGGGAGGGAGGAGAAGTGGGTGATGGGCATTGAGGAGGGCACCTGTTGGGATGAGCACTGGGTGTTGTATGGAAACCAATCTGACAATAAACTTCATATTTTAAAAAATGAAAAAGAAACAAACAAATATGGTATATTTGAAAGTTGCTGAGAGTAGATCTTAAGCATTTTCACCAAAAAGAAAATAAAGAGTTAACTATGGAAGGTGATGGATATGCTGATTATATTCATCTTGGTAATCATTTCACAATGTATTGTACATATCAAATCATTACATTATATACTTTAAGTATATACAATCATATTTTTAATCTAAGGAAGAAGAGATTCACATAAGTGAATATTTCACTGTTTTGGCCAGTAGGACGTTCAGACTCAAATTTACAATACAGTTCCAATAAAAAGTATTGGACTTTGTGGCTATATTTTGGGAAGATGGTTTTTCAATCTCAGCTGAGTTCTTAATACAGCTCAGGAATTATTTTATAAGTCTCTAGTTACTTCCCCACTTACTCTTCACAAATCTACTCAAGCACCCTCTTTCTGGATGCACCCAGTCCTCTTAGTCTTGGGATCGTCTCATATTTATAAAGAAAACAGAATCTATCCTATTTGATCTCTTTCAACGTCTTTCTCCTTTTAAAACAAATCCCTATACTTGTGCTATGCATAATACATTTATTCTTGTTCCTCCTTGCTTTTTAGAGAAATGTGAATTTGGGTGCAACATTCAAGTTTTATAGTGATTGGTTCTCACCCAGTACTAAATATTTTTTAATTTCCAAAGTGATTTTTTTCTTTTCTCTGTGCTTTTAAGTTACCAAAGTTTATCTTACTGCCTTTAAATTGTTAATTTAAAACCGATTGCACTGTAGATAGAGAAATTAGCCTTCGGGGTGAATGTCCAGGTGTAGTATTTTCAAACCTTGTTTCATACATTCTCCCTAAATGATTTCATCTGTTAACAGCTGCTTCATCTAATACCACCATGTGGATGACAACAAATAATTATCTCTAGTCCTATTCTCTTCTGAGTTTCAGGTCTATAGTTTTCTATACACTTATGAGACTAATTTCCTATATGTCCAACAGGCTCTGCAGTCCTAACAATCTCAAAACCAAAGCATTATCTCTACCCCTCTGAATATCTTCCTCCTTCTCCCTTTTTACTATTTTTAGACTGGTAATCCCAGGGGCACCTGGGTGGCCTAGTCGGTTAAGCGTCTGGCTTTGGCTTAGGTCATGATCTCACTGTTCGTGGGTTCAAGCCCTGTGTTGGGCTCTGTGCTGACAGCCCAGAGCCTGGAGCCTGCTTCGGATTCTCTGTCTCCCTCTCTCTCTGCCCCTCCTCCACTTGTGCTCTGTCCCTCTCTCAAAAATAAATAAACATTAAAAAAAATGTTTTTAGAATGGTGATCCCACTTTCTACCCAACTTTTCAAGCAAGAAACATTAAAATTGTCTCTTATTGCTCTCTTACACAAACTAAATGAACAGAACTGAGTGGTTCAAGTGCTGTGAATTGTATACCCTAATTATTTCTGGAAGCCATCCTCTCTTCTCTATTTTAATAGGCTCTCATTATTTATAGCCTGGTCTTGCCTTACTTATCCTCCTAAATAGCCTCCAATTAGTCTTCTCACCTCTCCCTTCTTTCTTTTTTACCTTGGTGCTCCTGCTACCATGCATCTGTTGAAAACACAAGTCTGATGATTTCATTCCCCTTGCTTAAAAATCTTTGATCACTGCCTATAGTATAAAGTCTAAATTTAGCACTACATATAAAACCCCTTATCTGAGAAAAGTCATGTACTATACAGGTAGAAACTTTTGAGTCTTGATACAATATTAAACATACTATTGTAAAGTCTTAGATCTGCAATTCTATCAAAAGCCTAATGTTGAGAGGGATTTGGATAAAAGTGTTGCCTCATATAACTGCCTATACATTATATTCTTATGTTTAAAAAAGTATGATCTTGGGGCGCCTGGGTGCGCAGTTGGTTAAGTGTCCGACTTCAGCCAGGTCACGATCTCGCGGTCCGTGAGTTCGAGCCCCGCGTCCGGCTCTGGGCTAATGGCTCAGAGCCTGGAGCCTGTTTCCGATTCTGTGTCTCCCTCTCTCTCTGCCCCTCCCCTGTTCATGCTCTGTCTCTCTCTGTCCCAAAAATAAATAAACGTTGAAAAAAAAATTTTTTTTAATAAAAAAAAATAAAAAAAATAAAAAAAAATAAAAAAGTATGATCTTTAGATTAGGCCCCTTTCCCAAAAAAACCTTGACCAATTATGAGAATACAGGTTACATCTTTGGCTCAATGAAAACATTTAATGCAGCTGAGCAGGAGGAATGGGTACAGTCTGACAAGGTTAGAGCTCAGGACTTTGTATTAGTAGTGCAAAAATCAAGACAATGAGACAATGCTTTGAATGATGATTGCAAATCATTAAATCTCTAAGGCAACAGAAAAAGAAAAGAAACATCTTTGGAAGACCAAGTACTAAGTAAAAACATGGCCCATGCATCCATCCTTTAACCTAGCTTTAGGAAAAAGAAGAAAACCATACTGATTATAAGGCAGTGACACAGTCCTTCTTAGCATGCAAACTATCTGTAACTGTTACAATAGAACAACCCATGTTCAAAGGCACCTGGGTGGCTCCGTAAGTTAAGTGTCCAACTTCAGCTCCACTATGAGCTCATGGTTCGTGAATTCAAGCCTCACATCGAACTCTGTGTTGATGGCTCAGAGTCTGGAGCCTGCTTCAGATTCTGTGTGTGCATCTTTCTCTCTCTGCCTCTCCCTGCTACCACTCTGTGTGTGTCTCTCTCAAAATGAACATTAAAAAAATTTTTTTAAAAAAGAACAACCCATGTTCATAATAAATCATCTTTAAGGCTAGTAAAAGATAAATTAGGTCTGTATCCTCAGTATGAGAAGACAGGTAAATAGAATTCATTCCAGGCAGGTTTTCATGAAAAATTATTAAAAGCAAACAGGCTCATAAAATATATAAAGTTATATTAATGTGTTAATTACTATTTTAATTATCTGTTAATAATTACTTCAATTACTCAAAACAATTTCTTTCTTTCCAGAATGGTGACGTCAATATATTACTGTATTTTATCTCCTACTATATCCCTATTAATAAAACTAGGTACAATGTAGATTTTTAGATTTTTGAACTACCAATATGCAATGTATTTTTAAATTAGACAATAAGTATTAATAGGCATTGACTGAAGAAATCAACCAACCCTGAAAGACAGCTGCAGGGTAAGAAGTAGATTTTATGGTTTACAAAGAGAGGGAGAAAGCATCAGTAGAATGCTATTTCTAGAAATTCTGCCTGCTACTCTGACACTGAGGGGATTTTATTGCTATGATTTATTTATTCTGAAGCCAAATTCATTTTCTCAGCTTTATTGCTGCATCTATGACTCTGAATTAGGTGTGTATGTGTATGTATAGGTGTATATATGTATTTTTGGCTTATATTTCTGAATATGTGTATTTTTGGCTTATATTTCTGAATTAGAGTGAACTTCAGAAGTTATCTCCATGTGGTATATAGCTTTGACTCATAAAATGATTTTTAAATTTTTTTTAATGTTTATTCATTTTTTGAGAGACAGAGATAGAGTGGGGGAAGGGCAGAGAGAGAGGGAGACACAGAATCCGAAGCAAGTTCCAGGCTCTGAACTGACAGCACAGAGCCTGACGTGGGGCTTGAGCTCACAGAACATGAGATCGTGACCTGAGCTGAAGTCGGACACTTAAACGACTGAGCCACCCAGGCACCCCAACTCATAAAATGATTTTTAAAAAAACTAAAATGTTTCATCTAAGAACCTTGTGTTCTATGTGAACTTGCAGGGAAAAAAAAAAAAAAAGATACTCCAGATCAAGCATTCAGCCAAAGTCAAAATTTCAAAGAATAAACAAGTAAATTTGATATATGTACTACAGACTTAATTGTATTTATTCTAGAATATGAGATCCAAATGATATATGCATATAACAAAAATTGGAAGCATTTTGTATTAAAAATTCAGTGGAGCTTATCCTGAAATTTGATTTTAAACCCCAAGTATGTGTTATTATAATTATTGTTCAGAATAAATAAATCAGCTGTGATCTAATAAGGACTATAATGTGGTTAATACCTTTCTAGTTCCTTGGGATCACTGTTGCATACTTTCTGACATAGGAGAAAAAAATTTAATACAAACTATTTACAAAGATATAAACTTTAAAGAGAATCTTTCTTAAGCCTATTATGTAAAAACATGCTTTACAAGCAAGTTTAATTTTTTTCAACTTTTATTTCAAATTTGTTATCTTCCAACCAACATTTTACCTCTGGTCCTGGAGGGCCACATGGTCCTTGGGGTCCTGGGTCACCCATTTGGCCCTAAAATGGGGGTGAGAGTCAGCGTATAAGCATTAACCTAATAAATACAAGTTAAAATGGAGACAGACATATGTAAGCAAACAAGTCAATGTATTATGCCGCACAAAATTATAATGACTTTTTAGCAAACAGCACTCAATATATTATGTCAAACAAGGTTGTCACTACCATTCAGAAAGACTTAATTTGTAACCATCATCTCTGTGGAAAACTTACTTTTACCACTTGTATGGATGTAATATATATTTACTCCTAAGTGCTGGAGATACAAATTACTGAGTTAAGCGCTCAAATCAAGAAGTGTGTGTGTGTGTGTGTGTGTGTTATCCAGAGATAATAAAGTTTGACTCAACAAGGTGGAGGACTCTAGATGAGGAATTACTTTTATAAATAACCAGAGTCCTGGGACTATCCCTGAAAATTCCTCTTTCCGTTGATACTACAAGGGGCCCGATTTAGCAATCAAGAATTATGTGGATTTAAGTCCTTGTTGCTTAATCTCTATTAGCCTCAGTTTCCTCACTAATAAAATAGGAAAATAATGCTAACAGTATTAACATTGTTACAGAGTCATTGTGAGGATTAGAGACAATACATGCAAGGTTCCTAGCACAGTGCCTGGCACATAGAAAGTACTCACTAAATGTTAACCAATTCTATAACCATTAATTATTCCCTTCATGTCCTCTATCCTTTCCTGGATGATACCTATAATTCCTAGATTGTTTGATCATTATATTAAAATGCTGAGGATTTCTTTTCAATATCTCTGAAGCCATTTTCTGACTTCATTTTCTGACTTCATTTTCTGACTTTCATTTGGATTAACAAAGTGAAATCAGGGCCAGAGAGAAGATTCAGAGGAGAGACAAGTGGTCATAAAGCCTGAAACTAGAAAGGGCTGGCAATGTTCTCAAGAGATTGAAGTATAGAACAGGGGGGACCAGTAGTCTAATACCCTTGTTTTCATAAGAGAAACTGTTGAATTCATTATTTCTGTCACATTAAATTTCTATTCAAGTTTCAGATTTGACTTAATAGGCCTCAAATTACTATATAGAAATTTATTTCTATATATATAGAAATATTTATTTCTATATATATAGAAAATATATAGAAATACAAGATATATTTATTTCTATATATATAGAAAATATATAGAAATACAAGATATAGTATGCATTTATTCACATCTCAAGAAGTAAAGCACCGTTTTCCATAAGCACTAAATTCATTCTCATACATTGCTTAGATATCTGAGTTTCAGGACATAAAACAGTACACAATGAAACTACTGCAATCAAATTTAGAGAAAATTAATAGTATTACATAAAACGTCATTTAACTTCTCCTAAGTAAACAAAATCATCATCCGTCATAATCAATATCTAGAGGAGGCTTACATTACTAAAATGGCAAGTACCTCTCTTAAAGAAAGATAGAGCTCTCACTGGAGACCTCTGGTGGCAAAAAGCAAACCAGAAGTTAAATTTACAAGCTGTGAAGGAAAAATACCTACTAGGTCTTTGTTTTCAGAAATACTAATCGACAACCAGATACTTAAAAACACACATTTTGGAATAATTTCGTTCATTCTTCAGAATGAATCTTCACTTTGAAAAACTTCAGCTGGAAGTTTCCTCAAATGTCAAGTCTCTTTTATAAAAACTGAGTTTTCAAGTAAGTTTTAGACAAGGGAGTAATGATTACATACACCTCTGTAATTGACAGCAACTTCTAGTTAAATGTATGGAAAGAACATAATAATTGTCTTTGTTTTTTTTTTTTTAATTTAACATTTATTTATTTTTGACAGAGAGAGACAGAGCATGAATGGGGGAGGAACAGAGAGAGAGGGAGACACAGAATCCAAAGTGGCTCCAAGCTGTGAGCTGTCAGCACAGAGCCTGAAGCAGGCCTCAAACCCATGAACTCTGAGATCAAGACCTGAGCTGAAGTCGGACACTAAACCGACTGAGCCACCTAGGTACCCCAATAATGTCTTTGTTCTAAGGAAAGAATATTTCTTAACTTCTGATTGGTAGTTTTCTCTAGTTTTTAAATGCTTGTAGAGCAAAAGCTTCCTTATTGCAAAATGTAAAAAGCCTTCCAAATCAGGACATTCCTTCTTTTAGCTTGTAAATACTCTTTCATGTTACAACTTAGATTCATTTGGGGAAAAAAAAGTCACTAATGTCATCATCTTAGATAATAGAAAACCCAAAGTAGGAGATATAAAATAAGAAAGACATCCTTATGACTATGGCATTCTTTTCATGCTAGTAAACAAATGATTTAGATAGGCACTAACTTGTATAGTTTCTTTTTAATAGATAGAGTGCAAGCAATTTTTCATCCAACAACTGTCTCCTTCCATAACTGGGAAAAGTTTCCAGGTCAAACCTCTACAAGTTTTGTCTACTCATAAGATATAAACAAGTAATAAATAAAGTTAGAAACTAAAGATTCTCACAAATATTAATTCTTAAGTTTTTATCCTATCTTCGGTCTGATATATAATTTTTTTCAAAGAGTTGATAAAACAAAAAAATGGTCAAGTATCTCCTACCAAAGTCCCTGCCGACATTAAAAAATGTGTTGTTTTTTTTTTACCAGAATAATATAGAAAGGTACAAAATGAACAAGCAAAAAGCCTCATTCTTATCATCTTATGCTCCCTGAATCACTGCCCTAAAACACACATTAGAGTTGGTTCTGGTGATTTAGTCCAGGAAAAAAAAATTAAGGGTTTTAAAACCATGTGTTAAAGATGAGACAGATTCTCTGCCTTTTCTGTAGCTGAGACTAGAGAAATACTGGCAAACACTATCCCTGAGAGAGGCAACTAAAGAGTCACAGATTTGCAAGGAACCTTAAATATGATATAGTCTCTCAGTTTAAACAAGAAATTGGATATCACAGTGGTTAAATGCCCTGGGTGATGGCAAGTCAGGGCTGGGACTAAAATCTAAGTCTCTGTTTCTCAGACCAGTATATCCCTCCCTGCCCAGCAATAAACATGTTATCAATACAAACTGTGTCAAAAAGTAAGGAGAGGGGGAGACATTAAAAAGGTTTACTTTGTATAAGTATGTGAAGCATAACAGAATATTGGTATCATTTATTACTTAGTATTGTCCTTAGAAAATGTCTTGTACCAGCTCCTTTTATTATTATCAGAAGTCAGAAAACCCTCACACAATGAACAATGAAAATACAAGAAGTTAGGGTCTTACTTTGCCAACCATTGCAGATACGGTAAGTTCCTGTTACGTGGTTTAGAATCATCCTTGAGTAAAGGCTTTTTGCCAGCTTCACGACCTATTCTCATGTCCCTTATTTATGCACTTTGTAACTTCTAATATTCAACTGCTGAGCACATGTCTGGGTACAGGACTGACCAGGTATACCCTGAGTCTGAGGCAAAAACTAAGAAGAGCAAAGCTTACCATTAGACAAACAGATGTCATTAGACAAACAGATGCTGAAAACGGTTCTGTGGAATAAATAATTCCTGAGAGATGTACATGAAATGCTTGCACTGTTAGAAGCCAGACAGAATGGGGTATATAAAGTACTGTAACTTAAAGCTGCTTGCATCTGACAAAAAACCAAACAAGCCTGACATAGGAGGGTAGAGTTAGAGGGAACACGAAGATTTGCTCAGGAAAACAATAATCTTTTTTAAAATGTACATTTTAATGTTTTTTAATAAATTATAATTTTCCGTCTAACTTTTTCTATCTACAATCACCTTCACCTTCATAGAGTTGTAAACAATATTAAAATCCTAAAACAATCTTAAAATGTTAAATTCTCAGACAGTATGGCACAGTGGCTAAGTGCATGAGCTCTGACATAGGTGATTACCTGGGTTTTCCCAGGTGGCCACCAACTAACTACGAAAACTTGGGCAAGTTGTTCAACTTTATGTCTCAGTTCCCCTAATCTGTAAAATAAGAATAATAACAGTACCAACTTTATATGATTTATGTAAAGATTAAATTAGAGGCATAGACTTTCGAATAGTGACTGGAACTTTGTAAACACTCAGTAAATCTTAAATATAATAACTTTTATGATTTTTAATATATAGAGACATACTTTTAACTCATGTTTTAACCATTATTTAAATGATTTTAATTACTCAGTAATTTTAGTTGTATATTTTGTTCGGTTTTGTGTTAACTACAGTATAAGGTATCCTTTCTTTTCAACTAATTGATGCCCAAAGATTAAAAAAAAAGACAAAGAACTAGAATATTTTTGCTCACAGAGTGTGACATGCTATCTTTTCTTCACAATACTTTTTTTTTAATGAAATACATTGGAATGAAAGATATTTGGAAAAATTAAAATAGTATTTAAGGTGTTTTATATTTTCTGTTTTAAACACCCCATGTTTACTTGAAATACTATCCATGATAGATCAACCAAGATCTTTAGGGCTCTCAGAAATTTGGCTTGGCCTGGGATGGGGGGCAGGGGCAGGAGGATGAGGTCCAATACTCTGTGGAATGTGAGCTGAAAACTTCAAGGATTAGCTGTACCCTAAAAACTGAAGAGAAAACAATGCCAGCCTAGTAGGCTTATATCTTACTTCTTGTATTCCACTAATACCAACAATTGTCAAGACTCCTGCCATGCTGTGCACTTTGTGAATCATAAAGAACAAAGCAAAAGTTCAAACCTACTGAAGGTCCTGGCTTTCCTCTCATCCCTGGTGGTCCTGGAACACCAACAGCACCCTAAAAGAAGAGAATATTAGAGGAAAGATAGAAACTCTTACACCAAAAAAGGCAGATGTGCCTCTATTTACGAATTACTTACAAAATTCATGGAATTAATCCAAGAAAACTGAGAAACAAGACATGTAAAACCATATTGATACCATATCCTAATAAACTACATGGTTAAAATAATGATTATTCCTTTCTTTTCAAAGAATTTATAGTTTTTCACGGACTTTTTTTTGTATTTCTATAAACTTAATGGTAAAAAAAAGTTACCTTGTCTCCAGGATACCCTGGTTCTCCTGGCTCTCCTGCAATGCCTTGCTCACCCTAGAGGGCACAATTTTATACAAAGACATTTAAGCAACACAAACATGGCAATATTATACGAAAGTACAAATGTTTATGGAAGAACAGCTTCTTTATTTTTCCTACTTCTGAGAAAAATTGTATAACTGACAGTACAGATTGGATCCCATATATAAAAACAAAATATTTTATAAGTTGTGTTGACTGAAAAGAAAAAAAATAAATGTGATAAGAAATTAACTCTATGATAATGTAAATATTTAAATCACCTTATCACCTTTGATTCCAGGTAGGCCCTTATTCCCGGAAAGACCCTGAAAAAAAGAGGAGATGTTTTGTGACATTGTAGAGAAATTAAAGGGAGGTATCCATTATGTAGATACAGACATACCACAGGGCCAGGAATTCCAGAAGGTCCAAATGGTCCAATAGGGCCAACACTGCCCTGAAATGCAGTAAGACAGAAAGGCATCATTAAGCATACACTAGGATTAGAAAGAGAATAATGTAAACTTGATTAATTAACCCAGAACAGTTCGTCTCACTAAGTTCCTACATGTGCCTTGTTCTTCCACAATTTCTTTTTCTCTCCACATGTATAAATCATACCAATCTTTGAAACCTCAGTGAGGTCATCCTACTCCCGGAAGCCTATTCATACTGGTCAAGTCCACAAGGATCCTCCCTTTCCTTTAGCCCCTAAAATGCTTAACTGTCCATCACATTCATCTTGAAATATTTCTCCAACTAGTTAAAATCTTGAAGATAAGGGAAATATTTTAGTGCCATGTTCTCGGGATGTATTTGATAAATACTTCATTTGATCATCTTATATTTTTATTTCACCCATTTATTCAGGAAATACTTTTTGGGCAGTTACTATGTTCCAGGCATTCTAATGATTTTATTTCATGATCTGAAATTTGCAGAATGATAAAATACCATAATCTCAGGGATAAGCTGAGTACTGAACGAGACTACTCTTCTGGGCTTCTCTCATTCATTCATCATTTAACATTCGTTGGGCATAACATGTACACAGACACTGTAAAAGTGTTGAGGAAACAGATGAAAGAGACATGGTCAGCAATGCCAAGGTTCTCAGTTTAGTGCTCCAATGCAAGATCTCTCAAAAACATAACTACCACTATCATCTCCTGTAGGTAAGAGCCTTAGAAAAACTCCTCAAATACTTCATCTTAGAAGACAAAGGACAGTAGCCACAATAAGGGTATTTGAAAGTAAAATTTGAAAAAAATGGCTTGGGGATCACTTACAAGTTTTGTGTCAATGACACCTTCATTTTCCTTCTTTCTCTTACTACCTCCCTGTGCCTGGCTTCAAAGAACAAGTTGCTTTAAACCTCCCTTTTATGGTTCCCAAATGCTAAGAAACTCTTAAAGGTATATGTATCACAGTGCTAAAAAATGTTGCTCCTTTTAGTTACAATTCAAATTTCTCAGGAAAGCATCCCAGACCCTCGCTACCAGGTTTCCACCAACTCTCCTAGTTTTCTCTATTTCCATTTGTGCTTACTCCTCCTTTACGTCTCCCTCCTCCAAATCCTACATTCTAACCACAATGGACTGTTTTCCATTGTCTGAACATGCTCTCTGCTCTCTCTTTTCACATGCTCCAAGCCTTTGAAGATACAGTGACCAATACTGAAATGGCCTTCTACTGCACTTCACTAGTGAACCAGCAATATACTGCACTATATACTCCCCCCACCCCCACCCCGTCTTTCTAGTCTGAGCATTCTATGGAAGCAGAAGCACGTTTTATTGATTTTCTTATTTTCCAGTTCCAACATATAACTGACACACAACAGATGTGAAATAAAGTGTGGGATGAATACTGAAGGACCTGTCAGAATAGCCAGAATAAAAAAGAAATAACAAGTGCTGGAGGGGATGTAGAGAAAAAGGAATGCTTGTGCACAGTGGCAGAAATGCAAATGGGTACAGCCACCGTGGGAAAGAGTATGGAGGTTCGTCAAAAAATTGAAAGTAGAATTACCCTATGATCCAGAATTCTACTACTGGTATTTATCCAAAGAAAAGGAAAACACTAATTCAAAAAGATATATGCACCCTATGATTATTGCAGCATTACTTACAAGAGCCAAAATATGGAAGCAACCCAAGTGTCCATCCATAGATGGACATAGATGTCCACATATTATATATATTAAATGTGTAATATATATATTATATATTATACGTATAAAAATACGTATTATACGTATTATATATATATAATGGAATATTACTCAGCCACTAAAAAGACTGAGATCTTGCTACTTGTAACACCCATGGATGCACCTTTTACCCTAGGGTAAAATCCTAAGAAAATAAAGAAAGTCAAATGCCATATGATTTCACTCATACATGGGATTTAAAAAACAAAACAAATGAACACAGAAAAAAAAGAGACAAACAAAAAACAGACTCATAAATACAGATAATAAACTGGTGGTTGCTAGAGGGGAGGTGGGTGGGGGGATGGCTGAAATAGATAAAAGGGATTAAGAGTACATTTATGATGAGCACTGAATAATGTATAGAATTGTTGAATCATTATATTGTACACTTGAAACTAATATAACACTCTATGTCAATTATACTTGAGTAAAAAAAAACTAAAACAGTGATTCTAGAGCTCAATCTCCCAACATCAAAGAGCATTTCTAATAGTCTACATTTATAGAATACAAATTTCAGAATGGAAAATATGACATCTTTACTTCTAAGTGACTCTGAAAGTCTGTGAAATATAACTAAGATAAATTATTTCCAACATGTTTAATCCTGAAATATATGAGACTGTGAAAAGTAAGGAGTAATACTTTCCAACTTAATAAACAGATATGCAATATTAATACATCCCTGACAAATTCTGTCAGTAGGAACAATTGTTCTTATAATTACAGTGGCTAGTTTATGCAAAGTTCATAGCTTTAAAAAT
The DNA here is from genome assembly GCF_007474595.2 of Lynx canadensis. NCBI lineage: Eukaryota > Metazoa > Chordata > Mammalia > Carnivora > Felidae > Lynx > Lynx canadensis. Next base: position 72,196,298 of record NC_044310.1, read on the forward strand.
TATGAGAGTTTCAAAAAATACAATAAACATTTCTGTTTGGAAATTATGCAGCAATAATCTATGCACGTATGGAAAAATATAAGCAAATAAACAAATACTTCTTTTTCATCCTGCTGTTTTTTTCTATAGGCAATAATATTATTAACTTTGTTTCAGTAAATATATCACTGTGTGGAGTCTAGTATCTTCAGATGAATGTACTTTGTATGCATAATCTACTATTTTACTTTTTAGTGACTCTAAAAGAGAAATCACAAAATAGTAAGTGTTGAAAAATATCAAAGTACATACATGTTATAAAAGATTTAGCAAAATAGAGAATTAAAAAGTAAAATGGTATGGATGTAGAAACCTCCAAGAGACATCAAACATTTTGTGGTATGTTGCAAGTTGTGTGGAAAATCCTAGTCCTGAAAAACAATGGCTTTCTGAAAGCAACCCATGACAGGCTAAGAGCAGTTTTCAGTTCCACAAGGAAAATCTGAAGGCCTTCAGCACTCTCTCCCTACCATACTCCTTTTCCATGAGAAGACGGAGCAGACAGGAGAAATACTTCCACGTATGGCAGCTTAGCTGTCTGGGATATAGCACCAAAAGGAGAAGAGCCTCCCACAGAGCCAGAAATAATAATGAACTTTCGAGTCAAAGTGAGTCAAAGAGAGAGAGCTTAAGGATAGGCTCTTCAAATAAAACCAGCAGCCTCTAGCCAATTAGAGCTCATATGAGTGAGCACAGTGTAGGGAAGACCGTGCAACCACACCTACCCACACTCACAGGTTAAGAAAGCAAATGACAATGACAACCAGTTGCATGGAAAAAATCACTTAGAGAAAGCTATATTATCTCTTGTCGGAAACTATACTTCCTGTATGAAAACAAGCAGATGTAGGCTTGCAGATAAACTGGGTGAGCAAACTGTTTATTCTGAAATATAAAGGTTCTGTATCATCTTTCCCAATTATCTCCAAAACCTCAGCTCCTTCCATTCTGCTCCTATCCCCCCATACTTCTTAGGCTGCAATCCCCCAATTCCTCTTTGCATTTCCCAAACATTGTATTTTTTCCACTTCTTTTGTGCATTTAAGGATTCTTCTGCCTAAAGAGCCCTTTTCCTGTTTCTACTCCATTCCACTCATGCACAAATTTCAAGATACGATTAAAACGCATCTCTTTTGCGAAGACTCCTCTCCCAAGATAACATAAATTGCTCCTTTCTCACTGGTTTTTAGTCCATGATGGCAGTGATCACATTATATGACATTGCTTATTTTTCCTTCTATTCCACTATATTATAATGTTGCTAAAAATGGAAATCTTGTTTGTAGTTTTAGGCCTAGCAAAAGTCTAGTTCAGCATTTGATACATAGTAGATGCTCACATTATGTGGATTAAAAAATTTAATAAATATAAAATGGAGGTAGAAATACCTGCTTTATCTACTTTACATCTCATTGAAGAACAAATGAGATATGTGTGTGAAAAGTATAAAGTACTATCCATATCAATGTAGAGATGAGGATTACAAAGATGACTGTTAGTATCATCAGCCATTTTCTCTTCTCTAGGATCTCTTCCCATCTACCAAAGGGTAAATTGAGAAAGAGAAAGGACAAAACAAAAACAAAAACAGAAACACACAGTTATTTTTACTAAGCACTATTATGTGTTAGAACTGTGCTAAGTCCTGGAACTGAAAAATGAGTAAGAGTTCAGTGTTAGATGCAAAAGGAGAGGAAAGTGTTTCCGGTAGACAAACAAGTGCAAAGGCCATATCATAGGAAGGCTGCATGGCATCTGAGAATAAACAATTTTGCTAGTGTACAAAGTATGTTCTTAGGGTGCAGATGAGAACCAAGATAGTCTGGACATGCTAAGAATTTTGGTCTTAAACTTCAGCAAAATAGCAGAAGCATGTGAGCTAACCAACTGATAGGTTAAATGAAGAATGCAGAAAGAGTATCTTTGGAATCCAACTCCCTTCCCCAGCTTCCTTTCTCTCCCCATTGGGAAGGCCACTGACTACCACTTAGGGGTTTGATCCTATTCTAAGTTCTGAGGAATAAAAATTAGTCCTTTGGATTTTACCTTCACATAGAGCTTCTCATGAAGCCTAAAGAAAACTCTTAAGATAAATGGCATTCATTTTAAGCTGATATAAGTTTTAAGGAGGTGGTGTAGCACACAGGTAGGATTTTAGACTCTGGATTTGGATCACCTGACTTCAAATCTAGGCCTAACACTCAGAACCTGAGTAGTCTTGGCTTGTTCTGAGAGTTAAATGACCTAACATTAAGACTAGCACATGGAAAATACTAAATAAAAGTGAGATATTATTGCTGATTTTATTATTATTATACTAATAGTATCATGTAAAAGAAAAGTTTAAATGTTATAGACTTAACTCAGGTTCTCTGACTCTTAATTCTCTACTGTTGACATCCCCAAATGGCAAGTTAAAACTTATTATGCTGATTTTTTCTATAGTTCCAATAACTGAATTCCTGATTTATTCCTTTGGTCAAGTTGTCACCTTCTGCCTTTGGGTAGTTAGGTTGGTCAGGGGTGGGGTGTGTGTGGGAATTTAAATGTAGAGTCAGAAGACCTGTGTTCAAGTTCAAGCTAAAAATAATTGTGGCTGTAATTTATGGCATAAAACTCTGGAGTCTTAATTACCTACTTCACGTGTTAAAGCAAGCTCTAAGTTGATTTTTAGGGAAAATCTTACCTCTGCTCATGGTTATTTCCTATTTTTATATAGATATATTTCCTATTTTTATATGTATACATAGTTTACTTTTAAGATTCTATTTTCATTAGGCTACTTACAGTTCATAAAAGTGTGTCAAACATGCCTTTAGCTCAGCTGGCTGTTAAGCTACATGGTTCTAAATTTATATAAAATATCTGCAACTTATATCGCTGTCATGAACCATAAGCTTGACTGACAGAAATATATTTATGAAGACACAGCAGAAATAGCAGTCTAATAGCAGTCTGTTTGCTTCAGTGAATAAACTTTATCAGGTAACTATCTGTAGTACATTGCTTTGGCCTTCATAGAATTGCTTTTACTAAACTGTACTTTGCCTACATCAGAAACTCCAGTGAAACTCAGAGTTAAATTCACTGAATTAAACTGATTACATGGACAAATAATATAGTCACTTATATTATTAGTATAATAAATAAATTGGGCATTAATATGTTTAGCAGCACTAATAAAGTACAACTACTACCTTTTGTTCAGGATGTTTCCTAACCATTTATTCAATTTTATTCCAGAAATAAAGTCTATAGTTACCATGTGCTGTGATGTGGTGTGGTATGGTATTTAGACCCATCTGTATCTATCCAGACCAGATGGTATGAAAGACTATTTCAAAGGAGAGAAGTGGCTGTTCTATATCATGCGTTTGAAGAAACTGAGTCTTAAGTTACCTATTAATGTACATGTGTACACATAAATCTGTAGAAATTTGTTATTGTAGGTTATCATAATGTTTAATTTTTTGATTCATACTACTGGTCTAATTTGCACATCGGGTGGGAAAACACATTTGCACAAGTCTTATATCCAGCAATGACAACAAAGCATCTCATTTTTCTAAAGATTTTAAAATGCATCTAACAAATATAAACACAATATTTTATAAGAATGATAATAGTTGATACTCACTCTAAGCCCAGGAAATCCTGGAGGGCCAATGCTACCTACAAGTCCCTATGTAAAAGAAATGTGCAAAGTTGGTTAAATATGATTCCAGACTATGAAGAGCGTTTTCTAAAGACAAAGACTTTTAGGAAAAAAAAATCAAATTTTACCCTCTTCTACAGCTAACTTCTGATTCTTCCCTACTCTTCTGTATCCTCCTAAGAAGTGCAAATCTCTGGTGGACGTTTATGTTCTTCAAAAATGCCCTTGGCTCCATGCTTTTGGATGCCAGGACTATGACCTAGCCTAGGATATAGATTACTTGATGTCTTTTATGTCGCTAATAAAGGAAGTAAAACCCATAAATAGTCAGCATTATAGACATAACCAGCCTATATATTGTATAAAAGGATAGGTGGTCAGCATAAAGAGTTAGGAGAACATTTTCAGATAGTTTAAAACACTCTTCACTCTTGAAGTACAATATTTAGATTCTCTACACTTCAGTTTTCTCATTTACAAAATAGGAATAATAACATTTGCTCTCACTGTTTTAAATCACAATGAAAACTGTCATAATGCATAAAAGGTTTTGAAAAATTTCTCACAAATATAAGAAATTACCAATACCATTAATTATGCATATAACAAATGAGATTTTAAATCAATATTAATTTTTCCAGTTTTGTGATGGTCTTTTGGACTTGTCATTACAGTCCTTATGGTAATTCCGAACCCACTCCATGTGAGTGTTACATCATTTACAAAGTAATGATGATACAAAGTACAAGAACAGCACCTGCCTTTGCAAGTTGTTTTGAAATTAAGGCACAGTATAAAATATAAAGAATTATGAACGAATAAACAAAAAATCCAGTTTATTCTTCTATGTTAAAGATATTAAAGCCTGCAAATGCTCTTCAAGAAGCATTATATTTAAATAAAGAGTAGATTTCAAAAAGACACATTTCATATACGGTAGAAGTCCAGCTCTAACGAACTTCATGTATACTGAATGGACTGACAAAAAAATTAAATAAGATGGCTTCACAGTAGTTATGCAAGTACATAAATGGTATTAAAGAGAAAAGTAAATAATGCTTACTTTATTTTCTATTTTATTATTTATTTATTTATTTATTTATTTATTTATTTATTTATTTAGAGACAGAGACAGTGTGAGTGGGAGAGGGGCAGAGAGAGAGAGAGAGAGAGAGAGAGAGAGAGAGAGAGAATCCTAAGCAGGCTCTGTGCTGTCAGAGCAGAGCCTGACATGGGGCTTGAACTCACAAAACCGTGAGATCATGACCTAAGCTGAAATAGAGAGTCGGATGCTTAAATAACTGAGCCACCTAGGTGCCCCAATAATGCTTACTTTATTACTCTTGAAATGAAAAGTTCCCCAGAATCAAGGGCAAGAAAAAGATGGTAAACATTCTACTTAAAATATCATTCAGGTTTTTAGCAATTTCTTTGGAGATCAGTTCTACTCTTATCTGCCAAGCCTCACAACAACCAAAACTTTGACTAAATTAACTGAATAAGCTAATAAAGTCATAATTTAGAAAAGCAAATTAACAAGAAATATTTTCTAACACTTTAAGTATAAATACCTAAATATAGGAACTATTCTCAATTTAGGCTAAAACGGGCTTAGTGGTTGACTCTTATTCACCTTAAAATCTTATTAAAAGAGTATGTTCATGGAATAGATTGGGAGGTATTTGCTAGATGCTCTTTGAGAGCAAAAAAGTTTAGATTTTTCTACCTAGCATCAAAAAAACGACAGTCCATCACCATTCTTTGACAATATAATTAATTATAGAATGGTAACTCCCTAACCTGAAAATAATAGCTGAAAAATCCCAAAGGAGAAGATTGCTCTATAAACAGATACATAAAAGTCAGGTAGATCAATGACAGATTTGAGTCAAAAAGCAATCACTGAGAGCACAATTTTTACATGAGGCTTGTTGGTACATTCATGTACATGAAAGACTTCTCCTCACCCCCAAAATATGTCTTATGTTCATATATTTCTTTTTTTTTTTTTAATTTTTTTTTCAACGTTTATTTATTTTTTTTGGGACAGAGAGAGACAGAGCATGAACGGGGGAGGGGCAGAGAGAGAGGGAGACACAGAATGGGAAACAGGCTCCAGGCTCTGAGCCATCAGCCCAGAGCCTGACGCGGGGCTCGAACTCACAGACCGCGAGATCGTGACCTGGCTGAAGTTGGACGCTTAACCGACTGCGCCACCCAGGCGCCCCCATATATTTCTAATATTTTACTTAAGCAGTTACATTTAACATGGCCACAAGAATTAATTTTGATGATTATATCCCAAGACAGAATTTACTCAGAACATTTTTGTTTTATTTCCCACAATGAAAAATTACAAACTAATGTGCACAGAGGTATCAAAGCTTTCTGGCCAATACTGCTTATGTGAATGTCATCGTGAGGATGGCAAATGTAGGTGCTGGGGCATCTGAGTGATGTCAGATTGCAAGGCCATCACAATGTACTCACAGGACTGCCATCAGGGCCAGCAGGGCCTCTGTCTCCAAAGTCACCTGGAAAACCCTGGACCAGGGAAAAAAGAAGAAATGCCATTAAAGCCAACATAGATAAAGAATTCATTTTTGTTCTGATTACTGCTAAGGAATTTGCTAATAGGAAATATTTATTTCCTAACTTTTAAATTGTAGTGCAAAAAAACTTACATTTGTTTTGCATAATACTTCATTGATTTTGTTAAGTATACTATTTCTATGATTTGCAAAAATTATTTTAGATGTCACATAATATATACAGAAAACTAAATTTGAGAAAATATACATTTGTTCATTATTATATAAAGAATCACTGAATGAGAGGGAACATAAAGATTTCTTCCTGACCAATCCATTAGTTCTCTCCACTGTTTCATGCTGGTCCTACATGCACATCATAAAGAATAAAATGACTAATGTTATTTAAGTATGTACATAGCACATTTACCATGGGCTAAGGGCTTTAAACAGTTTAGTATACACACACTACTTCATTCTATCTTCATAACAGATCAAATTAATGAATATTAATATCCTCATTTTGCATTTGAGAAAACTGGAGCACAAAGAGATTAAGTCACTTGTACTCGCTAGTGATGAGCAGGACTGAGATTTGAGTGGAGAAAGTCTGAACACAGAGTCATGTTTTTTCTTCTATTCTATACTGAATACTTTAGCTCATCATTTCAAGATATGATAAACAGGTAAAAAAAAATACCATCTCAGTACTGTATTATTGGGGAAAGCCATAATGCACATAAATACTGCAACCATAAAATGCAGTGCCACTGAAAATTAAACTTCCTCAATGCCTGCTGAGGAAGGATTCTACGTTGTAAAACTATGAAGGATAGTAAAGTGACACAGTTTCTTATTACATAGTCTTTTGTAAAATAACTCAATCGCTCACTTTTACTTTGATACTAAAATTTTTCTCTAAAGATTTGCCACTAGACTTATCAATTTTAAAGCTCTCTGTTTGAAGACTACTTTGCAAAATGATTTGTAGGATTTATTATAATCAACATTTTAATAACATTCATTTTTAAATTTGTTATAAGCCTAACAAAAATTGAAGTACATTATTAAAGTCTTATAATCTCTTTATTAGGCAAGCCACTTATTAAATATCTATTTAATAGATTGCCAAAATCACTGGTTCACTAGTACACACATGAATGCTCAAAATTTAAAAGACAGTTTAGCAATGGAAAAAGAAGTATGATATTTCTAAAACATAATTAACTCATACTAGAAGCAGTTTTTCTTATTCTGTAATCAGAGGATAATGCAAAAACCATCTGCATAGTCAAACATAGTGTAGCCATAACCTCTTCAAGTCAGTTGAAGTTCAGGCAGGCATTTTGCTTTCCTTGTCCTTGGAAGTCAGATTCTGTTGTCAACAAGCTCACATATCGGCAATACATCATACTATTCAGTATGAGCTAATAAGGACATTTCAAAGTATTTATGATGTACAGGTAATGGAAAAAGTAGAGGAAAAATTCTGTAATAAATCTGAAACAGAAGAGATGATTGATTTTTTAGATAGATCATAAGTAGGTTTTTCAGAAAGCTCAGTGAAATAATAAAGACTAGGGCACATTTTGCATGATTCCATTAATGTGAAGTGTCCAGAACAGGCAAATCCACAGACATAGGAAACAGATTAGTGGTTGCCTAAGGCTGGTGGTGCAGGGAGAATTGGGCAGTGACTCCTAGCAAGTACAGGGTTTCTCTCTGGGTGAAGAAAACGTTCTAAAACTAGTCTGAGAGCTACACTACTCTGTCAATATAACAACAAGCACTGAATTGTACATTTTTAAAAGGTGAATATTATGGCATGTGAATTAGATCTCAACAGTTTTTCACAAAAAATGAAGACACAATCAGTCTGAACAAGGAGCAGAGAGAAACCATCCTTGGGGACTCACTCAGGATTGCTCTCTGGGACTGACTGGCCCCATCCTCATCCAGTAGGAGGAGCTGCTCTCCAGTTCAGCTTTCCATAAAACTAGTGATTTTTGTGCCCCAGGAGGGGAAAGGGGGGAGATCAATTCTTCACTTAGAACAAAACCTGCACATACATAATAAATAATAAATTACTTATTAATTTCAACTACCTATTCTCCTGGTAGTTCAACAAAATATATAATAAATATTAGGTGTTCAACTTGACTTTGCCCCTGAAACAATTTAATTAAACTGAGTATAATCTACTTTTAAAATTTTTATGTACCATTTCTCCTCTCACTTCACTACTCATTAAATGTTTCACTTCATTCTTAATTCTCTAGTCTAGACAAAGATCATTTGTTTTATTATTTTTAGTCCTTTGTACATGTTGACCATTGTGTCATCAATTTCCGAAATAATTCCTATTAAATCTAGACACACTTTCCTGTTTAATGAAATATAGCACAGCTAATACCACAAAAAAACCCATAATTATATTTGGCTATGTACTGGACATTTTATTTTAAAAAACATCATGCCAATGTTTTATGTTGTTAAATATGTCATTGTTTCCTTTTTATCAGTTGTATTTTGCATGGAATTTATCAATTACATGCATGATTTTTTTTTAATCCAGGAGAGGTTCTATATTCCTTAAATTAGGAACCTAAAAGTTTGCAGCCACAAATCTTCATTGTCAAAAACCTATCTTAAAAGACTCATAGTGAAACATGGAACAACAGTGACAAAACACTTTGTCTTTGAACTTAAAATACAAAAGATAGTTTCTACAGTTTCTTTCTCCACTGGAAAGAATTTGTTATAAAATGCAATACTAGATTTTCTCTCATATTTACCTAGTGGAAAATTATAACCATTAATTTAAATCAAATTGTGCTTCCCTAGAAATATATTCACACTGCCAAAGGATTTAATAACCATTTTCCAGGATTATTGTCCATAGGGAAGCTTGAGTTTTTCCCTTTCTTGTCCCATTTGCCAATTTCATCAACATAGTAACTGTCTACTAATGGGCAAGCCAGAGTTGCACTGCTCCTTCTGTGTTGTGTATAATTCTCTTTTTTTTTCCATTTTTTCCATTTTCATTGTTTTCATCAGTTATAAAATTTTATTTTATAAAGAATATGACATTCCAGGAAATTCATTTGATTTCTTCAAGTTGTGAAAAATTTTCTTGCTTATTTCCAGTTTGGTCAATATAGTGGACAGACTTTAAGGTGACATCCAATGATTCCAATGCTTTATGTGATACCCACCCTCTGAGTGTGGGTCGGACTATGATTTGCTTACTCTAACCAATAGAGTGCAGCACCGCTGGTGGGATGTCACGGATGTGATTATGTTCTACTATATAAGACTCCATCTTAGCAGCCCGGAACTAAAGACTTCCCTTGTGAGCTTGATAGAGTAAGCAGCTGTGTTGGAGATGCCCACATGGCAGGGAATTGTGAGTGAACTCTAGGAACCGTGGACACTCCATAGGACCTAAGGGTGGCCTATACCCAAGAGCCGGCAAAAATCCAGGGCATTCAATTCCACATCTTTAAAGAAATGAAGTCTTCTCACAACCTGAATGAGGCTGGAAGTGAACTCTCCCCAAGACAAGCCTCCAGATGATCTTGCAGCCAGCTGACACTTTGATTACAGCCTTGTGACCCTGAGCAGAAGACTGGGTTAAGTAGTACCTGGACTCCCTACCCCAGAGAACTGTGAGGAAATAAATGGGTGCTGCTTTAAGCCACCAAGCTTGTGACATTTGTTATGCAGCAATAGAAAGCTAATAAAATTGGTAATTAAATCTTTAAATAGAGAATGTATAAAGTCCAATTTACAAATTTTACTAAATGGTATTGTTCAATATAAGACTATTTGCATTGTTTCTAGATTTTAAAAACTTAAATAGATCACATCTCTGAAGACTTTCTATGGCTTTTTATTTTCTATTGCAAATTATAATTACTATCAATATTAGTTAAATTAAAATTTTATATTCACTTAACATTTTAAAAATTTAATATAATTAAATATCTATATTTTAAAAACTTCATTCTAGCATTTCATATTCATCTACTTGCTAATGTAAAGAATTTTTATGTTTCATGAAATTTGTGTCTATAGTTATGAAATGCAAATTTAAGAGTAATATGAATTGCTTAATAATTTAAAATATTTCAGTCTCTAAGTGTAGCTGTTGCAAATACTGCACTAATGTTATTACCTCTGAAACCATAAATCATAACATAAAAAGAAAGAAGAAAACAGAAGTCTGCATTATCAGGAAACAGTACTTCATTATACAGGATTCTATTGCATTCATACTGAAAGGAGAATTAGCTAAGCTAATTAATTCATCTTTCCTTTTTAAAAAAAAAAATAATGTTTATTTATTTTTGAGAGAGACAGAGCACAAGCAGAGGAGGGGCACAGAGAGAGGGAGACATAGAATCCAAAGCAGGTTCCAGGCTCTGAGCTGTCAGCACAGAACCCAACGTGGGCTCAAACTCACAAACCGTGCGATCACGACCTGAGCTGAAGTCGGACGCTTAACTGACTGAGCTACCCAGGTGCCGGTGCTTCGATGGCAGGCTCAAATCCTCTCCAAAATCTTGAGCATTTTCTGTCTCTAATTTTGGCAGTGGACCACCTACTAATTTCATGGCATTCACACATGAGATTATAGGCCACAGAAATGGAGAAGAATTTCTCTGAGGCCTGAAGACACTAAACAGCTTCAAAGATGGACCACCATGATTCTCACTTGCTGATATTAATGCCTTTGTGTAGTCCCCTCCCATTTGGAATCATGGCTGGCCCACGTGGCCAACAGAATATAGATGTACAGTGTGACTTCTGAGGTTAGGTCATAAAAGGCACTACACATTCCACCTTGCTCTCATGGACCACTTTATTTTGGTGCAAGCCAACAACCATGTCCTGAGGACATTCAAGTTGCCATGTGGAGAGGTCCCTATGGAGAGGAAATGAGATCTTCCAGCAACTAGCACTATGTGGCTGGCCAGCAAGTAAGCCACCTTAAAAGCAGATCCCCCAGCCCCAGTCAAGCCTTCAGATGACAGTAGTCTTGCCCCAAATCTTGACTGTAACCTCATGGGAAACCCTAAGCTAGACCCACTCAAATAAAGCATTCCCAAATTCCCAGTCCACAGAAACTCTGAAAAATAATACATATTTAAATAAATATATATATAATTGTTATTTCAAACCACTAATTTAGAGTAACATGTTATATAGTAATTGATAATACATAGTAACAAGAGTGATGGTCTAGGATGATCAGTCATATTGCTCCAATGCTAACTGCTGGGTCCTGAGTGACAGAACCACTCATGTGTTTTGTTTTGTTTTGTTTTTAATACATTTACTTTCTTTGTGATGTACAGGGTCCTCAAAAGTGTCGAGCCCAGATCAAGTTTCTCTCTTGCCTGGGTCTAACAATGGTATTGTTATCAAACATGGTAGTTATCAAATGCTAAGAACTATTCTAGACTTAGTATGCTTGCCTATATGTTTGGTGTTAATATTTTAGAGTGTAGGTACTATACTTGATAGTATGTCTAAATATCTTAAAACAGTGGAAAACTTACAGCTTACACAATCTAGTAAAATGATTATTTCCCTAGTTCTATAAAGAAATTGGAAAAATACTGCACACAAAATAATTAGGAAAATATGGGAACCAAAATAACCATAAAATACTAATGAGTACATTTATGGAATTTTAAAAAAATATAAGGAATGCAAAATTTTTTTGTTAAAGGCCACAGTTAACTATGAACATACTTTGTTCTTTTAAGAAAACAATGGTTCAGAAACAACATATTCAATCTAAAGTAGAGATAAATAAGAAATATTATAAAGACATATACACTAAATAGACATTACCAACAAAAAACAGAAATTCAACTTTTCCCAAGACTAAGCATTGAAAAGAGAAGATCAAACTAATTTGTCTAGGATTAGAAACAATAAAACCTGGTAGTTAATTCTACACATTCTACACATGAATAATTATTACCATGAAATCATGGTATTTTTAAATCGTTCAAAAATAAAGCACAATTACTATAGGAAAAGGCTAGAATGTTAAGTACTCTGTGAAGACACAGTCTTTCCCCCTTTCTTTTCACCTTCCTTTTCATCACAGGTAGGACAATTTGATCCACATTTCAAGGGTTGACCATGTCTTGTTGGCTAAAACTAATTTTAAACTTTGGTAGGAATTTAAGGAGTTCTAGCCCAATCCTCAGAAACTGAACATCAAGTCAGGCTTATGGTTATCCTAGTGATGATCTGGGCCTCAATTCTCATTCATGTTCCTACTTTGTTCTTTTATTTTCCCCATTTTTTTTAAATTTAAATTTTACTTACTTAACATACAGTGCAATATTGGTTTCAGGAGTAGAATTCAGTGATCCATCACTTACATACAATACCCAGTGCTTATCACAAGTGTCCTCCTTAGCACCCATCACATATCCAGTCCTTCTCCCACCCACCTCCCACTGTCAACTCTTGTTTTTTTCTCTATCATTAAGAGCCTCTTGTGGTTTTTTTCCCTCTCTTCTCTTCCCCCTCTGTCATCTGTTTTGTTGTTCTTTTTTTTAAAGTTTACTTATTTATTTTAAGGGGTGCCTGGGTGGCTCAGCCAGTTAAGCATCCAACTTCGGCTCAGGTCATGATCTCACAGTCAGTGGGTTTGAACCCCGGGTCAGGCTCTGTGGTGACAGCTCAGAGCCTAGAGCCTGCTTTGGATTCTGTACCTCCTTCTCTCTCTCTGCCCCTCCCCTGCTCACTCTCTGTCTCTCTCTCTCTCTCTCTCTCTCTCAAAAACAAAATTAAAAACATGAAAAAAATTTTTAAGTTTATTTATTTTTGAGACAGAGAGAGAGAGTGCACTCATGCCAGCATGAGTGGGGGAGGGGCAGAGAGAGAAGGAGAGAGAATTCCAAGCAGGCCCTTGCAGTCAGCGTGGTGCCCAATGCAGGGCTCAATGCCATGACCATGAGATCATGACCTGAGCCAAAATCAGTGGTCAGATACCTAACCAACCAACTGGACCACCCAGGAGCCCCATCTGTTTTGTTGTTCTTAAATATTGGTTATCATCTGTACTCCAGTTGTGGGAATTGCAATCTGCCTTATTCTTGTGTCCACAAAGCACTTTTGGTATACATTATGTTCTATCCCTTGTTCATAAGGACCCCACCTTATTCTTGCCATTTTTCAACACCAAGAACACAGTCCCTGAACCCAAGCCAACCCCTGTGGGCATATTTGCACTCACATTCCTGACTTTGATAACCTACAAGACTGAGTTTTCCCTTATGTTATCTGCACTGAAAATAACTGTCTGCCTGAATTTTCACCTGTTAATGTTATATCTCTATGAAATCATGCTCTGCCTGGACGTCCCCCAAATTACCAGCTATAGTTCTTTGAGTGTCTCTCTTCTCTGTACCTATCCCAACCTGAATGGTGGGTTTAATTCAAAGTCCTGTCTCTTCCATACATCTTGTCAAGCTATAGTTAGCCAAATATAGTCACTATAGACTACAACCAGTAAGTAAGAAAAACATTTTTCTTAAAAGCTACAGAATCACTTAAAAATTAATAACAATTTTTCATAATACTCTAGCAACAGTAGTACTTTCTCTAGGATCAAATTAACTACAACCTTTTCCTCAGACAAAATACTGTCTCCAAATTCTTGATAAAATGTATGTATCTGAGACACTACTGTGCAATACGTATTTAAGACTATCCTGGGCTAAGGATAGAAACTAATAACAGATGTCTAACAGAAGGATTTTATATTCTGAAATTCTAACACTAGAGTTAGAAGCCAAAATACAGTTTACTTTAAATAGACTCTTCTAACAAGATGATGTATGAGAAAAGAGGAGGAGACAGTTCTTTCTATAGTTAGAAAAGTAAACATCTCTGAAGTCCAGGTAGCTTACGGGTGTTATTTTGTCTACTATTCTAAGACTATGATATTTTGATTTTCATAGGAAGAAGACTAAGTACACTTTTTCTTTGTCAAACTTTAATGTAACATGATTTGATTATTTATAATCTATTCCAATCAGGCCTGCAAAACTCCTTTGAAAAGTCTCTATATTTTGACAACAATTTTCTAGGCGTTGTTGAGAGTAAATTCCAGCTCCAATTTCATGTTTATCTTCAATCCCAACAAGTCAGTTCTAGCATAAATATTTTAGCTCTGTGGAGTAATGTAAATTTGCATAACCAACTTAGTACAACAAAGAAACTACTGATTAAATCGGTCCGGGAGCCATGTAAAATGCTTCTTTAAAAGCAACTATAGAATTTCCCGATTGTGGTACTACAGATCGAAGTCTGAAAACTTTGAGTTAAAAAGGAAGCTGCTTATAACTGGGTAGTACATATAAAATTTGATGTTGACAAATATATATGAAACCTCTCCCTGCCTTCCCTTTTTAACAGTGTTCTTTTTTTCTATTATAAATCAGTGAATAACTGATGCTTTTAAAGAATCTGGCTCATCAGATAAGTTCCGAGAAGCTTTTCAAATAGATAGCAAAGCATATAAAATAGAATGGTAGTTCTATGGTATTTAAAAGAGTCTTGACCAATAAAGATCACCTACTACCTTGTAGATTGTGGTACTACCTGTGGAGATCTCTTCCGAAAGAACTTGAGATGAATTCAAGTTATACCCACAGATAGCAAAAAGAATGGATGAATAGCACTTACAGCCCCATAGCTATCCTCTAACATAACTGACAATAAGGATTTTGATCTAACTTTTTTGATTTGTAATATGTAGGGGTTGTAAGAGGAAGGAAAGAGGTAAGAGCTATAATATCTCAATAGCCAAAAGTATGAGTACACAAATATTGACTAATATGTAACTGATTACATGAGGTCTTCAAAAATAATTGTAATGATTATTAGTAAATACCTTTTACTAGGATCTTGAAATGTGTTAATATAACAACTTTTATATACTCTGGTCCTAAAATATACCCAATTTCCAGCAAAATCAGTTTTCATACATTTTCTGGTTGAAAAAACAAAAACACATTGTGTTAAAAATTTCAACTCAATCTGTAAATACTGAATAAAGACAATGTTTTACTTGGGGAGAAATTTTCTGGGAAGTAAGATTTAAAATGAGATAACATTTAACCCAAACACTAAATTTAAAAATAGCAGTATGAGGGGCGCCTGGGTGGCGCAGTCGGTTAAGCGTCCGACTTCAGCCAGGTCACGATCTCGCGGTCTGTGAGTTCGAGCCCTGCGTCAGGCTCTGGGCTGACGGCTCAGAGCCTGGAGCCTGCTTCCGATTCTGTGTCTCCCTCTCTCTCTGCCCCTCGCCCGTTCATGCTCTGTCTCTCTCTGTCCCAAAAATAAATAAACGCT
Organism: Lynx canadensis; assembly: GCF_007474595.2. Taxonomy (NCBI): domain Eukaryota; kingdom Metazoa; phylum Chordata; class Mammalia; order Carnivora; family Felidae; genus Lynx; species Lynx canadensis. Next base: position 72,211,910 of record NC_044310.1, read on the forward strand.
GAAAAAAAAAATTAAAAAAAAAAAAAATAAAAATAGCAGTATGAAGCTAAATACCAAATAACTCTTGGACAACCAAAATAATATGTTATTTTGAAATGTGTCCATTTTCAATAGCTTTAATATAATATTTATACTATTTAGGAGAAGATATCTCTTACTTGTAAGTCTATCATTTCATTAAAAAAATACAGATGTCGCTAAGGAAGCTGATTCATAACAACTTAATTCCATAGTCAGTGTTTACTCAGGAAAAGAAGTGATGATTTGGCTAGCAGAACAAGCTACAGTAGCAGAATAGCAAGTCTTCTGAGCCTAAGTTCAGTAATGTTACTATATCACTGAAATATTTTGGATAGGATTTTTACTACTCCTCTATGTTTCTGTGCTATATGTATATAGCATACGATTTCTCTATATAAGAGAGAGATATACATATTAACATTTTGTTAAACTGTTTATATCAAACACACAGCTTTGGTATATAAGTTAGAAACTGACTCAGTTGTGCAAAGAAGGTCATGTTAATATTTACAAAGGCCTAAACCTTGGATTTTGAAGTTTTCTATGCCTATTTTGACTGTCAAAGTGTTTCATACCATACATAGTACAGAAAGTGAAGTAATTCATTTTATCAGCTTCTGACCTTAATTTCAGAGACTTTAAAAACCTGTGTAAAATATCCCATAAACGTTATGGAATTACCTAAAAAGTGTTACTAGTTTTCTACAAATTACATTGTAAAATTACTTCAAACTGAATCATATCCTATGTTTGTAAGACTGCATACTTCTATCTACCTAAAATTTAAGGAAATGAGAAAATTTAACACAGAGAGAATAATCAGATTAATTAAAGGGGAGTGATAATTATAATAAAGTACATCTTCTAATATCAATACTAATGATCATAAATGAAATGACATGGGATCCACATAGCAGTACCCTAACAAAGCATGAACCCACACTTCTAAATATCTCTGAAGTCAGCAGAAATTTTGAATTAAGAATCCTTGACATATGCATAGGCAAAAGTTTCCTAGATACAGGTACTTTTAGATTTCAGTATTTCTACGACTTCTGTTATATTCTTTCAGACATATAGATTTCTGTCATCGTCTTTATGGTGGTCTGGGATGCTTTAGTTCTGCAGCTGTGTTTGAATATCAACTTCATAAATAATAACAAATAATATACATAATGTAATCAATTACCAAGAAAAAATGGCCATATTTATATTCCACACACCTAATATTTTCCACACCAGAAAGTGGACACATCATCAAAAGGTATTTTCCTTTCACTGCTATTAAAACAGTAATAAGTAACCATTCTTCTCTAAATTGAAGTTGAAATCTAAATTGAAATAAAGTTTCCCATGATGCATAATATCCCATGCTAATACGTTTGCCCTTATTTAATGTCAAAGCTATTTGAAGATGATTTTACTTGTAATAAACAGAACATAGGGGAGCATTTATACATAAGATACTATTCTAGAACAGTGTCTGAGGTCAGCATTGGCATAATTTGACTTGCGGCTGTAACCGTATCTTAAAGTACTGTGATTTCCTCATAAACATGGCCAAATAATTTAGTGGTAAAACCAAGAAAAAGTACATATAGCATACATGACATATTATAGCACCAGACAGATTTTCTACTATAAACACTGTTTAGGAAAAATGGGATACATATGTTTTTCAAATATAATTTTCCCAAGGATCTAAATCTGTGACAAGGGCATATGTTTTTAAAGGAATAAAATTTTACAAATTTTATAGTATAAAGAACAGTGAGATCAACCCCGCAATCACTCCATTCATTATTTTTCCACTGCTTTCTTGAACTTCTCTTTTGAATTCAATAGCATCTGTGGAATAATTTTATAATTCTTTAGAGAGTAAAAAACCAGAAGCTATCTATAAATTTCCATGGATAATTTTATAGTTCATGATAGAGTAGGAAACTAAAAATTACCAATACATTTTCAAGATAAAGTTAATATCCACAGAAATCCAGCCATATTAATAAATGAAGTTGGTAGCTATGTAAGTGGCGTATTACAAGGGCTTTGGGAAAATACTCTATTTTCTCAACAATGCCTAAAATTCCACCATTGCAGATTACTTAATTTGTCTTAAATTACACTTAGAATATAATTACTAATGGGTAAGGTAACAGTGGAAGCATTAGAAGTAATTTACATAATAACCATAAACAACTTTATTCATTCTTTCACTAATGTCATACTTTGATAGGAGAAAAAAGGAAAAAAATAAAGATGAAGAATGGAGAAGACAAGAATAAGGAAGATAAATTTCACCTACTGTCAATTTTGAGACAGCCTAAATCTGCAGTTAGATAGATATTTGCACATGATAATTAGAGAGGTATTTCTGTTGGGGTATATACGAGGACTTAAACAAAAAGAAATAACATTTTGCAGTATAATGGAGTGTAATTAAATGAGATGATATACAGAATATTTATCAGAGTGCTTAAGAACTAAAAATGGTGATGGTAACAATAAATGCTGGAAGATTAGCTTTAAAGTTGAATATAGATGTAAGAAAACAAAATGGCTGGCTTATTTTTAATTTCTTGACAGTTTGGTAAGCTTTTCTTATTAAATTGAATTTTTTGTTTTAAGTTTATTCATTTTGAGAGATGGAGCCTGCGCAGGGGAGGGGCAGAGAGAGAGGGAGATACAGAATGTGAAGCACGCTCCAGGCTCTGAGCTGTCAGCACAGAGCCCAGCCCGATGTGGGGCTTGAACCTACGAACTGAGGTCACGACCTGAGCTGAAGTTGGATGTTCAACCGACTGAGCCACCCTGGGACCCCAATAAATTGAAATCTTTAAAGTGGAACTTTAAAACAATTTTATCACATTTTGGCCAAATATCATGAAAAAAATTAATCATGTTCTTCTAAGCATTGTGAGTAGCAGACAGCAGAAATACCTAAGGAGTAAGGAAAAGGATCCTGGGTTTATATTCAGAGAAGCTGAGATAAATTCCTGGTTTTACCACCATTATCTACGTGATGCTGAGCAAGTCTTTGAACATCACTGAGCCTCACTCTCCTCACCTATATAATGGTGACGTTAATACCGATTCTAATCTACCGTCAAGAAATACTGCAAAACTCAAAAATAAAATGCTTTAAAAGGATATGAATATTCTGGTGAGATTTGTTCTCTTTTACAATTATTATCAAGCCTTTTTTTATACATACCAAAATTTTAGAAAAACTGTTATGAAAAACCCAATTTCCTTCCTAATAGACTAGAGAACACAGTGTAGCACGGAAAGTGTTACCCTAATAAATACCTCTGGATAGCAGTAAAACAACACGAGTGAAAAGGAGGTGGCTAGTTAGCTAAACTAACTCAGCCAGGATAACGTAAGGATGCTTCCCTGAATCACAGTCTTCTCCTTTGTTAAATGATGGGGATGTTGGATGATGTCAAAATTTCCTCCCATCTCTGAAATTATTATATCTGGCAAAATTCACTTTCCTTGATTTTTTAAAATCTGAAAATATAAGAAGCTGCAGGGAACTAGTTTCTAAACTAATGTCTGAAGCAGGCATTCTTAAAACCTGTAAAATATGAGGGTTAATAGTGATATCATTAGTATTTTAAATTGTTCATATATTTTCTGTGACATTTAGTTTCTTGTAATAGGGATAAAAGTCCCTTCCACTGATCTATTAAATGGTTAGAAAAGTGTTATATTTCATTATTTTTTAATCTAAATTTTCCTTCATAATCTCAGATAGTATTTGATAAACTGTTAAGGTGGCAAAAGTTAAATTCTATTGAATGAGATATATTGTGGATAACAAGAACAACTACATTTATATTTATATAGGTGAGAAATATGCATATAATTAGATTATATCGCTCTGAACGGAACCTCAAAAAATAAAAATTGAATTACCTGTCTTCCCTTAAGACCCTTCTTTCCCCGGATCCCAGGAACACCCTAGAATATACAGATGTCAAAAGTAAACACTTGTTGAATAAATGAATAAGATATTACAGATCTTTTCTTTCTCAAACATCAATTAATGAAGTATCACAAAGAGAAAACTGAATTATTCTCTAAACTGGTATGACATTCAGAAAAGCTTCAATATATTAATTTAATTGAAGTGGCTCTTTTTCTTCTTCATAACAGAATCCCGATTTTATTCTGGAATGCATCCTATCTGTACTTCCAAATGGGATCCTGCCATTCCTCCGGTGATAGTTCTTTGTCCAGAGGTAGGCACACAACCACATAAACAGGAAGGTCTTATTTTCCAAAACCTAAGGGACAATTAACCTCCTCTCTGTCTCCCTACCTCTTCGACTGGACATAAATGAAAGCACATTTAGCCCTTGCACTGACAATTCTGCAACCGGGTGGGAAACCTGCCTTAGCATAAAGCCAACATTAGGTGAAGCAAAGTAGAGAGGATGATATCACTGTGCTAAAGATCATATTGTGCCTACATGCCACCTAACCTATAGATTTCTGGTTATGTAAGAAGTAGTAGGGCATAATACTTAAATGCTCAAGCACTGGAGCCAGAACATCTGTGTTCAAATCCTGGCTCTGCTCTTATTACCTGTGCCTTGCATATATACAACGGCCCAGTAAATCATTTGCTGTTATCGTTACCATCATTATTAAAAATTTCCTCATTTTTAAGCCAGTTTGAGTTGGGATTTTCTGTAACTTGCATTCTAAATACCCTCACTTATATAATCACCTTGAGATTTAGACTTACCTATAAGCCTTAGAGACTAAGAAATCTGCCAAAAGCATGTAGCATGGGTTTATAGGTACATAGAGCTTAGAGGATATCATTGGTGGCAGTAATCCATCCACTTTCACTTCAACAGTGTTTGATAAAACTCATCTAATGTCTTCTCAAAAAGCACGGGTGAGCGATAGGACTCATTTCATTAAGACTTTATACATCTTTACATAATATAGTCAACCTTTTTTTTTTAAGAGATAAGGTAATTATTTTTTACAACTTTAGTAGGGCCACTAAATCTCAGCAGGATAGTACAGACAAAATTATACAAACACTTTGTCATATATACACACGCATACACACGTTACTGACTTTCAGGAAGGAGTTCTTTCTATTTGATTTTGGAAGGGATTAACATTATACTCTTTTTTTTTTTCCTGCTCTTCTCTACACTTCTTCTCTACTCTCTTCTCTACACGTACACATTTTATAACACAATAACAATACCCAGTTAGCTATATCATTCATAGTTTAATGAAAATTTTGAAGTAGCCAAATAATATTAGGACATGGCACCCATGATAGCCATAATATCACAAAATGGTCTTACATTTATGACTTGAGACAGGTCTTAATATTTTCATATAGACTGGTCAAAACTAGTGAGTATGATTACAGGCAGTGTGCCTAATGATGATCAGTGATAGGATCCACAAATCCAAGATAATAACATTTTGCAAGGACATATAATTTTGCTTTATTTATTATATCATTAACTAGAAATAAGTTCATGTCTAAAGGCCAAGAAAGGATTGTATCATGTGCAACAGAGTAATAAAAATGTAAACTGTATATACTCCTTTGGGTGATTGAGAAGCATTCAATTCTTTGCATGACAGATTGGAAACATGAACTCTAAGTCTGCTGTATCACATGACAATCAGGTAGCTTAGTTGTGGGATTACACTGAAAATATTTCTGCAAGTGAAAGAAATGACTTGCATATTCATCAAGGGAAAATCTTCACCTCATCTCACCAAAGAAGAATGAACATTTTGATTGCCACAACAGCACATTTAAATTCTGAATACTTCTTCTCTGTCAGGAAATCACAAGCCATTACAAGAAAATGTAATATAATTCACTCAAACTGACTGTATGTTTGAAAAAGTCATCTAACAAAGATTAATTTGGTTTACTTTCATTTGCAAAAACCAGTTTCCAGAAATGAAAACTATGGCCTAACCACCATGCCTACAAATAATAGAGTCAAATGCTAAATTCTGAATATGACTATATTTTCAAACCTTATGATAATATACTAATATTATTCAATTCTATCTTTTTCAGTGAATACTGACAGTACAAATGAAGTAATGCAAAACAAATCACTGAACGGTACTGAAAAGTAGAATGATGAAGTTGGAATACCAAAACTCTGTACTTAATTGTTCTAAGATAACAACCATTTTGCAAAGATTCTATCTTTATTCACAAGAGCCTATATTTATGAACAGCTATCTTCCATTATTAAATTAAACAAAAATATATCTTCTGAAGCTGAATTATTTACTATACATTGTATTGTAAAGTACAAGACCTGTCAAGAGTTTGTACTTAATACTAATGGATTACAACATACAATTTTCATAAGTAGATATTTTAATATTTCAATTTGAATTTTTTAAAAATTAAATTTAAAAAAGCAAACCAGGGATGCCTAGGTGGCTCAGGTGGTTAAGTGTCGACTCTTGATTTTGGCTCAAGTGATGATCTCACAATCATGAGATCCAGTCCCATGATGGGCTCCACAGTGGGCATGGAGCCTGCTTAAGATTCTCTCTCCCTCTACCCCTCTCTCTCTCTTTTTTAATGTTTATTTATTTTTGAGAGAGACAGAGACAGAATGCTAGTGGGTTAGGGGCAGAGAAAGAGGGAGACACAGAATCCGAAGCAGCCTCCAGGCTGTGAGCTGTCAGCACAGAGCCCGACATGGGGCTCGAACTCACAAGCTGTGAGATCATGACCTGAGCTGAAGTCGGATGTGCGACTGACTGAGCCACCCAGGCGCCCCTGCCTCTACCCCTCTCTTACCCCCACCTTGTGCATGTTCTCTGACAAACAGATAGATAAAAACAAATATATCTAACCATATATATTTGTATCACCTTATTTGCTTAAAACAAATTCGGTAAAATTCAAGAGAATCTAATTATATATCTGGTAGGTGGTTTTTCTTAAAAGGTGGTTTGCTTCACACAATAAGATTACCTATCTGATAAGTGTTTATGACCTCTGTTGTCCTATCATAAGCATATCACTTTAGAAATAATATTTGAAGGAAATGGACTTACTCTTTCTCCTTCAGGTCCCAGTTGTCCTACTTCTCCAGGAGAGCCAATAAAACCCTTAAAGTAAGCAAATAATCTTTTCATTTGAATACTTACCCTGTAAGGAATTTCAAATAGAGATAATAAAATTATTCCATAATAGTGTGAAACTATTAGGCTTAACAGAATAAATAACTTCCCTTTGCCTTATCACCTTCCTTCCAGAAGTTACAGATCAATCTTTACATTAAAAAAAAAAAAAAAAAAAAAAGAAGGGAACATAACTTAAGACACAGCGGCCAATGAAAATCAAGACCAAATCCTTTTGTTGAATTTTATAGTGGGCAGAAAAATATATAATTAATTAAAATTTAAGGCAGAATGGAAGTATCAAAAGATATTAAGTAGCATGAAGGAAGAAGAGATCCATTCCAATGTGGCAGAGGTAAAGTCAAAAAAGTTTTCAAAAGATACTGACACCTGAGATAGGACTACAGCGTAGCTAAAATCCTGATAAGCACAGGATGGAGAAAGAACACTGCCAGAAGAACAATTACAGAAAAGCAGAATCAGAGAATTTCAGGGAGTGTCTGTAAATGGTAACAGATAGCATTATACTTGTAAGATGCTTTGGAGAAGAGCAAAAACCCACTGTACCTTAAAGAAGATTCCAATTGGTCAGACAACCAAGGGGTATTTATATATAACAATGCAAGGTACTTTATCCTAACATACTTTAGTTATAACCTAAAGGTAAATAAAGAGGTAAATAATCTCTTTACCAATTTAAAAGGTAAAGTGTATGATAGTTTGGAGAGTACATTAAGGCGAGACTTAAATTTCAAGCTAAGAGTTTTAGACTTTATATTTTAGACAACTGGAAGCTACTGCCTTTAAAGGATTGTGATAGTGACCTTAGGTTAGGTTGTACTTGCAAAATATTAATCTGTTGGCAGGATATAGAATATGTCTGAGGCAAGAAACAGTGAATGTAGGAAAATCTATTAGAAGGCTCTTTCAATGGTCCAAATTTGAAGGCTTATGAGCTTGGATTATGATTCCAAAACATTATTTTCAGAATCACCAGCTACAGATAGCCTCAAGTTTAAAAAGACTTAACTTTTATTTTAATACATACAAATGAATTTTCTCTTATAAATAAAAAGAACAGACACCTTGACTGGTATACACTTATCACTGAACTAAGAAATCAACTGAAAACTCAAGAGAAAGTTAGACCTTTATTCGATATAGCCTGAATAAGGTGCAAAAACATTTTAAAGATTTTAATGAATAATTACATAAGTATTTCATAAAGGTTTCCTAAGAATTATTATGCTGGTTCTAACAGAATATAAAATATCAGCAGCACCCACCAAAAAATCACACGGGGTTGTGATCATTCTCAAGACTCTGTCCCTAAACTACAGTTTAGTGTGTAATGAAACAAAGAACATTAAAAAAAATAATAATATATATGCTTTTCCGTTTTAGATTGAAGGTTTTATATCCAGTTAGAGGCAATTTTGTGTCACCAGTGTGCCACTAAGAGGTCAGGAGAGGCCCTACATACTTCTATTGTTTGAGACACCTTGCATATTATTATACAAAGAATTGCCAAAAGAGGATTACAAAGTGATGGTCTATTTTAAACATATGCACTTAATGTAAAAGTAATTATCATAACACCACAAAATGAAATTAAATAATGCTGCCAGTCAAAAGATCATTTATCACATGATTTATAAAAATATTAATTTACAGTACATAGTATGTGGTATAGTGCAATAACAAGATACAAACCAAATAAAAAACCTCTTATAATCCTGTCAGCATGTTTTTGTGATTTTTGTCCTTTTAACCAAATGTGGATTTGAAGTTAATGTTAAAAGTCTACATTTGAGAACCTCTGTGAACAGGAAGCCTAGAGAAATGGACTTCTTGATTCCTCCTGAATTCACAAAGGAAAACTAAGGAACCAAATCAATTAAATCAACCAGAAAAGAAATTATATTTGTTATTTTGAAAAATGTTTTTTAATGTTTATTCTTTTTTTTTTTTTTTTTGATAGAGAGAGACAGAGCGTGAGTGGGGGAGGAGCAGAGAGAGAGGGAGACACATAATCTGAAGCAGGATCCAGGCTCTGAGCTGTCAGCACAGAGCCCAACACAGGGCTCGAACTCACAGACCATGAGATCATGACCTGAGCTGAAGTTGGACACTTAACCGACTGAGTCACCCAGCTGCCCCTAAAAAAATGTTTTTATGAAGCTGCTGTCAAAACCTAAAACTACAACTTAAAAAGGGTCACAACCCAGACTATAGTTTCCATACAAATGAAAAAAAAAAAAAAAACAGAAGGATGTCTAACATAATGCAAAAGGATGTATAACATACAGTGGCATAAAGAAGAACTTCGAAATAGAGGAATCATTGAAGCAAGATGAGGAAATACAGTAAGAGAAAACTGCACAGTGCCAAATAACGTGTCTTGGTGGTACTAGCTAATGCACAGAAGAGACTCTCAAATTCCAATAAAATGAAAGAGTCTGCAAAGAAAATGTATGCTGTATGCTGGGCACTGTGGTTTAAGAATGTTAAGCTCAACAATAGCCAAATTATGGAAAGAGCCTAAATGTCCATCAACTGATGAATGGATAAAGAAATTGCGGTTTATATACACAATGGGATACTACGTGGCAATGAGAAAGAATGAAATATGGCCCTTTGTAGCAACGTGGATGGAACTGGAGAGTGTGATGCTAAGTGAAATAAGCCATACAGAGAAAGACAGATACCATATGTTTTCACTCTTACGTGGATCCTGAGAAACTTAACAGAAGTCCAAGAGGGAGGGGAAGAAAAAAAAAGAGGTTAGAGAGGGAGGGAGCCAAAACATAAGAGACTCTTAAAAACTGAGAACAAACTGACGGTTGATGGGGGGTGGGAGGGAGGGGAGGGTAGGTGATGGGTATTGAGGAGGGCACCTTTTGGGATGAGCACTGGGTGTTGTATGGAAACCAATTTGTCAAAAAATTTCATATTAAAAAAAAAAAAAAAGAATGTTAAGCTCAAGGGGACACCTGAGCGGCTCAGTCGGTTAAGCATCAGACTCTTGAATTCAGTTCCGGTCATGGTCTCACAGTTTGTGAGATTGAGCCCCACGTTGGGTTGACAGCACAGAGTCTGCTTAGAATTCTCTCTCTCTCTCTGCCCATCCTCTGCTCGTGCTCTCTCGTTCTCTCTCAAAATAAATAAATAAATAAATAAATAAATAAATAAATAAACAAACAAACAAACAAACAAAAAAAGAATGTTAAGGTAAGGTGGTTATCATAACTACCTTAATTGCAAGTTTTCTTATCATTATCTAATAGGATTTTTACATGAAGGAAAAAAACCAAAAAAGCAGGTCCTTCTAACTCCAAAGTCCATGTTCTTGACCACTAAAATATCTTCTTCCCAGATCCAAGTCAATATGTGCTTTTGGTACAGTTTCTAATTAAAAAAATATATGACTTGTCCCCGCTATATTTTCACTTAATGCAAGAGTAGAAACAGTATGAAATAGAGGTAAGAGTACAGAATAAAGGTGAAAAGACTTTGGGTCTACTTCTAGCTAGCTATGACTTTGCCAAGTCATGTAAATTCCTTAGCTTACTCTTTTCTCATCTGTAAAATTCCTTCTCAGGATTGATAGCAAAATAAGAGAAGAAAATACATATGAAGGTATTTGAAAATATTTAGGAATTAAAGACATCATTATAGCACATACTGTGTAAATACATTATGCTTTATTTCAAAAAGGCATTTTAGATAATATAAGGCATGCAGGTAGATTCTGGAAAATAACTTGCCATTAAAAATAGAAAATTTTGAAAAACAAAAATTTTAGTTTACTTTTTAATTTTTCTTAGACTAACTTTGATTTTAATGAGTAGGACACTACGTAAGATATCACGGTAATTATTTTTACTCCCTTAATGATTTAAAGTGACTAACAAAACTCCTTAATGGTTCAGAAGTACAGTGGTATATTCTCGATATGATAAGCTTATTTTCTTCTTTTCAGATATATATATTTTTTACTCCAGATAGTTTTTGCATCATATTATGTCAGCCTTGAAATTAATATGAATTTTGTTTCCTCTTCATATTTTTTATCATGATTTCTTAGGTCTATAGACTTCATATATAAATTATACTATAGAGTATATTCTAACACACCAGACATGCTAGGAGCCAGAAAGTATAGAAAAGAATGATGTAAAACTACTATAAGAGTGTTTTCTGTTGCCATTAACAGTGAATGTATCTGTTAAACAAATGAACTTCTTTTTAGGCTAAACTGTCATTATATTCAAAGCTCCTACACAAGTGTGAAACTGATAACTATTTTATATATTTCATCCTACTTGTATGCAAGCACGCTTACAAAATGATGAAAATGCTTACTTACTCGTATACCTTTAGGACCTGGATTACCTTCTGGTCCAGCTACACCCTAGTGTGAACAAAAGACATCATCATCATACTACAGTATTTTGAAAGCATTGTTGATAAATAAAATGAAATGGGTACATAAAGAGGTATCATTTTTCACAAGTATAAAATTCAGAACTAGGTATACTTAGTGAAGACTATATATGTTCAAGAAGTTTTAGCATTTCAGAACCAAAAGAGGCACTATATATATATATATATATATAAATTATTATTAATTATAATATAATTATAATATATTAATATATATATGTATGTATGTTTTTAGACAGCCAAACAAGGTAGATTAACACACATTATAAGATATAAAAAATAAATTTTAATTAAATTATTTCTCATTGGAAAATTGTCTTCTTTTAAAACACTTCTAGTTAAAATATCTAAAATATATTCCCATAATTTAAAAAAATACATTTTAACCTCAGATCAATGTCCATATGCTTGAGCATTTATATTTTATGTTTCAGATAACATAAATCATCACTTCGTGGTAAGACTGTAATATACAATACCTTCCATGTATTTTTAAAGGCCCAAAATGTGGAATTTTGTTAACTACAGATTACTTTTTGGCATTTCCATTTCCCTTATTCTTGAGAATAAAAAAGATATTATAACTATAGTTTTTTAGTATGCTAAATGAATAATCAATTTCAAGAGTAAGCCTTCATGAAAACCTATGAAAGAAAATTTATTCTGTTAGTAGTCTACAAGAAATAAAGTTATAAATTAGAGGGAAATAATATGAAATAATTACAATGAATTTTCAAAACCATATACAAAGACTTGAATTCATTTCAGATAAAAGTGTTTGGTAATGGTTTATATAGCACTATCAAACTGTCTCAAGTTTTTATAACTCTGCTATTAAAAAATAATACTTGTTATCCAATCTTAACTCTTACCATTACTTCATTTTAGTCAGTGGCACTATTGTAAAATCAGCCACAGGATTGTTTTAAAATCTTATTAGACCCTTGGGCATTTTAATTTTGAAGGTTCCACTGTATCACATCATACATGTTTAAAAACTCTACTCCAATTTTACACATAACTTTCTACAGTAAACTTCTGGAGGATTTTTATAATTTTGATTTTGAATTATTTTGCCATGAGTAATTCATTATTTAATAAAAGTAAACCAATTATTATTTGAACACTAACTCTGAAAATCAGAAAGTGCAATGCGTTAATACAAAGGAACATAAAAGGAAAAGTATAAATATAGTTACCTCACCTGCCTGCCAGGGTAACCACGTGAACCAATATTACCAGTGAATCCTGGAATTCCCTGAAATAAAAAACAAAATAAATAAAACAATACAACAAAACCAAAAGAAGTCCAAGGAAACAAATTTGGCACAATTATAATATTCAAGTTCAGAAAGAATTTTTTTCACCACAGAAGGACCAAGGATCCTACACATTGTTTATCTGACTGAAATCACCTACTTGAAATTAAAATGAGCCAAAATGACTAAATAAATGTAAATAAAACTGTTAGATTAGGGCTCTAAATGAGACATTGATTATTAATGATAAATCCAGGATGGAAAATTCCAGCACTACATAAATAAGACACTTATTCTAGAAAGAGTTGGTACATTAATTTCTTTCTTTTATTTTTTTAATAAATGTTTATTTATTTGAGAGAGCACAAGCAAGGGAGGGTAAAGAGAGGGGGACAGAGAACTGAAGCAGGCTCTGCACTGACAACAGTGAGCCTGATGTGGGGCTTGAATTCATGAACCGTGAGAACATGACCTGACCCAAAGTAGATGCTCAACCAACTGAACCACCCAGATGCCCCAAAAGTTGGTACACTTCTTAATAACCAGTGTCTTTTTATATTGTCTCGTGTCTCAATCATTTTCTTACCTCAACAACTTGCATGTTAAGCATGATGTCCTTAATGTCTGAGCATGAGCCCCAGAAGACTAAAAGGGGCAGTGAACTTCAGAACCAACCTCTTCTTCCTTCCTAAAATAAACTTTTTTTTTTATAGCAAGTCTGATTAAGAAATGGATATTGAGTGGTAATTACCTCAATCATGATATATCTCTATCTAAAAATTCAAACAGTAACACTGGAATAGTAAATTCATTTAAATTTTTCTTTTTTGTTTTAGAGAGAGAGAGACAGCATGTGCAAGCAGGGGAAAGGGGCAGAGAGAGAGAGATAGACAGAGAATCTTAAGCAGGCTCCATGCTCAGTGCAGAGCCAACACAGGGTTCAATCCCATGAACCTGATATCATGATCTAAGCTGAAACCAAGAGTCGGATGCTCAACTGATTGAGTCACCCAGGCACCCAAGTAAACTCATTTTTTATTTATTTTTTTTAAATTATGTATTTGAATTCAAGATAGTTGAAATACCATGTGGTATTGGTTTCAGGAGTGTAACCCAGTGATTCATCATTTACATATAACACCCAGTGCTCATCCCAACAAATGCCCTCCTTAATGCCCAACACCCATTATGGTTTGCCTCCCTCTCCGATTTTATCTTATTCTTCCTTCCTTTATCCTATATTCATTTGTTTTGTTTCTTAAATTCCACATATGAGTTAAATCATATGATGTTTGTCTTCCTCTGACTGACTTATTTCACTTGCTTAGCATAACACACTCCAGTTCCATCTGTGTTGTTGCAAATGGCAAGATTTCACTCTTTTTTGACCACTGAGTAATATTTTATTTTGTGTGTGTGTGTGTATGTATATATATATATATATATATATATATATATATATATATATGAATCTGGATGCAAAAATTCTCAACAAGATACTAGAAAATCAAATTCAACAGTACATGAAAAGAATTATTCACCATGATCAAGTGAGATTTATTCCTGGGCTGGAGGGCTAGTTTAATATTTATAAATCAATCAGTGTGATATACCTCATTAATAAAAGAAAGGATAAGAACCATATAATCCTTTCAATAGATGCAGAAAAAGCACTTGACAAAATACACCATTCTTTCTTGATAAAAACCCTAAAGAAAGTAGGGGTAGAAGGAACATACCTCAACATCATAAAAGGCATATATGAAAGGCCCACAGCTAATATCATCCTCAATGGGAAAAAACTGAGACTTTCCCCCTAAGGTCAGGAACACGACAGGAATGTCCACTCTCACCACTGTTGTTCAACATAGTACTAGAAGTCCTAGCCTCAGCAATCAGACAGCAGAAAGATATAAAACTTTTACTCTTTGCAGATGACATGATACTCTATGCGGAAAACCTGAAACACTCCACCAAAAAAACTGCTAGAACTGATATGTGAATTTAGCAAAGTCACAGGATATAAAATCAACGTACAGAAATCGGTTGCATTTCTACACACCAATACCGAAGCAGCAGAAAAATAAATCAAGGATTTGATCCCATTTACAATTGCACCAAAAATTGGAAGATACCTAGGAATAAACCAAACCAGAGGTAATAGATCTGTATGCTGAAAATTATAGAAAGCTTATGAAAGAAATTGAAGATGACGCAAAGAAATGGAAAAACATTCTATTCTCATGGATTGAAAGAACAAATATTATTAAAATGTCTATAATACCCAAAGCAACCTACACATTCAATGCAATCCCTATCCAAATAACACCAGCAATCCCTAACAAAATAACACCATAATACTACCCAAAGCAATCTACACATTCAATGCAATCCCTATCCAAATAACACACTAACAAACAAACCTAGTAAATTCATTTTAAAATGACAACTTTGTATTTTTTATTTTCAAACAAGGTTTGCTGAAGGCAGGCTGATATATAGAGAATCAAAGGCATAAGAAAGGAAGCTTCTACAGGCCTAGAACATCAAGAGAGAAGAAATATCTCCATTTGTTTTTACTTTCATTGATACACTATTTATTCATTCACTCATTAGTTTATTCAGAGTCTAGATCTGTTAAATAATTCTTGAGCCAAGGAAATGCCAGAAGCATACATGTTGAACTGCCTTTACCTAACCTCAAATGGTGACAGCAAAGGTAAATTTCATGGATTACTTATTTATTATGTAAAATTCATTTCCTTCTTATTGTTTGTAAAACAGATAAAAGACACTAGCCCTTTGTCCCTCTGCTCCGAAGCACACAGAAGAGTATTACCTCCAGTTTAAGTAGAAAAATACTATAAAACGCTCCCAAATTTGGAAAATCTATAGAAAGAGAAGACCAAGGAAAAGACAAATGGAGGATCATAGGTAAAGTTTTTGCCCTCCCATTCTATTAGATATGAAGGCTTCTTATATGTCTTTATCTCCCCTTTCCTCAGAATCTCTCTCAATTTTGTTCTCATTTTTCTCCCTCCTTTCCTCTTCCTCCAACAATTACTATTTATTAAGCACTTTTTATGTGTCAATCACTATGCCAAGCACTTTACATATATCCTACATCTATGAGATAGATGCTATTTTCTCCATCCTCCATTTGGCATAAGATACAGAGAAGTTATGAAAATTGCCCAAGATGCCACAGTGAGTAAGCAGCAGAGCCTGGATATGAACTGAGACAATCTGACAAAAGTTGTGTCATGCACACACACATACATACACATATCATACATACACATATGTATGTACATGTACATATAGACATTCATCCATATATATATATATATATATATATATATATATATACACACACACACATGGCAATGGACAATTTAACAGAAAGTGAGTGAACAAGTGGATTTCTGAGAATTGCAGAATAAAATTCTTTTTTTTTTTTTTTTTAGTGTTTGTTTATTTTTGAGAGAGACAGAGACAGAATGCAAGTGGGTTAGGGGCAGAGAGAGAGGGAGACACAGAATCTGAAGCAGGCTCCAGGGTCTGAGCTGTCAGCACAGAGCCTGATGCGGGGCTCAAACTCACCAGCCGTGAGATCATGACCTGAGCCGAAGTTAGACGCTCAACCGACTGAGCCGCCCAGGTGCCCCTCTTTTTTTTTTTTTTTGTTTGTTTTTTTTGAATCCTTATTTATTTTTGAGAGAGAGAGAGAGGCGGCAGAGCATGAATGGGGGAGAAGCAGAGAGAGAGGAGACACAGAATCCGAAGCAGGCTCCAGGCTCTAAGCTATCAGCACAGAGCCTGATGCGGGGCTCGAACTCACCAGCTGTGAGATCATGACCTGAGCTGAAGTCTGACACTTAACCGGATAGGCCACCCAGGTGCCCCTGCAGAATAAAATTCTTATCTACATTTGGAGAGATTTGGCCTATGAATTTCCAAAACCATATTTACATACTAAATATTACCTTCCTACAATATATATAATATTATATTCCTATAATAACACTCATTTAGCACCTATCTTATGCCAGGCACAATTTCAAGTATTTTATATGTAATATCTTATTTAATCTGCCTAGACCCTAGAAAGTAGGTACCATTATTTATTTTACAGATTAAAAAATGAAACATAGAGCATTTGTCACCAGTGGAAAGTCACTCAGACAATAAGTGGGAAGCCAAGATTTGAGTCAGCAAGTCTAATTCCAGAGACCACCATCCCAGGCTGCTTTCCTGGTATAGTGCTAAAGTGCACATAACTTCCAATATTACTCTAAGGAAATTCTAATTTAATTAGGAAATTAAATCTCTAATTATGAGATTTGCTCCAGTCTATTTACAACAGCTTCCTTTATCCCTCATCCAATTCTAAAATACACAGGCCTATATCCAGACATTCACAAAACCTTCTATTTGGTTATGCCAATAGAAAGAAGTGAAATAGGGGCGCCTGGGTGGCGCAGTCGGTTAAGCGTCCGACTTCAGCCAGGTCACGATCTCGCGGTCCAGGAGTTCCAGCCCCGCGTCGGGCTCTGGGCTGATGGCTCAGAGCCTGGAGCCTGTTTCCGATTCTGTGTCTCCCTCTCTCTCTGCCCCTCCCCCGTTCATGCTCTGTCTCTCTCTGTCCCAAGAAAAATAAATAAACGTTGAAAAAAAAAATTAAAAAAAAAAAAAAAGAAAGAAGTGAAACAGATTTAAAAGACTGCTTTTATTCTGTAGGTCACTGTCTGGCTAAAACCAACCATCATCCCTTTCATTCCTCTCCTAGCCAAATTAGGTAAATTGAGCTCTCTATTAAAAAGCAATCTGTTTTAAGACATAAAGGAAATCTGACTTTGAATGGATTTTCATAGCGGGTATTAAGGCAACATGTAGAGATTTAAGACATTCCAGCTGCAAAGAGAAATACACAAAAGAATTCTGCTGGATGCCTAAATTCTGCTATCCTGGAATAGCAGTAAACAAAGTAAACAAGTAAGCCTTCAGCATAATCCTACATGGCATAAACATGTCTAAGCCAACCACACCCTAAAATCACTGTGACAACCACAGAAGCTCAAAAGAAATTCAAAACAAACACTACAACTCAATTCACTATGCACTTAAACGTGTTAAAAACAAAATGTGGCCCACTTAAATCTATAGATTGAATGGAGCAGTTTAGACACAAAGTTGTATCTTTAGACCCTGCAGAAATAAGGAATAGGAAACCTGCCCCAATCCTACTTCTAACTTCAAGCATTAAAAGCAAACACTCTGAGACTATCAGACTTCATTGAGAATCCCAGCACTGCTACCAAGTAGAATTAGTAAAGTAGAATAATAATTTCGGGATCACAGGATTATTGTGTAAAGAAGACAGAACAATGTGTAGAAATATATTTAAAAGTGGGTAAACTGCAATAATTCTTAGTGTTGGTGTGTATTAAATTACTTAACATGTGGAAATATTCAATAAATAATTATAGTACTAGAAGTTGTAGTTAATAGTAGGTACAGTTTAGTAGCTAATAAAGATTCAATAAATGGCAGTTCCTATTACTAGAGCTTGCACAGATGATACAATTATTTTCCAAATGTTTGTCCACCGATTTGTAGATATTTATAAATTTTCCAGAAGTAAACATCTCCTACCAAATTAGTTATGATCCTCTTAATTTCTACAGTGTTTTCACAGTTAAAATGCAAAAGGGTTTTAATTGTATTTCACAGTTAACACCAATTTTGCCCTTTTTTCTGGAAATAAATAGAATGAAAAGCAATAACTGATTCCAAAATACATTTGCCAACCTTTAAAATTGATTTTAGATGCTTCTAAAACACATACCTCCCTCAAAACAATAACAAATATACTAAGAACTAGGTTATAGAGCTATGAGGTTATATAGGTTATATAGCTGTGAGAACACCCGTTAGTACTGGCGGGTCAATTTTTCACTTACTTGTGAAATAATTAGGTTTTCTTCATTAGAATTCATACATTTGTGCCAAAGCAGTTTTCTAGAGATTTTTTTTTCTCCCTGGGGACTAATCCCTCCTGCCTTTCTGACTTTTTCCCCATAAAAGTTTTCCAGCCCTTGTTTGATTCAAGAAACTGAGATTACACCTATTACAGGTACATGCATCACTTGTTATATTTAGTAATTAGTAATTTTGAAAAATTGTGCCTCAGGGACTGAACAGAGTGTACTGTAAGGGACACTCTCTGCTGAATCTCCAGTAATGGTGTCCCTCACCTTAGTTAGTTTCTAATTAGTTTTCATTGCTTTATTCATACTGACCTAGTACACATTGTGTTGAAAACAAAAGAAATGGCTTTATTTTTCTCCCTATGATATATATTATTTTCTGGTGGGGAAGACAAAGAATTATATGATTAAAAACTACAAGGCTCCCAAACTATTTTGGCTTTTAAATATGTGTGTAATGGACAATAGCATATGTGCTATTCTAATTTGGATTTTTATTAAAATTTATTTACATTCCTTCATGCAAGGGTCAGGAAACTAACAGCTATGGACAGGCTTTTGCAAATAGGCAAGCCCCTGAAATTGTATAAAAAATCAAATGTGTGAAAGAAAATATAAAAACCAAAAAATACAAATTAATCAGTTGTGTGTATGCACATGTGCAGGTACATGCATATGCATGAATATGTGTGTTTTCTGGGGAAAGAGCTCATAGCACTTATGACATTCTCAGAGGGGCTTTTGAACCTCAAAAGTTTAAGAACTAGTTGCTCAGTTGGCTAAGTATCCAACTTCGGCTCAGGTCATGACCTCATGGTTCAAGGGTTCACTGTGCAGAGCCTGCTTGGGATTCTCTCTCTCTCCCTCTCTCTCTGCCCCTTCTCCACTTGTGCTTTCTCTCTCTCAAAATAAACAAACTTAAAAAATTTTTATTCATTTATTTATTAAAAAAATTTTTTATTAGTTTTCTTTATTTTTGAGAGGCAGAGAGAGAGAGAGAGAGAGAGAGAGAGAGACAGAGCACGAGTGGGGGAGGGGTAGGAAGAGAGGGAGACAGAATCCGAAGCAGGCTCCATGCTCTGAGCTGTCAGCACAGAGCCCGATGCGGGGCCCCAACTCATGGACCATGAGATCATGACCTGAGCTGAAGTCAGATGCTCAACCCACTGAGCCACCCAGGTGCCCCTTAAAAAATGTTTTTTTTTAAAGTTTAAGAACTGCTGTCCTGGAATATGTTAAGCAGATAGTTAAAGTCAATCAGGGGTTTGGGAAAAACAAAAACAAAACTATAACGTGATTAATTGAAAAAGTTTGTCCACTAAAAATTGAAAGTAATTGAGAAGAAAATCTTAAATAAGTGGGGAAAAAGAATCTCTCAAGGAGTCCCTAATGTGTGTCTTTTTTTTACTGTAGAAGATATAAGTTTTACGAAGTACTTACTGGTTCACCTCGGAGACCTGGGAGCCCCGGATGGCCTTTGAGACCCTGCAATGGTAAAGGTGAAGACATGTTATGAACAGTAAATTCGTACAAGCAAAAAAACTAAACAAAGGTGCCAAGTTGGTTCCCACCCCCCAATTTGGTTTTCTCATAAATGAATGTTAATTCTTACTAATTTATTACTTACTAATCTTCAATTTGAGCGTTATTTGAATTCTTTGTTACTATCAACTGAAATGGTAGCATGGTATTGAAAAAAGAATACAGAACAGCATCTTTTATATAAAGCTGGTATCCAGCAATGGATCTGCTAAATCTTACTGATGCTTTTTAACAGTTGGTTTTAGTTTATTAATGCTGAAGCAAAATGCTCTCAGACAAAATCTATTTGTAATTATTGAAAAACTGGACCATATCCAGGCAGTTTCTCTAATCCAAATCATTGTAATCACACTCCATGAATGAGCTAAGACAAATCAAAGAGGCCACTCACAGGTCCTATGACAAAAGGGGCTTTATTGAGCTAAAAAATCAGTAACAAAAAAATTTTCCATATACTATAACCAAAATCAAGTATTTAATCTCCATTATTAATACCCAAAGATATAAAATAGATAATATCCTTTTTCTTCTAGAAAGATCTGTGAGCAAAATAAGGCTAAAAGAAGGGACAGGAAGAAAGAAACATTCTCATCGATATGCACAAACCTTAATTATAGATCACCAAGATAGATCAACCAAAGAAATTAAATATTTCATAAATCATGGCATTATTAAAGTTACTCATTTACCTACAGCATCTAATATACCCAATCTTTTAGCTCAAGTTTGCTCTGAGTTTACATTTTTTTAAGATAAAGATCAGCCTAATTACAAAATATGAGATATATTGTTCTCAGTCGTCCAAATGTCACCTGAGATTCCACAAATAAAAATATCGTCAAAGCTAAGTCACTTTTTTTTGAGAGAGAAAGTTGGGGCAGAAGATGAAGAGAGAGAGAGAGAGAGAGAGAGAGAGAGAGAGAGAGAAAGAGATAGAGAATCCCAAGTAGGTTCCATGCTCAGCGCAGAGCCCAATACAGGACTTGATCCCACAACCCTGGGATCATGACCTGAGCTGAACTCAAGAGTCAGAGGATCAACTAACTGAGCCACCCAGGTGCTCCTCTTCACTTTTTATAATAGGACCTAAGAAATGTCCTCAGCAGTAACAAGGTGCTGGTGGCTCCCTAAGATGAGACAGCAGCTCTAGGAAGGTGGGAGCTAAGCAGCTCCTGAGAAAGTGTCAGGAAGGTGAGTAACAAGAAGCCAAGGTAAGAGGCACATAGGTAGAGAAACCTCTGCCATAGGCTTATCTCTTTTACCTTTTTTAAAAAAGTGTTTATTTATTTTTATTTCTGTGAATGCTTGAGTCTAACTACATGCTTCCCTTTCTTTGGCTACCACCTGTTTTTCTGGCCAGAGATTCCTCCCCCCCCTAGCCCATGATGAAAAAAGCATAAGTTCTTTAATTTACATTTCCTGAAGCAGTTTATAACAGTGAACTAGGCATGTTAAACATGGTATCTTCTGTATGTACAATTTCCTTTGAAGGGATTGTTTCTCATCCAGAGACTCTAATAAAGGGGCAGCAACAGTCATGATCTTTTCTTCATGAACTCACTCCTGCTCATCTCAGCCACAGGAAACAACACTTGATCTAAAGGAGGCCAATACAAAGTCTGGCCAGAAGGCGATGAAGTCACTCGGAATAAAGAGTTTTGCCTAACTAGGAACAAGCTGGGTCAGTCAAATTCTTTTTTTAATTAAATGAAACTATTTTTTAAAAAGGAAAGAAAGAAAAATTCAGGTACTAAGCAGTAGGGGGCTGAAGCGGGAAAGATTCACAAAAGTTAAGGGGAATTGAGATGTCACAAGAAAGCCAAAGTATAAACACAGAATTTAGAATAAGCAGAAACTATGTTAAGAAAGTTGTTCTCAGAGATAACACAAAAGGGCAGATGTGGGAAGAACAGAGAGTAGCAGTACTAGAAAAGTACAGTAAAAGATCCACGGACTAAGGCAGCTACGCCACTCGGAGCTGCTTTGAATCAGTGCTTGTCTCCATAAGACCAAGTTACATTACAGCACCTATTTTTAGATTCCATGGGTCCCTGTTTCCCTTAATACTACAGAGAGGACTGAAAGAATTTTCTCTTCCTTGAGATAGCCTAACTCTCCATTCTTTGCAACCAGAAGAGCCCGAGTTAAACAAAATGTTCTGGTTGTCTTTTCACTGGTAACAATAATAAAGAACAGACCAAGCAGGCTGAGTTCTAGTTCCAGTTTTGCCACTAACTAGCTACATCATGAGCTTTGAAGTCTATATTTGTAAAAATGATGGCAGTGAGTAAAATTATTTAAAATTTCCTTTTATTGCTAGCATTCTGTGATTACTTGGATCTGTAAGAAAGCCGCTGCTTTTTTTTTTTTTTTAATTTAGCTTCATTGAATGAAAAACAAAGGCATATTTATTAGTTAATTTGGCCATCCAGGCATAGGAAGAATTTAAGTAAGACTGATGTATATATCAGAGAAAAAGCAGATTCAACCATAAGATCTAAATCAAAGGTGAGGACTCTGAGATATGTAAATGGAAAAGAATGGGTCAGGTCGGAGGCTTTTATAGTCTAGTAAAAGATAATTGTAAATCAGATTTGAGTGGAGGAATGAGAGACAGTGGAGAGCTCCTTATAGAGTTTAAACTGAAGTTCCTTATCTATTGTGTTCAGTGTGGTATCCCCAGTGTCTAGAATAGTGCCTGGCTCATAGGAAGTGCTCATTAATTACTCAATGAAGGGACTTGGATGGATGAATGAATGAATTGATGGAAAGACGTGAATGGATTTGAGAGTAACCTGAGTACAAATTAGATTCTAAGTATCTAATATGACATCTCAATTCTCTTAATATTAAAACAAATTGTAGAAAGGCCTCCTTCTATTCCCTATATTGGTGACTATATTCCTTACTTATATTCTACTTAAACACTAGTCTGTAAAGTTTTAAAAAGCAAAGGGAATAAATTCCTGGGAAAAATGCCTACATTTAAATTTTGACATAGCTCCAATCTAGGGACCTAACATTTTATTTTAAAAAATAGCTTATAGTATACTCTTTTGAAAATATTATTTGAGTCACTGTTTTCTAACTCACATAGGAAGAATAACAAAAAAGCCCAGTAAATAACAACATACAATTTTTCTTGGATGAATATACTGAAAAAAAAATGTGAACACAGTCCTTAAGGAATGCCAATAGGAAAATTTACAAACTCTGTTTTAAAATAGATTAAAGACCCATTATAATAAATCATAGAATTGTCTAAATATTTGTTGTGATAGAAAGCTGCCTTACCAAGAATTACAATAACAAATGGGACTTAGGATCTAATTTTAACAGAGACTTTCATGTTAATACTTATTTTAACAAAAATTTGACCCCTAACAAATATGTTGTCAATAGGTAACCACACATGACCAAAGAGAGAGAGGGAGGGAGGGAGGGAGAAAGAGAGAAAGAGAGATAGGGGGAGGGGGAAGATACAATTAAAGAATTAAAATCATAAATATTGAGATGGGAAAGAAAGAAATTTCAAGTAGATACTGAACTTTGCCCAAGTAATTAAAATTTTGGATGCATATATAAAATGTTTATCCATAAGAAAGTTGGTGGTACCACTTATATACAGGCCATCCTCACTGGACATATGGTCCTACAGGCCCATAAAACTGACCATCCATGCTGAAACCATGCAAAGCAATATTAATAATGGGAAAAATTACAAATGTTCTGTGACTTTTAAAAATATTTGTCAAAATGTTAAAAATTCTGACAGTTAAAATTGTGTAGGGAAATGAAAAAATGTTCAACTAATATTTGGTGCAACATAATTTAAAAGATTAAAAACATTGAGAACTAAAGTATTTCTTTGAAAAAAATTTATAAAGAGTAGTTTGAATGGTGCTTGCCTTCTTGTATAAATTACCATACTGAGCAAGCATATTTTCTGTGCTTTGGCAAATTATCACACTCTTTTCTAACTCTGGATCAACTTTGAACATTTTATCCTTAGTACTTTCAATGCCATGAAATAGTTCCAAAAGTTCTTCTAATGTGAAGGGTGTTTTGCTGGTGTTACTCTTCTGGGACATCTCTCTCCTATTCATCACAACCCTTTCCTCATTTATGTCCAAAAGTTAACCTTCCCTGTGTTCCTCTGGCTGCATTATCTAGGGTCTCTCAACTGGGAGCAGGGTCCTAGGGTCAGCTATTTTTTCTATAATTCCATTTATGTTCAGTTCTAATTTTAAGTCCTGTGTTATCATGATTCCTTTATTTTGTTGTACTTTCATCTTTGCTGGTCAGTTACCTCTTTTGATTATCCATTTGTATAACATATTACATAGGTTTATCACTGAGAGACAAGGAAGCAACACACTACATACTTTGCTGTCTGCATGAACTGAATAACAGATGCACAGTGAACAATCACCAACTGACTGGATGAAATGATGTGACTGGTCATTGATCTTGATGCATAGCTGTTATTTACGTAGTTTTTGTAGTTTATGTTGTTTTGTAGACTGAAGAGACTATAGCAGAGTTTGTACTTTATGCAATTAATCGCAGTTAATAATTGTGGTTAATAACTGTGGTAAGTGAAGTTTGAACCATGTTGTTGGGAGACTGGTGCTATTTTCATTAAACATAGTAACTGAAATTTGTGTATATTTGAACCATCCAAAGTGAGGAATGCCTGTATATATATATATATTAAGAAAAATTCTCAATGACCTTATGATAAAATCTCCATGTTGTCAACTTTATATATTATTAGTGTTCTCCTTTTAACAGTCCTTTTCCCTCACTAGATGGAAAAGACACATATTCACTCAGATAAGGACTTTTCTCCTATGGCATAAGACCACTTCTGTATTGTCACCTTACCTTTCTATCTGGGGCCTCCTTCTATAGACTTTAGGTTTCAGAAAGGTAGAAGCATTCCTCTCCAGAGCCCACAGAAGTGCCAAAGAAACTGGAGAGTAGATGATTTGCCTTTGGCACTCCCCTTCTTAAAACTCATCAGGTAGTTCTCTATTACATGATAAATTAATAGACGTGAGTGATACGTGATGTAAGTTCCTTTATAAGTTTGCCCCTGAATAGCCCTCAAGCCTTATCTCCTGACACCTCCTGTCTCACACTTCATAACCCAGGAACAAGGAACTGCTCTTTGCCTGCGAGCCTCTGTTTCTGCCATCTCCTCTGTGTAGCTAGCATACATGTCCACTAACTACCATATCCTCAGCATAACGGCTGCTCATCCTCAAGATGCAGGTCAGATGTTGCCTCCTTCCCCGTTCCCTAAACACTCTCCCACTGCCCTCAACTACATCCTACAATAACCTTTTCATATCTTCATTATTGCCCTTGTCATAGCATAATACACTTTTGTAATTTACTTTAGTGTGTTTCCTTTCTTTAGACCATAAGCTACTGGAAGACAGGGACTATACCTTATTTACATAATACTGATTTTCTGAATGAACTGCAGGGCAAAAGGATGTGACTAAAACAAATGTAGCATTTGAGAGAGTTACTGACAGATTTTATCTCTGGAAGGAAGCTGCTCTTTTGTTTGAAGCAACCTCCCTGGATCTTTTGCTTCTGTCTAGTCTCGGGAAGTTAAGGTGAAGGTGGGATGACCATGTATATAATCGTGTGAAAGGCAACACCACTGAGAGATCAGTAAACAGGTTAAATAGTTCTACTCAGCCTACCTAAAATGGGATGAAATCCTGATAAGAGGCCTCAGGGAAATAAGACAGGAAGAGACACTGATTTGGGAAGCAGAGAAGCAGAGAAGAAAGATGACCACTAGGACTGGGTGAAAGGGCACAATCAATGAAACGTAAAAGCAGCAACCTTCAGTCACTCACTAATAATACGTGCTGGACACTAGGCTGAGATACTACATAAGGACTCCTAAGTCACTCATATATTTCCCTTTAGCCACTGCTACTTCAGTGTTGTTTGAAGGCAGTAGTAAATTTCATTTTTCTGTAATGTAAGAGCATTGGTTTACAGATTAGGTAGTTGCAAGTTTCTAATGAAACTTGTCAATCACTACAGGAGTCATAGTGACAATGCCTTGAGGGATATAAACAAAGGCCTATATTCATGTTTTGGCCAAAATAACCAGAGAAAAGCATGGCAAAATTGAGAAACAGTGATAATATGACCATAAAAAAAAAAAAAGAAATCAATAGCTATGAGAATGGCAGCACTTCTTGGGGCAAGGCAATAAATAAGAATAAGAAGAGAATAAGAAGTTTAATTTTTTTTAAAAAACAAATAAATTGAAGGAGGATCCCAGATAACTGGAGAGCTTGAGGGGACTCACATTACAGGATTAAACACCACACAAACCTCTCTATTCTACCCGCTTCCCCTTCTTCTTGGAACATACCTCCCTCACACACACAACACACTTGTGCCAACCTTTGTCCCAACCTCCTCACAATACTGACCCACTAACCTCCTTTAATCAGTACCCGGTTTCTACTGTGGCCCCGTCAACCCTAGTAATAGTCCTTCTCAACTAGTTCTCAGAGAAAAAGAATATGATAAACTAATTTTCAGAATGGTGTTATATGACAGATAACAGCTTTTTCTGAGAACACAGATTTTTTTTTTTTTTTAATTTCTGGAAACCGAAATACTTTTAGCCAAATGAACTCATCCTTAATGTTAAAACGTCAATCACAAGAGCCAGACTGAGGAAAATATCTTTGGACACAGGGAAGTTTCCAAGTCCCGCAAATTACACCACTCTGGTAACCAGTGGCTTGCCTGTGGGGGAGTTGGGTACTGCACTGCCTTGGTCCCAGTGTCCCCTACCATTAGTGGGAACGAAGGATTGCAGAGAAAGGAGATGGCAAGAGTGGAGACAGCACAGACCCTATGCACAGCCTTTGTATTAGACGTCCAGTACAATACTTGGACTGGGAACCAACCCAAAGCACAATGTAGCTTTGCTGAGTTTTACAAGGAGAGTGGGCAAGGGAGAAAATAATCTATAGAGTCAACTGTGGAGCAGCAGAACTCTCCTTATTTCTCTCTCCAGGCACAGATTTTTTATGCCAATCCTGACTTTTTATTGTCATTCTCATGGACATTCAGCATTATTGTAGCTCCTTAGTACTGTCCTTGCTTTAAATAGATTATGAAAAGCTGTCAAGTTTTTGAGTGACTAATAAATCACAATGCATTCCACTTGATGCTTCACTTCTTTTTTCCTTTCCAACTTTATAAAGATATTTACTGTGTTCCTCATATGTAATGGAAAACTTTTTAAGTAATTGAAATAATTCCATCAAAACACAATTAAGAATTTGCACTGATTTACAATTATCACTAAAAAACCATAGTAATTAGTATTTTTGATATTCAGAAAAATACTGTCAAACACTGTTCATAAAAATCCGTATTAAAATGTGTGCTCATATTTCACCATTGCTGTGAGCTATATGCCTTTATGCTAAGATGTGCTTAACTGCTCCCATCTGGTTCATCCTCTTGATCCTACAAAAAGTGTTCCAATTGAAATCACTGTCAATGTTCTTACAATTTTAAATAGCAGACTTCCAACATTAATATAGCAACTGATTGCTATATTAAAAAACAATTTTAAATCCATCTGGAGTCCAAGCTCAGAATTATGACTCTTGTCTTCCATCCAACACAGCATACACTCTGGATCCAACTTATCTGCCTTTTGGCACAAATTTAGACACTGAGTGGGAAGTAAAAACATACTTTAGTTCCTAGGAAAATAAAAATTACATGAAGGTGGCTAAGTTGAGGCAATGTAACCAGTCAATTTGGGGAAACACATTGCTTGTTAAGATGTTGATACCGGTTAAAAAAAAAATTGGGAGGAGAGAGATAAAAAATGAAAAAGAAAGAAGCAAACTAAAAAATCTACTGAAAGGTGGAAAAAGACAGCAATGCTGCTAATTTATTCACTTTGTTATTTCTCTCAATATTACTTATGTTCAGAATGTTTTTAATAGCAACCTTCTGTTTATTAATCTCAACAGTTTTCATGAGCTGTTGAGTGTTCTCAACACAACTTTCTTGCAGCCATTTTCAAAATTACTTGAGTACGACTTATATTAGAAGAATTTTAATATTTCCAGATACTTTCAGAGAAAAGGAATAATGAAGTCATTATTATCTGTCATCCAAAACTATATCTGTTCCCTTGGCTTTCATGAAAAGCAAAATTTTACTTCCTCTTGTACACATGCCAGGGACAGTCAGCAGTACTGAAATACACATCCTACAAACACTGATTTAACAAACGAATTAATTAATGGAGAAGCAGTATTTGAAGCTATTAAGAGCAGTCATGTGTCAAACAGGCCTGGATTTGAGTCCTAACTCAGCCAATTAATAGTAGTGTGGTCTTGGGTAAGTGATTTAACCCTTTTATACTTCAATTAACTTATTTATGACATAGTGAACATACTGTCTGGCTTAATGAGTTGTTTTTGTTTGTTGGTTTGTTTACTTTGGAGAGAGAGCTCAGGAGAGGGGCAGAGGGAGAAAGAGAGAGAATCTTAAGCAGGCTTCAGTGCAGAGACTGACGTGGGGCTCCATCTCATGACCGTGAGATCATAACCTGAGCCAAAATCACGAGTCAGATGCTTAACCAACTGGCCACACAGGCACCCCTCAATGAGTTGTTTTTAAAATGAAAAGAAATAGGGCTCAGCAGAGTGACTGGGATATGGCACATAATATATCAGTAGTAATAGTTATAATGATACTTTATAAAATAGTTTAAAGATAAAAGGATGTAATAAACTTTATGTTAAACAAAACCCAAATACTTTGTTCATCTCTTATGATATGCAAAGAATAGTTAAAAGCACAGTTGATCCTGTAGCAGTAAGTTTTATCTCTCCATCCTGCCATAATTCTGAGTGACCAGGAAAAATTCTCTTAACCTCTCTGGGCTTACCTTAGATTTCTCACTTACAAAGTGAATAATTTAAGTTCTTACCTGGACCTTAAGAATTCACCTAGCACTAACATCATGGGTAGAATTGCAAGGATGAAAGAAACAGGAGTCCCAGGTTAGAGCTAACACGAGCTACTTTTCTAGGTTGTCCTAGCATGGATCCAGTTTGCAAGGAAGTAACCTAGAGTGACCTAGGTGGTTCAAAACATGAACCAAAACTAGTAAATTCCATAAAAGCAGCTCATAATTAACTGAGCATTTTATCCGCTAATTGGTCTTGCCCTTCTCCCTTCTATACAGGCCACAGGAACAGTCTATCAAGCTCATTTTGAATATACTTCTACTGTATATTCATATTAAAACAAGACATGCACATAGTGTGATAGAAACTTGTCCCAAGTCTGATATGTGAAGAATCAATTTAGGTTTAGATTGAATCCTTATGTCCTTTCCCTAGCAATACTTGTTTGTTTTTTAATTTGTATATAGTTTCTATTAATAGCCACACTCAAAAATTCTCAGAAAAACTACAAAATCATCTCAAATGTTTTAACACTTTTCTAAACTACTGTCAAATCATAGTGAACCATGAATATTTCATTTTTCAGAAACAAATTTATTTTTTTTAATGTTTGTTTATTTTTGAGAGAGAGAGACAGAGATACAGAGCGTGGGCAGGGGAGGGGCAGAGAGAGATGGAGACACAGAATCGGAAGCTGGCTCCAGCCTCCCACCTGTCAGCACAAAGCCTGACGTGGGGTTCGAACTCACAAACCCATTAGATCATGACGTGAGCCATACTCAGATGCTTCACTAACTGAGCCACCCAGCACCACTGTTTCTAATATTTTCAACAAAACTTTCTCTAGAGAAAATTCAGCTACCACAGCTATCTGACCACTGGCTTCTATATGATCAGCTTTAACCAAAAAAAGGCAGATTTTAAAAGTTTAAAAAATCATATAAGAGGAAAGGAAGTCTCTGAAAGATA